>NC_083691.1:74675714-75941428 GCF_033118175.1 Dama dama
CATTAGTTGCGGGGTTTAGGACTTGGCAAACCTTAAGTGTTTGATGCCTGTGGGACTAAGTAGGGGGGCTTGGTTTATATATTTATTTATGAAGTAAAGTTATCTTACAATGTTGTGTTCGTTTCTGGTATACAGCAAAGTGATTTAGCTATACATATATATTCTTTTTCATTTTCTTTTCCATTATGATTTATTATAAGATATTGAATATAGTTCCTTGTGCTATACAGTAGAACCCTGTTGTTTTCCTATTTTATATAAGGTAGTTTGTATCTGCTAATCCCAAACTTCTAGTTTATTCCCACCCCCCACCCCCCGCCTTTCCCCTTTGGTAACTGTGAGTCTATTGTGAGTCTGTTTCTGTTTTATAAATAAGTTCATTTGTATCATATTTTAGATTCCACATATAAGCCGTATTATATGATGTTTGTCTTCCTCTGACTTAGTATAACAATTTCTAGGTCCATCCATGTTGTTGCAAATAGCATTATTTCATCCTTTTTTATGACTAAGTATTATTCCATCACACACACACACACACACACACACACACACACACACACATCTTCTTTATCTATTCATCTGTCAATGGACATTTAGGTTGCTTCCATGTCTTAACTATTGTAAATAGTGCTGCTATGAACATTGGGATGCATGTATCTTTTAAAAATAGAGTTTTCCAGGAGTGGAACTGCTGGATCATATGGCAACTCTAGGCTTAGTTTTTTAAAGGAAGCATCATACTGTTTTCATAGTGACTGCACCAACTTACATTTTCACCAACAGTGCAGAAGAGTTCTCTTCTCTCCACACCCTCTCCAGCATTTATTACTATAGACTTTTTAATAATGGTTATTCTGATTCATGTGAGATGATACCTCATTGTAGTTTTGATTTGCAGGAGGACTTGGTATTTAGCCCCCGTTTTGGGTTTCCCAAACTTCGTAAAAACCCTTTACCCTCTCTCTGAGAGACAGTAGGGGATTCACTGGTGGCTCAGATGTTAGAGTCTACCTGCAATGTGGGAGATCTGAGTTCGATCCCTGGGTTGGGAAGATCCCCTGGAGGAGGAAATGGCAACCCACTCCAGTATTCTTACCTTTAAAGAACCCATGGATGAAAGAGCCTGGCGGGCTACAGTCCATAGAGTTGCAAAGAGTTGGACACGACTGAGTGACTTCACTTGGTATTTAAGCAGTCGCCACTGGTGCCGTTTGGCTTCTAGGACTCCTTGCGCCTGGTGAGGGGTTAGGACTTCCAGTGATTGTTCCAGGGAGAACTTACTTACTGGCTTCTTCTAGTAGAAGAGCAGTGGCAGTCACTGCTCTAAGACATCCTCGCCATCCAGTGGCCATCTGATCAAGTTGCTTTGAGAAATAAGCTACTGGTCTAGGGAGGTCCCCCAGTTTACAGGTGAGGACACCAGGGCTACTCCTGTCTTTCATAGAGTAAGTTTGGGAAATCCAACACAGGGGCTAGGAATGCCTGTTGGCAGTTTTCATCCCAGTTGAGGGGTTTGTGGTCACCTCCTTTTAGAGCCTGATAGAGAGGCTTTGCTATAAGCCCGAATCCAGGTATCCAGATCCTGCAAAATCCTGCCATCCACACAAAGGCCCTCAGTTGCCTCTCTGTCTGGGTCCAGGGGTCGGGGAGAGTTGAGTGGTTATAATGGCTTCCTTTTGGTCCTTGGTAACAGTCTCCTTGTCCCGGTGAAAAGTGAAAGTGTTAGTTGCTCAGGAGTGTCTGACTTTTTGCAACCCTATGGACTGTAGCTCACCAGGCTCCTCTGTCTATGGGATTCTCCAGGCAAGAATACTTGAGTGGGTAGCCATTTCCTTCTCCAGGGAATCTTCCTGACCCAGGGATTGAACCTGGGTCTGCTGCATGACAGGCAGATTCTTTACTGTCTGAGCCATCAAGGAAGCCCAGAGTTGAGCACATATTCCGGGTACTTAACTTGTTGGGAGGAATCTGAGCCTTGTGAGGAGAGGCTCAATATTTTCATTCCCCTAGGAAGCTAAGGATCTAAATGATGCTTTTATCTGCCTTCCTTAGTAGGATTTGAAATTAGGGGGTCATCCATATACTGTAGGAGAGATTCATATACCAGTTGTAATTCTCTTAATGTTTGCTAGTATATTTCCAAACAGGAGGGAAACCCTGAAACCCTGGGGCAGCACAGTCTACATTAACACTGTGAAGTGTTATGAGGGTCTGCATCTGTCCACTCAAAAAGAGATACTGGGGGTCTGGCTGCAGGGGAGTGCAAAAGAGGCATCCTTTAGGTCTAGTACTGCAAACTGGTTTGCGTTTTCTGGAACCTGGGTCAGTATGGCATGTGAATTAGGGACTACAGAGTGAACTAGGACCACTGCCTCATTAACTGCCCTCAGGTCTTGAACAAACAAACCTGTATTTTCCACTTTGCTTTTTTATGGGCAGAACGGCGTGTTACACAGAGATCGGCAGGGTCATAATGGCCCCTGTTTTTAAAACTTGTTTTATTAAAGGCTGGATACCTCATTGGCCCTTGGGCTTCAAGGGGTACTGGTTATCCACCTGTGATCAGCATTGGTTTTAATGAAATCTGAGCTAAGGGCAGATTGCTGGGTTTGCCAGGAACCTCCATGTCCTAGAGAGAGGGGTTTACTTGAGAAACAGTGTGGGGTGGAGAGGAAACCTCCTCTGATTTGTGACTGAGGCATGCTCCCATGGTCACGAGCAATTGTTTCCCTGGTGGGTGCCTTCTTTGAGGGGGTCTCTGAATTGAACTACTGTCTCGAATTTAGTGAGCAAATCCCTTCTCAGCAAGGGGGTGGGACACTCAGGCAGGAGTTGTAACTGTGTGCAAAGGTAAAACTTCCTAGCAAGCAGCTGGGGGTCGGGGGTGAACTGCTTGGTTTTGGGCCATCCATCCATCCCCATTACTTTCAGGATGGGGAGGACAAGGGTCCAGGTAGATCAGTCAGCACACAGTAGGTGGGCCCCGTATCTAGTGGGGGGAAAAAAAAGTAACTTTTCTACCTGCCACATCAAGGGTTACCTGAGGCTCCTTCAGGGAAATGACCTGGTGTCCTTTGGGAGCCTAGGGGGTCCTGGGCTCCCTAACTCTTCAGTCCTCTTGGTCGTCATCAGCTTGGGGAGCCCCAAGCCCCCTGGACTGGGGGCCCTCTTGCTTCTAGGAGTCCTCTAGTTTACATACCAGGCAGGATTTGGGTGGACATTTCCCATGCAGAGGGCATTCGAGCTTCCAGTGGCCCTCCTGGCTGTGTTTAGAACAGGTTCCTTCTCGGTGGGGCAGTGGCTCTGATCCAGACTTTTCAGATCCTGCCCCTGCCAGTGGCTTTTACAAGGGGTTGGGTAATAACCCTGGTGGTGCAGAGGCTGGGGCTGCCACCAATCTTTGTGCCTTTTGCGGTTTTCCCTGAATCTTCTTCATTTCCTCAACCCTCTATTGTTAAATGCTCCCGAGGCCAAGTCCATGAGCTGATTCATGGAGGTCTGGGTCCCCTATCTGCTTTCTGGAATTTTCTTCTAATGTCTGGGGCAGATTGAGTGATAAAATGAGTGTTAACTAGGACTTGCCCTTTGTGGGTGTCAGGATTAATACTGGTATACATTCTAAAGGCTTCTACCAGCTGGCCCTGTAAGAGGGCCGGATCCTCATCTTTTTCATGTTACTTCTCTGATTTCATCATAATTAACAGGCTTAACAACAAACCTTTTCATCCCTTCTATGAGGCGAGTTGCCACGTGATTCTTGTGTGTAAGCCCTCTACCTCTTTGCTGGTAGCCCCAATGGAGGTCTTGGTCATAGACTGCATTCTCTCTTGTAAGGTAGATTGTATGTCCTTGATTTGGGGCTGCCAGCTTACTGGCGTGTGCCCAGGCTGCAGCAAGGATCCAGCTTTTCTCTTCAAAGGTGAAGCAAGTAGAAAGGAGGATCTGTCAGTCCCCCAGGTAAGTTATCAATACATTGTCAGCTTGGTGAATTCTTCCGCGAACCGGCTGGGGTCCTCAGAAAAATGTGCAAATTTCTCTTGGCAAGTAGTTAGGTCAACCATAGGAAAAGGGATGTAGACTCATTGTTCCTCCATCACCCACAGGCACTTTCCTTAAGGACAGAATTTGGTAGAAGGAGCCTGGTAGGCAGCCCAGCTTCGTGTAGTATTGGCACTGGTACCAGAGGATACAGGACAGGACTGGAAGGATGAGGCAGTGGGATTTCCAGCAGATCAGATGGGGCACTAGGCATAGATGATCCGAAAGACTGTCCTTCCTCAGAATTAGGGGGGCATAGCATATTAAAAAGCAGACATTACTTTGCCAACAAAGGTCCATCTAGTCAAGGCTATGGTTTTTCCAGTGGTCATGTATGGATGTGAGAGTGGGACTATAAAGAAAGCTCAATGCCGAAGAATTGATGCTTTTGAACTGTGGTGTTGGAGAAGACTCTTGAGAGTCCCTTGGACTGCAAGGAGATCCAACCAGTCCATCCTGAAGGAGATAAGTCCTGGGTGTTCATTGGAAGGGCTGATGCTGAAGCTGAAACTCCAATACTTTGGCCACCTGATGTGAAGAACTGACTCATTGGAAAAGACCCTGATCCTGGGAGGGATTGGGGGCAGGAGGAGAAGAGGACAACAGAGGATGAGATGGCTGGATGGCATCACCAACTCGATGGACATGAGTTTGAGTAAACTCCGGGAGTTGGTGATGGACAGGGAGGCCTGGTGTGCTGCGATTCATGGGGTCACAAAGAGTCGGACACTGAGCGACGGAACTGAAGAGTTCCTAGTTGTGGACATTGAGGAGGTGGACCTATAAAGGACCATGGAAAACAACGGGCTCCTGTGGGGGAAGAAGTCACTTTGGAGGGGTATGAGCCAGGCACACCTGTCAGGAGTCTTTTAGATCTGGATCTTGAGACAGGGTCATGAACATTTGAGCATATGGGATTCCCCTTATTTACCTTCCTTTTTATAAAACACATCTAGTTGCAGGATGGCATTGTAGTTCAATAATCCATTTTCTGACCAGATCTCTTGCTCCCCTATTTGGGGCCATGCAGTGTGCAAAATAAGATTAATTTTTTTTCTTAAGCCATCCTGTCTGAGTCTGCCACAATTAGCTAACATGCGTCCTAACAGAGAGTCCTTCATAGTGCTTATAATCACTCCCATTTTGGGTTAGGGTGTCTTGACAAGACAGGGGTCTGAATTGCGGGGATTCTGTAGGAAATGGGCCACTGTCCACTCTTTGGCCTTTTATGGTCCATTTCAGAACCATCATGGTGTTAGGGGGAGTGACTTTTAACATGACCATAAAGGTATGATGGGCTAAAAGTCAATGACCAAACTATTCTTGAAGCCAGCTTGGTTTCAGCTGGTTCTAGTCAGTCTTGATTATCTTCCAAACAGCCATGCCTCCTCTTCATTTATCTAGCCCTTCACCTCCTGTCTCAGAATCTCTGCAATGTAATTATTCTCTAGTTTGTGGGTCACCCATCCGGGGTGAGGGGTGCTTATGGGATTTGATTATATCTCAGGTCCACCTCTTCTACCCATCTCATTGCAGTTCCTTCTTTATGTCTTCAGCTATAGATCTTTTCTGATAGGTACCGGTCTTTTTCACTGATGACTGTTCTGCAGCTTAGTTGTGATTTTGGTGTGCTTGTGAGAGGACGTGAGTGCAGTGTCTTTCTACTCCACCATCTTGGCCCTGAAAGACTTCACTTTTGAGTTCTGTATCAGATGGGCTCTCTTGGGTTGCCTCCAGGTCTGAGCAGCAGCGAGCATAGTAATGCCAGAACTGGCCCATCATCAGAATCACTTCGTTACCACCCAGGCTTTGGGCATCAGAATCTAGGGTATGGAGCTGGAGAAGGTGCATTTTTAAGAACCCCTTTCAGGATCAGCATTTGGGAGGGGCTGTTCTGAAACCCTCTGGGCTGCCATGTCGCACTTACATAGCTCCTTCTAGGAACTCAGAGTTGAGATGTCTCTTGTTAAATCGGACAAAACATTTTCTACCTTGTAGAATCAGTGGGAAAACAGATTACTGGAGCTCAGGGTCTGGCATAGTTTATGTGCTCAAAGAATAGTAGCTGCTGTTTATCTAGTTCCCAGGGGAAGCCTTTGCTCTATATCCAGACAGACAGACACTCTGTTTCTATACTCACCCCTGGGAAGGGCTTGCTGCCTTGGGACCCGGTTCTCCACACATTTCTTTGCATAAATATAGAATTCATGCTCATCCTTTCAGGAACACGTCTATTGTATGGCATTTTAAAAAGTCAGAACACATTTCCATGAGACAGAATATGTATAATCAGGACTGTCCCCCAAAACAGAGGCTATAGGACCATAGATGAGACCATCGATAATGATTTCTAAACGCATGAATTGTGCATGCATGCTAAGTCGCTTCAGTCATGTCGGACTCTTTGCAACCCCATGGACTGTAGCCCACCAGACTCCTCTGTCAATGGGATTCTCCAGGTAAGAATATTGGAGAGGTATTGCCATGGGATTGCCATGCCCTCTGAGGTGTTCTTAGAACCCCTTTGCCACCCAGTCAAGGAGGTGCTAAGTTTGTCACTGGTTGTTCTTAAGTCCAGAAACAGAATAAACACAAATTTTTAGAGCCATTTGATAATGCCATAGTATTCAAATGTGTGATCATCTTTTTTTCTATTATTTCAAGTTTGTTGTGCCTTACAAAAGCACTGGTCTGTGACTGATTGGGTAGTTTCAAAATTAGTCCTTTACAGAAAACGTCAGAAGCTATGGTCTAGAGACTGATTTATGCCACCTTAATCCTCACGGTCTTGGGGTCTGTTCTCTTTCTCTTGTCCCCTCCTCCCAGGAAGCCAGCACCCCCCTGTTTGCCTGCTAAGCTTCAGCCAGAGGAGGGCAGCTCTATCCCTCGGTCTCCTCTCCCACCCCAACCATGAGGCAGGGGCCAGCAATCCCCAGGAAGACCCCAGGGAGAGTCTAGGGGCTCCTGATTTGCCCACAATATGGGGGTGTGAGACCCTCAGGGCAGACTAACCTGGGGACTGCCATGTTCCTGAGGCCTCAAAGGAGGGAAATTCCCCAGACAACCTCTGCCCTTGATTTGGAATCACGGGTCCGTGTCATAGAGCTTTCGCTTGCACCCTATCCCAGGACTCTGTGCTGCAGCAATCAGCTAAACACCGAGCCTGTGCTAGCTGCTCCGGGGCGCACCAGATGAAGGTATTTTTGGTAAGCATGTACTCTGATTAACTCATTTAATTTTCACTATGACCTTATGAGATAGGTCCTATTTTTACCTTCATTGCACAAGAGACTATCAAGGAGGTTAAAGAACAGACTTAAAGTCACGCAGCTAAGTGTGAGGACTGCCCCCGCCCCCAAGCCGCTGCTCTGCGCTGGGCCCTGAGCTCTTAACATGTGAGGCTGGGCACATGCCATTGAGGGGCTTGCAGCCTGGTTGGGCCTGGGAGACCCCTGAAGAATCCTAGAAGGGTCACACAGACCTGACTTAGGGAACCTGGAGGAGAGAGGGAGACTGGGATGGAGGTGGGGGAGGGGGGCAGATGGGGAGAGGGGAAAACTTTCAGGGAGAGAGGCGACTGGCTCCCCTGGGTGCTCGCTCACATCCTGTGTCCCTGCCCCTCCCTCCCCAGACATGATCTCACTCCTCAGCCTCATCCCTGGGGCTTCAGAGGAGAGGCTATTGTTTCCTCCCACACACCAGAACTTGGGGCCTAAAAGACCCCTCTCCCCTGTCAGGGCAGCTTAGGCTCCCACAGTGACAAGGATGGCTGGCTGTCATTACCCCAGGCTCCCCAGCCCCTCACACGGCAAACCCCTCCCCCCTCTCCCCATTTCTCACATTTTCTCAGCACTTTTTGTGCTTTTTCTTCCTTTGAGAAGGTTACGCATTAGGAACCCCAGAGGGAAGAACCCTGCTGGAAATCTTCCCCTCTCCCACCTCTGGTGTTCTCTGCTATGCAAGTGGGGCAGAGTACACCAGACAACTGGCATCAGGAACTCCCAGCCATATCTGGCTGCCTGAATCGCTCAGGGGCCAGTTATTTAAATTGGGCGTGATCATGAAGATTAAATGAGAAACAGCCGGGGAAGTTCTTCACCAGCTCTCAGCAGCTCTACCTAGTTTAGCTTCCCTGCCACACTCAGCTTTTCCCAATCTTGTCCAAGCTTTAAAACTTGGCTCAAGTCCACTTCCTCCCAGAAGACCTCCTTGACTACACCAGTCTGGACTGAGTCCTCAGCCCAAAGGGGTCATCATCTGCACTAGGTGATTTGTTGTGTTTCTGCAGCCCCAGAGTGCCTTATGAACACCAAGTATCACTCTTATGACCATGTATTGGCATCACCATGCTGTCGTCATAGCACCAGACCTAATGCAAGATCATGTTTGCCCTATTCATAACTTCCATGTCTTAGAACTTCCCCAGGAGGGTCAGATGGCAGGGATCTCTGAGCCACTCAGGGAGCTGGACTGGGAGAGATTTTTTAAATTCCCATTATACTGATGAGGATGGTGATGCTGAGAAAGCCCATGAGACTTGGCCAAGGCCACAGGACTGGGTAATCAGTTGCCAAGTCAGGATTCAAATCTAGCTTCCCACATCCTCATCACTCCCTGGGGGCCGGGGGGCACATTTGCTCAGGGCCCAAATAAAACCAACAAAGGACCGAAAGTGTGTACCCTTGGGGCTTCCACAACCTCTTAAGTGGGCTCCTGCCTTTCTTTGCTACCCCTGCTGCCTCCCTTCTGGCATCTCCAACCCCTCCCAGAAGCACCCCTAAGCCCTGGCAGACAGCCAGTCCAGGCCTGGGCTGGCAGAGACAGTCCCAACAGAAGGCTATGGGGCACATGTTCGCAGGGGCCCCGGCGGCTGGAACAGGCCCTAGACACTGCATGCATCCAGATCTGGGTCTGGGTGCAGATCCAGAAGGAGACAGGCAGAGTTTGCTCTTGGCAGGACAGAGAGTCCCAGTTCTGAAGGGCCCCAGGGGCCTGGAGAGGGTTTTAAATAGCCAGGGACAGGCCAATTGTGAGGCCTGCTTTAAATTGATTGAATCATCTTTAATTGCTGGTTGGTGCTGAAATGAAGAATGAGGTATGGCTTTAAATAGGAACCATAAGTGTTTCAGTCACACCCTTAGTGGGAACTGCAAGCTCAGATCTGCTCTCCTGCTATTCAGAGAGGGGAGGCAGCAGGGACACTGGACCGAGCAGGGCTGGCAGCTCTCAGAAGGTGAGGGCTCACTGATTCAATCAGCCGAATCCGTCGACCCATCCATCCATCCATCCCTTTGCCCGAGCTTGCTTACTCCCATCTGTGCCTTCGTGGCTGTGCCCAGACCCATCCTCCTGGAGGTGAGAGAAGAAAAGGCGCCCAGGGTCCTGCATTCGGGGCTGTGTGGCCTTGGAAAGGCATCTGAGTTCTCTGGGCCTCCGTTGCCACATCTGTAAACCAGAGTGAAGCTTGCCCTACCTGCCTCCTCCAACGAGCTCTGAAAGCTCTCATCCGGGCCATTCTTGCTGGTGTATCGGCACCTCCCCCACCTGGCCCTGGGCCATGCTGGGGGGTGTGGGGTGTGGGGAGCATGTGCCCTCTAGGGCCCAAGGGCCCTCCCCCCGCCACAGGTCACAGCCCGCTCAGCGGTGCCGTCCTCGGTGTTCCCGAACATTTCCTGTTCTCTGGGCCTGGGCTGGAGTCCCCATCCATCCCTTTTACCTGGGACCTGCCCGGCAGGCTCACCCGGTTGCACCTTTAACCTCCAGATTCCCCTAACTCCCACCCGGAGCCATGCGGGTCAGAGAGCCTGAGAAGGCCCCCAGAGACAGGGTTCTGGTGGTCAGTCTCCTTGGGAGGGTGCAAACACTACCCCCACCCCCAGCCAGTCCTGGGACAGAATCAGGGACCATCTGGGGCCATTTCCCCATCTCTGAAGAACAGATATGGCCAAGGGCAGATTCCTGGATTTCCCTTTTTGCTTGATGTTAGATTTAGGACTTCGAGGGCCTGAGAGAGAAAGTGACAGGGAGGCAGATTTTAGCTCACCTGGACAACCTTTGAAATGAGGCTTTCTCAGGGAACACAAGAGGCGCCCAGACCAAACCTGGATGAAGCTCCCACAGAGAGCATTGCAGAAGGTTGCCTCTCAGGCTGGGACAGCCGGGGCTGGTGTCAGTCCTGGAAGACCGCATCCTGGTCCCCCTCTGACCTACAGTCTCCACAGTCTTGAGTCAGCTGCTTCATCTCCCTGAACCACGGGCTCCACTTTTGTGAAAATGCAGAAATAAGGCTTTTCTGAAAAAGAGCAGTATGAGGATTCTGAAATATGAACTAACATGCAAAAGTACTCTTGGCTTGGCCCAGGATCAGTAGTGGATAAATGCTGGTTGAGTGTGAATAGAAGCCAGGTGGGGGCTTGTACCAGGTGATCCCCAGCAACTCTGAGGGTCCATGACTTTAATCAGCCTAGGTAGCCAAAGGCCCAGGTGAGGACACTGCCAGACCAAATGCCCACAGGGTTTATAGGCGCTGGGACAGGAGCGGGTAGTTAAATGTTGCACCATGCCTTCAGCTTGACTTCTTTTTGGAGAGGGAGCCCGGAAGGGGCGGACAGATCTCAGGATCTATATGAAGTTGAAAGAAAGCTCTTATCTCATTTCCTTCTCCAAGCTGCATGGGATGGCTACTTGTAGAGTACTGGGAACTGAGGGGGTCTGGGCCACATTCTCTAGGTCCTCTTCCCACATGGCCATCCAGAGTGGGAGAGTTGGGCTCTCTTTGTGGTGCCAAAATAAACTTGCATTGTTTCCAGCAACACAAGAGGCCTTGAGTGAAGCTGCTTTTGCCAAACCCTATAAGGAAGCAGGGTGGGGGGTGGGGGTCGGGGGGAGAGGGGAGGGGAGCCTGGAGTGAGAGATTCCCCTCCACCCCTCATCCCCCACCTCCAGCTTTCTCCTGACTTCCAGAGAAGTCTGTGTAGGCAAGCCCAAAAGCAGGTCCCAGAGGGCACCATGGAAATCTGGGCTTTTAGGGGAAAAAGAAGGGACAGGAATTCCCATTTGAGTGTCTTCTATGTGCTCAGCGCTTTGCTTGCAGTCATGCTCGCGGGCTGGGGGTGCACAGAGACCTCGGTGCAAGTGCTGATCCTATCACTTGCTAACTCTGTGGTCTGGGCAAGCAAGTATTACTAACTTCTCTGTGCTTCCGTTTCCTCATAGGAGCTAATAATAAGACATTTCAGAGGGTTGTATCAAAGGTTAACTCAGGTAATGTAGTAAAATGCTCAGCCTAGCATAGAGCACAAAAATTACCCTCAATGCATATTAGTTGTCATTACTATCCAGTAGTTGTTGTTAATAATAACTTTTATTATTTTCAGTTCAATACCCAGAGGTAGGTATTGTTACATACTTATAACAGGTATGGGAACTTCAGCTCTGGAGGGTTGAGGCACTTTTCAGGGTTTGACAGTTAATGAGTGGCAGGCTTAGGATTCAGACTCGGATCTGACCGGCTCCAAGGCTCACACTTTTACCTGCATCTGAGATGGGGCCCTGGCTGGGTTTCTTGATGCAGATGCCAGGCTGCTCTGAGGATGAGGATTTGCAAAGTGGTGAAATCAGAGCCTCTCAGGCAACAATTTCATGGCCCCACTGTCCCCTAGACTTAATGGACTCAGTCACTGTCCAGCTGGGCCTGGCTGAACACTAAAGCCCACGGATCCCCTTGCCAAGACTCAGGGCCCCTTTGTCTCTGGAGCATCCATCTGGAGTGAGTGGCTGCAGCTCAGGCCCTGCTCTGAGCAACATCTACACAATTAGACCCCAGGCCTCCCATTGCTACATGGAGAGCTTGTTGAAGCTGAGCCAAAGCCTCCTGGGATGTAAATTCTAGTTGTCGCTTCCTAGCTGGGTGACTTAGGGCTTGTTACTTGCTCTCTCTGAGCGTCACTTTTCTCCTAATACTGGCTTTCTGTGTCTCTATGAGTGTTACAAGAGATAATGAATCTGACAGTCAGTGTTTGTGTTTTGAGACAAGTGGTCCAGGGGACCATGGGACTGTGGGGCTCCAGACGGGGGCCTACTTTTCATCTTTAGATACGGACTCTCTGCATGTCATCCTTAATGAAAAATGAATAACTCATGTGTTCATTTCATTAAGTGCTACCCCCCACAAAAAGTGTGGACTTATGCAATTCTCCAGACTGTCAACTGGAAGATATCTCAGAATTCCTTGTAAATCAAAAGGTTTCATTTTGCTGCCAAGAAAGTCAACTTTCTCTGCTTTGAGTCAGGCAAGGGAGCGGGGGTGCTGCTGCTGGGCTGGGATTAGAGTTGGGAGACCTGCCTGCTAGTCGGGACTCTGCCAATTATTGATTCGGGACAGGATGGAAGCAGACCACTTCTGGTCCCTGAGGCCTCAGTTTCCTCCTCTGCAGAATGGGTGGTGTGTGTGTTGGGACCACCCTACTAGATGACCATCCTTCTCCTCCTCCAGTTTTAAAATTCTGGAATTTGATCTTTCTTTCTACTTCTCTGTACTCTCTCCAACCTCCTTCTTACCCTCCTCCTCCCCCTCATTCCATGATCTCTGTCTCTCCTGTCAATCAGGCCAAATCAACCCAGGGCAGAGACTGTGGAGAAAAAACATCTCTGCGTTCCTGGCAGATGACAATTTTCTAATGCCCCTTATTGCAAAAGCAGCCCTTCTTTAGGGTGAAGAGAAGGGCAGCCAAAATCTGTGTTTCTATTATGGGGTCTAGAAAGGGGGTGGGGGGGCGCGGCATTTGCTCATAGAGCTGAGGATGGAGACATTTAGAAGTAACAAATGGCCCTTTCTCTGGCTGTGGGTTGGGAAGGGGTCCCAGGCCAGCCCAAGGGGGGCTTTGTGGTCACTTGGTGGAGCAGGTTCCAGGCCACCCAGAGGAGTCCAGGGACTGTGTGGGTGGATGGAAAGTGCTTGGGGTGAAGGACCCGGAGGGAATTCAGTCTCCTAAAAACCACAGGCAGAGCTGTCTCTTGAGGAGCAAAGGAAAGGATAGTTAAAAGTGTTTGGGTTTCTTTATGCTGGGTCCAGCCGACTGATGGTGGGAGATATAAATAGGGGACTGGGAGGAGCACAGGGGTGAGGAAGGAAAGGGGGAATGAGAGAGAGGGACAAGGACAGGGATGGGGAGAGGCCGAGGGACAAAGAGAATCAAGGAAGGGAAAGAGGAGGAGGGAGAGAGAGGAAGAGAGGAAAGAGAGAAGGACCGGAGCGGGGGCGGGAGGGAGGAAAGCAGGCAGGAAGGAAGGGAAAAGGAAGGGGAGACGTGAGGCAGGGACATGTCTCTCTGCACGCTGTCCTCTTGAGCGCGGCCTCCAAGATCGAGGTGCACCAAGGAACCAGTCCGCACACGGTAACTTTCCAACAACTTTCCTGGGTCGTCCCTGAGCCCCTGCTCCATAGTCCTCCCGACAAAGGCGGGTTTCAAACCTTCTTGTTGCACAACTCGGGGAGTGCTATTTACGTAAATATGAAGTGAGTAGTTGCCCTGCAGCTGTGCAAGGAAGTAGCGGGCCCTGTGTGGCTGGCAAGTCCTCGCAGCATAATTAGACGGGACATCACTGAATATTCAAAACACAGCGTGTGTTGTCCCAGTTACTAAACCATTAAGTATGGTTTATACCATACTCCGTTTATACTATACTGTACTAGCACTTTTACACGTATAAAGCCACTCTATTCATCATGTTTGGCTGTAAAACTCTCTTCACTAGTTCTGAAAATTAAATCCCCTATTCAGTAAAGACCTGCAGCCAGTAAGCTCTCTGTCCATCCATCTGTCTGTCCAACCAGACATTCCTCTGGAGTTTATCCTTTCAATTATTCAAGGATCTACAATGTGTCAGGCACTTGGCGTCACTGGATCAACCATGGAAACTTGTCAGTCCTTGCCTTCAAGGGGCTTACCCTTCATTGGGAAAAGACACATAACTAATCTAGTATAATATAAGTGGGGTAATAAAAGTATCACCAGTTGTTATCTGGGAGAAACAAAACAAGACAAACCAATGGTGCCAGGGCAACTGTCACAGGTAGTCTGCAGTGAGGGCCCCTGGCATCCAACAGGAGGTGCCCTGCTCTCGGCCACTCAAGCATAGGCTTGTTTGGCTAGGGTGCCCTGAGTTCAGGACTGGCATCTACGTTTTTCTTACTTCCTTTTTTAAAAATGCGTAAAATTATGTATAGTTTAAAGAACTGTAAGGCAAATATCTTTGTAACCACTCACGAGGTCAAGAAATAGACTAGAACATCTCCAGTACCTGTGAAGTCACCCTTCCACCTCCTCCTCTTTCAGTCAAATCTCCCTCACTCCTCCCCAGAGAGGTAATACAATCCTGACCTTTCAGTTCATGATTACTTTGCTTTCTTTTATGGTTTTACCATCTGTGTATGCACCCTAAAATTACTAGGGATTTCTATGGCCATGTTGGAGTGATCCATAAAGACCCCACAAGGGACTTACTCTCCCTCCTTACAGCACATTTCCCCATAACTTTTTCCAGCGTCATTTCTAATCGTTTTCCCACTGCTTTACTCTATCTAGGGTAAACTGTAGGAAATTGCCATTTTGTCTCACAAAAAATGGTTAAATAACAGCAATTTCACATACAGTCATCCCTTGGTATTGACAGGGGATTGGTTCCAGGACCTCCACAGATACCAAAATCCTAAAATGCTCTCTTATATAAAATAGTGCAGTATTTGCAAATAACCTATGCAATCCTTCTATATATTTTAAATCATCTCTAGATTATGTATGATACCTAATACAATGTAAATGCTATGTAAATAGTTGTAAATGCAATGTAAGTACTATAAATAGTTGCTGAAGGATGGCTACTTCAAGTTTTGCTTTTTAGAACTTTCTGGAATTTTTCCCCTGAATAGTTTTAATACCCAATTGGTTGAATCCACTGATGCACAACATGCAAGTACATAAGGCCAACTGTAGTTTAAGCTAGTAGTTGAGTCTATTTTTAGGCTTGGTAAATAAATAACATACTGTATGCATTATTTTTTAAAAATTGAGATATAAATGACCTTGTGTAGCCTGCCATGCCTCTCTCTTTTTGGACCCATGAGTATAATAAATCCTTTCATTTTGTATGCCTCTCTGAGGGTAATTTCTATGGCCATGTTGGAGTGATCCTAAAAGACCCCACAAAGGAATTAATTCTCACTTAGAATACATTTCCCCATAACTTTTTTCAGCATCATTTTTTAAATAGTTTGTTCTTTCCAGTGCTCTGTAATCCTACCTCTATCATATATCAAGCATCCCTATATGTGTGGTCTGTTCACGGGCTCTTTATTCTGCTTCATTGATCTATTTCTCTATGTCTGTGCAAATGTCACACTGTCTTAATTACTATGGCTTTGTAGTTAGTCATAATACCTGGTAGGACAAACACTTCACCTTGTTTTTCTTCTCATTGTTGCACTTTCAAATGAATTTTATAATAAGCTTGCCAGATTCTACATGTAAATATGTATTGGGATTTTAATTGAGATGCATTGAATCTATATATAAAATTGTGAAAATGACCTCTTCATAATACCAATTCATCCATCCATGAATGTAGAATACCTCTGCATTTCTTAGCACATCCTTTAAAATATCTCTTAATAAAGCTTCATAGAAGTCCAGCACAAACTCTCAAACCACTTCTGGCCCAAATGTTGAATCACAATGAATCTTAAAAACAAAACAAAACAAAACCAAACACCCATCATTGTTTTCTTAAATTCTCCCTCGTCTCCTTCAAGGTGGGAGAGGAGGACAGTGACTTTCTTCTCCCATCTAAACATTGCTTGAAAAACCTAGGTGGACAGTATTGTGCTATCTTCTCTGGGGTGTCTAACCTGTATTCAACTGTTAGGAACACCAGGTATAGTGTAACTGAACTCACCTGATGATCCCCCTTTCATACAGAAATACCTAATATCCTAGTCTACTTTTGTTGAGGTGTTGCTTAGTCATTCAGTTGTGTCCAACTCTTTGCGACCCTTTGGACGGTAGCCCACTAGGCTCCTCTGTCCATGGGATTTCCCAGACAAGAATACTGGAGTGGGTTGCTATTTCCTCCTTTAAGGGATCTTCCCAACCTAGGGATCAAACCTTTGTCTCCTGTGTCTCCTGCATAGCAGGCAGATTCTTTAGCTACTGAGCCATCAGGGAAGCCCATATAGCAAAAGGTATTGGAAGAAGTTTTGCAAAGTAAGCAGTGAAGTTCCCTCACCTGTCCTCTGTGGAGGAGAGAGGGCTAGCTGTTGAATCAGTTGCTTATGACCAATGATTTAATTGATCATGTCTATGTGATGAAGCCTCCATTAAAAACTCAAAAGGCCAGAGTTCAGAGAGCTTCTGGGTGAGTGAGCACATGCAGATGGGAGAAGGGTGATACCTCTGGAAAGGGCATGGAAGCTCTGTGTCCGTTCCCCATACCTTACTCTATGCATCTCTTCCACCCAGCTGTTCCTGAGTTATATTCTTTTATAATAAACCTGTGATCCAGTAGGTTCAAGAAAGCATTGAAAATGGTGTTCATCATGTTGTTCAATATTGTTTGTAAAAGGACCCACAGAATACATTTTTGGGGGGATTTATTACACTATTGGAGAAGGCAATGGCACCCCACTCTAGTACTCTTGCCTGGAAAATCCCATGGATGGAGTAGCCTTGGTGGGCTGCAGTCCATGGGATCGCTAAGAGTCAGACATGACTGAGCGACTTCACTTTCACTTTTCACTTTCATGCATTGGAGAAGGAAATGGCAACCCACTCCAGTGTTCTTGCCTGGAGAATCCCAGGGACGGGGGAGCCTGGTGGGCTGCCATCTATGGGGTCACACAGAGTCGGACACGACTGAAGTGACTTAGCAGCAGTAATTACACTATAGTTGGTTTCTCCTGTTGAACTAACATGTTTCTGCAACAGGGTTGACACTCTGAAATTATTTTTCAATTAATTTTCACATCCTATAAATCTTGTTCTGGGGTTACTTGCTCACTGAAGCAATGTTTGGTGTAGGAGGTAAGGGGAAGACAGATAGAATACTAGCTCAGTATATTCCAATTAGATTTTTGTCTGAGTCATAGCAAAATTCTTGGATGGAATTCAGTCATTGTTAAACGAAAAGGTTTTCTGAATTCCTTCATCTCTCATTTAACCTATCAAGAATTAGGTCTGCCTGACTAGTTTTTAGAAAATGAAGAGAGGAAATCTTGTTTCTTCTCTTTTGATAGATTGTGGGAAGGAGGATGGAGAGATAACAGATCAGGCCCCAGGGTTTTTTTCTGCCACTTTCCTTATTGCCTCCTCCATTGTCCCTACCAATATGTCAGGGTACAATCTGTTGGAGTTTTTAAGGCATTCCAGAAAAGTATGAAGGAGACAGCGAGTGTCTGGGCTAGTATTCTATCTGCCTCCAGGTACGTGGGGGCCATGACAGGTCCAGAAGTACCCACATGATGCCATGAATGTGTGGCAGGAGTGGTAGGTAGGGAAGCCTGAGGCAGCACACAAGGAGATACTGGGAGAGCCAGCAGGATGGTGGAGTACAGGCCTGGCCACAGGACCGAGTGGTCACTTTGGCAGCCGGTGGGGACCACAGGCTTCGCTGATGCATCCTGGCACAGCACCCTGTAAAGCAGGATGCAGCCCATCCCACCTCAGTGGTCCATCAGCTCAGGTAGCAGGCTGGTCCATACCCTGGCAGCGGAGAGCAGTGAGGATCCAGGCATGCTCCAGGGACCTTCTCCCCGGATGCCACAATGATCTTGTCAGAACCGTTTGCCACATTGGATTCAGGAGGCAGACAAAACAGTCTCCCAAAGGTTGAGATTCAAGAGAGTCATCCATTACTTAGACAATTTTAGTTACTGAATCAGATTGGAAATTTATCAAATTGGACAACATTTAGCCACCCCCCCCCCCCCCCCAGCCAACTAGGGGTTGGCTCCCTGGTGGAATTGATAAGCAAGGGTTGACTAGTTACAAAGAAAATAAGAAAACTACAATCACATTGTAAAGTAAGTACATGTGTCCCACCACACATCCTTTTTATGAAACTGAAAATTATTTATCTCATCATACTCTCTCTTTAGTTTCAGAGTTGACTTGCACATGATACTCAATAACAACAAATACTCTCACATACAAGTTTGGAGTTAGGCTGAAGTTTGGGGCTGCAGGATGACTTTTGGGGCACTTTTCCATTTTTGAGTCCCTTCCTCCATTAAAAATAGTAAAAATTATATTTTATGATTGTATAGAAAGTATAGAGGTATAAAGAAGAATATATTAAGGTTATATATTAAAACATTTTCTTCAACCTAAATTTTTCTTCTGACTGATTTTAAAAGAATGTTTTAAATATTTTCACAGGCTCCTAAATATCCCAAGCCCATTGTGCTTGCACCTGCACATGGTCTGAGCCTGCCTCTTTGCTCTTGCCTTTCTGATCTGTAAAATGGGGTTGTTGGGTTAAACGATGATGACACTCAAGAACTTGACGCATGGTGATCATCAGTGTTGGTTTCTTTTCTTCATTTCCATGGATTTGATTTTCTATTTTACTGATCATGTTGCATATGTGGTTTTCATTTTGAGTCACCTTCAAATTCTCTTGGGAAGTAGGTGGAGTATAACTTATAAATAAAAATTCCTTTTCACTGCCTCAGCACTTAGCACAATGCCTGGCTTTATAGTCTCGATCCTTATTTGTTGACTGTGCCGGTAAACAGCTCGCTCCCTTCCCAGCCTCCACCCACCACCCCATCCCACCCCAGGCCTGACAGATGCTAAAATCATCCTTCCTTTCTCTCTTCTCCCTCGAAATTCTTCTTTCCTTGGTAGCCTGTACACGGTGGGCTGTTAAGAGTGAGGAAGCCACCCACCAAACGGTTGATCTTTGAACTGGGTCATCTTCCCATGGCCCCTCAGGGTAGCCCACAACCCTCTCTCCATCACCGAGGAAGCTGTGGCTCAGAGGACATCAGGAATTTGCTCAAAAAATAACAGGACAGGATGTAAACCCAAGCCTATCTGACCGTGACTTGGTGTGATGTGTTACGCCTTCATGATTTGCAGTTTTCAGACAGCTACTCCGAAAAGTAACTAGAATGTCTTACCGGTGCTGAGGGAGAGGTTTTAGATGATTTCATGCTGCTCAAGTCACACCCTGTAGGGGAGCACCTAAGTCACTTTAGGCATGTGCTCACTTTTGTCATTGTCACCTGGGCCATTCATCACGTTGAAAGTTTGCACTGAAACCCCCTTCCTAAATATTAGAGAGGGATGAGGCCAGAGGTAAGAGGGGATGGTCATGAGTCACCAAGACCGAGATGGGGGTTTTAAATGGTGTAGAGGGCAGAGACTGAACACCGTTCCTTGCTAGCCAGACATCGGAGTGCTTACTATCTTCTGGGCATGGGGACGTTAAGATGGTATCAGAGCATCAGTGAGTGAGTGTGTGAGGCCCGGAGAGCAAACAGCACCTGGCATAAACATCGGCTCTCACAGAACCAAGCTCATGGCACGCTGGGCGCCTCCAGCACTGCGTGCTGGGGAGATGGACATGAATAAAACATCCTCCCACTGATTCTAGAGAAGACAAAGCAAAGATTGCCCTGTGACGGGATAAAATCTGCAAGTGAAAACCAAGAAGCGTGTGCAAGTTTATTTATGTCCTATTACACAAGCTCCTCCATTCTCCACCTCCGCCCCGCCCCCTCAATCTGTCACAGTCAGGGATCTGGGGCTCCGAGCATTAAAATGAATTAAACAGATTCAATGGCAAGTTGGGAGTGGAAGGAGGAGAAAAGGAGAAGGTGGAAGAATGAGCTGGAGGGAGATGTTAAAAAGACAGTGGATATGGGAGGTCAGTACACCAACCCCATGGAGAAGAGACTGTAGATCAGACAAGGACTGGGAAGTTTCCACTGGAACACTCATATTATCCATAATAGTGACAAGGCTCATATTTGTTGAGTGTGTCTGGTAGCAGGCAGTGTTCTAAGCCTGTTACACATATTAGCACATTTTTCCTCCGATCACCCTGTGAGACGGCTTTTCTCCCAAACCCTGTATTATTGTACTAATGAGAAAACGAGGGCTCGGGGAGAGGCAAGGACTTGACCAGGGGCACTAGCAGCTGAGCCCGCGCAGTCCTGCAGCCTATGTTCAGGTGCCAGTGGCAGGGACGTGCAGTCAGGGAGGCTGTGCGGCACGGCTGTGGCCTCCCTGGGCTTGGAGCACACACTCTGGGGCAGGACTTTGGGGTCCGCGTGTCCGCATCCCGCTCACTGTGACCGCGGACCAGTTCCATGCCCTCTCTGCTCCTCAGGTTCCTCTTCTGTTAAATGCAGATGACAATGATGGGGGTGATGCTGGCCCATCTCGTAGGGTGTTGTAAGGATTTAAAGCGATTCTGCACGTAAAGATTTCAGCACAGTGGCCAGTCTGACAAGTGCTTAATGATGGCAGGTGACCCTGAGACGAGATGAGGACAGCTCCCTGCCAGTCCCTCAAGGGACACCCTGTGGACCCAGTACTGACTCAGCATCAGCGTCCAACCTTCAGTGCTAACACACCCAGGGGCTGGAGGATGTGGGGAGGAGGCCTGCCCATGACCCTCAGTGGCAGCTGCAGAGAGGAGTCTGACCCCAAACTGATGGTTCTGCTGGGAAATGAAGGTGGCTGCGCCTGAGCCCCTTGGACACTGGGCCTGTGACTGGCCTTGGGAATACTGGAGGACGAGGGCTGGTCTCCACCTCCCGGTGGGCCACAGTCTAGCGAGGGGCCCATGACTGTCCTCCGTGAACCAGTTAGAGGGCCAGGTGGGGTCTTGTAAAGGGCCCCACAGTCCTGGCTGTCAGAGAGCAGGTGTGGGCAGAGCAGATGTGAAGAGGGCCAAGAGACTGCAAGAGGCAGCACGTGTGTGAGTGAGTGAGTGAGTGTCAGTGAGATGCTGGCTCAGATACCCTAAGGGTTAGCATCGAGTCTTTCCTCCCCACCTCTGGTTGGATTGTGCCTTTGCCTAGACTTGCAGGATTTTCTCTCTCCTTGCCCCGCTTTTGGTGAGGGGTAACTCTGTGGCCACAGGTGAGGCCCAGCCAAGACCAAGGTCCTCTTTCCAGAGCTGCTCTGGCTGGGCTGATGATGCAGTCTGAACGTGCAGGGCTCATTCTGTGGGATGCCAATAAACACTCCACTAAGAAAGAAGACCTTTCGGGATGTGTTGGTGTAGATGATCTGTCCCACCTGTCAGAGAGGGAGGCCCGGCAACCATCTGCTAGAGTCTTTATTCCCACCCCTCCTCTTTCATTTTTAACCATAGATTTTCACAGTTTGCATTACTTATTTAAATCTGTTATTTTAAAAGACACGTGTGTTGCCAAGTAAGGCAATGGCAGCTTTTGCCCATTGAAGCCCGTTCTTTCCATTCTCTGTAGCTGGCCCAGTCCCTATGGGAGACCTTCCTGTGCCAGCTGGGTTTCCTTGGCCAGGCTGGATTTAGGACTATGTCCACCTTGGGCTTGCACTCTGGCTGGATTTGGGATTCAGAATTTAGGACATGATGCTTGGGGAGTCAGGAGAGTCAGGTGCTGAGCCAGATTTCAGCCTTGGGGCTTTGTGGTCAATTCTCCTTGTCGCCTACTATGAAATTTAATGTGATACATATTTAAGACCAAGAATGGGGCCCCGATTTCTTGATTTCTACTATGGGGGATGCTGATCCCTACCATAACCCATGGATGATACTGCAGGTTTAAGTGCAACACCCTTCAAGTCACACTTTACAGCCAGGCCATTGATTCAGCTATTCAGCACCTACTGTGTGCCAGGAACAACTCGGGATGAGAGACAAAGTCCCCAGCCTCACAGAACTGACATGTTAGAGGGGAGGGACAGGAAAGACAAGGGCCACTTGTATTACGTGGCATCAAAGGAACAGTGGGGGCGCCATGATGGAGAATGGTCAGGAGGACCCATGGGCCGAGGAGGGCCCCGGGGCGGGGAGTGACATGGAAGCAGGTTGGAGGGTGAGGGCCATTAACAGCAGTCCATGCAGAGGGAGAGTTGTGCAGAGGCACAGTGGTGAGAGAGTTTTACCCGTTTGAGTAGCAGGCGAGTAATCTGACCTGGCTGCCCTTGGAGCTCTCAAGAGAAGGAAGGACCAGGTGAAGGAGGAAACAGACAGAACAGGCTCTATCTTGAAAGCAGGACTCCATCTTGGGCCGGACTGTGGACTTTGAGCTACATGCCCAGTATCTATGGAAAGGACATACCAACTGGAAAACCAGGCCCTGGGAAGGAAGAAAACCAGGTCCCCGAAAGGAAGAGCCCCAGGGCTCATACCTAGACTCTCTGTTGCCTAAAAGAATACCCTAATTATCTGTGTAACCAAATAGAATCATATATTCTATTATGCTTATTGGGGTATGACCACAGGCCTGTTGATAATTGTCCACTGTTAACTACCTAGGCTTAAGGCATAGGAATCACGGGTTAACTTTGATTGTATCTTTCTCTTCCTTTCTTCAGACTAGTTTCAGGGAATATGGGGAGGTGGGTTTGGCGTACACTTAGGGTATATAAGGTTTTCACAAAAACTGGTCGGGGTCCTTGGCTAAGAGGAGACTCTGCCTTGGGCCAGCGAGTGTAATTGACTGCACTCCACTATCTGCATTGTCCTTCTGAGTGAGTGTGTTTCCCGGAATGCATGGCTACAACACAGGCAGTATGCTTCTGCCCATCTGTGCTGAGCAACCTGGAGGGCCTGGCCTCCCTGCTCACCCCGTAACTAGGCCCTGCCTGTGGTTGCACCAGTCGGAGTCCCAGAAGGGTTCTGACACTTCCTCCCCCTGCACTCCCACCCCACCCTGGCCTACCCCACCAGAGTGGCAGAGCTCCCCAGCTCAGCCGCCTACCTTCCCAGCATCTGTGCTGAGCTCCCTGGCAGCCTTGTCACCCTGCTTTTCTCCACTGGAGCCATGAGGCACCATTCACAGCTTCTGTCCACGCCTTCAACCTTCACTTCTGTCAGGCTCCTGCCTCTCCACTCTACTTGGAGATGTCTGATGATTCCCAAAGCTGTCTTCAAATGCACTCCTGTTTGCCCCCCAGACATTTGCCTCCCCCTTTCCTACAATGCTGATCCCATTGTTAGTATTTGAGTCTCTCTCCCCAGCTTCCCAGGGCCAAGGTTTGAAGCACCTTTGTATGTGTGTTCCTAGTATCTGATGCAGAGTAGATTATCACTAAGGATGTTTTGAATGCATCCCTCATGAACCCCTGAGAACAATAATCTCCTTCATTTATTCAGCATTACCAAACCGCTTTCAAAACTGCCCCATTTTCTGCTGTCAGTACTTTATACAAGTGGGTGGGGACCCACTGAACAGGTAAGGACATGGAGAAAGGTTACATGACTTATTCTCTATCACACGTAAATTGGTGGCAGGGCTGCGACATCTGCCTAATGTCTTTAGCCCTGGTCCCGCCGTCCTCACCAGCCTCAGAGGACTCACAGCTGGAGCCTTAGAAACCCAAAGTTCCTCAGTAATAATCCTTAAGGTATAAGTTGGAATGTGTACACCTGTTATGACCCAAACTTTTAATTTATTTTTTATTTTTAAAATTGTTGACTGCACTGGGCCTTCATTGCTACGCAAGGGCTTTCTCTGTTTGTGGCGAGTGGGGCTTCTCTTCACTGTGGCATGTAGGCTCCTCATTGCAGTGGCTTCTCTTGTTGCGGAGCATGAGCTCTAGGTGCACGGGCTTCAGTCGTTGTGGCACATGGGCTTAATTGCCCTGTGGCATATGGGATCTTCCAGGGATTAAACCCATGTCCTCTGTATTGGCAGGTGGATTCCTAACCACTAGACTGCCTAGAGAAGCCCTAAAATTGCATTTTAAGATCTGAGGTAATACAGCCTTTCAGTCATTTATTCAAGAAGCATTTATTGTATTCCGAGTTCTGAATTTTAGGAGACACCGAAGAATGTCATGTCTGGCCTCTACAGCACTCAGTTATTCAGAGGAAAGGACCCAGAGAAACAAAACAAATGGAGGATGGGGGTCAGGATATTGTAAAATGCAGCCAGATAAGTGCAGGAAGTCTGGAAGGCCCTTGGGGAAGAATGCATGAAGTCATTCCCCTGGGGGAAAAGGAGTGAGGGCAGAGGAAGAGTGGGAATGAGGAGCAGGGAAGAGTAGGGGCGGTGGAAGTGGAGACAGCCCAGGAGCTTTGCAAGGGCACCTTCAGAAGACTCGCTTCTGGGGACTTGAGATGGTCTCCCTGGGTGTCTTGTCCGGAAGTCAAGCATTTCTCTTCTTCAACTGCCAGAGACAATTTTAGGAAAACAAACTCAATCTCTGCCTAGAACGGATGCCTCGGCCCAAGGGATTCTAAGAGAGCAGGATCTGTCTTTCCAACTCCACTTAGCTCAACTCAGCCCAGTATAACCTGCTCTTCACACTACCTACCTGTCCTAGGTCAGCCCTCCCTATCTTCAGCTGACTGAGCTGGTGAAGTAGTTGAGAAACGCAAGAAGAAATTTTCTCTGTCTTCTCCACACCACTCACAACTCGCAGCATCCCTCCCCCTTTACTTCACCTACCCCCATCTCGGTCCCTCCCCAACAGGAACCAAAGGCCCAGCTCCTTTAGTGAACTGGCCCTGGGGGTGGTTGGCGGTCCCCAACACTGGTGGGAGAGCCTCTGCAGGACACAGCTCAGCCTAGAATGTGACTCTTCTTCTTCCCTTATAAACCAAACCCACAGTGAAATGGGCAGGAGGACAGAAGGGGTCATTGTAGGTACATGAGCCCACCAGACCTGGCCATTGAGGCTGTGCTGGCATAGGGCTGTGCCCTAGGTTGGCTTTAAAGGTGCCAGGAGGTTTTACAAAGACCCAGTGCATAAAAGTCTCAAGAGAAAGCAGGTCTAGCGGGTCCATTCTCTATTACCTCTTTCAGACCCAGACCTCAGGGCTGGCTGGGTGCCAGGCAGGGATCTACTTCTTTCATTGTATCCTTGGGTAGCACTAATACATCTCAGCAGCTCTGTAACTTCAAAGACCCATGGGTCTCTGTGGAGCAGATCACACACAGAGCATCTCTGACTGAGCCCACTGGCTTCATCGCAGTTTCCTTGAGCTGTTCATGGCCTATAGAGGCCATTAAGTAAAAGCTCATACGGACCCATATGGGTCAACACAGGAACCAGTCACTGATGAAAACATCTATATATTCCAACAGATTTCCTGGGGAAAGTTCCTCATCTCTTTTCATAACTTCTTTGTTCAGCTTGAACTCGAATCTAATCTCCTACTACAACACAAGCCTGTTCTTTTGGTTTGATCTTTAGAGACAGTCCATTGAGTGAGAAAACCCATACACTGCACCATTATACTGGGAGTGGGAGAGTGGGGAAAAAAGAGACAAGAGAGGAAATTCCTACAGCCATTCCAAAAAACCAACAAGCAGAATTGTGGTAGATATAACAATAACCATGATCACTGTTATTTAGTGAGCAATCTCTCTGTATTAGGCACCCTTTATGGACTTAACAAACATCTCCTTTAACCATTTCTACCTTAAAAATAAGGCAGCCAGTTATTTTTACTAGCAAAATGTGTTTATTAGGGAATAGCAGAAGAATTGCAATGCAGGATATGCAAGCTATGGCAAACCATGCGCAAGTCTGGAGGAAAAAGGAGAGGAGTGTAACTTTATAGAGAAAAAGGAGGAAGTTGAGGGGAGCTTCTTTGAATGAAAGTCCATCCAAGGAAGGTGAGGGGTTAGGATGGTGACAGTTTCTCATTGGCTGAGTTGTCGGACTTTTTCATTGGCTGGGCTGTTATTGGGTGAAGAGAAAATCTTACTTCCTTCTAATGGGGTGGTAAGGTAAGCTTCTTCCTGCCCAGAAGTGTAAAATAAAATGCAACTGGTGGTTTGCGTGTGAAAGATCCCCCTTCAGGACTTCTCAAGTCCATTTAAGATGAGGGTTTCCTGTTTTAATTTTCACAGTCATCATGTGTAGACCTCATTATCTGTTCTACAAATGAGGAAATTGGAACTCGGTGATGAAGTTGTTTGATGTCACAGTAATCGAGGGCAAAGTGCATATCTAGATAGAGGCTTACAATTTCAATCTTAAGACATTCATCTGTTTAAAAAGCATGTGTGGAGTATCTGCTACATGCCAAGCACTTAATTGGCATTGAGAACATGGACAGATACAAACACAAAGACAAATACCTCTGCCTCATTTCAGAGACATTCACAGAATCACAGCTGCAGTGGAGACATAAGTGATTATGCACAGATGGGTAGGAGAGACCCACAGACACAGAGAGACGTGCTCTTGCTCTTGGACGTGCTAAAGGCGGAACCAGGTGCCCTGTCTCTTGACTTCTCCTTGCTACTCCTCTCATCTTTGGAAGTAAACCTTTACTAGATAGTCAAAAGCACTTCTTGTTTTCTGGATTCCTTGCCCTAGAAGTTCTCCTCACTGCTTTGGAGGGGTTTTCCTAGCCTAAGACGACTAGATTGGAGAAGGAAATGGCAATCCACTCCAGTATTCTTGTCTGCAGAATCCCATGGACACAGGAGCCCAGTGGCCTACAGCCCATGTGGTCGCAAAGAGTCAGACACGACTGAGTGACTAACACCACCACCATGACCACTAGATTCAAGTCCCAGGGGTGCTGGTGTGTCAGCCCTTGGCGTGCAGAGCTGTCCATGTGCCTGCTGCTTACAGAGGGCTATGCTCCTTGTCCTAGACCTTCCTTTTTTGGAAGGATGTAAATGCATGGCATTAATTTTTCTAATGCATGGTATTTACGAGTTTTTCCCTCTGGGGGCTGCACCATGTTCAGAAATGTGAACATGGCAAGAAGGATGGATACATTTTTAGATCAGTAAGTGCAACCAGATGTGTGGATGGGACTAAAGAAACACAATAAGCTTTTGTGAGGGATGCAGAGCTCTTAGACACAGCCTGGGGAAATGAGTTCATGACACAGCCTGGGGAAATGAGTTCATAGCTGGCACAAAAATTCTTAAGTCTAGGTGTTCTCTGAATAAGAGTACCAGCTTCATGTACCCTCTGAAAGATTGGAACACTGTGCTACATTCATGAATCCAGCTCTCATGACAGCAGATGATAGCCAGGGGCTTGATGCAAGTCTCTGTTTTACTCCATCACATCCATGAAACTGATGAGGAAACTGGGACTCAGTCTGGCTAAGTAACTTGGTCAGAGTTATATAGAAGGAAGCAGGCAGGGCTCAGATTTCTACCAGGATGGTTGGTCTCCAGAGTCCTTTTTCCTTCAGAACACCACAGTGTCACTCTGGAGCAGTTTCTTTCCCCAGGGAGCTGGCTGGCCAGAGGCAGGAGGTCTTTGGTGCTCCAGGATGCTTGGGAGGCTCTGTCCCAGGTGATTCACGATGAGAAACACCTCTTGGCACTGTTGGAGCAGACGGTAATGATGTTGCAGGAGGAAAAAATATTATAGTACTCATTCCTGAGGAATTCAAAATCAAAGGTGAGGCAAGACCCAGAAGCACCCTTGCACTGTGAAAGACACGTGTCAATGTACAATAATGCTTGATTCTGGGGAAGCAGACAGTGAATGCTTAGACCTGAACTGTGATCTAAAGTAACCTGGAAAATGTTCAGGGTGGAGGGATTCAAACTGCGCCTTGAAGGATGGGAGGAATTTGGAGAGGCAGAGGGGTGTGAGAAGCGAAAGAGGCTGAACTGTGTAAGCTGCATAAAGAGAGCATGAGCACAGAGAGGAATTAAAGCGGTGAGGTTGGGGAGATGAAAAACAGCATTTATTAATCACCTGTTGTGTGCCATGAATGGTGCTGGGTCTTGTATATATTCTCATTGATTTAAATCAGCTATATTTGGTTTTAATTTACATATAAGAAAATGCATACATTTTTAAAGTGCATAGCACAGTTCCAATCACCTGTGCAATAATATCAAGCAGTCTGGTGTCCATGAAATTGGACTTCCAGAAAGATGGAAGAGAGGAATAAACAGAAAAGTATTTGAAGAAATTATGGCCAAAAATTTTCCCCAAATTTGTTGAGAACTATAAATCTACAGATAGAAATGTCTTACACCATGACACAATACGATCAAGTTTCTGAAAAACAGTGACAAAAGAACATCTTTAAAGCATCCAGAGAAAAAGACACATTTTGTCCAGAGGAACAAAGATAAAACTTGTCACAGATTTATTATAAAAAACAATGCAACCCAGAAGACAGTGGAATGCATTTTAAAGTGTTGAAAAAAAAAAGTCAACCCAGAATTTTAAATCTAGCAAAGATGTAATTTAAAAATGAAGGTGAAATGATGACTTTTTCAGGCAGACAAGATGCAAGCATTTGTTGCCAATAGGCCTGAACTTAAAAAATATTAAAGTTCTTCAGGCAGTAGGAAAATAATGCCAGATGGAAAGTTGGATCAACACAAAGGCCTGGAGAGATTGGGAAATGGTAAATAATGTGGGTAAAAATAAGAGACCTTTTTTACCCTTACTAAAAAATTTTAAAAGACTAATGACTTAAAGTAAAAGAATGTATTGTGGTGTTAATAGCATATACAGCAGTAAAATATATAACAACAGTAGCACAAAGTGCAGGAGGGAAGCATAGGAGCATACTGTTGGAAAGTTTTATATGGGAAGTAGTATAAAGTATTTGAAGATACACTGTGATACATTAATTATGCATTTTTTTTTCATTTATTTTTATTAGTTGGAGGCTAATTACTTTATAATATTGTAGTGGTTTTTGTCATGCATTGACATGAATCAGCCTAATTATGCATATTTTAAATCCCAGAGCAACTATTGAAAAAATAAGACAAGGTGATATAGTTAGCAAACCAATAGTGGAGGTAAAATGGAATACTAAAAAATGCACAATTAATGCAAAATAAGACAAAAAGATTAAAAAGAGAACAGAATAAAGGGAGCAAGTAGAAACTAACCAGCAAGATGGTAGGTAGCAACCTGACTCGATCAATCATTACGTTAAGTGTGAATGATCTAAACACTTTTTCTTGTTTCAGAAAGAGACCTCCCCACCCACCTTGAACTGGCTCAGGGAAGAGGGATTTAGTGCAAGGATCTGTGAGGAAGGGATGATGACCCCTAGAAAAGAAGCCTTGGCCCAGCTGGCTCGCATGGAGCCGGAACTGAGATGGGAAAGCCGTCCCGAGCTAAGGCCACGCTCTCCGTCTTTCAAGGAACCCGTGGCCTCTAGTTGCTGCTGTTGTCTGCTCCATTCTCCCAGCTCTG
Organism: Dama dama; assembly: GCF_033118175.1. Lineage (NCBI taxonomy): Eukaryota > Metazoa > Chordata > Mammalia > Artiodactyla > Cervidae > Dama > Dama dama. Next base: position 74,705,129 of record NC_083691.1, read on the forward strand.
CCCCTGGCTGCTTTATGCCCTCATCTGGTGTGTGACCACCCTGGCGATCACCTCCGTCTCTCCCCTTTCTGCACCACAATGTCAGCAGCCTCTCAGTTTCCCCCACTTATGGCCTGAAAAAGGAATCTTAATGGGCCATTTTTTTTTTAAAACCATGCCACAACTCAGTGGACTTGGGAAAGGTAACCTGAGGTCAAAGGCCGCCCTGGTCTAGGCAGCTGTACCTGAGATGGGCAGAATGGCAGGTTCTCATAGGTTGGGGGTGAAGAGTGAAACAAGATTGGCCTCCCAGCTGACATCTTTTTCCTTAGTGGAAACACAAGAGACAGAAGCTATTCTTTTGAGCATTCAGGGTTGGCCTTCTCACAATATTCTCCAAAGAGAAGAAAAATGTCATCTCTAAACTCCAGATTAATCCCATGGCAATTGGGATGTTAGAGAATTCACGGAAAAAAAAAATTTTCTGTGTGTTAATATGATGAAAGCAATAATAATAAAGTGGGGTCAGTTAGCTAGACTCAGACCTTGAAGGTTTGAAAAGGAGCTGAGAGAGCAAGACTGGGAGCTGACTGTGGCTGAGATCATGAACTCCTTATCGCCAAATTCAGACTTAAATTGAAGAAAGTAGGGAAAACCACTAGACCATTCAGGTATGACCTAAATCAAATCCCTTACAATTATACAGTGGAAGTGACAAGTAGAATCAAGTGATTAGATCTGATAGACAGAGTGCCTGAAGAACTATGGATGGAGGTTCGTGACATTGTACAGGAGGCAGTGATCAAGACCATCCCCAAGAAAAAGAAATGCAAAAAGGCAAAATGGTTGTCTGAGGAGGCCTTACAAATAGCTGAGAAAAGAAGGGAAGCTAAAGGCAAAGGAGAAAAGGAAAGATATATCCATTTGAATGCGGAGTTCCAAAGAATAGCCAGGAGAGATATGAAAGCCTTCCTCAGTGATCAATACAAAGAAATAGAGGAAAACAATAGAATGGGAAAGACTAGAGAACTCTTCAAGAAAATCAGAGATACCAAGGGAATATTTCATGCAAAAATGGGCACAATAAAGGACAGAAATGGTATGGACCTAACAGAAGCAGAAGATATTAAGAGGTGGCAAGAATACACAGAAGACCTGTACAAAAAAAATCTTCATAACCCAGGTAACCATGATGGTGTGATCACTCACCTAGAGCCAGACATCCTGGAATGCAAAGTCAAGTGGGCCTTAGGAAGCATCACAATGAACAAAGCTAGAGGAGGTGATGGAATTCCAGTTGAGCTATTTCAAATCTTAAAAGATGATGCTTTCAAAGTGCTGCACTCAATATGCCAACAAATTTGGAAAACTCAGCAGTGGCCACAGGACTGGAAAAGATCAGTTTTCATTCCAATCCCAACGAAGGGCAACGCCAAAGAATGTTCAAACTACTGCACAATTGCATTCATCTCACAGGCTAGCAAAGTAATGCTCAATATTCTCTAAGCCAGGCTTCAACAGTACATGAACTGTGAACTTTCAGATGATCAAACTGGACTTAGAAAAGAGATCAAATTGCCAACATCCGCTGGATCATTGAAAAAGCAAGAGAGTTCCAGAAAAACATCTACTTCTGCTTTATTGACTACACCAAAGCCTTTGACTTGTGGATCACAACAAACTGGAAAATTCTTAAAAGATGGGAATACCAGACCACCTGACCTACCTCCTGAGAAATCTGTATGCAGGTCAAGAAGCAACAGTTAGAACTGGACATGGAACAACAGACTGGTTCCAAATTGGGAAAGGAGTATGTCAAAGCTGTATGTTGTCACCCAGCTTATTTAACTTATATACGGAGTACATCATGAGAAACACGAGGCTGGATGAAGCACAAGCTGGAATCAAGATTGCTGGGAGAAACATCAATAACCTCAGATATGCAGCTGATACCACCCTTATGGCAGAAAGCGAAAAAGAACTAGAGAGCCTCTTGATGAAAGTGAAAGAGGAGAGTGAAAAGGGTGGCTTAAAGCTTAACATTCAGAAAAAAAGGTTCTCCTTTGCCTTTAGCTTCCCTTCTTTTCTCAGAAAAAAGGTCATGGCATTCGCTGGTCCCACACTTCATGACAAATAGATGGGGAAACAATGGAAACAGTGACAGATTTTGTTTTCTTGCCCTCCAAAATCACTGCAGATGGTGACTGCAGCCATGAAATTAAATGACACTTGCTCCTTGGAAGAAAAGCTATGACCAACCTAGATGGCATACTAAAAAGCAGAGACATTACTTTGCCAACAAAGGTCCATCTAGTCAAAGCTATGGTTTTTCTGGTAGTCACCTATGGATGTGAGAGTTGGACTATAAAGAAAGCTGAGCACTGAATAATTAATGCTTTTGAAATGTGGTGTTGCAAAAGATTCTTGAGAGTCCCTTGGACTGCAAGGAGATCCAACCAGTCCATCCTAAAGGAAGCCAGTCCTGAATATTCATTTGAAGGACTGATGCTGAAGCTGAAACTCCCAATACTTTGGCCACCTCATGTGAAGAACTGACTCATTGCAAAAGACCCTGATGCTGGGAAAGATTGAAGGTGGGAGGAGAAGGGGATGACAGAGGATGAGATGGTTGGATGGCATCACTGACTCAATGGACATGAGTTTGAGCAAGCTCCAGGAGTTGGTGAAGGATAGGGAAACCTGGCGTACTGCAGTCCATGGGGTCGCAAAGAGTCAGACATGACTGAGCAACTGAACTGAACTGAGAGAATATTAGTTCTCATGTCAACTGTGCCCTCATGGAAAATTAGGCTTAATGGTGTAACACCCATTATTGATTCTTTTATTAAAGATCTTCCTTTTTGCCTGATTCCAGCAGAGAAGTTTTATAGTTTCCTTTGTTAAATCCTCACTTTTCTAGGAAGAAATTGAGAAGGTTACAGGAAAATATTGATCAAGACAGGTTGTAATTCCCTGAAGGTTTCAGCAGAAGTGATATTGATCAACTCCCACCCCTGGCCCTCAGTCCCCAAAGCAGGAGACCTCAGGCCACCTCTGGGGTTCTTACTTCTCCTATCCAGGAGGCAGGCCCTGCTCCACATGGCCAGACCTGGAAGGATTTGGAGTCAGCAGGGACGGGGCAGGGTCCCTGCTTCTGGCTCCACTGCCAGTCCTGCCAGGAAGGCTTGGAGCTGCTCCTTGACTTGGGACCATCCCTGGGAGGGGCACAGAATTCTGCCGGAGTTTTACATGGCCACAGTGCAGCCTATCTCACCGAGGTCAGGAGGGCAGGAAGCCCAGCTCTGTTCACAGAGCCTCTGAGAGACTGACCCTACTTTATTATTATTGCTTTCATCATATTAACACAAGGAATAACAAGTGTTTTCAATATCCTAAACACCTACTTAGAAGCTGCAATGTGCCATAAAAATACAAAACCTACAAAGAGCTGGCTACTTGTCTGTGCTCTGGGAGACTCAGATGGACTTGAGACTGGTCACCCTTGATCCTGAGCTGGCCCCCGAGTCACCAGGCTGCCACCCTTGGCAGCGACTGACAGTGGTCAAGTGGTAGTGTTCTAGACAAAGGCTGCCATCTGCAGAACCACTTGCAAGAACTAGGACTTAGAAATCTTGGTAAAGAGAACTTTCTGTTAGAAAGTCTAGCCAGCTGCAGTGGGAGCCTGAAAGGACAGGTGTTATATAAGCAGGTGGCCAGCACCTTCCAGACCTCAGATGTCTGCATTCGGGCACTGGTTCTCCATCCCCAGGGGGACTGCCCTGCCCACGATTGTCATAGTGCTGACTGGGCCCAGTGGAGGGGCCGTACTCACAGGGGTCCTGCTGAGCTCCCCACTCCATCTTGCTGCAGGGAAGCCAGGCTCTAGGAGCCCCCTCCCACTTTGGTAGGTGTTGCCACTTACAGCTGGGTCACACTGGGCACATTAGCCAGCATCTCAGAAATGGAAACTCTAGCCTCTGCCTTTCTGACCTCAAAGGGATATTTTATCAGCGCAAAATGAAAGAGCTATGTAAATGGCCAGGCACTGAAAAATGTGATGATGGCACTTGGTGAAATGACATTTAACTTAGAGGACATATTTTACTACCCACAAAAGTCTAGTCTCCTCTAAGGAGTAAGGACAATGGAAATTCCAGAGAAAAAATTGTGAAACAAGAAATACTGGGCCAATAGCAAACCAGAAAATGGCATTTCTAATTCCAGCCCTTAAAAGCCTTGACTGAGTCCAGGGTGACTGCGGCCTCCCTGGCGTCTGCTTGGAGGCCTGTGGGTTTAGTCCCCTTTGCTGGAAGAGTCAGGGTCTCATCCCCGATTTCCTCCCTGCCACCCCCAGATTCCCATTGCCCACCCCTCCACCCCCACTACATTACATCCCACACCCCCTCGAGAGTAGACTCATGCCAGACCTCTTACCTGAAATGCCATCCGCTGACTTCATAGTCCCTCCCCATCCCTCCTTTGAGCCACCCGAAGTGGTCTCCCAACTCCACTGGGCAGAGGGGTCCAGCACTTTTGGTCGGGATTGCTGTCTGTCCCAGTGTGGGTGCCCCCCATAAGGAGACTCTAGACAAGGATTTAGGTACAAGCTGTTTATTTGGCCTGGAGAATTCCATGGACTGTATAGGCCATGGGGTCGCAAATAGTCTGACATGACTGAGCAACTTCCACTTTCATTTTGTTTATTTGGAGATGATTCCCAGAAGCATGGAAAAGGCCAGAGGGAAAGAGACAGAGGAGGGAGGAGACCACTCAGGGTTACGTCAGTGAGTTCTGGGCCTTGAGCTTGGGCAACTGAGAGGCAGTCCTGCTGAGGATCTGCTGAAGTTCAGTGTACAACTCACCTTGAGTCACCCTACTGAGGGCAAGGAGGCTGGAGCAGAGAGGAAGCTAGGGTATCTCCCGCCGGCTCTGGTTCTTTGTATTTTGAGGGGGTGGCCCTAAAAAAGCATTAACTCCCTCAAACTTTCAGTCTGACCTGTTCACAGGCAAAGAGTGCTCAGGGTTCCAGACAAAACCCTTGGGCAGAGTCTCAGGTGTTTGAGGCAAGAAGTCATCTGCACATACTGTTCTCTGAGCCTGCAAGGGACTTCCCCGTGGGCTGGGGGTCACAGACAGTGCCGCAGTGACCAAGGCACAAAGGGGGGCTCTCGCTGCCTGTGCTGACATCGTCGCTGTTGACTTGAAAGCTGGCCCTGCCCCCAGAGCCAACCCTGCCTCACACTCCTCTTCAGTTGTAATGGAGGTACTTGTAGTCCCCCTCAAGAATGTTGTCGAGTCTAGGAGGAAACGGGGATACTGGAGGGGATTTTGGAAAAATGAATGGTCATGGAGAATAAGCAAGTCCCTAACACCTGAAATAAACAGCAAGGTGTCTCCACTCTCCAGGTTGTACTCTTCCCTCCCAGCTCTAAATTCCGCTGCCCAAACCAGACAAATGTTTTGAAATGGCATTGTTGTGTGGTTTTGGAGATACATGACACATGCCGAAATGTATATTGTTCATTTACCACAAGCTGCAGTTACTATTACACTCTTGATCAATCATTATGGAAGTTCTAGTAATAATAATAAGAAGAAGAACTGGCATGGCAATACTAGCATATTCCTGCTGATTATTCCACCAACATCTTGCCTGCCCGATTCCAAATGTTTTCCTGGCCTCCAGCTCATCTTGTTCCTTTTCCCCCTTGTGTCTTTTCCCCCTTTGCTACCAGCACATCCTGTACCCTCCCAATAGGAGGCTTTCCTAAGATTGAGTTTCACCTTAACATTTGCTTGCTGGTAAATCAAGAGAGTTTTCTTCATTCTTCTCTTACTGTACTAGATACCAAATGAACTGCCTTCCTGCCTACTTTGTAGAAGCTGCCTCACATCAACTCGTTTGGCAAAAGCAATTGGTCCTGGTAGCTCTTTTATGGACTTATGCATGGTTATGGTTAATTGTTTCAAGGGTAGACAAATTGGGGGTGGCAGATGAGATGGTTAGATGGACATGAGTTTGAGCGAACTCTGGGAGACAGTGAAGGACAGGGAAGCCTGGAGTGCTGTAGTCCAAGGGTTTGCAGAGTCAGACATGTCTTAGCAATTGAACAGCTTAGAATATGGACTTAGCAAGAGAGAAGTCAGGCTGTTTCTAGGTGGCTGGATGTATAATGTAAACTCAAGAGCTGGAGAGGAGTCTGAAGCCCATGTTTTCCATCCTGCTCCCTGTTCTAAATTGGGGCACCAAGGCAGAACTTGCAGAGGGGGGTGGAACAAATGTGCTCCACCAACATAGTCTCCTCTTTTTTTTTTACTCTCTGCCCCCAGCAGTGTCCTGTAGGTTTCAGTTTTCCTTGGACATTTTTTGTTAGATTTATTCCTAAGTACTTGATGTTTTCCGTCCTACTAAAAATGGTATTTAGTTTTAACAGAATGTTGTGGATTGTTTGAAAACCTGGCGATCTTGTCTCTGACTTTTGGGCTACTGGAGGGGTCTGGGCCAAAAAAGAGGAAGCAGGTTCTAATGCTGCCTAATCACTTCTGCTTCATTCCTGTCTGATGATTCGAATTTCATGCTGGTATCATTTACCTTGTTCTGAAAAACTTCCATTAGCATTTCTATGTGCAGGTCTGCTGGTGTCAAATTCTCTTAGTTTTGTTTTATCTGAAAATTTCCTTATTTGACCTTTATTCTTGGAGGATATTTTTGCTAGATATAGAGTTCAGGGCTGATAGATTTCCTTTCCTTTCAGCACTTCAGGAATATTGTTCTACTCTCTCTTGGGCTTAATAACTTCTGATAAGAAGTCAGCCACTTATTGAACTGTTCTTTGAATGTAGTACATTATTCTTTTCTGGCTACCTCAGCAATGCTTACTCTTTGTATTTGGCTTTCAATATTTTGACTATAAAATGTGCCTTAGCACAGCCTGCTTGATGTTCTTTGAATACTTTGAATCTACAGATTTAAGTTTTCAACAAATTCATGAAATTTCCAGTCATTATTTCTTCAAATATTTTTTTCTGCCTTATTTTCTTTCTTTTCCCCTTCAACTACATATATTTTTGCCTGATATTATCTAAAAGATGTCTGAGGCTTTTGTCTTTTTCAGTTGTTAAACTCTGCTCTTCATATTGGATTGTTTCTACTGATCTATCTTCAAGTTCACTTACTTTTTTCTCTGTTATCTCCATTCTGTTAAATTTATCCAGTAGATTTTGTAAAACTTCAGCCATTATGCAGTTTTTATATATTATACACATATACTTTTTAAGAATATCTTAAAATTTTTTATTTGCTGAAATTTTCTGTCTTCATTGTGAACATTTTCTTTTACTTCATGGAGGATAGTTATGATAGCTGCTTTAAAATTGGTGTAATTCCATATTTCATTCATCTCAGGCTTTTTCCTCAGTGGATATTCTTTTCTCTTGAAAATATGTTCCATTTTCTTGGATTTTTTTATGTTGAGTAATTTTGGACTGTATCCTGGGCATTATGAATTTTAATTTATGGAGACTCAGGATTATGTTATTTTACCCTGATAAACATTCTTTCTTTTCTTTAAAAACTGTTTTCTTCCTTCTTTCCCTTTTCTTTTTAAAGCAGGCAGTCATCTTTGCTGAACTCAAACTGCAACACATCCTTTTTTGGCCACTACCTCCAATCTCAAATCAGATTGTCTGCCCTCAGCAGAGCTGCTTTCAGCTTGTTCTGTGTATTCAAAGCCAATAGCGATATGAACAGACAGAATTTGGGGATCTCTTCTCCAGCTCTCTCTTCTGGAGCCCTTTCTAGCAGCTGTGGTTCCCCCATATTTAGTCTTCTGGTTCCCCAGAAAGACAGCAGTTGTTCCATCAGCATTCCCACTGTCCTATGTGCCACAATGACTGCCTGGCTCTAGTCTAAAATGGCAACTCACTCCGTACAACTCCCCTCCTCCAAGCATGGACCCCTCACCAGAATCTGCCTGCTTTTGTTCACTCTCCAGTGCCTTCAGGTAGCTGTTTTACTTTAGTTATCACCTGCATTCTGTTGAGAGTTTATAGTTCTTATCAGCAGGAATGATGGTCTGATAGGGTCTTTCTCAGGCACCCAGGTGCCACAGTGGTAAAGAATCTGCCTGCCAATGCAGGAGACACAAGAGACGCCGGTTTGATCCCTGTGTTGGGAAGATCCCCTGGAGTAGGAAATGGTGACTTGCTACACTAGTCTTGCCTGGAAAATTCCATGGACAGAGGAGCCTGACAGGCTACAGTCCACGTTGTCACAAAGAGTTGTATACGACTGAGCACGCACACATACATGAACATGCATATCTTGTGCAGAGCAATAAAGGGCAGCTGTTTTTGGCTTCTTCACACTGCCGCATGGTGGCAATTCAGCTTTGGCAATGTGCACATCTTCCAGTCTAATTAGATGTTCATCTATTGAACAGCTACTGTGTGCCCAGCATAAGAGAGGAAGATGATACTAAGGACCTTGTTCTTAAGAAGCTCGTATCCTAGCTGAAACTCACAGGACAGAGAGCAGCACAGGGTCTTAGGAAACACAGATACTAAGTACAGAGGAGAGGAGGAGGCAGGGACCTACACCTGAGCACGTATGTTCCTTCCAGAGGTGTGTGAAGCGCTCTTTTCTGCTTCAGCAGGCAATTTTACCATCATGTTTTAAGGAACAGTCTTGTGTGGTATAAATTTAACAATTTCACAGTTTGGCAGCAAATATGTTTGTGCTGGATGAGCTTCTCAGACACATTTTCCCACACCTCCTCTTTTCTTAGTCTAGTGAAAGGCCCCTCTTGGAACCTCCCTGTAGCCCTACTTGACAAGAGTCAAACATCAATCATACCCATGAAACATACAGATGAGGGAGACCCTACCAACTTCAGCTTCACACAAGCATTCAACCCCAGTTCCCAGGGTTTGCTAACATATTTCACTTCAGTTTACTAAACTAATACCTCCAGAGCCCAGACCATACTTCGTCCTAGAAAAGAGTTGAATTCTTTCCTTTTTAAGCCTCCAGGAGCCATACTTAGCCAGGTGTATGAGCAGGTGGTCCCCTGCCTCAGTCCACTGAGGCTGTTTTAACAAGGTGCCAGAGACTGGATAGCTTACAAACAGCTGAAATGCATTGCTTGTTGTTCTGGAGCCTGGAAGTCTGAGACCAAGGTGCCGGTGTAGTCAGGTAAGGGTCCTCTTCTGGCTTGTAGACTTACAGTTGTATGCTCACTAGCACTCAACTCCAATTTCCAGGGTTCACTAACACATCTTACTTTAGTTAACTAAACTAATATCCTCAGAAGGTGCTAGAGCTCTCTCTGGTGTCTCTTTATTAAGGGCATGAATCCCATTCATGAGGATTCCACTGTCATCACTTAGGCACTGCCTAAAAGCCCCACCTCCTAATACCATCACCTTGCGGGTTAGATCTCAACATAGGAACCCGAAGGGGACACAAGCATTTAGAGCATGGTAACCCCCATGTGCCATGACTTGAGGCCATTGAGAGGCCTGCTTCTCCCTCCACCATATACCTTCCTGTTAGCCTGCAATTGAATTACCAATGAGTTAGAAAAGAGAGGCATAGCATTGCCTATCGATGGGGGCCTCCAGTCATTAATTTAGTGACATTTTAATACTTATTAGATGCTGGGCATTGTGGTTAGCGTATGATTTGTCTGCAAGTCACTCTTTAGACTTCTCCCATTTGTTGGAGATGCTTTGGCCACAAGGAAAGAAAATAGGCAAACAATGCAAGACCAAAACAATTCTTTCAACAGAGCTTGGTGGGGGATTCAGTGGCAGGAAGCCATTGATTCAACTTTCTATGTGAAACAGTGCCTGAGGCCCCCTATGTATCAGGCACTGTGATGGCGCTGGTGATGCAAAGGTGAAGTGGATCCTGCTATTGCTCCCCAGGCATCACATTCAAGTGAGGTGTCTGGTGTGGAAAATAAACGGTTTCTAATGCAAAAAGCCTGGTTGTAATGAAGTTATAAACAGAGTAGATGAGTATCCAGGAAGAGTCAGAGGAAATAACTGAGGGAGGCATGGGGCACGGCTTTGCCAAGCAGATGGGGGTGGCAGGACAGAGGGCAGGGCCAAGTGAGGAGAAAGAGGAATGTGTGCAGAGAGGCAGAGCTGAGAGTGAGCAGTGTGTTCATGGACTGTGAGGATTCCAGAGCCACAGAGACAGAGTGCATGGGTAGGAGTGGGGCTCCAGGGCAGTTAGAAAGGTGGCCACTGGTCAGACCACAGAGGGCGTGTATGCCAGCCTATGGGATCTGGCTTGTATCTTATGGCCCCGGGGAGTCAGTGGAGCAGCAAGTGTAGAAGTGATATTGGGGAGCTGTGGTGAGAGGAGCAGGCTGGCAGGCATCACCAGGCAGGGCAGAGGAGACCGGGAAGAACGATGCCTCTGCTGGGCTTCCAGTCCAGCCCAGGGCTGCCTCCCACCTGGGCTTCATGAAAGAAATGCTTATTTCTCATGACAAATTTTAGGGCTGCCACAAACGCTTGTTGTTGCTTTATATAAAAAGTCTTGCCTAATATAAAAATTTAAAGTCATAGTTTAATCTGCTTCTCAGGACTCCAAATAACCTATGTGACAACACAGCACAGAGCTTGGGACTTGGGATGTTAGGAAAAGAACCACCTTAGGGATCCTCTAGTCCATCACCTTTCTTTGGTGGAGGTCTTTCAGAAAGGGCATGACTTTGCTTGAGTTTCCTGCAAACAGACTGAGTGCAGTCAGACCTTGGTCCTCTGCCCTGCATATGAGGCTAAAGGCCAGAGTGTGCTACTAAAGAGAGGTGTCAAGACTAAAGCTTACACCCCACACTGCTGAGAAAGTGACTTTCAATCTTCCACATGTCGTATTTTTGAAGTTACAACTGGAATATTTTTCCTTCTTACTAAGAATTACTCTCAGTTGTTGACTGTGTTCATGCTCAGCCATGCCTGACTCTTTTGTGACCCCATGGACTGTAGCTCACCAGGCTCCTCTGTCCGTTGGATTTTCCAGGCAAGAATACTGGAGTGGGTTGCCATTTCCTTCTTCCCAACCAGGGGATCTTCCCAACCCAGGGATAAACAGATAAAATGTCCCACTGTTCTGAACAAATTATGTATATTTAGTATCTTAATATCTCCAAAATGTGCAAAAATTACATAGGGATTAGTGGGAAAATAAATAATTTTGCCATTATAAAAATTTTTTGGCAACATTTTCATTAGAGGGAAATAATGGCTATATTTAGAATAAATAAGCCAACAGGTTGAAAACACAATTTGCTGATAATTTGTGGATAGTATACTGTATGAATGGAGAAAGTAATTTTAAAATATATGTATACATAGACATATGTACATATACATAAACACGTACATGTGTAGGAGATGTGGGTTTGATCCCTGGGTCAGGAAGATCCCCTGGAGGAGGAAGTGGCGACCCACTCCAGTATTCTTGCTGGAAAACCCCATGGACAGAGGAGCCAGGTAGGCTACAGTCCATGAGGCCACAAAAAATCAGACACGACTGAGCGACAGAGCACACACACATGTATACATAAACATATGCACATATATATATGTACTGATCAGCAAGAGAGAATGTCACAGGTTAGATTTTCCAGAATCAGGCACCGAGGCAGAATTTGGAGTGCAAGAATTCTCACAAGGGAATCCCACCTGTGAGAAGAAGGAGAAAGAAGGATGGATCAGAAGAAGTTGAATTGCATTAAGGCCTCAGCCAAGGTAGCAGGGAGCTTTGGAGTGAATACTGTCTGCAGAGTTGTCTAGAATGGCTATGCTTTTACATCCCTGCCCCTGTTAATGGATATAAACTGTCTTGGGAAGGGTATGACCTTGAGCATGGTACCTTTTTTGCAGAGAAGTGGCTTTTTGCTGCTGAGGCCAACCCTAAAGGAACTGACAGTTGGAAATTGATCGCCAACACTTCCTATAGATGGATAGCTGGTTCTTTCTAGGATGGAGATCTAAGCAGTGCATCTGGTCTCCAGCAGACAATGGTGCCCTGATAATCTGGGTCATTAAAAAAATTTTTTTAGTCTTTATTGAATTTGTTATGATAGCATTTCCATTCTATGTTTTGGGTTTTTGGCCCCGAGGTGTGTAGGACCTTAGCTCCCCAACCAGGGATTGAACCTGCACTGCCTGCATTGGAAGTCTTAATCACTGGACCACCAGGGAAGTCTCTGTCATTTTGACAACCCCTTTTGGCTGTGACTCACTCTAGAGTTGCCTCCCCCATGTCCCTTGGTTTACTTAATATCCTCTTTGCTCAACTAAAGGCAATTGGAGGGTAGGAGAGTGAAGAAGAAAGAGCTATTCCAGCCCTTTCTCTTCACCTCTCCAGCTCTGGATGTGGCTGTGTACAAATATTTACAGTTTTGGTTACCTCCAACCCCTCAGGACTGGCTCATTTCCAGGTTCAGAGTGTGTGTGTGTGTGTGTGTGTGTGTGTGTGTGTGTGTGTGTTAGTCACTCAGTCGTGTCCAACTCTTTGCAACACCATGGATTGTAGCCCACCAGGTTCTTCTGTCCATGGAATTGTCCAGGTAAGAACACCGGAGCAGGTTGCCATTCCTTTCTCCAGGGGATCTTCTATCCATCAGCTTCTCTTTGAAATCCCTAAATCTCTATTTTTATTACTTATAACCTACATCTAAGGCAACATTTAACCATACATCCTTTGTTTCATGCAGTAAGCCTTTGCAAAAACAATTGAGGAGTAGGAATGTGCACTTGTTTTATTCCCTAAAGTGCCCAGTTAGTATTGAGTGCATGATAGGTACTCATGTATTTTGTATTATATCGGAGGAAATTTCTCTTAGAAGGAATGTTCAAAATGTAAAGTGATTAAGTTTTAACTGTATACAAATGGTTTTAGCTGTTGCAGTTTCTTTTTTTGCAGTTTCTTATTTGAAAGAAAATTAATGATTATGAAGGGGTCTGGAGGAATAGCATGTGGGAATTTAAATTCATTAATTTATCAAATAGCAAAAAGTTATTTCTAGCTTCTTTACCAGAACTGACTAGGCTTCCAGAGTCACATAGCAAAGGTGGAAGGAGTTGCTGGATCCAAGTTTGAATCCATGGCTCTTGGACTGTTAACCTTGGGAGCCACTGATTATTTCATTTGAGGCATCGGTAAATCCTTGACCTAATTTTAGGATTTTAAAGGTATTTTTCAAATCTAATGGTTTATTCTATACAACTGTGTCAAAATTTGCATTGATGGTGCAAAAGCCATGGTGGGCAAAAATGGTACCCTTGCATGAATCAAGGCACTGATACCAAACTGTACTAGGAATGATTGTGTTCTGTACTGCTATGCACTGGCAAAACAAAAAGAGCCAGCTCCACCTAAGAAAGTCCTTGATAAAGCAGTAGAAAGGATGTTTTATTCAATTTCAGCTCTGAAGTACACATCTTTTTAATATTATGTGTGCCAACAGAGGAAGTGAAAAAAAAACATTCTGCTGCCTCTCAAAGTAAATGGTTGTTTCCGTGAAAAGCACTTGCGTGACTGAGTTTCAAGTTGAACTAGCCACTTCTTAATGAAACACCATTTTTATTTGAAAGAATGGCTGACAAACTGTGGTGACTCAGATTTTTATCTGGCAGACATTTTCTTGAAAGTGTTACTTCAAGGTAAATAACTGAAAGAATTTGTTGCTAATGATAAAATTTGAGTTTTCAATCAAAATTTTGAATTTTGGAGAACTGGTATCAAATATTATAAGTTTCCTAGTTATTTAGCAATGAGATTAGGAGTGCTGTTATCAAATGTGATTTTATAATATTGTATATTAAAAGGCATAAATATTCAGAAGAACTGCATTATTCAGTGAACTAAGATTTTCCAAATGACCAATGCATGATGCTGCAAAACTCATTCAAAGTGCAAGACAGACCATTAGTTCATTGATACAGTTGCAGACTCTGCTTTGTAACCAGCTTTTAAGAAACTATCATCTGCTGAGTTTTACTCTAGTATTATTGAAGAATATCCACAGTTATTTGAAAAGGCTATTAAAATACTCCTATTCCAACTACATATGTATGTAAGGCCAGAGTTTCTTCAAATTCTTTAACCAAAGCAACATATTGCAATAGATCGAGTGGAGATAAGAATATTCAGCTGTCTTCTATTAAGCCAGATATTTAGGAGACTTTCAAAATTAAAACAATTTGGCTCTTCTCACCAATTTCTCCAAAATATGTTATGTATTTAATGTATAACGAATTTTTAAAAAGAAATAAACATTTTATGTTTTAATTTCTAAAATGGTAACTATTGATAGATAAATCAGTAAATAAAACTTTTGGGTGGGTCATCAATAATTTTATAAAGTGTAATAAAGTCTTGAGACCAAAAGTTTGAGAACTGCTGTCATAAACCAATGGGAACTTAGGATTTCAGGGAAATGGGCTCAAATGACATGAGGTATGCATCAGTTAGAGGAAGGGAGCGGTTCTGATTTCAGAACGAGCAGAACACAGACACAAGTAAAAGTCCAAACAACTGCCACTCCCAAATGTCTGGTGGGGACAGGAGCTGAGCTTCTGTGAGGATGGGAGCCATATCATTTCTTGAAGGAGTGTCTTAGTGGACACAGAGCATGGTAATATGGTAAAATGGTAAGCATGCAGATATTCTTTTTCCATGATGTGAGGTTGAGAGATCCAGGCAATTATTGTTTTTAAACACTTAAATTTAACCAAAACTTACAAATTAAAATATATTTTGAATCATTCAGTGTTATTCTTTCATTCAATAAAGGAATAAAAATAATCATAGGATCAAACAATATAAAGTTTTTAACCTGGAAGTACTAGAATCACTCAAAGAGATTGGAACTGTTCTCTCCTGAAAAATGTTTCTGGTTTGATTATGTATGATTAGCTTTCTTGAACTCAACTGTCTTAAGGTAGAATTTAGAATCAACGGACTTAAGGTAGAATTTAGCTTAAGGATATGGTCAAAGTGGTTTGTTTCACCTGTCTTCACCTTGACTTTCCTTCCCAAGCTGACAGACATAGAGAAACAAATGCCTCTGCAGTGAAGCCTACACACAATGTCACAGCAGCCAGGACCCAAGGACAGGACACACAGTACAAGTCACAAACCATTAAAATCAAAACAGTGCTTTCTTTGGCTTGGTCTGCATGATGGCTTTCAGACATTCCTTAAAGTGTCATAGAGTTTTCAAGATGTTCCATTAGAAACTGCTCCAGCGTAGGGCCCAAGATTCTGAACATCTTGCTTTAGAGAATGAAAGCACCACTGTGCTAGCCATTCAGTGTGAACAGACACGTTCAGAGGCACAGCTGTATGGCCTGTATCTGTGTCCCCCAGCTCGTCTCTCTTTCAGGAAATACTTGATTAGGTGGGACCATTTGCTGCCTCTTACTGATGCATTGCAGGGCCTCTGAGCCTCACTTCTCAACAAATGGTAGTCACTGCAACCTCAAAGCAAAACTGGCTTGTAAACCTCCAGCAGGTCTAGAATCAAAAGATGTGAGTTTATAGTTACCTAAGTTACTTAGTTACTAAGCTACCTAAGTTACCTAAGTAACTGGAGTTACTGTTTACGGTTTCAAAGAGTTACCTAAGCAGCAGAAAGATGTGATAAAGCCTAAAAAGGTTAAGTCTCAATTTCAAAATTAAGAGACTTTTAACTATAAGGCAGTAAACTAATTAAGTCATTAGTCTTATGACATCACAGGATGATACTGTGACAATCTGTATTAGTGGCTGCAATGTAGACTGTACTATGACTGTATTAGTCAATCTGCAATGTAGAATAAAGTACAATGATTTTTATTAATGTTTTGACGTAAGTTAAAACTAGCAGTTACACAATGCTAGCTTGCTTTTTAATTCCTTCATGTTTTATGTTTTATAAATGTATCCACAATAGATATTACTTAATTTTTGAGAATCCACTCTTTGAACAAATATCTACCGAGCACCTGCCATGAGCCATGAGGAGAGCTGGGTTCTCGGGATCTAGCTAGGAACTTGGTGCTGTGGTCTCTACGCCCACAAACCCACAGCAATGACCCTGTGTGTAAGGGCTTCCCTGGTAGCTCAGCTGGTAAAGAACCCGCCTGCAATGCAGAAGACCCTGGTTTGATTCCTGGGTCGGGAAGATCCCCTGGAGAACAGATAGGATACCCACTCCGGTATTCTTGGGCCTCCCTGATGGTTCAGTGGGTGAAGAATCTGCCTGCAAGGCAGGAGACCTGGGTTCGATCCCTGGGCTGGGAAGATCCCCTGGAGGAGGGCATGGCAACCCACTCCAGTGTTCTTGCCTGGAGACTCCCCAGGGACAGAGGAGCCTGGCGGGCTACAGTCCACGGGTCACAAAGAGTCAGACGTGACTGAGCGTCTAAGCAGAGCACTGTGTGTAAAGTGGGGAGGCAACAAGCTAGGTGGAAAGGGACACAGGGTGATTTCCCCAGAAATCTCAGGCATGAAAGCAGCCACACTGGTTTTCAGAGTCTCAGGCAACAACTGACAACAGTTTGGATTTGTCACAGGATGATACTCTGACAATCTGTACTAGTGGTAACGACGGCTACAACAGGTTTTAAGGCATCCTGTGGCCGTGCCTATGCTGTGTGTGTGTGTTTCCTAAGCCTAACAGTCATAGCCAGGCTAGAAAATAAAGTGGTGCATTTGGAGAAAAATAATTCCCGAAACTTTTCTAGGTGTCCTGCCACATTTCTACCGGGATGTAAAAACATGAACCAGATGCATAGTAACTCTGCATCTATCAATGCCAAAGATACATTCTTTCGCTTTATGGAAAACTAAAACACCTTATGAGCACTGAAATAAAAATTTGGATAGAATTATGGTTCTCTTTATCCTATCTGCTCCCCAATAATTTTCTGAGATTTAGAAATAATGTTTCAACATTTTGATTATGTCCATCAGCAAAACTCCACATCAAGCCAACAGTATATAAGAGAACTACTGGTTGAATTTACATTTTAGTCAAGCCCTTAACAGAGAAAAAGGACTGGTTTTGATCAGAAGCTCTGGATTCCAGTTCTGCACACCTGCTAATGTAATCAATGATGGGTGGAAGGATAAGAAAACAATATTTACTGAAAACTTACTATGTGCTAGGCACTGTGCTATGTGTTTCTCAAGGATTATTAAATGTATTTCCATACTACAATGGGGGTAGAGATGCGCCTTAAATGAATAGACTGAGCCTGCAGAGAATTAAGAAACTTACCGGGTAGTAGGCAGCTGAACTGAAGCACAACCCAGACAGTCTGACAACAGCTACACACCTAAAATAAACTTGAGTTCTTCGAAAGAAAAACATTATATAAAGGACTTCTTTCTTAGTTTAATCATTTTACATGCATCTCTGTCTTTATATTAAGTCACATATTACAAATTTTTTTCAACTGCCAGAGTTCTGAAAATTAATGGTTAGTGCTCTTCCTATCATTTATCATCTGAGATAATTTCCAAAATGTGATTCTGTGAAAGGGGCAGATAATTCCTTTACAATGAGAAGAAGCAAAAGCCAAGAGAAACTGTAATTTGACCAAGGTGACATGAGTGGTGATCTCTGAACCTGAACCCAAGTCTTCTAACCCCATCACATCCAGCCTCTCTGGTTGGTGGTTTAGTTGTGTCTGATTCTTACGATCCCATGGACTGCAGCCTGCCAGGCTCCTCTATCCCTGGGATTCTCCAGGCAAGAATACTGGAGTGGGTTGCCATTTCCTTTTCCAGGGGATCTTCCCGACCCAGGAATCAAACCCGGGTCTCCTGCATTGGAGGCAGATTCTTTACCGACTTGAGCTGTGAGGGAAGCCCAATCACATCTGACCTCCCTAAGATCTTATAAACGGTCATACGCTTTTTTCTTCAAGGGCACTGTTTTCTAGTTTTTAAAAACATGACTTTCAATGCCATAAAACTTAGGGTGTATAGTTTCATAGATATAGTTACCTCCAACTATGTGAAACAACTGCCTTAGTTTTTCTAGCATTCATTTGTTTTATGTATTACCTGTGGGTTTCCCATTCACCACAGGAGGGTTATCATATTAGTTACCTCATCTTTTTTTTGGTATTTTTTAATTGAAAGTATTAGTTGATTTACAGTGTTTCAGGTATATGATAAAGTGTTTAAACACCTATTCTTTTTCAGATTCTTTCCCATTATAGGTTATTACAAGATACTGAATATAGTTCCCTGTGGTATCAGTTCAGTTCAGTCGCTTAGTCACGTCCAACTCTTCGCAACCCCATGAACCACAGCACGCCAGGCCTCCCTGTCCATCACCAACTCCTGGAGTCCACCCAAACCCACGTCCATCGAGTCGACGATGCCATCTAGCCATCTCATCCTCCGTCGTCCCCTTCTCCTCCTGCCCTCAATCTTTCCCAGCATCAGGGTCTTTTCCAGTGAGTCAGCTCTTTGCATCAGGTGGTCAAAGTACTGGAGTTTTAGCTTCAACATCAGTCGTTCCAATGAACACCCAGGACTGATTTCCTTTAGGATGGACTGGTTGGATCTCCTTGCAGTCCAAGGGACTCTCAAGAGTCTTCTCCAACACCGCAGTTCAAAAGCATCAATTCTTCAGTGCTCAGCCTTCTTTATAGTCCAACTCTCACATCCATACATGACCACTGGAAAAACCATAGCCTTGACCAGACGGACCTTTGTTGGCAAAGTAATGTCTCTGCTTTTTAATATGCTGTCTAGGTTGGTCATAACTTTCTTTCCAAGGAGTAAGCGTCTTTTAATTTCATGGCTGCAATCACCATCTGCAGTGATTTTGGAGCCCAGAAAAATAAAGTCAGCCACTGTTTCCACTGTTTCCCCATCTATCTGCCATGAAGTGACGGGACCAGATGCCATGATCTTACTTTTCTGAATGTTGAGCTTTAATCTAACTTTTTCACTCTCCTCTTTCATCAAGAGGCTCTTTAGATCTTCTTCACTTTCTGCCATAAGGGTGGTGTCATCTGCATATCTGAGGTTACTGATATTTCTCCCGGCAATCTTGATTCCAGCTTGTGTTTCCTCCAGCCCAGCGTTTCTCATGATGTACTCTGCATATAAGTTAAATAAGCAGGGTGACAATATACAGCCTTGACGTACTCCTTTTCCTATTTGGAACCAGTCTGTTGTTCCATGTCCAGTTCTAACTGTTGCTTCCTGACCTGCATACAGATTTCTCAAGAGGCAGGTCAGGTGGTCTGGTATTCCCATCTCCTTCAGAATTTTCCACAGTTTATTGTGATCCACACAGTAGATCTCTCTTGTTTATGTTTAGTAGTGTGTATCTGTTGATCCCAAGCTCCTAAATTATCCCTTCTCTCGCTTTCCCCTTGGCAACCCTAAGTTTGTATTCTATGTCTTATTCTATCTCTGTTTTGTAAATACGTTCATTTATATAATTGTTGTTAATTCTGCATATAAGTGATATCATATTTGCCTTTATCCATCTGACTTACTTAGTATGATAACCTCTGGGTCCATCCATATGCTGCAAATGGCATTATTTCATCTTTCTTATGGCTGAGTAATATTCCATCACATACACCCCCCCCCCCCCACATATTCTTTGTCCATTCATCTGTTGATGCATATTTAGGTTGCTTCCATGTCTTGGATATTATAAATAGTGCTGCTGTGAACAGTGGGATGCATTCATCTTTTCAATAAGAGCTTTTGTCTTTTCTGGATATATGCCCAGACTGGATCATATGGTAACACTACTTTTAGTTTTTTAAAGGAACCTCTATACTATTCTCCATAGTGGTTGTATCAATTTACATTTCCACCAACAGAGCAAGAGGATTCCTTTTCTCCACACTCTTTCTGGCATTTATTATTTGTAGATTTCTTGATGATAGCCATTCTGATCAATATGAGGTGATACACTTCATTATAGTTTTGATTTGCATTTCTCTAATAATTAGCAACATTGAGCATCTTTCCATGTGCTTTCTGGCCATTTTTATGTCTTTGGAGAAATGTGTTTTTGATCTTCTGTGCATTTTTTTGATTGGGTTGTTTGCTTTTTTTGATATTGAGCTGCAAGTGCTATTTGTATATTTTGGAGATCAATCTCATGTTGGTCTTATCATTTGCAAATATTTTCTCCCACTCTGTGAGCTGTCTTTTTGCTTTATTTATGGTTTCCTTTGCTGTGCAAAGGCTTTTAATTATATCCTGTTATTTTTTATTTTCATTACTCTAGGTGGTGGATCCAAAAAGATCTTGCTGTGATCCATGTTAAAAGATGTTTTGCCTATGTTTTCCTCTATGAGTTTTATAATATCCAGTCTTACATTTAGGTATTTAGTCTGTTTTATTTTTGGATATGGTGTTAGAGAATGCTCTAATTTTATTCTTTTACATGTAGCTCTCCAGGCTTCCCAGCACTACTTATAGAGGCTGTCTTTTCTTCACTGTATCTCTGTGCTTCCTTTGTTGTAGACTGGGTGACTCTAAGTGTGAGCATAATTTCTGGACTTGCTATCCTGCGCCACTGGTGTATATTTCTGCTTTGTGTGTGTGCCAATACCACACTTTTGATCACTGCATCTTTGTAGTATAGTCTGAAGTCAGGGAGAATGATTCCTCCATCTGTTTTTCTTTCTCTCAGGATTCTTGTGGCTATTCAGGGTCTTTTGTGTTTTCATACAAATTTAGAAGATTTTTGTCCTGGTTCTGTGAAAAATGTCATTGCTAATTTGATAGGTATTGCACTGAATCAGTAGACTGCCCTGGATAGTACAGTGACTTTGACAGTATTGATTCTCCCAATCCAGAACACAGCATATCTTTTCACCTGTTTGCGTTATCTTTGATTTCTGTCATCAGCATCTTAAAGTTTTCAGAGTACAGGTGCTTTGTTTCCTGTACCTTGCTGTCTCCTATGCCTTCACCAGTGAGCTTTCCCATTCATAATCTTCCTGTTTCTAGTTGTGGCCTTTTCTTTTCCATCTAGAGGAGTTCCTTCAGCATTTGTTGTAAAGCTGGTTTGGTGGTGCTGAATTCTCTTTTGCTTGTCTATAAACATTTGATTTCTCCATTGAATCTGAACAAGAGGCTTGCTGGGAAGAGTATTCTTTGTTGTAGGTTTTCCCCTTTCATCACTTTAAATACATCATGCCACTCCCTTCTGGCCTAGTTTCAGCTGAAGAATCAGCTGATAACCTCATGGGGATTCCTTTGTATCTTTTCTCTTGTTGCCTTTAAGATTCTTTCTCTTTTTGTCCATTTAATATGTGTCTCAGCATGTTCCTCCTTGGATTTATCTTGTATGGGACTCTCCACACTTCCTGGACTTTTGTCTCCTTTTCCATATTAGGGAAATTTTCAGCTATTATCTCTTCAAATATTTTCTTGGGTCCTTTTTCTCTCTTTTCCCTCTGAGAACCCTGGAATGCAAATGTTGGTGCATTTAATGTTTTCCCATAGGTCTTAGATTGTCCTCATTTCTTCCCATTTTTTAAAATTCTCTTCTGCAGCAGTGATTTCTATCATTCTGTCTTCCAGCTCACTTATTCTTCTGCCTCATTTATTCTGCTCGATTCCATGTATTTTTCATTTCAGTTATTTTATTGTTCATCTCTGACGATGATGCGGACCTCAGAAAGTTCAGAAGTTTTCCTTCCTCTGCAATTTTTTGGAATAGTTTCAGAAGGACAGGCATTAACTCTTGTCTAAATGGTAGAATTCACCTGTGAAGCCATCTGGTCCTGGACTTTTGTTTGTTGGGAGTTTTTAAATTACTGATTTGATTTCAGTCATGGTAACTCGTCTGTTTGGACCACATCCGAGTATGCCCTAAAAGTGATTCAAGGTCCACAACTCTCTTCCTCTCTTGGTATGTTATCATCTATCTTTATCCATATTTCAAAAACTTTCATCTTTTGTTAGAAATGCATGGATAATAGTGGAAGAGAAGATTATAAGTGTTAATAGCAGTTACCTCTACAAAATGGGAGTTGGGAAGGTCAGGGTCAGGGTTGATGATGGTAGAGGAAATGGTAATACGGACTTTACTGTGGTCCTGATTATTTTTAAAAGTTTTTAGACCACACTGTGCAGCATGTGGGATCTTAGTTCCCCAACCAGGGATTAAACCTGTGCCCACCCTGCATTGGGAACATGGAGTCTTAACCACTGAACTGCTAGGGAAGTCGCATCTGAGGTACCAATTCTTTATAATCTTCAGTATTTTCTAAATATTCCATAATGAACTTGCATTTTTCATATAAACACTTGTACTAAAAAAAGACATATTAACTTGACATGGAAAACATGACAACTAGTTTGACATGAAGTTTTGAGACTGGGTACAAGTAGTATGATTCCAGTATTTTGAAGTGCAAGTCCTCTATTGAAAGTAGATGGCTTAAAAAACAAAAAAAGTTAATGATACAGAATCTTGAATTGACAAATTGAGGTAAATACCACCATAATTACTTCTCCCAAAGAAATACTTGCTACGCTGGTAGGTCTGCCCTGGTGGCTCAGATGGTAAAGAATCAGCCTGTAATGCAGGAGACCTGGGTTTGATCCCTGGGTTGGGAAGATCCCCTGGAGGAGGGCATGGCAACCCACTCCAGTATTTTTGCCTTGAGAATTCCATGGACAGGTGAGCCTGGTGGGCTACAGTCCATGGGGTCTCAAAGAGTTGGGCATGACTGAGCAACTAACACTTTCACTTTTTCCAAAGAAATACTTAAGCCCTGCAATTCCTAGCTCTTGCCATCCTGTCCTGTAGTTTTAAGTATTAGTCATATAGCAATGCCCCATATTTTCTTTTCCCCCTTAACTCTACATTCAGACATCCCAATGTCTCCACTGAGATAACTAATAGTAATTCAGACATCCCAATGTCTCTGTTGAGATAACTAATAGTAATTCATACATCCCAATGTCTCTGAGATAATAGTAATTTCAAAATTCAACATACATAAGGTCAAGATTTGACTTATACTCTCCAATTTGCTCCTCCAATGTTATTCTAAAATCATAGCATCACCATCCTTTGCTCAAAATCAGTCATCTTTGATTTCTTCTTTCTTGACATCCAACCTATCACCAAATCCTATAATCTTTTTCCAGCAAAAGTCTCCTCCCTATGGCTACCACTCCAATCGAGGCTCTCACCATCTCTCACCTAGATGACTACAATTTTGCCCCACTGCAGCTTGTTCTCCATCTATTAAAGGAATATAAAGCAGACCATGTCACCCCCTTATTACCATCAGACTCAGAATAAAATTTAGATTCCTTACTTTGGATCCATAGCCCGAAGTGGTCAGGCCCTTGTCAATCTCTACAACCTTATCACCTACCATTTTCCACCAAACTCACTGGACTTGGCTTACTAGCATTCTTTTTCAGTATAAAAGCTCATTCCTCCTTTCAGATCGTTAGTTTTATTGTTCATCAAAATACTTTCCTTTGATATTGGTGATTTTCTCATCACTCAGGTCACCATTCCCCAATGACCCTATAACTTTGTCTGATAACCCAATGTGTGCCCATCACTAAAATGGTCTTCATGAGTATTCATGGGTCTTCAATAAGTATTTGTTGAATGAATAGCTGAAATGAGTCTTAATATTTAATCAAGCTTCCTGGGTATGGAAAGTTGTTCCAACTGATCCTTACAAGGACAATTCATCCATACCCCGCCCCCACCAAACCACCAACCACAAAAACTGCATCCCAAACCTCCTTAGAAATATACCACATTGTGAAAGTCTATGTTCTGTATTTGGCTGTTGCAAAAATATGAAACAAAACATGAGCTGAGATATGTAGTGTTTATGCACCAAGCCTCCTTTGGAAATAATATTTCTCACCTTTAAGTCAGCCCTTAGTGTGCATGTTTATCTAATTTCATCTGGGTTAAACTGTGTATGTTGTGGTACATAATATGAAGGAACTCATGTGATCTGCCCCATGTTAACACTTAACACACTCCCAGAGATGGAATTAGGCTCTGCATCTTTCCTAGGAGAGTTCTGGCTCACTCCAGACTCTTTGTCACTTCCAAAAAGCAACTTTATAGCTTTCTTTGTTATAAAAATAAGGGATCTAAGACCAATCTCAATAAAACTTACCAAACTAATATTTAGTGATATGGAGCAAGATAAAACTTAGGATGAAAATGAACAGCAACAAGGTCAAAACGTCCAATTAAAGTGTTCATAAACTCTGAATTTTGTCAAACGAAGCTCAGAATTCAAGTATCAATTTTTATGGTTCACGCCACTATAAATCTTATGTAAATCTTCTCATGGACAATAAGAACACACATCAGTTTGTGAAGTGTGATTATTTGGGCTCAACTTTTGTCTAAGAAATATAAATTTAATTATGACTCTTAATAACTATATTTAAACCAAGCTGTTTCTTCAAAGAATCTTTACTGTGTTTAGCCAGTAAAGAAAATACTAATGAATGCTTTCTCTTTATAAGATATTACAAACAAGATTGACTATAAGTCTAAACTTTAGGTGCAGATAATCAAATCTGAATGGTACAAGGATAGAGTGTATATCTATATCTATCTATCTATCTATCTAAAGCCTTTAAATGATTTTAAATCAAATTTCAATATTAATGTTGAAAGTAACATTAACATCATAAACACATATGTATGTGTGTATGTATATAGAGAATATGAATAAATGGATAATGAATTTAAGAATGAGAATGTATACGAACCAGAGCAATCTTTCTTTGGGTTAATTATAATTACTTCTATATGAAGTGTCTAAAGTTCTAAAGAATTTCCTAGTTTGTATTAAAATGCACTTCAAAAAAACCATGAAAACATAAATTTAGTTGACAGACTACAGTGGGATTCAGAAAAAGACACAGGGAATATAGACTTAGGTACAGTTTCATGCTGGTGATTTTTCTTTTTTTAAAATGTAAGCCACTAATTTTTTTAAGGAAGAAATTTAAACCAGAAGTTGCATATGAATATTACACACAAACTGAAACATAAGTGACTTTTAGCACAGTGTATACATGCTTACATAAACTCAAATATTTACACATTTAAAACAATTTCCATTTAACATAAGAAATTTCTGAAATACATAAAAGCATTAATACTTTCTATAAAACTACAATTAAAACATCAATTTCCTACAAGCATATAAAACATCAAGTGCTTTCTTGGAGTTTCAAGTTACCTCTTTAAAACAAGATCTTGCTTGCATATATATAGTCTTTCTCCAATAATCAGTATGAACTCTTTATTTCCCCAAGAGGTTTATTTTGCAGGTACATTATAAGTTCAAGAAAACGGACCCAACAATTATGCAATGTAATTATGTCATAACAACTTAATTGCACATAATGTGTTAAAGTTGGTTTGGATGACGTTCTCAAACACTTTGGTATATGTTCTTCAGGGACTTCTATAAGAAATGACAGGAATTATAAGTCCCTTCAATCCCCATTTTGCTTTAAAATGGACAAGTCTTTGGTTAATGTGTCTACATTTTGGGTATTTATTATTAATTAAAATGGTCCCCAAACCAATAAATGGTGCTACTGTATTATTAGTTCACAAGACTTCACTTAACTTGCTTCTGATGCAGGAGGCTACATATACTCATTTATTGTAACATGTCATTGATAGTGTCAATCTTTCACTTATAAGCAGAGAAATCAATAGGTTTAGTCAGTATTTCTCTGTTCATTTTCTGTTATAACCTAAACTATACAGTAATTTTCTGTAACTAGAGATACTGTTCCACAGTATATGTGATTATGATTGAAAAGATGTACAGAATTAAATTTAGAGTTAGCTTACTTGGAATAAGTCAATATTAGACTGTTCAGTAATTCTGCATTAACTAAAGTAGGTTGCCAGGTAATGCTTATTTAAAAACCCCAAACCATTCCATTTACAAGAGAAATTGTTGCAAATGTATAAAACAGCAGATATACAAGGAGAACACCAAACATACTTTATTAGCACAAAAAAGCGGCCGTAACAAGGCACAGCAAGCAGAAACGGACACCAGCAGTCCAGGGGTTAGTGTCGCACACACAGCTTTCCTGTTCTGTGGCCTTGGCGACAGCCACTGGGATGTAAAATAACTTTCTGTAGCAGCAGGTAAGGAAACTAGGGAGCACTCACCAGTGGTACAGAGCACGTCAACAGAAAGACACGAGAACGGATTTGACTACTTTAGTGCAAAATGTCTAAGACAGACTGTAAATTCAGTTCAATACTAAGAAGCAAACACTAGAACTTGGTATTACGTCCAAAATAGTTGACTCAAGTAGTACTGCATACTATTCTATGTGACAAAAAGGAGCTAAGTAAAGTTATTTACAGATACAATGGTTGTACAGTACCTTTTAAATCAGCAATTTAGGTTTCAGATTTTCCATTAAAAATTAAATGCACTGAAATTCTATAACTTGTACTTAAGCAATTCAGCTATAAGAGTTTACAACAAAGAGATAAATACTGCCATCCAAATTATGAGTTACAGTTTAACAATAATCTCAATGACCAGCAACCACTGTAGTTAGTATCATCTGACTTGTCTGGATATCGTCTCGTCTCACTTTCTTCATGGTTCACAAACTCATCATGGGCATAGAAAAAGATCCAACTTTAACGAACCAGCAACTCGACTGCACGTGTCAACTTAAAAAAATCACACGCAGGCCTACCTTGCAGCAGCTATTTCCAATGCGTTTTAAGTTAAAGCACTCATAAAAAATGAATACGTAAGGCCTTAAATAAAATTCTACTACAACTTTTTATAAGTCTGAAATTTTAAGAACTACTACTTAGAAAACCTGGTTTACTTAACAGTACCTTTTGCAGAAGAGAAAAGGAGACTGACTATAAACTATATCAACACTTACATGAACTGCACTATGCCCTTGTGGCCAGAAAATTGCATTTTTTTTTTCCTAAAAGGAAGGCAGTCTTTATTTTTTTGGACTTCCAAACTTGACTTATAGTAACTATAAACATCACTACTTTTGGAAGGTTATAGAAAAATTCTTAGAAAAAATAATAATTTCAAACATTAGTCATACCGTTGAAATACTCATTCAATATTAATAATTTGTTCTTCAGTAAGAAATAGAATTCTTCATAGCAAATGCCCCAGAGTTGCTTCACTCAGTTACTACAGCCATTAAAAACCAAACTGTCAGCTAAATCGGCAGAATGTCTTTGCAGCCTTACTGAATACCTGTAGCTCTACCCCCTGTTGTCTCAATAGGCACCACATTTACTGAGTAAAAGTAACAGCAGATTGCCCCTGACAGATACTAACACTAAGCTTACATACTGACTGAAAGACCTAACACTGATATGTGTGCTTGCTATAGGTATACTGCCTGGTGCACATAAAAGCAGATCTAGTTAATGCCCTTGGGGGACAGGAGGGTTTACTTTGCTTTGACTGGTTCTCGTTCTAGCCAGCGAACTCTAACCTTCTGTTTATAATGATACTCTTTTAAAAAATCCTGTAACATCGATGGTAAAGGGAGCCCATCAATTCCATCATATGTCGTGCATCTGCAGATGACTGCACGGCAGATGTACTGCAGGCTAAAAGGGAAAGTCCTGTTTAGTGATATTGTAAGCAATGGTTCAAAAAACATGCAAGAGCTGGGGTCTTTGTAATGTTCCAAAAGTCCTGTTACAGTGGAGGAGTGAAACACACATGGGTCATGGGCATCGAAACTAAAGTTGTGATTCCACTGTTCAATTCGGGCATGCAGGGACCTGTTGTAGCGACGGAAGCTCACAGAGAAGAGGTAGTCCTCTTGTGCAGAGTCCCTGAGCAAAAATGTACCTTCAGGTTTCCCTTCCAGAAGGGCTTCTGCTTCGTAGCGGTCCATCACTCCCCAGTAACAGGGATTACCTGTGATCTGGAGCAAGTCTGGCACGAGGCAGTGTATGTAATCAATCTGCGTGTGGACCTTCCAGGCTCCCTGTCTGCTAACGTGGGCATGGCTGTCTCCAGATACCTGACGTTGCTTCTGCCTCCGTGACTGCAAACACAGCGTGGTTGTGTCCTCTTCTGAGTCACAATTAGCTTGTGGAATTACAGAACTGTCCCCATTTATTTCAGTCATTCCAGGAGCTAACTTTGGTCCCAGTTTATATAATGGGTTAACCTGTGCAGTGGCTTCAAATGTATGTATTTGTGCGTTGGGAGGGGGGTCTACCCCTTCTTCAATACTAAGCCGCCTTCTCTCTCGAAGCCGATCTTCTTCATCTTCTGTAGAAACCAAGGATGGATCAAATGTATCAAAAAATGTTGAATGTGGGCTCACAGGGGCCGTATGCTGCTTAATCAAATGCCATTTTTGGGCCAAATCTGAGCCAGCAGGAAAAGGGCATTTCTCAAGCATTAATTCAGAAAGATGTATTTTTCTTTTATTAGAAAATAGGGGCTTTGACTGCTTGTTGTAAGTTCTCATGGGAAAACACAAGCCCACAGTATCCTGCAACCTCTGTCTCAGAGAGCGACTTCCTACAGTCCTGCTGGACACACTGTCCATGTCATGCACGGAGCTGACGCCGTACCGCCGCTCTCTCCTCTGAAGTCCACTTCGAGTTCTACCAAACTTTTTATCCGTATCCAGTGAACTCTGTGTCTTTGTAGAACAGGAATGTTTCTTCTTCCCACCCCAAGGAGCATGTCGAGAGTAGGAATCTCTTCTTGCAAGTCTTGTTCCTGGGGTGACACACGAGTCATTATCCTTTTCAATGCTTATTTCAACAATCTGAGGAATTTCAGTGGCACAGTTTTGGTTTCTCCTTGAAGAATTCTTTGAAGGGCTTAACCCTAGTTGTAAGGCAACATTTTCTCTCAAGGGACTGCTTTGCTGCTGAGGAGCTGAGTCTCCTAAACTGATGTTTTTCTCTTTGACAGACAAACATCTGTTGGAGTTCATATCCACATTTTCACTACGGCTTCCTCCGTCGTGACCGAAGAGATTCTGACACCTGTACTTGAAGTTATTCCACATTTTCCCCACTTTATCCATTGATTATAAGACCTAAAGACAAAAAATAGAAAAAGAAGAAAAATTAATCAAAGGAGTGTGTGAAAACAAAAAAGGCAGTAAGTACCCACCCCTCTTTTTCTCATGAGAAATATCAATGGTTCTGGTCAGAAATTTACATTACATCACCCCATTATGGCAATGAGGTTTGGCACCTGTAGGGTTATGAGACCCTACTGTGGCACCGTTACCCAAGCTAGTCCTCACTTTCTACCTCCCTTTAAACAGAATACAGAGGAAAGGAAACAAACCCTTTGAATTAAACTCTGGTGGCTTTTTCATATGTGTTGTTGTTGGTAATCATTATGCTGTGTCCAACACTTTGCAACCCCATGGACTGCAGGCCACCAGGCTCCTCTGTCCATGGGATTTCCAGGAAAGAACACTGGAGTGGGTTGCCATTTCCTTCTCCAGGGGATCTTCCCGATCCGTGGGATCTCCAGGAATCAAACCTGTATCTCCTGCATTGCAAATGGATTCTTTACCACTGAGCCATCAGGTCATTATGACATTGGTTTCTGTCTCCTTACTTTGAATAATTTAGGTACTGCCTCAAGGATTATAAAGGGAAAATGTTTTGCATTGTTGAAACACATCTTCATTCAACTTCTTAAAAGTGATAATCAGGACCACATTTGTGTAATACATCAAAATTAGTTTTAAAAAAAAAAAAACTTTAAGCAGTAATCTAATTTCACTTACCAACTAACTCTACTCCACTCATCTAGCAATCTAAGCCTTACATGTCAATCACTTGTAAAAATTCCTAATCTGCCCTCCTCACCCTATGAAATAATTTTTTCCCGTGATTTTGAAGTAATTTGAGTGTAACAGAAAACAGGAAAAAAGAAAGATAATACAGTATTTAAATAGAAGGTAAGCATCCGGATTCTTAATCCTGGAAAAACTTGGAAGTAACAGAGTAATAGGAAAAAAGTTATGATACTATAGTAGTTAAAAAATAAAAACTATGCAGTTTGGGTTCTTTATTCTTGCTCCTTTAAAAAAAATCTAAAGTAGTTCATGGCACTTTACAAGTAAATTATTTTAAGACTATGACATTTATAGGCATACTGTCTCATTTAGTAACCTAAAAATCAACATTAGATGAAATAGAAAAGCCTAAACTTAAACTTCAACCAGTTTTATCACAATATGACAGCAGAATCTTTTTCTTCTTCTATTTTGCCATTTAATATTTATGGCACTTTTTCCCCTGACTTTTTTAATTTATGTTTATTTACTATCTTATTGTGTACTATTCTGCACAGTTCAGAATCAGTATTGGAAAACTGAGTTTTGTTTTAACAGTGATGAGTCATTAGAGCTGATCTTTCCATAACTGACTAAATCTCTTTGTCAGAAATACTTCCATTTTCAAGAAGCTGACTAGGAGCAAGATAAATAAACTTTCTCAAGAAGAATTATGTATCTTCCCTTTAGTTTCTTACAGAATGGGTCTTGAACTAACAGTGCTCTTGGAATAATGACAATGCCAACATAGATAATTTATGTCTCTGAAATCATCAAATGTACTGTTAAGAGTCCTCTTTATTAAAAGCATACTGTTAAATACATAGAAATTTCCATGATAGGTGGTATATGTTCTAATAAAATGTTAGATGGGACTGTTAAATCTATTAAACTCTGTCAGAACATTTTGCTTCCTCCTCCTTGCAAAAAAAATCTTTTGTAAGCATTTTTTGAGTCTTACACCATTTGAACATGTTTTACCTTTTATCAGTTATTCTTTTTATATTAAGATTTCACTTATGGCCCTGTTATTTTTAGGACTAATTCCTGCTCCATTCTTGTTGACTCTAGAATTTGTAGATGTACTCTTCCAACATCCTGGCCCCTTTCAGCCTGGCTTCCTTCTCATTTCTTAAAGTTGCTTTTTATTTTTAACTAATTCATACATTTACAGTTTCAAAGGGCAAACACTACTACAAGGCTTATAACAAAAAGGAGTGCTGCCTGGTACACTCTCTCCATTCTTGATTCCCACTCCCAGGGGTCAAGGAAAGTTACTCTGAGTTTTGTTAAGCTGTTTCTGCTGCTATTTTCCTCACTGTTTCTAGATAATGTGTTCATAGCAGTTGATAACATTCTAGGATGGAAATAATTCACCCTCAGAATTTTGAGGGCCTTATTCCACTATTCTAAAGGCTTCAATTTGGCTGTTGAAAAGTCTAATGTTATACCAGTTCCCAGTCTTCTGCATGTGACCTGTTTTTATTTCGTGAAACACTGCAGCTTCTTTATCCACACTTTATCCATAGTGTGGGACCTTTTTTACACTCATTGTGCCAGGCCCTTTCAATTTCTTTTTACTCCCCCATCTTCCCTCCCTCCCTCCTGAAAGTTCATTAGACACTAGACCACTTAGATTCATCTTCTGATTATCATATATCTCCTTTTTAAGACTGTCTTTCTTTTCATTTTCTACTGGTAGATCTCTTTGACATCGCCATCCAACAGTTCCAGTGCAGTTACAGTTCTTTGTATCACAGTTTTAATTCTCAAGACAAATTTTCCTGTTCTCTGAATGTTCTTTTTAATAGCTTCCTATTCCAACTTCCTGGATATACTATCTCATTTCTCTAAGAATACAAAGTTTTAAAATGTTGTTTTCCTTTTTTCTTCTTTTAACATTTTAAATATTTTTATCTGTTTCTTCTACGTATATTGTTTTTTTCTCCTTAAATCTTTAGATCTTTGTTTCTGACTTCAGAGGCTTCCTGTAAGCGTCTGATGATGCATCATCACTGACACGCTGATCAGAAGCTCTGTTCCCTGGCGGGCTGGGAAGCAGGGGGTGGATGGGGGGCAGGGGGGCGTTGCTTGCTGACTGGTTGGCTTTATTACAGGTGAGGAAACAGTGAGTTGGTTTTTTATTAGGGAATCCTCAAAAGTTACTATCTGTAAGCTTTGTCTCCTGGCTGTTCATCCCAGAAGGAAACGCTCCAACCTCCTGTGTGGGGCATACACACCTGACTGCCATGTTCTGAATACAGGGAAGGCGAGTTGTGAGGTCTTCACCTCAATATTCTCACTTTCACTTAGTTCCTGTTTTTCAAAAGTGGCGCTTATTTCCAAAAGATATCCCAACTTTAGTTACGACTAAACTTCTTAAACTCCTCCCAGCTCT
This sequence comes from Dama dama, assembly GCF_033118175.1. Taxonomy (NCBI): domain Eukaryota; kingdom Metazoa; phylum Chordata; class Mammalia; order Artiodactyla; family Cervidae; genus Dama; species Dama dama. Next base: position 74,737,372 of record NC_083691.1, read on the forward strand.
GACCTCCAGTTTTATACAAGGTAAAGGAACAGTCATTTCCAGGCTGCTCAGGGTGAAAGACGCACGGGAGACTGATAGACAGACTGCCCACCGTTCTGTTTTCAGCTCCATATCCCACCCTGACCACTGGAGGTAACTGGTTCCTCAAAGTTTTGAGCCAGGAGCATAAACTGGTTGCAGAAGCACTGAAGGGGCCTCTTAAATTATCTGTAGTGAAAGCAGTTTCTTTTTAACTTCATAGACTGATTCTTCTGTAAAATATAATAAAATTGCTTTTAAAATGAAATGTAAAAAAGACATGAAATGTAAGTGCCAAGTTTCTTACTAATTGAACAGATGTAAAGTTAAGTTGCTATAAAATATTTTAAATGCTTGTTTTTTATTTCTATACTTAATCTATCAAAAACTGGTAACCGTAGACTGACACCAGCTCACGGCCCCTGCTTTGAACAGCTCTGGTGCAGAACTGTGCTGCCTGGTACATGTGGTTACTGAGTCCTTGAAATGTGGTTAGTGCCACATATTGAAATAACAAGTTTGGATGTAACTGGTAAAATATTGTAGTAGAATTCATTTCATCTGCTTCTTTTTATTTTTTAAATGTGGCCACTAGAAAATTTTAAATTACATATATGGTCCAATTTATATTTCTACTGGACAACGCTAATCTAGAGCAGGGGTCAGCAGGCTATAGCTCAAGGAGGAAATCTGGCTTGTGGCCTGCTTCTGTATAGATTCAAGCTAAGAATGGTTTTTACATTTTTAAAGGGATTAAAAAAGACAAAAACAAAAAGCCCAGAAAGAACATTCAACAGAGATCACATGTAGCCTGCAAAGTCTAAAGTATTCTCTATCTGGCTCTTTACAGAAAAAGTTTGTTGACCTTTGTCTAGTGTATGTAAGATAATAAGCCATACCACTGCAGAAACTGTAAGAGTAATATTCAAAAAGTACAGAAATCTCTCATCTCCATGTTTATAAGATACGTTTTGTAGCTATCTAAAGATACTTCTTTGACAAGAAAATTATACCTAAAAAAATAACCATTCATTTTAGAAAGCGACCAAACTTAAAACCACTTATTTTCATATATAGCTCTTTGTAAGCTGTATGAACAAGCTGCATGACAGGCCAGGTGACAGCAGGCAGTTTCCAACACTAAACCTCTGGTTCAGTTTCATAGACAGAGCATGAAATTTAGTGATCTCTCTATTCCTAATGCGGAAGGCTGCTGCTAGCTTGCATTGTGACATAATATCCTAACTTAAAAGACTAGTATGCTTCCAAACTCCTTGGCGACAGAAAATGGATTTTTTCTTGATGTGGGGAATGCTATGTGGGTGGCTGTAATAGTGGAAAGAAAATCCCAACAGTGATTCAAAGAAGAGTCCATGTAAGAATCAGGAAGATATACCAACTATCTTAATATTTACAATGTCAGTTTTGAGGTTCTTTTGTTTTTCTGGTTAAATTTTTGGAAATACAACTGAAACCATTTGAGAACTAAATTACAACTCTATTACTTTATGATTTCATATAAAGTTACACAGGGCTTTTTTATGAAAAAGTGTTAAATTTCAATTGTATTGATTCTAGATTGAAATCATCCATTAACAATCTTTCACATTTCTACACCTGCAGAGTTACCTTTAAACCTATCCAAAGCAAATTTCTAAAAAGTCATTCCTTCCCTGAAGGACAATCATAATTTAAATTGATTTTATAATACTGTAGTAAGTTAAACAGCTTTTATTGAAAAGTGATAATTAACAGGATAAGCTATAAATCAGAATTATGAAAAATGAGAGGTCAAATTCCATTACTAGAAAATTTACATATATTAACGAAGTAAAGACTATAGTCAATGGCCCTCTTAATGCCAAGTAGTATCTATTACAAAATTTCCACAAAACAAAGTCATTGAAATAGTTCCCAGGAGTTCATTCCAGTGGAACTTAATCCATACTTTATCAGAAATAAATTAAATTCAACAAATTTTAAGACTAAATGGCATGCCACAGTGGGCAAAGAGGAAACATGTGACCCAACTAAACCTCTCCTCTACTGTTTAATCTATGTAGGCTACTAACCATAATACCTTTTCAATAGAAAGCTCTTCAGTTACAGTACAAAAACTGGGACACATGGACTGAGGCTAAAGTATTTCTGTGTCAAAGTCAAGTACAAGATGCAGTTTAGGAGATTCCATTTTTGATTGATACTTTGGTGACATTTCAATAACTTAAAAAAAAATACAGTGTTTAATATTAAAGACTGATCCAGAAATCCAGAGAAGCATGGCTGTCATAGCTCTAGTCCCTTAAAAGAATCTGAGAACCACTGGGGTTTTTTAGAAAATTATTTTTAAATATTTTTAACACACGTTATTGTCTGTGACATGATCTACATTATCCAACTGTATGCCTACATATCTTTTACACTGTTATTTAATATTATATTCGACCATATAAAACTGCTGTTTTGTGGGTAATAAATGGTCATATAATTCAGTTACAGTATTATACTATACAAAGTATGTTAATATAGTAGAGCATGTACATGTGGAATCCACTGACCTACTATACTCAGACTTCTTCCCATCAGCTGAGTTTTACTGAGTTCTAGATCTGTTCATGTCATTTATACTTATTATTGTAATTAGGTGATTTAATTGTTAATTAACCTAACAAAATGTGGGGGAATGAGAAGACTGATTGAATAACTTTTGATATACTCGATAAAAGTGAGATACTTCTGTTGCTGAATTAGGTATAGGCAAGAAAATAGTTTCAAAAATTAGAAAAAATACTACAAAAATATACAAGGATTCTAAGATCAGAATGCATCAGAAAAGTCTAAACTCCTGTTCTATTTAGAAAACCCAAACTATAAATCTTAAATGATATGAGTATAGTTTCTAAAAGATAAACAATATGGAACTGGCAACTAATGGACCTACTCCCAAAGAAAAGGTCTTTGTCCCTTAATAAAAAGACTGACAAATGAACATGGAGTCATGTTCTGAGAGTAAAATACTTAAGGCATGCATCCCTTTTAATGATTTCTTGCTTTAATAGACTTTGTAGACTACTGGTACTGACGGAATCAAAGGAAAGGTCTTCCTTAATAACCAGTTAATTAATTTTATAGTCATGCCACGTGGGAGTGGTACAAAGTCCTAATGTTAACAGGGAGTCATGAGCTAGATTCAGGGGTGGTAAGGAAGACTTCTCTCTGAGGAGGTGATATTTCAAAATTCTGTCAGGAAGGATGAGTAAGAATGAACGGTGTTCAACACTGTTGTAGAATACTAGGACAGTGTTCTACAGGCAGAGGAAGCAGCATCTGCAAAGGTCGTGAGGCAGGAAGGAGCATGGCATGAACAGTGGCTGAAGTTGACAGAGACGAGCAAGTGGAGGGAATGAGGGGTGAAGCACAGGAGGCAGGGCTGTGACCCATGGAGAGAGGACAGGGAAGGACGCTGGTGCTGCACAAAGGCCACCTCAGAGGCCAGGTAAGGACACCACGAGGCTGCTAACAGTGGAGACACAGATGTGAAACGATTAAAAGTCAAACCTACAAGATTAATCATTGCCTTGAAATGGTGAAAGAGGAAGAGAAAGGTGTCCAAAATGAGTTTCTCGCTTGGGTACCTGGGTGGAAAGAAATGCTATTTCAGAGATAGAAAACTCAGTAGGATAGAGCAGTTTTGGCACGTGAGAGGTTGAAGAGAGTTAATAAACTCAGTTTAGGAAACACTGCAGTTGAGGCTGTCACTGAGACATCCTAGCGAAACCTCATCAGTCCATGAGTGTATATCCATATGATGGAACTAGACAAGCAAGAGTGATAACCCACTTGCATCTATACCTATGAAGCTCAAAGACAATGCTTAGAGAACGATATGATATGTAAGATAGATACATTATGAACATTATGAATCAATTTATCTGTTAAAGTCCAAAATATGTTGTTGAGATAGGCATACACACTAGTAGTAAGAATATAAAAAGCAGGTAAATGGTTACATTTGTGGGGAGGGGGTACAGAGTTAGTGAGAAGCACTTAGGGCATTTCTAAAGCACTATTAATTTTCTGTTTCTTTGGTTGGGTAATGGCTAGGTGGTTTTTATTTACTAAATATTTTTTAGACTTCACTTACAATTTTACAGTCTTTCCTGTACACAATACACTGCACAATAACAGTTTCAAAATTATACAGCCACATTTTGACCACAATGGGAATTAATAAACACTATTTAAAAAGCCATTAGGAAAATAAAAGGCTCTCATAACTCTTTGGTAGAAGAATTAAAAACGGAAAATTACAGATGATTTAGACAATAGCATGTTAACATTTGAGAGATTTTTTTTTTTTCTATATGCAATTTGGTGATTTATCAAAATGTTCCATTAAAGGATGGAACTGATATTAAAATGGGACAAAGCTAGCACTCAGAAGAAAACCACTGGCTTGTTCCCTTTTAAGTGCAATGTGTGAAACAACACTGACAAAAAGAACCCAGAGCAAAGGTGTATTCACAGGCCCGCTGTGAATGTCCTGGTGTCTCTATTCTACACCTACCTACTGTGAAAGTCGTAACTTTCTGTAGGCGTGCATACCACTCAGAAACGTTCTGATATTATTATAACTAATGGATCTATCGGCAGATAGATCAACAGATAAATCAAACTTCTAGAAAATTCTTTTCTAGAATACTACTTTCAAATATAAGATCAATTAAGAATATGTTTGGATATACACTACCATATGTAAAATAGATGACCAGTGCAAGTTCGATGCATGAAGCAGGGCACCCAAAGCCAGTGCTCTGGGACAACCTAGAGGGATGGGGTGAGGAGGGAGGTGGTAGGGGGGTTGAGGATGGGGCGGGGGTGGGGGACGACACATGTATACCTATGGCCAATTCATGCTGATATATGGCAAAAACCATGACAATATTGTAAAGTAACTGTCTTCCAATTAAAATAAATAAATTTTTAATAAAAGAATATATTTGGAACCACATGCTGAATTTCAAGGGATAAAGCTTAGTAATTTCTTGTATTTCTTTCTGCATATTAAGGTAAATACAATAGCACATCTTAAAAAAGAAAAAATGGACATTAAATCAAATTAAGAGTCATAGTGTTATACAGACTGCCTTAATAAACCCCCCAAAAGACAATTTAAGAGCTATTTCTTTTTCTGATTAAAAAAAAAAGTATCTAAAATTTGCATGTTTCTTAAATTTTACTCACACAATTATAATTTCCAGTGTCATACAAGAGAGTGCTCCAAACCATCAAAATCCCGGATTCTTAAACACAGAGTACTTGTAGTGATTCTGCCTGCACTTTGCGTAGGACAACACAGTGAAAAGGGCACCGGCATAAGACAAGTCAACTGAGGGGCGAGGCGGGGAGGAGGCTGAATAAGAACAGTCCTTCACATTTCTGAACCTCAATGTCCCTCTTGGAGAAATGTGTCTACCCCATGCGCTGGATGTGAGGATTAGAAACCATATCTATAAAGCCTTTGGTTCATGGGAGACACTCAAAAGACAGTGGCTGTTACCAGTACTATCTAGCATGAACCTTTAGCTTTCCTTTCTTCTTAAAAATAATTCCCCCTTTCAGTTCTTTTAGGTCATGCCACAAATGTCAGTATTTTCCTATGTACAAAATCTACCCGACTGAAAGTTCTACCATTAATCATTTACAATTCTATATTATTTCCTAGGAAATATTACAGGGATTTCAGTATTCCTTAGCAGTTGAAGCCATAGCTTATCTACAACCTAAACGAAGCATAGCTAATCTGTACAGTACTGGGCAAGGCCCGGGAACATAGTCCTCATTCTTTTTTTTTTTAATTCAAAATTTCTTCTTAGTTTATAACACTGCCATAATTTAAATTCTACCATATATATACTGCACACTAGGGAGGCATAAAATCCTAGTAAGTTATGCTTCATTTTCTATGGATAAAGTATCTTATGTAATATACTAACAAACATACTATTCATTGAAATGTTTCTTATCTGGCCAGCATTATTGGCAGACTGTGGTAGAACACAAAGAACATGTGCTTTCGCTTCAGAAAGCCTTAAAAGCAAATTCAAGCACTCACCAGCTGTGAAATCTAAGTCTCAGCCTTTCTATCTAAAAATAGAAATAACTACCCCTCTCTTACAAGGGTTTTTAAGAGGATAACATGACATAAAGGTAAGTATAGCCAAGTATGTATAACAAGGGCTCAGAGAAGGTAGCTTCTGTTATACAATCTACAGGGCAGCAGAAAGTACCTGCTGGTGATAGCAGCAAAATGCAAAATTGTTTTTACTAAGCATCAAAACAGGATACAATTGGTTGCTGTTTAGTTGCTAAGTCATGTCCAACTCTTTTGCGACCTCATGGACTGTAGCCCGCCAGGCTCCCTCTGTCCATGGGATTTCCCAGGCAAGGGTACTAGAATGGGTCATCGTGTCCTTCTCCAGGGCATCTTCCTGACCCAGGGATCGAATCTGGATCTCCTGCACTGGCAGGCAGGTTATTTACCACTAAGCCACCACCGAAGTCCAATGTGATCAGTACCTTCTCAGAAATGCCTGTAACATTTCCTAGAGTACAGGGCCAGCCCCCTACCCCCAACACACATACACAAATCTCCCTTAATACCAAAAAGTAAACTAGAAACAAATATCTACAAAGGAAAACAGCTCTCAGTTGAGGAACTTAGTGGATCAAGCGACTACACTGGTTAGCCTTCATTGCTGATTGGGGCCTGTTTAACAATGAGCTCACTGCACTCCAGCTAATAATTTACAAAGAATATTTAGTTACCAATGGTGCGTGAGCAATTGTCATCTGGAGCATTCCTTCTCGAGGAAGGATAACCATTTTGTAACTCCAGGAGTTTGGTGTCACAAGAAATACAAAGATTCCAAGGACTAAAATAAAATGATTTTTTTTATAACACTTTCCTTCTATTATCACTATTATACAAACTAAAGGATACTACTTCCTTCTGTGCCAAATTATAGGCCTGAAGATAATCCACGGTCTTCAAATAATTTGACAGCTTGTAATGAATGAGTAAAATAAAGGAAGAAGCCCCATAAACGGGACAACTTCTTTGGTTAAAATTTTTCTAGATCCTTAAATTGGCCTAAGTAAAAGAAATTTTAAACATCTTGAAATGAGTCTATTCTTTAGAAAGATATTTGGAAGCAATACTGGGAGAAGTAAAGACAAAAAGGATACCTTTTAACTGTTTAAGAAAACTAATTTCAAGAGAAGCACTCTGCCCAAAATTATAGACTAGAAACTCCAAGTAATATACCCCACTTTTATGTATTACCATGTTACATACAATTTTTTTAAAATAGGACAATCAAAAAATCTTTAGTTTGCTAACAAGTGAAATAAAACCTCACCTATCAAAAGATTAAAAACAAGTAATCTGAAAAGATGATAAAAATATATATTCATTTTAACATTTACTGATACTACATGCAGAAGTGCATAGCAATTTGGAAACTGCAAATGAAAAAAGGATGGCGGGGCAGAAAAGTTTAAAGAAAAGTGCTTTGAGGAAGTAAGCTGACCTGAGCAAGAGACTAAAGAACCTTAGAAAGCCTAACAGCCTGGGGTCAGAAACTACATGGGTACACACTGTAAGACATTTAAAAAGGAACAAACAGATATAAAACATGAAAAATTTTAAGCCAATAAATTTAAAAGGGTTTTAGAAAGGCTAGATTTTTAGAAAAATATAAGATTTCAAAACTGACTCAAGAAAAAATAAAAAACACCAAGCCCATAACTCTAAAAGATTTTGAATCTGTAATGAAAAATCTTTGCATAAGGAAAGCACCAACCCAGGCAAGTGTTCCAGGCAGAAATCAATCTAACAACTATGATTTCTAAATCACTGGTGGCCAGAGCAAGAGATTAGGGTTAAAAGAGAAGTGAAAGCCACCACAATAAAGCAAGAAAAAGAAATGTTAATTGATTGGGCAGGAAGAAATAAAACTGCCCATTTTCAGATGACATGATTCTCCACATAGAAAAACCTAAGGAACCCTAAAAAAAAAAAAAAAAAAAAAAAAAAGGAAAAGAAAACCCAGCAGGGTTGCAGGATACAAGATCTATATGCTAAAAATAAACACATGGAAACTGAAGAGATGCAAAAATGAACACAACCTTAAAGGGCTGGTAGGTCATTTCTTTACTCTTTAGGCAAAGCCCTAACTTTTGTGTGCTTTGGAAGTATGAGATTCAAATTGCAAGGAGAGAAATACAGACATCCTAGAGTTACCACTGCCTTTACACTTCCCCTAGGGAAGGGTGAACTGGAAAAATGTGGTCTATAGACCACCCGAGAGCCCTGTCAGGAACCCTGTTTTCCATTGCCCTGGCCCAGGTTCAGTCTTCATCATTTGCATACACTACTTGAAACAGCTGCTTAAGTAATGCATCTTCCTTCACTCTCACTCCCCTCTAGAACATCTGCCTTAAGACTGATCCCAGGATTTCAAGCAGTGAAGAAAAGTCAATGGACTCTATGTCCAGCTCTTCCTCTACATTTTAAGATCTCAGCACAAAAGGAGCAACAAATCAACAGTTATCAGTATTATATGTAACCAGGTAACCAGATGGTTGTTGTAAGGATATAAAGAGTCTTTCTCCAGGAAGAATTTTGAGTGGTCACTTTTTAATCCTCAGGAAGACAAAAACAAAGAAACTCTTAGAAAAAATTAGTATTTCAAATAGTTAAAAATGTAAATAAACAACCAGAAGAAGGCTGTAAGGAGTCTTTCATGGGAGATGTTAAAGAGGATAAGCAACCCTCTGTTTCCAGCTAGCCCAGGGAGTCCTCTCTCTACAAGCAACTACATTAACTAACCTCAACGACCTGTGATTTTTTTAAAATATCAGAACTTAAATTTTAAGTATAGCAATCTACAAATAGAGTCACGTTATTTAAGATCTACCAGTAGCAAGCACATCAGATATAATTCTGAGTCCTAATCATACTACCGTGCAATTAAAGTATAATCCCCTAATGTCCAACATGCTGAGCTATTCTAACAGTCTTGTACTCTAAGTAACTAGTCAGGTTTCAGTCAGGTGCTGATTTAATGTTCAATTTAAACACTAACGGTTCAGGGTCAGCTGCAAAGCAACAACAAAACCCCTCATAATAGCAATACTACTCTGTCACAAACTTTCTCCATCCTGTCTTCCCTTACAAAAAGCTTCCCAGCACAGTTTAAGAGATATTTACTTGCTCTACATACAGCTTAAAAATTAAGGTTATTTTTATAGATAAAGTAAGTTTAGACTGTGTCAAAGATAAATTGAGCAATTTGAAGTACAGTTCATTCTCAATATTCTTTGATAATAAGTAGTATTTTTATTTTAAAAAATTCTTAGATATTCTGTCAGATTTGAAATGAATTAAGATTTACTGTTTACTTAAACTGTTCACATTTTAACTGTCTGAAGTAAAAATAGCAAGTAAAAATACTATTGCTTGCAGGTAATTCTGGAAAACCACTTATATGAGATAATTCTTGACCCTGTCAAATAATTGGCTAATTTTCACAATGAAATGTCACACTTTCCAGTTAAACACTTGGATCTAACGTGTATGAACCATTCCACAATTGCTATTTCTAACTGGAATCACAAATACACACAAATCAAAATCTAAGTTTTAAAAATCTCAATTATTATGCTGAAAGAGTTAAGAGAAATATCTAACCAACCACAGACATTTTCTAAATTCTCCCCTTTATCAAATAACTTCACCAGAAAGACACCTATGTGGTTTATATTATTTTGACTCCTGCAGATATAGTATTTTACCAGAATTAAACTTAATATTATGCCCTTAACTTTTATTAAGAGTTTATAAAATAAATGGCCTTCTATTATTCTATGTCCTATAAAAATGGTATCAAAGACATCATTCCTCATATAAAGATCCATACAAAAAATTCCTCTGACTTTACTGCCAAGATTTCTCTCTTAAGAAAACTGATACACTTCCTTTAAGCAAACAATGAGAATCATGTAACTCACTGTTTCTCCTCTTTTCTGCTATTACTAACAGGAAACCTGAATGGAAGGCCTACAGACTTGGAGATTACCCCTCCCACTCCCTTGCATAAGTCAATTATCACCATAATAAGTGTCCAAGTGTAGATTTATTGTTAAATCATTTTTTTCCCTTAAGGAGATGGGAGTAAAAATAAAGTTAACAGATTTTCTTAAACTAGAAAACTCTATACTTCTGAATCTAAAATTTTGTAATTTTTCCAATGCAAAAGGAATGGATGAGCATTTCAATGAACTGTAAACAGACTCACCATAAATAAAAAAATAAACATAAGAGACCATCTAACCTATCAGAGAGATGGGAAAGTCACGTTATTTAAGATCTACCCGCAGCAAGCACATCAGATACAATTCTGAGTCTATTTCTATCTATTTAAACAATGCTGAAGAAAGAAACCAAAAGGAAATTATCAAAGTACTTAATGGCTGAATAATTTAAACTTTTAAATGTCAAAAAATGCCATAGACAAAATTAAAGGACAAATAGTATGCTACATAAAAAACTTTCAACATATGAGAAAGTATTAATACATTTATAAGAAAAAGATAAAGCACAACACCACAAATAGAAAACAGAAAAGGGTATGTCCAGAAAAAAATAATAAATCACAAAATCAGATAAAACACTTGACCAATAAATGTATGAAAAAAGGTCATTCTTAGAATTTACTAGACAACCAAATCAAAGTATAAGATTTTTTACTTATCAACTTGGCAAAGTTTTTTTTCTTTCTCTTACATTTTAATGGTAGGATCTAAATATGGTATTGAGAAGCCTGTTTTCTTACATATTAACCTAAGAACATAAATCCACACAAGATTTCAAGAAAGAAATTTTATGTTATCAAAACTTTAAAAAAGATGTGTATACTTTTTGACAAGACTTCACAATTAGAAATATATTCCAAGAAAATAATCAGATAAAGACACAAAGGTTTATATACAAAGAAATATTCCTCATAGCCTAACTAATATTAGAAAAAATTGGGGAAAAACTGTATTGTTCAGTTAATAGAGGACTAGTTAAATAAATTGTAGTGCTTTCATTGACTGGGATAATAGACATTAAAACCATGTTTCTGGAGCATTGAGTGTTTTGGAAATGTTCATGATATAAAATAAATATGGTAATAAAATATCATTAGTATGTAAACTTACCTCAACACATAAATACAAACATTTTAATAAAAAGATTATGGATAGGGAATACCACTGTAGTTATTTTGGGCGGTTTTTAATTATTTTAACTTCATTTTTTTTCTTTCTTTTCTGTCTTTTCCAAGACAGAAACTTTCAAATGTAGTGTATTAATTACCTAGTTGGAAAAATGCTATTTCAAAAGGAAGTAGATCTTGAAAAACACCAATCTGACTTCATATTATAAAACCCAAATTATGTGTAAAATGAAGAAGAAATAAAGTATTTTTAAAAGCTTTTTAAAGAAAAGGTGGGGGAACAGTGAGTTAGAAAAGATACAAAGAAATGGGGGTTGAAGGGGCTGATAAACACAATCAGTAGAGAAAAGAATAACAAATAGAGAGCTCTCCATTAAAGCCAACCTGATTCTCAAACAGTATTTGGGATCAGCAGTAAATAACACCAGACTGGGAAGTAGGAAATATCCTTTGCCAAAGAGTACCGATAATAAGTAATATGCATTCTTTCGTGTATCGTAATACTATTTATAGGATAACCAACAGAAATAGATCATGTGATGCAATACAACTTTAACACTTCTATTACAGCTGAGCTTAGAAGATGAGTTTCCAGCAAGTAATAAAAAGAAGACAAAAAGCAGTGGTAGGAATGGTGGGAATTCCACGTTATAAAAATATTAATAAAAAAAGCAGCATTCTGATGTGAATTCAACCCTACCACCTTAGAATCTTCAGTGAAACTCCAATCATCTCTATGCTAATAGACTATTTCTCCAATTATATTACCTTTATCATTACTGTAACATATTGTATCTTAAGGCAATTTCTAATTATAAGAGAAACACTCTATTGCCAAGGTTTTTTTCTTAACTCCATATGGTTATAAATGTTTTGCTATATACACAAAGAGCCATTCTGAGACAGAAAGCCATAAACATTTGGCATAGCAGCTTCAACTAAATGTTCCACTAAAGGAAAACATGAAACATTCAATTATACACTAGTAGATTACTTCAAATGTTATAAATCAAACAAATTAAATAGTTAATTCAGTAGCTTATAAAATTTAAAAATATAATGCTCCTTGGCAAGACATTATTGTACCACAATATTTATTCCAAGATGTTTTTCTTTGTGAAAGAATCTAAGTTCTTGTCCCTGTTCTGCATCCTTCTATGTAAGGCATAGATTCTACTTTCTTATTTAATAGTATGGGAGAAGAACCTCAGCGTCCTGGATGTAACTTATGAATTACATCTATTTAACTAGTCTCATCAGTTGAAATGAAGCTAATGGGGGGGGGGGGACCTTATTTAAGGGGTGGGAGGTGGGAGGGAGGTTCAAGAGGGAGGGGACATATGTATACCTATGGCTGGTTCACGTTGATGTAAGGCAGAAACCATCACAATATTGTAAAACAATTATCCTCCAATTAAAAATAAATAAATTAAAACACTTATTTAACAGTTTCTCAGGTATGCAGCAGTTAGGAGAAAATGTGCTCTCGCTGTTACTGTTATAGTCAGTGATCTTATTTTCCAGGACCAGTTCTCACCTCCTTGAGTACAGCTGGATTTGTACCACACATTCCACCCACTTTTCAGTCCATTACGAGCCTAAAAAAAAATCTGTCTCATTTTGGCTATTTTCCTTCGCAACTCGAATTCACCATATCTAAAGTTAATTCAAGAACTTTCCCCAAAATAGGATATCAATCACATTTCTATGGAATTTCTCAGAAAATTTTTTATTTTGCTCTTCTTCCACTTGACACATTTATACTTATTGTTATCTAGTTCGATAGATTTTTTTCCCTCCAGAATGGCTCTCAAATTTACCTTCTTCCCTGCACTTTCACTGCCAGTAACCCTGTCCAAATTTCTATTGCCACTTTCCTAGATTTCTGCAACACCTTAGTCTCTCTTCTTTTCCTGCCAGACTCATTTCCTTTCAGGAACATTCAACAGTCACACACACCTTCTCGCACCTCACTTTCACTCACTGCCATCCATAATCAGGCCCCATTTTATTCGAACTTATTTCTTACTCTAAAACACCTCCACTACTTTGTCCTTTACTATTCACTTCGATTTTTAATGTCTATATCAATTTCTGATTTCCCTAAAATTCAGAGCTAACACCACACTGTGTTCTTTTCTCCTCAGGTCCTTCCAGGCGTGTCGATTTTATCTCTGTAACTGTACTAAAATATTTAAGTGACAAGGAAGTCTGAGACTGCCTCTTGTAACTCAAAACACCTAGGGGAAGGATGGAAACTTACATCCAGACTTTCAGGGAAAAGACAAAATGCTAACAGAGCCAAGGTTCTCTATTCTATTCTGGTGCTTTGGTCTTGGTTCACATAACTGAATAAATCAACAGCTGGTCTGTGGTTGGCTAGAGAAGTATGACTCACACTTTGCCAAACTGACCAAACAATCAGCTGCAATGGGAAGGTATCTATGAGATTCTGTTTAAACCACTGGACATGTACTTTGATATTTATATAACTTTGAAAGTTTAATCAGAATTTTAGTAAAATAATTTAATTGCTAATTGGGACTTTGTATCTAGTGGGATAGAGGTCAATATCCAGAATTTTCTAGGCATCAGACATGCTGTAGTTCTGGTGAGGGATGGTGGTGACGACTCCACAACAATGTGCATGTACTTACCGCAACCGAACAGTATACTTAAAAATGGTTAAAACGGTAACTCTTAGGTAAATTTTACTACAATTTTTAAAAATGGCATAATACAGAAAATATACAACCTTTTATTTTTCATTGTTCCTGACACTAGTCACTTTTATTTTCTTTGTCAGAAACATAGGAATTCTATTATTCATGGCACATCAAGAAGCATATTATATATGGAATGGACAAACAAGGTTCCACTGTAGAGAATGGACAAACAAGGTTCCACTGTAGAGAACAGAGAAATATATCCAGTATCCTGGTAAGCCATAATAGAGAAGAATATATATAAAAGTGTACATGTATCTATGTGTAACCGAGTCATTTTGCTGCTCAGCAGAAATTAACACCACATTGTAAATCCACTATACTTCAGTAAAAAATTTTTAAATGAAGCACGATTCTTGTTTATATACAACCTTTTAAGTAACTCTGTGTTCTGTGTGGTCAATTTTGAGGCATTACTGAAAAGAAGCCATGCCCTCTACTATTGGCAGTGTCCACTTCCCTCTACAAAATGGCAAAAAAAGGGGAAAAAAAAAAACTTAGGTCTAAGAAATCAGTGTCTATATAAGCAATTTCCCTTGTTCACATGGCTATTTAAGTATCATTGCCTGCTTTTGTCTCTGATAATTTTGCTATAATTTTCCTGAGTGCCTTTAGAAGTCCACAATCTGGTGGAGAAGACACATGAATTCTAATACAACCTAAATGCTAATCCGAGTGCTGCCCAGAACACAAGCACAATTAAGCCATCTCTAGCTGGGCAACTGTGGCACACGGCTAGCTGCGTTCCACACATGTTCTCCCTTTCTTCCATAATAACACGATTAGCTGGTACGGAGCCACCAAGAATAAAGACTACATTTCCAGATCTTCCCTGGGGCCAGTGAGATGTAAGCAGATACATAATTTGGCAGCTTTAGGGAAATTTTATGAGACAGCTCACAAATATCCTTAGTCCCTTTTTTGGTTCCTTTCCTTTGTACATGATAGTACATAAAATAGATTACCTCCATTTTGGATGGTGAGGACGAGGGTTAAATCTGAGAGATTCTGCCACCCTGAGGGAGACATCTCTTCTCTAATGACATCATGAAGCAGAGCTGTCATTTCAGCTCTATGCGGCATATTCCACTGTTACAGAAGAGAAATAAATCCTTTCTTTAGACCATTGTTATTTTGTAGGTTCTGTTGCTTGCCACTGTACCTAATCCTAACTAACACAGGGGGTCAAGGAAAGCTTCACAGAAAAGGTGATTTTGAGCTAGGTTTTGAAAAATGAACAGCTGCCTGCTGAGTGAGTGGAGAAAGGTATTTAAGGCAGAGACAGAGGACAGGATCTGGCCTCCCAAAGGAGAGGTATGTTCAGGTGGCTGAAGGACAGGGTAGGTAGAGTGAAATAAAAAGAAAACGCAACCTGAAAAGCTGGAAATAAAGACTCTAAAGGGTCTTACACGACATGCTTAAAAAGGATGCTTCTCTTCCTGTACTTGGTTGTACTGAATGACTATGACTCCACGGATGATTCTCTGCATATTCTAGAAAAGCCAAATGGCTCAGTGAGAAAACAAAGCATTATTTCTATTAGAAAAGGACACACTGTTATTTCTGTAAATCCTGAGGACTAGAAGAAGTAATATTTGGCACCAAGATTACGAGTTCTGAGAGCGTGAAGGGAGAAAACATGGACAGTACAAAGAAAGGAGCATACATACAATATGGCAACGTCTGGATGAGGCAAAGATTAGAATCTGCCTTTAAAAGCAAACGGAGGTCCGTGAATCACAGTATAAATATGGCCATCTGATTGTAACACACTTTATTTTTATTGTATACCTATACCCGTGGTTTCTTTTCAAAGTGGCTATCAGAGACTATCATGTAAGTAATAACTGAACAGCTTCTAGTCCACAGTAAGAACTTGGTATTTGATGGTCAAACTCCTTTCACCATCAAAGAAGAGTTATAAAAATGAGGAGGGAGCAAAAACAAACAAACAAAACAGCATTAAGGTTATTAAGAGTTTTAACTTTTATTCATGCAAGTAGCATTATTTTCTGCAATAATCATATGTTATTTTTGAAATGTTTTAGTTTTATAATTAAGGAAACAAGCAACCACCAATGCCCCATCAATAAAATAAAATAAAAAAGCAGCAGCAACTATTTAAAGTATTACAGACAAAACACTGAGAGAGTATACAGCCTCCATAAATCCATAATCTAATAATTATATTCTCCAAAATTTCAAAAATCCAAAAATTCTTTTAAGAAGTCTCTCAATGTTTTCATTATTTTTGTCTCTAGTTCTCCCTAAACTTAAGTATAGCATTTTAGCCTCCTAATAAATGTTTATTACTTGCTGACCAGACCCTAAGTACTGTATGGAATACTGGAATTTATTAACTAGAAAACCGCAGGACATGTTTTTTTTAATATATATTTTATTCTGATATTGTTGTTTTCAATTAGCTTTAGAGTATCTTTGGTATCTTCAACCAGATTGTGAGGTTTATCAGTATCGTCCTCTGGTAACTGGCATCAAAACATGCTATGGAATCCCGTGAGGAAAGATACACTTTTTTAAAGGGTGGGCTAGATGGCTTTCTTTATTTGGACTTGTAATCAAAATCGTTTGTATCTAACTTTTGCTGGGAAGACTCTGCTGCTGCTGCTGCTAAGTCACTTCAGTCGTGTCCGACTCTGTGCAACCCCACAGACGGCAGCCCACCAGGCTACCCCGTCCCTGGGATTCTCCAGGCAAGAATACTGGAGTGGATTGCCATTTCCTTCTCCAATGCATGAAAGTGAAAAATGAAAGTGAAGTTGCTCAGTCATGTCCGACTCTTAGCGACCCCAAGGACTGCAGCCTACCAGGCTCCTCCGTCCATGGCATTTTCCAGGCAAGAGTACTGGAGTGGGGTGCCATTGCCTTCTCCGGGGGAACACTCTAGTTATATCATTTTCTTAACCCCTGAATTTCATCTGATAACTACTTATCCCTAACAATAGTTATCCTTTATTAATAAATAATTTGGGCAAAAATAGGAATTCCAATGGGCAAAGAGACTTTTGGCTCATGTAATTATTTCTCAATGATTGCATGATGATACAACTTCTCCAGTAGTGATTAGCCAACATCATTTTTAAACATTATATAAATAAAGCTAACAGTGAAACTAGCTACTGTGGAAGCTGGTTATATTAATAAATTCACTGGACTCCTCACCATACAGAAGACTAACTTTCAAGGTCCTAGCCCTTAAAACCAAGAAACAGGGTTACAGTAGTGACTTCTAGGAACACAGAAAAGACACAGTTGCTAGTAAGCATCTACAGCTTTGATGATACTCTCAAAGGGGCCAAGGCTATGAAAGAACCACACTAGTTCCTCCTTATTCCACGAGATTCCCAGATTCCAGCTGAGTCTCCTTCAGTCCACCCTCCATACTGTCACAGTGAGTGCTATATAAATCAGTGACAGAAAAATATAATTCACAGTTGAAAAATTTTCAGTGTTCTCTACCTGCTAAGGGATAAAATGTAAATTCTTTAAAGTGGTATTCAGGGCCATTGAGAATTTGGCCCCTGCCTAACTATTATGTTTTATTAACTATGTTTCCTTTCTTTCCTCCTCTCCTTCCTTCCAAGTTCTAACCTTCTTTAACGCTGAACTACATAAGAGTTTCTCAAACATACCAGGCTTACATCTGCCTGTTTTTTCAGGTGCTGCTGTTCACCCTGCCTGGAATGCCCTCCTTCTACCTATGTCATTCCTGGCAAAACATTGTATTTATTTGCCAAGTCTCAGTTCAACTGTCTCTTCTGTCAGGTCTTCCAAGACTCCTCCAGGTTGACCAAAGAGCTCCACTTCCAGAGATGTGCTGGTAAACCAGGTCTCAGAAGGGAAAAAAAGCCCTATTACATTCAGTTCTGCTCTAACATTTGTTTAGAAAACTTAAATTTGTTTCACTGCCCTTCTTTCACTACAGAACAACAAGAGCACCGCAGGAATGCCATTTGCTTATGCACGATTAAACGCTAGATGAATGCAGAAAACGGCACCCAGCTGCACTGAGCCCTGTGCCTAGGAATACACAGAACACACGCATACCTCCAACATCCCCCAGCTACTTCAGCCCACCTCCTGTAGGGAGCCTCACCCATCCACGTCAGGTGTTACCTGCCTCAGGTATCAGACACCTTCCCTCCACCATTCCACAACTCACAAAAGGTAATCTCCCCGACACCCACTTCACAAGCAAACAGGGTGCTTTTCAGGTTAAAGCACCCTATTTATAATAATGTTTATTTTTTCTTAACCATTTCCATTTTAATATGCAAAATTGTTTTACCATTTTAATTAGGTTTCTCCTTTAAAAAAAAAAAGAAATGTGTGGCTGAGGAAGTTTTCGAGTAGTGTGTTCCAATCCCATTTTTCCCTACATTCAGTGATTTTTAGGAATACATTTGTCCTGTTACAGCAGAACTGACTATGCACGTAACATTTCTGATTTGTGTGCTGTACATACCACCACAGATGATTTCAAATACTAACAGCTCGGTTCACACGTCCAGCCTGTCTCCAACACACCACACTCACAGTACTCTATCTTTGTCAGAGTAACTAATTTTTTGGAATAGCAATTGTTTCTCTGTAAGCTCCCTGAGGGCAGGGCCCTTTTTACCTTACAAGAGTATTCAGTGATTAATATGTGTCTTGCTAATGCAGATACCATGGGGTAACAAACTTAAAAATCTAATATAAATAGTAACTATAAAACCTACTTCTACAATAGAGAATTAATACCTACTCTACCCCAATCCCCAGCTATTCTGCCAGTAAGAGGGATTATCACAAAAGAAAATGTTCCCTAACTAACCTACTAATCTAATCAACTAATCCACATACCTCAAAAGCATAGGTGGATTGTAGGCTAATTTAAAAAATTCTGAAGATGTGGTCTAATAAGACTTTTTTCTGATTGGTAAATTCATATAAAATGTTTTCCCATACAGATGGCAATGGGTTCGCAGAGTCAGACATGACTAAGCAACACAGACAGCCAAAAGGCATATAAAAAGATGCTCAACACTGCTAATTATTAGAGAAATGCAAATAAAAACTACTATAAGTTATCACCTCACACTGGTCAGAAAGGCCATTGTTAAAAAGTCTACAAATAATAAATGCTGGAGAAGGTGTGGAGAAAAAGGAACCCTCTTACACTTGTTATTGTTTAGATCACTAAGTTGTGTCTGACCCTTTGCAACCCCCTGGACTGCAACACACTAGGGTTCCCTGGCCTTCACTATCTCCCCAAGTTTGCTTAAACTCATGTCCATTGAGTCAGTGATGCTATCCAACCATTTCACCCTCTGTCGCCCCCTTCTCCTCTTGCCCTCAATCTCTTCCAGCACCAGGGTCTTTTCCAATGAGTTGGCTCTTCCCAACTCATGGCTCTTCCCATCACGTGGCCAAAGTACTGGAGCTCCAGCATCAGCATCAGTCCTTCAATGAATATTCAGGGTTGATTTCCTTTAGGATTGACTGGTTTGATCTCCGTGCAGTCCAAGGGACTCTCAAGAGTCTCCTCCAGCACAATTCAAAAGCATCAATTCTTTGGCGCTAAGTCTTCTTTATGGTCCAACTCTCACATCTGTATATGAAAAACCATAGCTTTGACTATACAGACCTTTGTCAGCAAAGTGATGTCTCTGCTTTTTAATATGCTATCTAGGTTTGTTATAGCTTTTCTTCCAAGGAGCAAGTGTCTTTTAATTTCACGGCTACACTCACCATCCACAGTGATTTTGGAGCCCAAGAAAATAAAATCTGTCACTGTTTCCATTTTTTACCCTTTTATTTGCCATGAAGTGATGGGAATGGATGCTATGATCTTAGTTTTTTGAATGTTGAAGTTTTAAGCCAGTTTTTCACTAACCTCTTTCACTTTGATTAAGAGGCTTTTTAGTTCTCTTTGCTTTCTGCCATTAGGGTAGTATAATCTGCCTATCTCATCTGCCTGTTGATATTTCTCCCTGCAATCTTGATTCCGGCTTGTGATCTATCCAGTCCAGCATTTCACATGATGTACTCTGGATGTAAGTTAAATAAGCAGAGTGACAACATATAGCCTTGAGATACTCCTTTCCCAATTTGGAACCAGTCTGTTGTTTCATGTAAGGTTCTAACTGTTGCTGCTTGACTCTCAGGAGACAGATAAGATGGTCTGGTACTCTCATCTCTTTAAGAATTTTCCACAGTTTGTTGTGATACACACAGTCAAAGGCTTTAGTGTAGTCAAGAAGTTTTTCTGGAATTTTCTTGCTTTCTCTGTGATCCAAGGAATGCTGGCAATTTGATCTCTGTTCCTCTGCCTTTCTAAACTCAGCTTCTACATCTGGAAGTTCTTGGTTCATGTACTGCTGAAGCCTAACTTGAAGAATTTTGAGTATTCCCTTGTGGATCAGCAGGTAAAGAATCTGCCTGTAAAGTGGGAGAAGTGGGTTCGATCCCTGGGTTGGGAAGACCCCCTGGAGAAGGGAAAGGCTACCCATTCCAGTATTCTGGTCTGGAGAATTCCATGGACTAGAGCCCATGCGGCCTCAAAGAGTTGGACAGGACTAAGTGACTTTCACTTTCACTCACTCTGGTAGCATGTGAAATGAGCACAATTGTATGGTAGTTCAAACATTCTTTGGGATTGCCCTTCTTTGGGACTAGAATGAAAACTGACATGTTCCAGTTCTGTGGCCACTGCTGAGTTTTCCAAATTTGTTGACATATAGAGTGCAACACTTTAACAGCATCATCTTTTAGGATTTTAAATAGCTGAGCTGGAATTCCATCACTTTCACTAGCTTTGTTCCTAGTAATGCTTCCTAAAGCCCTCTTGACTTCACACTCCAAGATGTCTGGCTCTAGGTGAGGGACCACACGTGGTTATCCACATTGTGGTTATCCCAGTCATTAACATCTTTTTTGTATACTTCTTCTCTGTATTCTTGCCACTTCTTAATTTTTCTGCTTCTGTTAGATCCTTACCATTTCTGTCCTTTATCGTGCCCATCCTTGAATGAAATGTCCCCTTGCTATCTCATTTTCTTGAAGAGATCTTTAGCCTTTCCCATTTTGTTTTCCTCTATTTCTTTGCATTGTTCACTTAGAAGGCATTCTTATCTCTCCTTGTTATTCTCTGGAACTCTACATTCAGTTGGGTGTATCTTTCCCTTTCTCCCTTGCTTTTTGCTTTTCTTTTCTTTTCTCAGCTATGTGAAAAGCCTCCTCAGACAACCCCTTTCCCTTCTCACATTTTCCTTTGGGATGGTTTCGGTCAGCACCTCCTATACAATGTTATCAACCTCTGTCCATAGTTCCCCAGGCACTTGGTCTGCCAGATCTAATTCCTCCACTGTATAATCATAAGGGATTTGATTGAGGTCATACCTAAATGGTCTAGTGGTTTTCCCTACTTTCTCCAACTTAAGTCTGAATTTTGCAATAAGGAGCTCATGATCTGAGCCATAGTTAGCTCCAGGTCTTGTTTTTTGCTGACTATATAGAGCTTCTCCATCTTTGGCTGCAAAGAATATAATCAATCTGACTTTGGTACAGACCGTCTGGTGACGTTCTTGGGTTGCTGGGAGAGGGTGTTTGCTATGACCAGTGTGTTCTCTGGACAAAACTCTGTTAGCCTTTGCTCTACTTCATTTTGTACTCCAAGGCCAAACTTGCCTGTTACTCCAGATATCCCCTGACTTTCTACTTTTGCATTCCAGTCCCCTATGATGAAAAGGACATCTTTTCTTGGTGTTAGTTCTAGAAGGTCTTGTAGGTCTTCATAGAACCCTTCAACTTTAGCTTCTTCGGCATTAGTGCCTGGTGTACAGACTTGAATTACTGTGATATTGAATGGTTTTCCATGGAAATGATCCTCACCTCTTACACTAGTTGGTGAGAATGTAAACTGGTGCAGTCACTATGGAAAACGGTATAGAGGTTCCTTAAAAAACTAAAAACAGAGGTGCCATATGATCCAGCAGGAGGGGCATATGTCAGGAGAAAACTACAACTGGAAAAGATACATGCACCCCTGTGTTCATCGCAGCACTATTCAGAGTAGCCAAGAAATGGAAGCATCCTAAATGTCCATCAACAGATGACTGGATGAAGAAGGAGTAGCATATATACACAATGGAATATTAGTCATAAAAAAGAATGAAATAATGCCATTTGCAGGAACATAGATGGACCTAGAAATTATCATACTACGTGAAGTAAGCCAGGTAAAGAAAGACAAATAACATGTGATACTACTCATACATGGAATCTAAATTATGATATAAAGGAACTTATTTACAAAACAGAAACAAACTTACATACATGGAAAAGAACTTATGGTTACCAAAGGGCAAAGAAAGTGGGGGAGGAATAAATTAGGAGTTTGGGATTAGCAGAAACAAACTACTACATAGAAAATAGATAAACAACAAGGTCCTACTGTAAGCACAGGGAACTATATACATTCAATATCTTGTAATAAACCATAATAGAAAATAATGTGAAAAGTAACAATGTGTGTATGCGTATGTATGTATGTATGTATACATAAAAAACTGATCACTTTGCTATATACCAGAAACTAACACATTTTTTTCCCATTTATTTTTATTAGTTGGAGGCTAATTACTTTACAATATTGTAGTGGTTTTTGCCATACATTGACATGAATCAGCCATGGATTTACATGCATTCCCCATCCCGATCTCCCCTCCCACCTCCCTCTCCACCCAATCCCTCTGGGTCTTCCCAGTGCACCAGCCCCGAGCACTTGTCTCATGCATCCAACCTGGGCTGGTGATTATCTGGTTTCACCCTAGATAATATACATGTTTTGATGCTGTTCTCTCTAAACATCCCACCCTCGCCTTCTCCCACAGAGTCCAAAAGTCTGTTCTGTACATCTGTGTCTCTTTTTCTGTTTTGCATATAGGGTTATCGTTACCATCTTTCTAAATTCCATATATATGCGTTAGTATACTGTATTGGTCTTTATCTTTCTGGCTTACTTCACTCTGTATAATGGGCTCCAGCTTCATCCATCTCATTAGAACTGATTCAAATGAATTCTTTTTAATGGCTGAGTAATATTCCATGGTGTATATGTACCACAGCTTCCTTATCCACTCATCTGCTGATGGACATCTAGGTTGCTTCCATGTCCTGGCTATTATAAACAGTGCTGCGATGAACATTGGGGTGCACATGTCTCTTTCAGATCTGGTTTCCTTGGTGTGTATGCCCAGAAGTGGGATTGCTGGGTCATAAGGCAGTTCCATTTCCAGTTTTTTAAGAAATCTCCACACTGTTCTCCATAGCGGCTGTACTAGTTTGCATTCCCACCAACAGTTTAAGAGGGTTCCCTTTTCTCCACACCCTCTCCAGCATTTATTGCTTTTAGACTTTTGGATAGCAGCCATCCTCACTGGAGTGTAATGGCACCCCATTGTAGTTTTGATTTGCATTTCTCTGATAATGAGTGATGTTGAGCATCTTTTCATGTGTTTGTTAGCCATCTGTATGTCTTCTTTGGAGAAATGTCTGTTTAGTTCTTTGGCCCATTTTTTGATTGGGTCATTTATTTTTCTGGAATTGAGCTGCAGGAGTTGCTTGTATATTTTTGAGATTAAACCTTTGTCTGTTGCTTCGTTTGCTATTATTTTCTCCCAATCTGAGGGCTGTCTTTCACCTTGCTGATAGTTTCCTTGGTTATGCAAAAGATTTTAAGTTTAATTAGGTCCCATTTGTATATTTTTGCTTTTATTTCCAATATTCTGGGAGGTGGGTCATAGAGGATCCTGCTGTGATTTATGTCAGAGAGAAACACAACATTTTAAATCAACTACATATTTCAATTAAAAAAATAAAATGTCTTATAAGGACATGCAAATTAAACTTAGGTGTACATTTAATCTTTTGTGAAAAAAATAAAATTACACAAAATAGGACTATCTGCAAATTTGGGCCATTTTATCTAACCCAATCTTAGTCTAAACCTGTATAACAAATTACCCTGAAATCTAGGGAAATAGTATTAACATCCTAAACTTTAAAATACAGATCATGGACTTCCCTGGTGGCTCAGATGGTAAAGAATCTGCCTGCAAAGTGGGAGACTCAGGTTCGATCCCTGAGTTGGGAAGATTCCCTGGAGAAGGGAATGGCAACCCACTCCAGTATTCTTGCCTGGAGAATTCCATGGACAGAGGAGCCTGGGGGGCTACAGTCCATGGGGTCACAAAGAGTTGGATACAATCGAGAGACTAACCCCTTCACTTTCTCATATAATATAGTAACTACCAGAGACTAAGTGACTTATTGGCCAAAAACCACCTCTTTAAACTGATATCTTTGCACACACACACATTTAAATTTTTAAATTCATAGTATTAATATTTTAACTACTGTCAAATAAGAAATGGTCCTCAAATTTAGCATCCATGAGGTTAACAGAGGCTCATCAAAACCAATTACTGGGCCCCCTTCCTACAATTCGGATTTAGTCGACCTGAGGTGAGACTAGATCATTTCTAGCAAGTTCTCAAGTGGGTCGGATGATGCTGGTCCTGGGAACACACCTAAGGCTCCTCTGTTCAATTCCCAGCCTGTCACTTACTATCTTTGGACCTAGCTTGAGAGTTCACTCCTCAATTTCCTCATGTCCAAAGACAGACAGTTGTCAGAGAAGTAAACAAATAATATATTTAAACTGCCAAGCACATGGTCCTCACTCAAATGATAAGGACATATATAGGTTGAATAAATAATAACCTACTTAAAAGTACACAATACAGGGTTCCTGTGGCAATTAAGATAAAGTAAAAACACTCCACCCTGTCCCTTCTACTGTATATACCTATCAAATCTAAACAAAATGTCTGCAACAGTTATTTAAAGACTCTAAAAACTGAATGGTAGCAGGTAGCTTGGGCAAGACCAGAATTCAAAGTACCACGGAACCAGAGGTGGGTTTATTCCCTCTTGTATCCTACCTACCACTCACCTACACTGGGAAAAACCTGGAAGTGGGCAGTAATGCAGACTGTGTTTCACATGGCATCCTTTAGTTCAAGGCTTGGGCAGGAAAAGGGAGGCAGTAATGGCAGAGGGCCCACAGGTACTTTGAAGTATGAGCAAGAGAAATCTTCCTCTCTTAATCCCAGAAGCTGTGGTTTCAACAGGGTGGGGCAAACCCCTCTCCTAACCCTTCCTCCCCTGCAACTTGGTCCCGGCATGTGGGCACAATCATAGGAAGTAAGCACAGCAGACAGCATTCAGGGAGATTCCAGGGAAGCAGAAAGGGTAAGGGAAATAGCTGAGTGGGAGGAATTCAGAAGAGCAACTCCATAAGGTTGATTATGAACAGCTGGGGTCACTCCAGAGCTGAACATAGCATTGAATTTATCCTAAATAACAAACCAAAAAGGTTGAGAATCGAACAAAGACACAAAGTCACCTATCTCAAACTAGCCAATGGGCAGGGTACACACAGGACAGATCCAAACAGCAGAGCACTACAGGCTTTGAAAACCAAACTGATACTGAAATCTCAACCCACAGAAAGCTAGCTGCAACTCGCGCAGCCTAAACCAACAGGGTCCACTGCCTGCTAAAACACAAAAATGAACATTCTCCACTTAATTTAAGCAAGACCCAGAGTCTCATAATATATCAGGATGCAATTCAAAATTACTTGGCATATGAAGAACCAGGAAAATCTCAACTTGCTTGGTACAATAAAGAGCCATCAACTCCGAAACAACATAGTTGCTGGAATTATCTGACAAACTTAAAGCAGCTGTTATAAAAATGCTCCAAGAAGGCAAACACCTTTGAAACAAACAGGTCTCTAAATATTTCCAGTAGTCTCTTGTTCTTTGACAGGAGAAACACAAAGGTTTTATTCCTGAGTTTAAGTTCCATAGTTATAAGTGTAAATTTGTCACCAAGTCTTTGTGACATCAGTTTACAAATTATGAAAAAATTTAAACATGTTCATAACACTTAACATACTAATTCTAGTTCTGCAAAGCCATTTCACTGAATAGTTGGGCTTTGCTTTTTTTTTTTTTAGAATTTATACTAGTGTAAAACAGAAAATAATCTACACCTCAATAGGGAAAGATTATGTGAACTATTTTGTGGGTATTAAAAATAATGCCTACCTAGAATTCTATTTCTAAAAATTTACAGATATATAAGTGAGTATGTGTGTGCATGAATATACATATATAAACATACATGTTGGTTTACATGGGAAAAAAAGTAAAAACAATTTATATGACCATTAATAGTAACATCCATACAATGAAATTTTAAAATTCCATATACCTATTTTACAACAAGCATGTACTGTTACATAAATTAACTAATATAAACTAAGTTATATTAAACTAACACTTTAAAAGACTAAAAGAAAAGGTCTCAGCAAAGAAACCAAACCAAATGTAAATTTTAGATTTAAAAAATACAACAACTGAAATAATTCACTGGATGGGCTCAACAAGCAAAATGGAGGTGACAAAAGAAAGTCGGTGAACTTGCAGACTGACTGACAGAAATGATCAGATCTGAACAACAAGGAGGAAAAAAACATAAACAAAGCCTCAAGGACCTCTGGGCTACTAAAAGGTCTAAGTTTGGTGTCACTGGCATTGTAAAAGGAGCATGAAAGAGTGCACTTGAGAAAAGAATGGCAGAAAACTTTCCAAACTTGATAACAGACACAATGTACATACAGATTTGAGAAGCACAAAGAACCCAAACACAATAATCCCCTAAGAAATCTGTGCCCAGACACAGTAAACAGTAAAACTGATAAAAACAGTAAAACTGATAAAAACTAAAAACAAAGAAACAATCTGAAACTAGATAAAATAACAGAGAAGGCAATGGCAACCCACTCCAGTACTCTTGCCTGGGAAATCCCATGGATGGAGGAGCCTGGTGGGCTGCAGCCCATGGGGTCGCGAAGAGTTGGACATGACTGAGCGACTTCACTTTCACGCACTGGAGAAGGAAACGGCAACCCACTCCAGTGTTCTTGCCTGGAGAATCCCAGGGACGGCGGAGCCTGTGCACTCTGGTTGCACAGAGTTGGACACGACTGAAGCGACTTAGCAGCAGCAGCCAGAATAAAAGTGATTAATTACTTATGGGGAAGAACAATTTGAATGGATGTGAATTTCTCATCAGGAACCATTAAGTTCTGAAAGAAAAGGCATATTTTTAAAAGACTGAAAGGAAAAAACTGTCAATGCAGAATTTCTATATTCAGTGAAAATATCCTTCAGGTGAAGGGAAAAGTCAAAAAAATTCACTACCAGCAAATCAGCTTTGAAAGAATTACTGAATGGCACAAGGGATGTTATGCCCATGGAAAAATGGAACATTAGTAATAAAAAAGAATTAATAACCATATGGGTAAATTCAATAAACTATTTGTTTTCTTCTTGAATTCTTTAAAATGTTTAGTGGTTAAAAGTAAAAGCCGTAGCATTGGTTGATGGAGTTTTCTAGGTATGTAGATATAATATATGACAATACAACAAAAAAAGAGGCAAGATGTATAGACAGTAATAAGGCTTCTACACCCCACTTAAGTGGGAAAACATTTATCCTAAATAGACTATAAAAATTTAGATATATTATAATCCCTAGAGCAAACACACACACCCACACCAAGACTAGAACGAGATATAATTAAAAAAATAATAATAAACTTAAATGAAACACTAAAAGTTGTTTTAGCTTCTGCCAAAAAGGCAGAAAGGGGGAAAAAAGAAAAAAGAACAGAAAGGAAACAATAAAATGGTAGCACTAAATCCAAATATATAATTATATTAATTGTAAAGCACCTAAACTCACCAAATAAAAGACAAAGACTATGAAATGGATTTTAAAAACAGGATCCACTTATATGCTACCTACAAGAAATGTATTTCAAAAACTTATAATATTAGTAGGTTACAAGTAAAAGGATGGGGAAAGATGTATCACAGAAATATTAATCATGAGAAGGCTGGAATGGCTTTATTAATCTCAAATAAAGTAAACTTCAAAGCGAAATCTGACAAAACTGGAAGAAAAAATACAGAAATCTCTATAGTTGGAGACCTCAACACTCTTACCTCAGTGATCTATATGATTAGTAGACAAAAAATCATCAAGGATATAGAATACCACCAACCAACTGCATCTAACTGACATTTATAGAACACTCCACCCAACAGGAGCAGTGTACTTTCTCTCCAAGTACACACAGAATGTTCTTCAAGACAGACTTTATCCTTGGTCAGAAAATAAATCTTAACAAATTTAAAACAACTGAAGTAACACAAAATATGTTCTCTAGCCATAATAAACTTAAGCTGGAAATCAATAACAGAAAGACAACAGGAAAATCTCTAAAAACTGGAAAGTTAAATGGTGCGCATACAGATAATCCACAGGTCAGAGACAAAATTTCAAGGAAAGCGAGAAAATATTTTTACTTCCAAGAAAATTAAAACACATCAGAATTTGTACAATGCAGTTAAACAAAGCTCAGGGGACAATTTATAGCATTAAACGCTTATATTAGCAAAGAAGAAAATTCTCAAATCAATAATCTTAAGTGTCTACCTTAGTTAGGGGAAAAAAAGAGCAAAATAAACCCAAATCAAGTAGAAGGAAGGACACGCTTACAGCTAACATCATACTTAACAATAAAAGTATGTTGAATATAGGTCCTATTTGCAGACAACTTGATTGTCTACATAGAAATCTCACAGAATCTACACAAAACCTCCTGGAACTAATAAGCAAATTATAAAAAGTCATAAAATATAAGGAAAACACACAAAAAAATCAATCACATATATACCAGCAATGAACAAGTAGAAACCAAAATTTTAAAATGCCACTACAATACCTCCCCAAAATTTTAAATATGGAGGTATAAATCTAATAGAACAGGTACAAGATCTGTGTGCCAAAAACTACACTGCTATTAAAAAATCAAAGATCTAAATGGAAATTCATATTATATTCATGAATTCAAAGTGCAACATAGTACAGGTGTCAATTTTTCTCATTTAATCTGTAGATTAAACACAGTTCTGATCAAACTACCACCCTCCAGGATATTTTTTGTATATATAGACAAACTTACTCTAAAACAATAGCAAAGGAGCTAAAAAAGCCAAACAATTCTTAGCTACAGTAGTAAAGAGGGTATGACGTTGGGTTCAAGAACAGACAAATAAATCAATGGACTAGAGCTGAGAAACGGATCCGTATGAATACAGCCCATATGATTTTGGACAAAGGTGTTTGCAAAGGCAACTTCTTCTTCTTTTTTTAAAATTTATTTTTTAATTGAAGGATAATTGCTTTACAGAATTTTGTTGTTTTCTGTCAAACATCAACATGAATCAGCCACAGGTGTCTCCTCACTCTTGAACCTCCCTCCCATTTCCCTCCCCATCCCACCCCTCTAAGTTGATACACAGTCCCTGTTTGAGTTCCCTGAGACATACAGCAAAATTATCTATTTTACACATGGTAATGTAAGTTTCCTTGTTACTCTCCATACATCTCACCCTCTCCTCCCCTCTGCCCCTGTCAATAAGTCTGTTCTCTATGTCTGTTTCTCCACTGCTGCCTTGCAAATAAATCAATCAGTACCATCTTTCTATATTCCATATATATGCGTTAGTATATGATATTACTCTTTCTCTTTCTGACTTATTTCACTCTGTAATAATAGGCTTGGGTCATCTACCTCATTAGAACTGACTCAAATGCGTTCCTTTTTATGGCTGAGCTGCACGATGCCAGAGCAGCCAGCGGCCGAGAGGAGTAACCTTTGTCCAAGGTCAGTAGCAGAGGCTGCACGGTGATGAAACAGTGAGCGGCCCAGAGGAGATACCCTACGTCCAAGGTCAGTAGCGGCAGCCTTGAGGAGATACCCCACGTCCAAGGTAAGGATCAGCGGCTGCACTGTACTGGAGCAGCCGTGAATAGAGACCCCGCGTCCAAGGTAAGAGAAACCCCAGTAAAACGGTAAGCGCCGAGAGAGGGCATCAGAGGGCCAACAGACTGAAACCACAATCACAGACAACTAACCAAGCTGATCACACAGACGCCTTGTCTAACTCAATGAAACTAAGCCATGCCTTGTAGGGCCATCCAAGACAAAAAAGGTCATGGTGGAGAGTTCTGACAAAATGTGGTCCACTGGAGAAGGGAATGGCAAACCACTTCAGTATTCCTGCCTTCAGAACCCCATGAACAGTACGAAAAGGCAAAAAGATAGGACACGAAAGAGGAACTCCCCAGGTTGGTAGGTGCCCAATATGCTACTGGAGAACAGTGGAGAAATAACTTCAGAAAGAATGAAGAGTTGGAGCCAAAGCAAAAATGACACCCAGTTGTGGATGTGATTGGTGATAGAAGCAAGGTCCGATTGCTGAAAAGAGCAATATTGCATAGTAACCTGGAATGTTAGGTCCATGAATCAAGGTAAATTGGAAGTGGTCAAACAGGAGATGGCAAGGGTGAAACTTGACATTTTAGGAATCAGCAAACTAAAATGGACTGGAATGGGTGAATTTAACACAGACGACCATTATATCTAGTACTGTGGGCAAGAATCCCCAAGAAGAAATGGAATAGCCATCACAGTCAACAAAAAGAGTCGGAAATGCAGTACTTGGATGCAATCTCAAAAATGACAGAATGATCTCTGTTTGTTTCAAAGTGTATCACAGTAATCCAAGTCTATGCCAGACCAGTAATGCTGAAGAATTTGAAGTTGAACAGTTCAATGAAGACCTACAAGACCTTTTAGAACTAACACCCAAAAAAGATGTCCTTTTCATTATAGGGGACTGGAATGCAAAAGTAGGAAGTCAAGAAACACCTGGAGTAACAGGCAAATTTGGCCTTGGAGTATGGAATGAAGCAGGGCAAAGGCTAATAGAGTTTTGCCAAGAGAACGCACCGTTCATAGCAAACACCCTCTTCCAACAACACAAGAGAAGACTCTACACATGGACATCACCAGATGGTCAACACCCAAATCAGATTGATTTTATTCTTTGCAGCCAAAGATGGAGAAGCTCTATACAGTCAGCAAAAACAAGACCAGGAGCTGACTGTGGTTCAGATCATGAACTCCTCATTGCCAAATTCAGACTGAAATTGAAGAAAGTAGGGAAAACCACTAGACCATTCAGGTATGACCTAAATCAAATCCCTTACAATTATGCAGTGGAAGTGAGAAAGAGATTTAAGGGACGAGATCTGATAAACAGAGCCTGATGAACTATGGACGGAGGTTTGTGACATTGTACAGGAGACAGGGATCAAGAGCATCCCAAGAAAAAGAAACGCAGAAAAGCAAAATGGCTGTCTGAGGAGGCCTTACCAATAGCTGAGAAAAGAAGAGAAGCGAAAAGCAAAAGCAAAGGAGAAAAGGAAAGATATACCCATTTGAATGCAGAGTTCCAAAGAATAGCAAGGAGAGATAAGAAAGCCTTCCTCAGCAATCAATGCAAAGAAATAGACGAAAACAATAGAATGGGAAAGACTAGAGATCTCTTCAAGAAAATCAGAGATACCAAAGGAATATTTCATGCAAAGATGGGCACAATAAAGGACAGAAATGGTATGGACCTAACAGAAGCAAAAGATATTAAGAAGAGGTGGCAAGAATACACAGAACTGTACAAAAAAGTTCTTCATGACCCAGATAATCACAATGGTGTGATCACTCAACTAGAGCCAGACATCCTGGAATGCAAAGTCAAGTGGGCCTTAGGAAGCACCACTATGAACAAAGCTAGTAGAGGCGATGGAATTCCAGGTGAGCTATTTCAAATCCTAAAAGATGATGTAAAAAAGCTGCACTTAATATGCCAGCAAATTTGGAAAACTCAGCAGTGGCCACAGGACTGGAAAAGGTCAATTTTCACTCCAATCCCTAAGAAAGGCAATCCCAAAGAATGCTCAAACTACAGTACAATTTCACTCATCTCACATGCTAGTAAACTAACGCTCAAAAGTCTCCAAGCCAGGTTTCAGCAATACGAGAGCCGTGAACTTCCAGATGTTCAAGCTGGTTTTAGAAAAGGCAGAGGAACCAGAGATCAAATTGCCAACATCCACTGGATCATCAAAAAAGCAAGAATTCCAGAAAAACATCTATTTCTGCTTTATTGACTATCCCAAATCCTTTGACTGTGTGGATCACAACAAACTGTCGAAAATTCTTCAAGAGCTGGGAATACCAGACCACCTGACTTACCTCTTGAGAAATCTGTATGCAGGTCAGGAAGCAACGGTTAGAACTGGACATGGAACAACAGACTGGTTCCAAATAGGAAAAGAAGTTATGTCAAGGCTGTATATTGTCACCCTGCTTATTTAACTTATATGCAGAATACATCAGGAGAAATGTTGGGCTGGATGAAACACATGCTGGAATCAAGATTGCCGGGAGAAATATCAATAACCTCAGATATGCAGATGACACCATCCTTATGGCAGAAAGTGAAGATCTAAAGAGCCTCTTGATGAAAGTGAAAGAGGAGAGTGAAAAAGTTAGATTAAAGCTCAACATTCAGAAAAGTAAGATCATGGCATCCAGTCCCATCATTTCATGGCAAATAGATGGTGAAACAGTGGCTGACTTTATTTTTCTGGGCTCCAAAATCACTGCAGATGGTGACTGCAGCCATGAAATTAAAAGACGCTTACTCCTTGGAAGGAAAGTTATGACCAACCTAGCTAGACAGCATATTAAAAAGCAGAGACTTTACTTTGGCAACAAAGGTCCATCTTGTTATGGCTATGGTTTTTTCAGTAGTCATGTATGGATGTGAGAGTTGTACTATGAAGAAAACTGGGCACAGAAGAATTGATGCTTTTGAACTGTGGTGTTGGAGAAGACTCTTGAGGGTCCCTTGGACTGCAAGGAGATCCAACCAGTCCATCCTAAAGGAGATCAGTCCTGGGTGTTCACTGGAAGAACTGATGCTGAAGCTGAAACTCCAATACTTTGGCCACCTGATGCAAAGAGCTGACTCATTTGAAAAGACCCTGATGCTGGGAAAGATTGAAGGCAGGAGAAGGGGATGACAGAGGATAAGATGGTTGGATGGCATCACCAACTCAATGGAGATGAGTCTGAGTAGACTCCGGGATTTGGTGATGGACAGGGAGGCCTGGCGTGCTGTGGTCCACGGGGCTGCGAAGAGTCAGACATGTCTGAGTGACGGAACTGAACTGAATATTCCATTGTGTATATGTACCTCACTTTTTTATCCATTCATTTGTCGATGGGCATCTATCTAGATCGCTTCCATGTTCTAGGCGTTGTAAATAGTGCTGCAATGAACACTGGGGTACATGTGTCTTTTTCAATTTTGGTTTTCTCAGGGTATATGCCTTAAGAATCGGATTGCTGGGTCATCTGGAAGTTTTATTCCTAGTTTTTTAAGGAGTCTCCATACAGTCTTCCATAGTGGCTGTATCAATTTACATTCCTACTAACAGCATAAGAGGGTTACCTTTTCTCCACATCCTCTCCAGCATTTATTGTTGTAGACTTTTTGATGATGGCCATTCTGACCAGTGTGAGGTGATATCTCATTGTAGTAATGATTTGCATTTCTCTAATAATTAGCAATGTTGAGCATTTTTTCATGTGTCTGTTAGCCATCTGTATGTCTTCTTTGAAGGAATGTCTGCTTAGGTCTTTTCCCCACTTTTTGACTGGGTTGTTTGTTTTTCTGGTAGTGAGTTATATGAGCTGCTTGTATATTTTTGAAATTAATCCTTTGTCAGTTGTTTCATTTGTTATTATCTTCTCCCATTCTGAGAAGATAAAGTAATAAAGGGAATCCAGATCGGAAAAGAAGAAATAAAGCTCTCTCTGTTTGCAGATGACATGATACTATACATGGAAAACCCTAAAGATACTATCAGAAAATTACTAGAGCTAATCAGGGAGTTTAGCAAAGTCTCAGAATACAAAATCAATACACAGAAATCACTTGCATACCTATATACTAACAATGAAAAATCAGAAAGAGAGATTAAGGAATCAATCCCATTCACCATAGAAACAAAAAGAATAAAATATCTAGGAATAAACCTACCTAAGGAGACAAAAGAACTGTATACAGAAAATTCTAAGACACTGACAAAAGAAATCAAACACGACATAAACAGATGGAGAGATATTCCATGTTCCTGGGGAGGAGGAATCAATATTTTGAAAATGACTATACTAACAAATGCAATCTACAGATTCAATGCAATCCCTATCAAATTACCAATGGCATTTTTCACAGAACTAGAACAAAAAATTTCACAATTCATATGGAAACACAAAAGACCCTGAATAGCCAAAGTGGTCTTGAGAAAGAAGAATGAAGCTGGAAGAATCAACCTTCCTGACTTCAGATTATACTACAAAGCTACAGTCATCAAGACAGTAGGGTACTGGCACAAAAACAGAAATACAGACCAGTGGAACAAGATAGAAGGCCCAGAAATAAACTCACGCACCTATGGGTACCTTATTTTTGACAAAGGAGGTAAGAATACACAATGGGACAAAGAAAGCCTCTTCAATGAGTATTGCTGGGAAAACTGGACAGCTACATGTAAAAGAATGAAATCAGAACAGTTTCTAACACCATACACAAAGATAAACTCAAAATGAATCAAAGACCTAAATGTAAGACCAGAAACTATAAAACTCTTAGAGGAAAATACAGGCAGAACACTCGATGACATAAATCAAAGCAAGATCCTCTATGACCTACCTCCTAGAGTGATGGAAATAAAAACAAAAGTAAATAAGTGGGCCCTCCTGCTGCTGCTGCTGCTAAGTCGCTTCAGTTGTGTCCGACTCTGTGCGACCCCATAGATGGCAGCCCACCGGGCTCCCCCGTCCCTGGGATTCTCCAGACAAGAACACTGGAGTGGATTGCCATTTCCTTCTCCAATGTATGAAAGTGAAAAGTGAAAGTGAAGTCGCTTAGTCGTGTCCGACCCTTAGCGACCCCATGGACTGCAGTCCACCAGGCTCCTCCGTCCATGGGATTTTCCAGGCCAGAGTACTGGAGTGGGTTGCCACTGCCTTCTCCGCAAGTGGGCCCTAGTTAAACTTAACAGCCTTTGCATGGCAAAGGAAACTATAAGCAAAGGCAATTTAAGGACAGACTTTTCCCAAAATGGTGTTGGAACAACCGGACATCCATAGGCAAAAATATAACCCAAGCCTTATATCTTATAGAAATTAACTAAAACTGGATTACAGATCTTAATGTAAAATACTAAGATAAAGCCTTCAGAATCTGCAGTATAAAACCGTTATGACATGGAGATAGACAAAGAATTTTTACACACAACACCAAAAGCATGCTCCATAAAAGAAAAAAATTATAAATTAGACTTCAATTTAAAACTTTTGCTTTGTGAAAGAGAAAGAAAATTAAAAGCAAGCTATAGCTTGGAGAAAATATTTACAAATAGCATATTTGACACAGGATTTGTATCGTAAATATGTAAAGAACTCTCAAAACTCAGCAATAAGAAAACACAGACTCCAATTAAAAATTGGGTAAAAGACTTGAACAAAAAGTTCACCAAGGAGCTAGACAGAGGGCAACTGACTACACTAAAGTAAGTACAGTAACTTTAGCCATTAGGTAAATCCAAATTAAAGGCATAACAATATTGTAACAGCTAAAATTGTTTTTAAAGAGTGACAATGCCAAATGCTGGAGAAGATGCATAGCAACTACAGCTCGCATATATTGTCAGCAGGAAGGCAAAAAGGACAGCAATTCTGAAAAAGTGTGGCAGCTCCTTATAAAGTTATTAATAAATATACACTTACTATATGACCCAGCAATCCCATTCCTTGTATCTATCTTAGAGAAATGAGCATCTGTGCTCACATAAAAACCTGTACATAAATGTTTATAATAGCTCTATTCATAATCACTTAAAACTGGAAACAACCCAAATGTTTTTCAACAGGTGAACAGATAATCAAACTTTAGTATAGTTTATCAGGGGAATACTACTGAGCAATAAAATGGAATGAATTACCAATACATGCAATAGCTTGGATGAATTTCAAAAGCATTATTGTCAGTGAAAGAAACCAGTCTCAAAAGATTACATACTGTATGATTCCATTTATATGACATTAGTGAATTATCAGGGGTTAAGAAGGGACAGCCAGGGGTTTGGGGTGTGACAGCATGAGAGAGTTCTAGGGGCGATGGAACTGTTTAGTATCCTGATTGTGGTGGTGGGTACATGGATGTACATACAAGTTAAAATGTATACAACCACACACCCTCATTTTCTTGGGCTCCAAAATCAATGTAGACAATGACAGCCATGAAATTGAAAGATGCTTGCTCCTTGAAAGAAAAGCTAAGACAAACCTAGACAGTGTATTAAAAAGCAGAGACATCCCTCTGCTGAAAAAGGTCCGTATAGTCAAAGCTATGGTTTTTCCAGTAGTCATGTATGGATGTGAGAGGGACCATAAAGAAGGCTGAGCGCTGAAGAATTGATGCTTTCAAACTGTGGTGCTGGAGACTATGCAAAGTCCTCTGGACAGCAAAGAGATCAAACCAGGCAATCCTAAAGGAAATCAACAGTGAATAGTCACTGGAAGGACTGATGCTGAAGCTCCAATACTCTGGCTACCTGATGCGAAGAGCCAACTCATTGTAAAAGACCCTGATGCTGGGAAAAATTGACAGCAAGAGGAGAAAGAGACAACAGAGGATGAGACGGTTTGATGGCATTACTGACTCAATGGACATGAGTTTGAGCAAACTCAGGGAGACACTGAACAACAGGGAAGCCTGACGTGCTTCAGTTCATGTGGTCGCAAAGAGTCAGACCTGACTTAGCGACTTAACAATACCCTCCCCACCAAAAAGTCTATTGTACTGTAGGTTAATCAAGATTTTTTTTAAAGCTTTTAAAAATATATAGTTTAAGTTATCTTAGAGTTTTCTTTTCTAGTTAGTCACGAATTAAGGCTCAAAATAAATGTTTTGAGCATGCGAAAACCAATGAGATGGGAGGACAGAGAGATAGTGGGCAGGAGATTTAAATTTTTAAAAATTATACAAAGATATGGCAAATATACAAAGATATTAATTCTAAACTCAGAAACTCAAATTCTATCCCTCAATTAACAACAGAGGCTGTAATATGTAGTAACAACTAAAGACAAATATTTAACATCACCATGTAAAAAAGATAATTTGAGATGAAATAAATAGAGCATATATTAAGTCAAAAGAAAGATTCCACATTCGTACTAGATATTCATTTGGTCCTTGAAATAAAAATGACATTGTTTATTATTAGTATGGTATGTCCCTTGTTTTTCCTAATAGCAATTACAGATTTACAGTGGTTTATCCAAATTTTTCTCAACTGATTCTGCTTGATATAAAAAAAACACTTTTAAGAATGCTGACATGATGAATAAAGAAAAGGTGACATACATAAAAACAGAGAGTAGAATGGTGTTTGCTAGGGGCTTGGGCGGGTAGGAGAAACAGGGAGATGTTGGTAAAAGGGTACAGACTTTCATTTATAAGATGAATAATTTCTGCATGGCATGGTGACTATGGTTAATATTACTGTATTATATACTTGAAATCTGCAAAAAGGGTAGATCTTAAATGTTTTCGTTTCCCCCTGCAAAAGAGGGTAACTATGTGAGGCAATGGAAATATAAATTAGCTTGACTGCAATAATCATTTCACAATGTACATGTGTATCAAATTACCATGCTGTATTCTTTAAATATATAGCCATTCCAGTATTCATGGGCTTCCCTGGTGGCTCAGATGGTAAAGAATCCAAGTATAACGTGGGAGACCTGGGTTCGATCCCTGGGTTGGAAAGATCCCCTGGAGGAGGGCACAGCAACCCACTCCAGTATTCTTGCCTGGAGAAGCCCAATGGACAAAGGAGCCTGCTGGACTACAGTCCATGGGTTGCAAAGAATCAGACACAACTGAGCTACTAAGTGTGCATGCGCACACATACACTTTAACTATATACAAATTTTACTCATCAATTATACCTCAATAAAACTGGGAGAAAAAAAAAAAAGACTGCTGACTGAGACCACATACTAAGACTGTCATAACTGTACCACTCTGTACCATCCTAAGGAGCCATGATATAATTTTTTTTTTCTTCTCAAGAAATAAACCCAGAGCAAATCTACTAAAACACACAGAGGATTATAATTAGAGACAGCTATTCTCCATAATTATATATATGTGATGGGGGCCATAAAATTAGACCTTAGGTTATGACTGTAAAAAACAAAAACACAAACAGATGACCACAAGTCATTTATTCAAATAAGTGACCAACCTCACCATCTGCAACTTTTCCTAGTTCTTAAAGCATTACAGTTATCTGTGACAGCACTCAATTTCTTCCAAATGATAACAGCACTTTTGTAATTTTTTTCAATCTTAATTGTTCCAAGGATACAAGCTTTAAGTAGCAAATACAGATCTTTCTCAAGTTGCAAGTATATTAAAATATAAAATTTGGTGTAATTAAAAAATTGATAACATATTTACCTATTGATCAACAATTTACTGAATGCTTAAAATATTCCAAGCCCTAAGGGTCACAGAAAAGAGATCAAAATGGCACAAATCCTCAATGATTTAGCTGAGGACACAGTACACATCTGTGAGATAATAAAACACCAGGACTATAAGCAAGAAAGTACTATGTAGAACAATTAAAGAATAACATCTAAACAGATGTCAAAACACTCTTTAACAGGTCTCCTATATAAGTCAAATGGTAATTCAGAAGAGAAGAAAAAATTCATCTGATGTAGGGAGGATAAGAAAGGAGCGAAGCAACAGAAGTTTATCAAGGCTGTCACTCATCAAGTTAAATTTGGTCAACAGAATCCACGTCAGGTAGCACAAAGTGAAGCTGAAAAGAAGTTGAAGAAAGATGACAAGAAGAAAGAATTACAAGGGCTAAATGAGTTGTTCAAACCTGTAGTTGCTGCTCAAAAAATAAGTAAAGGTGCAGATCCCAAATCTGTAGTATGTGCATTCTTCAAGCACGGACAGTGTACTAAAGGAGATAAGTGTAAGTTCTCTCATGACTTGACTCTGGAGAGAAAATGTGAAAAGCGAAGCGTTTACAGTGATGCAAGAGATGAAGAACTTGAAAAAGATACTATGGATAATTGGGATGAGAAAAAACTGGAAGAAGTTGTGAACAAGAAGCACGGTGAGGCGGAAAAGAAAAAACCAAAAACTCAAAGAGTGTGCAAACATTTCCTTGAAGCTATTGAAAACAACAAATAGGGCTGGTTTTGGGTATGTCCTGGAGGGGGTGATATTTGCATGTATCGTCATGCACTTCCTCCTGGATTTGTCTTGAAAAAAGGTAAAAAGAAAGATAGAAAGAAAGAAGAGAAAGAGGATGAAATTTCATTAGAAGATCTAATTGAAAGAGAGCATTCTGCCCTAGGTCCAAATGTTACCAAAATCACTCTAGAATCTTTTCTTGCATGGAAGAAAAGAAAAAGACAAGAAAAGATTGATAAACTTGAGCAAGATATAGAAAGAAGGAAAGCAGGCTTCAAAGCTGGGAAAGCACTAGTGATCAGTGGTCTTGAGGTGTTTGAATTTCGTCCTGAACTGGTTGACGACGATGATGAGGAAGCTGATGACACCCGTTACACCTAGGGAACAGGTGGTGATGAGGTTGATGATTCAGTGAGTGTAAATGACATAGATTTAAGCCTGTACATCCCAAGAGATGTAGATGAGACAGGTATTACTGTAGCCAGTCTTGAAAGATTCAGCACATATACTTCAGAAAAGGATGAAAACAAATTAAGTGACGCTTCCAGAGGTAGGGCTGAAAATGGTGAGAGAAGTGATTTGGAAGAGGACAACGAAGGGGAAGGACAGGAAAACGGAGCCATCGATGCTGCTCCTGTGGATGAAAATCTGTTTACTGGATGAACTAGAAGAAGAATTAAACACACTTGATTTAGAAGAATGACACCAAACAAGTCAATGCAAAAATTGAGCCAGCTCAGCATGAGTTGAAATTGACTACATTAACTTTTTTTTCCACCTAAAACTCTTCAACAGGATGTTTGTTTCCCATGCTGATTATAGAGGGCTTACTTCCTCCCTACATCTTGTTTTCTGACTTTGGCTACATCTCATAGTAAGTTCAGAGTAGTTCATGATAAATTAAAGATAAATGGTCATTGCAGAAAATGACTGATGGTTGTAATTGTCCACTCAAGTAGGAAGTGTAAACTGCTTTTCCAGCTTTTGATTTTCATTGGGCATGTGTTGTTACAAGGACAACATAAATTTAAATTACCCTTCATTTAAGGCAATTTTTAATGAGTGATTCTATTTCCTTTGTATTTATATGTTTAAAAGACTGCCTAAGATATGAACCTGTACTTCATCAAGGAAACTGCATATGCAGATTCAGTATTGTATATCTTTGGACAATTAGATGGACATTTAAAATGAAACTTCATTAATCTGACAGGATCAACTGCAATGCCCTGTGTTAAACTGTTTGAAACCACTCCCTTTTCTTTTTTGCCAATAAAGTTGTAAATAAAAACAGTGATACAATAAATTCCAAAAAAAAAAAAACTCCAGGGTTAAATCCCAGCTGTTCCACAGTGCCCAGGGAGTAGACATGGTACCTGACACAAAAAGGACATTTGTTCATTCACTGTGATTTGGATTTGGCTAAGCAAGGAGGGGCAAGCAGGGGCTCCTTCTAGAAGGGACCTACTTAGGATGTCTGCTACTCAGGCAGACACCGCAAGCTCCCTGCTTGCATTCAGTAACACCTTCTCACAACCATGTGAAAGAAAGGATGCTGACACCTAAAGGAAGGAGCCAGCTGCTCTCCTTGTCTCCTCTAGAGTACAAATTCATCAAGGGCTGCGCCGTCCTGGACCCAGCTGCACCAGCACCTCACAGTCCCAGAGAACCACTATGATGCATCAGCTTAGTCTGACTTAGTTTCACGTTGGTTCTTGGGGTCTCAGTAAGCTTATCTGAAGGAAAGCGAATGGGATCAAGTCCTTTACAACATTATAACCTACAAATGTAATAAATTAGAAATATTAACTAGAGAGTATGAACCTTACTAAGTTGTCAGCAACAAGTAAAAACAGTTTATTAAATCCATTACTTGGACTTGCTTGTTTTACAAGAAATACCAGGCTCTTCAGAAATGTCAAATTTGAAAAGAAAACACTATTGAATTCCTTAAAAGAATGATTCTTACCTTAGTCTCAAAGTATTAAAATGGGGGCTTCCCTGATGGCTCAGTGGTAAAGAATCCACCTGCTAATGCAGAAGACATGGGTTCAGTCTCTGATCCAGGAAAATCCCACACGCTACAGAGCAAATAAGCCCTTGCGTCACAACTACAGAGCCTGTGCTCTAGAGCCCACGTGCCCTCACCTGCCGAAGCCCACGTACCCTAGAGCCTGTGCTCCACAACCAGAGAAGCCAGTGCAATGCGAAGTCCGCAACCACAACCGGAGAGTACCCCTGCTCTCTGCAACTACAGAAAGCCCATGCAGCATAGCCAAAAATAAATAAATAAATAGAATGTTTTAAAAATATGAAAATGGTGAGATCTCACAGTAAAACGTAACTTCTGCAAAGATTCGTCACAGTTCTTCAACAGGTTGAGTTAACTTTATCACTCACAACAATATTCTTAGAAACCAAATAGTGTTAGTACCTCAATACACCTAGCCGAGTAGAGTTCCTATCAATCCCTGCAGGGAGCAAGAAAAGATAAAGAGTGCCTGTCTTAACTCCCAGATGTCAAATCTAGAAGTTGAAGACAACAAATCATCTGAACAATTACTGAATGGCAACTCCCTAGTAGGCACTGCAGTACATGGATTACCTTATTTAGTTCTCACAACAAGTCTAGGAAGTAGCTAGTTATTATCACAATTTTAATGATGAGACAACTGAGACTGCAGAGATTAAAAAATTTGCCCACAGCTATAGAATCTTTCACAAAGTCTAAAAATAAGGTAATCAAAGAAGAATGTACTGCCTTGAGCCTTCAGGAAAACACAGTCTGATTAGCTGGACTCTGATTGTTCACATCCCATCGGCAGATGTAGCCCTACTGTGAAGATGTAAGCTATCAAGCTATTATGGCTTGATACTATTAAGAAATAATTTGCTTGTTTCCCATAGGAGTCTTCAGTAACCTTGCGTAGCATGAAATCAGTTCCCGTGACCAAAATAAGTTTCTGCATCTGCAACTGCTAAGGAACAGACACCAGACTGTCCAAATTAAGGTCATTTTCTGAGGTCTGATATAAATGGTGCCTCCCTGGAAGACATGTCTAGTTCTTTATTCATTAACCACAACATTCCTTTGTCTCTTCTTTGGTATATTAACTTTCCCCAATGGATTTCTAGCATGTTCTATATATAGCAAAAAATGTGAAGCCGAGTCACTAGAGTGAGTTCCTTAAGAGCACCAGGTCCATACACTTTAAGATGCCAGGGACTGAGACAGCAAATGTAGTATTTTATTGAGAAAAGTAAAGACTATTTTTTTTTTAAGACTATTCTTTTTTACACCATAAGGGTATCCACATCTGCAAGGAGGTGCACAGTAACTGGTGGCTGAGAAAGCAAGACAAAAACTTAAAAAAAAAAAAAAAAAAGGAAAGGGATATTAATCTCTTCAAGTGTACAAAGCAGTGCTTGATAGAAATCCACAATTTTAAACTATGAAACATGGGAGACTGCCTTAAAATAGAAAAAGTTAGGATATATATTATACATATAATGTAAGAATAAATGTTTCACTAAATCTATACTGATAAAGCTCAAGTTAAAGTAACTGCAAAAAGTGGAGGAGAGGCATGATTAAGATGAGAGAAACTATAATCACTTAAATCCTTCTGCCCTTATCCTTCCATTCATCTTATCAGAATTTTAAAAATTAAGTTTTTTGTATAAGTGAACATAGCACATGCTTCTTGTAGAAAAATGTGAAAAATATTAAATAACAGATAATTGGAAAATAACCTATAACTTAACTGTTTAAAGTTAGGATGCTTTTATATTCTTTTAGATAAATATTTCCTTTATAAGAAACTCAAAAGTATCATCTTAGTTTTTTCATTTACTATATTTTCAACATTTTCTTATACTTAAACATCTTAGAGTTCATTTTTGTCACCTGCAATTTTTCCTTTTTAGTATATTAAACACAAATTTAAACATAATTTACAATGGTTTTATGGTATTTGGTTATATGGCTGTAGCATAATTTAATCATTTAAGAGGCTTCTAATTTTTAAACTTTATAAATAGCATGGAAATGAATAACGTACACACTCATATATACATATACATCTCATACTTCCTTAAAATAAATTGCTAGAAATGGAATTGGGGGCAAAGGATATATATTGCCAAACTGCCACTGTAGTGGTCTGAATGTTTGTGTCTCCCCAAAATTCATATATTGAAATCTAATACCCAATGTGATCATATTTGGAAGTGGAGCCTTTGGGAGGTAACTAGATCACAAGGATGGGGCCCTCAAGAATGGGATTAGTGCCTTATAAGCAGCAGTCAAAGAGCTAGTTAGCTCTGTTTCTTCCATGTGAAGATACAGGAAGTCTGAAGTCTGCAACTCTGAAAAGGGCATCACCAGAACCCAGCCACACTAGCACCCAATCCTGAACTTCAAGACTTCAAAACTGTAAGAAATTTAAACTCTGTTGTTTATAAGTCACCTGTTGGTTATAATACCATAAATTTATAGTATTTGTTATAGAAGCTTGGGCTAATATAGCCATTTGGAAACTTGTATCAATTTATGCTCCTAACAACAGCAAGTATCTGCCAACACTTTTTTTTTTTTTTAATATGAAAGACC
Organism: Dama dama; assembly: GCF_033118175.1. Lineage (NCBI taxonomy): Eukaryota > Metazoa > Chordata > Mammalia > Artiodactyla > Cervidae > Dama > Dama dama. Next base: position 74,781,425 of record NC_083691.1, read on the forward strand.
TATTGAAGCATGCTGACTATGATGTAATGATTCTAACCTCTTGGGCTTTTCCCCATAATCTTATTTCATAACCTTAGAGAAAAACCTTTTAGGAAGTATCTCTTGTTAGTAAATAAATATTTAGCTGTGGCTGAGCCATTCTTCCACTGTTGATTCTGCTTAATAAATTTACTCTTGTTAATTAAAGTGCTTTTAATTAAAAATAGTATGAATTGCATAAATCTACCTTAAAAATTATTTTTCTATGTGTGTATTTGCAATAAGAGATCTGACATGATAAAGGTAACCATGGTAACCTCATTTTGGGATATTAAGCTTTCTTCCTTTCTTTTGAACTTTCTTCTTTATAGCTCTCAGTATGGCTTGAAAATTAAAATATGATGATATGCTATACCAAAAGTTACAAAGGTTTTTAGGGAATTCCCTGGTAGTGCAGTGGTGAGAACTTTGCACTTTCACTGCTGATGGCCTGAGTTTGATCCCTGGTCAGAGTACTAACATTCCACAAGCCACACAACAAAAGAAGTTTTTAAAAAGAAGAAAAATTAAAATGAAATTTTCCATTTCCATTTCCAGTTATGATGGAGTAACTGATACAGGGCTAGACCTCCTGCTGTGAAAAACCATCAAACTGGGCAATACACATTATTATTTTCAGATGTTGGACAACAGGCAGCATCAGACTGCAATTCTTCAGAGGAGGGAAACAAAGACTCATGAACGCCCTGGTTTTCTGCATGTACCTGGGAAGGAAAACCTCCAAAGAACACAGAGATCTCAATGAGTTGAAAAAATAGAACTTCATGTTTGAGGCTACTGAAATCATTGGAATTTAAAGAGAATATAAGAAAGAAGGAAGATGTGGTGAGAAAACATTTCAAAAACCTATAGAGAGATCTCCTAATTCTTTGCCAAGACTAAGCTAAATATGCACAAGGCAAGACTCCATGAGGCCAAAGAACAAAATCTGGGGAAAGAACAGCTATGGAGCATGCGCTGAACAACTACCTGGGAGACATTCAAATTCCTGGCAGCTGGAGAGGAGGGACTTCAATGAGTATTACATGCATTTGGTAGAGATCTCAGAAAGGCCATGCCTTGGTATTAGGGCTGAGCTAGTCCTAGAGTAAATAAAATTGCTGAAAACCAAAGATAAAGAGAAAATCTTTAAAGCCGCCAGAGGAGGGGAAAAAGACATATTACATCAAGTGAACAACGGTAAGAATGACCAATAACTTATCAGAAACAATCTAAGAGAGTAATGAAATGACGGTTTTTAAATGCTACAAGAAAAAAAAAAAAGCTGCCAACTTAAAATTCTACATCCAGCATAAATATCCTTCAAAAATGAAGGCAAAAGGGACCAGCAAAGTCCAGAATTGTCCTCCTGACACAAACAAGTAGACAACTAGACAAAACATAAATCAATTATTTTCAGACACTAGGTAACAGGCAGTATGGAAATAAATATGACCTCTGAAAGAAGGAAACAAATGAGGTCAACCCAAAGATTGCTCTAGTTTTCTGTTTGGAACAACAACAAAAGGAGGGGGAACCCAAACAGAGTCAACAGTCTCACCGAGTTAAGGTCACAGAGCTCAGAATTTGTGGAGTCTGAGATGGGTAGGATTTGCAGGGCATATGATCATAAAGCTAGAAACTAAACAGAAACCCTCAACAATCTACAGAAGAGGCCTCTGAGTTTCTGGCTAAACACCAATCTGCATATGTGTGTTATATAAATCTATGAGACTCTCTGAGGAAAACTTCTAAGAAAAAAACAACTATTAGGGAGCTCTAACAACCCCCAGAGCTCACACAGGGCCAGGATCATTCCATTTCCACTAGCCAGGATGAATAAACCTTGATGAACACATAAGGCAATCAAATGAGACACAAGAAGGAACATGCCTCAGTAATGAGCCTAAACTAGCCCTAAACTAAAAGCTATTCTAGAACCGCCCAAAACCAAAACCCAAAAAACCCCGAAAACAAAATTCAAAAGATCAAGCTGATCCACAAAGTAACTGCCTGCCGGAATTAAACTTAATACTCAAAACAGGAAAAAAGAAAAAAACAAATATTCAACACCATAATCCCATAAGAAATTATCAAATGTATGAAAAAATAAGAAATGGTTATCTATAATCAGGATCCAGGAGTGGCAGGGATAAAGAGAATCTTAATAAAAGGACTTCAAAATAGCTATTAGAAAAGAGTTCAAAGGCTTAAAGGAAAACACAGACATAATAAAAAGAAAAACCTTAACAGAAAAGTGGAAGTTATTTTTAAAAGATCAATGGTAATTCTAGAATTATATTTTTTACAAAGTATATCTGACAGAAGAATTTAACTGGATGGGTATAACAGTATGTTAGACAAAGAAGAATTTTTAAAAATCTGTGTCCTTGAAGACTGGTTAACATAAACTTTTTACAATGAAAAAAAGAAAAATAGATTGGAAGAAAAATGAAAAGAGCTTCAGTGATCCTGTGAATTAATACTAAGCGGCTAAATGAACACATGTAGGACTGTAGTCTTAGGAGAAAAGAAATACTTGGGAACTTAAAAATCTGAAGTTAAATGGCTAAAAATTTTACAAACGTGGTGAAAACAATATACCCACAGATCTAAAAGTTCAATAAACTGAAAGAATAAACGTAAAACCACACCAAGGAACATCATAATAAAGTTGCTGAAAACTAGCGATAGAGAGGAAAATTATAAAACCAGCCAAACGGAAAACATACACTACATATAGGGAAACAAACATAAAAATCACCACAGAATTCCTATCAGAAAGTATGCAAATGAGAGGATAGGAAAATAACATCTTTAAGGTACTAAAAAAGGGGAAAATCCAAAAAGCCTAGAATTCTGTAACTATTAACAATAACTTCCAAAGCTGAAGGCAAAATGAAGAGAAAGCAAGAGGAGAGGGAAAGACAGAATGTTGCACTAAAGGAAAGGTAACAAAGTTTTTCAAATAAAAGGAATATGATACTAGATACAAACTTGAATCCAAATAAAGAAATGGTTAAAATGATAGAAATATGAAAGACATTTTTCTCACCTGTAATGTTCTAAAAGGTACAACTGCCTAACAAAAGCAAAAAAAACAGCAACAGGGTTAAAGCACATATATCAAAACGTATGACAAAAATGCACAAAAGATGGGAAGGAGAAGTTGGAAGTGTAATATTATGTATGATTCTTACTTATGAAGTGGCATGATATTATTTGATGGCAGACTACTAATTAAGTATAAGGGATACCAATAAAAAATTTTTAAAAAAATGTTATAAACCAATAGAAAAAATAAAACGGAACCATAAAAAATAACCCATCCGAATGAAGACATCAAAGAAAAAAAGAATGAAGAGTAAACAAATAGTAACATGATACATTTTAATCCAACCTTATCAATAATTACATTCAGTGTAAACGGTCTAAGGTAGTTGTTGGCAATCTTTCTCTATGAAGAACCAGAAAATATTTTATGCTTTGGTCTCTGTCCCAACTACTTAACCTTGCCACCTGCAGCACAACAGCAACCACAAGCAATGGGTAAATGAATGAGCATGATTATGTCCCAATAAAACTTTATTTACATAAACAGGTGGTAGAGTTTGATCTGACAGCCAAACTTTACCAACTTCTGGTCTAAACACACTGAATTAAAAGAGACATTATCAGAATGGATTTTAAAAGTTAGATGCAACTACACACTGTTTACAAGAAACCTACTTTGAATATAATGATACAGATAGTTTAAAAGCTTTTAAAAGGATGGAAGAATACCATACAACAATGGTAAATATACCATTAATCAAAAGAACACAGAAACTTCAGAACAAGGGAAATTATCAGGAATAAAAAAGGACATTTCATGACGACACGGAGGCCAATTCATTAACAAGGCTTAACAATCCTAAATATGTATGCACCTAAGAGTGCTGTAACAATGCTTAAAACATGAAACAAAATCTGACAGAACTGAAAAGAGAAGCAGAGAAATCCAAAATTGTAGGTGAAAACCTCAGCTCTACTCTCAGTAATTGACAGAACAAGCAGGCAAAAAATTGGTAAAAATATAAGAAGATCACAAAGACCAATTTAACCTAATTGACATTTAGAGAACATTCCACACAGCAATAGGAGAATACACACTCTTCTCAAATACACATTGAACATTCACCAAGATATACCATCTGTTGGGCCATAAAATAATAAAAAAGCCTAAGTTGCCTGGAATTACTAGGTTTGTTCTATAATCACAATGGCATTAAATGAAAGCACAGTAACAAAATAGCTTAAAAATTCCAAATATTGGGAAATTATTTGACAAAACTCTTTGAAACAACCCATGGGTCAAAGAAAAATTATAAGAGAAATTAGGAACTATTTTGAATGTAATGGTAATGAAAATTTATAGCTTTAAATGTTGATCATTTTTCAAAAAATTAAAAATCAATGATTTAAGTTTTCACTTTAAAAGCTAGAAAATGTCAAGCAAATTAAAATCAAAGTATAGAGGAAGTAAGGAATTAGTAAAAGATAAAAAAACTTAAATCATGAAATAGAAAACAGATAAATCACAGAGCAAATCAACAAAACCAAAAGTTGATTATTAGAAAGGACTGATAACCCCTAGCTAGAGTGATCAGGAGGGAAAAGAAGACAATAAATCCAATAACCAGGAATGAAAGATGGAACACCAGTACATATCTTACATTAAAAGAAAATACGGTTTCATAAAATGTGTAATTTATTTTTCAAGCTGATAAATTCGACAAGTTAGATGAAGCAAATTCCTCAAAAGACACAAATGACCAAAACAGACACCAAAAGAAATAGAAAATCTGAAGAGTCTTAGAGCTATCTCTTTAAAAATCAAATCCTTAATTAAGAACCTTTCTACAAAGAAAACTCCCAGGTCCAGATGGCTGCACTGGTGAGGTCTATCAAACACTTAAGGAAGAACATCAATTGTACCCAAACTCTTCCCCAAAAAAGGAAGAGGGAACACTGCTGGTAGGAGTGTAAATTGGGAAACCCACCTTGGAAATTGTTCTGTGTTTCTCATGTTAAACACACCTATCCCATACATCTAGCAATTCCACTTCTAGGTATTCACCCCAAAATAAGGAATACACATGTCACAGAAAGCCTGTATGGGTATGTTCAAAGCAGCTTTCCTCATAGCAGTTTAAAACTGCAGCAACCCTTTCTTCCACAATAAAAAACCACAGTATATCCACACAGTGAAACACTAGTCAGCTAACTGACATGTTACATGTATCAGGATGAATCTATATTTCAAACAAGAGCTTTATATAATTTTTATGCCCAGTAAAGTTTGAGAACTACCAGTATAAAAGTACATAATACAAAAACAAAAAGAAAATATAAGGAATTTGGATGGTATATAAATTAATCACTGCCACATACATCATAATTACATCATAACCTATATATAACAATTGTCATCTTCCATAATTGCTTAATTGCTATTTAAATCATGTTATAATACCCCTCTGTTCACATTCAACTTTCTACTTATGTACTTTAAGAAGTACTAACTCCAAATTTTAGTTTTCAGTCATTTAACACCAATTTCTCATGAACCACATCCCAAACTGTGCATTTTATATAAAGAATCCTGTTCACCAGTTCCTTTGCTTTTCTTAAAGTTCTTCCTTCTTGGTACATACTGTTTTCCCTAGCTCTTTAATAGTGTTATTCTTACTTTTCACTGCACAGCCCTGTCTTGCTACCTCCTTTAAAACTGAACCAAAAACTCATCTTTTCCACTAAGTACTGAACCACCTCAGATTCTTTCCAAATTCCCTCGGCACTTGAAGACCTAGCTCCTAATAGATGTATTTATTTTACTGAATTTGGACATCTCTTCTTAATGACTCACCAACTCCATCCCCTGGATTAGAGAGTAGAACCTTGGGGGAGAACTGAAAAGATTATAGTCCTCTTCAAGGCTCTTTCTCTTGTGATGTTTTTACTTTTCCCTCTTAAGAGTGCCATTCTACTGCCAGAGCCTTGAGCTCCATAGGGCTGGAAAAGTAGGAAAGAGAGGTAAAGAGATGGTTAATTAGAGCTGCTCTGGGAGAGATTTTAAAGGTAAAAAAAGCCTTCAGGCTTCAGTATCTGTTCAGACAACCCTGCCAGCTCAAGGAAGCAAACAGGATTCCAAAAAGAGACTAAAGTGAAGAATAAGGAAGTGCATTTGTCTACGAATTCCCTGTTATGCTGGATGGCCAGACAGGATGTGGTACACTATTTCAAGGACACTAAAATATTTCTGGCTTGCTGGCAGTAAATATTTCTATGTATTCTTTGTAAGGCTACGTGGTGGGTGTTTGACTAGAGGTGGGCAAAATTTCAAACAAATATTTTAAAATGTCTACATTCTTGAGTTTAGTGTTAACACTGGCAGTTACTTTTCGTTTTGCATGCATTATTTTTTAGGAATTATGGTCATTACTTTCAAAACTTTCAACTACAAACTTTATACCTTCCAAATCATATCTATAAACCTGACCATGCCCCTGAGCTAGACCCATTATTTCCAACTGATCACTTATTATCTATCTAAAAAGCATAACTACTTATCTGAAAGCAAACTCAGGGTTTCCCTTTTCTCACTTGCACATATTATTCTACCGCCAAGTCAGGAACCTTAGACTCATCTTCAACTTCCTTAAACTCCAAACACAAACCAAGTCTGGAGGAGTTAAAACTCCTATGTATCACTGAAATCAGTGCTCTCGTTTCTATCCCTACTACAAATTCCTTAATTCAGACCATCATAATCTCATTCTTGAACGAGAATTATAGAGCCTTATATGGCATCTTTGACTGTGGATTGCCTACCAGAGACCAGAGAAAATACCTCATTCACTCACTCTACTGTATGTACTGTTGTTGGTTGTTTAGTCGCTAAGTCGTGTCTGACTCTTGTGACCCCATAGACTGTAGCCTGCCAGGCTCAGGAGTGGGTTGACTTTTCCTTCTTCAGGGGATCTTCCCAACCCAGGATCAGGTCTGATCTTGCATTGCAGGTGGATTCTTTACCACTGAGCCACCAGGGCAGCATTACTGGTGAATAAATGTCTCCATTACCTGCTCCTCTAGGCTGCTCTCTTTATCACACCTGTAACTGTTTTTAAAAGACCAAACTATTTTTTAATCACTTCCTCATCTATAAAAGAAAATAAAAACCCTACCTTGTACTATTGCATTTTGTTCCCATTCTACCTTGGTTCTAGTCTAATTCCCTAATTTTCTTTTGCACTTATTTTGACAGATCAAATTTCACCCTTTTCCTTAAACACACTATGCCCTTTTATTTTTAATAATCTAGAATAAACAGTAACTCAGTCCAGCTTATTTTATTTTTATGAGCACCCTTATACAACTTAAAACCATTAGCTAAACCTATACAGAAGTGGAGAAACAGACAACACAGTCAACTCTCAATGAGCCTATTTTCATAGCCTTGTTAACACGGTCCATGCAGACTACCTGCTGGGCTACCTCCTTGTCGTAAGTCACGATTACAAAGTCCTCAGTACAGATGTATGGCTCTCCTTTTGATCAACTGGCCCAGAGAACTACAGCTCAATCTTCTTCACATTCATCCACCTCCTTTCTCTCATCTTGAACATCTTCCTTCAACGCGTCTGCTGTTTCTCCTCTTGTACTTTTCTCTTCCTACTTAAAGTTTTCACAGCATCCTCTTTGTCCACCCTTCTCAAGAGAATCAGTATTCCTCTATCACTCTTACTGAAAGAACACTTAAAAATTTACAAAGTACTTTCACATTTACTTACTCACCTGGTTCTTAGAACCTCTTTTTTCGAGGGTGCCAAAATCAATAAATACAAAATACCTGTAACAGTTTATACACGATAGATGTCATCCTTGTAAGTGAAATATAAAATGTTTTCTTACATTTTAACTCACATTTAAAGAAACTACAATTTCTCTCTTCACCTTCTCAACTCTTAAAACACAGTTCAAGCCTTCTCCTACTTCCACAACAAGAAAATTAATGCCTGTTTCAATGTTATCCAAATGTTTTCACACCCCTCTTTCAGACCACTAGGAGAACCCAGGTCTCTGGACTCCTACTCTGGTGTCTTTTCCACCCCAAAACTATTTTTTGTTAATGTTTCCCTTAGTAATGCCCAATAATAATCCAGCATGTTATAAAGTCAACAGGAGAAACATTTTATGGGCAGCCAGCACTGAGAGTAAGACTATACACTAAAACATTCTTATTGTTGTTGTTTAGTTGCTAAGTCATGCCCAACTCTTTGCGACTTCATGGACTGTAGCCTGCCAGGCTCCTCTGTCCATGGGATTTCCCAGGCAAGAATACTGGAGTGGGTTGCCATTTCCTTCTCCAGGGGATCTTTCCAACCCAGGGATTGAACCCCCGTCTCCTGCTTGGCAGGCGGATTCTTTACTACTGAGCCGCCTAGGAAACCCCAAACATCCCTAGTTTTCCTTAAAAATCAATAATTTAAGGAATGTCTTTAAGTTCTCTCAAAATATCTAGACACTGTCTCTTCTGGTAATGACATCCAAAGCTGCCACAGCAAAGGAGTACAACCGTAGTCCATAAACCCTAAATGATGACAAGTTTGAAGAGTTGCCCCCTAACATATCAGGAAATGTTTAGGGTTAACAATAAAACAAAAACCAGGGCCTCAGTCCCAAGTCTACCACATACTGGCCAACTTGGGAAAGTTACCTAACTTTTCCGAATCAAATTTCCTCTTTGATAAAACTGAATGCCACCTACATTTCGAAACTGTTAAAACAGAATTAAATCAAAGCACAATGGCAAATCTTTTGGCCTGGAACATAATAGTAAAAATGGTAACCCCTTGTGTAATTATTTTCATGTACAACAACATTCTTGTTTTCAGAACCTGGCCCCACAACACTCAACATGTTCCTCCTTGGACTTTGTGGCCAAGCAGTAACTATAATAAACGCCTTCAAGGAAGTTATCGCCATGACTTCTGGATCCCCTTCCTGGGTCACAGCTCAGGCTATAAATATAATTTGGACTATCTTCTCCTAAATGCATTATCTTGTTCTCTGACACACAAAAACTCATCGAAGGATGTTCCGGTAGCTTCTTCTTGTTGGCTTGGCTTTTAACTGCTTGGAACGACACACAGAGTCAGCTGCAAATCTGGCAACTTTCAATGCCAGTATGTCTTTAAACCATTTATAAAAATGTTAAATAAAATTAGTCCCAGCACTGATCATCTGAAGAGTAATAAGGATGGCCTACTTCTCATGTTAATAACCAAGGTCAAAGACTAAACAAATAATTAGATAAATTAGTTCCCCTTTGACTACATGCATATTTTAACTCTTAAAGTACTTGGACTTCTCCCAACAGGTTATATTTAATGTTTACTAAGTTTATCCTTTAGCAGTTTTTCTGATACAAAGATACACCTAATACATAGAACCTAGGATCAATGCTAGGGCTAAACTCCTACCAAAGCCCAGTTTTCTTCAACATTCTCTAACCAACCTCTAATTTTTAACTTTCTTCCTGACTACCTGCCGCATATGCAGGCCTGAAGTTCAGTTCCCAAATCATTTTCGTTCCATCATTCTATCTTTCATGTTCCATTTTAAGCCTGTGTATTTATATATATAATTTAAATAAGCTTCTATCCTTTTCAATTGCTTGAAATACTGCATATGAATACTTGATTACCACCTCTAACTGAAGACTGTGGCTCAGAATAGAAAGACTGGATATTATTCCTGTATGCATGCATGCATGCTTAGTCGCTCAGTCATGTTGAGTTCTTTGTGACTCCATGGACTGTAGCTCCACCATGGACTGTAGCTCCTCTGTCCAAGGAATTCTCCAGGCTAGAATACTAGAATGGGCAGCCATTCCCTTCTCCAGGGGATCTTCCCGACCCAGGGATCAAACTCCACCTCCCCAGTCTCCTGCATTGCAGGAAGATTCTTTACCATCTGAGCCACAAGGGAAGCTTGTAGTTTTCCAATAAAATAAGGAAGTTATTATTTGAAGACAATCCCAGAGCAGATAAATTCATTTCAAAAATAACTTTCAAAATTATTTTCAACACTGCTGCTTCTTATTAGCTTTAATAAAGATACAGTAACTGTATGACATCTCACCAAAGGGAAGGTAAACTTAATTTTGATGTGAACCAGCTTATAAGTAAAATGCTTATATACTATTAGTGAACTTGCAGACATATATTCTCCCTATATGTATTTAGCAATCCTATCACTATGGTTTCCCTCAAGGTATTCCTCAGAATTTGTCACCTGCATGGAGAGTTGCTGTTATTTAGCCGCTAAGTCATGTCCAACTCACTGTGACCCCATGGACTGTAGACCACCAGGCTCCTCTGTCTATGGGGTTTTTAAGGCAAGAATACTGGAGTGGGTTGCCATTTCCTTCTCCAGGGGACCTCCCTGACCCAGAAATCAAACCCATGTTTCTTGCACTGCAGGCGGATTCTTTACCACCGAGCCACCAGGGAAGACCAGGTGGAGAGTAAAGACAGGTAACTAACTCTCAGTTAAACTACTCAGATGCAAACTTACCCAACACCAACAGTCCAACTCAGCCAATTACCCTTCAAGATTACTTCTGCTCTAACCAGATACAAAACCCCTCCCCCCCCTTTAAAAGTAGGATAGCTGGATAACTCAGATGAAAAATTCATTAAGTTGAGCAAGGCAAATGATTTATATTTTCCCTGTCATTCTCTAACATCTACACTGAGGCTAAGAAAAGTAGTTTGCATGGTCTGTATCTACTCAGTCCATATCCATGAATTTTCAGTATGACTAACAGGCAATTCACAACACCATGATTATTTTCAAGTACATGAAGAAAATCAACTTAATGAAAAATTGAGTAACGGTTTGTTTCTTTATTATAGCATGGTATTTATGATATCTTTGGAAACCATATTTAACTAAATATTTTATTCACATAATTAGATTATATAGTAGACGTGAAGAAAGGATCTGTATGTCTAAGTTCTACGAAATTCCTAAAAGTATGTCATGAGGCCAAAAATGACCAACAAATTGTTAGTAATTTCATAATTTTTTTTTCATAATTTTTATTATAACAATTTATCAAAAGAGGACTAGGGGTTGGTCACTCTCAAGCAGTAAAATTCTGTACCAATGAAAGAAAAAAAAAATTACTCTGGAAACTTTTGGTGACTCTGTGTAACTCTTAGCCCTGCTGGTCAGCATTACTTCAGAGTAAAGGGATGACCTGTGTGTTTATCATCTAAAGTACCACCAAAAGAATGCCTACCTGAGATCTAGAACAAAATAGTCAAAATCAAGTACTGGCATAACAAAAATGCTTTTGAACTACAACTTATTTTTTGTTTTAATCTCAAACATGTAAAATAGGCTCAATTCAGTGAAATTCTAAAAATAAGGGCAACTTTTAAATATTATGTGATATAAGTTAAAAAATAATTGAAGTTAATGTAAAAAAAACAAAAGGTATTAAAAAAAAGTAAGCTCCTGTGTGACTGCTTCCCTGGTGGCTCAGTGTTAAAGAACGTGCTGCCAATGCAGGAGACACGGATTCGATTCCTGGGTGGGGATGATCCCGTGGAAAAGGAAATGGCAACCCATCCAAGTATTCTTGCCTGGGAAATCCCATGGATGGAGGAGCCTGGCAGACTACTTGTCCATAGGGTCTCAAAGAGTCAGACACGACTTAAGAGACTAAACAACAACAATAAATGGAAGACAAGCTGCTATAACATCAACTGAAGAACCTGATGAGGATGAACTCCAAAATGTCCAGGAGAAAAAATCCACCACTGTCACCATGAAGCACATTTGCTAAACCACATGTTCTTGAGACTAGTAAGATCTGGGCTACAGCAAATCAAAAAGAATAAAATGTTATAAAATTAGAGCTAAACAAATTTTATCACTAAAACCTAACAGTTTAATGAATGAAGTCATCAAAATATTCACTTAATAGAAAACAATGTTCGATGATTTTCTCATGGTTCCATTGGGAGAAGGGGGTTGCAAATAGTAATAGACCTTACAGAGACCTGGTTTCCTCATCTAAGTTGAACAAGGAGGCCTGCAGAACTCACTGTATTTTCAACAGAATATCTGCAAATCAATTGTTAACATTTTAATTCTAGAATAACAAAACTTCTACAAGGGTCTCCCAATGACATTCAGAACAGCCACACTCACTCTAACTTGATATATATATCTCTAACTCAAGTTCCAAGGTGAGCAGAGTAAGACTAAAAATAAGTAAATAAATAAAGGAGGGCATCATTTGCTCTAAGTGTCCCTTAAAGCAGACTGTTATTTGATCATGTATTTATCTAGGAAATTTGTGTAGCCACAAAGTGACTTCATTAATAGCGAGTAAACAATTGGACATATAACTGCTTGTATGTACCTAATGAACATGACAAATGATACCTAATATTTGTTGTACCCTTACCCTGTATTTTTAATCCTCACCAATACCCATGAGGGGGTATATTTACTAACCTCACTTTACATGTGAGGAAACTTAGGTACACAGTGGTTAACATAATTTGCCAGGGATCATGATGTTATTATACAAATCCAGCCTTTACTACAACTATGATCAAAATCATGTTTTTATAATTATGCAATTCTACTACTGTTCTTTTTAAAGGTACTAAAATCCATTTTAACAAAACCCCCACACTTAATTAAAATAATAATTTTTGTATAATTTATTTTGAAAATATCTGAGCCTATTGAACTGAAAATTTTTTAGGCAATTAAGTTTTAGCACAAAAATCATAGAACACTAGTTCACCTAATATTTCAATCTAGATGACAATGAGAGGGAAATGTCAGCACTTGCACTAACAAGGCTGCAGACTGTTGTAAAATTTTCAATAAAAGCTCATCTTATTGTCTATCATTTCATGTATAATGGTAGTCAACCCAAGTTTTGCCATCCTTAGAAGGGAACATCACCCATAATCCTAAAACCACTTATGGTGGGCACTAGAATGCTTTAGAAATAAACAATGTGAACATGATAAAGTAGAAAAACCCTGCACTAGAGTCCAGAGACCTGCCCACCAATTCTGGCTCATCACTAGCTAGCATTTTAGACCCTTCCACTGGTCTGGGTCTCAGTTCCTGATCTGCAAAATAATTATATCCAAATTCTACTCTTCCAGCTCTAAAAGAAATGTGACTCATACACATAAATCTTTTTTCCAAGCTTCCTATTCTCACTCTCTTTAGTTATTACCATTACTTTGCAGGTACTAAGCATTATTTTTCCTTATTTTTACAATGGGAGAATAGCCCATTCTAAACAAAGCTAAGAGGAGAAAGCCTTTCTGACCACTGGTTTGCCATAAATGAATCGGAAGGTGAATAATGTAGAAGCTATTATAATGTTAAAAGGTGTTAGGTTTCAATATTTTAGGCTACTGTTTTGTGTGCCAGTACATTCTCCCTAAGGACAAATAGTAAAATTCAAGGACAATAGAGAGAAAAAATTTTAATTTTCTATTATTTATTCAATAACTAAGAAGGGGCCAAGTGAATATACTAACAACCTTTTGCAGAAATGTTTTCTCTGACGGATGAATTACATTTTACATCAAAGTGAAAATACGATCTACAAAATTTTCTCTTATGCTTAAATACACCCTTAAAAAAAAAAAAGCTTTTATTTTACAAATTGTGATGAATCAGTAAGATATATGATTGTGAAAAGATTAAAAATCTAGCTGTGAAATTCTTAGCTTCATCTTCTAAACGACATGAAGAACCTCCGTGGGCTGCCACAGAGGTGGATTCTGTGGACTAACCCTGGTATGCATTTTCTATGCTCTTAACTCATTCTCAAGAGTGTTATGCAAAATACAAGATTATTGAAGTTAAACTAAGCTTCAGGCATTAAAATTCCCAACTGTTAGAAAAATGAACCTGATTTTCGTATTGCTTTCTAGAGCTGCTAGCCTACCAAACATCTTCCCAGCTCAACAAAGTTAAATTATTTTAAACTTCTATAAAATTTGTGGTTCAATTTTATATGACCTTGTAGAGAAACAATTAATAACAAGGGAAAGAAAGTCCGTGAATTACTTATTAATCTTATAGAATAAAAATCATTAGTAAACTGTAATAATAGCACACACCAGTCTAAATGTTAAATTGGAAGGAAGTAAACTACTGCTATGGATGGAGAGACCTGAAGGTGAGATCTTCAGCAGATGGAGAAGCTGCTACAAGAGGTGCAGTTTGTGAATTTCAAGGTGCAGTTTGAGAATTTCCAGTAAAAATAATAACCGGTAAAACACCATCGAACGCATACATACATTTTAGAAGGTAGCTGCCAAGGTCCACCTTTTGGTTGGAATGCCGAAAGAAAATGTCAAAAATCACCTCGCGACTCCAATCCTCCAGCCTCTCAAAGTTGAGAACCAAGATGAGCGCTTAAACTGTTTCTGAGCATCCTTCTTTAAATACAACGCCCTCTCCAGAAAGTCACTTCGCCTCAGCTACTTGAATCCCCAAATCCCAGTACCAAAGAATCTTAGGACCCCAAGTAGTTGCAGAAGGTCTTCCAGAGCCCGCCTGAGCATCCCTTTCCACCTCGGGTTAAACTCCGGAGGTGCTCCAGCCACTTCCCCCATCCAAGTTTCCCAGTTCCCTCTCTCATCTCCCGGTGGACCTTCTCGTCGACCTTGAGGACCCCCGGATTGGAGCCTCAGAGCCCAGTATCTTGACGGGTGCCCTGTTCCAGGCAGCGCGCGCAAATGCCCCAGTCTCTGGTGACCCCCGAGATTGGCCACGACCCTGATCATGAACGCCCTCTGACTAGCCTGGAGAGATCCCTCTCCCCTTAGGCGCCCCACATTCCTCCAACCAGAAAAATAATTCAACGAAATGCATCGAAAGCCTACCAAGCGCAAGCTCCCACTATGCGCCGCACGGTCTGCACCGGGCTCGCGGCCCGGGTCCGCCGTCCCCCGCCCGTCGTCCTCTTCCCGGCCGGAGGGCCGGCGCTGCCTCCGCCCGGGATGTGGAGGCGCCGGCCGGAGACGGACTGCGCCCGGCGCGAGCACCTGGGGCCGGAGAGGCGGCATCTAACGGCGGCGCGGGGGCCGGGGAGCGCTCACCAACCAGGTCGGCCGCGGGGACACTCACCGGTCGGGGCGCGCGGGGCGGCCTCATCCAGGGGCACCTGCGGCCAGGCAGGACGGGCCCGGACGGCGCAGTCACCGAGAGCGAGTCCCCTGGCCAGCCCGCCGGTCCCGTCCGGCTCTCAGCGACTGCCCGAGTGAGCGCAGTCTCGCTTCCTCCGGACGGAGCCCGGGGACCCGAGCTCAGCCGGATGCCCCCTCCAGGCCCCCACCCCTCTCCCGGGCCGCCTCCCCCTCTTCACCCTTTACCCCTCCCCCCACCCCCCAACCCCCACCGGAATGGAAAATACCTCCCGGGGCGGGGGGCGGCGGCGGCACGCCTCTCTGAAGGGCAGCCTACCGTGACCAATAGCAGGCGGGGCTCTGAAGGGGCGGGATTCCTAGCGGCCAATCCGAAGGCGTGTAGGTGAAGGCCGAAGGAGGGAGGCTGGGAGCGAGAGTTGGGCGGCCCGGGAGTCAGGGAGGTCCGGCCGCTCGGGTACGCTCTGTGCGCGGCTGCCATTTTGGAGTCGGGCCGCTGCGACGGCGGCCGGGTCCGGCCCGGGGAAAGGAAGGAGCCAGTCAGATGGGCGATGTAAGGTCACGTGGGCTTGAGGGGCGGAGTAAAACGGTCCCAAGGGGCGGGGTCGGTGGCGGCGAGTCGCTGGGTCTGGGCAGGGTCACGTGGTCCAAGAAGGGGCAGCGGTGGGCTTGAGGGCGGAAGGTCAGCCTTGAAATGGTAGGAGGAGGAACGCTTTGTCCCTGGTTTCAACTCTGTTAGGGAAAAGGAAAGGAAAAATGTTGAATGGAGGCGTGAGTTTCTTGTCGAAAAATGTGAATGAGTCTCCCTAGTCCCTCCAGCAAGGAGCCTATTACTAAATTCCAAGATTCACGGGAACCTAGGCACTTAGGTTAATTCAAGTATTCCCATCCCTATTGCCAGCTGTCACAAACATGACTCAGATCGGATGGAGGGGTGTCTCCCACTTTTTGCTTGCAGTTTGAATGGAAGGGCCCCCGCCCTAGAAATGGCTAAAAGGATAAAAACATAGTTGAGGCAATCTGACTCCACCAGGACGGGCCATCTGAACTTACAGAAGCCTTGTCATTCACAAACTTACCGGCCACTTTTGTGTTAGACATACCCATGGTCGTATCACAACACCTCCAAACAAAACAAACTTGATTACGAGACCCTGTCTAGCTCTCAGTCGTATTTCAATTCGTGCTTCCAGTACAGACTAAATTATGTTCCTTACTAATCCACTGAAAGTGCCCCTCTCAAGGCCACCAGTGACATCCATATGATCGAGTTCAAGGGTCGCTTGTATAAGGTGATCTCTTTTGCGGTAGTTTCTAAGGTCTCCCCTCACTCCAGTTTCCCTGAGACCATAAACTCTCAGATTGTATTTCTTTTCAGTTAACCTTTCTAATTCAATCGTGTTGGCTTTTTAAGAGAATCCCAGGATCTAATCCTTAGTCCTCTCCTCAGTAGGTACAGAGTTATTCTGCTGCACACTAAGGTGGTCTAACCATTCTGATGACTGAGTGTACCTTTAATGAGGTTCCAATCTGCCTGTCTTAGTGCTTTTGGATATTTCCACTTACATCTAATCTTGACACATCCAAATCTGAACTGAAATACCCTAAGAAGTCCACAAAACCTGTTCCTCCCCGTCTGTTATCTTCTTTGATAACATCACCATTCATTCTCTTAACCAAACCAGAACCTGGGAGCAATCCTCCAGGCTACTCCCTCCTTGCTGTAACACTTCTGTACCTCTTTGAGCTTTGTCCTGTTGATTATCTTTTCTAATTGCTCTTTCCTCTCAATTTCAACAGCCATTGCCTCACCGGGCCGTTTATTCATTAGCCCAGTATTTACTAAGCATTATACAATGTGCCAGGCACTGTTTGAGGTGCTTAGGATATAGTGGTGAACAAAATTGACAAAGTTCCTGAATAGGGCGAAATAAAGCATATATGAGTAAAGTAGCAAATTAATAATTCAGGGGGTGATATATACTATAAAGATCTCCCACCAAAAAACAGAGAAACATGCAAGAACCTCCTGAAGTTGTTGCCCAGCTCTTCACCTCAGTCTCCCCCTCCATCCCTCCCCCCCCCCCCCCAGCCTCCCCACCCTGCTTAGTATCTTCTCATCCTTCCTTCTTGTTCTCCAAGAAAAGATGGCCCTGATTGTTTCATCCGGAGCGGTTTTACGTCCTTTCATCTGTGAGGACTTCCCTCTATCTTTTTGTTAGGGCTGCCTCAATACCAATCCCCCAGCTAGGAGATAAGCTACTTTGAGGGCAGGGGTCACACCTTATACATCTTTGGGCCTTCACAGTGTTTTGGCTCAGAATAGGTACTCACAAAATGCGTATTGAAATGACCTGGTGAAATCTCCTGACCCCTGAAGCAGGCTCCACAAAAGCATCTTGAGCCCAATCAGAATGGTAGGTCAGTAAGCTCATCTATTAGAGGGTAGAGGCTGGGATGCCTCCTGGCAGGGGGCAGAGTAATAAATGAATGAGATTACCTCTGTTGGTTGCTTCCAGGCCTGGGATTCCATGATGCTGTATCCCATGTGGGGCAGGAGTTGCATCATAAACACTACTTTACTTGACAGTGCCAAGTACACGTGGGCAATTTAAAAGTACTCTTTGTTTCTGATGAGGAGCTTCAAACCCAGAGCACTCTGGGTAAATTGCCAGGAGAGGCTCTGCAGGAGAAGGGTTGCAGTTGCCACTTGACTCTATTTCCAGGCCCTTGGGTGTTGCACCCCAACAGGGAGTGAGATGTTGCCAGTTCCGTCATAGTCATTGTAATTAAACCCAAGTTCTGGCAAAGGGCAGTGCATAATTATGAAGTACTATTATGGTTTTTATCATTATTAGGCACCCAGCTGCCCAGCCCAGAAAACCACAGTAGTAAAACACGGAGAAGCCAAGCTCCTCTCCCAGCTGGCATGAATCAATACCAGGTGTATTGGCACACAGTCCTGCAGCTCATCAAGATGAAACCTTCTGTCCCCTCTTCTTGGCAAGATAAAATTTTAAATTAATGAAAAGAGGAAATGTAAAGAAAGACCTTTGCCACCTCCTCTAAATGGAGTTCCATTTTCTCCATGTCCCCAGAATGATCTCTTCTCATCTACATATTTATTGTGTAAATCTTTTTCAACTTTATCCTTGACCTGCCAGCTTTCTAAGCATCATTCACCCGTGTCTCTGGAGGGTATATTAGAGTGGGAGTGCAGAATGCAGAAAAGAGTGCTTTTACTTTCAAGAAACTTATAATACAGACTAAATAATTCAGAAAGTATAGTCAGGCTTGACAAGGCATCTGCCTTTTATTGAGCGCCTACTCAATGCCATACTTGGCATTTTCACATATGCTAACTGACTTGATCCACACCACCCTGCAAGGTGCCTCTTATAATCCTTATTTTCTTCAAGGTCTCAAAGACAGTGACAGAACTGCGATTCCAACATAAATGTACAAATTTGGTGACTGTATATTCATGGTAGATGTGTTCACACTGGGTGGTGAATACAGGTATCAGACTCCTCCTCCTCCTGTCAAATTAAACATGGTTTTTTGAACAAAGTAGATTTTAAGCTGAACATTGAAAGAACAATTCAGAAGTGATGCTGAGGGAATGGTGCCAAACAAGGAGGCCAAATTGGCCGTAAGCCTGAAATCAATCAATATGGAAAGATTTCTTGTTCAGTGGTGAGTCATATTGTATTCTTCAAGTACCTTTATTATCTCAGCTCTTCCAAATGGGGAAGTCAACCCAGGTGGTACAAGGGTGGGCTGAGGATGAAAGAGGGTGGTTTGGGGAGGGAATAAGTTTTTGAATGGAGGACTCCCAAATGGCCCATAAACTGGCACCTCAGGCACTGGCTTCTGGAACCAATGAAACCATGGCAGCTTTCCTTGCTGCCTATCAGTTGTTTTTAACTGATGTGTGTAGAACAGTTTCTTATTCTCTTCTTTCTTATAAAACAACAGTTTTAAAAAACAATTTAGCAGTATGTTATACAAGGCAGTTCACTTTTATTTTTAGCAGTTTTTTTTTTTTTTAAGGAATTCAAGATTATATAAAATGAACCCATTTAAAGTGCACCATTTGATTTGTTTTGAGACATGTATACCCTTGTAATCACTGTCATAATCATGAAATAGAACATTTACTTCATCCCCAAAAGTTCCCTTGTGCCCCTTTCACAGCAGAAATTTTAATACAACTTATATTTTGAATACTCCAAAATCTAGTCTCTAACTTCAACCTTGCTTTCAAATTCTAGACCCATATTTATAGCCATCTACTTGACAGAGCTGGGCTTCCAAGGTGACACTAGTGGTAAAAGAAACTACCTGCCAATGCAGGAGCCAGTGTGGATTCGATCCCTGGATTGGGAAACTACCCTAGAGGAGAGCTTGGCAACCCACTCCAATATTCTTTCCTGGAGAATCCCATAGACAGAGGAGGCCAGCAGGCTCCTCAAACCACATAGGACTAAAAGCTTTATCTTAGCTACAAGAAAACCACCATCTCGTCCAATTCCCTTTTCAAATCATTTTTCTGCATTCTTCAGTTCTGCTAAAGAAGTCGTCAGCCACTGAGTCATATAAGCAAGAAAATTTAAAAAAAAAAAATAATCTTCATTCTTCCCTCTCTTCAACCTCCCAAAAAAAGTGATTCTATTTCACACAAACATTTTGTAATCAGTCCTTTCCATTTCTAATATCATCATTCAGATACAGCTTGCTCACACGATCACTATAAAAAAAAACATCCTAACTAGATTCTTCATGATCGAATTCATCCACCAATCTGCCACTCTAATTCTCTTTTGAAAACCCAGAGCTGACTGTTGCAAACCTCTGCATTCAGAGACTGCCAAACTGCATACAAAGTAACACTGAAAATCTTTCACAGTATGGCCCCAACCTCCCCTCCTGGATTCCTCTGCTCCCTGCCACATAAAGCATGCTATACATTTTCATCTTTCTGTGCTTTGTATCAGATTTCTGTCTGAAATGTGCTTCTTCCTCCACCTGGAAACTCCTCCACCTTTCATAGCCCCACTTATATGACTTTCCTCAATAAAGCCTTCCTAGACCTCTCCAGATAAAAATAGTCATTCCATCTGTTACACTTGACCTCCCATAGCATGCTGCACATATATTTATCACACTGAACAGACATAGTGATGAATTAGAACAGGAGATCACTGTGGACGGTGACTGCAGCCATGAAATTAAAAGATGCTTGCTCCTTCAAAGGAAAGCTATGACAAACTTAGACATATTAAAAAGCAGAGACATCACTTGGCCAACAAAGGTCCATATAGTCAAAGCTGTGGTTTTTCTTGTATTTGTATACGGATGTGAGAGTTGGACCATAAAGAAAGCTAAGTGCCAAAGAATGAATGCTTTTGAATTGTAGTGCTGGATAAGACTCTTGAGAGTCTTTTGGACTGCAGGGAGATCAAACCAGTCAATCCTAAAGGAAATCAACCCTCAATATTCATTGGAAGGATTGATGTTGAAACTGAAGCTCCAATATTGTGGCCACCTGATGTGAATAGTTGATTCATTGGAAAAGACTCTGATGCTAGGAGAGATTGAAAGTAAAAGGAGAAGTGGGCAGCAGAGGATGAGATGGTTGGATGGCATCACCCACTCAATGAACATGAATTTATTTGAGCAAACTCTGGGAGATAGTGGAGGGCAGAGGAGTCTGGCATGCTGCAGTCCATGGCGTCACAAAGAGTTGGACATGACTTAGCAAGTGAACACTGAACAACAACAAAAGAAGAGGAGAGCTGAGTCAGAAGATCTGGGTCTAACTTAAAAATCTCATTCACCACTTGCTGCACCGTCTAGGGCAAGTCACATAGCCTCTCTGAATCTTGGTTATTTAACTACAAAACTGAGATAACACTTTTAATAATACCCCCGCAAAAGACTGTTCTGGTGATTAAATGAGCTAAGTGTAATTATAAATGTGAATGTATCTTGCACTATACAGATTATTAGAGACTATAACGACAAAGCTATATCTTCTGCTGGGCTTCCCTGGTAGCTCAGATGGTAAAGAATCCGCCTGCAATGTGGGAGACCTGGGTTCAGTCCCTGGGTTGGGAAGATCCCCTGAAGGAGGGCATGGCAACCCACTCCAGTATTCTTGCCTGGAGAATCCCATGGGCAGAGGAGCCTGGTGGACTACAGTCCATGGGGTAGCAAAGAGTTGGACACTACTGAGCAACTAAGATATTTAAAATGTCTTCTGCTAGATTTTGAGCTCCTTGAGTGCAAAATCAACATCTGGCCATCTTTATATTCCTTCTACTTAACTTAGTGCTCGAGCTGCCTGTCGCCTAGATTGGTTTATGACATGTTACTATTTCTTGTATTAATAGAACCATATTCTCTTCATTTATTCTCTTAGCCTACTTTGTACAATATAAAAGCAAATCATGACACTTAATTTCTTTTTTTGTTGTGTCCATCTCTTTGAGACCCCATGGACTGTAGCCTGTCAGGTTCCTCTGTCCATGGAATTTTCCAGGCAAGAATACTGGAGCGGGTGGCTACTTTCTACTCCAGGGGATCTTCCTGACCCAGGAATCAAATCCATGTCACCTGCATTGACAGGCAGATTCTTTACCACTAGCAACACCTGGAAAGCCCTTTATAATTGTTTATTGCCTTTGTAATTAAATAGTTTCATCAAAAGGTCTCTGAGGAAATAAACTATATAGTCTACCCCTGATTAATTTTAAAAGTCTTTATTTTTATTCAACAAAAACTTTTCAGAGCCACTGAATGATATTTAATCTACACAGTTAAAGGTTCTACAGAAAGAGCATGGGGAGTTGGTACTGACGAAACTGGAGTGGTCATAAAAAGCCTCTCTGAGAAAGTGGCCTTTGAGCATCAATAATGAGAAGGAGCTGCTGCTGCTGCTCTAAGTCGCTTCAGTCAGGTCTGACTCTGTGTGACCCCTTAGACGGCAGCCCACCAGACCCCACCGTCCCTGGGATTCTCCAGGCAAGAACACTGGAGTGGGCTGCCATTTCCTTCTCCAATGCATGAAAGTGAAAAGTGAAAGTGAAGTCACTCAGTCGTGTCCGACTCTTCACGACCCCATGGACTGCAGCCTACCAGGCTCCTCTGCCCATGGGATTTTCCAGGCAAGAGTACTGGAGTGGGTTGCCATTGCCTTCTCCGAATGAGAAGGAGACAGTCCTACAAAAAGGAGGAGGAATAGCCTTCCAGGCAGAGGGAAGAGCACAGACGATACTCTGAGACAGGGGAAGGCAAAGTCTCTGTGAGGAACTGAAGGTTAGCTGATACGGTGTGGAGGGAGGGAGGGGAAGTGGTAGGAGGTGAAGTCAAAGAAGCAGACAGAGCTTAGACTGGCAGAGTAGAGAGTTTAAATCATATTATAATCATAATAGAAACTACTGGAGGATTATAAGCAGGAGTATGGTATGATCTGATTGGTTTTTTAAAAAATAGCCCTAACTACATATGAAGAATGTGTTCCAGGGGAGTTGGGAGTGAGGATCCAAAGGCAGACTAGTTATTTCTGTCCAGAACAGAGATGGTAGTGCTGAAGATGGTGAAGGGTAGTAGTTTGGGGGTATGTTTGGCCGATAGAACTGATGAGTCTAACTGATGGATTTAATGATGGATTTAATGACAGCAAGTGAGGGAAAGATGCTAAAAGATGACTCTTAGGATTAGGAGCTAAGCAGGCAGATAGAAGTTCAGCTTACTGAATTTACACAGTGCCTATGGAGGTGCTGCGCTAGGCTCTGAGACTACAAAGCCCATTGAGTAAGAAACGTACTTGTCCTCAAACAACCCAGGCTAGTGGGGAGGGCTGCCTCTACCAATAGAATTACCCTGGTAATTTCTGTTGGTAACTTTTCTGTTGGTGGCATCTTCTGGGATCTTGGATTTTTTTTTTTTCTTGAGAGAAGAGAAAAGAAGGATATGGAAAAAGAACCACAAGGTTAAGATACTGGACAGAAGCAAGGTGCTCTGCTAACAGGAATGGGAGTCACTGTGGTCTGAGCTTCTGCTGTTTCCACCTACTCATACCTGACCAACAGAATACCTATGGTTGAGGATGAATTCAGATTTCTTTTTCTTTTTATTGTAAGTATAACTTTCATGAAATTACTGTATGACTCCTGAATGAGTTCTCTCAAGCTTTTTTCTTTCTGGTATTTATTTAATTTTTAATATTTGACCAGTTGATACGTTCAGATGTTTCAGAAATCAAAACAGGACTTCCCTGGTGGACCAGTGGTTGAGAATCCGCCTGCCGATGCAGGGGACATAGGTTTGATCCCTGTCTAGGAAGATTCCCACATGCCATGGAGCAACTAAGCCTGTGCACCACAACTGCTGAGCCCACACTGTAGAGCCTGTGCTCTGCAACAAGGGAAGCCACAGCAATGAGAAACCTGGGCACCACAACTAGAGAGTAGCCCCTAGAAGTTCCGTGCACAGCAACAAAGACCCATGCAGACAAAAATAAATACATAAATAAATAAATGTAAAAAAAAGATTTCCATCAGAAATTTTAAAAAAGATCAAAACAAAAGAAAAAGGTATATGGTGAAAATTCGCCCTCCCACCCTGCTTTTTCCACCCCTTCTTCATGCCCACCCACCCTCATAGGTAGAGATAGTTACTTATATTGGATTTTCCATGTGTCCTGATATTCATGCACATGTAAGCAGTTCTTCTTTTCTTCCCTGCTTACACAAAAGGTGGCATATTATATCTCCTGAACTGTATATTGCTTTTCCCATTGACAATGTCTCTTCGAGCTCTTTCATATCAGTACTGAGAGAGCTTCCTTATTCTTTTTAACAGCTGCATAACATTACACTACAGTTTATTTAACCATTCCCCTATCGATGAACACTTGAGCTGTTTACAGTCTTTGCTATTTATTATAAACAATGCTGAGATGAATAACCCAGCACATATGTCTGCAGGTATATCTTTAGGATAAATCCCCAGAAGTCTCCCAAACACTCTAACGAAATCTTCCAAAGGAATATTCTAAGGTGGCATGACTAGGTTTCCAAAGTAGAACGTCAACTTTCAAAGGATTAGCTCTCACATTCCATTAAAAATAATTCCTCATTCTTTGGTCTGCAAATTACAGCTTTTATCATTTCCTAATAATTAAAAAAAAAAACCTTCTGCAATGAGCATTTACTGGTATTTTATCATGTTTAACTATTTTTTAAAATGACCTATTTACTTATTTATTTTTGGCTGGGCTGTGTCTTTGTTGCGGCAAGCCTGCTTTCTCTAGTTGCAGTGAGTAGTCTTCTCTTATTGCTCAGCACGGGCTCCAGGGCACTTGGGCTCCAGTAGTTATGGTGCATGGGCTCCGTTGCCCTGTGGCATGTGGAATCTTCCTGGATCAGAGATCTAACCCATGTCCCCTGTATTGGCAGGCAGATTCTCAACCACTAGACCACCAGGGAAGTCCAGAAAATTTTAAAATATTTAATCTGCTTCTCCTATAACCAGTAATGGCTGGCGTACTTTTAAAAAGAAGAAAAGAAAGAATAATATTCAGCTTGATTCTGTGCCAGTTAATAAATTGCAAGCTCTAGAAAATACTTGAGTTTTCTTAATTCAACATATGGAAGCATCTTTTGAATGAAAACTGTTATGGGATTAATGGGCTTGGAGTTGAGAGCTTGTAAGGTATAGACTGCCCCAAACAGCTCTAGTGCTACCCTAGCCCCAGGTTCAAATATCCTTCAGCCATTTTTTTTTTTTTTAATTAGTATCCCTTTGCATTTGTCTCTGTAATTCTTCAATTTCCCATGGTTGCTTTTGGAAAATAGGTTTAAGGGCCTGGTAAAATGGATAGACTTTGGTAAATGTGCTTTATAACTGAGCCTTGTAAAGTGAGCATCCTGTCTTTATGTTAGGCACCTCCCTCCATACTTTTTTTATTATTAGATTCCAGATACATGAGACCAGGATGGAAAAATCCTAGGGTACTTAATTTACATGAAATATTTAGAACTATTTAGGGCATCATCAACTCAATGGACATGAGTTTGAGCTAACTCCAGGAGATAGTGAAGGACAGGGAAGCCTGGCATGCTGCAGTCCATGTGGTTGCAGAGTCGGACATACTTAGTGACTGAACAACAAAATTTAGGAGAACATACAGATGTAGAAATATGTACAAGTAACATGGCAGTGAAAGCTGCCATTTAAGAAATATATGTAAATATCGTGGGACTTCCCAGGTGGTTCAGTGGTGAAGACTCCACACTCCCAATGCAAGGGAACCGAGTTCAATCCCTGGTCAGGGAACTAGATCCCACATGCTGTAACTAAGACGCAGTGCAGTCTAATAAAGAAACCAATAAATATTAAAAAAAAAAAAAAAAAAGAAATATATGTAAATATCGTAACAAGCTAGCCTAGCCATATTACTATCACGATTAGAAAATAAAATTTTCTTTCCACATAGGACTTCTCTTTGGTTTCATTTCATGTATGGGGAGGTTTGTTTGTTTGTTTCAATTATAGAATGAAAGTATTTAAAAACAAACTATGAGTTGACAATTTCAACAAATAGCCACCTATAAAGCTTTCCTTAGCTCTAAAGTTCTCTTCCTCAGAAACTGGAAAATCTACAAATCTTGAAGCTAGAACTGCCCAGTATCTTTGAAGAGTATCTACTCATAGCTCTAATTGAAACTACCTTCAATTTTTAAAATGTCTCACATGAGGATTCTATAGTCTCTCTTTTGGCCATTATCTTTTTCTTTTTTTAAAATGGAATCCACTTCTTTTTTGGTTTTAAATTAATTAAATTTAAATTCCTTCTCATATATTTTGGTTTCTGTACTTGCAATATTTATCCTTCAAGTTTTCATTAAGCACTAATTCTTCTATGTAAACATTAGGAAATGTCAGTTATACATTCTCCTTTTTTTCTCTTCAGCTGGTAAGACTTGGATTCTAGAAGATATCCAGAATTCCTTCTTAAGTGAGGGATAATACTCAGTAAATTTATTTGTGCGTCTGGTTCCTGCGTGTTTGTGGAGAACATCAGTTCTACTCACCACACATTTTGTTCTGTGGACTCTGGTCCTCCCTACTCTCAGGGCTTGGTGAAAATAGTGATGTCTCCACTGCCATGCTGTGGGGTGACACATGTGACCTTGGTCTAGGTCATCTAGTATATCCTACTCCCCTGGTCACAGTGATCCTTTCTAGATCTGCTAGAAAATTTGGTCCTGGATTTGAACCTAGGGGTAAGTAGCAGCTTGCATCCATATTGGGTACAGAAGATGAGAGCTTGTCCAAGAATGAAGCCCATATGGAAGATGCTGAGCTGAGAAATGGAGAGAGAGAAAGCAAGTCCTAGGTCATATTGTTTGAGGCCTGGATCAAGCTTCACCTGCACCAGATACTCTAAATTATCCAGTTACATGGGTCAATAAATTTACCTTTTGATTCAGCTACTTTGGGTTATGTTTTTTCAACTTTGGCGAGCAAAGGATTTTTGATTAATGTAACATCTTCAAACAAAATTTGGCAAATTAAACTCATGTTGTGCCCATGGTTTGCCAAATTTTGTGATTTCCCCGGCTAATTCCCAGACTCCTTTCTTCTCACATGTAGAGTGACTTTAGCCTTGCAGCAAACCCCTCTAAACACTAAACCTGAGTCTTCTTTCCCTTCCCTGAAAGACTCCTCCAGTTCTGTGCTTAAACCCAGCTCACTGGGGAAGTTAAAGAAGGAAGGGAACAGATGGCAACCTGATTCATATTCCTCTTATAGGAATTAAGCCAATTGCTTTTAGGGGTCAGTTCCAGTTCAGTTTCAGCAGTGAATGAGAGTTGTTTGAATCCATTTCTTCTTTAGGCCTGTAATCATCTGCAGTAATCCAAAGTCCTTCACTGGGGAAAATATTTGAGGGAGTTAAAAGTTTGTTCCAGTTTGAGGGAACCATGTAATGTAGAATCAAGTTGCACCTGTCTTCTTAGGCCTTTTGTGCTAATAGGGGCAGTATATGGGCAGGATAGGGAGGTGATTACTAATATACTTAATACAAAAATAATCAGCCTAGACTGCATCCATAATAAGCTGTGTCATAAAATCTACTCTTTGGGTTTGCTTTTAATAATTCTAATCCACGTGAGAGTAGACTTTGAAACATCAGACTGTATCCACCAAATGACTAAAAGATAGGTTAAGACAAACTTTTAAAATTTTTGCCTCTTTTAGAGGAGCGGGTGCCTTATAGGTGAAACACTTATGGCCTGTGTTTGAAAACTATTTCTAATTAAAGTGATAGACTTAGTGAACAATTTGGGGACATGATTATCCTCTAGAAAGTAAAAATCTAGGTTCAGAATATCAACTGGACCTTTGTATATATATAATAGAAGCAATATTATATTAATAATATATAATATAAAAATGTTATATATAATATAAATAATTACAAGGCACTTAAAGAATGCTCAGCTTGTTCCAGGATATTTTTTTCTTAGCGGGTGGTGTACAAACAAGAGATAGAATGACAGATGCCATATATATGTTTTACAAAAACACCTCTTGCTTGTGCATGTGTAAGCAGAGTCAGGTTTGACAAAATGCAAAGAGATGTCTTACAGATGGCGCATGTGAGGAGGACAGTCTTCTCAAGCTGATGAGGCTGTAAAAGCAGTTGTCATGAGTATGTGCAAGTCCGCCACACCTGTTCTTCGAGGGAATTCCCACCGGTAGGTACGAATCTTCAGAATCAGAGACCAAGGCTAGCTGAGCTTAGTTCACTTTCCCGTTAGTTCAAGAGAGGCTATGACCACCAAAACGGCTTTTTGTGAGCCTTTCTGAGACTTTCTATTTCCCTTGACTCTGTGTTATTTGTGGTTAAAATTTAAGATTAAAATCCTCTTACTTGGTCCTTGAAGAAATAGCCATGATTAATCTTATAGCATTAAATTCACTGGTGATGTGTTTTGAAGGGAATAAACTCCTGCGAAAATAAACTGCAAAAAGGCTTGGATATACAGAATTTCGATGCTTCAAATGATGTAATTTTCTATAATATTTAGCCTGCCATTTTTAGTTTGGTATTTGTATAATAGGAGATTTCGAAGAAAAAGCTAAAGAGAGGCTAATTTGCTTGGTACTGCTTCTGTTCTTTTGTTCTTTTAGAATCTAAAATTAACCAACATCTGCAGTGTCAACAGGGACTCCATATGGCATTCAAGTTTGTACTTTTCCTAAATAATGCATTTGAAGCAATGTAATCGGAGAGGAATTCTGAGGTGATAATGAATAGACTGCCTTATATTGTATAGCACTGGATAGTTTCAAAATGGTTTAACAACTAGGACTTTATTTGATCTTCACAACAATGTTAAGAGGCAACGAGATCAGGTATTTCTTATTCTTGTCAAACAGATGAGAAGACAGAAGTTCAAAATATGGAAGAGAGATGACCACAGTCACAAATCCGGTGAGTAGCAGAGTGAGAATGAGACCCTGGCCATACTCTAATCTCATGTCCTTTCACCAAATTACTAGGATCAAGTTTTTAACTCAAGTTAAAATAGCATGTTTTCAAAATATTAGATTCCTCAAACAACTCTGTAGGGAAATCGAAAGGACTCAATGCCAGAAATAAATAATAAACATGCAGGTTTAGTTTCCTGGAGTTTAATGGATTTCATTTGCTCAATTAAGTTCACAGAGGACTTCCACTAAAGTTCATCTAGTTACTCTTGTGAGTTCCTATTTTACCTACCAAAAAAAAAGTTTTTACCAAAATGTTTTTTCTTCTGTGAAATCACACCTCATAAATCTTTATGTCATATCTAGAAAATTCAAAAGCTTTCCAGTTAGATGTTGCAACTAACAGTGTTTTCCTCCCAGTAATAAGTTATAATTTACCTCTACCTGAGTTTTGAAACATTTTTTCTCAAGCCAAATTCCTGTAAATGTCCACAGAGTAACAATCATTCAGGATTTCTAGGACAAGAAAGAAAATAGTTTAAAGTCAAAGAATGTATTATCTTGTGGCCAATACACAGGCATAAATTTCAAAGAACCCTATTTTTGAAAGCATAAGTAATGTTATTGCTAATCCACTTTACAGAAATTTCTAGCTATGTAATACTACTATTTCTACTTTTATTTATTAATTTTTCTATTTCTACTTTTAAATGAAGAGAAATTCAGTTGCTTCCATTTCTTTAAAGTTGGAGACTTAAAAATTATGGTGTTCTTGAAGCGGAACACTGTGAGTTATGTCAAAAAAGGTACTGGCGTTCATAAACACTGACAGGCAGATGGATTTCCAACAAGTGGAAACACAGAGCTACACTGGCAAAAAGCAGCAGCCAGCAAGCATTTTAATCGTGATTTGGCTCATCTGTGCTCGTTCTGACTCCACAGAAGTTCATCTTTAGGAAGCACCTTCTACCAAATGGAAAGCTGGCAAGAAGTAATGCTTGAGATTGCTGACACTGAAACAACCAGAGCGTACTTAAAATTGAAAAAACATTTCCCCCTATTATTTGTTTGGATATATCTCAAAGAACCCCAAACAGAAAAGCAATATTTAAATTTGATTTTGTCCAAAACATTCTTGCAATTCTAATACCCTACCTACTCTGTGTCCAGGATTGGTGGAAATACACTAAGCATTTTTGAAAAGATTATCTAACCCAAGTAGAGGAATGTTATCTTTCCATGAATGAGCAAATTTAGATATGGGAGTGATGAAAAAGAGAAACTGAGAGAGACAAAGTGGATGACTGGGAGTGTGCTTCACTAGAAAAAAGTAATTGGGAGGAATTGGGTGGAGTTGGAGAATTTGGGTAGAAAAGCTTTCAGAGAGGGGAGGTTTAAATCATTTGACTAGGCAATAACTCTATCTGGCTAATAATGAGCATCTGTAAAGAAAGAGCCAAGGGTGATAGAAAGGAATGACTATGGTGGTACCATCTGGTGGTAATCTGACTGCAGAGAGACAGTGAATGCAGAGATGGGAACAAGGTAACAAAAGAAAGGGAAGTGCCCAAGATGCCATAAGAACCTAAACTGCAGGGGTTTTTTTCTCCTTCAGTCAAATCTAGTTTTTCTCTTCCCTTTCCACCATCTCTACACCTCTGCCCCACACTGCAAGAAAAATCTGTGTTCACAGGCCCAAGTTTGTTTAGCTTAGTCCTCCTTCACCACTGAATGATTTGTGGAGACAGACTGGTAACCACTTTTTAGCAAGGACTTCAGCATTAATCAATCAGAATTAGAATGATATAACTTTGTTCCCAGTCAACCCAATTACAACCACAGACCTCTTTGAGCTACAGCGCAGTAATGTGGTGTCTTGGCGATTCTGCCGCTGATTAATGGACTGGACAGAGAAGTGTTGGAAGGGCCAATGCAACTCCTGCAATAGTCCACTGCTTTTCTCCCAGATCGGCTTTAAAAAAAAAAAAAAGCTGATCATATCAAACCATGTTAGCCAATACCTGTATTGTTTGCCTGAACTATAAAGCACAACCGTACATCTTGTTCTTTTGCAGTTCGTTATTAGAAGAAAATATAAAGAAGAATTAGACCATGCCTATAATATTCAAGATAGCTAGACAAACATGCATACTCCTACACTGCCCATTGGAGCATGTCGTTTGCACACTGATATGGTAATGATTATTCTCAAAGTTAGATGCAGTATCACTCCCTCTTCCTCTCCCTGCCAAGATTCCGTGTCTCTCAGAGGCAGTGGGACAAGGACACGGTCTTGCCAGCTGATGCTAAGGAGGACCAAAGACTCAAGGACCAGCTGTACATAGAGCTCATTCACCTGTCTCTCACAAATCACCCAGTCCACACACATCATCGCCACAGGAGGAATCAGGTTCTCCAAGGTCATCCTAAGGATGACTGTGGAGGGTAGCTGGACCCATGGGATTTTGCCTTGTTTTCTCCACAGATACCTTTACAATGGCTTTTGGGGGCCTGTGTACTCTCAAGAAACTGATTCCTCCTGTGTGAAAATGTAGAGAGCCTGGAAGAATGGAACATATCATGACTAATCTCTGAATACCTCATCCTGGAGGGAGTTGTTCTTGCTCTCACAAATAGTTCAGCGCTCAGTTGATCAACACATTTAAAGGAAGTTTCCAAACATGTCTGAAACTCTAGGTGCAGAGGCTTTAGTGCCAATTAACAAAGGCAGTTTAGACCAGAACAGAACAGAGGTAGGAAATCAGGAAAATGAAGAAGCAGTGTGATAGAGTAGAGACAGCCAGCTCTGTCAGCAACTAGCTGTATGCCTTTGGTGATTATGCCTGCATCTCAGTTTTCCCAGCTCTAAAACGAAAGGAACTTGGTAAGAAAAGCACGTTTATGGTGTCTCTCTGCATGTTCTCCCTTACATTGAATTCACTGAGGGTATACTGCTGCCAGCCCTCCTCGTCCTGCTTTTCCCTCACCAGCCCTTTCTGGCCTCCACGTTTTTTCACTAGGGATGTTTTATTGAGAAAGACTGGTGGCACCTGGCAAAATATCATATGCTGTCTCCCAGATTCCTGAATAATTTCTTCTAGGTTGGAAGGGAGTATCTTTCATTTCCAAATACCTGTATCTAATGTCAGCCTTGCCCTGAGGAGCAACACCAACAGCTGGAGGGGTGAATCTTTACTTAGCTTCTCTGAGGCCATGTGCTAATAAAACAAACAAACAAAATAAAACCTAACAAATCTTTTATGTGTTTGTCTTTGTTGTTGTTACTGCTGCAGTTTGATTGTTGAAGAATGTGTTTATTACGTCAGGACCGTGCTGCCCTTAGAAAGGGGTAAAACACTTAGTGCAAGTCAAAACCTTGCCGGATAGGTTGCCGGCTTTTTTGATCTCTTATTTGACACAATCTCATCTGCATTTTTCGTGGCAGAAGATATATATTGCTATGTTCTTCTTAAGGCCATTTTCCTCTTATAGAGTGCATATCAAATATTTTGGAAGGAAAAATGACGTGTTTTGTTTTGTTTTGTTGTTATTGTTATTATTTGTAACTTAGAGAGCCTATAATTTTTATTCATCCAAAATAAATCCTTAGGTCCCTTTGTATTTCACACCAACTTGGTAAACAAAGGAAAATGGTATTCAAAAATCTTCCCTTTCCACTTACCTTTCTGAATTCTCCTATATAGCTGAGGAATTGCCATTCTGAGAAGCTGGGGGAGGGGAGGGAAGAGCATTCCTCTAATTTCAGGCCTCCTAAATCTGGGATTCCTTATGTTGCTCAAAGAACTAAGCATTCTGGAAATTCTGCAAAAATTAATGCAAATATTGTTCTCCCAGTAGAACTACTAAATGTGGTCATATGGTCTATCTCTTACAGGAGGATTTATTCCTTCTTTCTTAATTAAGTGAGAAATAAAAGGAAGTCATGTACAAGCTTTCAGAGCAATGACTATAATATAAAAAATGTAGTTCCAGGGAAAGAAAGAAAAGAAAAAATGTTGAAATATGGAAATAATAGGAGGGCTTACTCAAGTAGATTCCTATGCTCCATCCAAGCACTGAAAGAATTAAGAAAAGCTCTAAAGAAAGGTAGAAGAATGCAGACAATGGAGCAAAGCAGTCAAGGACAGAAAGTAAGAAGTGTATAGAGTAATAAATTGGAATCTGGGATGATTCTTAACTAAATCACTTTCAAACTGCAATTTTCAAATAAAAGATGAGATTGAAAAAACTCACTGCTAGAAAAGAAAACAAAATGAATTTGTAAAGAAAGCCCATTCTGAATAAAGTCTTCAGAGATAAGGTCACCTGGCTAGAAAAGAGTTGAAACAAAATAAAGTGGCACAGGTGAGGACATTTGCTAAAAAAAACAAACCGTACTGACTTTGCTACATCCACCCAATGTATCAGATAGCCTCCCAAAGCAAGTGTTTTAGCATATGTGCTCTAGTTCCAAAAGGGAATGGATTTAGTCAACTGTGTTAGTTCTATGTTACTGTGTAACAAATATTCTAAAACAGAGCTTACAACAAAATTTATTATCTTACAGTTTCTTTCTGTCAGAAATACAGGTACAGCTTAGCTGGTTTCTCCCTCTCAGGGCCTTTTACAAGACTGCAATCAAGGCATCAGCTTTTTAAAAACAACAATAAAATACACACATACTTTTGAAAAATACAAAAGCACACAAAATGACAATTGAATTCTCACCCTTTGACTCCCTCCCTACTCCCACTCAACTTTAAGGGTAAAGATTTTTAACTGTTTCTTAGATATTCCTGCAAATATTTTAAGTGTGAATGCATTGTGTGTCTGTGTATGTATTTACATATATGGGATCATAATAATTTTGTTGTATATCTTGGTTTTTAAAAAAAGCATAATGATATGTCTGGGAACGTGTATAGATGAGACCCATCTCAATTTTTTTCTTGACTGCATAGTATTCTCTTAAATGGCTGGCTGTTTTATAATTTATTTACTGAGTCTCCACCTAATAGACATTCATATCCACCCCTCCCCCAACTTTTTGGCTATTTCAAACAATGCTGCAATGGGCATGCCTATCTCTGCATACTTTGGTGAATTTCTCTTACAGACAGATCCCTAGCAGTGAAATTACTAGGCCAAAGGATATGTTCATTTAAAAAATTTAAAGCCTCTTTTTATTATAAAATACAAATGCAGAAAACCAAACAAAATAAATGCAGAGTTTAATGGATTGTTATAAGGCAACACCCCCTTAACCATCACTCAGGTCAAGAAAGAGAACTTTGCCAGCCTTCCATGTGCTCCATGATCACAACTGCCTCCCTCCTTGATATTAACCACTATACTGATTTTTATAGAAATCAATTTCTTTTGTGGTTTTACCAACCAAGTGTCATCCATAAATATGATAGTTTAATTTTGTCCATTAAAAAAAAAAAAAACTATTGATATATCTTTCAAATCTCTTTAAATTTGCAGTTTTCCCTTTCAAATTTTTCTTTTCCATGCAAGGGCTATTATCACCCGAGCCCAAATGCTTTTCAGCAAATACCTCTTGGTTGTTATTGAACTTTTCCGTCCCCTGACCTTTTGGATACACTGTTTCTCATGGATTTCTCTGCTTCCTCATGCATAGGTGCTGATAACCGGCATGTCTTCTGGCTATCCCATTTGGTTGGTATTTTGATGTTCACAAAGCTACTTTATCACCTAAGCTTTACTGTAAATATTTTCAAGGGTTTTGAGTTCTGCTATCCAGTTATTTATTTTGGGGAAGGGATCCAGGGAGATTTAAAGCTATGCTACCACTTCCTCC
Organism: Dama dama; assembly: GCF_033118175.1. Taxonomy (NCBI): domain Eukaryota; kingdom Metazoa; phylum Chordata; class Mammalia; order Artiodactyla; family Cervidae; genus Dama; species Dama dama. The sequence continues at coordinate 74,816,021 of NC_083691.1, forward strand.
ATCTTCCAAGAATTTCCTCCTCATTTTAAAATTTGGTTCAGTTCATTTCAGTTGCTCAGTCGTGTCCAACTCTTTGCGACCCCATGGACTGCAGCACGCCAGGCTTTCCTGTCCATCACCAACTCCCAGAGCCTGCTCAAACTCGTGTCCATCGAGTTGATGATGCCATCCAACCATCTCATCCTCCATTGTCCCCTTCTCCTCCTGCCATCAATCTTTCCCAGCATCAGGGTCTTTTCCAATGAGTCAGTTCTTTGCATCAGATGACTAAAGTATTGGAGTTTAAGCTTCAGCATCAGTCCTTCCAGTGAATATTCAGGACTGATATTTCCTTTAGGATGGACTGGTTGGATCTCCTTGCAGTCCAAGGGACTATCAAGAGTCTTCAACACCACAGTTCAAAAGCATCAATTCTTTACGCTCAGCTTTCTTTATGGTCCAACTCTCACATCCATAAACTACTACTGGAAAAACCATACCTTTAACTAGATGGACCCTTGTCCGCAAAGTAATGCCTCTGCTTTTTAATATGCTGTCTCGGTTTGTCATGGCTTTTCTTCCAAGGACCAAGTGTCTTTTAATCTCATGGCTGCAGTCACCATCTGCAGTGATTTTGGAGCCCAAGAAAATAGTCTGTCACTGTTTCCATTGTTTCCCCATCTATTTGCCATGAAGTGATGGGACTGGATGCCATGATCTTAGTTTTCTGAATGTTGAGTTTTAAACCAGCTTTTTCACTCTCCTCTTTCACTTTCATCAAGAGGGTCCTCAGTTCCTCTTTGCTTTCGCAAATTAATTAGAATTTGGTAGATGTGATCAAATTACCTGGAGGATGATGTGCTTTCTGTGGACATTTGCCTAATATTTAAAAAGTACTTATTTACTTTTGACTGTGCTGGGTCTTCATTGCTGCGCAGGCTTTCTCTAGTTGCTGTGCACGGCTTCTGGTTATGGTGGCTTCTCTCGTTGAAGTGCACACAGTCTAGAATGTGCAGGCTTCAGTAGTTGCAGCTCACAGGCTTAGTCACCCAGTAGCATGTGGAATCTTCCCAGACCAGGGATCAAACTCATGTCTCCCGCATTGGCAGGCAGATTCTTAACCACTGGACCACCAGGGAAATCATGGACATTTACTTTAAATTAATAGACTTCCTATTCCTAAATAGCAGAAAGAGAATAGTGAAATCTTAGGAACAGACTGTATGTCCTATGCATTTTCATTCTGAACCAACGTCTGTGAATAGATAACAAAGAGGTTTGTAAATAAGAGCTGGTAGGATCTCCAGTTCTGTAGGATCTTTATAGAATCTTTATGCACTGCTCTGAGATGAACAATGCAGTTGGAGGCCAGAGGACACACTGCCTTTCAGAGACCAAATCAGGAGGACGTGCCTATGGATCCTTCCATAAGTCACAGAGTCTTTGAAGCAGAAACTGAAGAACTCATGGGGTCAAGTTTTAATACGAATATGTTAGAGGAGTCTATTCGGGCATCTCTCAAACCACGGGTCATATGTCTGTGTTTTTTTTTTTTCAGCTTTCTTAAGTCAGCTGGGAGGGACAGTTGGCTTTTATTATATTCTTCTATTTCAACAGACTTTTCATGAATGATGTGCAGCCACTGACAGGGACTTCTGTTATGGTCTCAAAAAAAATTGCCTTTTTTGGTCCTCATATTTTGTTTATGTCTATACTGTTAAATTGAGCCCAAAACCTCTAAAATTAGCAACTCTCATAGTATTGACTAGTCAACTAGCGCAGTTATCTAAGAAAAAGAAAACATTCTGTATTTGACTATCTTTCCAGACTGATGTGAGAAAGGTTTCCTAGTCATTGACTAATTACGTATTTTAGAATATAAGACTCAGCAATCTTCATATGTTTGGGTCAACATGCTTGTCCCTATGAATTTCGTGTTCACTTCCAATTCACTGAAATATGATGCCACCTACTCAGTGGCTTTTGTATGTAAAGGTGAAGATCCCATTTACATGTCCATGGAGCCCTGCTGGCTTTGAACTTGTCACTAGAAAACTCAGGATGAAACTTCAGTAGAGGCTTTTTGGGGGAAGTTTGGAGAGCAGTGATGAGTCCTTAGAATAGAAGTACTTAAGAGTGGACAGGTCAATGAAAGATTAAAGACACTCTGGACAATTTTCTAATTTTAACCTGTTTTTTTTTTTGTTTTTTTTTTTTTTTAAAAAAAGCTTTTCCTGAATGAATGGGTGCAATCCTGCCTTTTTAGAAAATACACCAATTAAATATTAAAAAGCATCATTTTCTAGAACTAATTAATTTCCTTAAATATATATTGCTGTCTTATTTGTGTTAATTCTGCAGAGTACTAGCCCACAAACTATCTAGAAGATCCCAACGGGACTATTACCTCCTAAAATCTTAAACCCATACACTTCATCCATTCCTTATCAATCCACTACGTGATTTCTATTCATCCATCAAGAACATTCATAAAGCTAACTAAACTGCCGCCAGACATCTGCATTAAGTAGTATAACCTACAGGACAGTAGGCATTTCTCATATAGTTATCAGAGTAAAGCCTCATCAATTATTTACGATACATTTCCTATACTCAAGGCGCCATGCTAAATCATATTCAATGTTTGGGGAGTAGTTTTAAAGTAGTTAATTATTACCTAAGTGCAAGTCTCACAATTGACATTTGTGAAGTATGAAATGTTGAAAGCTGCATTTTTAAGTATGATTCACAGAAGATATTGTTAATTGCTAAAATTTATTTGGCCTAAGAGAGCTATTTTCTCCTGACTGCACTGGCTACACATTAACTGAAGAATGGGAAGTCTTTTCTTTTTGTTGTGTTTTCAACGTATACCCTGTGACAAACAACGATGACAAAGAACGAAGAGAAAAGAGAGTTTAGTGAGGGTGTAGAAATAGGGTAAAGAGAAAAATGAGGATGGGTAGGGCATAACGAGAGGGTTTGTTGATTGGGATTCTGCAGGAGGAAAGGAAGAATATATTGGTTGTTTTGTTTTGCATCTTTGTTTATTTTGAGCACATGGATGAGTGTTTAAATGTACACAGAAAACCAAAATCAGGGAAGAGAATGCAGCAGCAGACAAGGAGTTTTGAAGGAGTGTTCTAGACAGGTGTTTGCTTCAGTATAGCTGTTTTATTTTTGCAGTAAGAACATTTATACAGCAAGAAATATCTGGGTAAGAAGCAAGGATTAATGACAAATGATGTTGTGAATTGCTGACCTGTTTATTATTAAAGAGCCATGTAAACATCAACCTGGATATTTGTAGAAGCATGGCAGTCTAAACCTCGAAAAGTTATTGATTTCTCTCCTGGAAACCGTACACATCAATACAAATATGAAAATCTAGAAAAGCTCCAGAAGGGTCTCAGAAATGACTTGAGGACTGATGACTTACTGAATGGGGTAAAGCTCTTTGGCAGGAAGACTGAACAGGAACATGATTAGATTTTATGAAACTATGAAGTTTATATACTGTGTAATCAGGAATGATTCACCAGATTTTCCACCACTAAAACTAAAAGGGAGAAGGAGCTTTTGAACTTTGAAAGGAGTAATTTTAGAACACGTAAGAGGGGATTCTACTTTTAGTCTTTGCGTTATAAATTCATCATACCAAGAAGCACTGGAGACATGAACAAAATAAATGCGACTGCAATGTAGGTAACTGCATGCATAAAGAATTCATAATAAGTTGTTAAAGGAAGCAAGAGCTGCTTTATAATTTTGTAAAGATGATGTATTGAAGACTATTTTTATCCTTCTATAAAAACAGTCCTTGGTTTGCCTCAGGGTTGTCTTCTGAATAAGCCAAACTAGATCCAACCTATTGTACTATCCAGTACCTAGCACAGTGCCTGGTAGGAAGTAGGCTGTTAGTCTTTGCTTGGTTTGTTGATTCTCTTTTGTACATCAGAGAGGTATAGCCTTCAGAAAGGCCATGTGGTGACCTCAGTTCAGGTCAGTCAATTCAGTCGCTCAGTCGTGTCCGAGTCTTTGCGACCCCATGGACTGCAGCATGCCAGGCCTCCCTGTCCATCACCAACTCCCGGAGTTTACTCAAACTCATGTCCATCAAGTCAGTGATGTCACCCAGCCATCTCATCCTCTGTCGACCCCTTCTCCTCCTGCCTCCAATCCCTCCCAGCATCAGGGTCTTTCCCAATAGTCAGCTCTTCACATCAGGTAGCCAAAGTATTGGAGTTTCAGCTTCAGCATCAGTCCTTCTGGTGAACACCCAGGACTGATATCCTTTAGGATGAACTGGTTGGATCTCCTTGCAGTCCAAGGGACTCTCAAGAGTCTTCTCCAACACCACAATTCAAAAGCATCTATTCTTTGGTGCTCAGCTTTCTTCACAGTCCAACTCTCACATCCATACATGACCACTGGAAAAACCATAGTCTTGACCAGACGGACCTTTGTTGGCAAAGTAATGTCTCTGCTTTTTAATATGCTATCTAGGTTGGTCATAACTTTCCTTCCAAGGAGTAAGCATCTTTTAGTTTCATGGCTGCAATCACGATCTGCAGTGATTTTGGAGACCAAAAAATAAAGTCTGACACTGTTTCCCCATCTATTTGCCATGAAGTGATGGGACCACATGCCATGATCTTAGTTTTCTGAATGTTGAGCTTTAAGCCAACTTTTTCACTCTCCTCTTTCACTTTCATCAAAGTTAGTTCCTATTCACTTTCTGCCATAAGGGTGGTGTTATCTGCATATCTGAGGTTATTGATATTTCTCCTGGCAATCTTGATTCCAGCTTGTGCTTCTTCCAGCTCAACATTTTTCATGATGTACTCTGCATATAAGTTAAATAAGCAGGGTTTTCACCCTACTTCACAGCCTTGACATACTCCTTTTCCTGTTTGGAACCAGTCTGTTGTTCCATGTCCAATATTAACTGTTGCTTCCTGACCTGCATACAGGTTTCTCAAGAGGCAGGTCAGGTCGTCTGGTATTCCCATCTTTTTCAGAATTTTCCACAGTTTAGTGTGATCCACACAGTCAAAGGCTTTGGGATAGTCAATAAAGCAGAAATAGATGTTTTTCTGGAACTCTCTTGCGATGATCCAGCGGATATTGGCAATTTGATCTCTGGTTCCTCTGCCTTTTCTAAAACCAGCTTGAACATCTGGAAGTTCATGGTTCACGTATTGCTGAAGCCTGGCTTGGAGAATTTTGAGCATTACTTTACTAGCCTGTGAGATGAGCGCAATTGTGCAGTAGTTTGAGCATTCTTTGGGATTGCTTTTCTTGGGGATTGGAATGAAAACTGACCTTTTCCAGTCCTGTGGCCACTGCTGAGTGTTCCAAATTTGCTGGCATATTGAGTGCAGCACTTTCACAGCATCATCTTTCAGGATTTGAAATAGCTCAACTGGAATTCCATCACCTCCACTAGCTTTGTTCATAGTGATATAGTGATGCTTCCTAAGGCCCACTTGACTTCACATTCCAGGATGTCTGGCTCTAGGTGAGTGATCACACCGTCATGATTATCTGGGTCGTGAAGATCTTTTTTGTACAGTTCTTCTGCGTATTCTTGCCACCTCTTCTTAATATCTTCTGCTTCTGTTAGGTCCATACCATTTCTGTCCTTTACTGAATCCATGTTTACATGAAATGTTCCCTTGGTATCTCTAATTTTCTTGAAGAGATCTCTAGTCTTTCCCATTCTGTTGTTTCCCTTTATTTCTTTGCATTGATCGCTAAGGAAGGCTTTCTTATCTCTCCTTGCTATTCTTTGGAACTCTGTGTTCACATGGGAACATCTTTCCTTTTCTCCTTTGCTTTTCACTTCTCTTCTTTTCTCAGCTATTTGTAAGGCCTCCTCAGACAGCCATTTTGCTTTTTTGCATTTCTTTTCCATGGGGATGGTCTTGATCCCTATCTCCTGTACAATGTCACTAACCTCCGTCCATAGTTTATCAGGCACTCTATCAGATCTAGTCCTTTAAATCTATTTCTCACTTCCACTGCATAATTGTAAGGGATTTGATTTAGGTCATACCTGAATGGTCTAGTGGTTTTCCCTACTTTCTTCAATTTAAGTCTGAATTTGGCAATGAGGAGTTCATGATCTGAGCCACAGTCAGCTCCTGGTCTTGTTTTTGCTGACTGTATAGAGCTTCTCCATCTTTGGCTGCAAAGAATAAAATCAATCTGATTTGGGTGTTGACCATCTGGTGATGTCCATGTGTAGAGTCTTCTCTTGTGTTGTTGGAAGAGGGTGTTTGCTATGAACGGTGCGTTCTCTTGGCAAAACTCTATTAGCCTTTGCCCTGCTTCATTCCATACTCCAAGGCCAAATTTGCCTGTTACTCCAGGTGTTTCTTGACTTCCTACTTTTGCATTCCAGTCCCCTATAATGAAAAGGACATCTTTTTTGGGTGTTAGTTCTAAAAGGTCTTGTAGGTCTTCATAGAACCATTCAACTTCAGCTTCTTCAGCGTTACTGGTTGGGGCATAGGCTTGAATTACTGTGATATTGAATGGTTTGCCTTTGAAATGAACAGAGATCATGCTGTCATTTTTGAGATTGCATCCAAGTACTGCATTTTGGATTCTTTTGTTGACCATAATGGCTACTCCATTTCTTCTAAGGGATTCTTGCCCACAGTAGTAGATATAATGATCATCTGAGTTAAATTCACCCATTCCAGTCCATTTTAGTTCACTGATTCCTAGAATGTCGACGTTTACTCTTGCCATCCCCTGTTTGACCACTTCCGATTTGCCTTGATGGAGAGGTCTGACAGAATGTGGTCCACTGGAGAAGGGCATGGCAAACCACTTCAGTATTCTTGCCTTGAGAACCCCATGAACAGTATGAATGGTATGTGACCTAGTATCCTAATATTTAATTTGAATGAGGAAGTCATTTGAGCAATGCAGATAATTGTCATTAATAAATAAACAAATGGAATGAATTGTTATTTAGCAACAGGATGTGAATGCATAGGATGCAAGACTGGGTTAAGATTCCTGAGTTCCACTGTGGTTTCTGTGACTGTTCAAGGAGTGGTCCATTCCCTTTGATAAGTAAAATGACACTGATAAACAAGGCCAGACCAAGACAGACAGATGCCTTAATGGGACAACTTTGTATTGCTTCAAACACATGTATTTAAATATGTGCTTAATATTTATTTAAAGACAGCTTCATAACCACAAGTGAAAGAGGATAGAATCTGTCTCTCCTCTATTGGCTTGAGCCATTTAATTCTGACCCGAACTTGTACTGCTCAGCAGAAGTAAGCTCTACACCTGACCATATCCCACCCCACTCTAAAGGCAGGTGAGTGAAATACCATTGTCACTTGCATAATTCCCTTGGGAGTCTTCGAACCCAAGCAGCTTCCTGAGAGGTTCCAAGTAAGCGTAATTATTTCTATTTTATTCTATTTCATTCTATTTCAGTATACAGATTGATTCAGTATATAGACTGAGTGTACATTTCATTTACGAATGAGGCCTGGAGTTCTACCCTTAATTCAACCCTTAAGATAAAACAAAAAGAAGAGAGACAAAAGATATCCACTAAATCAAAGCTTTTTACTAAAATGACTTGCAGTAGCAACAGATGATCACAAGATTGGCATTCCATGAGGGATTTCCATGCTATTTCTGTATCTACATAAATTGGTCCACTGTGGGCAGACAGAGCGTGCTTAGTTCAATGCAGATGGAAACAGTGCATGGTTGATAAAAGCAGGTAATATTGGGACTTCCCTGGTGGTCCAGTGGTTAAGAATCCACCTGTCAATGCAGGAGACACAGGCACGATACCTGGTCCAGGAAGATCCCACAAGCTGCAGGGCAAGGAAGAGTACGTGCTGCAACTACTAAAGCTCGCACTCTAGAGCCCGTGCTCTGCAAGAAAAGAGGCCACCGCAGTGAGAAGCCCCTGCACGGTAACCAGAGAAAGCCCGACACAGACAAAAAATGAGTTAATTAAATTTTTAAAAAGTGATTGAGAAAAAAAAGAAGATTAACACTGGGTCACTCTCAATCTCCTCTTTCTTTGGCCCATGAAGCCAGCCTAATGACCACCATACTTTATTCCCACATTGACTCATGGTGAGAATCAATTTTCAAGTTTGTGAGAGAAAGCAGCATCCTTGAAAGAGGGCTACTCATTTACCACTAGCCAACAACCCAGGAAATTCGGGGTTTTTTTTAACCTATTCTATTTTTTTTTTTAGAATAACTCAATATGCATTGTATTAGACTGATCCATATGAAGTAGCCTATTTTCAACCATTGTTGACCTGCAAAGAGGCTAATCATAGTGAAAACTGCACTGTTTTCTTGGTGGAAAGAACATGGAGGCCAGCTTCTGGAATTCAGAATTCAAGTCTCAGTACTGTGACTATGTCGAGGAGTCAGCTAACCTCCTCCAGGTCACATTTGCTCATTCAATAAAGACTGGGCTTATAGTCTATGTGAGACTCTCCAGAGAACACAAGATGTGTGACACAATTTCTGTCTTTTTGGACTCACAGTTTATTTGGGGAGAAAAAAATTCGCCTGCAAAAAAAGCTATAATCCAAGGCAGTATATGATGGCTTTGTACACCTTTTTTTTTTTAATTAACTCTGTCCCAAGTAAGAAAAACTACTTTTGCTGCTATAGTCAGAAGAGCAGTATAGAAGAGAAGACAGTTAATCTTGGGCTTAAGGGACAGTTAAATTTCATTAAGCAGAGAACTGAGGGAGGGCAGTTCAAGCAAGTGATGGCAGGAGCAAAGGTGCAGAGGCTGAAATACGGTGCTATTTTTGTGTGACTGGACAGATGGTTTCTGTGGGCGGGCTAGGAGATAAGACTACAGACCTGTTTCTACCATGGCATGTAGGGGCAATTTTTTATTTCAATCGCTACACTGAATGAATGAAAAGGGCTTCCCGGGTGGCTCAGCGGTGAAGAATCCACCTGCAGTGCAGGAGCCTCAGGAGACAAGGGTTCAATCCCTGGGTCAGGAAGATCCCCCGGGGGAGGGCATGGCAACCCATTCCAATATTTTTGCCTGGAGAATCCCCTAGACAGATGAGCCTGGCAGGCTACAGTCCGTAGGGTTGCAAAGAGTAGGACACAACTGAAGTGACCTAGCACACATGCATGAATGAAATAAGGAAGATGGGTAAAAAGAACCCCAGAATGGAAATCAGGAGACCAGACATCAGCTTTGTCACCAATTACCTGGACTCCCTCAAACAAGTCACTACGGAGCTGAATTGTCCTCAGCTGTCAAACAGAGGTAATCTGACTCGTCTCTACATGGTCCTAAGAGTTACAAGGACAAAATGAACAATCAGAGGGAAAACTCTTGAAAAAGGAAACTGCTGTGCCTTTCCCTCTAACATGAACTGTATGGACTAAAGTCAGTTTAGATAATCTTGGTAACAGCAAACCTGTGTACCTTTTTCTTAGAGTACTTACTACATGATAATCTCATTTCTCAGTTACAAGTGGAAGAAACTGGAGGAAACAACTCAGAATTATGATCATTTGGGTCAGCCAAGAACACAACAAAATCTCAGATGAAAGCATGGACAGAGATGGAATGGAAATATTAAATGAGAGCCTTGATATCAAATCATCACAGTACTTGGAGAGAAGTGAGGAGAGGAAGGCTCCTGGAAGTAAGAGATCAGATGGAAGAAGTCACTGAGCCCCAGGATTACAGACTACATAAACCTCTGGCGCCCTTCCAGCTCCACACCGTGCCCTTCCTCCTGCAGCACACGACCCATGCTCAGGTTACTGATGCGGAGCAGGAAGAAGCATCGTTGTCCTTGCCAGTGACTTACCTGGAGCCAATCTACTTTGGCAGCCAGCCAACAGGGCAGAATGGGCGTTCCTCCATTACAGCTTCTTAAATGAGTCTTGCTCGTTTCAGCCAACTTTCCTTGGCTCATGGTTCCAGGACGGACTCGACCAGGTCAGAGTCTAAAAACAGCTCTGCATTTCCCAGATGAGAGTTGGCTTGACAGCGTCTTCTCTGTGGACTCAGATCAGGTCAGATGCCCACTGAGGCACCCCGTATGCAGAGCCCAAGGAATGTGGCTGCTCCTGGTGTTTACACTCTGCGGGTATGAGAAGGCTATAGGCAGACAGACCCATCCACGTGGCGCTGCCACCAAAGCCACAGGGAGGAGCAGCCGTCTTCTGGGGTGTTTTCCTTGGCACTCTTGACCAAAGTCATTGCCATCTGTCAGGCCAGTGACTACATGAGCTCATTTCCTCTGGTGGGATGAGTTATCCTAGAAAATCTAGAAGAAACCCCTATGGAATAGAGACTCAAGGACTCCAGTTCATCAGGGAGTAGTTCCCCACACATCTCCTTCCTGAGCAAGCACCAGAGCTTCAGCCTCAAGTAAAGCTCATGGCAACTCCAGGAAAAAAATGAGGATGGGATGGCCGTGGAGTTGGGGCTAGGTAGCAATGCCCTTCACCTGTTGTTTCTGATCCCTAGGCAGCCTGATTTGGGGCCAGGCTCAGGTTTTATTCATTGGGAGAATCCCAGGCTCCCTCATCAACTTACTGTGGAGAAGCAGGAGTCACAAAGGTGGAGATCCAACCACAGCGGGAAAGGATGTAACTTCACGCAGAAGAGTAATGCTGGTTAGCAAGTGTGAACAAGACAAGCACTAATGTTGCTCTGTGTAAAGAGTTAGAGCAACACTTATCTGAATCCCTTGAGAAAATTTCTCTTAAAATTCAAGTGAGCAAGAAAGATCCAGTCTGTGGAAGGTCTCTACTATGTAAGTCTCCTGGTCTGCGAAACCATATCAAAACACTCCCATTTAAATCTGGAGGTGAAAATAGCGTGCCTGTCACTGACATCAATATTATCTCAGAAGGACTGGCTGGTGCTCATGACGTATTTTCTTGTTATGGCATTTGAGAATCTGTCAATGTTCTGGGATCATAAAAGGAAGATAAAGGTTAGTCCTGAGGTGCAACTCCACGAAGACAAGCACAGAGCCTGGCAGTGAGCTATTAACAGGACTGGCATTTCACAGCAGAGCTGCCATGAGTGAGATCAGAGCTCATTAATAACACTTTGGCACACGACAGGAGCTGTTTGCCTTGTCAAGATAGGCAAGGGTCTGGGCCTCGGAGCTGGAGATTTTCATGCTGAGGCACCCGTGAGGACCAGGGTCAAGTGAGGTCTCTAAATAATGGGGAGAGCAATCCTCTTGGCTGATTCCTAAGGACAAAGCATGAATAAGAGTTAGGGGCATGGATACATTGCATAGGGGCGTGTCATCACAAGTTTGCAGTGTACAGACTTGTGTACTTGATTACTTCTGGTTTGTTCATGTATAATGATGTATATTTACAGTAAGCATTTATGTCCTGAATGTCATCACTTTCCCCCAATATGGACTAGGCTGAAAATTTTAGGAAGCCTGTTTTTACCATCACAGGTAGTGCCTGGAGCTAGGAGATATATATAGAAGACATTTCCACCCCTCAAACAGGATACTTTCAGGGATTGATTGGATGTGTAAGATTTTTACTTTCTGACATCTACCCTCTAGAAATGTGTCCAAAATAGTTTGACTAAAGCACAGTTCTCAGAGCAACAGAGCAGACATTGGGATGGTTGGGCAGGATCTATCCTTGGGCTTCCTCTGATTCCTCTGGGTAAGGTTATTGGGTTAGAAAGGTTTTTCTTTGTTGGCAGCTTTTCTCCTTCCAAAGCATCCCAAACTATTCTGTCCACCCCGTCCCTGCATCCCCTTGGTACTTACAAACTCCCTTCCCTTGCAGTTGTTTATTCCATGGTACTTTGCAATTATTCTCTTTCTAGTAAGCCAGAAGCTACCCAGTGCTGGGGCCTGCTGCCTCGGTAGCCAGGATTTCCCCAGAGCTGGGACCACTTATCTTCCAACCAGCCTGGGACGCTCATGGGTAGAAGCTCATCCTTCACCTCCCATCTCTTCCCCAGGCCCCTTGGGAAGTGGGCTGCTCTTAGCTGCTTGCCCTCAGGTTGCTGGCCAACCACATTGTTGCAACAGGACCACAGGTAAACAGGCCTTCTTTCCATGGCAGCAAATTCAGTCATGGCTAGAGCTGATTCACAGACCTTGGAGTCCACAGAGAATTTTCAGTGGTTCATCTAGTCTGTTCCTTCTCTCTGTTCTCTCGCGTGCTCTTCCTGCCCCCACCCTTCTGTCTATCTCCTGCTTCTTTTCAGTAACCTAATCGGAAAGCCTTCAATGTGGAAGAAAAGGTTCTTCATCTGCCTCATACATTTTGCACAAAAACCAAAAGTAAAATACACTCCAAAACCCTGGCACTGTCCTGAGTCTTTGCCATAGGTGGGGTCATTGCCTGTGAACTGGTGAAGTTGGGAGGTTGGAGTAGAGGTGGTGGTTGGATGCTTGTTAGCAAGGTTTGGAGCCCCTTTTCTGAGCCACCGCATATCACAGCCCCAAGTTATTTGGATCCCTTTTGGGGCAACTGCTTGGCCCCCCAACTGCTTTTTGAAAAAAATGAATTGGCTGCATTTAGCAAAGTAGAGTTAGTGTTTTTAATAGCCTGAAAAATGATATCCAGATGTTCGACACAAAGGAGGGGGGCCCTTCCCTCTAATTTCAAGCCTGCCACAGTGATCCTCAGCTTGGTCCCTCCCATCTGGACAGTTGCCCTATGCTCTCTGGGGGTCTACCTTGGGAGACCGCCCAGGAGCTCCAACTGGCCCCAAACCCAAGGAAAAAAGGCAAACCATCTGGAATGCATCGTCCAGATCGACTCCACACGGCCCAGGCACCCTGACAGCTTCTTGGGACGGTTGGCGGCTTGGATTTAATCCATCAGGCTCTCCAGTCAGAGGCCTCCAGGCATCTCTTTGTCTCCTTCCAGAATTTAGATTCCACAGAGGCACAATTAGACCTGCTAGTCACTTCCAAGTTTGGCTTTCTCAGGAAAAGGACCAAGGTGTGTCCTGAGTGACTCATTCCAGCCGCTCTTGGACTAGGAACAAATGAAGGGAAGGGAATGGTTGCAGCAAGAACCTTTTCCTCACCTTCCTTTTCATTCCCACTGCCACATCCTGACAGTCTACTGCAGCCCTGATGGTTGACACTTACTTGAAGGGGAGAAGGAAAAGCTGTCCCATTCTAGGATGTTTGAGGGACACTTTAAAATGGCAACCCGACTTCCCATACCATCTTCTCACCAGGTAAGGTATGCTTGGGAGAAACAAAAGAATCAACTCTACAGGGGAGGGAGTCACTAGAAAAGAGGTTCAGAACCATCCTCAAATTGTAAAAAAAAAAAAAAAAAAAGAATAGAATCAAGTGTTTTAAATTTTTTTTCCCTAAAACTGTAAACCCCCATCAACTATCAATGCATTTATTGCATTTTCCCCCCAAGGCAGTAAGCCAAGGATTACTAAATTTGCATAGGCTAAACATGTTTCCTACCATCTTGTCCTCTTGTCTGATTTGTTTCTTCACAGACAAGAAAAGGGTAATCTCACCCAAACCCCTTACCATGGGAATACAGATTCCAAGTTAATTGGATCCAAATTTAAGAGACTCTAGAGTGTCTGATATCAGGCTAGCTCTCTCAAATGGTGAGAGTGTAATGACAATGAATCCCAGAATAGCCCAGCACAGTTGTCTAAGAGTTGCCTTTAAAGCCTCTGGTGTGTTTGGCAAACAGGGGATATGTTTCCTGTCCCTGCCTAAGTCTACCTGGCAGTTGCTTCTGTGTCAAGCACTCCTCCCTGCTTCTCCCAGACCCACTTTTAGCTTCTGCTCACCCCACTAGTGTTGACCAGCTGGAACTAGCAGTTTCCAGCCTAAAGTCGAGATCGAACCCTCCTAGCTACATGAGTCTCAGCAGAGGTGAGTGGAGCAGACCATGTTTCTCTATACTGTCCTGCTGTCTCCCTCCTCATGTCTCCACCACAAAAGCTATAGAGGTGTATCTAGATTTGGAGCAGGGAAGAGATCTTGCCTGACAGCAGGCAAATTAAAATTCAACAGCAAAAGTCCTCTGGCCATGTCACATAGGGAATCTCTTATTGGCTCCTTTCCCCCTAGGTTCCAGCATCTTTCTATGTCACTCAAACTACTCCAAACTTCTCCAGTGTCCTCTCTTTTGTATTCTTTCCTTTATCTCCAGTATCTACCCACTCCTTATGCAGAATAATCTAGCCAATTCTTTGTCTCCTATCAGACCATGTCTTTGGAGCATCACTTCCAAATGAAAAGAGGCCTGTAAGGTACCACTGTGGATGGATCAGTGTATCCCTTCTCCATGGTGGGGAAAACCCACTCGAAGCACTTGTCCTTTTTAGGACATCCTTGTGCTGGGTCTCACTGGGCAAACCAAGGAATGTGGCTAGGGTTATATGGAGTTGGGGAACTGATCCAATGGAGAAACTAGCCCATGATAGGTAGACAAGCATCCCAAGGCTTGATGAAAATCCCAGCTTTGATTTATACCAGGTCAAACCTGGGATTTCCAATCTGGCAGGCAGAGCACAGACCCTGGGAATTCAGAAGACAATTAGTGCTCAGAAGACCTCTGAATGAACAAACACCATGTAGGAGGCTGGCCCATGGGATGTAGGACCCAACCACAGGATTTGGGTATAGGCCAACACTCCAGCCCAGGAAGGGGACCAACAGAAGGATAGTCCCCCAGTGCTGGATGGTCATTCAGAGTGAGCTCCAGCCTCAGAAGGGGACTTAGTTGCTAAGCAGGATAAAGGGCTTAAATGTCAGACACCAAGGTCAAAGTTCTGGTGAATGTGGGAGGATGTAGAAAGAGCTATTCCTCAGGGCCAATATGCATGACCAGTGGTCACCACAGAGGCCTCAGATCTCAGCTCAGTTGCCTGTGAGGATATGAGGGGAGTGAGTAGGCACCTTGGTTGTCAGTCCCACTGGATGGTGGAGCAAGTGGGCTGGGCTGGTCTATTTCTGTACTGAGCCAGCAGAGCCAGTGATGTTCGGCTAGGGAGGACAGCAGAAAACAGCGTGGACACTGGTCATCTTCAGCCATAAAGGATGACATGTTTATCGTTGGAATGGCACCTCCCTGGCACTCTGACCATGCACCAGCTTGAAGCAGTGGGAAAGCACCAGGTTAGAGGTCAGGTGTCTCTGTTCTTGTCCGGCTTTAGCTAATAATCAGTTGTGGGCCCTTAAACGTGTAGTTTTAATTCTTGAGCTTCAGTTTCCTCATCGGTGATCTGGACATTGGACTAAATTAGTGGTTTTCAAAGTGTGGTTCTCAGACTGGTAGCATTAGCGTCACTTAGTAGCTTGTGAGAACTACAAATTCTCACGCCTCACCTGGAGTCAGAAACACTGGGTCGAGACCTAGCAGTCAGCACTTTAACAAGCCTGCAGGTGATCCTGATGTACAACAAAGTTTGAGATGCCCTGGGCTAAATAATTTCTAGGTCCCTGCATGCTCAAATGCCTTTGGATCTGTTAGGAGAGAGGAAATCAATCTCTCTGCTTCTCTCTCTGTTTTTCTTTCTCTCTCTCACACACACACACACATGCACACACAAAACACAAGCCACATATAACTTGGCCAATAAAATACCAGTCTTTGGATTTTGTAGTTAAAAGCCCCACGAGCCGGTCTTCACTACATTTTCCAGAAAACCAGCCTACATCATTTTTCTCCTCAGCCTGTCACTAAAATCAGAGCCTGCCTCTGAAATGGACACATTAGTGTTTCGGTCAGCAGGTGGCAAATTGGCCCATAAATTCTTGTCTCCTCTACCTCCTGCCCAATTAGCCAGAGATAAGATAGGAAGATTTAGTCTTTTCCACAAGCAAGGTCAAAACCTGGAGCCCTGATAGAAGCCAGTTTGCAGCCTGGCTCTCCTGAGGCTCCTGCAGCGGATTGGCTAAGAGGCAGGTGGATCTGCCTGGTAGCAGGGATTTAACAGGCAAAGCGGTCCAGGGAAGAGAACCAACGGGGAAGAATAGCTGTGCTAAGCCTGTTGCCTTCTAGTTAAAAAAAATTTATAGATCTATTTATAACCTGTCTTGCTCCACAAAGGATTTGAGGCGCTGCCTTCTTGCTGAAAAAATCCTCGATGCCGTGGACATCCCCGCCTGGAGCAGGGGGTCCAGTCTTACTTGTACAGCCTCTGTGGAGGATACAGGGGCTGCTCCAGGCAGCCTGTTGTGGAGCACCCCCTTTTCCTGCTCGTCCCCTTCCTTCTACCTGCTTCCTCAGAGAAAACATAGTCACCACGATCCTGTTGCTTTTTGTTTTTAAACTGCATAACTTGACACCTGGCTTTACAATGTCCCGTTTAGGTCAAATAAACAAGACCCACTAGAAAACGTTTGAAAGCCTGGTTTGAGGAGTGGTCGTGGACGGTCTATACATAGAATTCTTCAACTTCCCTCAGTGATCTATCCCTCATGCAAGAACAACAGAAAAAGCATAAGCTGGATACATACTCTGAGTTGATTTAGGTTGGAGTAGGTGAGATTTAAATAAATTACTACATGGAGTAAGTGCCTGGAATAGAGATAGGCCCATAGTAAATGATCAGTGGTGTCTAAACAAACAAACACAAATATCAGTAAATGGACAAGGATTCACACCAGAACCATCTATGTTCTTTTTGGAAGAAAACAGGCTGGTGCTGTGGGTTCAACTAGGTTTGTCTCTTGTGATATTAATTGATGCCTAGGAGTCTGAATCCCCAACTCTGGCTTCTTTTCCAATTTTCCTTAATCTCCTCAGCCTAGAACAGTATTCAACAATTAAGTCACTCCTAGTTTTCCTCTTTTTTCAGGATAAGTAATTCCAGTTCTTCAGTGTATACATGCTTGTGAAGTCACTTCAGTCATGTCCACCTCTGTGCAACCCTATGGACTGTAGCCTGCCAGTCCATGGGATTCTCCTGGCAAGAATACTGGAGTGGCTTGCCATGCCCTCTCCCAGAGGATCTCCCAACCCAGGGATTGAACGTGTGTCTCCGGCATTGGCAGGCGAATTCTTCACCACTGTGCCACCTGGAACACCTGAGCCATGGTTCTTCAAGAAACCTCCCCAAACGTGGAGGTTTAGTACCTTTATGATATCCCTGGGCCACTGGGTTAAGAAAAATAAGCGGAGACAGCCTCATATCACTTTTTGACATTGGCTGAGCTTTCCCATGCTGGGTGGTATTCTGGCTCCAGAGGCCTTGGTTTCTGGATTTCAGATATGCTGTGGTGACTGGTACCACCTTTCATCACCTACTCTGCCTCAAGTGGTCCTCACTGGTGTGCATGTGGATGCCCCCCTGCTCCTGCTTCTACCCATGACAAGTCCTTTCAGGAACTTGACAAACCATTTAAAACTTTTTTCAGGGATGAGCCAAGAGCAAAGAATAGATAAGATACTTCTAAAAAAGTAAAGAGACTTACTCTACCAGATATCAAGGCTTATTATTAAGCTTATAGAAATTAAAACTATTATTGGTATGAGGATATATTACTAGACTAATGGAATATAAGGAAGAACTCAGAAACAGACCCACACACACATAAATACATGACTGAGAAAGCACTAAAGATAGGTAAAGGAGATGAGGGGTCTATTCAGTAAGTGAGACTGGAAAATTAGTTCCTTTTATCATAAGGAAAAAAAGAAACCTGATCCCTACTATGTACAAAAATGAATTTCTGATAGAATAAAAATTTAAATGTAAAAGGCACAATTTAAAAGATCTTAAAAAAGAACTACAAAATAAGTTTAGAAACTCAGCACTGGAAAGAGTATCTCAAATAAGTCACAAAAGGCATAAACCATTAAGGAAATGAATAGTACATTTTTTCTACATTGCATTTTTAATTTCCTATTAATCAGAATTCACCTTAAAGAGAGCAAAAAGATAAGTCACAGTCTGGGAAAGTATTTGCAACATATATAACTGGTAAAGAATTATTGCCTGCAATATAAGGAGGATACCAATGAATCAAGAAGAGAGAGAAACACCCCAATAGAAAAATGGACAAAAGTCATAAGCGGGCATTCACAGAAAAGGAAAGACAAATAGCTAATGAAAAAGTAAAAAGATGCTACAATGAGATACCCATCTCATACCCAACCAATGAGCAAAAATTTTAAAGTCTAACAACAACAAATGCTGAAAAGAATGTGGAGCAACCAAAACTCCTTATTAGTGTGAATGTACACTGGTACAGGTACAGGAAAAAATTTGGTATTTCCTGCTTAGGGTCAAGACAGTCATACCCTACCATCCAGTAATTCTACATGCAGGTATGTACCGTAGACATTCTGTGTCTATGTTTATATCTATGCCTATACCTATATCCATATCCACATTCATGGATATCTGTATCTAAACCCAGAGACACGTCCAAGAATGTTTTGTGCCACATGTTCAGAATAACCAACCCAAATATCCATCAACACTAAGCGAACAGGTCAATGTTGATGTGTTCCTTTCAATGCAGTATTATACAGCAAATAAACAATAGCTTCACACCTCATTATGGATGACTACCACAAACTACATTAAGAAAAGCAAGACCAAGGAAAATACACCGTGTCATTTCATTTATGTAAAGACAAAACCCAGAAAAACTAAAGATGCATTGTTCAGGGACACAGGTATGTACTCTCTTGTCAATCAGTGCTCTGGCAAGAAAGAACTGGCCTACACAAGCTGGGTGGCTGAGGACACTTTTTAAAGGGACTCTTTACAAAAAACATGAGTTGGTTTGAGGTATACATTCTCAATGAGGAGCCATATTATCCCTAAGGGGGCAAAGAAGTATTATTCTTTTCATGTGTAAAGCAGAGATATGTATAGTACATAAACAGATACATAGTACATCTGTGGTATTAAAATTTCATGGTGGGGAAGAAGATTAGGAAAAAAGTCTGAAAAGGCTACTTGGTGGTTGAGGTGGGTGGTGAAAATGGGAAAAAAAATATTTGAGAAACACTAGGTTTGGGTAACCACAAAGAATGGTGTAGTGCTCTGGGGCTAGCAAAACAGTCCAGAAGCATTACCATCCCTAAGCCTGAAGGAGCTGGTGGGGGCAGGGGGAAGGACAGGGAGGGAATAGCTGCATGGAAGGCTGCCTACCTTTGGTAGAGGAATGCAACTGATTTATTACAGTGGGTGACCCAGCAGGGAGGGGCAGGGGGGCTAACACCCGGCCTCATTCTCCTCATCCTCTGATCTCCTGCCAGCACTTCACTTTAGCCAAACCCATCAGGAAGCCAGGGATCAAGGGAGCCTCCCAGGAGAGTCAATACAGGGCAGCTTCAGGGGACACCGGGAATGATGAAGAAGACTGGAGAATGGAACTGGAGGGGCAAGTGGCAAAGCCACAGCAAACACATGTGGTAAAATTATAAGGCACAAAGTGATCGCTGGAACACATGTCAGGATTGTGGTTACCTCCAGGACTGGGAACAGAGGGGAATATGGGACTTCAATCACATTGGTAGTATATTATTCCTTAACTTGAGGGGTGGGTTCATAAGGACTTAATTTTCTTAAACAATACATGTTATATTATTTCTATTTATTTGCACATACAATCCATGTCACATTCTGTTTTTAGAAAGTTAACATGATAGAAACTTGGTAGGTGCAGTAAAATGAAAAGAAATAGCCATTGGACATGGAGATGGAAATGGAAGGTTAGAACCTAGGTTTTACTGCTAACTAGCTGTTTGAGATTAAGCCAACAGGTTAGTTTCCTTGATGAACCCTGTTAAAGGCTGAGGAACCACCGTCCCCAGCCCCACCTTTTCCCAGGGATGTTCAGATTAAATGAAATTAATATGTAAAATCATTGTGCACTAATTGGTGCATAATAAATAGTCTTTTCTTCTTCTCTATTTTATCTATTCAGTTCTATGTCCTATTGTTTACTCTCTTACAAGTTCCAGTGTCCCAGCAACCCCATCTCCTCCCTGACCCCCAACTCTGGCCTTGCATCCAGGCCTGGGTTCATGCGCTGTGTCCTTCCTCAGCCTGATGCTTTCTCCTGTCAATCAGCCTGGCTCTAGTCCCACCCCCAAGCCCCACCCCTCCAAGTAACTCCTCCCTTTCCCCTCCAGCACTGTGCCTCCTTGTTCAGTTCAGTTCGGTCGCTCAGTCATGTCCGACTCTTTGCGACCCCATGAATCGCAGCACGCCAGGTCTTCCTGTCCATCTCCAACTCCCAGAGTTTACTCAAACTCATGTCCATCAAGTTGGTGATGCCATCCAGCCCTCTCATCCTCTGTCGTCCCCTTCTCCTCCTGCCCCCAATCCCTCCCAGCATCAGGGTCTCTTTAGTGCCTCCTTAGTCTCTTACAAATTGTAGGTGCTAATTTAAAAAAAGAGAATTAGGATATTATTGTAGATGTTCTCATCAAATGCAATTGGGACTGTTGTTGATCAGTTACTCGAAAACATTGGTTAGAGCAGATAAGACAATGAAATACACAAGCCTTAAGCATCTTGAAAGAAACAAAGTGTTAGTTGCTAAGCTGTGTCCAACTCTTTGTGACCCCAAGGACTGTAGCCCTCCAGGCTCCTGTGTCTATGGAATTCTCCAGGCAAGAACACTGGAGTGGGTTGTCATTCCCTTCTCCAGGGGATCTTCCCGACCCAGGGATCAAACCAGCATCTGTTCTATCTCCTGCATTCCCAGGCAGGTTCTTTACCACTAGTGCCACCTGAGGAGCCTTATTTTAACTTAAAACATACAGGTAGGGGGTTATTTGCCAGTCTTTTGGTGAGAAGCCTAGGCTTTTCCTCTGAGTTCCTCATCATCTTTCTTGCATCATGCCAGCATCTCTAAGGTGGAGCAAGAGCATAGTCACTTGAGAAGCCCAAGGTCGCAGAGCTTGCAACAGACCTGATACCAGAATGACTTTGTACTCCTCAGCACAGTGCCGAGTGGAGCAGTGTCCTATAAATTTAGTTGAAGTGCACAGAGCAGCTTGGATGGGTGCCTGAAGAGGGCTGGGATGGGAACAAAGAGGCTAATCTGTGAGCCGCAGGCTGGTGCCAAAGACAACTTGAACTTAAATTATGACACTGCCTCTGGTGGCCATCCCTGGATCAAGCTCTGGGCACAGCTACACACACCCTCACACAAAGCTTCAACTGGCATCTGTCTCTCTTACAGCCAATTGCTCATTTTGGGATTTACTGATTTTTTCGTGTATGTATTGCAGGGTAAATACAGGAGGCTGGGTAGGAGAGAGGGACATGGATGGTGAGGAAGGTAGGCTTTGGCTTCCCTGGCATTTTTAGGCCCTTTTTTGTCCAGTCTGTGCTCCAAGGTTAGAATCTAGTCCACAGCTATTTAAAAGCCTTGACTTGGCCCTGGAATGCTGGCAAGCTCCAGTGGAATTAGAGTTCATAAGTACAATTTCCTAGGGCTGTTGGTGCTTCATGTGAGAGGCTTAGCAAACCCCAAGGAGACATTTGGTATGCATGCATGCATATAAATACATATGTGTATATGTGTGTCCATGTACATGCATATATGTGTGTGGATGTGTGCTCCCTTGCCCACTGAGACCAAGTGAGTACAAACTGCACAGGGAACCAGGGAGTGCCTTTGCAGTGCAGAGCTCCCAGAATGTCAAGGTGCATGTGCTGCTGTAGATTATACTTTTTCTCATAAATATTCTCTTATTGTCCCTACCTGGGCGGTGCTCTCCCAGGGGACAGGGGAGGCCATGCAACTCCAACCTGTTTGTCTTGGCTAGGCCTGCCCTGGCATAAAGCATGGTGGCCCCTGGCTCTTGCCTTGGTGCAGGTGGCCAGCTGTGGGGAGCTCCTGAGCTGTGGAGGGACCCGTGGCAGGGTGAAGGTACACTGCACGGTGGCTGTGGGGGAGCAGTGAGGTAGAAACCCAGGTGATGCAGAACCCCTTCAGCACTCACTATGTGTTTTCATTCTCCTGCCTATTCAAGGGCCTGATTTAGGAGAGTTATAGCAAAGCTCTGCAAGTGCTGTCCAGCCAAGGAGGATGTGAACTCCTGATGTGCTCCTGATGAGTCCTAATCCCTTATTTTCTATCAGTACAATTTAGGTCATTGAGAGATTCGGACTGGGCAAGAGGAAGTCCTTCTTTGAGAACCAGAGTGATTAGAGACTGGGTCAGAAGCTCTGAGATGGTAGATCATTCCAGAATAGCTTCTTGATAGAGATATTCAAACAATAGCCCAGAGAGGTTCACTGATTTGTCCCAGGTCACACAGCTCATTGGATTGGATGGCATGCTTCATGAAGTCTTTTTTTATTTTTTACGACTGAATTGTTCAGAATTTTTTCATCAATTTTTACACTAAATAAAGAACAAAGTAGCAACTGGCTTCTCTGTTTACTAGCTGTGGTACTTGTGCTATAATGCACCTTCTGTTTCCTCCTCTGTGAAGTGGAATAAACAACACCTCCCAAGATCAGTGTGAGGAAGAGAAAGTTAATGCATGTGAGGCCTCTATCTCAAGCACTCAAAGGGCTCAACAAATGCTAGTTCCTCATTCCTTCTCTCATCTTCATTTTCTCCTCCTTGCCCTTTGAAATCACAATAAACAAAAATATGTCCACACCTTATTTCATAGACAGGCTCACCTCAAATGTGAGAGGGTATGACAAAAAAGTGGTTAGAACTGATTAGATCTAAGATGGAGGAAGATTCAACTTAGTAGACCTTGAGCCTCAATATACACTCGTCATAATATATTAGCCTATGCTAAATAACACACCCACAGGCTCCAGAACAGTTCTGAGGCCAACCATAAAAGGCCAAAAGTGGGTCGTGCCCCAATTCCTGGAAACCCCCACCCCTTCTCCAAGATAGTTAGAATATCCCTCCCACTGGTCAGCCTATAAAATTACCTGGCCCATAAAAACTAACCAACCCTATGGCTGCTCTCACTTTCCCAGATGACCCCATGCCCTGGGGCTGCCTCTTGCTTTCTGAGATGGTCCACACTCTGTCAATGGAGTGTGTATCATGCTGGATAAATCTGCTTTCACTTTGCCGTGGCTCAGTCTTGAGTTCTTTCCTGCACAAAGCCGAGGAGCCTCACTTGGCAGCCCATCCCAGGTACTTATCCGCAACCTGGGACATGACCATCCTCTCCAGCTCCACTTCCCTGCAACACCTTGAGCTGAAATGCAGACCTGAATGCACGATGTGGGTGGTCCATCCTTTAAGCCCAACTGAAGCTCAATTCTGGTCTCTTCTTGAAAGTTTCTTTAGAGGAAATCTAGAGGCACATGATGACCTTACTGTGTCTCTCTGGGCAACATTAATTTGTTGGTTACAATTCAATTGCCTTTGACCACCTGCGTTCCCATGTGCTCCTTTCCTCCTCCAAAAATCACTGTGAGGGAATCTCCCCATTGTTGTACCTCACCCACTCTGCCATGTTGTGGCTCCATTCTGCAACTTCCTTCCCACAGTTAAAGACCCCAGAAACCAAGGTTGATGTGTCAGGCACCAACCATCATCTGAATCCTCCACACAGACAAGGGGTCCAGAGGCATTGGCTCCGGGCAGCGTGTAGCATCCACACAAGGGGGAGAAATAGAATCTCCAGTCCTGGATGCCAAAGATTTGAAGAGAGCAACATCCAGACGAGAAATGGAAATGCAAACCTGGTCCCATCCAATGTAGTCATCAATCCAAAAGGGCTTTGGAGAGATGGAGAATCCATTTGCAGGCAAAGCAGTGCAACCAGGAGGAAGTCCCTGAGCCTGAGAGCACAGCTTCACCCACGTTGTAAGAAGTGGGAGAAGAAGAAGAAAGGGACCAAGGGTTGACTGGATAAGCAATGTCCATTCAAGGCTTACTGCTCTGGTCACTCAGCCCAGAAGAGAAGATTCTTGTTCTCCCCATGCTGCTAATTACAACTTACTAGGTTGCTGAAATGAAAATGCCCTCTCTGATGAAGGACCTGGGTGAGTTTCTAGGACCCTGCCAAGAGTCTAAAGCTATTTGTGAGCAACCTTGCCGCATCTCTGATCAGTATCACTCCTCTCACCCTGCCAGTTTCCTCTGCCTTCAAGTTCCCCCCTTCTTGGGACAGATAGTCCTGTGTCTTCCCTGGAATCAGGGGAGCAAAAAAAAAAAAAAAAAACACCCAGAACAGGTGAAGAAGACAGGACTGAGTTCTATGAGCCAAAGATGAGAGTCTAAGTGGATGAAGCCAGGGAGACAATGCCAAGACAACTGTGGCTTCACACTGGCCAGCAAGTCATGGTAGAAATCTGGGGTGTGGGCTGGAGCCCTGCCCCAGAGGCCCAAAAAGGTAGCCTGTTCAGGCCTCCCTGGCCAGTCCAGCTCAGGCCCAGGTTTGGGCTTCTCCAGGTACCTCAGCTCACCTATCTGGAGCTTTCAAGAACTTATTCCCAGAAGTGAGGACTTGTTTACTGTTCCTCTTTTGGGAAAGGAAAGCCTGGGGCTTTGGGACCAATCATCAATCCTTAGAAGCCTTCCTTGCCATTTCTCCCCAAAGAGATGGGAGAATTGTCTTTCATGTAAATAAGATCTTTAATTGTGCCCTCCTTTTCCTAAACTCAGGGCTTTTTATGTATCTGCCTCACCCCAGACTTCTACTTTACTCATTTAGCCATTATCCTAAACTGCCAGTTATATTTTTTGATCATTACAGCACATGTGTATTGTCACTCCAATTAAGTAGTACATACTTTGTGATTCAGTATGGAGAGCCTGCTATGGTCTAGACCCTTTGCTAAGGGCTTTACAGACTCTCTCAGCTAATCTGCATAAC
Organism: Dama dama; assembly: GCF_033118175.1. Taxonomy (NCBI): domain Eukaryota; kingdom Metazoa; phylum Chordata; class Mammalia; order Artiodactyla; family Cervidae; genus Dama; species Dama dama. Next base: position 74,840,819 of record NC_083691.1, read on the forward strand.
AACCCAGTGAAGTAGGCATCATAATTTATTATCCCCACTTTTCTGGGGGAAGTAGGGGAACAGACATGTCAACAAACCAGTCCAAGATTCTCACTCCTGTGTGAGTTGAACAAGTTAAATAACCTCTCTGGGCTTCACCTCAGTCTCTGTAAAATGGGATGAATAACAGTACCAACCTGATAAGACTTCTATGAGGTTTAAAGGAGCTGAATGTTTAAGTGCTCAGAATAGTGCCTGGCCCATAAGTGTTGGTGAAATAACAAATGACCTTCTGGCAGAGCAGGGCAGAACCTAGGCGGTTTGACTTCAGAGCACATATTCCTAACCGTGATCCATTTCCTTATTGATCATGGCCCGTTTTGTTTCTTCTGGAAATTTTCACAGGGCTTTTGATTTCCACTTTACAAAGATGGGCAGACTGAGCTACAGAAGTGATCAGAACAGGGTGACACATGAGTTTCTCTTCCTGAGAATTCCATTGTGACAGTGCACGTATTCTTATGGGCTAGGCACTGCTGCTCTGCTGGCTTGGCTAGTTATGGTCGATCAGTGTGTTTTTTTAAAAAAAAAAGTAAACTGGAGCAATCTCCTCCATTAGGAAAGAAAGTCTCCCCAACAATGTTCCTATGATCTTGTGATTTAACATAAGAGCAAAACTTCAATGGGTCAAAAAATGGCTGCAGGCTTGTGTGGTGTGTAGGGTGACCAACCATTCTGGTTTGCCCAGGATTAAGAGGTTTTCTGTAACACAGGACTTTCAGCTTTACAACTGGGACATTTCTTAGCAAACCATGTTGATTTGGTCACCCTCGAAATGGGCCAGACTGGGAGAGTCTGAAAGTTAGGCTGGGGCAGTTATTGAAACTTGGGGTCCAGTGCAGGGCTTGCTCATAGACCACGGCAGACAAGGTGAGACAAAGAGTGACTCAGTCCCTCAGTAAGAGGCGCTTCACACACGTTTTCACTCTTCCTAAACACTTCTCACAATGATTTCCTTTTAGGGGAAGGCAAGCAGCAGAATAAAGAGATCTGGCCTTGACTTTAGGGAGACCCCATGAGTAGAAGAAAGAATATGGACTTTGGAGGCAGAGAGATCAGGGTATGAATCCTGTCTCTGATGTGTCATTTTAGACCTTTGTGCGAGTAAGTTAACCTCTCTGAATTTTGTCATAAAAGGATAATATAAGAAGATCAGTGATGGTATATAAAGTGATTTGCACAGGGTGGACTGACAGATGCTAAATGGCTGATGAAAGAGGCCGTAGCTCAAAGGTGGAGCTGCCAATGAACTGGTCCTGATCTGAAACGGGAGCTGAGGTCTCCAGAGAGACGCTGCTGGGTGTTTGGTTCATGCCTGATGTTGTCTCTTGGCCAACTTCTTCTCTTCTTACCTTCAACATCACTTCCTTAAGGAAGCCTTACTACAGACTCATACTTATAAGAAGGATCCTATACTTTTTCATATGACTTTTTGTAATTTGAATTCAAATTTACTTGGAATCTTAAAAATACAACCAACTAGTGACTATAAGAAGAAGAAGCAGACTCACAGATATAAAAAACAAACTAGTGATTACCAGTAGTGAGAGGCAAGAGGGAAGGGGATTAAGAGGTACAAACTGTCCTGTATAAAATAGCCTGCAAGAATCTATTACACAATCTGGGGAATATAGCCAGTATTTTATAATAACTACAAATGGAAGATAGCCTTTAAAAGTTATGCATCACTATAGTGTACACTCGTAACTTCTATAAGATTATACATCAACTATACTTCAATTAAAAATAGTAAAAATTAAAAAGACAAAAATCAAAACAAAAATGTACTTGACAAACTATTTAATTTCTGTCTTTCCCATCTGACCACAAACTCACTTAAGGCAGGGACCTTGTCTGTCTTGTTCACTGTTGTAGGTTTAGCAGACAAATGCTCAGCATACAGTAAGCATTCAGTAAATGCTGTTGAATGAAATGAATGGATGAATCAAATGACCATCAACTGTACTAGGAGAAGACATAGTTTTGGGAGGGAACTTAGGCAGCAGTAAGCCACTAGATGGAGCTACTTCCCTGCATGAAAACTATCCAACACGACTTCCGGGAGACGTGAGGCTCTGAACACTGGATGTCGGCCTCCAATCCTCTGCTCTTTCCAGGGTTTTTACTTTGGTAGTCTAATGCAGCCCGTGGACATGCTTCCTGCTGCGACGGTCTTCCCCACTCTTACCCCGACCTTTTTTTCCCTCACGGCTGGTTGTGGTTTTATCACATACCCAAGCAGAACTCTCCACACAACCACTGGTTTCTAAAACACCAACTTGGAGAGGGGAAATGAGAGGCAGAATAGACTCAGTGTCTCTTAGACCAGACACTTGATTTAAGTCCTGAGCTCATTCATGAGCTAGGTGTAGCATTCTGAGGAAGTAGGGAATGATCTTCAGTGTATCGATCAGTCATCAGTAGTTCTTCACTCAGCATCTATGTATGTATACACAGGGCTGAGCAAACACAGATAGGCTTATAATCTAGTAGGGGATACAAGACATACCTCTACAGGACATAATACACTGTAGTACCTAAGAGCTTGTGGATGGTATTTATAATAAGTGTACTAGGAATTCAGAGGCAGAAAGATTCCTATGACTGAGGGTAGTCGTAGATCTGAAAAAGTCAGGGTCGACCTCCACAGAATACACATTTAAAGATATGGGCACCAAGTAAATTCGTCCCTTTCTCCTAGAGGTGTGGACACAGGACTAGTTGCTTTGACACCACTGAGAGCTTGTTAGAAGTGTAGAACTGTGGGTCTCGTCTCGGACCTGCTGAACCAGAATCTGCATTTTAACAGGATCTCCAGATGGTTTCAGACTTTTGGGGACTAAGTATCAGTATTCACATGTCCCTTTAAAATGAAGTAGAACTCTCTCTAAAATGCTCCTCAATTTTACTGTTAAGTTTAACTTTAGATTTTTATTTGCTTTTTTTAATATTAATTTTTATTGGCATATAGTCGCTTTACAATGTGTTAGTCTCTACTATATACCAAAATAAGTCGGTCACACATACACATATGTCCTCTCCCTTTTGGACTTCCTCCCCATTCAGGTCACCACAGGGCATTTGATTTGCTTTTAAAAGAATAGTATTAAGTACTTCAAATTTCTACCATTTCTGTCTATGAGAACCTATGAAGATTCCTAATAGCCACACTGTCTGTGGGCTCGTGATTCACTAACTGAAAGGAAATCTTTAATTCAGAGCACCTTCACATGTATTTATACAATGGAAACTGTTGTTGAGGAAACTAGGCTTTGCATATTCCTACAGGATGTTTTCTGAATCACTGAAGTGATGGTACAGAGGATAAGAATCCGCCTGCTAATTCAGGGGACTCCGGTTCAATCCCTGGTCCAGTAAGATTCCATATGCCTCAGGGCAACTAAACCACGAACCACAACTACTGAGCCTGCATGCCCTAGAGCCCGTACTCCACCAAGAGAAGCCACCACAATGAGAAGCCGAAGCACCTCAACTAGAGTAGCTCCCTGCCCACTGTAATTAGAGAAAGACTACACTCAGCATTGAAGACCCAGTGTAGCCAAAAATAAACAAATAAATAAAAATTGAAAATAAACCAGAGAGGTTTATTTTATTCTTACTCTGTTCAATTTAATTTTGGTACATTCTAATTCTTTTCTAACCTATGTATGATAGAACCATAACACTGGATCATCTCCTCAGGTCACACCCTACCTCTCCACACTATGTCTTCCCCTAGTACCTTTGATGACCCAACATATGCCATGAAAGTAGAGCCAATAACTGGGGGAAATGTTCTCTCCTAATAGTAAAGTGTACAACTTCCCTGACCCAATAATATCAAGTCAAATGATCTGATTAAGTGTGAAGCCTACATTTTAACATTAAAAAAAATATTTTTGCTTAAACTTAAGCGTGATATTAACTCTACTCATATCAGCTGGATAAATGAAAATTGTTGGAATATGAAATCTGTGATAACTCTGGAGAAAGTTAAGACCCAGCATATCCATAACATTTGCTTTGACCTCTCAGTAAGAAGTGATGGTGGCCTTAGGTCTAACAGTGGTCCCATTCCTCTTATCCACTCACGGAAGCTGGGTGAGTCCATTCAGAAGGCAGCATGGTAAAAGGAAAAGAGCACTAGAAAACTAATGAGGAAACAAGGGATCAATTCTGAGACATGTTAGCTCTATATCTTCACTTCTCTGAGTGTCAGTTCCTCATCTATCAACCTGGGATGTGAGCTAGATACTTGCTAAGGTCCCTCCCTGGTTTAGCATTGTATAAGCCTAGTTAAGCAGGAGTTAGAGCATGGTGGTCATTCATTGAAACCAGACTATATACTCCCAAATAGAGACGGTCCATATTGTCTTCACTTACAGATAGAAAAGTTGAGAAGTTTGGTTACCATAGCAATTCACCTTTATGGAGTCATTTACTGATTTCATTCTGTGAAGTGACAGTATCATGAACTGGCACCTGCACAACTCCCTAATGTTTCCTTTGCTTCCATTCTCGCCGAGGCAACAGTGCCAAGAGTAGTCCTTATCTGGAGAAGCAATCAGAGTTCTCAAGCTGCCTTTCGGTCTGCTAGAACAGAAGGTGCTGACAGGGGTGGGAGTGAAGGCAGGCTTCCTTTCAGTTTACTAATTCTGTAGCCGCCCTTCACAAACTCCAGCAAATATTTTGCGATGTTGCAAGGTGTTAGGAGAAGTGAAAAGCAAGCTGTGATTCAGCTGGTATGAAGACTTTGCAAACAAAAAAGAGTGATCTGTTTTGCAACAAACTATTATTTCTGCCAGAGTCCACAGACTGGAATACTAAAAGAGGTATTTCTGCAAGACAGCGCCATCACAGATATTGGAGTTGCCAAATAAGACTTAATTTTAAATGAATTGGCCCAGCAGGTTCCCACTTGTGGACCTCAGACCCCTGGGAGCGGAGGAGTTACCTGAGGGGATCTGTAAACCCACATGCATGTTCTGTCTGTAGACTAAGTGAAAAATGTGCACATCCATATGGATTCCTTCTCAAACATGCATAAATGTTTTTATGATGAGTGAAATGATCTTACAATGTTGCCGAATATATCTCAGCTTTTTGTTATGTATTTTCTTAATCAGGTAGATACTAAAAAAAGTAGAGTTAATATCATGCTTGAATTTAAGCAAAAACATTTTTTTCATCGTTGACATGCAGTCTTTATACTTGGATCATTTGACTTTGTTATTGGGTCAGGGAATTTGGACACTTTACCATTAGGAGAGAACCTTTCCCTCCAGTTATTGGCTCCACTTTCATGGCATATGTTGGGTAGTACACTCACCATTTGGTTTCTAGAAACTTAAAACCTAAGAAGACATTTTAATGGCTACTTGAACACAGCTGCTCTGTGGGAAATGTCACCCCTAAATATAAGGTATGAATAGTGGATACATGTCTTAATCCACAAATTTATTTAAGAAGTAGAACCTAAATTTTATTCCAGTCTTCCATTTCTTGGCATTGTCAGTAACTTAATCTCAGTGAATTTGTAGATTTCAGCCTCCCCTTTCCCCTGATTGTGTCTAGTTCCTAGGAGGGGTTTATGAGGTGTCAAGGTATGTGGTGGAGGAGGGGGAGTGGAGGGAGTGCTGAATCTGCTCCCCAAGGTTGTTCTACCACACATGCTGGTATTTACTGAGACATCCAGTACCCTGGTCGTATGACCCCTTCAGGTTCAGAAGCACCCTCCATTTCTCTGGCATCCTCTCAGGCACAAGGAGGAAAGCTTTAGGTCTCACTGGGGTATGAAAAATTCTACTAGCCTACCTAAAGCCCCTTCGTCAGGGAGCCACCAGGCACCTAGTCCTTCTCTGAGGTCTTGAAGCCTCCCTGGGGCTCTCCTGCAGGTGTAAGAAACATTTTCTCTACTCCCAGACCCCATACAACCATCTAGGATTGTGCCTCCTTTCCTGGGTGAGCCTATAGAGTAGTGCACAGGACCTGGAAACGTTTCTGCCCTTGGTCTTTTCCCAGGAATTCACTGCCCCTGCCCCACACCAGGAATAAGGAGCTCTTTTCTATGCTTATTATCTTTTCCTCCAAATATTTTGTCTATGGTGTAAGTTTTCTTCTTCTTTATCCTAAGTGCAACTTTTGAAACCAAAAGCCATTTTCTCTGACACTCATTTCTCTACTTCTAGCTATCACATCCCTCCTCTGGGTAAGAAGCACAAAGTAGGTTAGTTGCCTGAGTGAGGGGAAGAAAGAAGGCAGTTAAACACAGGGAAAGGGATAGGCTGGTACTATTCTGCCACATAGATAAATCAATACAAATTTCATGGGTCCAGGGCCTGCAAGGGAAGAAACCAGCCCCAAATGAAATCAGACACTGAGCAAAGAGTGAACTTTTAAAGAATAATTAAAATAAGACTCCCAGCAGTGGTGCAGTTTTTCTAAGGCTTTTCATGTTTTCTACAGTGTTTGTATCCAAGACTAAATGACTTTTAGACATGATGCTGAATAATAAAAGGATCTTTTCTAGGGATGAGGTGAAGGTTGAAACCTCCCTCTGTGGAATATGAAGGCTCGCCAACCAGTCAGATTGGATGTTGGGAGAGGAAGGGTAAGGATGGGAAGAAAGGGGAGGTGCTGTACACTGCCAGGGTATCACTTGTGGCTCTCTTCTCAGGCTCTCTCTGGAACTTCCTTGCCCCTAGGGCTGTTGGAAAGGCAACTGCCACTAACTCTGATATTCCTGCCCTAGGTAGATCTGAAGTGTGTTTGTTCAGTTCATTCATTCATTCATAACCACTGAATTCCTATCCTATGTTCTAGAGAACAAGCAACCCTGCTTTGGTCTTGGTGAATTTATGTAAGAGTCTTGTTGAACAGAAAAGGCATGGTCACTGGATTTCAAGACCTTACAATTCAGTTGGGGAGGGAGTGGAACCCATGGAAAGGACAGGAGAAGGAGTGATGTCAATATCATGACGGGAAAATGCAGGCTGTAGTGAAACGCTGCGTCAAGCCTGGAGGTGCCAGAGAAGGCTTCTGGGGTAGAAGAAGAAGGAACAGGTAGAACTTGAGAGAAGGAACACCAGGGCTTTGGGGGCAGGGCAAACTCGGGAGGCTCTGAAACAGCCCAAATTTCCAGTAGCCATACCTTTCAAATTTGATGATTATGAACACGCTTTTCTCATTCAAAAGGCTCTTGTTAACTGCAAGCCTAAGTTCCATTTCCATTTCTCAACTTGTGCTAAATCAAGAGCCTAGCAGAGAAGGCCATGGCACCCCACTCCAGTACTCTTGCCTGGAAAATCCCATGGATGGAGGAGCCTGATGGGCTACAGTCCACAGGGTCGCTAAGAGTCAGACACGACTGAACGACTTCACTTTCACTTTTCACTTTCATGCACTGGAGAAGGTAATGGCAACCCACTCCAGTGTTTTTGCCTGGAGAATCCCAGGGACGGGAGCCTGGTGGGCTGCTGTCTATGGGGTCGCACAGAGTTGGACACGACTGACGTGACTTAGCAGCAGCAGCAGCAGGAGAGAAGTGGGTGGGTGTGAGAGTGGGGAGGGTCCTTCATCATGCAACAGCCACAAACTCTCCCCCTGGCCTCTTGGAGACAGAATGGCAGTTGACTTAAAAGATCCTATGTTTCAGGGACTTCCCTGGTGGCCCAGTGCCTAAGACTCCATGCTCCCGATACAGAGGTCCAGGTTCTGCCCCTTGTCAGGGAACTAGATTCCACAAGCTGCAACTAACAGTTAACATGCTGCATCTAAAGATCCCACGTGCTGCAACTAAGATCTGGGGCAGTCAAATAAATAAAAATTAAAAAAAAAATTTTTTTTTAATTTAAAAAAGATCCTATATTTCAAGGGAAGAAGAATCTGTTGGCAAAACCAACAGACACCAGAGAACTTTTGTAAGCAATGTATTTTTATCATTAAAATACATTAAAATACATTGGACAAAGCTCATGTGTTCCAAATGGGCTATCTTAGCTGAGTATGCTCACCTGAGTTTGAGGAGAGAGTTTTGAAAATAGAGGTTTGTTGCAAACGATCCACAAAGAAAGCAAATTAACATCTATTTTATAGATGAAGTATAGTGTGAGAAGGCAGGAGGATCTCTGGCCCACTAAATCATGAAATAGGATGATGTTTCTCCAGCTGTGCAAAACTTAATATCCTGTTTGGGGAACCTCAATGACATCACCTGAAGGCCAACTCGGTGATGTGGAAACAAATCAAAGGACTGCATTTGGCAAGAGACCCCAACGTTCCAGATCACGCAGGAAACGATGTACTATTACTCTTGAGTGCATGTAGCAAGAAAAGAAAATCCTAGGGTAAATAATCGGAACAAACTAAACACATTTGCATTAAACTGTAAACAGTCATCTAGATTGAATTACTTAACAGTTTAATCCATCAGTACAGAATAACATGAGCTTTAGCTTAGGCCAGTAAGATAACCCTGAGAGATGTCTGAAAGACCTCTGGCCAAATGTGGCCCATAAGATGATGAAGGAATTAAGAAACAATAAAAGTAGCAGCATGGGAAAACATTGTGCCACTACTGTGTAGCCACTAACCATTTATATCTACTCCAGATTTTTCCCAAAACGCTGATCATTTCTAGAACTATCTAGAACAAGAGTCAGCAAAATTTTTCTTGTAGGGTCAGGTAGTAAATATTTTAGCTTTGCAACTCTGCTGTTGTACCACAACAGCAACCCCAGACAATCTATTAATGAATAGTCATAACTGTGTTCCAATAAAAATGTATACACAAAAGCAGGCAACTAGTCTGTGGGTCATAGTTTGCTGACTCTTGAACAACTACATAGATGTAGGAAAACTGCAAGCTCATTTGAAAGAATTACAAGTTTCCTGGAGCACCTCAGCAGATCGGTTTCTGTAGGGCTGAGAGGAGGGTGTATTGGTCCATTTGTCAGCAAACTGTGCCCTTTTTCTACAAACATTACATAAGCAAATCTGGATGAGGTGCTGTCATGAGGCTAGTTGGCTTGCAAGCAGCAGATCTGGTGCTGGATTCAGAGAGTTGTTAGTCTGAAGTGCAAACTACTTACACAGAAGGAATAAGTGCACTAAGCCAATCCCATAGTCTTTTCACATTTCCACCACTCCTGGTAGCTTTGTAAGGTAGCTTGGGGATGGTGTAGCTGACACCAACTTCAAAACGTAAAATTGTACACCAAAAAGTTTCATTTCTGTTCTAATTCAGAGTCATTAAAATAACTCTTTTGTCTGGGCAAATCAATGTACCTGCCACATTTGCAGTTGCCATTGAATGGACAGCACAACCCATCCTCTGTCACTACTGGCCACTGAGGCTCAGGCATGTGTAACGTGTACCCTGAATTGAAACGTAGAGCTGGGCCCTAATTCTCTTTCAGTAGTTTGAACTGAAACACTAGAGGGAAGAAATAGCTGGTGGTAGAGATGAAGCCAGAAAGGTCACGTGACCTCGGGAATTAGAATGGCCCTTTGTGGTCCTTGTGCCAGATGTGTTCACGATAAAAGCAGAAGCAAAAAAGAGAAAGTGTTTCTGTTTCCAGTTCCAGAGGACTGGCTGTTCTTCAGGAATCTTGATATTCCAGTGCAACCACTCTGTGAATTTATAATAGCCTCCCTTTCCCTTTTCTTGACTTGTCTTGATTGGGCCTTTTCTCAGTAAAGCATGTGGTGCTCAACCAGGCACATTTCTTGCCACAAATGACATTTTATTTGGTGTTTCAGATCTACCACCCATGAATGTAAGATTCTATACATCCGACTGTGACCTAACTTCTATACCTGCTGGAGGTAACAATCAAATTTTCCCTGTCAGTGACTTTTAGTCTGTCCTTCCCATTCCCATGTTCCCAGTGTGGCCTAGTTTATCACTCTATCTGAATTTCAGCCACAGTCCTGGAAGGCTCCTTTGCCTCTGCTCATTCCCTATTCTCCATCTGTTGTCAGAGCTCTGAGATTAATACTTATAAAATCTACTCTCATCAAATCACTTTCCAGATTAAAAAGTCCATAATGCTTTCTGACTGCCTCCTGGATTCAATATGATATCAACAAACCAGTCTTTTAGGCTTCATAATCTGATCCCACCTTATTTATTGTATTCGTATCTCCCATAACCCTTCAAGATGAGCTTCAATTTCAACCACTTAATCTCCAATAAGCTCTGTTAACATCTTTCTCTTCATTCCTACTTCCCAATTATAATATTATCTATAAGAAAGGATGGGAAGGAAAAAAAGGCTGTATTTGTTCTCTTCCACCTGATAGTCCACATTCCAAAGGGTAAGTGTCTGAATACAATTAGAAACATGACAAGTATTAAAAGTACATGAAATTGAAGCTTCTGGATAAAGACAGTGGAATGAAACACATCTAGTTTTCATCCTTCTCAATCTCCCCACATAAAAATACAATAAAGGGGTGGCATAAATCCTAAGGATAAAGAGAGTGAAAGAGGATACCAAAAGAACCAAATTTTGGAGTAGAAAACAGACAAATAGTAATGGACTTGGCAAACTTTGAGAGACCACAAGTAAGTTAGTAAGCTGACATTAAGTGAAGACAAATTGTATAAGCACCCTCAGTTCAGTTCAGTTGCTCAGTCGTGTCCGACTCTGTGACCCCATGGCCTGCAGCACGCCAGGCTTCTCCGTCCTTCACCAACTCCTGGACCTTGCTCAGACTCATGTCCGTTGAGTCGGTGATGCCGTCCAACCACCTCATCCTCTGTCGTCCTCTTCTCCTTCCACCTTCAATCTTTCCCAGCATCAGGGTCTTTTCTAATGAGTCACTTCTTTGCATCAGGCAGCCAAAGTATTGGAGCTTCAGCATCAGTCCTTCCAATGAATATTCAGGACTGATTTCCTTTAGGATTGACTGGTTTGATCTCCTTGCTGTCCAAGGGACTCTTGAGAGTCTTCTCCAAGACCACAGTTCAAAAGCATCAATTCTTTGGTGCTCAGCTTTCTTTATGGTCCAACTATCATATCCATACATGACTACTGGACTCTAGAATCCTCAAAAAACTCACGGATTAATGGCATCTCCAGAAGAGGGGTTAAATGGGGTGTTGAAACAAGGAAGACTGGTTGAATTAAGGTTGTTTGAGGATCAGGTAGCTTCCTAGATTTCTCCTCTTCCCACTCCACATCACTGGTTGATCACCCCTCCCACACTTTGGCCAAAGTCTAGAGGTTTAGGCTTCAGAGATGGGAAAACAGATGGTTTCTGGTTGGAGGAAAACCAGTCATGGTTGAGGGTGGGTAGTACTTAAAGCAAGAAAAATAAGTGGATGCATGTATATTGAATACTAAGACTTTCTGCTTCTTCTGACACTTTATCTTTCAGCCAAGAGAAACCAGAGGACTAATCTGTGCAGAATATGACCATCTCAAAAAGAAGTATCTAAATATACTGACTTTAGGAGTCCCTTTGCAAATACCTTAGATAGATCACCCCAAATCAGTGATTCTAAACTTAAGACACATATGGCAAAGTCTGGAGACATTTTTTATTTTCACAAAACTTGGTGGGGTGGGGGGTTCTAGCATCTAAAGGGTAGAGGTTAGGGATGCTGCTAAAATATCCTACAATGCACAAGAAAAGCCTCCCACAACAAATGATTACCCAATCTAAAACATCAGTAGTGTTACTGCTGATAACCTCTGCCTTACATGAAACTCATAGTCAACTTCTACCAACAGAGTTTCCAATAGTCTCCCCAAGAAAGAAAAAAAGACCAGACACTTGAGGAAAACAAAACAGAGACCTAAACAAACAGATAAAAGCAACATGGAGGAAACAGAGACTGCGGGAAGAAAAAAACTACAAAACGACACTTGCCTCCCACTTATGACCAGGGACCAAACAATTAGGAATCCAGACAAGTCTAGAAAACTGTTTTCTGACATTGGACAACAGGACTGCCTTTCACATCTAAGTCCTGGATTTGACTTTTGTTTACAAGGATCCAGTTTTAATTTACTGAAGAATTTCCCCACTGATTTATAACGCCACTTGCGTCACATGCCACCTTTCCACACATGTATTCATCTACTCGTTGTTGCTCTGTTTCTGTCTTTGTGCTGGTATAATACTGTCCTAATAATTCAGTTTTATAACAGAATTTGATATTTGGTACATCAAGTCCCTCCAATTTATTAATCATTAAAAGTGTCTTTTGGCCCTTTGCTCTTCCATATAAACTTCATTATCAGCTTGCTGAGTTCTGTCTTGTTCAATAAATTTTATAACTTTCTCCAAAAGGACTTGGACACCTTTTGTTATATTTCTTTTTATATAGTTTCTATTATATATATTTTCAAATTACATTTAGTTTTTGCTGGTATGCTTAAATGCATTCTGCTTTTGTATACTGATCTCCTTAGCAGTAAATTGCATAAATTCTTTATTCAGTGTAATAATTCATTGGGGAATCTTTGGAGAGCCACAACACACTGAAATACTGCAAACAATTAGTTTTGTTTTTCCCTTCTGACCTCTATACTTTTTTCCTCTTTGTCTTGTTTAACTGCACTGGCTAGAATCTCTAGTGCAATGTGAACAGAAATGGTGAGGGACTTCCTCGGTGGCCCAGTGGTAAAGGCTGCACTCACAACGCAGGGGGCCTGGGTTTGATCCTTGGTCAGGGAACTAGATCACATGTGGTGCAACTAAGACCCAGAACAGCCAAATAAATAAAGGCAGATTCTTCACCATCTGAGCCACCAAGGAAGCCCAAATAAAAATACTTTAAAAAAGAAGTGGTAAGAGTAGGCATTCTTGTCTTGTTATTAGTTTTAAAGGTGATACATTTAACACTTGACATGATGTTTGCTGTGGACTTTGATGTTACCTTTTAGGAGGTTAAGAATTTCCATTCTAGTTTTCATTGTTTGTTGGATTTTACCAAAAATGATCATATAGTATTTTTTTTCCCATTTATTTCTTAATGTGGGTAAATAACAGATTTTTAAAAAATATTGGCCAATCTTGCATTTCTGGGATAAACCTGTATTGGTCACAAATATTATCAACTGTTAAGAATTGAGCAATTAGTTTTCTAATATTTTCCATCTTTGCTCATGACTGATAATGCTCTGTAATTTTCTTTTCTTTACAGTACTTGCCTGATTTGGGTAACAAGGTTATACTAGCCTTATAGAGTGAGTTGAGTAGTCCCACTTTTTCTCGTTTGAAAAGGTTTGTGTAAGTCTGGAATCACTTAATAGAATTTTGGTATAATTCACCTGCAAAATTATCTCATTCTTATGTTTGATTCCTGATAAAATTTCTTTAGTGACTATAGGATCTTTCAGGTTTTAAATTTATTCTTGTCAATTTCAATCATTATTTTTATAGGAAAATATCCATTTCACCTATTTTTCAAATATACTGGCATGTCCACAGTATTCTTTTTCTTTGCTGTATCTAGAATTAAGCTCTAATATCTATTAAAATTGTCTATTTCTGATTTTTTAAAAATCAGTCTTGCTATAGGTTTTAGAGTACTGGTCTTTATAAAGAATGAACTTTTTGAGCTCTATTCATTTCCTATTGTACCTTAGTTTTACATGTGATTCATTTATAATCTTATTTTTATTAATTCCTTACCCTTACTTTCTTTGGATTTGTTTTCTAACTTCAATTCTTAGCTCACTGTCAGACTTTCTTTTCTTTCTAGATAAGCATTTAAAGCTATACACAACCCTCTGAATTCCACTTTAGTTGTATCCCACAAGTTTTGATAATTATTATTTGATCTTAAGTAAATTCTAATTCAACAATGACTGTTTGGACTCAGTTATTTAGAAGCATGTTTTATCCAAATACAGTTGTCCCTCCGTATCTGCAGGGGACTGTTTTCAGGACCACCCCCCACAATACACCACAATTTGCAGATGTTCAAGTCCCTTATATCAAATGGTGTAGTATTTCCATATAAACTATGCACAGCTTTCTTACTATATACTTTGAACCATCTCTAGATTACTTATAATGCCTATAATACTATGTAAATAGTTGTAAATACAGTGTAAAGGCTGTCTAAATAGTTGCCAGCACATGGCAAATCCAAGTTTTGCTTTTCAGACCTTTCTGGAAATTTTGGGGGGAATATTTTCAATCCGTGGTTGGTTGAATTTGTGGATGCAGAACCCAAAGGATAGAGGGCTGACTATATACACTCTAAAAAAAATTATCTTTCTGTTGTTGATTTCTAACCTGTGTTATGATTAGACTTTGGTCTTTCTGGTATCAAATCTCTGAAAATTGTTGACATACGTCTTATGGCTTAGTACATGATTTTTTGCTAATGGTTGTATGCTTAACAGTGCATATTATTCCGTTACTGAGATGATCTTTTCTGTGTCCATTAGATCAAGTTATTAATTGTACTGTTCAAATCTTACTGAATTTTTAATATTTCGGCTGTTTGATCAATTAGTGCAAGAAGTATATAAAACCTTTCACTACAACAGTTTCATCAATTCTTCCTTTATATATTTTGAAGATATCAGCAGTATACAACCAAGACTTGTTTTTATCTTCTTGGAAACTTGAACCTTTTATCAGTATGTAATGGTCTTTTTTTCCTCTAGTAATGCTTCTGACCTGAAGACTTTCTTTCTCTATATTACTATAGCCACGTCAATTTTCTTTTAATTAATGTTTGCCTGGTATACTTTCCCATCCTTTTACTATAAATGCACATTCAGCATATGGCTGGAACTTTAAAAGAAATGTGACAATTTGTTTCCTTTAACTGGAAAATTTAGTATATTCACATCATTTGTGTTAGAGATACATTTGAATTTATTTCCTCCATATTACTTTGCTCTGTTTTCTAAATGTCTTTTCCCAGCACTCTCCTTTTTTGACTTCTTTTGGATTGATATATTTTCTCTTACTCCATATACCTCGGTTTGGAAAATATGCTCTTTATTTTATTCTTTGTTAAGAAATTTTAACATGTATTGCTTTAAAATGTATTTTTTTTACTTAACCAAGTTGAAAATCTGTCAATATCTTTTTCTTCTTGAGTACTTAATCTGATCAACTATTTTATTATTTTCCAGTATTTTAGTTATTAACTCCACAAACTACATGTTAACATGTTTCATAATCAATGTTTGTCTATACTTAGCTGCATATTTATCATTTTATGGAACTGACCATTCTCTCTTGTATTTCATTAATTTTTGAGCTCATTTTCTTCTTCCTGAAATATGCCTTTTCGAATGTCCTCTACTGAGGATTTGGTTGGTTTAAACACACCTGCTTGCCTAAAAATGTCTATCTCATCCTTGTTCTTAAGGAGAGATTTTAATTTTCTTCCCCATGTCTTCCCAAGGCTAAGGCTAGGATAAAAACATATTCCCACTGCCTTTTTCTAAGAGGGGTTTTATAGTAAATACACTGAAAACACTGCCTTGTAGGGATCCATGCTTTATGCACCTATGTCTGATCTAACCTTCCCGCCTTGCTCAAGTCCAGGGCTTTGTCGTCTATGCACATGATGCTTTAAGTAGGTTTTAGACACTGACAGGTTGGAAGATAATTCTTTTAAGGCAAGCATGGGCTTTGGTACTAATGTACATTTTGGACTTCTTTTTCTTTGTTTCTGGGCTCTAAGAATCATCATTATTTCCTGCCAGTTGATAGGTACACAGAAATTTTATATACTTATATGAATATGTGTACATGTAAATAAATGGCTTCCAGTATTTTTATTGTATGACTAAGTTTCTCTGGCTATCTTTTCACAATGTTGTTGGAGACTTAAGTCCCTATATTTGTATGTTTAAAACTGCAAATCTTTTATAGCATGATGGAAAATTAAAAACCAAGAAAGAACACCATTGCCCTCTGGTGGAGGAACTTACTATTAGAACATATAAAGGAGACCCACTATAACTCAACTTCTCATTTCCTCATTTAGTCAACAAGGCAGTCAAATCTTTTAACAGGTCATTTGAATCTGTCCCTTCATTTCCATTCTCTGAGTCTCACCTTAGTCGAGTTCCTTTTTTTCTGCTAGAATTCCTGTTTTTGAAACGGTCTCTCTCTTTAGTTACTATTCTTTCAATATATTTTCTTTGTACCTTACTTTTATAATACTATATTAATTGATAGGTTGTTTATCAGTCTTGCTGATGGTTATGAGCAAAAAACTTGGAGCCAATAAAAGTAGTCTGATTAGAGATGAGAACATAGTATAGATCCAATAAACGTTAGGTGAATTGAAACAAGTATTTAGTACCAGTTATTCACTTACCAAATTTATCTGGGAGGCAGCATAAGCACAAAAATTCCCAAGCTTTTATCCTGCACTAACATACTGATGAACGACATTCACATGTATCATTCTGTTGGCTTACTTAGATTTTTAAGAAACTTTTTTTAAGAAATAATTTTTAATTGCAAAATACATGAGAAGTATTAAACAATTCAGAGTTCTGCAATAATGATGCTGGAGACCCAGGTTCTCACTGTGGAAGAAGATACAAATATCAAATGGGTAAAGGCAAGAAAGAAGCCTGTGGGGCTGGCTTGGAATTGAAGGTATTAGAGAAACTGGTGATTTCTAATAAATGTTTCTTAGTTCTTTCTGTTGAAGGGCCCTATAAGCAATGACAAGCCAGCAGGTCTAGATCTTAGTTTCTAAATACCATTGTCCACTAAAAAAAACCTAAGGATCTTTGGAGAAATGGCTGATTCCAAGGATGGGTGAAGGGAAAACAACAAGATAAACTTGGAACATTTTGTGCTGGAGAGTAAGAAATTTCTCAAAGAACGATAAAAACATGTCAAAAAGACTCAGAAGCTAGCCTAAAAGGTCTCCCACTGACCAAATACGGAACAATTTTGACATTAAAACAAATGAGAGTAACAGATGAATAAAATAGGAATTTATGAGTTCATACGAAAAGAAGTGAGAAAAGGAATCTTTTCTTTAGAGTAGAATGCCAACTAATAAATGTGGGGGAATGAGAAAACTGGAAAACTATCATTTGGCAGCTATCAGAGTTAACAATTCAACCAAGAAGCATCACTGGATGCTAAACTTAGTGTATGAAAGTTTGCTAAGAAACAGAATATTTACAGTCTCAAAGTATCTGCCCACAAAATGCTTGCTAAAAGAAAAAAATTAGAAACTTTACAGTGGAAAAATCTAGCAGACACCACCAAAAATAAGCAAAATCAAAACGAACGGCTTGTGATGGAGCCACCAATGCCGTGATTCGATGCACTGAGGACACTGTCACTTCTGTGGTACTCCTGCCAAAAAGACAGAAGCTCACTTTAATCATAAACAAACATCGGAAAATCTCAAATTAAGGGGCACTTCATATACATAAGTAGTCTATATTTTTCACGCCTTTGACATTTCTGAGAGACAGACTGAAGAACTGCTCCAGACTAAAGGAGACTAGAGACTTGACAGCTAAATGGAATGTGTTGTTCGGGATTGAATCCTGGACCAATTCACCCCTGCCCCTCTCCCCGGCCATTACTGGAACAACCAGTGAAATGTGGAAAATATTAGATACTGTATTAATGCTAGTGTTCTGATTTTGATAATTATGCTGTAGTTATATAAGAAAATATCCTTATTCTTAGAGAATACACACTTATTTGGGGTAAAGAGGAATCACTTGTAAGTAATATTCAAGTGGTCAGAAAAAAAGCATTTATTCTACACTTATGATAAATAGATAAAGGGAAACCTCTTCTTTAGAGTAGTATGACAACTAATTAATATAGAAGGAATAATGTAGGTAGAAAAATCACAATTTTGTAAACATCACAGTAAAAGTTTATTCAGACAAGAATTATCAAAAGATGCTAAATCTAGGAGAGGAAGATTTGACAAGAAATAGAACATCAATCAACCTGGGTCTCAAAGTTTCTCCTCACAAATTATCTACTAATTGCAAAAGTTAAAACAGGAACTAACTATACAGTGGAGAAACTGGACAACATCTTACTCAAGCGATAAAATTAACATCACCAATAAGAGGCAAGGGGACATTCTGAGAGCCTGGATATGACACTGAGAGGACACATCATTCACAGTATTTCAGCCCACACTGTATAATCCAATTGTAACCATAAGGAAGAATCAGAAAAACCCAAACTGAAGGATAATCTATACTTTAACTGTCCTGTATTCTCCAAATAAATACTATAAAAGACAAGGAAAGGCTGAAGAACTGGTCCAGATTAGAGTGATGATAATCTAACATATGATCCTGGGTTAGATCCTGTAGTTGTAAAAAAATTTACCAATAGGACAACAAATGGAACTGGAACAAGGACTATAGATTAGATGAAAATATTAATGTTAAATTCCTGAATTTGATAACCATACTTCACATGCTTGCTCTTATGAAGTACATATGTAGTATTAAAGGGTGTGATTTCTGCAATGTATTCATCATGTGGTCAAAAAAATGTGTAAGGAGACAGAAAATGGTAAAGCAAATAGAAACATTAACAAGCTGAAGTACAGAACAATGTATACATTTCTTCTGCCTGAAATTCTCAAAAAATAAATATGTATCTATGCATGTAAATATATATTTCTAGGATACTAAAATTATTAGTACTCTCCTGCTCCCCCAGGTAAAGGAATTAGAAGCTAAAAAGTACTAGGTAGTTGGCATGAGGCTGTAAAGGGTTAAGTCTCTCTTTTCTCAACCCTTAGTTCTATCCCACAGAGAAAACCGTATATTTGTATACATAAACTTCTGCACAAATACACAAATCTTGTATTATTTTGATGGCTGCATATTTTAATGAAAGTACTTAAGAAATTTTCTGTTGGTATTTGTTTCTGACATACATACATTAAATACAATCTGAGATTTTTTTTTAAAAATGTTATTTAACTTGATAAAGGCTATATGTGATCTTAACCTGTCATGTTATATTTTCTATTTTTTAATTTCTTAAAAAAAATTTTTTTTAAAATATTTTATGTTTTATTTTGGGACTTTCTTCCTCTTTTAATAACTTCTATTCAACTTACGGCAGTCACATTGTTATTTCAACAATATGAAGGTTTATAACACTTATACTACTCCGAGGTATAACACTGACAAATATCTTCACAGAACAACCGGAGTCTGGCCACTGGATCATTTACAGTAGAAGGCTAGTCAGGCATGAATAGGAAATATGAGTTGTGGAAATCCATATCCCAGTTGATACTTGAAAAATGTACTTTCCCAAAGTTGACCAATGCAGCTTTTAATGGATCTGGGTCACTCTCTTAATCAGGTCCTATTATGTATCCCTTGTGTTGATTTTAGCTTAAAATCCCAAATTAAAGCATGAGACGATACTTCTTGCCCTCAGAGCTATTGTTATTGTATTTTTCATTATTGCTATGATCTTTCTGGGTAAGAATAAGAATTTTTTTCCGAGGGGGAAAAAACCTTATGGATAAAATTAAACAGTTAAAACTTTAAATACTTTCCACAGTAGTTTTAAAACAAATAAAAATGTGGTATTTATACCATGTGTATCATCATTGTATCTAGTCTACCATTTTATAGTGATACATCTTTATACTGCACTTGGCAATGGGGAATACTTTTTTTGGCCTCCCACAGTAAGCTTGTTTCAAAAGCAGAAGTCCTGTACCTCTAAAGGCAGCAAAAGAAAAGGCTTTGTCTGAAACCTGAAAATGAACAGACAGCCCAGAAATAAACCCACACACGTAAAATATACAATGGAAAAAAGACAATCTCTTCAGCAAGTAGTGTTAAGGGAAAGTTGGACAGCTGCACGTGAATCAATGTAGTCAGAACACACAGAACACACCCTCTCACCACACACAAAAATAAACTCAACATGGCTTAAACACTTAATAAGACGTGATATGATACCATAAAACTCCTAAAAGAGAATGCAGGCAAAACATTCTCTGAAATAAATCGTACCAATGTTTCTTAGGTCAGTCTACCAAAGCAATAGAAACAAAAGCAAAATTAAACCAACTGGACCTAATCAAACTTATAAGCTTTTGTATAACAAAGGAAATCATATACAAAATGAAAAGAACCACCTACAGTCTTGGAGAAAATATTTACAAATGATGTGACTGACAAGTGCTTTATTTCCAAAACACACAAACAGTTCACATAATTCAACACAAAACCCAAACCACCCAACCAAAAAATGGGCAGAAGACCTAGACACGTCTCCAAAGAAGACATACAGATGGCCAACAGACACATGAGAAAGATGTTCAACGTCACTAATTATTAGAGAGAAGCAAATCAAAACTACAGTGAAGTACCACCTCACACAAGTCAGAAAGGCTATCATTATAAAGTCTACCAATAACAAATGCTAGAGAGGGTATAGAGAAGAGGGAACCCCCCTACAGTGTAAGAATATGAGTTGGTACAGTCACTATGGAAAACAGTATGAGTGTTCCTCAAAAAACTAAAAATTGAACTAACATATGATCCAGCAATCCAACTCCTGGGCTTATATTCAAACAAAACTACAATTCAAAAGACTGACACATAAAATGGAATATTACTCAGTCATAAAAAGAATGAAATAATGTCCAATTAACATGATGGCCTTAGAAATTACTGTACTAAGCGAGGTCAGAAAGACAGATACCATATGATTTCACTTAAAGGCAGAATCTAAAATATGACACAAACGAACCTATCTAAGAAACAGAAACAGACTCTCTGACAAAGAGAACAGCCTTGTGACTGCCGAGGGGGCTGTCAGGGTGAGGAGATGGATTGGGAGTTAGGGGTTAGCAGATGCACAGAATGGATAAACAACAGGGTCTTACTGCATAGCACAGGGAACTGGATTCAATATCTTGTGATATACCATAATGGCAAAGAATTTAAAAAACAATGTATATATACGTATAACTGAATCATTCTGTTGTCCACAGCAGAAATTAACACAACACTATAAATCAACTACACTATAGTTAAAAAAAAGAAACCTCAAAGCAGTCTTTTAGCAGTCTATATTAAATATATATTTAAAAAAAGAGTCAAAATGTTTGCTTTGTCTATTTATTTTTGGTGGGGGAGGGAAAAGAAGAGGTTAAAAAAATGTTTGGTGTCTGCTTCAAAGCACTTTCCCAAAGAATGGTGATTCATTCACTATACATCATTATGGATGCACAATGTTCTTCTGGCTTTCATGATGGTCTGAATTCAAGGTGATATGTGTTTTTCTGAAATCCAGTGTATTTTTTGGACATATGTGGGTTGTCCCTTGAGTTCCTGTTCTCATATGAAAGGTACTGGCACGTTGGCTTCACGAATAAAAAATAACATAAAAACAACTTTTGTTTAATTTGGGTCTGGGATAATTTATTTAAGGAACTATTAAACAACAATGGGCTCAGATATTTAAATGCCCTATGATGCTGCAATTAATTAAGGAACGGCTGATTCTAAAGTTACACAACCAACAGGGAATGAGGGAAGGATTACAAGTCCGAATGCCAAATTCAAAGCCATATATCAACAACTTCCTTCTTTTGCAATATCTATAATGTAGAGGGAAAAAGAATAAAAATTATGAGTAATGATAAATTAAAAAGTGCATACAGAACTAGGAAAATACTTTTGTTAGATTTGCTACTTACTCCAGTTAAATAAGATGTTTGTAAAGAAAATAAAAGCTTAAGGCAGAAAACTAGTTACATTGCTGCTGAACTTCTTAACAGCAAAAGAAAGAATACCAGTCTACTTCCCTGGTTTAATTGTCTTAAGACATGTTATTTTGTAACTTGAACATCTAAGTTGTGCCTTGAAAATTCAAAGCAAAAAGGAAAATCGTACAGAAAACCAGAAACTTCAATACACCTAAACAGACGTTTGCTTGTAGTTTTTGGTATCCAAAACCTTTTTTCCACACATAGCGCAGATGCCTAAAACAAACAAACAGAAAACTCATGTAAGCAATCAAATGTTAACAACAGCTAATTATATCAATCAAATATTTAACTAATACCAATGATTTGGTTTATTTAAGTCACTGCTGAAGGTAAAAAAAAAAACAGCATCAGAAAAGAGAAAACATATATATTTTTAACTATGATAAGTTCTATATATTTTGCCTTAGAAAAAAGAGCATTTATCTGACAAATAAGATTTATGAAGGGCTACTTTTTTACTGTGTTATCCAAATCAGTATCAAAAGAAGTACTTTGATATAAATATAAAAGTGGTATTAAGAGAAACTCACCCTTTTTGTAGGCACAGCCCTGGCAATAATGAGAACCCGGTTGGTGTACAGAACTTTTACAAATTCTGCAAGTGGAGAATTTATTCTTTCCATATGGATCAAATCTAGAGATTTTTTTTAAAAAAAGAAAAATGTATAATACAATAGAAATACTCTTAAATAACCTCACTTAAGCAACAAATGTGATTAATCTACGCTTTCTGGTCCCTCTATAAAACTCTACAAAATTGATAGGCATAGCACTCTTCTAACTGGCTACTCTCTTAACATACCTGCACACTTCTGCCCCTTCCATGTAAGCTGTATGCTTATAAAGAGTCATCTGTACTTAATCCCAAACCTGTTTGTAATAGTTGTATTTGTCAATCTATTCACGTGATACAAATTAAATATTACGGAAACTCATGAAATGAAGAGTACAAAAAATGTAACTGATCTATTAAAAACTAAGTGAATACTTTAGGATGACCAGGAAAGAGTGAATCATTAAAACTGCTACAGCATTAGTCATGGGTAAGAAAACTTAAAAATTGAGAAAAAATTCTAAATGGAAGGACTTGGCCCTTGAAAAGTGTCAGTTCTTGAGCTACTTTAAAGATACTGAAAATATATATTCTGGTTATGATTTGTATAAGGCAAATTATAAAGTAGACTCATATTCAAAAAGTCTTGTCTCAATGTAAAATGATTGATGAAATATATGTACAGCTATGTGCTTTGACTTAAAATAAGGTATGTGTATCTCTTCATAATTGCCTAGTTTAACTGATATTTTCAATTAACTGATGTAAACTTCTTTGTATAAAAAAGTTTCTATTAAATGAAAATGTCATCTTACTGTAACTGGAGTGCAAAATAACTTCAGAGGAAATACTTCCCATCAAATTGGCAGTAACTTTTTGTAACTGAACTCATATACCAAATACCAACACTGTCCAGACCTGGTTTCTTCTCTTGGGTACAATACGAGAGCTCATTTTCAAAGGTTAATTTTTCTAAATCCAAAAGAATGTCACTTTACTTCCCACAAGGGAAGTTAAAAGTGAACCTGATGTGAAGTAATTAGCCTCCAACTAATAAAAAAATTAAAAAAAAAAAAAAAAGTGAACCTGATTCTTCCTTTGAATAATAAGCTCAATTTGTTTGGACCTACAAGTCTACAGATTACTTTTTCTTAGAATCATATTTTTTTCTAAAATGTACATTTTAATATATCAGAAATCTTATGTATACTTCCCAAAATGAGACATTTAAAATATCCCAAAGTAATAGCTACTTATTAATGATACTGAAGTCAGTTTGGGAGCATAAAGGAACTAGAAGGACCTAAAACTGTATGTTCTATAAAAGAAACAACTGGGTCAATAATAACTGAATGATCTTAGAAGACATCAATACGTCAGTCAACAATACACAATGAGACAATGTACTGAAGTTTAAGTCTATCATGCTATTTTATACTCATTATTTAATAAACACCTCTATGTGTAAGGCACTTTATGTATTAGAAGCTTTATTATTAAAAGCCAAAGATGAACTTGACAAAGCTTCTGTCCTCATCCAGTTGACATTTGTGAGAGGAGACAGACAGTAAGTAAGGAGACAACCACACTTTTAAGATAGTAATCCCTGTTGTAGAGAAAATTCAAAGAGGATAGTGTGGTGGACAGGAGGGGAAGGAAGGAAGGAAGGAAGGAAGACATTAGTTTAGATGCTGGTTAGGGACTGTCTCTGAAGAAACGACATTTCAGCTGCAACTCAAGTAACCAGAAGGAGCCGGCTATGTGAGCTCTTAGGGATGAGTTCTAGTAAGAGAGCACAGTAAGCAAAACCTCTTCCAATGAGAGTGGGCTTGGTAAATCTGATTCAAGAGCTGGCTCAATGGGAAGTCACAGAGGTAGGAGGGGCCAGACCATAAAGGACCCTGTGAGAATGTGGCACAGGGCCTGGATTTTATTCAATGTAAAAGGAAACTCAACGGACAGTTTTGAGCAAAGGAGTTAAATATCCTTTAAGGAACCACTCTGATTATTATAAGAATGAAGTACAGGGAATCAAAGAGGAAACAGGGAGACAGAAGCTATTACAGTATTCAATAAGAAATAATAATGATGGTTTAGAAGCGGGTAATAGCAGTGAGATGAACAGAAGAAGGTGGATTCAGGTTACTTTTTGGTAGTAGAGCCATAGAACTCACTAATGGCTTTGGGAAGTGAATGAAATGAAGAAATCAACGAGGAATTTTGGTTTGTACAAGTAGGTTGAACCCCAGAGCCATGATGAGAAGACTATGATTAGACTGAAGGAAAAAGAGGATGCTTGTCAAACATCAAATTAGAAAAGTCAAGGAGGCAACTGGATATATGTCTGGAGTTCAGAAAAGTCAGGATGAGATATACATGTGGAAGTCATTAACATACAGTTTGAATTTAAAGGTGTTGGACTAAAGTCACTTGAGGAGAGATAGCAAATTTATAAATGGGGAAAAAAAGTCTAGGATTAAGTCTAGAAGCACTGGACTGAGAAGGAACAGTTAAGAGGAGTTAAGCGGAAAGGAGAATGTGTTATCTCAAAGCCAAGAGAATAAATGGTTGAAAAAAAAAAAAAAGAGAGAGAGAGAGACAGCACACTTTTGAAAGGTTAAGAAAGGTAAGAACTGAGAAGCAGCCAACAGTTTCAAAGGTCATGTGTGATCTTGACAAGAGTAGGTTTATGAGTGTGGTAGAGACGGAGGCCTGACTACAGTGGCTGAAGGCTGAATATAACTTAATGACACTGAGAAAGTACTCTCTAGATATGGCTTTTGAAAACTTCTGCTATAAAAGGAAGCAAGAAAATGGATGCCACCTGGAAGAATTTATGGAGCTTTTAAAACTGAATATAGTAGAGCATGGTGTCAAAAATTGTTTTTATGGTAGGAGACATTTTTATCCCCATTCCTTGGTAAAAAAGCAATGTCCAGGAAAGTTAAGGAACTGTTTTGACTTGCTTAAGGTTATAGAACTAGACAGTAAAAAAGTCTAGATTCAAATTTATGTCTGACTTTAGAGCTCATGATCTGTCCACATTTGTCTGCTGCCTGTGATTCATAGAAAAACTAAGAACTAGGAAAAATAAGTACTATTTTCTGGTCAAATTATAAAAATAATATATATCTTCATATATTGATACAGTGAAAAGAACAGGGTAAAACCAATAGGATGTAACAGATAGCTTGGTTATACACCCTGGGAGGTACCTAAGTCTATGCTTTATTAAAACACAATGAGGCAAAACAAGTTCATTCCAATATACTTAATATTAAAGAATGGAAATTTATGACTGCTTTACAGATGATCTTTTACTTACCTTGCTTTTTTTGAGGTCAAAGCCTTATTTTCGTTCAGCTTTCTTCCACCACTTTCTGCATTGAAATATACACACACTTTAGTGGGTTATTTCTACACATTTCACATAATAACATAGCCATGCAACATTTAACAATTAGAAAGTCATCTTTTGACTTCTAACCAATCAGTTCAGTTCAGTTGCTCAGTCGTGTCCAACTCTTTGCAACCCCAAGAACTGCAGCATGCCAGGCTTCCTTGTCTATCACCAACTCCCAGAGCCTACAGAAACTCATGTACATTGAGTCAGTGATGCCATCCAACCATCTCATCCTCTGTTGTCCCCTTCTCCTCTTGCCTTCAATCTTTCCCAGCAGCAGGATCTTTGCATAACACAGTTTTTCGCATCAGGTGGCCAAAGTAATGGAGTTTCAGCTTTAGCATCAGTCCTTTCAATGAATATTCAGGACTGATTTCCTTTAGGATGGACTGGTTGTATCTCCTTGCAGTCCAAGAGACTCTCAGAAGTCTTCTCTAACACCACAGTTCAAAAGTATCTATTCTTCTGTGCTCAGCTTTCTTTATAGTCCAACTCTCACATCCATACATGACTACTGGAAAAACCATAGCTTTGACTAGACAGACCTTTGTTGGCAAAGTAATGTCTCTGCTTTTTAATATGCTGTTTAGGTTGGTCATAACTTTTCTTCCAAAGAGTAAGCATCTTTTAACTTCATGGCTGCACTCACCATCTGCAGTGATTTTGGAGCCCCTAAAAATAAAGTCTCTCATTGTTTCCATTGTTTCCCCATCTATTTGCCATGAAGTGATGGGACCAGATGCCATGATTTTAGTTTTCTGAACGTTGAGTTTTAAGCCAACTTTTTCACTCTCCTCTTTCACTTTCATCAAGAGGCTCTCTAGTTCTTCTTCAGTTTTCGCCATAAGGGTGGTGTCATCTGCATATCTGAGGTTATTGATATTTCTCCCGCCAATCTTGATTCCACCTTGTGCTTCATCCAGCCCAGTGTTTCTCATGATGTACTCTGCATATGAGTTAAAAAAACAGGGTGACAATATGCAGCCTTGACGTACTCCTTTCCTGATTTGGAACCAGTCTGTTGTTCCACGTCCAGTTCTAACAGTTGCTTCTTGACCTGCATACAGATTTCTCAAGAGACAGGACAGGTGGTCTGGTATTTCCATGTCTTGAAGAACTTTCCAGTTTGTTGTGATCCACACAGTCAAAGGTTTTGGTGTAGTCAATAAAGCAGAAGTAGATGTTTTACTGGAACTCTCTTGCTTTTTCAATGATCCAACAGATGTTGGTAATTTGATCTCTGGTTCCTCTGCCTTTTCTAAAACCAGCTTGAACATCTAGAAGTTCATGGTTCACATACTGTTGAAGCCTGGCTTGGAGGATTTTGGGCATCACTTTGCTAGTGTGTGAGATGAGTGCAATTGTGCAGTAGTTTGAACATTCTTTGGCATTGCCTTTCTTTGGCATTGGAATGAAAACTGATCTTTTCCAGTCCTGTGGCCACTGCTGCGTTTTCCAAATTTGCTGGCATATTGAGTGCAGCACTTTCATAGCATCATCTTTTAGGATTTGAAATAGCTCAACTGGAATTCCATCACCTCCACTAGCTTTGTTCATAGTGATATAGTGATGCTTCCTAAGGCCCACTTGACTTCACATTCCAGGATGTCTGGCTCTAGGTGAGTGATCACACCATCGTGGTTATCTGAAGATCTTTTTTGTACAGTTCTGTGTATTCTTGCCACCTCTTCTTAATATCTTCTGCTTCTGTTAGGTCCATACCATTTCTGTCCTTTATTGTGCTCATCTTCGCATGAAATGTTCCCTTGGTATCTCTAATTTTCTTGAAGAGATTTCTAGTCTTTCCCATTCTATTGTTTGCCTCTATTTCTTTGCACTGATCACTGAGGAGGGCTTTCTTATCTCTCCTGGCTATTCTTTGGAATTCTGCATTCAAATGGGTATATCTCTCCTTTTCTCCTTTGCTTTTCGCTTCTCTTCTCTTCTCAGCTATTGGTAAGGCCTCCTCAGCCGTTTTGCTTTTCTGCGTTTCTTTTTCTTGGGGTGGTCTTTTCCCTGTCTCCTGTGCAATGTCACAGACCTCCGTCCACAGTCCACCAGGCGCTCTGTCTGTCTGTCAGATCTCGTCCCTTAAGTCTCTTTCTCACTTTCACTGCATAATTGTAAGGGATTTGATTTAGGTCATACCTGAATGGTCTAGTGGCTTTCCCTACTTTCTTCAATTTCAGTCTGAATTTGGCAATAAGGAGTTCATGATCTGAGCCACAGTCAGCTCCTGGTCTTGTTTTTGCTGACTGTATAGAGCTTCTCCATCTTTGGCTGCAAAGAATATAATCAATGTGATTTGAGTGTTGATCATCTGGTGATGTCCATGTGTAGAGTCTCTCTTGTGTTGTTGGAAGAGGTTGTTTGCTATGACCAGTGCATTCTCTTGGCAAAACTCTATTAGCCTTTGCCCAGCTTCATTCCGTACTCCAAGGCCAAATTTGCCTGTTACTCCAGGTGTTTCTTGACTTCCTACTTTTGCATTCCAGTCCCCTATAATGAAAAGGACATCTTTTTTGGGTGTTAGTTCTAGAAGGTCTTGTAGGTCTTCATAAAACCATTCAACTTTAGCTTCTTCAGCATTACTGGTTGGGGCACAGACCTGGATTACTGTGATACTGAACGGTTTGCCTTGCAAATGAACAAAGATCATTCTGTTGTTTTTGAGACTGCATCTAAGTACTGCATTTTGGACACTTTTTGTTGACCATGATGGCTATTCCATTTCTTGTAAGGAATTCTTGCCCACAGTAGTAGATATGATAGTCATCTGAGTTAAATTCACCCGTTCCAGTCCATTTTAGTTCACTGATTCATAAAATGTTGATGTTCACTCTTGCCATCTCCTGTTTGACCACTTCCAGTTTGCCTTAATTCATGGACCTAACCTTCCAGGTAGACTAGCCTATATCAACATTGTCAAAAATCTTCATTTAAAAGCCAAGTTTTCAAGACACTACTTAAAAATAAAAGAATTTTTTACTAAGAGAATAAAATTTGGATAAAAGGCAATCATTACAGGAACTCCCTGGCAGTCCACAGTTAAGACTCTGCGCTTTCACTGCCAAGAGGGTGGATCGATCCCTAATCAGGGAACTATGATCCTGCAAACTTCACAGCATGGTTGGGGATGGGGGACAGGGTGTGGTGGTAGAAAAAAAGCAATCATCTTATTCCTCAGACTCAATGTAGGACTTTGGGAATGGGTCTATATTTACTCTATCTAATGTAAAATCTAGACACCACTACTTTAGTGCCAATGACACTGAATAGCGAAAATATTTTTTTGTTTCCTGTGAAAAAATCCTCACTGTAATTAATGATTATAACGGTGAAAACATTTAAATAATTTGTTCAAGAATATAAAAATCAGGTGAAGAAAAGGGACTTTCAATGCTAACCCTAATTAAGCTTAATCAAATCAATTATTAATACTATGATGCACTCGTTGCTTAAAATTCATTTTTTTGCTATATCCTTTCTACCAAATCAGGAACCCTGACGTGTCACTGAAAGAACGAAATAGAAGAATATATTAAACAGTTGGGAGATCTAGTATTCTTTAATGTCTAATAAATGAACTATGCTGTACATATAACAATATTTCATTTTACAAATAATGTGAAAATGGAAACATTACTTACAGGAAGTATCTCATTCAATATCTATGTTCTAAAAAGAAAAATACCTGTGGTATTCCTTGCACCATCTTTCCATGTATCTGGAGTGATAACAGTACCAAGTTTCTTTTCACCTATTATAAAAAGACAGTAAAAACAAGGGGGATTAGTGTTTACTATCTAATAAATACAGTACATTATGCCTAAAGTTCACAATGGTATCACCAGTCACAATGTACAAGCCTGTTAATGCTGGGGTCAGGGCCACTGAACTGAGACTTAAGGTATTAACTGTGGGCAATGGATAACTGACTCTCAAGTAAAATTTGTGGATAACAGGATGGCTTATAATAGGCTTCCTCTGTACATGTATAAACAAATCTGATAAATCTATTCATTCCATAAATATTTACTAAGCATCTCTGATGTATAAGCCATTGTACAAAGCATAGAGAAAAGTAAAATGAATAAGATAAAGGTCTAGATTTCAAGGAGTTTATAGCACACTGATTTCCCTAACAGTAGTCCTTAGTCTGAGTCTCACAGGTAGGCCACAGACAATATATGAGTAAGAAGAAACCGTACAGAAACTTCTTTTATATTCATTTTTAAGTAGGCTATATTAGGTCCATAGCTTTCATCACATTCTCAAAGGGCTCAGAGAACCACCCCCAAAAGTTAAGAACTATTCAACTATAATATAAGCTGGAAAATAAACAGTATAACAATTCAGAACTGTAGTACTAGGAGAAATCTCATGGAAGAAAAAAATAACCTTGATCAGGGAAATCCAGGAAACCTTTGTGGGGAAGGCAACAGAGAGGGTTAGTGGCAATGGGACTGGTAAGAGAGAGGAGAAAAGAGGATGAAGGTAACCTGGATAAAGGACACATCCTGGGGAAAGGCATGGAAAACTCAGGGTATGTACATACAGGCATACAAAACAGTTTGGTTTGGCTGAAGTGAAGAAAATAAGGAAAATAAGGGTTAGTGGAAATGAAGTTTAAAACGTAAGCTAAGGCTTTATTGTGGAGGGTCCTTCCGAATGCCAGGCTCCAAATATAAAAACACCAAATTATTTTCTGTACTCTGAAAATTTAATAAAGAAACCATCCATGGTCATTCTTTCACCTAATACAAAAACTCTGATTCAAACTCACGGGTGTCTGTGTTCAAAGTTTTATATACTATGGGGATATAAACAAAATGGATCATGTTAATTATCAGGCTATGAGGACTTGAATCCTTTTTACAGAAGAGTCAAGACATACCTAACGGTAGGAAAAAGGTATTTGAGGATATGACAGCTCATTTTAAACCTATAAACAGTATGTGAAGTCAAAAAATCATATTTTCTAGAACTCTCAAGGGTTGGCATTAGAGTCACTGAATGGCAACTATAAGGAGGAAAGTGTTAGTTGCTCAGTCCTGTCTGACTCTTTGCAACCTCATGGACTGTAACCTGCCAAGCTGCTCTGTCCATGGAATTCTCCAGCCAAGAATACAGGAGTGGGTTGCCATTCCCTTCTCCAGGTGATCTTCTGGACCCTGGGATGGAACCCGGGTCTACCTGCACTGCAGGAAGATTCTATAGATTCTGAGCCATCAGGGAAGTCCATAAGGAGGAAAGACTTCTCTAAAAGCCAGAGAAAACTACAGAGACTTCTTTGAAGATGTAAGATCCTCCTAGCCCCATGCCTCAGTACTCTAGGCATTCATGCAAAGAGCACTTAAGCCATTGGGTGGGATCCTGATTTAGGCTTGTTAGATAAAGTACAGGACACCCAGTGAGATTTAAATTTCAGATAAACAAAGAATACATTTTCAGTAAAGAATATGGTAAAAGTGCGTGCTTTGGGACAAAGCACTTAATAGTAGTAGGAGCAGCAAACAGGGCCAAGCCTCAAATACAGCATAGGACATATTCACACTAAAAGTTATCCGTTGTTTACCTGAAATTCAAATTTAACTGGGCGTCCGGTACTTTTATTTGCTAAATCCAGCAACTCCAGATGTTGTGGAAGTGGTTTTTAAGATCCATTCCAACCCTGAGGCTCTGTGAAGCGAGGGAGCCTGTCAAGAAGCAGCACAGGATGATAGCCGGGGTCGAGGGGAAGCAACCGAAATAGACAAAACGGAGCAAAACTGGGACCACCCCGAATCCAACAGATACAGGACTATACGGTCATTGGGGAGGGGCCGGGAATGGTAAAATAGCAAGACAGAAGGACAGAGACTTAGAGTCAGAAGCCTGTGGCCGAAGGAAAAACAAAAAAAGGGCAAAGTTCCCAGGGAGTTCGAATTAGGGTCTCCCAGCCTCTTTCTCCCGGAGAAGTCTCCTTAACTCACATTTTTCGCACACCATCCTTTCGCGACGATACCCTCAGCCGCAGTACAAGCAGCAGCTGGAAGATACCAACACTACAGCCAGGAAAGAACTCCTCTTCCGGGTTACTAAAACTCACTTCCGGCCCCACCGCCCTTCGCCCCGCCTATCCTGCACCTGGAAAGCAGCGGGAGGAATAAACGCGAGAGCGAAGGCGGGGCTGCCTTCTTGGTCCGCCCCTCCACTTCTGCGATTGGCTGTGAGGCCTTGGGTCTCCGCCCCACAGGCTGCGCCTGCGCGAGGCTCAGGGCAGTGGGTGGCACCTGATGGTGGGAGGTAGTAACCCTCCCTTCCGTTCCGCGGGTGGGAGAGATAGGTAAGCCCAGCCGAACGCCCCCCGCATGCGAGCCTCCCGAGGCTGCAGGCCACTTTCGCCAACTGGCCGGAAATCTCTGTCCCCGGCCAATTGACGCCTGCCTGCCCCTCGAGCGCCGCCCTTCCGGCGTTACCCAAGGGCTGCCCTGATGGACTGACCTCTTTCGGATACGTCTTTCTGTGTCTGTACCTCCGTTTCTCTTGGTCTCCACGTCTGTGTTCTTTGATTATGCTTCTCAGCTCTTCCCTCGCTGCCCACACTCTGGTCGGCTGAGGCAGGCTTAGGCAGAGTCCGGAGCGATGCAATTTGGGATGAAGCTGCAGGTTAATGTCCCGCCAAGGCTCCTCTAGGAGTCGCTCAGAAGGGCCTTCTCTACCTCTGCAAGGCTTGAGGGCCTGGGTCAGGTCTGACTGCGGATTCCGGGTTCCTGGCCACCTGAGAGGGCACCTGACCAGAGTCGTCCTCGGCTGGCCAGGGCCTGACACAGGGCTGGTTTCTCAGAAGGGCAGCACTGGACCAACTCTTTGTTCATTCACTCATTCCGCAAGCCATCTGAGTTTGGGTGCCGCTCACTGTGTTAGGTCCAGATCTGCTCGGTCAGTTGGGATTCTGAGGGTGGCCCAGAGAAATATCTGAAGGGTTGTCTATTGAGAGAATATATTCTAGATTTCCCTCCCCGCCCCTCAGCTGAGCGTAGCACCTGTGAGAAACATTTCCTTTCTTGCCATTCATTCCCTTCTTGACCCCTTGGTGCGTATATATCAGCGAGGCTAGGTTTTGAAATGGCTTTAGCACTTGAGAGCTTGAGACCTTGGAGTATTTCTTAATCTGTTTTAGCCTGTTTCCTTATCAGTAAAGTATTAATTTGTGCATTTGAAAAGTGTAGTGTGAATTAGAATGTTGGGATAAGGTGTGGATTCGCCCTTTTGCCCTGTGGGCGCCCTGTGTGTGTGTGTGTGTGTGTTTATAAAATATATATATATATATATATATATAGGCTTCCCTGGTGTCTCAGTGGTAGGTAGAGTGCTCAGTCACTCAGTCCTGTTCGACTCTCTGTGACCCTGTGGGCTATAGCCTGTCAGGCTCCTCTATCCATGGGATTTTCTGGGCAAGAATACTGGAGTGGCTTGCCATTTCCTTCTCCACAGTGGTAAAGAATCTGCCTGCAAAGCAAGAAACTCAGGAGACCTGAGTTCGATTTTGGCTGGAACAATCCCTTGGACAGAGAAGCCTGGCAGGCTACACTGTGGAGTCGCAAAGAATCTAACATGACTGTGTGAATGAGCACATTGTCCATATCCAAATGTATGTATATATAATTTTTTCTGGACTGTTCACCACAGTGTAACCTGTGGACTGTTACTTTAATAAACTCCTTACTTAACATCAGTCCATACCATGTATAGGCTCTCTGTTAGATAATTTGTAAATATGTACATACATCAAATATGTGTTTCATAGAAAGAAAGTAAATATTTTTCTTCCTTTCATTCATACCCTGCTTTTGCTTGGAATCTGGCATCTGTAACAGACATTGCCATTTTGGTATTTTTGCAGCACTGGGATTCCTTGGTTTAGCATAATGTTCTTTGAAGGCTCTTGATCACACTGGCCACCACTTGAGTATTCCAGTGTGTACCTGGTGTTACTTGGCACTTGCTAGAAAATGTGAACTACTGTGATGTTAGCCAAAGGTCCATAATGATAAAAAATGCCAACAGTCCAGCCAAAGTGTATTATGGGGTTCCTAGAATGCATAGCTTATAATTCCAAAAGGGCAAGTTATTAACCTATGCCCTTTGTTTTCACCTCTGATTTTGGCAAAGAAAAAAAGGAAAGGAAGAATACAATGGATTGCTTAAATAGTCCTAGCACATGACCATGTTGCAGAAACTAAACACAAATGTTTAAGAAATTAGTTAATGTGTCCTTTTTTAGGCTGTGAGAACAGTTTGTATCCTATTAGTCTACATGTATATTTCCACATATGCACCTCCCTGTGTTCTAGCACTTAGACATTTTTGCCCATAGAAAACTGACTTTGGTTCATGGCTTATTTTTAGACGTCGAAGCATTTAGGACAATGCAAAAAGTCATTATTGTCTATGCTCTTTTCTTAATTTGTTTTTCATTAGATAGCCACTCAAGAAAACACCATGAAAGATACTGACATCAAGAAACTACTGTATACCCATCTTTTATGCATATTTTCAATTATCCTAAGCATCTTCATTCCATCATTCTTCTTGGAGAACTTCTCAATATTGGAGACACACTTGACATGGTTATGCATCTGTTCTATTTCTGTAACTGCCGTCAATTTAGTATTGTATTTAGTACTGAAACCAAATGTGTCTTCTAAAAGAAGTTCATTATCATACAAGGTAAGGCTTATTTCTTGATAAATGATTTTTAGATGTAGGTAATTTTCTTTTACTGGAAGGATAAAGTATTAATCAAGCACTTATTAGGCTATTTACAGTGAATAAAGAAGCTGATATTTTCCCCCCAAATCAGTAGTGTATTGCTTGCTGAAAGATTGTCCATAACGTTTGATAGATTCTTGCCATGAATTCATTGGATATCATAGCATTGTGAACCTATATAGTCATGTTTTACATCATCATAAAACATGATGAAGATAAAAACATGTAGCAATTGCACCTTTAAACCTTATAAGACATTTCAGTGTATTTTCATGTGTCTTTTGCATTTCTGAAAGACACACTGGGTTTTTTAGACATTATAAAATAAACCACCTTGGTAGCTCTTGTTTCAAACATGGCCTTCCTTGACTAAATAGTAGTTGAAGTTTCAGATATTGGAATCTATTTTCTGGAGTATTTATTACAATGTAACACGACTATTATTTGAGAAGTCCTCACTCAACATTATTCAGTACTATATACATATGCTGTTAGGTAATTTAAAACATGTTTACTGCCCTTTGATATAAGAAGCTCAATGTGTGTTTTACCATTAGATCTTCTTGAAGTCAAGTAGGTCCCACGCACTGATTTTCAAACATGCAGGTCTTTTTTATAGTAACATAAATATGATTTGGGGAATTACTTAATATTGTAATTTTTTGTCCAGTTTTTCTAGGAATTTTGTTTTAAAATGAAAAAGATTTATCATAGTTATTTTCTGTAAATATTTCACATGTAACATTATCACACAACAAGAACTGTATTTGTTTTTTTGTGTATCCTAGCACTCTTATCAGTAGATATTTCATAAATACTGCTTAACAGCATAATTCAGTACATAGCAGAGGAGCGAAAATGTTTTCTGATTCTGCTGTTGGTTAGGTGTGTGGAATATGGGGGTGGATTCTTGTCTTTTAGGCTTTTTAAAAGTGTTGTGTAAAGCATGTGTGATCTGACTTCAGGAGCAAATCCAAAGAATAGTCCCCCTGTACCACTCAATGTGGGACCAAGTTGTATTTGTAGATAAAATTCAAAGTATCTGCTGTCCTTCAGGCACTCTCTTGATTCATTATATTGTTCATTTCTTTTTTTAGGTAACCAGATTTTTGAAATGCTGTATCTACTTTCTTACATCTTGTTTCTTCTTTCATGTAATTTTTGTTCTGTATGGCGCACCACTAATAGAGTAAGTCTGAAATGTGTACCTTAAGCCAATTATATTTTATAACAGTCATTGGTAAAACCAAATGCTGATTCTGTTGGTTACTAGAGAAAAAAATGGTGTGTTCAGTTAATGGATCATGGAAGGATACTGACATCATTGCGCTTCCTTGCCAGTGTTATTTTTTTTTTTATTAAAGGCAGTGAAATAACTTAATTCACTAAATGCTCCTATTACCTAGCCTTCTGTTACCCAGTTGCCTGAGGAGGGAGGTACATGAGATATTGTCCTATAGCAGTAAGTGTATGATACTGGTAATCATAATTCCTTAGAACCTCTAAGAAAACTGATTATAATGATACATATAAATTAGTTACAAACAGCATATCAGTTCCTAGTAAATGTGATTCTAAACTGCTCAAAAAGTTTGTTTTCTTAAAAGTCAGTAGATCGCTGTATTGGAGAAGGCAATGGCAACCCACTCCAGTACTCTTGCCTGGAAAATCCCATGGACAGGGAGCCTGGTGGACTGCTGTCCATGGGGTCGCTAAGAGTCACACACGACTGAGTGACTTCACTTTCACTTTCATGTATTGGAGAAGGAAATGGCAACCCACTCCAGTGTTCTTGCCTGGAGAATCCCAGGGACAGGGGAGCCTGGTGGGCTAACATCTATGGGGTCGCACAGAGTCAGACGCAACTGAAGTGACTTAGCAGCAGCAGCAGATTGCTGTATTTAATTACATAATAAGCTAATGTTTATAGTTGAAAGGTAAAACTTGACTGAGTACCTTTTCTAAGCTGAAAAATTTTAAATTAGTGAAAGGCAGATTCATGAATATGTCTTATGCACACAGTAGTTGAAGAAAGTTCAGCTTAGCAGTGATAAATGATCATGGCGAAATGAGTGATGTAATACACACACACACAATAATACACACACACACACAGTTGTGTGTGTATATATTTGTGTGTGTGTGTGTGTGTGTGTATCTGGTTATATGTGCACACAATAAGTTAATAGGCAGTTATTTTCTAGAGCAGGGACAAGACCTTTGTAACAGGAAATGGTAGTGTTCTATCTAATCCATTTAGAGTAGTGGATGTCTGGAGCAGTGGTTCTCCAAGTGTGGTTCTAAAACCAACAGCATCAGCATTTTATCAAAATGCAAATTCTCAGGCCTTAGTCAGAAACTAGTTTACTAGTTCTTCACATGGTTCCAGTATAAGCTAAATCAAACCACTGGTTGCATAGAAAGTTCCAGAGACTATTGAGGAAAAAGTTAATGATCTAGAAGTGGGTTTTCTTGCAATGGACAGTGTCAGTATCACAGGGCATTTAACACTTATGAACTGTATAGTTAGAGCCAGATATCTGCTAGATTGTTTTTTTTATAGTTTGCATTTCATTAGTAACATTTTTTATAGTCATCATTTTGGTAGGACAATAGGTTTATATTATTAAATTTGTTTAAAAATGACACAAAATGTGTACATGCACGTTTAACACTTCTTAAAAAGTTAATGAAGGTTTTCTTTTTTCTAGGTTGGCACTGGAAACATTTTCACTTGCAGTTATTTTGTCCACTTTTACTACTGTACCTTGTTTATGTTTGTTAGGACCAAACTTCAAAGCCTGGCTAAGAATTTTCAGTAGAAATGGGTAAGTTTTAATTTTATATTCTAGAGATGTTTGAAGTATTAAAAGAAACTAGCTAGTTAGTATTAAAAAACTAACAAGGTACTTTTCTATTCAGGGCAACTGTTTCTCAGCCCTGGATGGTTCTCAGAGACGCTTTCCGGGCACACTGCAGCTGGGGACCGGGACCAGGGAAGGATTGTGTGCACTTGAAGGGGACCCAAGCAGGCAGAACTATAGGCCTCTCCCTCCACTTTAGCAT
The DNA here is from genome assembly GCF_033118175.1 of Dama dama. Taxonomy (NCBI): domain Eukaryota; kingdom Metazoa; phylum Chordata; class Mammalia; order Artiodactyla; family Cervidae; genus Dama; species Dama dama. The sequence continues at coordinate 74,878,385 of NC_083691.1, forward strand.
GATTAGCTCTGCTTTTTTCCCCCCTGTATGGTAGAATTTCACTTAGTCTTTTGTATGAAAAAGAAAACTGCTACCGAAAGAAAACTTTGGAAACACTCCCTGGGGATACTTTTGTCACTGTGATAAAATTGCTGCAGATAAAATTGCTTCCATACATCTTTTAATGTAGAACTGGTGTTCATTCGCGAAAAATGTTTAGTGTTAACAACCATAGTTTCTTGTTCAGCCTCTTTTGTGGTGAGACATCCAAGTGCAGGTTTTACAGGATTTTATTCCCTTAGTAGCTGTATGTATTTTCAGCATCACTAAGTTAAAATTTTAGCTTCTTAAAAAGTGTTGAAATTACTTGTATCAGAAATGGTTGAGTCATAACTAAGTAAACTAAAAGTTAGTTGGTACCCATGATTTTGTCCTATTTATCATCCAGCAGCAAAAACTTCTTGAGCCTTTAACTCTGTTTAGAGTTTGTACAGAGTTTGTACAAACAGTTTGTGGAGTCTGAATCACCTGATTCTCTCCCTGAGGGGCTTGGATATTCGAGGGGCAGGGATGAGACGAGCGAAAACATAAGACTAAATTTGTGTAAAGTTTTAGGAACTCAGTAGTGGGGGAGATCCCTTAAGAGTGAGCTGGAATGGGGATCTATGAAAGACTTGGATCAGGAGTAAGCGATTTGGTGAGACTAAGGGGAAAAGGGAGACACTGCATGCTAGAGGAATGAATGAAATCATAGAAACTGAAATGAACGTGGTATTTTTGTGTGATTTGGAAGAGAACAGCCCAAGTAGAGCAAATACTTGCCATGTAGCTAGACTCCATACATTACTGACTTTTTCCTTTTGAAATGCATACTGTTTGTTCCCCTTCAGGACCATCTTCTAGTGTTCATTAAGTCTCTAGAAAACAAAAGTGTATCACCATTGAATACCTTTTCCCACATCATTACCATAGTATTCCAAATAGCATTGATTTCTTTTCACATTTTAGTTTGAAAATTTTAAACAGTGAAAATCAGTTGAAATCTTATTGGTTTGGATTGCTGATTTATCCAGCTTTGATTTTGGTTTCTGATGATAGCACTAATGGTGCATTTAGGGTGATATTGTCATCTGATTGTACAGTCAGTTCTGCTATACGATGGCATATGCATATCTAAAAATCCTTGCCTTATACAAAACTAAGCAGGAAGAAACACAGAGCTAGGGAAGAAAATGGATTTGAGGTGCAACACTCAGAAACTTCGTCAGTAACACATCATAAAAGATATTCAGTACTCAGAAGAGCATGTGCACGCATGCTCAGTTATGTCCGACTCTTTGCACCACCGTGGACTGTAGCCCACCAGGCTCCTCTGCCCATGGCGATTCTCCAGGCAAGAATACTGGAGTGGGTTGCCATATCCTCCTCCAGGGGATCCTCCCAGTCCTGGGATTGAACCCCTGTCTCTTGCATCGGCAGGTGGATTCATTAAAAAAGTAGGAACTTAATAAAAATGATAGGGCAGTTTAAGACATGTTAAATATCTAAGAAATACATAAATATTGTAATCAGTTTGTCACTTTTCCTTGGGCTAAACCTGAAATTTGCTTTTGGAAGTAGATGTGGGAGGAGTTGCCTCTTGTAAGGAGAGTTGTTGAAAAGTTAAGGCAGATGGTGGAAGGTGTGGCTCAGATACGTGAGGGGAGCTGAGACGGCTGGGAGACGGGTTTTTTTAAACAGTATGGAGATATAATTCAGACAGCATATATGTCACCTATATAGTGTCCAATTCAGTGATTTTTAATGTATTCACAGATATGTGCAACAGATATGTCAGTTTTGAATATTTTCATTACCTTAAAAAGAAACTGTATCCTTTGGCTATAACTCCCTATTCCTCTCCGCTAGCTGTAAGCACCCTGGAGAAGGAAATGGCAACCCGCTCCAGTATTCTTGCCTGGCAAATTCCGTGGACAGAGGAGCCTGGTGGGATACAGCATGGGTCACAGACACTTAGCAACTGAACAAGCCCTCAGCAACCACTAATCTATTTACTGTCTGTAGATTTGCCTGTTTTGCACATTTCATAACAATGGAATCATATAATATGTGATGTTTTGTGATTGGCTTTTTCATTTATCATGATGTTTTTGAGGTTTATCCACGTTGTGTAGCATGTTGTTAAGTCATGTCTGACTCTTTTGCTACCCCATGGATTCTAGCCTGCCAGGCTGCTCTGTCCAGGGGATTTCCCAGACAAGAATTCTGGAGTGAGATGCCATTTTCTTCTCCAGGGTATCTTCCCTACACAGGGTTCGAACCCTGTCTCCTTCTTGGCTGGCGATTCTTTACCACTGAACCGCCTGGGAAGCCAGTTGTAGCATGTGTTAGTACTGTATTCCTTTCTATTGTTGAATAATAAGGATGGATATGTACCACGTTTTGTTTATCCATTCATCAGCTGATAGACATCTGAGTTTTCACTTTTTGCTGTTCTGAATAAGTTGCTGAAGGAGTCTGTGTGCAGGTTTTTGTGTGGATATATTTTTAAATATGGAACAGTTTTTTATGTTTTTAAACTTTACTGAGGAAAAACTGATGATATAAAATTATACATATTTAAAGTGATTTGATATACATTGCAGAAATGATTCCAAGATCAAGATAAGTAACACATATGGATAAATGTTTTTATTTCACTTGAGTATATGCCGAGGAGTGGTGGTGTTGGGTCATATAGTAACTCCATGTTTAATCATTTGAACAACCGCCAGACTTTTTCAATGTGGCTGTTCCATTTTACACGTCCATAGCAGTGTGTGAGGGTGCCAATCCCCCTACATCCTCACCAACAGTTGTTAGTATTTGACTTTTTAATTATTGCTATCCTTATGGGTGTGAAGTATTATCTCTTTGTGTTTTTCATTTGTATTTCCCTTTTGACTAGTAAGGTCAAGCATCTTTTCCTGCTCCTATTGGCTGTTATATGTTTTCCTTGAAGAAATATCTCTTTAGATCGTTTGCTCATTTTTCAATTGAGTTTTTTATGTTTTTATTACTAAGTTGTTAGAGTTCTTTATGTATTCTGGATACAAGTCCTTTATCAGATGTATGGTTTGCAAATATTATTTACTCTCTTTCTGTCTGTTGTTTTCTCACTTCCATGACAGTGTTCTTTGAGACACAAAGATTTTAATTTTGATGAAATCTAATTTATTTTTTCTTTGGTTGCTTGTACTTTTAGAGTCATATCTAAGAACCCATGGCCAAATCCAAGGTGTTAAAGATTTACTCCTGTGTTTCCTTCTAAGAGCTTTCTAATTTTAATCCTTAAATTTGGGTCTTTGATCCATTTTGTGTTAGTTTTTGTGTGTGGTGTGAAGTAAGGGTCTCCCACTTTATTCCTTTGCATGTGGCTTCCCAGTCGTCCTAGCATCATTTGTTGAAAAGCTGTTTATCCCTCTGAGTGATCTTGGCACCTCTGTTAAAAATCAATTGATCATAAGCACATGATTCCATTTCTGGACTTCCAGCTCTTATCCCATTAGTGTATATCCTGATACCAGTACAACACTGTCTTGATTAGCTGCTAGATATTTGAGGGGTGTGCATGTTTTATGTATTCATATGCTGCTCAGTTCAACTGGGTGCAGTTTTTGTGTTCACTCAGTGTTCCTCACAGACCAAATCACTCCTATTGTTCTTTAATATATCAGTCAAATTGGAATAAATTCAAATTTTCAAAACAAGCATTATAGCAGAACTAAATATATAAATTCCTAATATTTTAAAATAGAAAAAAGTCAAACTTTAAAACTGAAGGGAAACAGTAACCATTCTTAGTTTCTCTTAGGAATTTATCATGAACTTATTATATAGACATTTTCTGAGCCTCTTTCTTTTGATAATTTGTTTGAAGTATAGTTGTATTATATGTTATATGTTACAAGTATATGTACAGTATAGTGATTCACAATTTTTAAAGGTTATATGCCATTTGCAGTTATTATAGAATATTGGTTGTATTCCCTCTGTTGTACAATATATCCTTGTAGCTTATTTTGTACATGATAGTTTGTACCTCTTAATTCCCTGCCCCTGTATTGCCCCTCCCACCCTGAGAGTCAAGTGAGATTATGAAATAGTAAGTGCTCAAGAAATGTTTGTCAACTGGGTTAACAGTTGTCAGGAGACATTTTTATACTTCATACTCCCAATCCTGACTGCCATTTGTCTTAGTACTTTTCTTGGTTTAGGTAACAGACCAAGGAGTGCTAAGCAGAGACAACCACAGGAAGGAGGAATGGTTTTTACAGTATATTTAATGTAAAGTTGATTTGAACTTTGTCGTGGGGAACTTAAGTCGTCATGTCTCTACCATACATTGGTGATATTTCAGTTTCCTCCTATCACTTCCCTATCACTTTTATCATACTTCAAGGATTTAGTATAAATATGTCACATGTCCAATTTTGAATGAGGGAGGAAATAATCTGATACAGTAACTTGTTTAATGTTAGAGTTAGCCTTAAATGTTCACTTTTATGCAAAAAATTTCAAAAATTCAAAGATCTGGTGATTCTGCAGTGGCTTCATATTAGTATGAAATACCTAAGAAAAACAATTACTTGTGTGTTATTTTGAAATTATTTGAATATATTGACTTTATTTATATTGAGTCACAACTTTAATTTAAAATAATGTTATTATAATTTAAGGAGGTTATATAGAACATATGAATAATACTTTTCTTTCTATCCAGAAACCATTTTCAACAGAAATTAAAGTTCTGATTTGAAGTACTTATGCTATAGTTCTAATTCACTGAAAGTGTTTAAAATACCTTAAAGTACTGATTGAAGATTTTAGAACTTTAAATTTTTATCATTCATCCTGTATTTTAGTATAGAAGACATAGTAGAGTAGTTGAGGTTTTTTCCTTTTGTTTTGCTTATTTAAAGTTGGCCCTTGTATTATTTTTGAAATATAACTAGTTCAGGTGTTCAGTACGAATAGCTCAATTTTGAATTGGGCTGCATCTTGTTCAGTATTGAATCAATATTTTGTACTATTTTTAAGTGAAATATCATTATATCCTAATTTTTAGTGTATTTATTTGCATGTTTAACACTGAGTAGATGATAATTAAATAAAGACTGAAGACACCAAAGCTCTGAATTTGAGAACTGTGTAGGAGATGCATCCCAAGAGTAAAGGGCCAGTTCTGACACTATTCAGATTGAATAGTAATTAAATGACTGTTTTAACAAGACTTTTTCTTAAAGTCATGTAAAGTTATTGTAAATTTTTTTATAAGGAATGCTATTTTAAAGAAGCTTGAAGATAGAAAAGTCATTTGGTTTCCTAAAAAATTCTAGCAACTTCTTTTTGGTATACTTTATTACTGAATATACTCAATTTGTACTAGTTTACTTCAATTTGTTGCTTTGGTGTTGTAATTATTGTGGGGCCTTTTTTTTTTTTTTTTTTCCATTTGTTGACTTCCTTATGAAGGAAAATAATAATTTGACTGTCTTCATCCTATATTTGTCATTCAAGTTTGCTTTTTCTTTTATCAGTTTATTTTATGCTTTTATTTGAATGTTTCAGAATCTGATCACTGTTCATGAAATGAAAAAATTTAATTTCTGAATACATTCCTGAATCTGTGATTATCTTGCCAAGCTAAAGACAGCCTATAAGCCCTATTTGTATAGTGAAAACAATAGGCCTCTTTTTGCCATCTTTGTGTTGAAATGGACTTTATATTGAAAAAACCACTGTGGACATTAAAAGTGAAAGGACAGTGAATGACCAGTTTTTATATGTATTAAAATTAGGTAATTTAGTCTTAATGTGGGTACAAAAATTTAGTAGCAAAGAGACATTGGTTTTAATATTTATTCAGTGGGGGAAGGGGAAGTTTATGTAAGACTTCTGTAAGTATCTTTAGCCACTAGGAGGAGTTGTTTAGTGCCTCTTTTTTAGATAGAGATCAACAGTTAAAAAGATCAACTCCATCTAAACAAGCACTGTTTTGATGACAGGCTGTCTGAGCCATAGTATTTATTGTTAACTATTTCAGATAACTGATACAGTGTCTGGAACATAGATAGTAGGTATTTGAAATGGTTTATTTATTTCAATTAAGATTTCATAAAATGAATTTCAGTGGAGTCAAATAATGTGGACATTTACTTAGAACTCACTGTCATAAAGACTGATATGTAATATTTAGTCACTTTTAGGTTTGTTTACAGAATAGTGCACTATGTATTCTGTTCTCATATATATATATAAAACTTAACTATGAAGAAATTAGCCATTAACCACTGAATTCCAATGGCTTTATGTGGAAATTTATAAAATGAAAATAAATCAATGTCAGTGCTGCTATAAATCAGTGAATAGAAAGGAATTTATGCTTTTTGTTTTTTACAAAAGAATATTATAAGACTTCAAATAATAGAAAAATATCAAAAGTTAAAGATCTTAGAATGCTATGTAAGGAACAGCTGTTACTAACAGATTTTATATGTTCCAGATTTTATCTATACAAAAATATATGTAATTTAAAAACAAAACTGGTTATACTAGTCACTGCTTTATAATTTCCTTTGCTTTTCACTTATTGGGCTGGTAGGGAAATGGCAGCAACTTCTCTTCTCTCCTTAAATCTTCCTAAACTAATCGTTGGGAAAGAATGGGATCACCATGATTTAATTAGGCTAATCATCAGAGATGAGATGAATGTTGGCAACTAATCATCATTTTAAGTATTCCATGTACCATGATTTAACTAATTTCCTATTGAGGGTTATTATCAAATTTTCATGATATAAATAATGTTGTTATGAACAATCTTTGTACAATTTTGTATACTTGTACACTGATTTCTGTATACCAGATTTCTGGAGTGGAATTCCTAGGTCAAAAGAAGTTGATAGACATCACCAAATTAAAATTCTAATTTGAAATACACACACACACACACACACACACACACACATATATATACTTTATTATTTTACATATATATAGCTTCCCAGGTGGCACAGTGGTAAAGAATTGCCTGCCAATGCAGGAGACCCAGGTTCAATACCTGGGTTGGAAAGACCCCCTGGAGTAGAAAGTGGCAACCCACTCCAGTATTCTTGCCTGGAAAATTCCATGGACAGAGGAGGCTGGCGGGCTATAGTCCATGAGGTCGCAAAGAGTTGTACAGATCATCTGAGCACATCTGACCCACATCACACAACTAGGCACACACATCATTATCAGAACTCACACACACAAACATACATACACCTCAACAGAGTGCCAGTTTCCCTGAATCCCCATCAGTGCTGTTTATACTCTTTATCAGTCTCCCAGGGCTGCTGCCTACTGGGTTTTACCCAAGAAGCAGACTGTTCTCCTATAGTTTCATCTGATTCCTAATGGGATCCATAAGCCCTGGTCAGAAAATTTTTTTTAATTTATAGAACCACCATTCATTAAATTTCAGCTGAATATTTCTGATTAAATTGCAAAGACACCATTTCCCTTGCCTTGGCTCTCTGCCTCCATTCTTTCCTTCTGCCTCATGTCACCAAAAATTTGATAGAAAAGAACATCCAGTCCTCAAAATGCAACTTCAAGACTTGAAAAATTGATGTTGGTTAAGATGGGAAGGCACCTTCAAGCAACGCATTCATTTTATCCAAGCAAATGGGTAGTTTGGGCAGCCTGACCATATGAAGTATGGGCAAGTTGAAAAGAAATGGTCTGACAACGCCTAGAAACAAGCTGTAGAAGAAGAAAAAGGCATGTAGAAGACAAGGAACTCAGCCTGGAAGAAAATACTACCCAAGGAACACAAACACAAAAGCTCCACACAGTTTACCACAGAAAAAAATGTTATTAAGGATATTAATGCAATAAAATAAGAGTTCAAAGATGAGATAATTAAAATGAGGTGGAGAAGGAAATTGAAAAATTAATGAAATAAATTGAGGATCCAGATCATAGTATTAGATCATAAATTAGAAACATAGATGAATTACAAAATCAAGTTGTAGCAGCAAGAAAGGTTTGAGCTAATCAAAATGAATGAAGGCTAACGGGGGTTGGGAAGAATAAAGCAATTAGAGAAGAAATGATAAATATAGAGAACACACAAAGGAGGTCAACTTAAGACAAGTTAGTACCTCTGAAATACAAAGCCAAAAATACTTCAACGGTATGATAGAAGAGAGTTTCCCCAGATGAAGGAATTACTGAGTGTGTATATAAGGGGGTTACTATATCAAGAAAATAGTTGAATGAATTGGAGTTCAGAACAGAATATAAATACTGCATAAATATCGTAGTAATGGAAGTTATACAGTGGGTGAAGGGAAGATGGAGAAAGATGCACCCACAGCCCCTCTGGCTACCCCCAGATCCTGAGCCTAGTTGCTACAATGTCTTCAGGAACGCTTAAAATTCTACATACTAAGCAATGAGTCTTTACCTTATGCCTAGTCCTTTTTATCTTCTGGGCCCAGAACACTGAGAGCCAGGCTTGTACCATCTAGGCAGAATACTGAAATGACTTCTCTCTGGGAAGAATGGTACCAAACACCTATAGACACTGACATTTGAGATTTCTCTTAACGGGCAGGGTTCCTACACATTTCCTGGAGCAGTGAAGCCCAGCAGTTGAATCATGCTACTCGTGTACAGTGATCATCCAGCCATCTGTTTATAGAGCTTCACTTTTTTGTTGTCTTTTTAAAAAGCACATTATTGAGATATAACTTCAAGCCATAAAACTCACCCATTTAAAGTGTACAGTTCAAGGGGACTTCCCTGGTGGTCCAGTGGTTAAGACTCCACGCTTCCACTGCAGGGGACAGAGGTTCAATTCCTGGTTGGGTAACTAAGATCCCACATAACGGCCAAAAAATAAAGCAATAAAATGTATAACTCGATAGTGTTTTTGTATAGGTACTGTTTTGTAACCATCAGCACAATCGAAGAACATTTCATCACCCCAAAAGAAATACCTGTTAACAGTCGTTCTCCATTCCCACCCTTCTCTCCCACCCACCCCCTTACTCTCCATCCCAGGCAAACACTAAAGTACTTTCTGTCTCTATAAATTTGCCTTTTCTGGACATTTCATATATAGTGTTTTACATTTAAGTAGAATGGTAACTGAAGAATCACTAGACATTTGAAGGACACCTCTAAGCTGAAAACCAGAAATGCAAACAACAAAAAAGAAACTCAGTGGAAATAAAAGCAGTGTAAGAACCAGAAAATAACTTTTAAAATATATATTTTTACATCCATAAACATGAACAGGAGGTAATCAAAAGGAATATTCAGAGAAGAAAGCTTCTTGGGAATTAAAAAATTCAACAGAAGTAGGGACAAAGTTGAAAAGATCCTTTAGTCAAACAAAAAGGCAAAGATATGGGAAATGGGTTAAAAAGTAAGAAGATTAGAGAATTAATTCATAATGATAGTATCCCCAGCAAAAGAGTAAGAAAAACAAAATTCTTAAGGGATCTGGGCATCAAAAGGCAAGTCTTTAAATAAATGAAAATTTCAAGAACTAAAAACTTGAGAGTCTAAATTAAGAAAGCCCATGTGTATTTCTGGCATAATGGATGAAAAGACCCACTCCAAGACATATTAATGTGAAATTTTAGATAACAAGAAATAAAGAGATGCTTCTAAAGGCTCCCAGAGAGGATGGTGGGAGGATGGGGCATAGAGAACATGTTACTTACAGAGAACTGGGAGCCAGATGGCCCTGAACTTTTCAAGCAGGAATCAGAAAACAGTGTAGCAATGCCTTCAACGTTCTGAGACAAAATGATTGCCAACAGTTACAGTAAAGTCACTGTCAGACTTTAAACATCTCTAAACTCTGTTTTCCCCCTACATTTTCTCAGGAATGTATTAAAGGATGTGCTTTTTAAAAGGGGGAAGTAGAAGGAAGAAGTCTTGAAATTCAGAAAAATGGAGACCCAGAAGCAGGGACAGAGGCCAAGGGAATTCACGAGATGGTGTAGGGCGCTCGCAGGAACACAGTTGCTCCTGAGGCTTAGACAGCAAGCAGGGCAGTTTAGAGCAGGTGAGGTGTCCCCCCAAGAGAGTGGGGAGATCAGAGAGGGGAAGTACCAACAAGCATTTACAGGGACATTTGGTTTCCTTGGAATATTTGAGAATGACTTAGTGACAGCTATGTAAACAAATGGAGGGTAAGAAAGAGAGGCATTCTTAATATCCAAAGAAAATGAAAATTTTACTCGAAGAAAGAGTGTAATTATGGTTAGCTGTATGCTTCAGCTGTGATGAATGTTTCCATAATCATCATAATGCAGGTACAGCTGAGAGGAGGAGATATTATCGTCAAAGAGGATGAGGAGTCAGAGAGAAATGTGTATGCGGGGATGGGAGGCTTGTGGGTGAAGAGTTCTAAATCCTCTTCTCCCACTGTAGAGAGCAGAAAGTAAGTAAATCTTGAAAAACTAAACTAAATCTTGAAAAATCTTTAAATATGAGGTACATGGAAAAAACAGTGAAGAGCTGAAACTGTCTGCTATTTAGAAGCTGAAATCAGGAGTGAGAAGGGATCAGAGAGGGGTTATACTAGTCTAATTGTGATCTTTGATTTTAAAGATATTTATATATATTTTTGATAAATATAAATTTTTAATTTTAAAAAGATAGGCTACATATTTCTTCTAATTTTTAAGCTAGGTCTTGGTTCCATTTTTTTCTGCGTTTGTTGTAAGATTGTAAATACTCTTCATACATCAAACAAACAAAATAGAGGACGATCTCTTGGATATTTGCCCTTATTTTAACAAATATAAGATGACCACAAGTGTACTTATAACAATGAAAAACAAAGTGTGAAGACATGGATCTTGCCCCTTGAAATTCAGGAACTTGGAGCTTAGATTAGACATGTACATAAATCTTATTAGACATGTACATAAATCTTATTAGACTTACCTCATATTGCTGACTGGATTTAAAGCCTTCAGAGACTTCTCTTGACTTCTTTTGACTTAAAAAATTTGACTTTAAGGCTTTTATAAAATCCTAACCCTAAATCTACCACAATGAGATACCACTTCACCACTCACTAAGATGGCTATAATCAGTAGTAGCAAGTGTTAGCGAGGATCTGGAAATTGGAACCCACAAACACTGCTGATGGGAATATAAAATAGCTCAGCTGCTTTGGATGATAGTCTGGCATTTCCTCAGAAGGTTAAGCACAGAGTTATCAGCAAGTCTATTTCTTAGTATATTCCCAAGAAAAACATATGTCCACACAAAACTTATATATGAATGTTTATAGTAGCATTAGATGTAATAGCCAAAAAGTCAAAACAACCCAGGTGTCCATCAACTAATGTGTAGAAAAAATAAAATGTGATATATCTGTATAATAAAATGTTATTTGGCAATAAAAGGGAATGACATTTTTACGTGCTACAAAACTGATGAACCTTGGCAACTATGCTAAGTGAAATAATCCACTCACAGAAGACCACACATTGATTTCATTTGCATGAAATGTTCAGAATAGGCAAATCCATAGAGACAGAAAGTGGATTAGTGATCTAGAGGGAAGGGGAAATTGGGAGTGACTGCTAATGTAAAGGGTTTTGTTTTGTGGGTGATGATTGTGCGTTTCTGTTAATATACTAAAAACATTGAGTTGTGCACTTTAAGTGAATCGTATGGCTGGAAAAGGTTTCTCTTTAGCATTTTTTTTTTTTTTACTGTATTCAATAAAGCCATTATTTTTTTAAAAATCCTACTCTAACCTACTTTTCCAGTGTTGTTACCCATTCTTCCACTTGGGCTCAACCAATTTTACTTATGTTCTTTTAACCTATAATATATCTCTTTCTCCATTTCTTCAAGACCAAATACTGCTCATTCTTCCAAATTCAGCTGAACTTCCTCTTTCATAAAAAAAGAAAAAAAGTAAAACTCTGCTTAGCAGAAAGTAAACTCTGCTCTCAACTTTTGTTTCTCTTGGCAAATCACTTTACACATTGCAATACCAAGAGTTGTATGTTTTGGTGAAAGGTAGTCAACGTTTCTCAGCAACATAAAGTAAAAAATTACCTTAGACAAACCTTTTAATTGCCTGAATCGTACAATTCTCTCTTTACATTCAACTCATCAGTTTTTTCACCTCTAAGACTGGAATAGATCCCTGTTCTGTTGAATGTTAGTTGAAGAAATTGACTTTTCTTTTTAAGTGTTACACAAAATAGAAAAGAACAATTAAGCCTAACCAGTAACACAGATGTGGATATATGGGGGTTGCTTCCGATCTTTTTCCCGCTCCAGTTTTCAACAGAAACAGGCTGAAGCTCTTAACTCATTGTAGGTGAGGGAAAGGTAGTAATGAGATGGATAGGTGATGGGACGTTGGTTTATGGACTGACTTGTCATTCTGGATGGTTTTAATTCAGTGTACTTTATGTGTATAGTAATTAACCTGTTTCTAAAGCAGTCATCTAACAAAGCAAATGTTTCCCCCCTTTACCACACTAACGGAAGAAACTGCTTTTCATAAACTTCAGAATAACTAAACACTGCATTTCAAACAGTTGAATATTTGGACTCCAGTTACTGCATTTTGGGGGAGTGGTTTACTCCACTGTAATGAGATTCTTATTCCACCCAGTTAAGTGATCACATTAGGGGCAGACTGAAGCCAAGACTTACTAAGAGACAGGCAGAATTATGTCTTTCCACCTTTACACTGTAAGATGTGCACTTAATAAATAAGAATGGTAGGCCACATCATTGGATCTTTTGTAATATTTTGTTCTCATTCTCTACTCCTTTCCCACCAAATAAGAGTTTATTTTCTTAAATGAAATGTGCCGTAAGGGACTAGTTGAATAAATGATGCTTCCTTGGGACAAAGGAATACTAGTAAAACTGTTAACAGGAAGATACACAGCAAAACCGTGTTTATGACATGGTACATTTGAGTTTTGTTTTGAAGGGTTTATATACATGTGTGCATATAAGCAAATGTGCATATATCATTTCTAAACAAAATTGTGTGGTTTTGTGTGTATAAAATATTTCTGGAAAGCTATGTACTAAGTTGGTAATAGTCATTTCTGGGAAAAGGAACCAAAGTTGATAATAAGGGTGAGAGGAGGATTTAGCATTCATTGCAAATACTCTTTTGTATTGTTTGACTTTCAGTATGTGTATATGTTACTTTTCCAACTGAAAACCACTTATATCTTCTTGCCAATTAATTGTTAATGATTCATGGCAAATATTTATGTGTCAATTTGAGATGCTTATTTGAAATGAAAACACGTACATATGTATGGTGTTAATATATGCTATTCGTTTGATTTCCCAGCAGCTGAGATCTGTTCCACCAATGATATATATATTTGTGTTTTACAGAGTTACGTCCGTTTGGGAGAATAGTCTTCAGATCACTACAATTTCTAGTTTTGTAGGAATATGGCTTGGTGCTTTTCCTATTCCACTGGATTGGGGAAGACCGTGGCAGGTTGGTTTCAACTCCTTAAAGCAGCAAAGTAAACGTTTGTACAGTGAGGGTAAAACTGATGATGCCAACGAGTGTATATATAACTTGTTTCATTGTTCAGTTAAGTAGGGATGTCGGTTCCCTCTGTCACTGTCATCCGGGTGACTTATTGGGGCCTCAGTGCTACAGGTATCCAGATTAGCCTGTTTCTGTCTTCCAGCACTATTTTAGCATATAGCAAAGTTGATTTTGAAATAATTGTTTGTGAATTAGAGGAAACAAACATCAGATTTTTCATTTTCTATCACAATAGGGTATAGCTAATAAGCTAGGTGAAGCACCGTAAGTATTCTTTTTATCCGCATTTTACAGATGAGAAAACTGATACCTAGAGGACATGTGATATTTCCAAGGTCACTGAGCTAGTGATGAATACATCTTTGTCATAATTTTTAATGGCTTTGTAGTAAATCATTGTATAGTTATTCTAAAATTTAACAAATTTGCTATTGATCATTTAAATTATTGCTAATAATTTACCATTTTTACTATTTTACTGTTATAAACAATGTTATGATAAAGATCTTTTAATCTGTATCTTAATGGATGTTTCCAATTATCAAGATAATTTCTCCCAAATCAATTTTAGTATTAAAAAATAAATATACTTTATTTTTTCAAAATGAAAATTTTTCTCTTGATTACAAAGACAGTGTACATTTATTTAGAAAACTTCAGCAGTACTAATAATTATAAAAAGTAAGTAAAAATGATCAAATATCCAGCCACCCAGAGGCAACTCCCATTTGTGTTTTGGTGACAGTTTTTGCAGCTCTCTCTTTGTGTAACTATTCATAGTACACATATTATTTTTAATCTGTTTCTTTCCCCTTCCACAGTATATTATGGAACTCATTCCATGTCAGTGAAAAGTTGCATGGGTGTAATACTGTATTATTTGGGTAAAATCATATATGAATTTCTTATGAATGGATATTTAGATTATTTACAGTTTTCACTATTATTATCATAATTATCATAAAACATACATCCTTGCAGTTTTGTCCAGTTTTCTCCTTAAATTTGTCTTAGTTTGTCCAGTTTTCTCTTTAAAATAAATTCCTAGGTAATGAATCTCTAATATGTGTCTCACTTTCCAAAGGCCATTGAGGGAGCTGGATTGTATGTCTTGCACTTAACTGCCTACTTTTTAAGGCCATTTTTTGTGGTTTCTATTAGATGTTGTGTCTCCCTAACAAATGAGTTGTTGTTTTACATTCCATAAGTCTGGTAGGTTTGCCCTTCCCTGTAATAGTTCTTCACCTACTTATATGTTAGAGAAATCCCTGGAGGTTTGGCATGCATGGTGTCACTGATACCATTCCCAAGGTTATAGTATTAATAAAGGTTTCTTTTATATTCTCTTGGCCATCTCAGTGATTGCTGGGAAATAGAGATTCATCTGTACTCAAGTTACCATCTTATGAAACTTAATTTCATTCTATAGTGTCATAATTTCTAAATTGGAGGACAGTCAAAATCACTGAAAAGTATACATAGGAAATTGTGTCTTAATCCCTTATTTCAGATATATGAAATTAAATCTAATACAAAGTATCAATATATAACGCACCATGGGCCATCAGCTTATGAGTTGGTAAGGTAACATGTAATTAGCTTGTTAGTTTGCATATAGATGGAATATTTTGGAGTGTAAAAGTTTGATATCTTGTTGTTGTTTAGTCACTAAGTCGTGTCCAAGTCTTTGTGATCCCATAGACTAGCACACCAGGCTTCCTTGTCCTTCACTATCTCCTGGCGTTTGCTCAAACTCATGTCCATCAAGTCAGTGATGCCATCCAACCATCTCATCCTCTGTTGCCCCCTTCTCCTCCTGCCCTCAATCTTTCTCAGCATCAGGGTCTTTTCCAATGAGTTGACTCTTTGCATCTTACACCTGTATAAATAAGTCTTAAGACTGTGCAGGGATATCCCTGGTGGTCCAGTGGTTAAAACTTTGCCTTCTGGTGCAGGGGGCGTGGGTTTGATCCCTGATTAGGAAACTAAGATCCCACATACTATGTGGTGCAGCCAAAGATGGGGGGAAAGACAGGCAAAAAAGACTGTGCAGAAGTAGATGTTGAATTATGAGGAGTAGATGCATCTTTCTAAAATCTGGGTTTAGGTTTGTGTAGAAAATATATATTTCAATTATTTACAATTCAATTATCCATTTTTGATTGTTTAGGCTTCTAGCTAGTGACTCTCATTTTTCTATCTCAATTCTTATTTACAGTAAGAGGTGAACTGGATCCAAATTAATGGTATCAGACTTTTAAAATTAATATAAATGTTCTATTTGAATTGTTGACTTAAAAAAAAATTCTAGCTAGCTAATTTAGTATGTAACAAATGTTGGTCTTCATTAGGAATGTTTCATTTGACTGGAATATTACTGGTTATTTAATAATCTTTACTGCTGGCTTGTTTTAAGAGTATTCCAAGTTAATGAGCCACTTATTTACTATCATCTTTCAAAATTATGATAGATATGTATTCACTATCATCTTTTAAAATTATGATAGATATGTTAGAAGTGATATATAATTAATCATCTTTTATTCAAATAATAATTACCTGCCCCTCCCCAGTTTAGCAATTATTTACTAGTTTAACAATTATAAACTAAAGAAATGATGTCTTTTTTTTTTTCACTTTTTATTTTAATCAAAGTTTTCTGTTCTGTTGTGTTTTTTTCTTTGTAAACCTAACCACACAATAAGTACTCAATGTGGCTCACGATGCTGACAGAATCTGCCAGAGAAACAATAAACCAGATAAAAGATTATGGCATTATTTCAGAATGGAGATTTTTCTAAAGTAGAATTTCAGAAGAAGAAAACTTCTGTCTATACTTTATTATTTAAACTTTAATATTAGGAAGAGATTTTAGTTCTGTATTCCTTGTAGCCCAATAAAGATTTGATATGTTTGTGGTAAAGTAAGCTTTTCTGGGTTGTGATCTGATTTTACTTATGTTTAATAAAAATAAGTAAACTTGGAGAAGCAAGAGTATCTGGTTAAGCAATTACACTTTCTTTAAAAACACATACACACAAACCAACTCACAAAAACTTCAACATATTTTAGTTCCATTTTTCTACTTTGTACTCAATCTGTGTATAAAGTGCCCAGAGGCCAAGCATAAGATTATATAGTGATGTGAGTTCTGTATTGAGCAAGTTCAAGAATATTTATAGTTTTTAAGTTGTTTCAGAATTTAGTGACTGGGAAGGCCCACTGAAAATACATAACCTTAATGAAAAGGTTTTTCACTTACTAAAATAGGAATTTTAAAAAATTTTAAGTAATGACAAATGACAAAAGATACCAGGCATCTTTATAATTGGAGGAAGCCTTCCATTTCTAGTAGGCAACAAGAGAATTTGGTGAAAGGGAATATGGTTGATGGCTGCCTGCTATGTTGTTGGTCATCTTATTGTTTTCTTTGAAAGTAATTCAAAGTCATCTTGCTTCTCTTCCCTGCCTTAATTATTACATTATAAACATTGAATTGTCCATAACCCAGACTGCCTTCTTCACCCCCAGAGAAAACTTATAGCTGCAGTAACTGACAAAATTTTTGATTATGGAAAATCTTTTTACATTATAATTTGATGTTTCCATCTGCTGTAAAAATAGCTAATCAATAAGTATTTGTTGAGTTCGTACTGTGTACAAAGTACATATTCTATATAAGTTATAACAGAAATATTACCAGGACTGGAATTTAATTGTTTGGTAATGATAATTTAGATCCAGAGTGTGAGTTAGATTCTGATTCAGATTTAATATGCTCTAAATATTTTCAGAATATATGGTTATCAGCTTTTCATCTGGAAAATGTCTTAATTCTTTACTTATCAAAAATCGGCACTTCACATTATTAAAAAAATTAGTACAAAGTTAAGAATTGATCTTGGTCATTCTAAACAAAGGAAATTTACATGAAGTTTTTAAACCCACATGTTTTATTAATAGGTAGACAGATAACAGGATTTTTAAGAGCTGAGGCATCCAATTACTGGGTTCAAACCCTGGCTCTGACACTTTCTAGTGAGGATTAAATAATATAATTCTAAATTACATAGTTCAGAACCCAACAGTTAACTGCTTAACTGATGTTATAGGCATTTATGACCTATAAAAGGAGTAGGTTAATGACTGTTTTTTCTTAGCATTCCCAAAAAACTGCCAATTCATTATTTGAATTCTCCAGAGAATGTGCATTAGCTCAGCTTGTTTTATTCATTCTGCACAACAGTCCTTAAATTGGTAGAGTGGATTGTTAACTCATCTTTTTGTTTCTCTGGTATTTGGGTATTTAGGGTATTTGGATTTCACGTAATTTTCAATCCTGTCTGACATTTCAGATGGCAGTAGAGGGAAAACACAGTATCTCTTTGTTTATGGACCAGACATGGGGCTTGGCACTGTCACACAAGTAACTTAATCCTGGTAACCATAGTGCAAGGCCGGTTTCATCCTCATTTCTACACATAAGAGAGCCAAGTGTGAGGAGAGGAGTATGCATCTTGTTCAGCATTTCTTGACTGATTAGAGGAAGACTCAGAATCTAGCGCTCCAGGACACCATGATTCTTTTTATCCCTGTTCTTTAACAATGGCCATGGCTTAGATTTTTTTGAAAAAGGTCGAGTAGTTATTATATTGTATTTCTTTCCCCACACGAGAATCTCATTTAAATGCCACAACCCCTCAGTTGGTAGTGTATGTTAGGCCAAAAAATTTAATATATTTGTAGGAGAGTATTTGAAGCTAATACATATGAGGATTTTGTACCTAGAAAACCAACAAATACCTTTAAACTCTGTGGACTTCCAGTGCTACTATCTCCAAAATGGAATTGAACACAAAATCAAATCTCTTCTGAGTGTATTTGTTTCTTATAAAGTTAAAAAGCGAAATGGATAGAGATTGTCTTTAAAACAATTTAAAATTGTTAAATATTTGTACTTATTCCCATCAGATACCAGATAAATGAGGCATTGTTAAATTTAAAAATTATTTTTTGTTTTCTCTGGTTTTATCAGATTTTAAAATTAATATCTGTGAGACATATATTCATTATTAAAAGTCACAGGTGCCACAGATAATACTTTAATAAATTGATGCTGGAGATCATTAGGAAAATTAAATGAATCACAGCAAATAATGGTAGAGAAAAGGATGAAGCCAAGATTATGGATTTAATTATTGAAAGAGTGCATATTTTTAGGTTAATTGGTGTTTCTGTTACTAAAGGTCTTACAGTGTTTTAGACAAACCAAAATAAAATATTAATTTATATGAATGTGAGTTACATACTTCAAGCATGGGAAAAATATTAGTATTTAACTGATAGAAAGTGGTTTGGGATTTAAAAGGTAGGTTCATTGTAGGGCAATGATACTGAAGATGATATGCTAGTAGGACTTTCATGTGATAGAGAAGAGTGCTGGCTAAGGTAAAACTCATTTGCATGGTCCTGGCAGGGACCTTATATCGTCACTTTGACAAGAAGTTCCAGCCTGGAGACTGTGGCCCTCTCCACAAATAGCTCTTCCTAAATCTGTGTTCTTAGTCACGGGAGAGTGGTAGATATACATGGCTCAGGGCAGAGTTACAACCAACTCTGAACCAACCAACTCTGAGCTACAACCAACCAGAGAATCGTACCCAGATGAGTAGATCCATCTGGTCATGTATTCTCACACCAGACAGTAGCATCTACTTGAAGGACATCTGGAAAAACACATCATTTAAAATGAAATTCAGAGGAAAATATAAATGATCATTTTAAACCAGTTGAAGTTTGAAAGTAAGTAGGTTTTGAAAGATCAATTCTATCAGTCATGCAAATGTAAGTCTATGGTAAGCATGATAAACAAAACATATTAAAAGGTAGTTTGTGTGAAATTTAGAATTGCCTGGGTTTTATCTTCATTTTTTATCTGAAAGAGTTGAGTTGTTCTAAGTATTTCTAGGTTTTCTGATCTGCAGATTAGTCAGTTTTCCCTTGAGATCTCTCATATCACATACCTCTCCAAAAATTATATTGCAACACATTTTTTAAAGTTTGTGTTATTAAAATTTATCTAAAAAATAATCTTAGTTTGCCCCTTAATTGCTTGGTTTATAGTAGGGGCTCTCAATACATAATTTTGAATGAATAGAGCCATTCAAATGGAGACTCTTAAAAATGATAGAAACGTCTAGTATATATAGGTAGGTGTAGTTTTTTAGAAATACTTTAAAAAATAGCTTTAGAGATGGTGTATTTGAGGAATGATAGGGTTGCAGATTGTAATTACAGCTTATTTCGTATGTGCCTATTTAAAAATATGAGCTGAAAGATTATCAATTATAACTCATTGATTGGTCACTTGTCCTATGTGCCAGACCTATGTTTTAGGTATGATTGTAAGTACCACATAGGACATTACCTCATTTGGTCATTACAGTAACCCTGTGAGGTGCATTTTACAGTGATCCTCATTTTGCAGATAAGAAACCAAGGCACAGAAAGGTTAGGCGACTTGCCTAGGGTCATAGTTTTGTTAACTTTTTTTTAAAGTATAGTTGATTTACAATGTTGTGTTACTTCCGGGTGTAAGCAAAGTTATTCAGAATATATATATACACACACATACATACACAGAGAATACTATTCTCTACTACTTAGAACATGCTTTCAAACTCTATATTAGTACATTTTCCTTTCCAAAAATGTAAAGCAGAGTTTTATAGCAGTGCCTGATCAGAAGAATGTAGTGTGGCCTTTGGGTAGAAATAAGCTTAATGTAATTTTGAAGTGTCTTTCAAGCAGCAATAATAGTCATTTTTCTAACAGAAAAACACATATCTGTATTATTTTAAAAGTTTTTTTAAAGCTTATTAGGGTGAAATTGTTTTCTTTCTAAGAGAAAAATAACCTATTGCTAGTACCATGTACTAAGATCCTATGTATCAGGCCTTTGTTAATGCTGATTATTTTAATCGAACACTGACTTTTCAAATGCTGAGACACATAAGGAATTATTTGATTTCGAGCAAGGATAATAGTAGTACTCTAAAGCAGGGTACTTTCTTCATATGATGTAGCTACTTATTTTTTTAGTTTTTCTTTTTGACAGTAACTATAGTAATTTTACCCAATTGCACTATATTATCTTTTGTTATGCAATTGAAAGTTTTCTTTTATTTAGTGATTTTTAAAAAAAATTTTATATTTATAAAAAATTGGATAAAAAGATGGTCTTTTGGTGATAAACACTTGTGACTTTTACATGAATGTCTTTGAGTTTTCTACTTTCCTTAAACAAAACAAGATAATTATATAGCTCCATCTCAGATGACCATCATTTGGAGACATGTTTATAGCAACGGAGTTGAATTGTCTGTTCAATAGATACCATGTGTGTGTGTTTTTAATCCTATTTGTAGTATGAGGAACAATAAACAGAAACATCTCCATATGTGAGATGATACTTTTAAATGGAAAACTTCAAAGTCTATTTATGAAAATACGTGACAAATCTAGGCTTGTTTGACAATTCAGTATGATCTGTTGCCACAGGATAGTTTTTAAATTGTTTTAAAGCAGTTTCAAGAAGGTTAGTAGCAAACCGTTTGAGGAAAGGTTGTTTGTTGGCAGCCTCCTGCCCCTCCCTGACCTCAACTCCCTCCAATAGTCTCTGTGCCATCCCTATCTCAGTTTATAAAAATCAGGAAAGTTTGCCCTTATATAAAGAAAATCTGTTGTTAAAAATGACTGTGTTACAGATAAGGATTACTTACTTAAGGACAATCAAGCAGGAGAGTGTGACCTGTCACTAGCAAACAGTGTCCACAGCTAGTCCAACATTCTGATTTGTTGATGGCATGGATTCCTTGAGATGTTGAATAGCAAGTGTTTCAAACTTTAACCCCTCTTTAGGCAAAACTTTTAAACTTTTTAATATTTACTTCATTTCTGGCATTCCACTGGAGGTGAGGTATAGCAGCTATTTGAAGAATGTGTGTGTAAATGTATCTTTGTGTTTGGAAACAAAGAGCCACACTGAAATTACAAAGTGATTAAAATAGAATTTAGTAACCCAAATTGGAATCTGGCTGGATTCATGAGGGATTATGATTTTCCCTACACTTTGACAATGTGCTCTTTACCAAAGTGCAGGTGCTCACAATTGGCCGATGATGCATAAGCTCACAGCAATGAGAAACACAGGAAAATCGAGTGTTAGTTCAAATGTTTACATAGAGTGTTAAATAAAAACTACTAAGGTAAGAAGTTCAATACTTTACATAGGTAGTAAACTATGCATATTATTTTATTTGTAACCCCATGTGTTGAGATGGGACACTGTTAAAGTAACAATCACTTAAAAAGCAACAACCAACAAACGAGTATTCAATTTGGTACGTAAACTGAATAATTAAAATCAAATGGAAGCAATGCCTAAAGTAACTAAGATAGTTCACAATAAAAACCATTAGTTCAGGCTCTACTTATTGGAAATATGATAATTCAACATAGGCTAACCTAAGATGTACCTTTAGAGATTGAATAAGGATATAAGCAAAATATTAAATAAGATGTCAGGAAGTCCCTAAAACTATGTTTAAGGACTTCAAACTGATTACTTACATGCAAAAAAAC
This sequence comes from Dama dama, assembly GCF_033118175.1. Classification (NCBI taxonomy): domain Eukaryota; kingdom Metazoa; phylum Chordata; class Mammalia; order Artiodactyla; family Cervidae; genus Dama; species Dama dama. Next base: position 74,900,616 of record NC_083691.1, read on the forward strand.
TTAACTAAGTTTGAGTTCATTCATACATGATCTTATTTGAAGCACTGTATTTTCATTCACTAGCAAAATTCATGTCAGTAAGATATTTTTGAAGTATTTTATTTTCCAGATATTTCACTATGTTGTTCCAGTGATTAGCCTGAATTTCTGTGGAAACCTAAATTTTAAATGAAGACATGCTTCTGAAAATAAGGCAACTTTTCTATCATCTGTTTATAAACAGAAAAAAAGAAATCTTTGGTTTTAGTTAAAGGGCTGAAAGGGTTTGCAAAAAAAAAAAGAGAGAGAGATACTAAAGAATCAAAGCAATGAAAAGGCTCTTCATAAGCAATGGGAAACTCCAAACCCCATCAAGGTCAGTAGAGTACCTAAGGCACCTCAGGTTCAGATGATACAATCATCTTTGCTTAGAGTTCTAGTAATCTATATACAGGATTTTTACCATCTTAAGAACATGAAGCCGAAAATGTAATGTCCAACAGTGATTACTGTAAGAAAGAAGAAAATCATAGCAGTTGATAGGAAGAGATATTAGAATCCATATTTAAAAGATGAGAAAAATGAGGCCCAATCAGGAAACAGATGACACTAGAGTTTGTGTTTCTAGATTCCTAGTCCATTTCTCTTAGGGCAGGGCAAATTCTAGATTTTAACTTTATTGGCTAGGAAACCAAGTGTGAAGAGTTTCAGATATGTGAACTGAGGAAGAAAAAATTCCCATCAAATCCCCAAAGGCAAGCTGGAAATAAATATATAATACTTTACTGTCTTAATTCCTTTATATCATGTGTTGGACAACTTGGCTAATATACTAATTGAGTTATACAATTCTTTCAGTTCTATCTAAAAATAGCAGACCAAAATTAAATGAGAAAGTTACATCAGATTCCATTTGAGCATACATAAGGCCATGATACTTAACACGAACCACTGCTTCTTGGGAAAAAGAAGATATCCACTGTCCAGTTCAGGAAGGAAAGCTCCTGACCAGTTATCCAGTAGATTCTCCACTCTTCAGTGGGGAAGATGATGCTTGTATTTTTAAAAAAACCTCTACAAAGCTCACATACAAGACAATACATCCTAGATTTGTGACTGCTATGAGCATTTAAGGCTGTCATTTTCAAGTATAAAAGTTTAGTGTTCCATTACCCAATCTGTGCAATAGACATAGCTATAAGCTCAAATCATGGAAATTAACAGAAGCTCACCAAAGACATAAATCATAATTTAGGCAACAGCAAGTTTAAATGTAGGAAAGACTGGGGGGGAGGAAATTATGTATTGATTATGCTTCTCTGAACTGCATCAGTTGTTCACACTGAATCTTTGCCTAACACACTGTCCATTGCATGGCATTTGGACTAAGGTAGATCAACAGCAGACCAAACAAGGAAGCTTAATTAGGTAACAGAACTATCATTAAGATGGTTCACCTCTAACACAGTTATACGGCCTGTTTCCCTAGAGAAAAATTAGAAATGGCTCCAGTATACCAAATGAGCTTCACAGATAAACATGAAAAAAATTTTTTTTAAAGCAGGACCTTTCACCTTAGGACCACCATGCACTGCTCACGGATGATCAATAAATCAATGTTATTTACTTCTGGCTAGAGGTAATATTGTGAAATGTAACATGACTGGAGAAAAATGGGTATTTGGAAGCCAGCACGTCATTTAACTTATACTGTAGATGTGTACGTTAAGTTGTAGTTCTGTAACTTCTACTGTGGTTTCAATATCTATGTCTGAAAGGTGACATCAGTTTTATTATGAAAGCAGGTGCTTTGTTATAAATTCCATGTAACATGCTTGAATTCTAGGTCATTTGTCTTTACATGATTTAAAGTTTCTTGCGGTTTGGTCAGCATACACACTTTTTGTCTCATTTGATATACAAGCCAATGTGGAAATTAAAAACCTACCAACTATTTCAGAGAGCTGAGCTGAGTCCAGGATTATGACAAAGTCTGACCCAAAGTTTTTAATCTGTAATCTCAGCATGTATCTCATGCAGTCTGGGGAGCATCAAACTAAATCTACAATTGCCAGAAGCCTTGTTACAGTTGAACGCACATTAACTAAAATGTGTACATTTTTAGTGTTCATGATAAATGCAGTTATGACCTTATTACACTTTTGGCATTCTTTAAGAAAGCACGTTAAGCTTTAATATAGAAATATTTAGGTTACACTTGTGCTCAAGTAATAATAAAACATTTGTTCTTTTTGATCTCATACATTCTTTCCTCAGGAATGGCCCATCTCCTGCACGCTTGGAGCAACCTTTGGCTACGTGGCTGGCCTTGTTATTTCACCACTCTGGATATACTGGAATAGAAAGAAACTCACATACAAGAACAATTAATTGGAGCAAAGGGAGAAGAGATTTCTTTGTGCAGATTCCGTAAAGACTGTGCAGAAATGTATATGGTCTAAGCCAGGCAGTTCCACTTAACAGCACTGTTTTTTACTGTTACATGATGTGATTGTAGCTTTTTAAACTATGAAACCCCTGAGAGATTGTACCTTCTAGTTGAAATAAAGTATTTATAATAGATTGTGGCTTCAGATGCTGTTTGCTGCTTCTTGGACCTTTAAGAAACATTCTTAATGAACTTTTATAGAATTCTGAGGACAGGGTTGGTTTTTTTTTTCCTTTCAAGCTTTAAACTGCTTCATTATAAGAGGTCTGGGTACAGCTGTAGCATTTCATATGCTTTCTGAGAGAAATGTACAGTTTCCTTGGCCACTGAAGATGTTTCTCACGTAATCAAACAACAGTTTATACATCTTGATCCTATTCTTTTTTTTACTGTGTGTTTCTTTGGAGTTAAAATGGCTATGATAGCCTCATCAAAAACAGTCTTCAATCCCTTCTGTGTTAAAGCTGAACATTCCACATAGCAGCACGCACCTATCTGGGAGGGAGAAAAAAAAAAATCACAAATATATAAAATCTTTTTTTTATAACTGGTACCACACAAACATACCATTATAAGGAAAATCATAAAATGCAAAAAGAATGAAATCATATTTATGATTCCCTAGAGATAGCTAACTGTTAAAATATTAGTGTATATCCTTTCAGACTTTCTCTGAAAAATTCTTTCAATCATCAAATGTTTACTGGATACCTATTATATGCCTCTGAGAAGGCAATGGCACCCCACTCCAGTACTCTTGCCTGGAAAATCAAATGGATGGAGGAGCCTGGTAGGCTGCAGTCCATGGGGTCTCTAAGAGTCGGACATGACTGACAACTTCACTTTCATTTTTCACTTTCATGCATTGGAGAAGGAAATGGCAACCCACTCCAGTGTTCTTGCCTGGAGAATCCCAGGGACGGAGGAGCCTGGTAGGCTGCTGTCCATGGGGTCGCACAGAGTCGGACACGACTGAAGTGACTTAGCAGCAGCAGCATTATATGCCTGGCACTGTTTTTAGGTGCTGGGAATCACCTATGAACTGAGCAAAAGAGCAAAACCCCTGCTGTGTGATGCTTACATTTGCTTAAGTTCTACTGGGGTTGGAACACATGAGGAATATAGAGGAGATGGTAGCACATGCTATGGGTTAAAAAAAAAAGGGAGGGAGAGGGTGCAGATGACAGTGGTGGTGATGGTCAGTGAAAGCTGCTCAACAAGGTAAAATCTGAGCAGTGAGGGATACCTGCTGGCAGGGTTTCCAGGCATACAGAGCCACGGATGTAAAGATCCCTGATGGAGGAACATGCTTGGAACATTCAGGGGGCAGGACAGAAGCCAGAGTGGCAGGGGAGAGGGTGAGCAGGGGCAGTGGCAAGAGATGAGGTCAGTGAGGTAGCCTCAAGATAGTGACTTCGAGTAAGGACTTTGGCTTCTACTCTGAGAGGGGCCCCATCCATCCATCCATCGTTTTCACCGAAAACTTAACAGAGCACTGATTTGCCAAATCAGAGGAAGGAATTTGTTCCTTCCTACAACAAGAACAAAATTAAGTCCCTATGCAACTTTCAATGAAATGTATTTTAGAGGAAGAAGATCATGGATTAATAAATACAGAGGTAGAAGTGGTTTGGAGAAAAATGGGGAAGGAGATAGGGAGTGGAGACAGCTCAGGCAAGATCGCATTGAGAGAGTGATATTGGAGCAGATATCTAAAAGGAAGTGCCTTCCTAGTAGCTCAGCTGGTAAAGAATCCGCCTGCGGTGTGGGAGACCTGGGTTTGATCCTTGGGTTGGGAAGATCCCCTGGAGAAGGGAACGGCTACCCACTCCAGTATTGTGGCCTGAAGAATCCCATGGACTGTATAGTCCATGGGGATAGGGAGGGGGACAGGTCAGGCAAGATCTCATTGAGAGAGTGATACTGGATCAGATATCTAAAAGGAAAGGATGAACAATGTCTACATCAAGAAGACTCCCAGGCAGAGGAAGCAGTGAAAGGGCAAAGGCCTGGAGGCCGAAAACGGGAAACAGCATGGAGGCCATGTGTCTGGAGCACAATGAATGAAGCAGAGGTGGCTGGGCCTGGATGCCACAGTGGGGCTTTTATTTATTCAAAGTCAGCTGGGGAGCCACTGGAGGGTTGTGCACAGAGCGGTGAGCTAATGCAGCTTCTATTTTTAAAGACTCAATGGCTGCTGTGTTGAGAACAGGTTGACAGACACAGACAGAAGCAGAAGGGTGAGTGAGAAGCTGTTCCAGTTAATCCAGGCAGAGAGGGAAGGAGCCTGGACCAGGCTGCCAAAGGAGGGGACAGTGAGGAACATAGGTATTCTGGATATATTCGAAAGCAAAAAAAAAAAAAACAAAAACAAAACAGGTTTTGCTGAAGGGTTCACTGTATGGTATGAGAGGAAGAACAAGGTCAAGTGTGACTTCAAGGTTTTTAACCTGAGTAATTGGGAAGACAAGCCTGGAGGATAAAATTGGGAATTCTGTATTGGACGTGTTAATTTTGAGATGCTTACCACCAGGATGGACTTGTTGGAGGAAAAGTTGGACTACCAAGTCTAGAAGTCCAGGCTGCAGATGGGAATTTGGGAAGCTCAGTAGTAGATTGTTCAAACCACAAAACTGATAGAAGCTCAACAGTCCTAAAGGACTGAGTGTGGATATAGAAAGAAAGACATCCAAGAAGCTGAGGGCTGATCCCTGGACTCTCCAACATTCAGAGACAGGGAGACGAGGAGAAGGAGAAGAGGCCAACGAGAGAGCAGAAAGCCCAAGAGAGGGCGTTTAAGGAAGCCAAGTCAAAGCATTTCAGGAAGGGACCAATTGTGCCAAATGCTGCTGACAGGTCTAAAAATGGGGTCATAGTGTTTTGCAACCATTTTTCCCCCTTAAACTATATAATAAGCATGAACATTGTAATAGGTATGTTAGTATAAAATTTTAATAGGTGCAGGATTTTTTGGTTTTTGCTGTTACAAACAATGCAGCAACTTTATGGCCATCTCTTTAAGCACATCCTATATAATTTTTTTAGGATACACTCCTACCTATGGAATTGCTTGATCAAAAGCATTCATGACTTTAAGGCTTTTGCATGTTGCTGGGGCTGCTTTTACTCAATGACCAATAAAACAACAGAGTACCTGCTTCCTTGCCCCATTGTGTGTTAGTCGTTCAGTGGTGTCCGACTCTTTGCGACCCCATGGACTGTAGCCTGCCAGGCTCCTGTTCGTGGAATTCTCTAGGCAAGAATACTGGAGTGGGTTGCCATTTCCTTCTCCAGGCGATCTTCCCAACCCATGAATTCAGCCCAGGTCTCCCTCATTACAGGCAGATTCTTTACCGTCTGAGCCACCAGGGAAGCCCTTGTCCTGCTGGGACAGTGTTTTTGCCAGTTTTATAGATGGAAATTGAACTTACAGTTGACCACTAAGGAGTATGAACGTATTTCTTATCATTGATGGCAATCTGCATTTTTTGAAGAATCTGAGTCCCTTTTCCTATTGGAGTGTATGAATATATATATATTCATACATAATATAAAATGAATATATATATATATTCACACACACACATATATATGTATATATATAATATGAATATATATCATACATATATATGTGTGTATATATATAGAATATGAATATATATATCATACACATACACACATATATATATATATAATTCCCAACATATGTATACTTGTCTTTTTCTGATTAATCCATATGCAATGGGGCTCCTGAACACTAAGGATATTAACCCATTTTTCTGCCATAAATGTCAAGTTTGTTAAATGACTTTTAAATTTTATTTCTGACATTTTGATGTATTAAGTTTTTATGTAGTTAAATCATCAGTGTTTTCATTTACGACTTTTACCTTTATGACATTTAGAAATTCCTTCTCTCCCAAGATGACAGGATTTACTACTTGGAATTTCTAAAGTGACTTGTTAGTGAAACTATTTCTCTTTTGCTTTAGGAAACACTATCCTCCAAAAAGTTTTGTTGCTTTTTTCTGCCTCTTGATAGTGTTTTTAAAAAGACCTTGTTAGATTCCATTTCCACAAAAGTCCTATTAAAGTCATAACATCTAAAAATAGAATCCAATAACGTTATGGCCAAATGGAGAAAAAAGTATGCCTTTCTTTGGGGATAGGAAGACTATAAGTTAGGAGGCATTTTGTGCATCAGAGTTATATTTTTAGAATGATAATATTTTCCACCTTTCATAAAAAGATTGCAACACATTTCCTCTCCTACCTAGCCATAATTTTTTGTTTTTTAACTGTAGATTTAAATTGCCCTCCAATTGCACTCCACTGCCTACTCCATGAGTCTTCACTGAAGACAGGGCCTGATTAAGAAGCCCTCTTTTCTGACACCTCTTTCTAGACATGACTTATTAGGAGAATATTGTTGGCAGTGTAGCACAGGTTTGAAGGCTGGAGTCAGGTCTTTACTGAACTCAACTCTGCCATTTATTACCTGCAGGACCTTACAAGCTACCTGACAAGTTATCTGACATTGCCATGCCTCTGTTTTCTCCTTCAGAGCAACTGGTCAATCGACCTCACCAAGCTGATGCAACAATTAAATGATTGAATGCATGTAAAACACTCAGCACAGTGCCTGGCATATGGTAAACGCACAATAAATATTTGCTTCTATTACTACCTTAGCTTCATTTACATTTATTTTTAAATTCCGTAAAGGTTGCATTACCTCTTTTGCTAGTTTCTGTCCTTGCTCCACACATATAGGTTTTTCCTTCATATCATTCAGTCTTGCTAAAGTTTTGGGGTCATCTCGGAGATCAATCTAGTTAAGAAAAGTTGATAACATCCCATAATAGCGTCAGTCTTTAAAGATAAAACACGTAGTACCATTTAACCCCCACATATAAAAAAAAAATTACAAAGGAACTTGATTTTTAAAATGGACTAATATAGTGATTGTTTTCTTTTGACACTACCTTTCCCAAAAGTGTGACAGAATTTATTATAACTAACAACTGAGATTAAACATGTATCTCATTTGCTAAACCTTGGGGCCATCATCTAAGAGCAACATCACGAGGCAGGCCAGAAAGGTTATTCTTGAACAGGTAAAATCAAAGCATACATACCTGAGTTCCTATTAATAAAAAGGGTACATTTGGTGCGTATTCTTTAAGTTCTGGTACCCACTCCTCTTTCACGTTTTGAAATGAGGCTGGATTCACCACAGAGAAGCATATAAGGAAGACATCAGTCATTGGGTACGATAAAGGCCTCAGACGATCATAGTCTTCCTAAGGAAGAAAGAAAAACCTCATTATTTCCATCACTGTGAATTTACTAATAAATATGTACATTAGATTAGATGGTCAAAAAAGCATGGTTGGTACTATTCCACAAATGAAACGTATGGCATTCTACATCAAACAGCATAATTCCATTCATTTTTGCTGTTCTTCTTTTAGAAGTTCTGAACACCAGGGGGGTAAAAACATGATGACATCATTAACAACTACAGGAAAACTTTGAGAAAATACATTGTTATGACCACAGTTCTCACTGGAAGCATCTTTAACTGAAAAGTTTGCACACAGAATTGATTGTGGCTAAATATCTAGGTACAGTCATGTATAATAAGTAATATTATATACTGAATGTCACTATGTAAACATACCAATATGCTCTCTCCTGTTACTTATTTAATCCTTGTAACTACATGACAACTACAACCACTCTCTCTGTGTTGCATTTGCGTAAACTGAGGCGCCCAAGTTAAATGACTTGTGTAAGGAAGCATAATAAGTAAGTAAAGGAAACGGGATTCAAACATTGGCTGCTTCACTCTAGAATCCATGCCTTAACCACTATACATCTTCACTGAGACCTTAAATCTTTGTTTTCCCTGTTAATATAGTTTTCTTAATTGTGTGTATGTTACATGTGCATGTTTGTGTGAAAAATTAAAGATAGAAACATATGGAATAAATCTACAAAATCCTTCTTACTCCCCAGTTTCCTTTCCTTTCCTGAACTGTAGATTTTTCAGATGTGTCTTTTCTGTTGTTTTTTGTGCATGTATATGCCTACAGCTGTATGTATTTAAACATCTGTACATAGAAGAGACCATGCAATCCATGTTGTTCTGCACCTTTCAGCATGTCTTGGAGCTGGTGCCGGACTAGAACACATTAGACTGCCATATGATTTTAAACTGAAGTGTAGCTGATTTACAATGTTGCGTTAGTTTCAGGTGTATAACAAAGTGATTCATATATATATAATGAGTATATATGTGTGATTATATATATATGTGCATGTGTGTGTGCTAAGTCACTTCAGTGGTGTCTGACTCTCTGTGACCCTATGGACTGTAGCCTGCCAGACTCCTCTGTCCATGGAGTTCCCCAGGCAAGAATACTGGAGTGGGTTGCCATACCCTCCTCCAGGGGATCTTCCTGACACATATATAATCTATTCTTTTGTAGATTCTTCTCCCTCATAGGTTATTACAATATATGTTGTTGCTGTTCAGTGGCTAAGTCACGTCCGACTCTTGGCAACCCCACGGACTGCAGCATGCCCGGCTCCTCTGTCCTCTACTGTCTCCTCGTGTGTGTGTGTGCTAAGTCCCTTCAGTCGCGTCCAGCTCTTTGCGACCCCATGGACTGTAGCCCACCAGGCTCCTCTGTCCATGGGATTCCCCAGGCAAGAATACTGGAGTGGGTTGCCATGCCCTCCTCCAGGGATCTTCCTAACCTAGGGATTGAACCCACATCTCTTATATCTCCTGCATTGCCAGGTGGGTTCTTTACCACTAGCGCCACCTGGGAAGCACTATTTCCTGGGTTTGCTCAAATTTATGTCCATTGAGTCAGTGATACTATCTAACCATCTCAGTCTCTGCTGCTACCTTCTCCTTTTGCCTTCAACCTTTTGACAGACATACAATTTTAAACTGCTGCTTCATATTTTACAGAAGAGCTGCACTATCAATGGCTGTTTTAACATCTCTCCATCACGAAAGGCAGTGAATATCCTGTTTGCTTAGGTTATTTCCTAGGACACAAAATTCTGCTTGCTTACATTCCAGGGAGTGAGCAGAATCAGGATTCCATTTTTGTCACGGCGAGCCTCTCATCTGGTTTCAAGGAAATTTTATTTTTGGCCTAAGCTGCCACCCCTCTTAAGTGACCCTTCACTACTAGAACTGCATGAATGTGGAACTAAAGGCGTATTAAAAATATCTTCCACTCGGAGTTTCAGTGGTAGTATTTCTCTCATGGGACAATTTTCCTTTCATGTCATCTTCTGACATTTTTCTTACTACAGTGTTACACTCAAGCATATTATTATCTCAAACTCTTGACTTTGGAGTTAACCCTTCTAGTTTTTTGCAGTGCTTTCTAAGGGCACATGTGCAGTCTGGGGCCAAGGGTATTGAAAGATTTCTCAGGTGTTGGCTCGGGACAAGACGGGAAATGCCACCCCCAGTCTTCTTGAACATTTGTTTTTAAAAGTGGAGGCTTCTAACTGGTTTCAAAAGCAGAGCTCTAGTGTTAAGAAGTTACTAATGACGAGCTCAAGTAGAATGGGTGTGAAACCTGTTGGCACCCCAAGTCAGTTACAAAAGGATGATTATAAAAAACATGTTTTAAAAATCAGTTTGAGTCCATTCACGTAGAATGGATAGCTAGTGGGAAGGTGCTATATAGGGCAAGGAGCTCAGCTCAGGGCTCTGAGATGACCGAGAGGGTGGGATGGGGGTCCAATACGGAGGGGCTATGTGTACACACACAGCTGATTCACTTTGCTGAACAGCAGAAACACATACCCCAATAAAAAAACTAGGTAAGCAAGAACAAACAAACATCAGTTTGAGTGTTAAATAGTACAATCTGTTGCATTAAGTATACTTTCTATACTCTACTCTAATTTCAAACTGCATGTTAAGAAGGAGAATTAAAGGGACAGCATCTGATCTTAGCATTCTACCTAGCAGCTGTCTGTTCCTGAGCAAACTTGCCCACAGCATGGTCAGGGAAGGAGGGTGGGGTTCTTGCTACAAATTCTTCCTCCACCATATTTTGAGATCTAGTTTTCACAGAATTAGAAATGAGGATACTGTCTCATAGGATTATGAGGAATAAATGAGATAACGCAACTAAAGCACTCAGCAGAGTGCCAGGCACATAAAAAATTCTTTCAATGCTTTAACATAAATTCTTCAATCTCACGGGAAACTGGTTCTCCTATTCTCTGCCATCCACACAGGGTCCCATCAATCCCATATCAGTTCTGGCTCTGCATCTCTCTCTCCAACCACAGGGAAGAAACTCTTCTAGTGAGAAACACAAATTTTCTAGCCTGGCATCAAAACACACAAATGAAACTGAGGTCTCTTGAGGACAGTATAATTTTCAGATTACTATAAGAGAATGGTGTATTATTACTGTACTAATTAGTCATTTGGGGACTCAAGAGCCTTAAGACTATTTATAATGTAACCCCCCAAAAGAATTATATATTTTTCAAGAAAATAAAATTAGATTTTTAAAATGAGAAATGTATCTCATCAGGGAAACAGAACGTGCACTCTTTCTTGAGGAGGGTATTGAAAGTGAAAGTGAAAGTCGCTCAGTCATGTCCGACTCTTTTTGACCCCATGGACTATACAGTCCATGCAATTCTCCAGGATTGGGTAGCCGTTTCCTTCTCCAGAGGATCTTCCCAATCCAGGGGTCGAACCCAGGTCTCCCACACTGCAGGCAGATTCTTTACCAACTGAGCTATGAGGGAAGACAAAAAGTAACTGAATGGAAAGTTCTCTAGAAATGCTAAACATTCATCCAAATATTCTATAGCACATAAGTCTACTGCAAGCATTCTTCTCATAACCTCAATGAGAGACGTGGGCACAAAGGAAGGAACCTAGACTAATCATTTCTAGATTTGCTAAATTCTAGATTTTTGTTACAAAAGTTAAAATATGAAGAACTGAGGTTGAAAAAAAAAAGACTACTGTGTTTAGAACTCCTTGGAAAGAAATGTTACTTAAGTCTGAACTATCTAATATAAACTTCTGCCTATAATCTCCAGCTAAACCATTGGTAGTGATTATCAGAATGAAATCTTTCTGCTTCCATCTAGCCTAAGTAATTAGAAGTCTAATAATAGATAACAAATTAAAAAAAAAATGATTCCCTGTGCATACTGTACCATGCATCATATAAAATTGTTTACATCCACTGTGCAGTATCTTGAGAGAACACAATGTGCAATTTTAGATTTGGGGATAAATAAATTGATGCATGTAACCCTTTCCTCCCCAGCTATATATTTAAAATTTGACAACACAAAGAAAGTTAAATGAGGAACTGCCCTTTCTTTTAAAAGTCCTAATTCCTCAAAGTCCATTCTCGTGTCCTCCTAATTCACAAGTTGATCATATTTTAGTCCAAAAAAAAATTTTTTTTAAGGTAGATATTTAAATATTGCAGCCTGGTAATTGAAATATTCTCAGTGTATTAAAGACAAGTGTCTTACGTCAAAAGCTGAAAAACAATGGTGAACTTGGTCAACAGGATTGCCGAACTGCTTAGTCAAAGCTTTAGTTTCTTAGCAGCTGGCTGAGGACCAGTGGGATCCATTTCCTCACAGTGGGTTCTGGTAGCTCAGTGATTGGTTAGACTCTCCGTGCTCATCAAGAGTGCTTGACCTGTGAGGATGACAGGCTTCACCCTTCAACAGTACCACAGCTGACGATCTGACAAGAGCCCAAGACGGTGAGACCAGTGAAACATGCTCTGAGAGGACACAAAACGCCTTCAGGTGCAACAGAGAACTGGCCACCAGTCAGAAGACGCCTTTACCGCCCAGCTCAGCCAGCAGTGTTCTTCAGGGTGCCCACTTCTGCACCACCTTGGTTCCCTTTGTGGGGACCTGGGTGCCCCCTCCCACTTTAGTGAGTTCTGTTTAAAATACAAGTTTTTAGAATGTGTACACCTACTTAAACTACATATCCAAAATATGTACTTTAAGCAAACCACTCACATCGGGTGGTGTAGCCTCTGCCATGGTTTTTGTGGTATTCTATCATATACTGGTCACTGAAAATTAGCAAAGATGTTCCAAGGACATGTACACACAAATAAAAGAAACAGTCATCCCCTCTGGAGCTCATATTTAGTTGGGACTTCAAGACATGAATACAGAAAAAGATAGATACAGCAATGGGAGAAAGAAAAGTGTAAACTGCAGCAGGTGAACATATAAATGCTTAATCAAAAAGACATTAGTAAGCACCTACATGTGTCCAGAATGTGCAACCATCAGGGAAATGAAGTAAGGACAAGAGTCAGCCATTTCTAACTTATAACACGCTTTATAAACATTTGCAAAATGCTCATAAGATATCCACATGTTGAAAATGTGGCAACGAGCTTGAATGAGCAACAACACCCATGGTGTGCCCGGGTACCTCACTAGAACTTTGCATACCTCAAAGCCATAGCCTAGAACAGAAGAAACTGTGGTGCTGATGAGAGAACATGCTAAGGTTGGCGCTGAGGAGGAAGAATTGATGGAGAAGAGACAAAAACGTTTATAACAGTTTTTGCTCTTAGGGAGTTCACAGCAAGGGAAACAAACCTATGCGGACATTATATTACAAGTCAGAAAGTGGTGAAAACCAAGGGCAGTAATTAGGAGGCGCTAAGAAAAGACTTCTTAGAAGAGGTGGCATTTGAGTTGGCCCTTATGGGTGGGGGGGAGGATTGGAACATATGTGACGTGTTAGCATGTGCCCTTCGTCAAATCATTTATTTCTTAGAGCTTTCATCTATTAGTTTGTAAAATGGGAGATTATCAATGACAAATGCTTTGAAGACTATAAAGTGCTATAAGAATATATTATGCTTCTGAATAATCCAGGATGTTACTTTGATTTAGAAAATAGTTATTTATCAAAACCTGTAAGAGTTTTCCTCTTCAACAACCTATAATGCAAAGTGGGACCACAATTGAATAATTCTTTTAACAGTCAAGTCCAAGACTTCTAAAGTCTAAAACAGCTTCTGACTACTTCAAGATATATAAAATGTAAGGCAACTGAGTAAGAATGTCCCTGACAACTGGTGGCTTGTGGTAAATGAAGGAGTAGTCATCTCCATCTGAAACATCTGTTTCTGGTGAGAAGCCCAAAATAGGTAGCAGGCATGGCTCCTGAACCACTCCAACCCCCAAAGGGTGCCATACTAAAGCCAGGAGGACACATGGACTGAAGCTAGCTTCTGAAGAGGAAAAGTATTTTGTCAGAAATCTTACAAATTATCAACATTTCTATAATTCTTGGTAATAGCAGTCTATGAAACCTCATCTTCTTTGTGTAGTTCTTTTGTCGTTTTCATTTCACTTTTTGAAATATCACTTTTCAGCCCCTTAAAAATAACTTTTTCAAGGAAGCTGGGTTGGGTTCTTTGGAGGAGTATTTTGGTAAGTTTGGTTCAGAATGCATTGACGATGAGTTTATTGGACTAGATAAAATTTAGGGAGAATTTTTTTTAAGTGCTAGAAATTCCTAAAAGGTCATTGTTTTTCAAAAACTTAAAAAAATTTTTTACTTCCTTAACATCGTTTTTCCTTCCTTTCTTCTTTTCTTCCACCCTCCCTACTTCCCTCCTTCCCTTTTTTAAAAACATCTTCTGTTCAGTTGTGAAATGGTGTTTACTTATCATAAGCCTGAGTAGTTCCTGGCGAAAGAGTTCTTGAAATTGAAGGCTCAGCTTCTAACTTTAAGCAACTGTCATCTTCATATATTTTGATTAGAATAAATCCATTTCCCAGTTAATTTACTAATTATCTAGGAGCTAGTGAACTAGATCTTTGGCTTCTTTTCCATTATTATCTTGCTTTTGGCTGCCTGACTGGTTGTAATTCCTGTTTAGGTTAGCTGGAGAGAAAAAGAGAGAAATGTAAATATGTGGTAGCAGAAAGACAACCAGCTGAAGCACGGACTGTGCCGTTATCTAACCACGTCTCATGAACCTGTACTTCCTCATCTCTAGAAGGAGAGGACTGAACTAGATTGCCACATCACATGGTGAGACACGCTCAAACTAACACTTTTTACCCTTGTGAGCAGCCCTAGTAACAGATTTCATGTGGGTGGAGGTTTAAACTACCGAATAAAAATTGAGTTTTAGGGTACTGTTTTTATCTAAGCTGACCCCCCAAGGCAGGGGATCAAGACTTAGCTAAATATGGCCCTTCGGCAAGCTTCATTTCCCCATCTGTGAGGGGAGAATAAATATAGCATACACATGTTAAGATAAATGAGAGAGCTGGTCAAGTGTTTTGAGCTCTTCAACAAGACAAGCCTGACTTTCCAAAAAAAGACAAACCACAACTTCAGAGGCAGTGCAATTTCTTTCGTGCGTGGTGAGATGACTTCCTTCATTGTAAAGGATTTAGAGCTGCAATTCTACATTGTCTGGAGCTATAATTGCAAGTCTCTTTCACTAAAACAGAGGTCAGCTGGCCTAAGGCAGGCAGAAGGATGGTCAATGTCAGGTCACACTTCTGGGCAGTGTGTTCCTTTTCTAACTTCTTTCGGTACAAATTTCACATTGATAGAATAGTCATGCATTCATCTATTCCAACAAATACTACCCACTAGGTGCTAAAACCCTGTGCTCCAACGAGAAACCGTCGTGTACCCGGCCCTCGTGGAGTTCACCGTACAGCAGAGGCAAGTGCTTCCCCACTAGGGCAGGACTCCTGCAGGTTCAGGGGACACTGGGAACATGCAGGAGTTATTTTTGATTGTCCACATGAATGTGGGAACCCTACCAGCATTTAGGGTTTGGGAGCCAGGGTGCTACCTGACCTGTGTAATGAAAACTGGTCCTGGGTCCCGCATGATTGATGAGTGCATCTTGCTAGGCACTGAGTGACTCTGGGACCTATCTCTGCTGCATGTGAGACAAAGGTAGATTTCCTTGGTGTTGTTCAAACATTACAGGAGTTGCTTACCGCTACAGAAAATTGTGCACCACTGGCAATACTACTTCTAGTACCCAAACTGCCACTAAAACACAACCCTGTTAGTGAACTTTTGGCGTTATTGCTACAGTTGTTCACCTGATGACTTCATTATGATTTCTGAAGTACTCAGCCCTGGGAACTTAGGAATTTAGTACTGACATAAATGCTTTTATTATGAATTACTTTCCTTTTATTTCTCCTTCTTACTACTGCCAGGTTGTAACACTGATTTAAAATTATGTATACAGAGAGGTTAGACTTCCCTGGTGGCTCAGACAGTAAAGCGTCTGCCTACAATGCGGGAGACCCGGGTTCGATCCCTGGGTGGGGAAGATCCTCTGGAGAAGGAAATGGCAACCCACTCCAGTATTCATTCTTACCTGGAAAATCCCATGGGAGAAGCCTGGTAGGCTACGGTCCATGGGGTCGCAGAGTCTGACACGACTGAGCGACTTTACTTACTTACAGAGTGGTTATGTTACCTATTCATTTGAAGATAAGTACAGGAGAACTCTATTTTAAAAATTGTTACCAAAAGGGGAGAAAGAGATTTCCCTGGTGGTCCAGTAGCCAAGACTGTTCTCCCAATGCAGGGGGCCCAGGTTTGATCCCTGGTCAGGAAACTATATTCCATATGCCACAACTAAAGATCCTGCATGCTGCAATGAAGATCAAAGATCCTGAGTGCTTCAATTAAGACATGGCACAGCCAAGTAAATAAATAAAAGGGTTGGGGGTGTGGATCCAATGTATCAATACCAAGGACTTCCCTGGTGGTCCAGTGGTTAAGAATCTGCCTTTCAATGCAGTGGATATGGGTTCGATCCCTGGTTGGAGAACTAAAATCCTACATGCCTTGGGGCAACTAAGCTGGCTCCCCACAACTAGAGAAAGACTGTGCACCACCAGGAAGACCCAGTGCAGCCAAAAAATTAATAAATAACCACTGGACTGGTGGTCCAGTGCTTAAGAATCCACCTTGCAATGCAGGGGATGCAGGTCTGATCCCTGGTCAGGGAACTGAGACCCCACACGCAGCCGAGCACTAAGCCCAGCACACTGCAACTAACTGAGTTCGTGCCACAATTAAACAGTCCATTCGCCGCAATGAAAGGTCCTGGATGTTGCAACTAAGACCCAAGGCAGCCAGATTATATATAAATGAGAGGCACTGAGTCAGGTATTTAACAAATTGGGACCAAAATGACTATGAATGCAAACTGGGATATGCTGAGAAGGAAAAGAGCCAGGAGAGCGGGCAAGCAGGATGACCAGCTTCAGCCTGGTTGGTGTGACCTCGTGGAGGGAGTGATGTCTAACCTGGGATCTGAGGGATGTGTTGAGGAGCCAGATACATGGTTGCAGGGGCAGAAGGCCCACGGCAGGAAAGCCCTGACAGATGCTAATGCAGGAAAGGCCAGCAAGACAAGGTGAGATTGGAGAGGGAGCCCGCCTGGATCCATGGAGCTTACTACAACGGAAAGTTATGGACTGAGTGTCTTGTAATTTGTTTTTTTTTAAAAAAGGCAATTCAGTCTGCTTTGTGGTGAATGAATGAGGTGGGCAGGAGTATAAGGAGAGACAGTATAATAGTAATTTAGGTGAGAGAAGATGGTGGTTTAGATTAAGTGGAAGCAGCTGATAGCTAGAGAAATGGTGGATTCTACATAGATTCTGGAATTAGACTCAAGTTTGGGTGATGGATGTGGAGCTAACGGTTGGGGAGGCTTCTGGAATAATCCAGGGTTCAGTGTGTGCAGCTGGATAGGTAATGACTTTTACAAACGATGAGGAAGACTGAGGGTGGAGAAGCACATTAGGGAGAAAATGCATGAGACCAATTTTGGGCCCACTAAGTTCGAGATGTTGAGTAGACAATGGAAAAGTGTATCTGGAGAAGCTCTCTGCCTCTGACTCAGCTCTGGAAGTCTCCTTTTGGCTGAACCAGATGCATCTGAAATTTCACATTTCTAAAATGAAGTCATTTCTTCTTCCTCAAATTTTCAAGTCCTCCTAGGTTCACCATCTCATGAAAAGACATCACAACTCAATCAGGATCAAACCAGAACTCTGGAAGGCCTCAGTATCAACATCAAACACAAAATAAGTCAACCACTTGCCCAGTCAGCCTGTTGTCCCCTCTCCACATCCCTCACCTGGGTACCTCACACTCACCTTTCAAACCTTGGTCTAAAAATCTCTTGGTCCAACAAACTTTCTTCAAACCCGCAATTCAGATTAAGGTCCCTCTGTAACACAATGTCATCCCATTGTCATCCCTGTTCTGTCATCCCATTTCTTACATGTAATAGATTGCCTCTTTTCTTTTTATTTTAAATCTGTATCCTTCGCAGGACTCCCTGAGGGCAGAGGACAACTCTTCAAAGTCTGGCTTATAGTAGCTGCTTTTAAAGTCTCGCTGAATGAATGAGGAAAGAATGTGGGAGGTGAAGTCAGAAGAGCCAATTGCAGCCAGATCACAGAGGCCTGCCCCTCCTTCACCAGCTACAAAGCTGGAGACAGTGGGTAAAGCATTTGAATTCTCCACTAACAGGTGAATTTTTCAAGTTGCTGTTACCACTTTCTGCCCAGAATCCAACTGCCTGTCCAACCCATCTTCCTAAACAATAAGGTGAGCTCTAAGGAGCAAAGCCTCAGACTGAGTGATTCTTCCAGTATTTTAGTTCCTGCTATTGTTTTTCACTGCCACCTTTTTTCCATTGTCTTGACACTTATTCTACTTATTCTACACTATTCTATCTATGGAGGATATCATTGACTGTCTACCCAACATCCTTTTCCTGCTTGTTCCCTCTTTCCAAAACTGGTTTAGTTCAGCACCTACTTCTCCTCTATCCAGATACACGACCCATACTTAGCTTAAAGTAAGTCCTGGTTGGATTTAAGCCAATCATGGAGTTTCACTCCTTACCCCCTGGCCAAAGTAAGTACTGAAGGATTTACCACTCATTGGCCCCATCTCCAATACTTTGGCCACCTGACGTGAAGAACTGACTCATTGGAAAAGACCCTGATGCTAGGAAAGACTGAAGGCAGGAGAAGGGGATGACAGAGGATGAGATGGCTGGATGGCATCACTGACTGGATAGACATGAGTTTGAGCAAACTCCAGGAGTCGGTGATGGACAGGGAAGCCTGGCGTGCTGCAGTCCATGAGGTCGTAGAGTCAGACATGACTGTGCGATTGAACTGAACTGAACTGGTCCCATCTCTGCAGCCCTGAAGACTGTTCAGGGACTCTGCCCAATGCTGTGGTCCCTCTATCACAGGGGACTAGTTTTTGCCCAGGGCTAACTATTTCAGTGCAGGCATGAATAATTTCAATGCAGGCCTGACACTTCCAGGGGAGCAGCCCTCCTACCCTTCCAACACCTGAGCTGCAGAGGACCCTTGGGCACTGTGGATGCAGGTCACCTGGGCTTCCTGTGGGTGAGGGTGCCAACGTAGAACTAGGGGTTATGGATGGGCTAAATCCAGAGGAAACACCATTTTCCTTGGCTGTGGACTAAGACCTACATTCTTTGCCTTTGAGGCTGAGAAAGAGGCTGCTGCTGCTGCTGCTGCTAAGTCACTTCAGTCATGTCTGACTCTGTGTGACCCCATAGATGGCAGCCCACCAGGCTCCCCCGTCCCTAGGATTCTCGAGGCAAGAATACTGGAGTGGGTTGCCATTTCCTTCTCTAATGCCTGAAAGTGAAAAGTGAAAGTGAAGTAACTCAGTCGTGTCCAACTCTTAGGGTCCCCATGGACTGCAGCCCACCAGGCTTCTCTGTCCATGGGATTTTCCAGGCAAGAGTACTGGAGTGGGGTGCCATTGCCTTCTCCGGAGGAAGAGGCTGATGATGACTAAAGTCTCTCATTGGCAGACACCTTTACATACAGACTTCTAACATACTAGGGACAAACAGCAAGAGAAGACTCAGGAACTACCCTCTAATTAAGCCTGAAACGCTGGTTTTCTCCATGCCCACCTGAGGCAGCCACATTACACAGAGGAGTTAAATCATAACTAGCAAACATATTTAGAATCTGAATACTTGAACTACACTCCCTGGCCAAACACGCAATACAGGCAGATGGGGGAAGGAGGCTTCCGGGCAGGTAGGCAAAATCAGGATGACCTAAGGCCATTCACAAATACTGTCACAGAACAGACCCTTTAGGAAGTACACACAATATCTGTTGGAACTTGACGGAGGCGGTGGTTGTGCAACATTGTAAATGTACTGAAAAGAAGTGAAGTGTAAGTGTTAGTAATGTCTGACTCTGTGCGACCCCATGGACTGTAGCCAGCCAGGCTCCTCCATCCATGGAATTCTACAGGCAAGAATACTGGAGTGGATGGCCATTCCCTTCTGCAGAGGATCTTCCCAACCTAGAGACTGAATGGGAGTCTCCTGCATTGCAGGCAAATTCTTTACCATCTGAGCCACCAGGGAAGCCCATAAAGGTACTACGTGCCACTAAATTGTACACTTAAAAATGATTAATGTTACATTGTGTGAATTTCACCTTAATTTAAGGAAAATACATGGGTTAACAAGTGTGCAAAGCCAGGTCCTTGTGGGCACCCCCACACATGTGTACACACACACACAGATTTCTATGAAATTCAGAGGGTTGCTTGCACATGGCAGAAATACTCTTCCCCGGCAGAGAGTCCCTGGCAGAAACTCCCAAGACATCCACTCCTTAGGAGGTGCGTTCATTATGTGCTCTTGTGGAGCACGACTTACCCTCCTTCGGGCACGTCTCAACCCCCTACTCTGCCTGTTCTGCATAACCTGCTTCATCTTCTCCCTCCATTTCTGGCCCTCTTGTTCTACAGGAGGCTCCCAGCAGAGCTCTTTGCCAGGCTTATTATGGAGTGACTGCACCACGCTACTTCAGCCTTATTTCACTTCACAGCAAGCACGACTTGCTTCTGCTACCACACTAGTCCAACCAGCCCACCAAACCTTTGGCTCCCAATATAGTGATGAGGAAACTGTGGCTCAGAGAAACTCATTATTTGTCCAAAGTCACAGTTGAGTTGGGCAGAAGTGAGGCAGGAAGGCAGTTTCTCCTATCAACTAGTTTAGGACCCTCATGGCCTCTTTGTTCTAAGCAAGCAGTAGATTTTAGACACAGACCTTTTAAATCTCTGAATCACAGTCTTACTGGCTATGTGGCCTCAGGCAAGTTACTTACTGTTTCCATTTCCTTCTTCTATAAAATGGACTCAACTGTTGGAAGATCAAATGACAGACACAGCCTGTGTGGCGGCTGCAAACTTATCACCCCACCCGATGGCACAACTTCTCTGCTCAGTTTCAGGAGAGTTGACGCAAAGGAATAAATTGGAGGAAATGGAGGATGGAGGGGAACATCGACTTTGTGAAAAACACACTGAGAAATTTGGCTGCTTACGAAGTGCATGTTTACCACAGCAGGCAAGAACTGAAATTGGAGGTTTTACTAAAATAACTGAAGATAGCTAAATCAATAGACCCCAAAAGTATTGTTTTAAAACAATGGTTAACGAGACCTGAGAAATGAAAAAGAGTCAAGATGCGTGTGGACTTTGATGTGGCCGCCCGGCCCTGCACACAGCACAGGCAGTTCTCAGCTGCTGCCTGTAAAAGGTTCATTGGACCCACATTTGCACCAGCATCTTTGTGCTCCCAGAAACTCAGCCAATCCAGGAGCTGGATTGCCCACTACGGAGAGCCTGTCTAGAAGAAAATGTGACACTAGCCAAAACACGCCAAGAGCCAGAGCAACGAGATCAAAAAGCAGCATTTGACGAAACAACATTTTCAAGAAAAACCTGTCACTTCTAGCGGTTTCGAATGTCCATTCTCTTTCATAGATCCTCTAAAACACTTGAAGGCAGCACTGGGACAGGAGCTGTCCCCCAGATAGGGCAGAGAGCAGCAGCCAAGCCCAGAGCAGTGGGTGAAGTGCTGGTGAGGCCGTGGCTGGAGCAGTTGGGCCAGTTAGCATGGGGGTGGAGGCGGTTTTCAACTGCAGAGGTGTGGACCCTAGAGTCTGGTCAAATCGCCAGGAACCTGTGAGGTTCCAGCTCTCAGCACCACCCTAAGTCACCCAGTAAGCTGAGTCCTGTCCAAGCTGACATGTCAACCCTTTTATGGAGTCTGTGTTATGTGCTTCCTGGAAAATCAAACAGCCTACATCTCCCTTCAGAGAGTCACTAGTTCAGTTAAGCAATCTAGTAAGTCCTTGGCAGCAGGGGAAGTCACTAATTAGAATAATGACTTACAGATCTGGAGCCTGTGGGCCTGGTCTGAGGTCCAGCATTGCTCTCCTGGGCTGTGCGTGTAACTCATACAAGTCATTTCAATGTGTCTGTTAATAGCAAAGGCAGGAGGAGGGGTAGATAATATCACCTACTTCAGAGATTGTCGTTATGATCAAATGGGATACACAGGCCCAAAGACGGCCCCCTGATGTAGGAATGAAGAGACATATATGCTAAGTGCCATGGGAATTCATATGCTATGTCTACCGCCTGAGGACTAGAGAAGGCTGCATGGAATACCTTGTCCTACCCATATTCCCTCTGAACCTCAAACACACATGCTCCTGTCACCTCCTCACCTAAGAAAACTGTCCTGACCCTCCCTGTCCCCACCCTCAAAGTGGAATTGCTCCTTCCAGCTTCCCAATGTCAGCATCTGGGGATGCAGTTAATAAATATAGGGGAACTATAGTAGGACACCCTAATAATTTGACATAACGCTACACGTTGAGAACTAAAGTCATGAAAATGAAACCATAATCGTCATTAGTCATCTGCAATATGGGTCATTACTAAGAGATCACATTACTAAGAAATCACTGACATGCTTGAAAACACCCCAATCTAATCAAGGTGAATAAAATGTAACTAAAGGAAGCTGTAACCTAATAGAATATGTTTTAGCCTGTCTGAAAAATGTTGGCTTAAAAGTCATTATCTATAGAGACTCTAAGTAGACTCTTGTTGTTGTTTATTTGCTAAGTCATATCCGCCTCTTTTGCAACCCCATGGACTGTAGCCAGCCAGGCTCCTCTGTCCATGGGATTTCCCAGGCAAGAATACTTAAGTGGGTTGCCATTTCCTTCTTCAGGGGATCTTCCCAACCCTAAGAAGAGTCTAGCAAAGGAGAAATTGCATAATCAGAAATATTCATGCCCATTCAGCTTTGCCCAACAGTAAGATGCTGGACCTGGTGGACAAACAGATCCTGGACACTAGAAAGCCAAGCTCTCACATGGAAGGGACAGTTAACCATATGGTTCCAGGATCCAGATGAAATTCATATAGCCTCTACCACCTTTTGTTCCAAACCCCGAATCCCAAGAAAGCTTCTAATGGATCCATTTCCCCTGGTACCTAAGGCTAAGGGAAGATACACTGGATAACAGGCACTGAAAAGGTATCTATCACTATAGCTTTGCTCTTCGTATGTATGTTTTCTGACTACTAAAACAAATTCGAGAAGAATTCAGTTAAATCTTACCCAACTGAACACATGCATCTACCTTTGATCTTTCCCAAATCCTCTGACATATATAGTAATTAAAAAAAAAAAAAAAGGAATAAAGCCACAGGACAAATTAAACAGTCACATAATTTTAGAACGTAGAAAGCCAAAGAACAAGTAAGAACTGATATGCAGACCCTGGGAGCCAAATCCTGGATCCTGGGCCAGCAACAAGGGGAAGTTATAAAGCACCGTGTCCTGCTCAACAGAACCCCTTAAAGGTGTGGGAGCTCGCACAGTGTGTTCTGAAAGTGGGTTGAAAGCGGAGCCACGAACAAGGGGTGGGTTGATAGTCTGCTTGTAAAGCAGTTACACCCCAGATACCGTTCTCTATCATGATAAATGCTCTCCCCAACCCTGACAAAAGGCAGAGATATTTATTCCCAGGAAAGTGTAGAACAGAGGGTTCCCTGGGTGGGAAGACAACAGGGCCCAGTTGCACATACCTAACACACAAGGCCAGAACAGCGGAGCCTAGCAGGACCATCTCAGGCAGCAGAGTGGAAGATTCTTTTCTGGGGAACATGACCAGTGCAAGAGGAAGGACCAGGTTCCCCAGGGAAAAGGCCCAGACAGCTCACCCTCCAGCAGTGGTTCTCAAATGGGGAAACGGGAAGTAAGGGGTGGTGTTGCCCCAAGGGAACACTTGGCAATGTCTGGGACATTCTTGATCATCGTGACTGGGGTGGGAAAGGCAATAGGGATGCGCTAAACATCCTACAATTCACATGACAGCATCACAGCAAGCTGACCAGCTCAAAATACGATGGTGCTAGGGTGGGAAACCCTGACCTTCAGGAAGGACCGGAGTCGTCCAGCTCCTCGTATACACACAGCATTCCACATACTCTAGTGTCACTCCCATAAATATTATTAGACACTTGAGAAACTGCCACAAAAGGCAGAGACCACAACAAAAGACTGTGGGAAAACAAAAAGTTCAAAAACCTATCATTAATACCCTCAGAGACTTCTGATGTTTGCTTTATGTAAATGTATCTTTGTTGTTAAAGTGTCTAATGGCTTATGATGTCTATCTTCTTTGGGAATTGTACCTTTTATCATTAAAAATATTCATCTTTATTTAAAATAAATAAATTTTTTAAAAAGAAAAAAAAAAAAAAAAACCTACCCTCAGAGAAATTAGAGAAGATACTCAAACCAAAAGCAAGCCAAGCCAAACTTAGAAGAAGCTAAAGAAAAAAAGAAAGGAACATCCAAAGAACAGGAAAAGGTTCTGCTAGAATGACATTAAACAAACAAACAATAGTAAGGGTAGATGATACAATTGAGGAATTCTCCCAAAATAGAGCAAAAAGACACTGAAAGGGCAAATATAAGACAATTGTGGTAAAGACTCCACTTGCAGTACAGGAGACTTGGGTTTGATCCCTGGGTTGGGAAGATCCCCTGGAGAAGGGAAAGGCTACTCACTCCAGTATTCTGGCCTAGAGAATTCCATGGACTGTATACAGCCCATGGGGTCGCAAAGAGTCAGACATGACTGAGCGACTTTCACTTTCAGAGAACCACCCCAAAGCTCCAATATCTAAAACCTGGAAGTTCTAGTGTAACAGAAGAGATTAACTGGAAGTGAAGAAATCAAAGAAATAAACCAGGAAAATTTCTCAGAAGGACACGAATCTCTCGAGTGAAAGGGCGCACAACAGTTGGCTGGACCCTAACCCAAAGACCATGAGTGTGAAATTCCAGAGAGGAAAACCAGGTTCTTGACAATGAATCCAGGTCCAGATTGGGATCAGACTTTCCGAAAGCAGAAACTGAAAGTGGAAGACAATGGAGCCATGCCTTTAAAGTTCTGAAGAAAAAATGATTTCTAATCTATTTTCAAAGCGTCAATCAGGTATGATGGAAATTAAAACACATTCAAACATACAGGCATCAAAAAATTTGCCTACGACGCACCTTTTCTCAGGAAAATAGATGCTTTACCAAAATGAGGAACTAGACTATGGAGACATAAAAATAAGGATGTAATACATAAGATAGAGTCAAAGGGAATCCCAATGATGATGAAGGAAAATCCCAGGATGACGGCTGTGCAGCCATCTAGAGGCAACTAGCCCAGTCTGAAGCAGAACAGTAGGCTCACGGCAAAAGTCTCCAAGAAGACATGGACAGAAGACTGGATACACTGGAATGCCTGGAAAGGCAAGTCCAGGATGAAACAGACATACAATGAAAACTAAGCAAGGGAAAAAGCAAAATAATTAGTAACTCCAGGGAAACAAAAAGTGGCAAGAGGAAGGAAAAGTAATTATAGTACATTACATGGCTCAGCGGCGCTAACACAGCGTGTGCGTGCGTGCTTGGTCATTTCAATCGTGTCCGACTCTCGGTGACCCCATGGACCATGGCCCACCAGACTCCTGTGTCCATGGGATTCTCCAGGCAAGAATACTGGAGTGGGTTGCCATTTCCTTCTCCAGTGATAAAGTATGAAGTGAGTGAAGTGAGAGAAGTGAGAGAAGTGAAGTCACTCAGTTGTGTCCGACTCTTTGTGACCCCATGGACTATAGCCTACCAGGCTCCTCCATCCATGGGATTTTCTAGGCAAGAGTACTGGAGTGGGTTGGTGCTAACACAGTAGTAAAGATATAACCATGGATCAATAATCAAACAAAAATTACCATATTGCTCCTGGGGATGGGTGGATGGGAAGTGGAAGATACTCTGATAAAGAGCTAAAGCCTCACCATTCACAGCGTGAAGGCAACAGGGGATTTCTTTTACCAAAATAAACTGCTAAGAATTGAAAGTGCTTGCCTTGGGGGAGTGGAAGGACTTTTCTGCAGAGAAGTCGAGAGGAATCTTTTGTTTTTTTCATAACAGGATCTTACAGAACTGTTGACTCTTTAAAACTTAAGCTATTTGCATATATAACTTCAATAAAATAAAGCAAACTTTTTTATAAATTGAAGGAAAACAGAATAAAGTATAAAGAAGTAAATTTCTAAAAATATTCACCATCACTACCTAGAGCCAACAGATTAACATTTTGACAATTCTGTACCAATTTTTTTTCTTACACATTATACATATGCATATTTTTCAAAGTTGTAATCATGCTACAGTTTTGATTCCTGCTTTTTCACACTTAACATACCACCAGCCTTTTCATATCTCTTTAAATATCTGTTGAAAGCAGTTTTTAATGGCTGTGATTACTCTAATACACCTCATGCTATCGTTTAACAAATCCCTTTTTACTATGCATTAATGTGTTTATATTTATCACTAATATAAGTATCACTATGAATAACATTTTATGTAAATCTTTGTGTACACTGAATGGCATAAATTCATAGAAATGGATCATTGAAAATGTAACCATCTTTGCCAAATTAACTTCCAAATGGACTGTATCAGTTTTTACTGAACTGTACATAAAGCATCCTCTTCCCTGACTTCTGAATATCAATTTTTCTCATGTTCAATTTGATAAGTGAAAAAAAGGTTTTATTTTCATATCTCTGCATATTGTGTGTTCATTGGCTACTGGCTTTTCTTCCTTGTGAGCTACTGGTTTATGGCTTGTGTCCATTTTTTCAGATGAGACTACATGGTAAGTAAATCCCTCCACAGTCTTGTTTATATCTGGATGTCTATGAATTAACACAAATCAGACCCATGGACCGGATGATGTGTGAATGCCTCAGTGAAATCAGGTTTCTAAGTCTCAGTGGCCCCACTGAGGGTTGAGCTCTCTGGGAGGCTTCAGGCAAGCAGCATGGCAGTCAGGCACCTCTGTGACACTCCTCACACTCCTACCCTTTCTTGGCACATTCCATTTTCTGCTTTCATTTTGATCATATGGACTTCCCTGGTGGCTCAGGTGGTAAAGAATCCGTCTGCAATGTGGGAGACCTGGGTTCCATCCCTGGGTTGGGAAGGTCCCCTGGAGAAGGGAACGGCTACCCACTCCAGTATTCTGGCCTGGAGAATGCCATGGACTGTATAGTCCGTGGGGTCACAAAGAGTGGGACATGACTGAGCAACTTTCACTTTCATAGTACACATCTTCTCTTTGCAATAGACTCTAAGCTCCTACAGAGGAAGAATCCTATCTGACGGATCTTTATGTTCCTCACGTCACCTATATTTAACAGATACTCACGTACTTGAAGGATAAAGACAGAAGGGTGTGGATGATGGGAGGTGGGGGAGGTTCATGAACACAGGCAGCAGCAGAACTGGAACACTGAAAGAATGAGGGAGACCCGGCCCCAATCCCTTCTGGAGGCTGGGGTGAAGACTGCACCAGAAATACATGACCAGCAGAACTTCAGAAAGTGGTTTCCAGGGTTCAGGCAGAATATTCATGTAATGAAGACTGACAAAAAGGGATAAAAACGACAGGCAAGGATTATTCGGCCACAAAAAGAAATGAAGTACTGGTATACTCTACAACATGAGTGAACTTTAAGAACATCATGCTAAGTGAAAGAAACCAGACACAGGGCCACATATTGTATGATTCCACTTGTATGAATGGCCAGAATAGGCAAATCCACAGGGACAAAAAGTAGATTAGTGGTTGCTAAAAGCTAGGGGGAGAGAATGGAGTGTATTAGTAGGTACAGGGTTTCTTTGGGGAATGATGAGAATGTGTTCTGGAATTAAACAGTGGTGAGGGTTATACAACTTTGTGAATATATAAAACCTGCTGAATATGAATAATACCTCAACTTTTAAAAAGGAAAGAGGAGTAAACTTATACATCAAGCAGTCTGACCCATGAAAAACTTCTGAGGAATCACTTTGCTCATAATACCAGCTTGCCTAGAGTGATGCTTCCACAATGCCTGACCCAGCAGCAGGGTGTCCGGGCTCCCCACTAACCCCCTGCTTTTAACAGAGGGATACCTAACATAAAACACACTGAAAGGATCCCAGAGATCCAGACTTGCTGGAGAACAGCACACATCCTATCCAGTATGTTATCCAAACAGACCTGGAAGCCTTTCTGCTAATGGCATCCATGAGTTAAGAAATGAGTTTTACTGTGCTTCAGTGGACAACACATTGCAACGACCACCTATAATCTGATTTTAAAGAACTTCAATAACATCCAGACAGACCAGAATCCCCTTTAAAATGAGCTGATGGAGGAGATGTAAAGCCAAGGGAAAAGTACTTTCCATGCTTATCTTTCTGACAGAGTCCCTAAATCCAACACACATCTGGCTGTGAGCTGTGCTCAGTGTATGTGCCCCCTGCAGCCCACCCCTCCCCCATTCCCAGGGCTTACAATCTGGGGGCTGAGCAAAGATTTACACAGAATAAAATGAAATGCTAGACGAGCGCCTATAGATGATTTTTTTCAGCTGAAATTCAAAGGAGTTCAATCCTTAAGAGGGCTGGAGCCTCAGAGGAGGAGCTCGTGGGATGCCTGGGCCTCAGAAGGACCTTCCCACTTTCTGCAGGCTGGATAAAGACCACAAACTCCCTGCTGCCAGACAAGGCCCCTGTCTGAAGACTGCAAGAAACCCTCTCACCTCCAGCCCTTCCCCATTCCTCCAGGGCCAGGGAGGCCACGAGAAACACCTTAATTACAAACCCTTAATCAGCTAACTAGGAAGGACAGCTCTTTGAAAATTAAGCTGGGGTAAATGGAATTTTAATCAAGCTGGACAAAAAGAATTAAATGCTTCCCCTCAGTGGCAGCTCTTACAGGGGGCATACTTGAGCCAACTCATTTATAATCCCAACCATTAGCTCATTTGAAAGAGGATGGTCTTTCTACACTGGAACAAGTTTTGAAAAAAAGAAAGAGCAAGAGAGAAAAAAAGAAGGAAGAAAGAGCGGAATGAAGGAGGAATTCAAAAGTGGGGGAAGGGAAGGGGAACACTTACACAGACAGCCATGGTCAGCCCGAAAAGTAATCACAGCTGAGAAGAGTGAGTAATGGCCTGTCCCAGTGACCTGCCTGGGGAGTTTCAATACAAAAGGATGTCATGCCCACCTGTGGCTTTGTAACTAATTTAGCACAAACCGAACCAGCCTTGTCCTCAGGGGCGGGCCTGTCACCTCCCAGAGTGCTAACCTCAGCTATGGTGAACACAGCAGGGCCTGAGCCTCAAATCTATCTGACTGCTTACAGTACAGGGGAGAACATGGCTTGACACTTGGCTTTCATCAAAGTATACTCATGGAGCCTACTGTGTGCACACCCTGCGTCAGACAGCATACCACTGGAGCCAAGGGCAGCTTAAGGAGTTCTGCTTCCGTTTTCTGCTGCTGATACTGCCTTGGCCCCATCTCTACCAGACAAGTGAGGAAGGCAGCACCACTGGCTGAATGATTCAATTCATTCCAACATATACAGAGTGTCCCAACCGCATGTAAAGAACTAGAGATGAGGGTGTGTGTAGGCGTGTTTGGATGGATAGGGGTTAAAAGATGAAGAAGTTATGTACTGCACTCTGGAGACAATGTGTAAGTATACCTGCGTAATACTTACATATACATATACACATACATATACGTGCGTGTATGTGTGTGTGTATACACACGTGTTGGGGGAAGGGAGGTGGCTTGCTGTGAGGAGATACGTGAGGTTCACAGTTATTCATTAATGGTGGCTCTGATATTTCAGTTGTATCAGAATCCCCTGGAGGGCCTGTTATACCAGAGTTGTCCCAGATTTTCTGATTCAGGAGGCCTGGGGTGAAGCCTGAAGAGTCTGGATGGCTATCAAATTCCCAGGAGACACATGTTGGCTGCAGGACCACATTTGAGAATCAGTGTAGTTTAATTCAAGGGCTTGCCAAGTGGGGCTAGTGATAAAGAACCCACCTGCCAAAGCAGGAGACATAAGAGATTCGGGTTCGATCCCTGGGTCAGAAAGATCCCCTGGAGGAGGGCATGGCAACCCACTCCAGTATTCTTGCCTGGAGAACCCCATGGGCAGAGGAGCCTAGTGGCTATAATCCCTAGGGTTGCAAAGAGTCGGACACGACCGAAGCAACTTGGCATGCACGCATGTAGCAATTCAAACCCTTGCTGAGCATCGAGTACATGTATGAATCCAACCTGGCACTTTTCTTCACCTAAAATCGACCTGGAGAATCCTAGGCAGCTTAGCTCTTGGGGCAGTTCATTGCTTGGGAAGGACAGAACCCAGCCCCCTCTGTGCCCCCTGATGAACAGGCACCTACTCCCGTGGCCCTTCTGCTGAACTGTGAGCTTCTGGCGGCAGGGCCTGACCTGTCTTGTAAGCCCCACCCCTGGCAGAGGGACTGGTGGACCAGACTGGTGCTCAAGGAATGTTTGCTGACTGAGTGAATGAATGTTTTCATCCCGTCCTGGCAGCCTCAGTGGCGGGATGCAGCCCAGGTGGTGGGCTGTGGGAGCAGACGTGGTGTCAATGGGATACTCAGGAAGGCAGGCAAAATGAGGCGCGGGTGGTGGAGGGAGCCTCTGGGTGTACATCCAGGGCATACCCGATGGACGAGGGACAAACAGGTTGAAAACAGCAATTTTTACCTAAATAAGAAAACTGCTAAAGGGAGAAAAAGAAAAGCCTGGGGCAGCCCCTATGGGATGGAACAGACACCGGCCATGTGCTGGCTGTCACGGCCCTGCCCAGTAGCCGCCGCACACACACTCCAGGCAAGTCGGGGTGGCAGGCGAGCGGGGTGACAAGACGCAGGGGCGCCGCGCACAGCCTGGTCCTCCTTCCTGGGAAGGGGCAATACAGGCCCCAGCCTCACTGGCCGTGCAGCCGCCAGTGCCACTCCGGGGACGGCGTATTTTTCAGCAAGAGTGGAAGTTAATGAACACATGGACAAAACGCCCTTAACCTCCCAGGGTGGGGGTGCGGTGGGGGTCTCTTTAAGGGCCGTTTCAGCAGCAGCGCCTGGTGTCCCAACTATAGATACCATCCCACCCACTCTTCCATCCAGAAAAGCAACAGGCCTGGAATACACTGTTAAATGAAATAGCAAGGGAGTGATGTAAAGGAGACACATAACACCATCAAGCTGATTCGTGTGAGCGATTTAACATAAAGAACCCAGGCCTTGGAGTTGGGCAGTCCGCCCTGCAACCTTCATTTTGCCTTTTATCAGCTGTTGTGGTAGGAGCAAGTTACTTAACTTCCCTGAACCTGCACAGGAGACAATGGCAACCGGTTTTCTTTACTCACAGAGCAGGGGAGAGGCCTCATGGAGGCAGGACATGAAACATGCTTTGTACCCTGTAAGAACACCATTCCATGACGAGGGTGTCATTATTGAAGCCCAGAGTCCACCCTCAGTCTGGAAAGGGCTGGCTTGTGTGGGGATGGGGATGAGAGGTGGCCAGGCCTCTACTCAGGCACTTGAAATGAAACAGTAGCCCCTTTCCCCCATGTTCTGCTCTTTCTATTAAAATCAACAAGCAAAAAAATAAATAAAAAAATAAAATAAAATCAACAAGCAACGCAGCACCAGATTAATATCTAATTACTAAGCTGTCACCTACCAGGTAAAAAACTCCATAATTTAGGACTCATCCCTACTCCACATGTTGACACTGATAGCAGGGATCTGGGGTAGCATAAAAAGACACATTTGGGACACCCCATGCCTGCACACCCCACGCTCTTCCTCTCTACCCAGAATACCAGTTCTCCATGCCCCTCTGCCTCTGTGACCTCATTTAGTCCCTTGCTTCTCAAGCTTTCACTCCTTGGGAGAGAAAAGAGATATGTGTTTAGCACACAGTGGGTCAGGTAGAGGGGCCCTGAGGTAAGTGACTGAGGTCAGGCTGATTGAGCTGGAAGGGACAACCTGAGCCCAGGGCTGTCCATCCTAGGCCCCACCCAGCTGCCTTGAGGCTGAGAAAAATCCCTTACTTGGGAGCTGGAAAGCTCTGATTTGATTTTATAATCCCCATTTTACAGATAAGGAAAATGAGGTTTTGAGAGGTCAAGACCCTTGTTGAGAAGTGGATCCTGGCAGTCCCATGTGGGGGCCCACCATAGTAACCAGCCTACTGTGCTGCCTTCTGTCTCTCCCTGCAAGCCAACAACTTCCAAAAGCTCGTCTGGACCACCTCCTCCCAGTTGGACCATGTGGCACGCGTTTCACACGCAGAGTGTTCCCTATTGCATAGGTGGACCTTTATGCCATCTGATCCCCCTTCTCTCCTCCCCCAGGAGACTGACACACAGAGTCAGCCCTGAACCAACACCAGCTGAACTGAACCGGGGTGAAACCCCCAAAGCCGGCCTGGACCATCGTCACAGACTGAGTGTCGGGCCATCTGGACCATCTCTAACCCTGATGGAACCCTGCAAGGTGCCCATTATCTCCCCACTTTATAGGGAGGGAAGAATCCGGGCTGCCTGATGCTCTCACAGAGAGAGGAGGAGCGCGATTCAAAGATGTTCCAGACAATCCAATACCCATACATTTACTGCCAAGCTGCCTTCTCCTCAGGGGATTTGAGACAGAAACCTCAGGAAAGATGCTTGAGACAGCATTGGGGGACGGACCCACAGATGATACTAAAGGCCCCCAGGGTCCAAAAGAGGGGATAACACTGTTGGCCTGATGCTTATCTACATGCCTGTCACTCCTTTGAAACTTAAGACACTCTTACTAAATTTACAAAGCTTTTTTTTTCCCCCCCAAGAAAGGGGGTGTGCCAGAAGCTCTTATTTAAGAGCAATAACCCTAGTCTTTGGTTAACCTTTTAGCAGAAATGGGTTGGCAGCCAAATGGGAATCAACTCAATTTAAGAAATATTCACTGTAGGCTTACCACGCACCAGACACTGGGCTACCAGCTGGAAACACCGTAGAGAAAAAGAAACACAGTTGCCTGTCCTCACGGAGCTTACAGCAGAATGGAGCCAGATCTGCAGGCAGTGGATCCGGAAGGACTGAACTCAGGGCTGGGAGACCCAGGAGAGGGCTTGGACGGCTCGCCACGGCCAGCCTGCCATGGCCCGCGTGCCACCGTGTGCAGCCTCCCTGGCTGGGTCTCCCCTCGCTTCCTCGTGCAAAGCATCTGTCTGCCAGAAACTAAAAGAGGAACGGCAAACTGCTGAGGGCAAGGAAAGCTGCTCCTTGACCCAAGCATGCCAAATTAGGGCAAAACCAAGCCCTCTGACTGAAAAGAAATTCAGCTGAGGCACACAAATTTTAAAGACATGTGTGGTCTCGGGCTTAGTTTCTTTGTAACAGCCTCTCTTTCCTCCTCCTTGTATATTGCTATTCTGCGTCTGAGGCCTCTCAGTAGTACCAGCTGCTGCCAACACATGTGTCAGCCCCGTGGAGAGTGGCTCCGTCTTGTGTTGTTTAATACCATTAGGGCTCGTCTCTTGAAACCCCCAATTCCACAACAAAACTGCAAACGCCCAGCTCCCCTTAAGGCCTCTGACCCATGAGCTTTAAAGCAGTGCTTCCCACCTTTTTCACATCCTGGCACACATAGAAAGGACCGCATCTGCTCCGCTCCCTGGAGGTTGCACACTCCCCCCCACCCCCGCCCAGAGCCGAGCGGATGGTATCTGGGCACACCTGTAACACCGTTCCTGATACACCCGCTGCGAAGCTTTGGTTTCCAGAGCGTAAATGTCACCAAACGTCAAGAGAATCATGACAGAAGTGAAGCCAGATGGATCAGAGGATCACATCCCAAACCTGTATCAGAGTCCCAAGACGGGGGACACAGGACCTTTGGCCACCACAAAGGCTTTGGAGCCAAAAAAGGCCATCCACCTTCCCCAGGCGGAGGAGGAAAGCAGCATTCCCTATGATGCAGTGCGGGCTAGAGATATAAATAGCTTCTAAAAAGGTTAGCAAAATGCAGAGATGACAAATCTACAGTAGGTTACTAAGGGAAACCAGGGTGCTCAGTGCCCGGATCTCACCTGTTGCGGCTGATGTCTGAAAGGAACACTGCAGCTCCTCTCAAACTCTGCTCCCCGGGTCCTTCAGGGTGAGTGAGGGGGTACAGGGACCTGGAGGCCTGGTGACGTGAGCAGGCACTTCCTGAGTCTCACTGATGTTCCCCGCAGACCCCTCCAAACTAAGGAAAACCTTTCTCTGGGTCTGGTTTTCACAAGCCCACTCCCTCAACTCCCTCAGCAGGGAAGAGTCCACCTTGGGAGGTTTCGTGAGGATGCTGGCCCGAAGGCAGGAGGTGTTCCATGAGTGGCAATTCCCTGGGCTTTCCCCTCCCCCTTCCCATGACCCTGGGCCCTTGGGTGCTGCCCAAGGAAACACAGAAGGCGGGGCATTCCAGAAGGCGGGGCATTCCCAGGCTACTGGCCCTGGAGATTCCCTTCTCGAAGGGAAGTGCTTTCCTGGGTACCCAGAGAGTTTGCAAGGGAGCCACAGCTGCTGGGCTACGACAAGTAAGAAACAGACCTTGCCAGTCCCTGAACCAACCCCCGGGGACACCTAAGCTAAGGTATTCATAGCTCTCCTGTATGCATCCTTGAACTTGTGTGTGTTCAAGTTAACATATATAGCAACAGTACACCCCAAAGCACGCATATGGATGTGTACACACTGAGGCAGTGACTAAATCTGGAACTCCTGGGAACCCAAACTCAGCCCCAACACACACCCTCTTGAGTGTGGGTATTCCGGGACCTGGGATAAACTGGGCGTCTGTCCTTCCCTCTTCAAGGTATCAAGTTCTGCCTTCCTGCCAAGGATTAAGAGATCAGCCGGGTGCTGGAGAGCAGCTTGCCAGGCAGCTCCCACCGGCTCATCTGCCAGAGCCCTTTCCACTTCCCCCAGGCTCCCTGCACAAAGGCAGGAGGGGAAAATCTCACCCTCTAGCCCCTCTGTGGGCAGACAGAGGGTCTGCAGAGCCCATCTCAGAGCCCTGAAAGCTGGGCAAGAAAGGAGAAGCACTGCAGAGGCCCAGGCCGGAAGCCAGACCCTCCAGCAGGCCCCAGGGAGCAGGAGGGAGTGTCCACAACTTCCACTCTGAAAAGCTTGGCAGTAAAATATTGGGCCTGCTTCTGGGCCACCCAGGGTCTTGGCCAAGACAGGGGGGCTTCCCTTTGGCCTAATGCTGGTGGTGGTGCGGGATGTGCCCAGGCAGACCACGTGACTGGACTAACACTGCCCATCACACTCATGTTTTCTCTCTCTCTGCCAGCAGCAGAGGTGAAGAGGGAAACTGCCTGCTCTGGAAGGCAAGAGGTCATCTGCTACAGCCACCTCTTGAATTGTTCCAATATGTTCTTTAATATATAAATTGGGCCATTGTTACATGGCTTTGAACTCGACTGGGGTCAAAGAGGGGACCCAATGGGACTTCCCTGGTGGTCCAGTGGTTAGAACTCCATGCTGCCAATGCAGGGGGCTCAGGTTCGACCCCTGGTTGGAGAATCAAGATCCCAAATGCCAAACAGGGCAGCTAAAAAATAAAAATTAATAAGTTTTTTTAAGAGGGAACCCAAGAGTAGGTGCCCAGACTAGAAGTCCCAACCAACCTGAGGAGGGTGTTGTTGCTATGAATCAAATACAGAGAGCACCCAAGTACACAAGGGAACATTGTACTTTATTTTTTAAAACTTTTTATAGTTTTTTCTGGCCTCAGGTAGGATCTTAGTTCCCCAACCAGGGATCAAACCTATGCCCCCTGCATTGGAAGTGCAGAATCCAAACCACTGAACCATCAGGGAAGTACCCACAAGTGAATATCTGAAAGTGCTATGAGTTCCTTCCCCATCCCAACCTACCTCCCAAAGTAGCATCAACTGAAACCTACATAGCCCACTTGGTTCTCAAATTCTACACTGAACTCTTCATTTTGCTAAGAGTTCTATCATTGGGGATGTAGGTTCTGATCGAGAAAGGAAAACCATCTGATACAACAGGGCATTTAGAGAAGGGAGCATTCAACTGTGTCCATGGGTAGTGATGGAGACTGTGGGAATTCTGAAGTACAAAGTTGGCACCATGACTCCACTCAAAAGGCTCTAGGATCTGGCATCCTAGTGGAATTTCTATCAACTCCAAGTATAACACACTGCCCTCTTCCACCTGCGACCCCTTCACCCCACAAAACTGCCTACAGTGGAGCACAGTAATTTCTCCAAATATTTATTACACATCTACTACTATGAATGAAGAATAGTGTCAGCTGCTTTTCCACACATTAAACAATTTAAGTTGGCCTACAACACTGCAGTGCAGATTTTAATTATCTACATTTTTTACTAGATCACAAAGAAGGTTAATAATGTGGTAAGAATCACAAGAACAATTCAGCCAAGTAGAGATCCGGGCCCAAGCTAATTTGGTTCCAAAGCCCACGGGCTTTTTTCTGTTGCCCTTTAGACTTTAACATTTCTCTACATATGTATATGTGTTTCTTGATCACTATTATTATTATAAGGTTAATCTGATATCGATTCATAAAGGCATGAGACCTTAATGCCCAAGTACAACACAAGTACCTCCTAGATAACACTCACGGCATCTAATTCAAACACTTCCACCTATGCTGTCATTGGCCATCGCAGATCCCTATCTTAAATTTATTCTTTGTAGCCCCCAGGTGCTTAGTGTAGGGCTAGGTACCACAGAGTTGCAAAGAGTCGGATATGACTGAAGCGACTTGAGCACAGACACACACAGGTACAAAGTGGGCACTCATTTAATCTCATTGAGGATTATGTTGCTAAGATTGCTTATTAGTAATAAACACTTGGATGCTGAAAGATGAATTATTGCTAAGAAAAGTCTTAGACACTGAGAGAAACACCAAGGGGGCCTAGTCCACCTCGTGGTCAACAGAATAACTGATCCACCACTGGGTAAAAAGAGTAAACTTTAATCACTAATAGATTGATCCCACTAGGTATACAGCTTACAATCGCCACTGGAAAGAGCAGTTGACTCTTTGGACCTGGGTTCTTTTCTCTGCAGGACTGGCATATAACCCCCACTCAGAATAGCTGTGAAGATTCCAGGGACCATGTCTACAGACATACAAGCAACCCAATCAACCCAGGTGTTACCTCAGCACCTCCCATGGCTTCCTGTGTATATAACCACCTCTATATTCAGACCCATGTCCTAACCCCAGCAACACCCTTCAGTAGCTGCGTGACCTTAGATCAGCGACCTAGCTTCTTTGAGCTCCTTTTCTCATCTGCAAAGATAGTGGATCACCTATCTCATGGGGTTGTTTAGTGAAGAAGATGATACAATATTTGCATGTGAATGACCCTAGCTTGATATGTACAATAGAAGAAAGTCAGCAAATATTAGTCAGATACGAATGTGCACAGAACAGCTCTGACATACAC
Organism: Dama dama; assembly: GCF_033118175.1. Lineage (NCBI taxonomy): Eukaryota > Metazoa > Chordata > Mammalia > Artiodactyla > Cervidae > Dama > Dama dama. Next base: position 74,937,933 of record NC_083691.1, read on the forward strand.
ACGTCCTGTTGAATAGGGCTCGTGGTCAAAACACAGTCATGGTGACAAGTAACAAAGAAAAGGGAAGAGGCACTAGTGAGAGAAGTTAAAATTAGAGACGATTCTTAAAAACCTCTCCTTTCAACCAATAATTTCAAACTGTTGTTTACCAGCTATACTGCTTAAACATTGGTCTTATTTGATTGAATGGGTTCTGCCTCTTGCCGTCCATGACAGAAGGAGTAGCTACAAGGCAGGTAATGAAAAGTGGCCTTGGAAAGCTAAGAACTGGTTATACTGGGACTTCCCCAGTGGTCCAGAGGTTAAGATTTTGCCTTCCAATGCAGGGAGTGCAGGTTCTATCTCTGACCAGGAGCTAAGACCCCATATGCCTCCGGGCAAAAAACCAAAATATAAAACAGAGCAATATTGTAACAAATTCAATAAAGACTTTAAAAATCGTCCACATCCAAAAAAAAAAAAAAAAAAAATCTAAAAAGAACCAGTTATACTGACCTGGGTCAGTTTGGTGAGAGGGGGTGGCCTTAGTCACCTCTCTCTGACAACAGTCTCCCTTTTGAGGCTACTCTATAGAGTCTGTTCTAACAGTCTCTCTCAGAGGCTCCTCTAACTTCACAGCACAGAAACCAGAGGTCACACTGAGGCCCCCAGAAGACATTTCCCAGAATCTAACCTGATACTACAATTCTGAAACCCAGAACTAGATGAGTTACAAAGAAAACCTCCTCTTTATTGACCTACCAAGTATGTGCCAGACTCAACGCTAAGCATCTAGCATATAATACATGCCCAGGGGAATGGTCTGAAATTTTTACACCCCATCTTACACATAAGGAAACTGCACTGTTGGCCATTCCCTACAGACACTCTCTAAGGCCCTCAACTGCCCACATGTCCTCAAGAACTCGTCAGGATGACACGTAGAAACTTCCGTCTGAATTTTCAGGTCTAATCACAGGGCTGGATTTTGCAAAACTTCATCACACATCTTAGGCCCACAGCAAAAGTGGGTTTGGGAAAAGGGTGGAGCTGGTACAGAGTCAGAAAGGAGACTTCAATCCTTCAGAAGCCACCTCTAATTTGCCAATAATGCTTAGAGGCTGACAGGAGGAGGGTGCATTTTCTTTCTGCACAGTGATCTCTACTAAAGAAAACCCAGACAAAGTCACCTGGCCTTCCTAGGGAACAACAACAGAAGCTCTTCCTCCAAGGTTCAGGCTGAACTCCTACCCTTCCTTCCTCTCCCTGCCCCAGGGAGTGGCTGGATGGTTGTTGTTTCTTTTCTTTTTTTCCCTGTGGTCCTCGGTAACACCACAAATTACGTTTTCAGGGACTTGAGTCCCAGAGTGCAATGATGTTGTAATAAACATAACCAGGACCAAATGCCTTCCCATCATATTAGATGATGCCATTTCCCACCAATCAGGCTCCTCGGGCAGGCAGACCACTCACCAATGAGGGACCAGACAAAGGCTGTGAGGGGAGACCTGGTCATCTGCAACTAAAAATAAGGGCGCTTCAGGATTGGCTGCTGCCACTTTGCAACAGGAGTTGGGACCCACACACCAGGCACCACACAGAAGGCACACACAGGCAAAAACTTTCAGCCCAGGGGTTCCCGTGGGGTGGGCTGGTCTGCCTTTGTTGCTGAGGTTTTATCTTTTTCCCAATGTGCTGACTCCAAGAAATACTTGATCCAGAGGGACCCTCGCAGACACACCCTCGCTCCTAGACACCTCAGTTTCTAAAGGCTCTTCGCGATCACCGTAAATTGGGGAAAGGGAGGGGGGTGTTGGCCGGGGCCAAGACACTCACCTGTCCCGCAGTATCATAGAGTCCCAGGAGGTACTGCTTGCCCCCTACGGTGACGCTGACTGCAAGGGCAGAAGTGGGGGCGGGGAAAAAAGCTCAATTACCTAGACTCTGGGGCCAATCTGTTCCCCACCAGAACCCTCCCCTCCCAAACCAGCGCTCGCAGGCGGGAGCTCCCAGGGAGATGCCACCCCTTTTCCCAGGCTCACGGTGAAGCGGGCGTGAGGCTGGGATGAAGTGGCCCCCGGCTGCCCACTCCCTTCTCCCAAGTCCCGTAGCCACGCTTCCCCTTCGGGGTTTGAGACGGTTGGGAAGGCGACTGTAGGAAGGTCAAGGAGGTCGGCCCGGAGTACCGAGGGGGTTGGGAAGTGCCGGGCGCCGGGACGCGGGACGCGGGACTGAGCAAGGGTATTGGGGGGGGCGGGGTGGGAAGAGGGGTGGGTCCAGTTGGCAAGGGGGCTGCCCGAGGGATAGCCTGGGGGTGGGGCCCGGCGCCCCGTGGAGGGCGCGGCGGGGGAGGGGGGAGGAGCGCACGCAGGGGAGGCGGCGAGGGGGCTCATCCAAAGTTGCTCCAAAGTTCCCGGCCTGGGGAGATGCCCCTTAGTCATCACTTCCGAAGCTTACCTGCGTAGTGGTCGAAGACGGTGGGCACGTACTCCTCCGGGAAGGCGTCGTTGGCATAGCTCATGAGTAGGCACGTCTTGCCCACCGCCCCGTCACCGACCACCACGCACTTGAGCATCAGCGCGCCGGGCCCGTGAGCCATGCTGCGGCCGGCCGGCCTCCGGGCATGGTCCCCCCGGAGCCCCCGCCCCGGCCCCGGGCTTAGCCCCAGCCCGCCTGGGGGGTCCGCCGCCGCCGCCGCCGCCGCTCAGCGCAGCAGGGCCGATCCCCCGGCCCCATGCAGCGGTTCCCCCCGCCCGAGGGGAGGGGGCGACGGGCCCGGGGCGCTGCCGCCGCCTCAGTCGCTGCCCGGATCCCCGCCCGGGCCCCGGTCGCCGCGCCCGCCCGCTGCCCCCGCCGTTCGGCGCCCGCGCCCTCTCCCCGGCCCGGCCTCCCCAGGAGGATCCACTGGATCATAAGACTGGCCGGCCCCGGGGGAGACGGCAACTTTGGGGAGGGCAGTGGAGGGGCGGGGCCAGGCGGCTCACCCCGCCCCGCGCCGGGCCGGGGCCCCCTCCCCGCTGGGCCCCGGAGGAGGGCGGGCCCAGGCGCCTCCCCCGATTGCGGGCAGCCAGCCTCGCGCCCCCGCCCGCCCGCCCGCCCGCCGGCTAGCTCCAGAGCCCCGCGCCCCGCCCGCAGCCGCCGCTCTGCCCTGCCGGCTCACCCTAGCTTGGCTCCGCGCGAGGGCTGCGGGGAGGGGGCGTGGAGGAGGAGCCGAGGAGCAGCGTAGCGGGGAGGAAGGTGAGACTGGGGGAGGGGGGCCGAGAGACCCGCGCTGGGGCGGAGCCGAGGGCTCCTCGCGAAAGTGTCTGCAGCGCCCAGAAGCGTCCCAAGGCCCCGAAGCTGGGAGAAGACGTGGAGCCCTCTTGGGGGACCACGACGACTTTTATGATGACGCAATAGTCGTGCAAAATTATTCATATATATTTAAACTCCACCCGGAAGGCAGGATCCATTCTATTACCCTCTAAATGCACAATAGAACTAGAAATCGGGAAGGAAGAAGGGCCATGAGAGTTTGAAAAAAAAAAAAAATTTTTTTTTTTCAGGCGCACGGGGGGTGACGGTGAGCTGTAAAGTAGGAACTCCTACATTGAGACTTGGTTTCCACTCCTTCCCCTCCACCAACCCAACCCATGCTGTCCACATCAGAGCTTGAATCATTTGCTCTGAAACTGGTGACTAAGGGAGTTACAGCATCTTGAACCACTGACGCACTCTCCACCTCCCCCAACTAGCCAGAAAAGGTAGACTGGGAGACTCCGGATGCTGCGGGTGTACCTGTGCTCCCCCTAGAGGCGACATCTCTGAGGCCCCTTTACAGTCCCAGTATCCCTCGAAGGTGTTAGGTTGGGATCCCTGAGGAGTGATACACCCCAGAGCTCAAAGACGTGGCCAGTGAGCCAGGCGACAACCCCTGCCCTCCCGCCTGGACGAAGCTTGGAAACACCCATCTGTTCACTGGCCAAAAGTGCTACTTCTAAGTTTAGGCCTTGGAGGAGAGGGGAGGGGGGGATGATACACTCCACGTTGACACCACACCCTCCCTCCCCTTGCTGACGCGAGATAAATCGCTTCCTGTCATCAGTTCACAGGATCAGAAAACGCTGTGTTGAGAGGCACAGCAGAGGTCAAACACACGGTCTCCCTGAGATCTCTCTCAGATTGTGGGTAAGCAAATTGAGATGCAGACAGGTGAAGTGGTTATCCCAAAGGTCTCCACCTCTTTCCAGCATTCAGGTTCTGGGAACACACCGCGGGAAATGCTCAGTTAGTTATGTCCTCACACCATGCTTCCGAGGCCTCAACTCTCACATCCCAAATCTGATTTCCACTGTCCTGAAAGACATACTGGCTTTTCAGAAGTTCCCTGTGGAGTCACACCGGATGTCTCACCAGACCCCTGCGTCGTGTTTGAGTGTGCCCGCTGCTTTAGATTATGCAGGCAATCTGAAAGACACTTTGTATGTACTGAATGATGGGTTAAAGAAAGCAGTTTGGTGTCTGGAAGTCAGATCTCAGCTCTGCCACTTCTTTCTAGAGGGGAAGAAAGGAGGACTTACCTCCTTTGCCTGCAGGACCACTTCTTCAGGCAGCACTTGCTGGGACGAGAATTCTGAAAGGAGTCTATTGAGAGAGGTTAAGGAGCTACTGCATACTGTCAGCCGAGAGAGGTCGTTTGGTTCCAACTCTGACAGTAGTCAATCCTAAAGGAAATCAACCTGAATATTCACTGGAATGACTGATGCTGAAGCTGAAACTCCAATGCTTTGGCCACCCGATGTGAAGAGCTGACTCACTGGAAAAGACCCTGATGCTGAGAAAGACTGAAGGCAAGAGGAGAAGGGGACAGCAGAGGATGAGATGATTGGACTCAATGGACAGGAGTTTGAGTAAGCTCCGGGAGTTGGTGATGAACAGCGAAGCCTGGCAGGCTGCAGTCCGTGGGGTCGCAATAAGTCAGACATGACTGAGCAACTGACTGACTGACAGTGGTTAGCAGTGTGACCTTGAGCATGCCTCCCCTCTTCTCGGGACCTCAGGTTTCTCATCTATAAATGTGAGCTCATCCATAGGGTGTGATCAAGGCTCACCTTTGACAGCTCTAGAGCTCTTCACAACATGCTCTGAAAGATCCTGGTAGAGGCTTTGGGCCAGTTGCTAGAGACATGGGGAAGGCTTTTATGAGGAACAACGAGGTCTGTCCCAGGACTGGGAGGATGGACGCTTCCTCCATTCAAGACTCCAGCCTCTCAGTCCTTTTGCTGCTTTTCACAAGGGCAGATACTTACTGGCGAGCCGGGGAGCTGGATGATTAGCTCTAGAACCTTGACAGATGGAAGAGTCTCCAGGTTCTGGATCCTTTGGGAGAAGTTCTGGGAATATTTGGACATTCCAAGTGGGGAACTGAAGTCAGATGAATCATGCAATGGTGACTTCACTGATGATGGTGACCTCATCCCTTTGGCCCATAGAAAAGCCAAAACAGACTGCCAGGAGTACTTCAACCAAAGGGTTGATTCCACCAGTTGTATATGGAGTAGGAGGCAGAGGGGAGTATTATCCCAGATGCCCAGGTCAGCCCACTGATAGGTTAGCTAGAAGAACCAAACAGATCTCAACAGATAAGTACTATATAATGTGTTCAGTGCTGTGGTAGGGAATGAAGAACAGTCTTTGGGAAGTGCTGGGAGGCTGTTAGTACCTAGCTCTGGGTGTGCAGAAGGGTGTCATTGGCCTGGGGTTTAATAGGCTAATAGGAGTAAGATAAGATAAGAATGCCTGGGAAAAGCAGCAAGAAGGAACAGCACACAACTTCTTGGGAATGGTGAGCCATGTAGGGTGGACAGAATGCAGGATTAGTGGTGTGAAAGAACTGGTTTGTGTTCAATTGAGAACTGTGTGATACTACCAGGCCATGGGCCTCTGGATACCATGTTAAGGGCATGCAGGGCCAACCTGGGCTGGGCAGTCTGTGCACTGCACAAGGCAAAGAGAAATATGATACCCAGAAAGGCCCACATGATACCCGCAAAGCCATGACCCTGGCCTAAGACTGTGTACATGGGAAGAAGGGGTACTTTTTTCTTATCACAGAGGCAACTTCTGCTTATCGAACCTGTGCCTGTGGGGTGGCATCCACCCACAGAGGGACATCTTTTTCTATTTGTTATTGTTGTTTATTCACTAAGTCGTGTCAGACTCTTTGAGACCCTGTGGACTGCAGCACGCCTGGCTTCCCTGTCCTTCATTATCTCCCAGAGTTTGCTCAAACTCACGTTCATCAAGTTGGTGATGCCATCCAACCATCTCATCCCCTGTCATCCCCTTCTCCTCCTGTCTTCAGTGAGTCGGCTCAGGGTCTTTTTCCAATGAGTCATTTCTTTGCATCAGGTGGCCAAAGTATTGGAGCTTCAGCTTCAGCATCAGTCCTTCTAATGAATATTCAGGGTTGATTTCTTTTAGGATCGACTGGTTTGATCTCCTTGCTATCCAGACAAAGGAACTAGCTAGGTAAACAGTGGCTCTGGGAGTAAGGATGTGATGAAGGGAGGAAAGGAGGATTTGCTGTGAGCTGTCACTGTGTACTGTGCCCAGGCACTGTCCTGGGTGTTTGCTGCTCATTTCATAGGTCATCCTATTACACCCCCAAAATAACCATACAAGATAAAATTCATAGAGAATATCTATTGGCTTCTCTATCCAAAACAACACCCTTTGCTTGTGTTACATGCTCTTTCTATGAGCATGTGGTTTGTTTTCTTTTTCTTTTAGAAAACATTTACCTATTGATTTATTTGGCTGCTTCAGGTCTTAGTTGCGGCATGCAGGATCTTTTAGTTGTGGCATGCAATCAAACAAACCCAGGCTCCCTGCATTGGGAGCATGGAGCCTTAACCCCTGGACCACCAGGGACGTTCCAATCATATGGTTAAATGGTAGATGCCCTCTTCTTACACATCCTGTCCTTGATTAGCCCTGGGCACCTGACACAAGATGGGATGACCAGAACCCTTCTTGAGAAGTTTGAATTTGGGATTCAAAACTGGTACTAACTAAACTGGAAGATAAGAGCCTAAAGGTAGTGGGTCATTCCTGCTTCATGTTTCAGACATTTGCAAAATAGTCAACCCAAGGAAATGAAGCAACAACACACAGAGAGACAAATGGAGAGAGATGCTCTCCACCTGTCCCCCTGAAAAGTGGCAGGGATGACACAGGATATTTGTGAGTTCCTGATTCTGGGTATCCCTGAAACTCTGTTGTATACTCCTGGGCTTCAGTTGGTCACTTAATAAGTCCTCCCTTCTTTTTTGCCTAGACGGTGTAGATTGGTTTTCTGTCACTGGTAACTAAAGGAATCTTGTCTATGATAGTATTCTCACTACAGTCAAGATAGATGATGTGCAGAGAAATTAAGACATTTACTCAAAGTCATGTAGCTGCTAAGTGGCAGAGCTAGCTTTCAAAAGGATTGGTCTGAGCTCATGTTATTTCCCGTGTTCCCCAGGAAGGAGGCATTAAAAGTTTTCAGTTGGAAATGACAAGTTTAGAGCTATCTTTTGAGATGATCACTCTGGGAGTGGTGTAGAACATGGATTTAGAGGGGACCCAAGTGAAGGCAGAGAAAGTGAGGAGGAGAGAGGTCATGAAGGTCTGGATCAGGCTTGGCTGTGAAAATGAAGAGGAAGCAGGATGTTTAGATGACCAAGTTCACAGGGCTTGGTAACACAGAGAAGGGCTGGGATACTCTGAGGTGTCTATCTTATGATTCCATTGACATATCCCTTCTCTCTCTTCCTTTTAAATCTTCTCTGTTTTATCCTCTTTACTTCTTTAGGTTTCTTCCTAACTTTTCAAAATTTACCAGTCTCCTCTTGGTGACTAAACATGTGACCCACTGCCTAAATCAAGCTGAGAGGAGAACTCCAAAAGGACACCAAATTTCTAAAATGTATTCACTTTCTGTCATTTTGCTTGTGTCCCTTCACATTTACTCAGAAATGGACAACTGGATTCTAGTAGATCATTTGGTGTCATGACACTTTGGGTTTCAAGTAATAGGAAAGTCAGCCCCAAATGGTTTCAACAGCACAGGGAGTGTATGGACTTCTTTGATTGAAACAACTAGAAGTAGCTCAGGCTTCAAGTATGGCTTGATCAAGACCCTGAAACTATTTTTTTCCTGCACTTCTCTCAGTTTTTCTCTTCTCTCTGGGTCAGCATCCTACTTAGGTTGCTTTCACTCTTGAAGACAAAATGGTTATACCAGGTCCAGGCATTACCTCCCATATACCACACTGCCCAGCAGGAGAGAGAGCTTCTCTTGACTCACTTAATACACAAAACTCTTGGACTTCCTCTCATCAGATTAGCTGAGTTCATCACGGTGGCCAGCAGAATGTCAGATGCTCATTGCCTTAGGCCTGGGCTACTGGCTGTCCCGGAAACCACTGCTGGGACGGGGGCTTGGAACTATCCTTATTAGGCCTGTCAGGGCCCACCCCAAGGCCAGAGTTTTATTCCCCCTCAATTGTTTCTTGCACAGTGGACAGCAGACATAGGGATAATATATGCTGAGGAGGCAACCAATAATACCTATTACCTCCGGATTGTTGACAACAGTCAAAGTTTCAAGGTCTCCCCAAGCTATACTAGAAATAAAGAAAAAGTAAATTTCAAGGGAAGAGGGAGGTGAGAAGGATCCAAGTCATATCTATGATTTGTTTTAAATTTCAGTCAGTTGATTTGTCAGTACATGAATCCAGGCTTGGTGTGAGTCCCTAATTCTTGGCTGATAGTAGGTACTCCTTTCCCCCTTCAAACTTTCTTCTTAGAGTTATTGGCAAGGAGGTAAAATGGTAATCATTCTTTTATCTGGTCCCTTCTGCTCTTTTATTTATTTGGCTGCAGTTGGTCTTAGTTGTAGCACACTGGATCTTTGATCTTTATCACAGCCCTCAGGATCTTTAGTTGGCAGTATGTGGGATCTAGTTCCCTGACCAGGGATTGAACCTGGGCCCCCTGCATTGGAAGCCCAGAGTCTTAGCCACTGAACCACCAAGAAAGCCCCTCCTCTGCTCTTCAATTATGCTTCTTTCCTCCATACTTGCCCAGTCTCTTCAGACTGCCGCCTCTTCACTCCCCAGGGCTCTCCTGCTTCCCAGACTCTACCTGCCCACCTTTTTAGCATCACACTGTGTGCCATACCTATTCCTCTTTTTCTTCCTACCACTAAGACCTCCCATCTGCATCCTTTTCTCTTAGGGCTCAGATGTAATGTATTATACAATTTTTTTTAGCTGAGATGTTAATGACTTAAACACTGCAGCAATTTCTTAAAGGTCACTGGTTCCTGATGATCAGGATGACTTAAAAAATCCAATACATCTGGCTCACTTGGTTTCATTAGTTATGTTTCTAGAATACATCTAGATCTCTTTTTTTTTTTCCAGCTCGTTACATGCCAGAAACTCAGGAGTAAATCCCAGCCTCTGAGAATTTTAGCTCAAGCACCCTTAATAATGTTTTTCCATCTTTATTTCTAACCATCTTTTGCTGCAGCCTAGGTCAGGAGACCAGTCATTATAACAGATGGAATTGCCACCATTGTTGAATCATAGAAAAGGACACTCCTTAGAGGCTGCTGGTACGGAATACCTCTATGATCTGGGAGTGGCCACCTCCTGTAAGATCCAAAGGAGGCTGGATCATAGATCCATCTTCCAGAAATGAAATTAATGATTTTATTCTAGGCTTCAGTTCTAACAGTGCCAGAAAAAGATCCAAGGTTTGTTGATGATTGTTTTTCCATAGTGGATCCTGTGGTCACTGAGTGTTATAAGCACATTTTGAATTTTGGGAATCTTCCACTTTGTAAGTCTTGGTGGGAAGGAAAAGATCACCCTTGTGGAAGCTGTTACAGACTCTTGCTTTCCCTGTCAGACTCAAGAGATGGAGTGACTACAGTTAAATACAGAACGCACTCTTGCAGCTTTGGTGCTGGGTCCACAACTCGGTGCTGAATACAGGAAGTGGCACATAGGGTGGGTGGTGGTGTTGGTTGTGGTGTAATTGAGTTCCTAGTGCAGAAGTGACTACTGTATACACTATCTAGAATTTGTCGGCAGCAACAATACCAGAAGTGGTTTTCTCATCGGAGCAGGTCCAGAGGCATATGTTGGGTGTGGTTCCTGTAAAGATAGTCCTGAGCAGCTTTTCTAAGTTAAGTCAAGTCACTCAGTCGTGTCCGACTCTTTGCGACCCCTTGGACTGTAGCCCACCAGGCTCCTCCGTCCATGGGATTCTCCAGGCAAGAATACTGGAGTGGGTTGCCATTTCACTATCCTGTGAGCCATTCATGATCCTTAAAATTTCCTTTTCTGTTTTGTTAACCACGTCCAGCTTCTTTTCCTCACAACCACAGCCTCCTGAGAAGACATTGGAGGACTGGATTGCTGTATTCAATGTGCTTCATGCAGTGTGAGCAGAGATTCCAACTTCTACCATACCCAAATCCCTGTTTTCAGATATTGAATGTAACACAGGACTGTGATTTTTGAAAGAAAGGAACAAATGAGGGAAACTCTACTATTACCCTTTCTGCTGGAAATATTTTCTGAATCGCAGTGCACAGTTGAAACAAAGCTGACCTTAGTGGTCTTGCTGAGTTGAGGAGACTTTTCAAGACTGAGTACCAGAGAGGAGGAAGTATTCTCTTGAGTCTGTTGCTTATGCTAAGTTGCTCGTTGTTCAGTTGCTAAGTGGTGTCCGACTCTGTGAACCCATGAACTGCAGCATGCCAGGCTTCCCTGTCCTTCACTGTCTCCCAGAGTTTGCCCAAACTCTTATCCACTGAGTCGGTGATACCATCCAACGATCGCATCATCTGTTGCTCCCTTCTCCTCCCGTCCTCAATATTTCCCAGCATCAGGGTCTTTTTCCAACAAGGCAGCTCTTCGAATCAGATGGCCAAAGTATCGGACCTTCAGTTTCAGCATCAATCCTTCCAATGAATATTCAGTGTTGATTTCCTTTAGGATTGACTGGTTTGATCTCCTTGTTGTCCAGAGGACTCTCAAGAGTCTTCTCCGCACCACAGTTTGAAAGCATCACTTCTTCAGCACTCAGCCTTCTTTATGGTCCAACTCTCACATGACTACTGGAAATAGTATAGCTTTGACTATATGGGCCTTTTTCGGCCGAGTGATATCTCTGCTTTTTAGTATGCTATCTAGGTTCATCACTTTTCTTCCAAGGTGCAAGTGTCTTTTAATTTTATGGCTGCAGTCACGTGTCTCCAGTGACTTTGGACCCCAAGAAAAAAACATCTGTCACTGTTGCCACTCATGTGCAGACACAGAGTGAAACGCCACAGGGAGTTAAATTCTTATTGAGCTCTATGTTCCAAGTACGTGGGTGAAACAGGAGAAGGTCTCTCCCTGGGGCAACCACTGCAGCATCTCTTCACATTCCTCTCTCCTCCATCTGAAAAAGAGCTGCAGATCCCTAGGATTGTGACAGTCTATACAGAAGACTCTTTCCTCACTATCCATCCATTTGTCTGTGAGTCCAACAGATAATGCTTAAATGTTATGTACTGGACTCTGTTGTTGTTCAGTCACTAAGTTGTGTCCGATTCTTTGCGACCACATGAACTGCAGCACACCAGGCTTTCCTGTCCTTCACTGTCTCCTAGAGTTTGGTTAAACTCATGTTCATTGAGTCGGTGATGCCATCCAACCGTCTCTTCCTCTGTCGCCTCCTTCTCCTCCTGCCCTCAATCTTTCCTAGCATCAGAGTCTTTTCCAGTGAGTCAGCTCTTTGCATCAGGTGGCTTGGAGCTTCAGCTTCAGCATCAGCATCAATCCTTCCAGAGAATATGCAGGGTTGATTCCCGAGCACAGAGGGTGTCAGAAAGAGCATTTTTCCCAACTATGTCATATGGAAGTCCCTGTGAACGTGAGGGACACAGTTGAGTGGATACACTCTCTTCCTTGCAAGCCAGTAGCTTCCCTGCTTCTGGGCTTGAGCTGTGTCTCTTAGCAGAGGTGAAGCCTGTCAGGACCTATAGCAGCAAGCGTTAAGTCAATACTAGAAGAGCATTTGGCATCTGAATGCATCCCCTGAACTGGGGACTGGTAGCAAACATTGCTCCTAATGTTCCTAAACAAGCAAAGCATCTGCTCTTTCTAGGCTGTCCCTGACTGTGGCCCACCAGCTGGAGACTTGGCCAGCCGGCTCCCCAGGAAAAACTTGTGTCCTGGGGCTCCTGGATGACCTCAAGACCACCCTCCACTTGCCTGGAGGCTTTCTAGAGTTCTGACTGCTGACCTGTACCTACCTCAAGGCAGCTTGAGGTTCTGGGAAGGGCAGGATGATTGGGGTGGTGTTTTATGAATGAGGACACCTGTGGTTCACCTAGCATTTAACACAGCTTCGTAACTCCTCACCGCATTTGGCTTTCACAGAATTCCTCATTAACATCTTTTCTGTAAACAGATGAGGCTTTGTGTCTTTATCCAGAGGGAATTCAAACAGATTGTGAGCCTTTATTCAGATCACCCAGCCTATGAGTGGCATCAGGATTGAATCTTTTACCTCTGATACTCCATCCATAGCACTTATGACACCAGTTATGGCCCATGGGGGCATCCAGGGCAGAGAGAGGCCTCTTCAGGGGCAGCCTGGTTCCTACCCTCAGTTACCATCCCATGATGTCCTGTGACCGCCCAGCCCCTGGGGGCATGCTCAGTAGATATTAGCCATGTAAATTGCTCATGCTTCCCAGGTGGCTCAGTGATAGACTCTGCCTGCCAATGCAGGAAGACACAGGAGACGCAGGTTCAACCCCTGAGTCAGAAAGACTCCCTGGAGGAAGAAATGGCAACCCACTCCAGCATTCTTGCCTGGAAAATTCAATGGACAGAGGAGCCTGGCAGGCTACAGTACGTGGGCTCACAAAAAAATTGGATACGACCGAGTGACCATGCTCCTCATACATCATGTAGCCAGAATCTCAGACCACTTCCACCCACCCCCATCCCCACCTACAAGAGACGTGTTTTGGGGATGAATACTTTCATAAATCGATTGAGGGAGAATTTCTAGGGTCTGCTTGAGTGACACTGGTTGCTTTCTAAGGAGGTTGGATTCAATTAACTTGAGGTCAGAGTTTTTTGTTGTTGTTTTGTTTTTGAAACTAGTATTTATTTTGCTGCACCAGGTCTTAGTTGTAGTATGTGGGATCTAGTTCCCTGACCAGGAATCAAACCCAGGTCCCCTGCGTTGGGAGCACAGAGTTTAGCCACTAGACCATTAGGAAAGCCTGGAGGTCACTGTTGTTCAAATGTTTTGTATGTTAAATCACAGTTAACAAATACATTTTCATCATGCACCAGAATACGTATGTACGTATGCATCATATATATGACAAAAATTTGACAAACACACTTAAGCTCACTACCTGTAATGAATTTTGGATTTTCTATTCCTTTCGGTTTCACAGCCCACACTTTGAAAAACCCTATCTAGGAGCTTTGTTTGCTGGCTGGCTGGCTACCTGGCTGGCAGCTGGAGTGCTCAGGACCACAAAGTGATAAGAACTCCTACAACTAAACAACAAAAACAACCTGACTTTTAAAATGGGCCTGAATAGACATTAATCCAAAGAAAATACACAAATGCCCAATAAGCACATGAAAAGATGTTCAGCATCACTAATCATTAGGAAAATGCAAATCAAAACTATAATGAGTACCACCTCACAACCATTAGAAAGGCTTTTGTCAAAAACACAGAAAATAACAAATACTGGTGAAGATGTGGGGAAATTGAAACCCTTGTTGCATTGCTGGTGGGAATATAAAATGGTGGAGCCATTGTAGAAAATGGCACAGTTTCCTCTAAAGAGTAGAGCATTGCCATGTGATCTAGCAACTCCCTTTCTAGGTAAATACCTATAATAATTGAAGGCAACGACTGGAACAGATATTTGTACACCCACACTCAGAGGAATGTTATTCATAATAGCAGAAAGGTAGATGAAACCCAAATGCCACTGACGACTGAGCAAAATGTGATAGGTACATAGAATGAAATGTTATTCAGCCTTACAAAGGAAGGAAATTCTGACAAGTGCTACAACATGGATAAACCTTGAATACATTTTGCTAAGTGAAATAAGTCAGTCACAAAGGACAAATGATTCCACTTACAAGAGGTTTCAAGAGTGGTCAACTCTAGAAAAATGAGCGTCAAAGAACTGATGCTTTTGAACTGTGATGTTGAAAACTCTTGAGAGTCCCTTTGACTGCAAGGAGATCAAACCAGTCATTCTTAAAGGAAATCAGTCCTGAATATTCATTGGAATGACTGATGCTGAAGCTGAAACTCCAATACTTTGGCCACCTGATGTGAAGAACTGACTCCTTGGAAGAGATCCTGGTGCTGGGAAAGACTGAAGGCAGGAGGAGAAGGGGATGACAGAGGATGAGGTGGTTGGGTGGCATCACCGACTTGATGGACTTGAGTTTGAGCATGCTCCGGGAGTTGGTGTTGGACAGGGAAGCCTGGTGTGCTGCAGTCCACGGGGTTGCAAAGAGTCAGACATGCCTAAGCAACTGAACTGAACTGAACTGAGGGTGGCCAAATGCATAGAAACTCAAAGTAGCGTGGTCGTTGCCAGGAAATGTGGGAGGAAGGAATGAAGAGTTAGTGTTTGATGGGTACAGCATTCTGGAGATGATTGGTGATGTCTGTCACCCAACAATGTGAATGTATTTAATGCCACTGAACATTACTTAGTGGTTAAAATGACAAAGATTTGTTACGTATATTTTACCATAATAAGACAAAGAAAAAAGATAAAAGGATTTTACTTTTCAAATGGGATTTCCAGCTTCTCTAAAATATGAGAACTTGTGCCCCCAAGTCCCCATTTCCAAAAGACTCAGAAGCCTGGGCCCTTTAGGCAGGGATGAAATGGAGGGGTTTTGTTTTGGAGGTGGGGGGAGCCACCACTGAAAACCTTCAGCCATGCAACTTTGTAGCACATTGCTCTTGGGGAGAACTTGACTCCTTTGAAGTAACCTTCCTGCAGATGTGTGAAAAGGAGACACTAAGTTGTGAATTCTTAAGGTACATTATTTGGGGAAGAAATATCTCTGACCCTCCCTGGGTCTCTCCTTTATATTACCTGCCTGCCTCTTGTGGGCACTAGCTTTCTCCAGTCCCAGCCACAGCCTGCTTTGCCCCTGGGATGGAGTTCTTGGATGAAAACTGTATGTGTCCCCTTAGTTATCAGCAACTGAGGCAGAGATAAAGCTTTGTGGACACTTCTGATTTCCTCTCTGGGGGGACAGGTCTTTTAATTCCTCTCCTTTAATTCCAAACCAGATGAACTCCCTGGCTGTTGCTTTCTCTACCCCCAGCTGGCTCTGGAAGGAGCAGGGTGCTTCACACCTGCTTTTCCACATCTTCACACTGAGTTGAGCAGCTCAGCCCTGTGGGTGGAGCTTCGGCAGGTGCTGCCGGGGCCAGACCGAGTCTTCAAACCTGCCAGCTCTTGTACCACATCTCCTTCCACCCCAAGCCTCTGTTCTCATGTTCTTGTCCAAGCCCTCATCCATGCAGTCTCGACCTGGCGTTTACCTAAAGCCAGACTCTCCAGCTTTCACCACCACCAGGCTAATCTTTCTAAACCCGGGTTTGGCCAAGTTACATCCCTACTCAAAACCTTTAATGGGTCTCCTTAGCCTCATATCCCAGCCCTCAGTCTGACATTTCAAATCTTCCCCAATTGAGCTCCGACTTTCTAGACATTGCTCACTCCCACTGCCACTGGAGGCCTGTCTGCTGCTGCTGATCCAATCTGTTCTCTGCGCTCAGACCTCCTACACATTCCCAGCACAGTGCCTCTGCCCACAGCGTTCTCCCTGTCTAAGCACTCTCACTTTCTCTTCCTGCTTCTCAAAAGTATCTGTCCTTCAATGCCCATCTGTGCTTCTCCCTCCTAGGTTGACCCTTTGCCCAGAGGGCCACTCCTTCTACTGAAGTCTGCAGTCACTCAGCTTGTGTCTTCTTTCTCTTATTCCTTCCTATGTTGGGTCCAGGTACCTTTCCATGTTTCTGAGCCAGAGTCCTTCTGGAAACCCCAAGGCATTGCTTCGAGTCAGGTATCCCTAACAACTTGATTGATTCTTATCTATTTGGAAAACCCTCCTTCATGAATACTACCAACTTGCTACCTTTTCCAAGTGGTGGTGATGGTTTAGTCACTAAGTTGTGTGTGACTCTTGTGACCGCATGGACTGTAGCCTGCCATGTTCCTCTGTCCATGGGGTTCTCAAGGCAAGAATACTGGAATGGCTTCTCCAGAGCATCTTCCCGACCCAGAGATAGAACCTGGGTCTCTTACATTGCAAGTGGATTCTTTACCGATTGAGCTACCAGGGAAGTGACCTTCATCTAAAGCATTTGTTGTCACTAATGATGTGTCTCAAACCATAGTTTAATGGTTGCAGAGCAATTTATTATAAAAGAGCCCATGGTGAACTTGGGAGGGGGGCGTTTAGGCATTGGATCCCTTCATTTGCTTTGCCCTTTTTTTTTTTTTAATTTTTACTGTATATTTATTTGGCCATGTCAGGCCTTAGTTGTGGCATGTGGGATCTTTAACTGCAGTGTATGGGATCTAGTTCCCTGATCTGGGATAGAACCCTGGCCCCCTGCATTGGGAGCTTGGAGTCTTAGCCAGTGGACCACCAGCGAAGTCCTCACCTAGCTGTCTTGGAGCTGCTGATTGCTCACAGGCCACCCTGTAGTGTGACTTCTTGTTGATCTGTTGGTCCCCCCCGATGACATCATGGGCTTGGGAGGCAGGGCTGGTGTTTGCTTGTTCTCTGTCTCTAGTGCCTACGTAGTGCCTGGCATGTAGTAGATGTTCAGCAAATATTTGTCCAAAGACAGAAAAAGGGACACCCCCTTTCCACATATTAAGTATTTTAACCATCCCCCCCCCCAAGAAGTCCTTATTTTTCTAAATTTCCTCACCCACTTCCTGGGCCCTGCAAGTTGCCCCATGCACCCTCCGGTTGCTCACTCTGTCATCTCTAAGTGTCTGGAGGCCCTGATTTGATGCTGCTTGTCTTTAAACCAGGGAGCCCAGACCTGGACACATGACCCCTCAGACTTACAAATCCCAGCTGGAATGAGGAACAGTGGCATCAGGGTCTGGACAGGGCTGCAGGTTGACAGACACATTTGGCCCCCCAAGCATGCCTACCTCCCCTCCTCCCTCTCGTGATGACGAGGATTCTCCAAGGTGCACACCGGCTCCTGTAGGTGAGGACTGGCAAAGAGAGGTTTCCAAGCCCACACGTCCTCTAAGAACACCTCCCATGCCTATGAATACAAAATCATCAGTTTTGAAATGTCTTCTTGCCCAAGATCATAAGGAGGGGTTTCTGGGGTGCTGGTAATGTCCTTGTGCTTGACCTGGGTGCTGGTTACTGCATATTTGCCTCATAATAATTCATTAAGCTATATACTTTTCTGAATGTGTGTTATAATTCACGATTAAAAAAAAAGCACTCCCCCCACCCCAGCCTCAAGTCTTTAATCCAATCAATTCATGTTTAACGAGTGCCTGTCTGCATCCAACCCCTGCTAGAGAAGGAGATTTTTGTCCTCAAGGAATTTCCTGGAGGAAGCAAGGTAACTGGAGCATCAGAAGACTGTGAATTATATCTGGAAAATAGGCCATGCTGTCATTTTGAGGAGTCCAGAGGTCAAGGAGGTAGTGGGACTCACACTGGGCCGAAGATGTAGATGTGATTTAGTTAAGTTGAGAGAAGCAGAGGAAGGCTCTTTAGCGGAGGGAACTGTGTGGTCACAAGCTACATGAGTTAGGTAGGGCTGAGCCTGCTGTGTCTTGGGGGGCAGTGAAGAAACCTCGGTATTGAATAGTTTATGGGAGTAAGACTTTCTTGAGAGCTCTAGGTGATGTCCCCTACCAAGCATGGGCAGGACAGATGCCACTTACAGTGCAAGCCTGCCTCGTGGGACGGGAGAGTCCTGTGCCCTTGTGCAAGAGCAGACATGTATGTTTCATATTTCTTAGCTCCTTTTCATTGTTTTGTTTGAGCCACAGACTCATGTGAGTTCATAATCCCCATCCCAGACAGACTGGGAGTTACATCAGCCAGATGCATTATATGGGCAGCTGTGTTCCTGTGGAGACACTTGCTCAATCCCTGACTTCTAGCCTTGCCCCACCCTGCAGCTGCTTTCAAGTCCCAGCACCGAGAGACTGATTAGAAGTGGGAGTCCCAGAGGAGGTAGGAGAACTCAGGACTGCAGTTTCAGGGACTGTTACAGGCTGTGAGGTGACTCCACCTCACCCCCAGCCCAAGAGCCCTGAAATTCCGGGACTTCGCCTCCCATCATCAAGGATATGGCTGGCCACCTGAGACGAATTTTATGCTGTGAAGTGCTGGGAGGTTCTCAAGCTTCTTGCAGGGCTACTAAGTTTAATACAATGAAGCAAGACTAGGATGTGTTTCTACTTACTTTTGAGAATGGAAATCAAAGCAGTCATAAGTACTCTGTACATACACAGAGTGACGATGATGAGGCTTAAAGCAGAGGAGAATAGCTAGTTATAAAGTGGTAGCAGTAGTAAGAGTGATGCTGATGACGACGGTCACTGCCAAGCATGACGATTAACTGTGTGCTTAGCATTATGCTAAACACTCACTTCTTTCATTTAAGCCTCACAGTAATCCTATGATGTGCATGCTATTATTATTTCCATTATACAGATGAGGAAACTGAGCCTTCAAGGCAAGAGCTGTTTCCCCGAAGTCATACAAATGTTAAGTGTAGAACTAGGATCTCAATTCCAGCAATCTTACTCCAGAGCTCATACTCGGAAGCCAGTGATGCCCCCTTTAAGCCCTGTCTGGACTTGGAGAGGATGTCTTCGCTTGTGGACTGGAGCATGCCAGCGCCTGTGGCCACTGTGCCCCTCTTAGAGACGATCTGGCACATTTTGTTTGCCCTGGTTTCTCACTAGACAACTTTTGCATTTGGCTTCCCATGTGACTCACATACAGAAAAGAGGGCCATGACCTGCCAGCTTGACGGCTGTATTTTTCATTAGTAAATTAGTAAACTGGCTGCCTGGGTTCACACACGTATCTGTTTCTGATGGTTTGGTTAAGGTGAGTGCCCCCCCACCCCCCAGAGTTGAAGCCCACCGTGTGCTAACTTAATTGAGATTCTGGGCGTGCAAGCATAGCCCCCAGCCCAGGCCTGTGTGCCAGGGAAATTCCTCTTGGCCTCCTTTTGGCTGGCTTGGCTCGCCTTCTCCAGTGACAGCCTGGCTCTTCCGATCCGAGCTGCCAGGTCAGACTGAGAGGGTCGTCTGCAGAAAGAGGGAAGCAACAGTGCCAGGTTCCAGTGGGTGTTCCAAGTTCCACATTCCGCCTGCAGACGCTCGGCGCCAGAGAAAGGCTGGCCCTTGGCAGGGGGGCTGGTAAGGATTTGTCTGGTACATTTTTTCCTCTACACACTTAGCCTGCGACTTCCTGTGTCTCCCGCTCTCTGTCTTTCATTCACAGTGGCTCTCAAAGCTGGTGATCAGCAGGGTTACCCAGAGAACCTTAAAAAAAATTTAATGGACTTGTCTTATTTAGGAACAGAGAATGTTTTTCTCTGTTTACAAAAGCGCAGTTTAAGGAAAATTACATCCTAAAATAATGGAGAATGGATGGGCTAAATTATTTTCGTTTTAACTTCCGATGACAGTTTGCAAAGTTGAACCCAAAGTCTTGGTCTTTGTCACGAACATGGGTGTGTTTTTCCAACAAGCTTGGTGAGTGGTACATCTTTCTGGGACAGCATTCTTTTATTTTTTTCTTTCAATTAAAAAAAAAAAAAAACAGGTAACATAAAGTCTACCCTCTTAACAAAAAACGTAAGTGTACAGTACAGTACTAGCTATATACGCATTGTTTAGCCGATTTCTAGGACTTTTTCATCTTGCATGATTGAAACTCTATACCCATTAAACAGTAACTTCCTAATTCCCCTCCACTTAGCCCCTGGAAACCATCATTATACTTTCTGCTTCTGTGAATTCGATTACTTAAGATACCTCATTTAAGTGTAATCATGTAGTCTTTTTCCTGTGACTGACTTTTCACATTGCATATTAATGTCCTCAAGGTTCATCTATGATATAGCATAACAGAATTTCCTTGTCATATTAAGGCAAAATAATATTTCATTGAATGTATATACAACATTTCCTTTATCCATCCAATCATCAATAGACATTTAAGTTGCTTCTACCTCTTGGTTATTGTGAGTAAAGCTCCAGTGAACATGGGGATGCAAATATCTCTTTTGAGATCCTATTTTCAATTCTTTTGGGTAAATATCCAGAGGTGAAATTGTTGGATTATATGGGATTCTTTAATCCATTTTGAGTTGATTTCTGTG
Source organism: Dama dama (assembly GCF_033118175.1). Lineage (NCBI taxonomy): Eukaryota > Metazoa > Chordata > Mammalia > Artiodactyla > Cervidae > Dama > Dama dama. The sequence goes on from NC_083691.1 coordinate 74,958,414, forward strand.
TAAGATAAGGGTCCAATTTAATTCTTTTGCCTGAGGATATTTAGTTTTCCTAGTACCATTTGTTAAAGAGATTGTCCTTTCCCCATTGTGTAGTCATGGCACCCTTGTTGAAGATCATTTTATTGTGCTTGTGTGGGTTTATTTCTAGGATCTGTATCCTGTTATATTGGTCTCTCTATCAGTACTATACTGTTTTGATTACTATAGGTTTGTAATATATTTTGAAGTTAGGGGTGTGAAGCCTCCAGCTTTGTTCTCTTTCAAGACTGTTTTTGCTATGAAGGATTCCTTGTGGTTTCATATTAATTTTAGGGTTGTTTTTTCTATTTCTTAAAAAAATGCCATTGGGCATTTGATAGAGATCACATTGAATCTGTAGATCAATTTGAGTAGTATGAACAGTATGAAGTCTTCTAATGAACATAGGTTATCTTTCCATTTATTTGTGTTATTAAATTCTTCCAACAGTAATTTGTAGTTTTTAGTGTTCAAGTGTTTAGCTTCTTTGGTATAATTTAGTAACGGTATTTTGTTCTTTTTGATGACATTGTAATTGGAATTGTTTTCTTAATTTTCTTTTTGGATTATTCATTTTAATATTATAGAAACAATTGATTTTTGTATGTTGATCTTATATGTTTCCAATTTTGATGTCTTTCTCTTGTCTAATTGCTGTAACTAGGACTTCCAATTCTATGTGGAATAAAAGGGGCAAGAGTGGGCATCCTTGCCTTATTCCTGATGTTAGAAAAATAGCTTTCAGTTTTTTACTGTTGAGTATGAATGATGTTGTATGTTAAGTCGATTCAGTCGTGTCCGGCTCTTTGCGACCCCATGAACCATAGCCCCCCAGGCTTCTCTGTCCATGGGATTCTGTAGGCAAGAATATTGGAATGGGTTGCCATTTCCTTCTCTAGGGGATTTTCCCGACCCAGGGATTGAACTCATGTCCGTTATGTCCCCTACATTACAGGCAGGTTCTTTACCACTAGCACCACCTGGGAAGCCAAGTGAATGATGTTAGTTGTGCACTTTTCATATATGACCTGCATTATATTGAGGTAATTTGATTCTATTCCTACTTTGCTGGTTGTTTTTTTATCATGAAAGGGTGTCTAACTTTCTCAAATGCCTTTTCTGCATCTATTGAAATGATCATATGATTTTATCTTTCATTCTATTAATGTGGTATATTGCACTGATTGATTTTTGCATGTTGAATGATCATTTGTATCATCATTGATTTTTATATGTTGAACCATCCTTGCATTCTAGGGATAAATCCCACTTGGTCATAGTGTATAATTCTTCTAACGTGCTCTTGAATTTAGTTTGCTAATATTTTGTTGAGGATTTTTACATCTGTGTTCATCAAGAATATTGGGCTTCAGTTTTCTTTTCTTGTAGTGTCTTTGGCTTTGTTATCAGGGTAATTATTGTTGTTCAGTTGCTCAGTCATGTCCAACACTTTGTGACCCCATGGACTGCAGCACACCAGGCTTCTCTGTCCTTCACCATCTCCCCAAGCTTGCTCAAACTCATGTCCCTTGAGTCAGTGATGCGATCCAACCATCTCATCCTCTGTCATCCCCTTCTCCTCCTGCCTTCAATCTTTCCCACCTTCAGGGTCTTTTCCAGTGAGTCAGTTCTTCTCATCAGGTGGCCAGAATATTGGAGCTTCAGCTTCAGTCCCTCCAATGAATATTCAGGGTTGATTTCCTTTAGGATTGACTGGTTGGATCTCCTTGCAGTCCAAGGGACTCTCAAGAGTCTTCTCTAACACCACAGTTCAAAAGCACCAATTGTTTGGTGCTCAGCTTTCTTTATGATGGTCTAGCTCTCACATCCATACATGACTACTGGAAAAGCCATAGCTTTGACTATATGGACCTTTGTTGGCAAAGTGCTTTTTAATATGCTGTCTAGGTTTGTCATAGCTTTTCTTCCTAGGAGCAACCATCTTTTAATTTCATGGTTGCAGTCACTGTCTGCAGTGATTTTTGGAGTCCAAGAAAAAATGCTGACCTCTTAAAGTGAATTTGGAGGTGCTCCCTCCTCTTCCATTTTTTGGAAGAGTTTGCAAGGAGTTGACATTAATTTTTAAATTTTTTTTGGTAGGGTTCTCCTTTGAAGTTATCTGGTCCTGGGGTTTTTTCATTGGGAGATTTTGATTACTGATTCAGTCTCCTTACTTGTTATAGCTATGTTCAGATTTTCTATTTATATTTAGTCTTGGTAGGTTGTATGTATCTCGGAATTTATCCATGTCTTTTAGATTTTCCAATTTGTTGGTATATGGTTGTTCATAGTAATCTCTTATAATCCTTTTTATTTCTGTGGCACCACTAGTAATGTTTCCTCTTTCATTTTTTATTTTACTTGAGTCTTCTCTTTTTTTCTTAGTCTAACTAAAAGTTGTCAGTTTTATCATTTCAAAAGCTCTTAGTTTTATTGATTCCACCCCCTCCCCCCATTTTTCTATTTCATTTATTTTTGCCCTAATTTTTATTATTTCCTTCTGCTAACTTTGGGCTTAGTTTTTGTTTTCCTAGTTCCTTAAATGTATAAAATTAGGCTGCTTATTTGAAATTTTTCTTCTTTTTTAAAAAAATATTCATTTTCTTTTTGGCTGTGCTGGGTCTTTGTTGCTGTGAGCAGGCTTTCTCTAGTTGCAGTGTGCAGGCTTCTCATTGTGTTGGCTTCTCTGGTTGTGGAGCACAGTCTCCAGAGAGTGCAGACTTCAGTAGTTGTGGTGCACCGGCTTAAGTCGTCATGAGGCATGTGGAATCTTCCTGAACCAGGGATTAAACCTGTGTCTCCTGCATTGACAGGCAGTTTCTTAACCATTGGACCACTAGGGCAGTCCTTTCTTCTTTTTAATTGTAGGCTTGTAACACTATAAACTTCTTTCTCAACACTTTGCTACACTTCTTTGCTACATCCCAAGTTTTGGTATGTTGTATTTCATTTTCGTTTGTCTCAATATTTTCTAATTTCCCTTTTGATGTCTTCTTTGAGCTATTGGTTGTTCAAGGGCATTTTAATTTCCACGTATTTGTGAAATGTCCATTTTTCCTTCTGCTACTGATTTCTAGTTTCATTCCATTGTGGTCAGAAAAGATGCTTGGTATGATTTCAGTCTTTTTCAGTTTGTTGAGACTTGGTTTGTGACCTAACATGTAATCTGTGCTGGAGAATGTTAAAATTGTGCTTGAGAAAAATGTGTATTTTGCTGCTGTTCGTGGAATATTTTGCTATGTCTGTTAGGTCTGTTTGATCTATATCATTGTTAAAGTCCTCTGTTTCCTTGTTGATCTTCTCTCTGGATATTTTATTCATTATTGAAAATGGGATATTGAACTCTCTTACTATTATTGTGTTTCTGTCTGTTACTCTTCAGTCCTGTCAATGTTTACTTCGTGTATTTGGGTAGTCTGATGTTGGGTACATATCTATTTATAGCTATTATATCTTCTTGTTGAATTGACCTTTATTATTATAAAATGTCTTTCTTTTACTCTTATGACAGTTTTTTACATGAAGTATATTTTATGTAACTTAAGTACGGCCATTCCTGCTCTCTTTTGGTTACCATTTGCACAGACTATCTTTCTCTGTCTTTTCACTTGAAAGTAAAAGGATATGTGTTTCACAGCCTATGTGTGTTCTTAAAGTGAGTCTCTTGTAGATAGCATATGATTGGATCCTGTTTTGTTTTTAATTTCATTTAGCCACTCTATAGCTTTTGATTATGGAGTTTAATCTATTTACATTTAAAATAATGCTTATAAAAGAAAGATGTGCTATTTCCAGTTTGTTCATTGTTTTCTGTCTGTCTTCTAGCATTTTTTGTCCCTCTCTTGCTGTCTCCGTGTTTCACTGATTTGTTTTAGGGACATGATATGGTTACTTTGTCAGTTTTGTTTGTGAGTCTGGATGTCCATTGCCTTCCTTAGACTTGGGGAGTTTGGAGTCATTCTTTCTTCAAATAATCTTTCTGCTCCTTTCTTTCTTTATCCTCACCTTCTGGGACTTCCACAGTGCGTATATTAATCCATTTGATGGTGTTCCATATGTCCCTAGACTTTCTTCACTGAAAAAAAATTTGCTTCTCCAACCATAATGGATAATTTCAAATGGCCTATCTTTGAATTTGCTGATTATTTCTTCTCCATAATCAAGTCTGTTGTTGAACACCTCTAGTGAATTTTACAATTCAGCTATTATATTCTTTAGCTTCAAATTTTCTGTTAGGTTCTTTTTAATATTTTCTGTCTCTTTATTGCTAGTCTTATTTTTTCATATGTCATTTTAAAATTTTCATGTATCATTTGCCTGGGCTCATTAAGCATCCCAGAGAGTCTTTATTTTTCTTTTCCATTATGGTTTATTACAGAATATTGAAAATAGTTGCCTATGCTATACAATAGGACCTTGTTGTTTAACCATGTTATATATAATAGTTTGCATCTGCTAGTCCCAAACTCCCAATCCAGCCCTCCCCTGCATCCCATCCACCTTAGCAGCCACAAGTTTGTTCTCTGTGTCTGTGAGTTTGTTTCTTTTTTGTAGATAAGTTCATTTGTGTCATATTTTAGAATCCACAGATAAATTATATATATGATATTTGTCTTTCTCTTTCTGACTTACTTTGTTTAGCATGATAATTTCTAAGTCCATCCATATAGCTGCAAATGGCATTATTTCATTCTTTATTATGACTAATATTCCATTGTATATATGTGTGTGTGAATATATATATATACCACATCTTTTTTCCATGCATCTGTTCATGGACATTTAGATTGTTTCCATGTCTTGGCTTTTGTGAATAATGCTGAAATGAACATAGAGTTGCAGGTATCTTTTCACATTACAGTTTTGTTTGGATGTATGCCCAGGAGTGGGATTGCTGGATCATCTGGCAACTCTAGTTTTTTTAAGAACCTCCATACTGTTCTTCACGGTGACTGCACTGCTTTACAGTCCCACCAACAGTGTAGGAGGGCCCAGAGAGACTTAAAGATATAGATTCCCACCCAGACCCTACTGGCAGAGATTCTAATTCAGTATTCTGGAGTGGGGCCTGGAAAGCTGAATTCCTGAAAGGTCCACAGGTGATTTATATGTACATCTAGGTTTGGAAACCACTTCCAGTTAAAGGATTACCATCAAGCTCTCCCACCTCCACTTCTCTCCAGGATGCCACCATCTGCCCACAAGTATTGTGTCTCTTCGTATCATTTGAGGCACTAAAGATATTTCTTTTTCTAGGGAACCTTCCTGGATTGAATCCTGTTTAACCACAAGTTTCTTATGACTGCCCCAGCCCTCACCAACCTGAAATGGGCCTACACTTTCCATTTTTGTATTAATTTGACCTTTCCATTCTCTCCACTTGTTATCTGTGATTGAGCCATTGCTGGCTAGAAATCTTTTGTCTCGATCATCTCATATTATTTGATGGCAAAAAGGTGGTGAGTGTAGTAGAAATGGACTCTGGGAACCCAAGTTTGAGTCTGATTCTACTAGGGTATGACCTTGGACAAGTTGCTTTCCCTGTCTGAACTTCAGTTTCCTCATCTGTGAAATGAGTTGTGAATAAATGGTCTCCGTGATCCTTCCCTTTGGACCCTACATCTATCCTTCCTCCCCTCGGATCCTAACTCTATCCTTCCTCCCCTCATACACTCCACAGCTCAGAAAGTGGAGCTCCGGAAACACACCTGAAATTCTGCCCAAAGTCAGAGAAACCAGTGGGTCCACCAGTTCTCCCTCTTACCTCCCTTTCCAGGAGCAGCCATGGCCCTGAGTGATTTCGATGTGCAAAAGCAGATTAAGCACATGATGGCTTTCATTGAGCAGGAAGCCAATGAGAAGGCAGAAGAAATAGATGCCAAGGCTGAGGAAGAGTTCAACATTGAGAAAGGACGCCTTGTGCAAACCCAACGACTGACGATTATAGAGTATTATGAGAAGAAAGAGAAGCAGATAGAGCAGCAGAAGAAAATCCAGATGTCTGCCTTGAGGAATCAGGCAAGGCTGAAAGTCCTGCGAGCCCGAAATGACCTCATCTCAGAGTTGCTGAATGATGCAAAGCTGAGGCTCAGCCGAATGGTGACAGACCAAAAATTTTACCAGGGGCTCCTGGATAAACTAGTGCTCCAGGGTCTGCTCCGACTGCTGGAGCCTGTGATGATTGTACGCTGCAAGCCACAGGACCACCTCCTGGTGGAGGCTGCAGTGCAGAGAGCCGTCCCCCAGTACACCACAGTCTCCCACAGATGTGTGGAAGTGCAAGTCGACAGAGAGGTGCAACTGGCTACAGACACAATTGGAGGTGTGGAGGTCTACAGTAGCGATCAGAGAATAATGGTTTCTAATACTCTGGAAAGCCGACTGGATCTCTTAGCCCAGCAAAAGATGCCAGAAATACGAAAGGCCTTGTTTGGAGCCAATGACAGCAGGAAGTTTTTTGTATAAGCCTCTGGAAAGTGAAGCTCCTGTTGAACTCCTAAGCCATAAAAGCATAACTCATTAGGGCAAAGCAAACTGGTAATATCTCCTCCTCTGTTTTGCTCTGGAATTAGTCTGTTTTTATGAAATACTCTCTGACTAGCTAAAGGCATTATACTTTGGAATAAAGCCTGACTTAATGCTTATAAATCTGATTCCATTTTATCTATACATTCTAGAGCTCCTGGTCAATTCTACAGTCTGGGCTGAAAGAAGTAGAGACATCTACATGGTCGCAAAGAGGGGGACATGACTGAAGCGACTTAGCATGCATGCCCACACAAAACTCTTTTTCTTGTGTAGAGGGTCAACTTCATGGGTGTATAATGAGTGCAGTCACACAGAGCTCCATGCTCAGAATTGCCCAGCAGTTGGGGTCTACGACAGAAGATGAGATGGTTGGATGGTGTCACCGACTCAATGGACATGAGTCTGAGTAAGCTCCAGGGGTTGGTGATGGACAGGGAGGCCTGGTGTGCTGCAGACCATGGTGTCACAAAGGGTCGGACACAACTGAGTGACCGAACTGAACTGAAGTGGGGTCTAATGCTCTGTAGCTAACCGTATTGAAGTTCTTAATTTTATCTTTGTATGTGTGATTTATAAGTGAAGTCCAGTAGGACTTCAGTGCATGTGCCAGGGGCTTGGGCCCTGGCTCATGTGTGCAAGTACTAACTCTTGAAGTCTACGCATCTCTCTGGGATGGGTTCTTGACCACCCACTTCTCAGCTCCCTGGTACTCCAAGATCCTGCCTTCCTCTCCCTCAACCAGTGAACACTAGTGCCCTCTGCCCCTGGTTAGGGCCCAGTGTATGCAGGGAAGGTCTGTATCCTTCATAGAAGCTTACGGCTGGATGTAACGGTGGCCATCTCTGCCCCAGGTTGGCAGCTCCATGGCACATCCAGCAGGCAACTTGGTGAGCATGGGTTTCTTACCCACCAGATACCGAGCACATCTCAGTGTGGAGGTAATGACCCTGGGATTCACCTGCCTACTGTGAATTGGATCAGCCAGCTTATTGGAATGGGAGATTCGTGGCCTGACTTCCCTGACACTTGGCACAACACATAGATCTGGAGACTGGTGGGAAGGAGGGCATAACATTTGTTAGGGTTGCTGGACCTGAGTCTCAGGGTGGGACTTTCAGAAGCTTATGAGGGTCTGTACTTGCCTTGTAAAGTGTCCTGTGCCTGGTGGAGTCCTCCATTAGACAACTCAGTGCACGGGGGAACTTGGGCTCATCTCATCTCTTATTGCCAGTTGGATGCATCTTCTGGGAGAAGCCAAGAAATACAGTCATTTTGGTGATTCTCCATATGGGCATTGAACAATATAAAGGTAAATTATAAGATTCATGCTAAGTATTTTGTACTGTAATTTTTATTTACCAAGACATTAAATAGCAAATAAACACCATGACAAGCTGAAAGAGAGACTGGAGAAATAAGTAAAAAGCTTTATAAGTATTTCTGTGCCTTTAACTGTACTTTGGGCTTCTCTGATAGCTCAGTTGGTAAAGAATCCGCCTGCAATGCAGGAGACCCTGGTTAAATTTCTGCATCAGGAAGATCCACTGGAGAATGAATAGGCTACCCACTCCAGTATTCTTGGGCTTCCCGTGTGGCTCAGCTGGTAAAGAATCTGCCAGCAATGCAGGAGACCTAGGTTCGATCCCTGGATTGGGAAGATTCTCTGGAGAAGGGAAAGGCTACCCACTCCAGTAGCATGGCCTGGAGAATTCCATGGACTACAGTCCATGGAGTTGCAAAGAGTCAGACACAACTGAGCGACTTTCACTCACTCAACTGTAATTTAAAATAAAAAAAAGTTTTTAACTTATTTTTTGTCTGTGGTATATCTTCATTGCTGCATTTGAGGGCTGCTTTCTAGTTGCAGTACGCAGGCTTCAGTAGTTGAAGAGCACAGGCTCAAGTGCACAGGCTCAGTAGTTGCAGCATGTGGGCTTAGTTGCCCCGTGGCATGTGAGATCTTCCCAGACCATGGATTGAACCCATGTCTCCTGCATTGCAAGGTGGATTCTTAACCACAGGACCACCAGGGAAGCCCTAATATACTTTTGAACAAAGGATCCCACAGTTTCATTTTACATTAGGCACCATAAATTATGCAGCTGGTTCTGCCTCTGTATGGTGATTTAAAGTCTAATTTATGCCTGAGTATGATTTTTGTATTAAAATAGAAGCTTTTTGAAGAAAAGAACCCTCGAGATATTCTACCAAGGGCAAAACTTGGCTTGTGTGGTCAGGAATTTGTAAGTAACAGAAATCCCATGAAGCTCAAAAACAGAATAGGAGGCAGGCTATCCATAAACAGGGTCACCTCACAGAAGCTTGGGACAGGCATCCGTCATAGTCTCAGGGGACAGCAAAACCGAGTATCAGAAAGCTTTATGAAGTCCTCTAGATGGTTACTTCATTCTCCTTTTTAAAAGAATGACATTTTACCGTCCATTTTAGGTGGTAGAGTTTGCATTCCCCATACACTTTATATCCCAGACTCTACATGATGTAGGCTTCCCTGGTGGCTCAGTGATAAAGAATCTGCCTGCAATGCAGGAGATGCAAGTTTGATCTCTGGTTCAGGAAGATCCCTGCAGAAGGGCATGGCAACCCGCTCCAGTATTCTTGCCTGGAGCACCTCCATGGACAGAGAAGCCTGGAGGGATCCACCGGGTCGCAAAAAGTCAGACACGACTCAGCAACTAAGCATGCATGCACTACATGTTGTAGTTTCAGAAACAAATTTGCTTTTCTTAGAGTCACTTCCTCTTTTCTGAGAAGGAGTCCGTTTGGCCCAGCTCAGATCAGATGTCCGTCTCCAGTCCAGTTGATGTCTGGGGTCAGTTCTATGAAAAAAGGGTGTCTTTGTTAGCTGGACAGACTCCTTAAAAGATGTCATCTTTGTGGGCCCTTTTGAATTGCAAACTCAGTCATTCATTGAAAATTTTCTGAATGCCAGGAATGAGCCAGGCACTGCGCTGGCTGCTCGGCTGCAAAGAATACCATCTGGCCCTGTTCTTTCACTAGTTACAGACACGTTCACAGATGATAACTTGGTGATGAAACAATGCAGAAGTGCCGTATACAGCATGCTGTGGAAATACGGTAGTAGGTGGAAGGAGAGGGTCACAGAAGGCTCTGGGGTGTTGGCAGTTGAACTGGGAAAAAGAACTTCAGGTAAAGGTGGGAGTGATGGGTGGGGAGAGCATTTGGAAAGTCCCTGACATGTGTAAAAGCAAATTATATTTGAGAACCTGTGTGTAGTTCAGTGTGATGGAGTGTGGGAGTGACAGGAAGTGACATGGATGAGGCTGAAAAGATGGACGGAGCCTGATTACATGGTGCTGTGTGCCCTGCTCAGGAATTAGATGAAATCAGGTAGGTGAGGCAGGGTGTAGGTGATGAGGGGTCATTGAAGGACTTTATTTATTTTAAATATTTGACAGAGCTGCGTGGCATGCGAGATCTTAGTTCCCTCACCAGGCATTGAACCCACGCCCTCTGCACTGGAAGGGTCTTAACCACTGGTCCGCCAGGGAAATCCCAGAGAGCTGGACTTCCAAAAGATTCTTCTAGTGCCACAGTATGTGGAGGACACACTGGAGAAAGGGAGAGACTGCAGGCAGGGGCCCCGTTGGAAACTGTTCATCAGCCCAGGTGAGAGATGACAAATAATCTCCGCATCTTTTTGGTGAAGTAGCTTAAATTCTTTGATACACAGGCTGGAAGAGGTCAGAGTCAGTGACCTGTGTCCTACCCATTCTCACCCCCCTTCCTTCCATCCCAAGAAATCCTTTCACTTGTCCAGGGCTTGAGACTTTCCATCAGTTTCACACCATCTGACAAGTCCCACTGGACACACCCCCCCAGCCCACCCCCTTCTCTCCCAGCCATCATTCCAGGCCCAGCAAAGAAAGCATTCCCTTCCCAGCTGCCTGAGCCCCCAGCCGCCTCCCCTTCTGGGGACTCTAACTCCACTTCAAGCTCTATAACCCAGGAGTGTCTGATCCCCTGGCCAACCCCAGTTCTGACCTTCTGAGTTGGCCTCAATCCATTATTGGGGCCCCAGCGATCATCCATGTCCCCCAGATTGACATGAATTCATCTCCTCTGCAAACTTGTTTTAATGAAAGGTTTTGGGGAAAGTCGAGAGCTTTACAAAATTTCTCCCTGTCCCACTTCAATGTCTCTCTGTTTTCCAAAATGTCTCTTCCAGAGCTGCCTGATTCTCTCTCTCCCCCCAGCCTCCTTCTCAGCCTCTCAACCTGTGTGTTCCAGTCTACACCATCATAATGTTCCCCTCCACAAAACAAAAACTGGAGGTGGACCAAGCCTGCCCTCCCAGCCCCTGGTTGCCAGGAACTACAGCCCCGCTTGATGAGATCTTTCCCCTCATTGCCTTTATTTCCGGTCAGCAGCTTTGTCTGCTTGGCCCACCATCTTTTTCAACACGGCTCTTTGTGGGCAGGACTGTGTCTTCATCCTTCTCTGTGGTCCTTGCTGCCCTGTTGTTTTATTGCCGACACTGGGGGTGCACGTTGTAGGGTCTGAACAGACATTTATGCTTGTCACAGTCTTCTGCCCTGGCCTGGCGCTGGTCTCTGGATGGAGGCTTCCAGCATCTGTCTCTTCTTCAACTATGGATTGTGTCATAGAAAGGGGTGCTTAGTTGAGGTGTGGGCCGGGCAAGGATGCCCACCCTGTAACACAGAGATGGTGTTTGATAAGAGAATCCTTCTCTCCTGCTCCTGGTGGGGAAGGCTGTAGATGCGTGGAGACTGAACTCAATCAGGACTCACTTCAGTCAGGGTTGGTTCCTTCTGGACGAATCTGGGTTTTATTGCGTCCCTTCCCTCCCTGGGAAACAAACAGGGGGAGGGGCTTGCTTTGGACCTGGGTGCGAAGGTAGGGGGCTGTGGATGAGCTAGGTCCTCCGCCATGAAAGGGCACCTTTCTGTAGCCCCCAAGCCTGCCCTCGACCTGCGGGGGTGGGTTGCTGGTCAACATCCTGTCCTTTCAGGCAGCTGCACTAATGTCCAGATCTTTGCTTTAGAAATGTTTGCACTGGGCACTTTGTTCGATACCTGCTACAAACTGACACACATTATTAGCGTTAACCATCTTACCCTCAAGAAGGCTGTTCCATGTATAAGTTCCTCAGTGCCTGTGAGCCAGAAGAAGCAAACTGTTACAACCGCAGCAAGCGGGCACAGCCCTTCCTCACTGCTCTCCTCATTAACACTTCCTGCCGATGTGCGAGGGAAGCTGTTTGCTGCTGACGCAGTCCCAGACTGTGCTCCAGCCGAGGCTGTTCTGCAGGCTCACTCCCTGCTCTGGGAGAACTGGGGGGAGCTGAACACTGGGTGGCCAGGCCCCGCCCCTCACTTCCTGCTGCCCCAGGAAGGCAAGGATAACTTGGTGGATGGAGAGTGTGGATTTCATTCTGAGCCTGAGCTGCCTGGAGAGCCGGAAATGGAGAAGGAGCTTTGCACACTTGCTAGCATTTTGGAAAATTCTGCAGGGCTTCCTCTCTGTCTCTAGGGTTCCAGGAACCCCTGAAGGGATCAGCAGACCTACACTGGGCCAACCCCAACCCCCACACCTCCCGGGAGCCAGTGCAGCTCCTCACTGGACTCGCCAGGGAGATGCTTAAGTCTTTGTCGCTTCCTCTCTTCTCTGCATCCTTTCCGTACCCTCCCAGCCCATTACTCTGACATTACGCCTGTTCATTGGCAACACTGCGTACTCAGTCACTTTATTCGTGCCCGACTCTTTGCGACCCCGTGGACTATAGCCTGTCAGGCTCCTCTGTCCATGGGATTCTCTAAGCAAGAATACTGGAGTGGGTTGCTATGCCTTTCTCCAGGGGATCTACCGGATCCAGGGACCAAACCCTCCTCTCTTATGTCTCCTGCGTTGGCAGGCGGGTTCTTTACCACTAATGCCACCTGAGAAGCCTGTTGACAACACTAGGAAGGACTGAATCTCTCCTGCCACCCCCACCTTCCTAAGCTCTGTTCTTTTTTTCCTCCCCTTAAGCTCTGTTCTAAAGCATGATAAACCCTCACTTTGTCACAGCACCCCAGCTTTCCTGCACAACTTCACAGCTCACCTTGTGGTCTTTTCCTGCAGTATGGGACCCCTTTCACTATAAGGCAAGCTACTGCATTCTCTTTGCAGATGCAGCAAAATGGATCCCCAGTTCAGAAAGAGTCTTGGCAGACCTTGTCCCAGCTCACCACCCACTCCTGTACACCCTTGGAGTGATGGAATTGAGCACTTTTTTTTTGTCATTGGGAAATGAGCCCATAGAGAGTGATGTTTGACTCATCCTGGCTGCTACCAAGCCTGAGTGAATTTGTGTGCCAAAGATGACACAAGATCTAGAACTTGAAGGGATCTCAAAAGCCAAGTGTTCATTTGAATCTGAGGCTCAAAGGAAGCAAGAAAGTAGTCCTGGGTCATAGCTAATAAGACTCCTGGGGCTACAAGCAAAAAACCTGATAAGACCAGGTTGTTGTCATTCATTTTTATGAAAAACTTAGTGTATAGGAACTCTAAAACTTTGACTCCCAAGAGGATAAATATATTAGCGAATACATGCCTGGAGTTAGCTGGTTCCTTGGGGAATCCTTTATTTTTCTTTCCCAGGGTGTCTGTCCTCAGAGCACAGAGGTCCAATGAAGGTCCAGGGAGAAGAGGTACCAAGGGTGGGGGTGCGTGTATAAGGGATGTGGCTTGAGGGGGCCTAGGGTTAGCTGGGGCCCTGGGTGAGGTCAGGGCACTGGGCACATGTTGGGGAGCACAGTGGGTGGGAAGCTGGGCTTATCACACAGAACCTAGCCAGAATAGGTGCTCTTGAACTCTGTAAAAGAAAGAAGCAACGGAGGGAGGGAGGAGAGGAGAAAGTGGAAGCAAGCTGCCTGGGGCTCAGTTGAAAGGAGGGAAGCAATAGGGAATGTGTGAAGATTCTCATCTTTTCTCCTTTGGAATTTGAGCTCTGAGCGTTCACTCAGTTACATTCTGAGCAGCAGATCTCTTTTTCGTTCATTCATTCCATAAATATGTATTGGCTGGTTCCCAATGTCAGGCGCTCTGCCAGGCACCACATCCTTTTTAGTGAGCAGGGCAGTTAAACCCCAGGTTTTATAGAGGAACCTACGGAGGTGGAGGGAGGGGCACAAGTGTGAGGAGTCAGGGCTGGGGGTGGTGGTGGAGATACTGGCCTTGATGAGCAGGTAGACAACTGGTGACTGGGGTCTGATCTAAGTACTATGGAGAAGTAAAAGTTTATGCTCAGGTAGGGAGCAGAGGGAAGCAGGAGGCAGCCTAGCAAGGTGAGGGGAAGGGGGCAGAAAGGATGGATGTTCTGAGCAGAGGGACCCACAGTGTAAGGCACCAGGCAGAGACAGCTCTGTTCGGTTGAGGAGCCGAGAGGAGGTCAGTGGGGCTTCGCTGAGTGAGTGAAGGTGAGAAAGGGGCAGGGCCAGATCCCATGTGACACTTATGGGATCTGAGTTTATTCTAGAGAAACTGGGAAGCCACTGAAGGTTTGCAAGCATGGAATGGACATGATTTCATTTTACCATCTCCCTGCTTCTCTGTTAGATCCCCAGCACAGCACTTGCACCTCTTCTTTAAAGAAATCCCACAGACCCCATGGAAATAGGAAAGCAAACACTGAGTTATCATCAGCTCAGACCAATGGACAGGTCTCTTTATAGGCAAGATCAAGATTCCCCCCCCCCCCCCCCCACCAAAGCCTCTTTGTAAATAGCACTTGGGGCCACTTGCTTCCCCTTTCTTTACAGAAAGTATCATTACCATCACCTTTGTCTTCAGTACTGCTCACATTCAGGTGTTCCATACTTTCCGTTCCAGTTTGGGGACAAACACTTAAATGTACTGTTTACAGAAATCACCCTATCCAAGCACTTCCGCCTCCCATTCTCCTGACTAGGGACCCTCCCCTGACGTCAGGATTGGTAAATCTAGGCTTTCCTCCCGCTCTTAACTTTTTGTGCCATGACCTTGCCCATGGAAACCCTTTGGTTTTCTTTTAGCTCTTTAGAGCACGTACATCCTCCTGGACCACTCGAGTCATGTCTGTCTGACTCCTCCCGCCTTCAGAAGCTTTCTCCACTGAGCCCTGGACTTCTCATGCCCCTGGACTTAGCCCATTGGTTTGTTTTCTGTGCTGTGGAGTTTGAATTTGTTTCTCTGGAGGAGTAATTGCCCCCTTGTCTGCGACATCCACATTTCCCTCACCTTGAGTCATAGGGGTCACCTGATCCCCAGAGGAGAGGGGACAGGGGACAGGGTGCTGGCTCTGGACCCACGACAACAGGAAGATCTGATCAGCAGGAATGGCACTGGGTATATCTTGAATGAATTAATGAAGCCTGGCTCTGTGGAGTTGTGGCCTGGTCTCTGACTAATTCCCTTGTGCTTTGGATTGGGCTTACTCTTGCTCAGCCTGACTGTGACCTTGGCAAGTCACATCTCCTTCTGTTACATGAGGGACCAGGACCTGCTTCCCTGGGGTTCTTCAGCCCCTCCGGTTCCCCACTGCTGGCTTGGCCCACTGTCGCTGAGACTTGAACTCTTCTGATCTTTCTCTCTCTTTTTTTTGATTCAAGTATAGTTGATTTACAATGTTGTTAGTTTCAGATATATAGTAAAGTGATTATATATATTTATTTATATATAAAAAGAAAAAATATGTTTGTATATCTATTTTTCTTTTTCAGGTTCTTTTCCATTATAGGCTAGTTATAAGATATTGAATATAATTCCCTGTGCTATACAGTAGGTTCTTGTTGTTTATCTATTTTATGTATAGTTTTGTGTATCTGCTAATCCCAAACTCATAATTTGTCCCCTCCTTCCCCACCTGTTTCCTGTTTGGTAACATAAGTTTGTTTTCTATGTCTGTGAGTCTATTTCTGTTTTGTAAATAAGTTCATTTGTATCTTTTTTTCTTTTTAGGTTCCACATATAAATGATATCATATGATATTTGTCTTTGTCTGACTTTACCTCAGTATGATAATCTCTAGATTCATCCATGTTGCTGCAAGTGGAATTATTTCATTCTTTTTTATGGCTGAGTAATATTCAATTGTATCTGTTATATATATATATATATGATTGTATGTATATATATGCCACATCTTCTTTATCCATTCTTCTGTTGATGGACATTTAGGTTACTTTCATGTCTTGGCTAATGTGAATAGTGTTGCTCTGAACACTGGGTATATGTATCTTTTTGAATTAGAGTTTTTGGTCTTCCACATACATGCCCAGGAGTGGGATTGCTAGATTGTATAGTAGCTCTGTTTTTAGCTTGAAGGAACCTCCATACTGTTTTCCATAGTGGCAGTTCCAATTTACATTCCCACCAACAGTATAGGAGGGTTCTCCTTTCTCCACACCTGCTCCAGCATTTGTTATTTGCAGACTTTTTAATGATGGCCATTTTGACCAGTGTGAGGGGGTACCTCATTATAGTTTTGATTTGCCATTCTCTAATAATTAGCGATGTTGAGCATCCTTTACTGTGCCTGTGGGCAACCTGCATGTCCCGATGCTCTTCCCAGGCCTGTTTGTCTAGTGCCTATCTAGTTTGCAACTGACCTTTGACACATGCTGGTCTGTGGGGCCCCTGATCCTCCTCCTCTGGGGACTCTTGGTGAGACTGTACACCAGACGGTGTGGGGGAGGATAAACTACACATCTATTGGCCTCTCTCTCCATCCGAGACCAAGGCATGTTCCCAGGGAGCCTGTTTTGGGGGACCTGGCTGGCTGTGTGTGTTGGGGGTGGAGTTTGGAGTTTGGGGGGAAAGCCTTAGGCCTTAGACATTCCCACTCGGAAGCAGAGAGGAGCGACAGGGCATGCTCCCTGCCCCCCGGCTCTGGCTCACTGGAGAGAATCTACACTCAGATCTCAGAGGTGGCGGTCTTAATCATTGTTTTTATTCTCCAGGCAGCACCATCAGCCTTGGCATCAGGAAATTGGTGTGGTTTATAGGCCCGAGTTATGGGGTTGTAGGCTCTGGTCCCAGGGTTGCCATGCATTTAGTAGTTTACTCCAAGTAACTCATTTGCCATCTTAATGCCTTAACTTTTCTATAGGTAAAGTGAGAAAGAGCCTAGTCTCATTGGGATGTTTTGGCAATGAAGTGAGATAAAACAGAAAGCATTCTGGAAAGGTAAAAAAGATTCCTGTGTGCTCTGTGCTAATTTTGATATGGAACCTTAACACAAAATATTATTTATAAAATAATAAGATAAAATATTAAAATAATAAAAATATTTTTATTAGTATAGAAGAAACAGAAGATATTATAGAAGTTCAAAAAACTTTTAAAAATCACACATAATTTTACCATCCTGATAGTTATCTTTTGATATTGTTTTTTCTTTCAGATTTTACAACAATATTTTCAAATAATTGTGTGTAGAATGCCTACCATTTTGTACCTTGATTTTTCACACAGTGGTATCATTTGATCTCTGTACCTTTCATTTTCAGTGCCTGCAATTTATTGCACCTAATATGTTTTAAAATTCATTTAACTATTCAAAGAGTAATTGTCATGAACTACTTTGAAGTTTTCATTATATTAATAATAAACGATACCATAATTAAAACATGACTTTTTAGTGAAATCAATCTGTGTATAACATTTTGTCTACTTGTTAAATTAATACATACACACTGCATTAATTTATAATACATACACACTGCATTAAAACATTTGGAATAGTATAAAGAGAACTTAAATTGCTGGTAATTGTGCCACTGGGGGATACCACTGTGAGAATGTGGGTGTCTGTCCTTCCATTCTTTTGCTATTCATATACTGTGTGTGTGTACACACTCCTGACCTGATGGTGTGTGTGCCGTATTCATACTGATTTCTTGCCATTTATTACTGTGACAGGCAGTTAAGAGCATGGCAGTTAAAAGGCTGGACTCTAGCCTCAGATTTTGTGGGTTCAAATCCTGCCTCTGTCATTTATCTAGGTAAGCCCTTTGGATAACTGCTAAGCCTCAGTTTTCCCACTTTATTAGCTAGTCAGCCTTAGGCAGGTTCCTTCTCTAGGCCACAGTTTTTAGAAGAGGGGTAATAATGGTATCTGTCTCCTAAGGGTGTAAGTATCAATCCATAGAAAGCATTTAGCAGAACATCTGGCACATAGGAAGTGCTCAGCAAATACTCCCTGTGGTCATTGCTTCATACATTTTTCTGTGTCATGAAAGATTCTTGGAAATCATTTTAAACAACTGAACAATATTATATTGTTTTTTTATACTCTCATCTATTCACTTTCCTTATATGGTTGGTTAATTTCAATAACAAAGTGACTTTCATGTACCTAAACCTTTGCCCCAGTTTGAATTACTTCCCGTACAGGCACGCTAGAAATGGAATTAATAGGCCATATGAAGATTTTTAAAAGACCGTTTAACACATATGCCAAATTGCTTTGACAGAAAAGATTTTAAGGAGCCTTAAGCATAATTTTCAAACTGCAGCAGCAGTAAGTGCTATCTTGGACTTTTTTTTCTCTCTCCCCTCCTTTCTTTCTAGCCCAGCCCTTTAAATTGTAACAGACGGAGCCAAATCCTTCAGGGTCCTACACTTTTGAGACGGTCCCTTGTTGTGAAAGGGACCGGAGCCTGCGAGAGCGGGAGAGAGAGAGAACTGGTTTGAATGTCGCACGCCCAGACCGGCTTAGTAATTGTATCACAGTTGACAGATGCGGGAGCGGTCACGTGACCCGTGCATGACCTCATAGCTCCCGGCTCCCCTCCACCCACTCTTCAAGTCCCTGGTTCGGCCTCCGGCACCCAGAGCGGACTCGGGGGCGGCAGCGGTGGCGGGAGCGGGAGGGCCTTTCCATCACTCTTACTTGGCAAGCTGTCGAAAGGAGACCTGGGGTTTGGAAACTCTCTTTGGTTCCCTGGGCGTACAAGGAGGACGCTAGGAAGCCCAGACTTCTGTAATCACTGGCCAGAGGGAAAATTCTACTGCGCGATTAGCAAGTATTTGCTGAACGCAGCTGGGTACCCAGTTCTGGCTGCAGGCCAGGCTCCGTGCCGGTCCGAATTTCATCTCGCTGAATTCTTTATATCCGCCTCTTCTTGCTGAGAAAAGAGTCTTGCAGACACAGACGAGAAAACGAATGGCTTAGCTGGGGAGTGAGGACACTAGCCCAAAGCAAGAGAAAACTGGAGGAAGCATTGGGTGCAGCACGTTTCCAAGAGGTGTTAGCCTGCGGTCAGCGAGTCTGGGGAGGGCAGGTGGGGGCACTGCCCACCTGAAAGCTTCTGGAAGAAAGGAACTGTGAGGCGGGATACAGACAAGCCGAAGAGATCTCACACTGACCGGACAGGGCATCTGTAGTGGAGAGAAAGGGATTTGGGAGGAAAGCTGAAAATAAAACAAGCGAGAGAATAAAGAAGACGGAGGAAAGTGTTGATAGGATGAAGGGGGAGCGCCTGGGCCCAGTTTTGCATCAGTGAGAGGCCCCTACCCCCAGCCCAGCACTTTAAGGGTGCCCCCAGGTCCCTGGAGACAGGAAATCCTTAAAGGTGCTGATTTTGCATTCACTGAAGGCCATCCCCTTGCAGGCAAGAGCCAAGCTCTGTCACCCTGGTGCTCTAAACGTTTTTCTTGTGGACTCCCATTTTTTTTTTCCCGGAAAATCTGTGTACCCCTTTGCACATTTTTAGGAGCAAACGTTCAAAAATTTTCCATAGTTTAAATAGTTACATAGGGTGTACTTTCTGGTGTATGCAAATATTGACATTTAAAGATAAAACTGTTACAGTACTCTGAAAAATGTTTCTAAATGAAATAGTATAGTGATTGAATACCCAGCATAATCCTTTTAAAAAATACATGAAGTTCTCCCTTAACAGTTGGAAAAATTTCATCTCTTTTTTTCTCCTTGAATTTATGTTTCCTTTTTCTTCCCCAACAGAATTTTATCCTAATACATTTTTATGATTGAATATCTTTTATTCACCGAATCATACTTCTCTCCAATAAAGCTATGTATATAAAAACGAATTTATTTTAAAATGTTCTTGTTACCATAGATTCTAGATATTAGAAAATATTTTGTCTGGACTTGTACCATGACAACTAATCACAATTAATCAAAACAAATGCTATTAGAAAATTTAACAGCTACTTAAGGAAGCATAAAAAATAAAGCTTAATTGAAGATGTTATCTCTTAATGAGGATGAAGTGCTTTTTTTCCCACCCCAATTAGATCATATATCCATAGATGAATATTACTCATTGCTAGGAGGAGTCAAGTTTCAGTATTTTTCTATTTTAAAAAATAGATGCAATAGCTGAGCTCAGAAAAGTTTTCATGTACGTAAATACTAAAGAATGTAAGGAGTTTTGTTATAGCAGTGTCACTCAGTTTTATAAACTCTTTTTGAGTTATATGTCAAAAATCGTATGGGTAATCATTAAAAACCTATCAGTTGACAGACAACTAGAATAGATTCTCCTTCACTTTGAATGAAAGCAGAGAACCAGAAGCTAATTGATTTGCCCAGTCATTTAGCCACCATTCTTCTCCACATGGATACAGGAATTTAGACTCTCACTTCGTTGTGCCATACATTTTCCCTCAAGCCAGTGCACCATGGGAAGATTCAGGATGGGTAAGAAGTATGCTGCTCTTTGGGAAAGTGGGAGAAGGGTGATGGTGTAAGGGAAGCAGGAGGGAGAACCAGCAGCCTCCCTCAGGTAAGGGAGTACTCAGATGAGTACTCAGGTGTACTCAGATGAGACACTGTTTAACACAGTCCTTGTGAAAGGCGAGGACTTGTCACGTGAGGCTCTTAAAATGGCCCATGCCAAAATACCCTTTGGGAGGTTCTTCGTGTATGCCCAGGAGCACCGGTACCTTAGTTTTTGCCGGTCCATTGCTGGATGGATGAGCAAAGAAAGGGAAGGTGATGGGATGAGGGGTCACTGCAGGGTCTTAAGGTCTATTTGTAGGAGGAAAGATGCTCTGGGCATAGGAGACATCCCTGAGGGGTGACCACCTCTCTGTAAGGCCTTTCTGAGGAAGAGACAGAAGCAACAATAATCTGAGTCCAGGCGCACTGACTCTGTGTGTCTCAGATCCAGACTCTTTTCTTACAGCTTTCCTTCTCCTTTTGGTTCTACCTACCTTGAGCTTTTGAAAGAACTTCCTTCTCATTCTTCCATGAAGGGCCTCTGCAGGAGGAGCGAGGGTGTCCCACAGACCAGTCAGAGCAGAGAGGAGCTTAGCGGGGCCAACAAGAGGCCCGAGATGCTACAGTCCCCGTCAGACCCTGACGGAAGGCTGGCTGCTATGCTGGCTCTCTCCTCTCCATCCCAGGGCACGCTCATTCCTGGCTGGCCCCTGGTACCTTTGTCACTAGGAAATGGTCTTCTTTGGGCAGATACAGCACCATGGGCATATGAGGTGGGGAGCACAAGACACCTTTGTACGAACAGCAGTCTCTCCTCCAGACTGATGCAGCCCAGTGCCAAGGGGCATGTCTTGGCCAGGAGAGGGGAGCTGTGTGTGAGTCCCTGCCTGTCCCCTCGGCTGGGCACCTTTTGACATTGCACAACCTCATAACCACGTGGGTCATGCTGCTTGTTCTGAGCACACCCTCCCCCATCTTGGAGGGCTGTCCTAGCCAGATTCACCAGTTCCTACTCAGCCTTTGAGGCCCAGTTTGGGTGCCACTTTCTTCAAGAACTAGCTCTTCCCACCCACAATCATCTACCCCGCCATCTGTTGTTGTTCAGTCACTCAGTTGTGTCTGACTATGACCCCTTGGACAGCAGCATGCCAGGCTTTCCTGTCCTTCAGATCTCCCAGAGTTTGCTCAAACTCATGTCCGTTGAATCAGTGATGCCATCCAACCATCTCATCCTCTGTCATCCCTTTTTCCTCCTCCCTTCAATCTTTCCCAGCATCAAGTTCTTTTCCAGTGAGTCAGCTCTTCTCATCGGGTGGCCAAAGTATTGGAGCTTCAGCTTCAGCATCAGTCCTTCCAATGATTATTCAAGGTTGATTTCATTTAGGATTGATTGGTTTGGTCTCCTTGCTGTCCAAGGGACTCTCAAGAGTCTTCTCTAGCACCAGTTCAAAAGCATCAATTCTTTAGCTCTCAGCCTTCTTTATGGTCCAACTCTCACATCCATACATGACTACTGGAAAAGCCATAGCTTTGACTAGATGGACCTTTGCCGGCAAAGTGATGTCTCTGCTTTTTAGTACGCTATCTAGGTTTGTTATAGCTTTTCTTCCAAGCAGCAGGCGTCTTTTTATTTCATGGCTGCAGTCACCATCCACAGTGATTTTGAGCACAAGAAAATAAAATCTGTCACTGTTTCCATTGTTTCCCCATCTATTTGCCATGAAGTGATGAGATCAGATGCCATGATCTTAGTTTTTTAAATGTTGAGTTTTAAGCCAGTTTTTTCACTCTCTACTTTCACCTTCATCAAGAGGCTCTTTAGTTCCTCTTCACTTTCTGCCATTAGGGTGGTGTCATCTGCATATCTGAGGTTATTGATATTTCTCCTGGCAATTTGATTCCAGCTTGAGCTTCATCCAGTCTGGCATTTCCCATGATGTACTCTACATATAAGTTAAATAAGCAAGGTGACAATATACAGTCTTGACATATTCCTTTCCCAATTTGGAACCAGTCCGTTGTTCCATGTCCAGTTCTAACTGTTGCTTCTTGACCTGCATACAGGTTTCTCAGAAGGCAGGTAAGGTGGTCTGGTATTCCCTTCTCTTTAAGAGTTTTCCACAGTTTGTTGTGATCCACACAGTCAAAGGCTTTGGTGTAGTCAATGAAACAGAAGTAGATGTTTTTCTGGAATTCCCTTGCTTTTTCTATGATCCAGTGGATGTTGGCAATTTGATCTCTGGTTCCTCTGCCTTTACTAAAGTCAGCTTGTTCTTGGTTCATGCACTGTTGAAGCCTGCCTTGGAGGATTTTGAGCATTACCTTGCCAGCATGTGAAATGAGTGCAATTGTGTGGTAGTTTGAACATTCTTCCCTGGTGGCTCAGCTGGTAAAGAATCTGTCTGCAATGTGGGAGACCTGGGTTTGATCCCTGGGTTGGGAAGATCCCCTGGAGAAGGGAAAGTCTACCCACTCCAGTATTCTGGCCTGGAGAATTCCATGGACTGTATAGTCCATGAGGTCGCAAAGAGCAACTTTCACTTTCACTTTGAATATTCTTTGGCATTGCCTTTTCATTGGGATCGGAATGAAAACTGATCCCCTCATCTGGCTTCCTGTAATTATCTGTTTATAAACATTAATTATACCGGAAATGATGGGGGGCTGTGTTTATACTAGAGCAACAGTTCTCAACTGGGGCAGTTTTGGCCCCTATGGGACATTTGGCAGTGTCTGGAGATACTTTTTGTTCTTACAACTGGGGCAGGGAGCCTGTTACTGGCATCTAGTGGGTTAGAGGGCAGGGATGCTGTTAACATCCTGCAAAGCAGAGGACAGCTCCCCGTCTTTCCAAGCAAAGGGTGGTGGTGGTGAGAGTCACTCAGTCCTGTCCACCTCTTTGCAACCCCATGGACTATACAATCCACAGAATTCTCCAGGCCAGAACACTGAAGTGGGTAGCCTTTCCCTTTTCCAGGGGATCTTCCCAACCCAGGGATCGAACCCAGGTCTCCTGCATTGCAGGTGGATTCTTTTTTTTTTTTTTTTCAGGTGGATTCTTTACCAACTGAGCCACAAGGGAAGCCCAAGAATACTGGAGTGGGTAGCCTGTCCCTTCTCCAGGGGCTCTTCCTGACCCAGGAATTGAACTGGGGTCTCCTGCATTGCAGGCGGATTCTTTACCAACTGAGCTATCAGGGAAGCCCAAGCAAAGGGTAATGTAGTCCAAAGGGTCAGCGTGCCTAAGAGAAACTCTGAATGAGATGATCTCTAGTCTTGAGAAATGCTTTATGTCACACCCTGTTATATCATGGAGATTTTATATTGTGTGTGTGTGTGTTTTTAATGTTGAGCATCTTTTCTTTCTTTTTTTGATATTTATTTTTATTTATTTGTTTGGCTGTGTTGGATGTGCAGGCTTCTCTTTAGTTGTAGCACATGGGCTCTAGAGCAAACAGGCTCTCTAGTTGAGGCTTGGACTTAGTTGCCCCATCATGTGAGATCTTAGTTCCCTGGCCAGGGATGGAATCAGGGTCCCCTACAGTGGAAGGTGATTCTTAACCACTGGACCACCAGGGATCATTGTGTGTTAATGATCCACATCAGTGTTACTTTGTAGCCAGATGATACATTCTTGGAGGACAGAGACCAAGTGTGTCTTGAAGGTCTCTCCTGCAAGGGCACTAGCACACGATTCCTCAGAGTTTTTGGCCAACAGGAAGATGTAGGGGAAGGATGTATGGATACTCCCTGGCCAGCCTCAGTCCTGCTCTCAGACGTTTCCCATGAGTTTCTGCTGGGATTCTTTGCCAGTCAGACTCTTACTACATTGTATCTTAAAAGCAACAACAACAAAACTGAAAGACAAGAGAGCCTCTGAGAACCACTGAGTCTCCAGCCTGCACCTCACTATGTGCCTAAGCTGTGGGCTCAGCTGAGAAGACGTTGAGAGACATCATTAAACTTCAGGTTGTGGGCAGCTATGTATCAGCTTTCTCTGTAGCCTGGAGCAAAGAATCCATGAAGTTTCCTAAATCCGTAAATGCAGCCTGGGAAATCCCTTAGCAGGATTCTGTAGAAAGAAGAGCTCTGATAGATTTCTCTCAAGTGAAGCATCTCTCAGCGTCAGATCTCTGTGTCTGCGGGAATCCAAAGCATGAAGACAAATGGAGGTTCACAAGCCTGTGTTTACGTATCTTACACCTATAAAGCGTCACAAATTGTTAAATGTTCCAGCTTTCTGTCTTGAAAAATACATCTTCATGATGACCTGGAAGGTCAAGTTTGAATTGAGAATGCTCCTATTTCTCTGATCACTTGCTGGAATACTTGGTGCTTGTGGGGAGAGCGGGCCCCAGGCCCCCCCTGACCCTGCACTCACGGCCCGTGGCCTGTCCCTTTATCCTTCACCCCCCAGCTCTGCCTCATTCTTCGAGGGGCCTGGTGTGGGCAACCAGCCTGTATATCCAAGTTCCAGTCACACCTCTTGTATGTGCCACACACCCCCCCCAATTCAGTCTACCCTGTGGAGGATGAACCTGGGGAAGAGGACTGCAGGCTCGAGAAACAGGTCTGGGACCTTTTGGGCAAAGAGTTCCTGGGTGCTGTGTGCCTATAGTATATTCTCAGGAGGTGGGGTGTGGTGGGCACATCCACGTGTCCCTACAGCCTTTCTGCCCTGTGGGGAGGGGTGAGGCTAGATAAGAGTCAGAGGGGAGCCCTCTTACAGTGCTGGCCCAGAGCGAGGTCTCTCTTGATCTAAGGGCAAACTCCCTCCCAAAGTCGCAGCAGCTTCATCAAGTGCCCTGGGTCACCTAGAGTCTTCTGGAGGCTAACCTTTCACCTTTATCCCCACCCCATGCAGACTCAGCAGAAACCTCAAGAGCCATTTTGGAGGGTAAGAACTTTATTGAGATATAATTCATATACTGTACAATTTCCCATTTAAAGTGTGCAATTAGATGACTTTTAGCATTTCAGGTTTTGCAACCATCACCACAGTTAATTTTAGAACATTTCATCACCCTAAAGGAAGCTGTGCACCCCTAGCTCTCATCTCCCAGTGCCTCTGCTCCCCTGGTCCTAAGCAACTACTAATCTACTTTGTTTCTCTAGAGATTTGCACATTCTGGACATTTTATGTAAATGGAATTACAACATTTGTAGTCTTTTATGTTTGGCTTCTTTCACTTAGCATGATGTTTTCAAGGTTCAACCATGTGGTAGCATGGATCAATGCTTTATTCTTTTTTACTGCCAAATAATATTCCACGGTATGGCTGGCCCACATGGTGATTATCTACCCATCAGTTGATGGACGCTTGGGTTGCTTCCAGACTGTTCATGGTCTTATCATGGAGCCTTTGTGATTGTACAGACTATGCTTGTCTATGGTTTTCCACTGGGCATCCCCTCTCAGCGATGCCCTGCCACCATTTCCATTGGCAGAGACATCAATACCTCAGCCCCTCATGGTGCCAGAGCAGGACTGTTTTCCCTCCAGAAGTGGAGTAATGACTCCCTTCCCACATGTGAGTTCTCATGTGTACCCCCCTAATAGCACCACTTCTCCCCGTGTCTCTCAAACTCCCTTGTTTAGGTTTATCTGCTTAGCTTTCTCTATAGGACAGGCTAGAAACAGATGCCAAGTTTCCTCCATTAGCTATTGCTGAGCTCATGTTCCAACTCATATAATTCTCTTCTCCTTAGCCAAATGGGAAAGCCCTTGCATGCTTCAGAACTTTTGGTTCCAAGTGACAGAAACCCAATTTAAATCAAAGTTAATAGCAACTGAAAAGCTTAGGGATGTCTCTTATTTCAGGTGGATCCAGGAGCTCAAATCATGCCAACCAGGTCTCACTCTCTCTCCTTCTCCTCCCTCCCTCTCTTTCTCTGAGTCTTCTTATCCCTTCTTGGCTCTGCTTTTCTCCATGTAAGCTGTATTCTCAGGCCAGGCTTTCCCAAGTGGAACAAGACAGCCACCAATCGCTCTGGACATTTATTCTGCCTAATTAGTACCCAAAGGAGAGTTTATCTTTCCCAGGAATTCCAGCAAAAGTCCTAAGTCTGAGACTCATTGGTCAGACTTGGGTCATGTGTCCACACCAGAACCTATCATTTGGCCAAAAAGATGGAATACTGTGATTGGCCAGGTCTGGGTCTGGGGCCCACCCTCAATTGGAAGTCAGTCCACTGGAAATTTACAAAGATTGATGAACAGGGAGTTCCCCAAAAGAAAATCAATGGGGAATGAACACTGGGTACACATAGCAGATGTCACTGGAATCATGCTATAAACTGACCTGTCTGGGCTCTATCCTTGTAACTTATCATACATGTTTAGATATGCCTGAATCCTAGTGGTAGACAAACCTAGGCTGAAGCCAAGACCCCTGCTACATGTGATAAATTAAATTATGAGATTCTAGAAGTTAATATCCAAGACATTACTCTTCCTAAGGAGGGTTTGTAATTGAACATGAACAAATCCTTAGTCCAAGAATTTTTGCCCTGATAGTTGAATTACAGGCTTTCATAGCAGGAATAGTGGAGAAAATATTTTTTAATTCAAGAGGCCTTTTGGAGGGACTTCCCTGTTGGCCCATTGGCTCAGACCCCATGCTCCCAATGTAGGGGGCCTGGGTTCGGTCCCTGGTAAGGGAATTAGATCCCACATGTTGCAATTAAGAGTTCTCATGTCATAATTAAAGATCCCATATGTTGCAACTAAGACCTAGTGCAGCCAAATAAACATTTTTTTAAAAAAATTTTAAAAAGAGGTCTTCTAGAGACTGATGCGAAGTAAGTAGTTACACATATAGGATCTGAATGCCTTTGACATCAGTTCATAGTATTTTATCCATGCCAAGGTTGAGTGGAGTCAGGTGGGGGAGGTGGTAGAGGGCCCTGGAGTTATTGACAAGGTGCCTGGATGGAGGGGAGAGACCTGGCTGCAGCAGCACAATATAGCTCTTCTCTGAGATTCCCCTTCTCCCTCCTTTTCTCCCCTCCCCTTTCCTTATTCCTTTGTTGCCATGGCAACTGATGATGTGCCCTCATCCTCTTCCCCTCTCTGGCTGGATCCAGTCCCCAGGCTCCATGTCGCTGTCTCACCAATCTCACAGGGCTGTTGCCAGCCTCTCTCCACATCCCTCAGTGAGGGCACCCAGCTTTGCCCTCTGCCTGCAATGCACTCTCTTGTCTCATTTCTCCACCCCAGGCCCCTGCCTTGCTCCTTCTTTAATCCTGATCCAGGCTTGAGTCAAATCCTCATTTTCCTTCAAGTTGTATGAAAATTAGATTTTTCCCATTCTAACTTGATTTGAAATGCATAAAGAGATCTGTCTCTTGAAACACCTCAAGGTGAGGTAATTTGTGAAGGGAAGAA
Source organism: Dama dama (assembly GCF_033118175.1). Lineage (NCBI taxonomy): Eukaryota > Metazoa > Chordata > Mammalia > Artiodactyla > Cervidae > Dama > Dama dama. Next base: position 74,986,058 of record NC_083691.1, read on the forward strand.
ACATCCTTTACTGCTGCTTCTCTGCTTAATGCAGGGCTAGAGTGAATCACATTCTATTTTTGTAACTAGGAGTATTTTTTGTTTAAAGAATTCCCCCAGCATGTCTCTCAGTGAAACAGAAGACTGTATCATAAAGGAAATCACATCTCAAGTTCAAAGGTTGTGAGTTGGTGGGCCTGCAGACTTTTGTTAGGTCCATAGAGTGCCTAAAAAGATAGAGTCAACAGTTAAAAATCAGCAGGTATCACTTAAAAAGACTGGATTCCTGGCTGCCCTTGAACTAGACACAGGGTGAAAATGGGCAGGAGGTGGGGGGTGGGGGGATGCTGCCTCTTTTACACTGATTCTTCCTTTCTTGTTAGCTCCACCTGGCCAGCTCCCCTCTTTCACCTGCCTCACCTAAGCCAGTGAGTGAGGCCTGACATACTTGTCCCCTTTCAGAGATATTTCCCTCCACAACCTTTAGTGGGAGGAAGGGAGAGGATGGGTGGAATAAAAGGGCAGATTTTTCAGTCGAGTACCTTTGAAGCCGCTATCCCTAGGTGTGCACAATATAGAGAGATACAGCGGCCCTCATAATAGCATTTGAAATACAGTAACACCACTCTTCACATTTATTATCAAAGCAGCTCTGAATCTCATTGACATCCAAAAAGACGAGATAGATTTCTCCGCATTCTTTTTGTTTTTTTTTTTTCTCCACATTCTTTAAAGCAACTTTCAGCTCCATGCTATACTTGGTCCCTGCCAGGCTTCCAGCTCAGGAAGCTCAGGCAACTGCTGAACCTGTCTGAGTCTCATTCTCATTGGCAGAGTGAGGATGGTTATAGTACTATCTCACGGGGTGGCCATGGGATGAGATGAGTTGACACGAAGTGTGTTGGACGGGGCAGAATATACAGTAGCTACTGGGTTAAGTGCGTGAGCCCTTCCCTCCTCTCCGGGACATCTTCACAGAAGGCTTGAGCTCAGAGTCCTCTCTCAGGCTGTTGACTGCATCCTTTTGTTCATCGACTTGTTCACTCATTTGCTCCTCAAGCATCGACTGAAGCCCTTGCAGTGGGGTGGTCCCTGCAGCACACAATTAGCTGGTCCAGCTGGGAGGAGAGTGGCTCCATAGTAGAGAATGTCTGGCATACGTCCTACCTAGGGGTGGGGGAAGCTCCCAAGGTCACCCCCACCTCCCTCCCGCTGACCCCCACCTTCTCAACCAAGGGTTGCCTTGCTCAGCACTTTCTGCATGGCTTTCCGGTGGCTCTCTTCCAAGACCTGCTTTCTGCCCCAGGACCTTACAAAGCCTCCTTTGATGCAAAGTTTGAGGCAAAGTGACTGTGTCATTTGATACAAATGAGGCTCATGAGGGTAAAAAGTGTAGCTTTATTCTCTTATTTGGGGATTTTCTAGCCCAGAGAAAAGCTAGTTGCTGAATGGGGCCGGGGAGGAAGCCAGGAGGGAGAGGAAACGCCAAGAATTGGGGAACTCAGTGCTTTGTGTTAGCCCTCAGATTAGCAGCTGCAAGCCCAAGGCGTGACCTGCACACCAAGAGGTGTCTCCCACTCAGCCAGACTCTGCTTCCAGAGCTGGTGGGCATATAAGCTGCCCCCTCCCCACCCCGGACATTGCCTGTGTGGGGACCTTTCCTCCCCCTAGACCACCAGACTCAGCATCCTCGGCAGTTGGGTCTGCTCCCGTGGTCCCTACCCCCTTTCAAAATGCATAGCACCTGTTCCTCTTCCTCTGGCTGATGGGGTGTCACGGATCAGAAGGGGATTTCAGAGGATCCACAAAAGCTCCCTACCCCAGAAGGTCTCCCACACTCACTCGAGGGCTAGGCTCATGGGTGGACCACCACAGCACTGGGGAAGAGGGGGGGGGGATAGCCTGCACTTAGCCAGACCCCACAGTTGGTTCCAGGATCCTCTGTCCCCACCTTGAAATCCTCAGTGGTTCTTGAACAAGGGACCCTCATTGTCCTTCTGCACTGGGCCCCGAAGATCCTGGAGCTGAGTTCTGATTGCTCCACATCTCTCATTTCTTAAAGTCAGGTCTCTGACCCCTACATTCTCTGCCCTTCTCTTACTAACACCTCTCATTTGTAGAGCTGAGCCTGCACCCTCTTATCACATTGTCACCTTGAGTCCCTAAATCACTGACTCTTGGCAGAGGCATTTGGGGGATTTGTCTCCTGACTCCAGGCCACACCTTTGATGCCACCCCTTTGTTCTTGAGGAACCAAAATGCTTGCCTCCTAACCCTCTCCATGATCCCCTCTTTCTTAAAGTATAGGAAATTTGCAAGTCCAAAGCTCTTAAAGAGCAGCAGACCTAGCCCTCTGAGGGTGCTTAATAAATACCAACTAATGAACCTGCAGCTGCTGCTCCTTTGGCTAATTAAATCTAAATGAGTCACAGACTTTAAATTATGCAACAAGGCTTGGCCAAAACAGCTTAAAATTGCGGGAGTCCCAGCTTTTCTGCTGTGCCCTGTGGAAAAAAAATCCCGTCTTTTAATCATGCTTAACCTTCCTGAAAGAACAGTGGCAACCTTTAAATAATGAATGAATGTATATTAGCAAGATTTTTCCCCAAGCTACAACAGAGCCAGATCATAAAAGGGACAGAGGCAGAGACAGGCCTGGGGGGATGCCGGAAGTTTCTGGTGAATTGCGGAGTGCTGGGAGCAATTATTTGGTTGCTCAGAAGCCCAGAGCAAGGACTGGTGAAGAGCATGGAGGGGAGGGGCAGAAGTATGGCCACTCAGCCTGTGCTTGCCAGCTATGAGGGGGGCTCCCGCAGCCCTCCTAGGGGCTGCACGCTTGGTTATCCTCTCTCCTTTCCTTCCTGTCTTGCCTCCACACACACCCCCTACCCCCGACTCTCCCCTTGCCCCCAGCCCAAGACCCTCCAGGCTGAGAGCACTGTCTTTGCAACTGAACAAAGGTTGAATCACTTCACCTAGAGCAGCGCTTTTGTGACGTCCACGTGTACAAGAGTCATTGAGAATATTGTCAAAAACAAAGGATCAGTGGGTCCAGAGTGGGGCCTGGGATGCTGCATTTCTAAGATACCTGGAGCTGCTGGTCCTCAGATCATGTGTTGAGTCACAAGGATTTAGTTTTTGTAATGAAGCTGAAAATGTTACAATCAACTGGGGCAGTGTTCAAGTTACCAAATTCTCTGGACATGATCTCAGACCAATTAAATTGGAATTTCTGAAATCAGACCCAAGGCTTTTTGGTCCTATTCTCTCCACCCCCCACCTTTTTCTTTTCTTTCTTTTTTTTTTTTTTTAAACCTGAGCGCCTAGGTAATTGGTAGGTCACCCAAATGAAGCCTAGAAAGCTTAACCAACTTGCTTGCCGTCACCTGTTGAAGTGGGATTAGAAACTGAGATGGCAGGGAATTTGGAAGCCAAGCCTGCTCCTTCTTCCCTCCTTGCAGATCTGAGCATTTCCAGGATCCTAGCCTGTCCCTGGGCTCAGGGTTGCAACCTATGTGATTCCACTGTGACAGCAGGCAAGATTCTTCTATCTTTCTCTTCCTAAGACTGCTTGAAACTATTACTAGTGCATAATTGCTTGGGCTATAGTGGAGTGTACTGTGTAGGATCTGTTTGGGTTCTATTCTGCGGGATCTGGGACTCAGGAAGGGGAGGGACTCTAGGGGCAGACTGGCCTCCTCCAGCAGCCTAGCACCAAGGGGTGTGCCCCCAGGCAAGTCTGAGGCCCTTGTTGTGTAAGATCCTGGGGCCTCAGGCAGAGGTCAAAAGGATGAAGGCAGAGCTGTTCCAGTCCAGTACTGGGAGAAAACTGTGACCTTCTTGCTGTGGTATGTGAGTGAGGCCTTAAGGCAGAAGTGCAGCCATGCGCCAGACCCAGCTTAGCCATAGCTGTGCTCCACCCAGTTGTCTCAACCCAGACAGGACTGTGATGCTGGCTTAGCACTGAGGCAGGGAGCGGGAGCTGGGCCTAAGAAAGCAGCAAGGTACTATAGATACAGTTATTTGTTTATTCAATATCTGCCCTTCTCTTTCCCCTCCTCCCCATACTATCAGAATCGTAATTTTGTTCAAGGCTGCAACAGTGTCCAGGCAAAAAACTTACTATTCTAAAGATGTCTTGAAGTTAGGAGCAGCAACATGACCAGTCTGACCCATGAGATGCAAGCAGAAGTCTCTAAGTGGATCTTTCTGGAAAGCTTTTCAGAGGTGGCTTCATTTCTTTTCCCCCTTTGCTGAACAGGAGTTGATACCTAGAGCCACGGCAGGCATATTGAGATTATGAGGCTAAAAACCATGAAGTGAGCAGGATAAAAGTCATATGCTAAAGATGGTGGAATGAAAAGAAGGGTCCTTTATGACTGGGTTCTCTATGACTTCCTAGAGAAATTTCACCATCACGGAATTTCACCATCACATGCCTTACCAGGGATTTCTTAGTGTCTGAGACATGTAAACTCCTACTTTGTTAAGCCACTGTGACTGGGTTTCTTTTACAGCTAAATGCAATCTTCACATGGGGACGTTAGAATGAATGTTCCTAGACTGGAAATGGGAAGAGAAAGTCAAGGCAAAAACATGGTCCCCAGGAGAGGGGATGGGTGAAGAATTTCCCTTTTTTGGGGGAGGGTCACTATTGTTGTTATTCATTCACTAGGTAGTATCTGCCTCTTTGTGATCCCATGGACTGTAGCATGCCAAGCTCCTCTATCCTCTGCTATCTCCTGGAGTTTACTCAAATTCATGTCCATTGAGTCAGTGATGCTATCTAACCATCTCATCCTCTGCCACCCACTTCTCCTTTTGCCTTCAATCTTTCCCAGCATCAGAGGCTTTTCCACAGAGGTGTTTCTTCTCATCAGGTGGCCAAAGTGTTGAAGCTGCAGTGGCTGTCCTTCCAATGAATATTCAGAATTGATTTCCTTTAGGATTGATTGATTTGATCTCTTTACAGTCCAAGGGACTCTCAAGAATCTTCTCCAGCACTACAATTTGAAAGCATCAATTCTTCAGCGCTCAGCCTTCTTTATAGTCCAACTCTCACATCTGTTCATGACTACTAGAAAAATCATACCTTTGACTATACAGACCTTTGTTGGCAAAGTGATGTCTCTGCTTTTTAATACACTGTCTAGGTTTGTCATAGCTTACTTCCAAGGAGCAAGCATCTTTTAATTTCATGGCTGCAGTCATTGTCCACAGTGATTTTGCAGCCCAAGAAAATGAAATCTGTCACTGCTTCAACTTTTTGCCCTTCTATTTGCCATAAAGTGATGGGACCAGATGCTATGATCTCACTTTTTTAAATGCTGAGTTTCAAGCCAGCTTTTTTCACTCTCCTCTTTCACCCTCATCAAGAGGCTCTTTAGTTCTTTACTTTCTGCCTTTAGAGTGCTATTATCTGCATATCTGAGGGTGTTGATATTTCTCCCAGCAGATTTGATTCCAGTTTGTGATTCATTCAGCCTGGCATGTCACATGATGTACTCTGCATATAAATTAAATAAGCAGGGTGATAATATACAGACTTTCCCAGTTTTGAACCAGTCTATCATTTCATGTTTGGTTCTAACTTTTGCTTCTTGACCAGCATACAGATTTCTCAGGAGACAGGTGAGGTGGTCTGGTACTTCCATTTCTTTAAGAATTTTCCACAGTTCATTGTGATCCACACAGTCAAAGGCTTTAGCATAGTCAATGAAGAAGTAAATGTTTTTCTAGAATTCCCTTGCTTTCTCCATGATCCAATGAATGTTGGCAATTTGATCTCCAGTTTCTCTGACTTTTCCAAATCCAACTTGTACATCTGGAAGTTCTTGGTTCATGTACTGCTGAAACCTAGCTTGAAGGATTTTGAGCATGTGAAATAAGTGCAACAGCACAGCAGTTTGAACATTTCTTATTTCCTAGGAGATTAAGTTCACATTCCTCAGACCAACATTCAAAACTATAAAATTTGGTTCCAAATCACTTTTCCAGGTCTGTTGTTATTCACCAGAGCGAGGATGAGCCTACTCCTTTCTTTGAATTAAGATCCCACACTGGTCTGAATTCAGGTGAGTTCTCCCTGCTCCTTTCTACCTGTCCCAGGCTTACCGGCCCCTGTGAGCTGCTCTTTTGAGAAGACTTCCGATCATCCTGTACTCCAGGGCCCTCTCGTTTAATCTCCTTCATCACTGAGATCTATGTGCCTGATAGTTTCTTTACACTTTAGTGTGTATCAGCTGCATCTCCCCAGCAAGGCTGTGAAATCCTCCGAGGCAGGATTTTAGGAGTGTGTAAGTATATAAAGATCATGTGTTTTGGAGTCAGACTTGAGATCTCAGATGGTTTGGGCGCATCACTTAACCTCTCTGAGCCTCAGTATCCTTGTCTGTGAAATGGGGATGATATACATGTCTACCTCCCAGGCCTCCATAAAGCATGTAACCAAGTACCAGGCACATTGGAGATGCTCTGGAATAGCTTGTGTGTGGCCTTGTTGCCTGCTTGGTAACTCTAGGCTGTGCCTTTTTCTATCCCTTTCATCTCTCTTCGTTTTTCTCTCTCGCTTCCTTCTGATTTTCTGCTTTGCAACTGAACTGGGAGGCCTATACCAAGTTTGGGGAGTGACCATGAGTTGCTCTCATTTTTACTGAGGGCACATCTTCTCTTACTGGCTCCGGTCTTCTATCAGAGTAGGAGGAGGGACAGAAGGGAGATTTCATGCCCATTGCTAAGGGGGTGAGAAGAGAGGCTAACAACTGAAAGTTTACTCAGTCTTTCTCTAAAGATTTATAAGGAAAATGGGTGTATTTAATCTAGTTTTACCTGGCAACAGGTTGATTAAATAAATGGTATTATAGCACTTGTTTTTTTGCAAACTCTCAATTCTATTTGCTCTAGCAGATTAAACATCTGGGCCTTAATCTTTTTGATATCCTGATCTCCTCCTTCAGTTCAGTTCAGTCACTCAGTCATGTCCTACTCTTTGTGACCTCATGGACTGCAGCATGCCAGGCTTCCCTGTCCTTCACCATCTCCCGGAGCTTGCTCAAACTCATGTCCATCAAGTCGGTGAAGCCATCCAACCATCTCATCCTCTGTCATCCCCTTTTCCTCCTGCCTTCAATCTTTCTCAGCATCAGGGTCTTTTCCGATGAGTCAGTTCTTCACATCAGGTGACCAAAGTATTGGAGTTTCAGCTTCAACATCAGTCCTTCCAATGAACATTCAGGACTGATTTCCTTTAGGACTGACTGATCTCCTTGCAGTCCAAGGGACTCTCAAGAGTCTTCTCCAACACCATAGTTCAAAAGCATCAATTCTTTGGCACTCAGCTTTCTTTGTAGTCCAACTCTCACATCCATACATGACTACTGGAAAAACCATAGCTTTGACTAGATGGACCTTTGCCGGCAAAATAATGTCTCTTCTTTTTAATATGCTGTCTCGGTTTGTCATAGGTTTTCTTCCAAGGAGCAAACGTCTTTTAATTTCATGGCTGCAGTCACCATCTGCAGTGATTTTGGAGCCCCCCCAAAATAAACTCTGCCACTGTTTCCATTGTTTCCCCATCTATTTGCCATGAAGTGATGGGACCAGATGCCATGATCTTAGTTTTGTGAATGTTGAGTTTGAAGCCAGCTTTTTCACTTTCTTCTTTCACCTTCATCAAGAGGCTCTTTAGTTCTTCACTTTTTGCCATTAGGGTGGTGTCATCTGCATATCTGAGGTTATTGATATTTCTCCTGGCAATCTTGATTCCAGCTTGTGCTTCATTCACAGCCCAGCATTTCTCATGATGTACTCTGCACATAAGTTAAATAAGCAGGGTGATAATATACAGCCTTGACGTACTCCTTTTCCTATTTGCAACCAGTCTGCTGTTCCATGTCTGGGTTCTAATGTTGCTTCTTGACCTGCATACAGATTTCTCAGAAGGCAGGTAACATGGTCTGGTATTCCCATCTCTTTAAGAATTTTCCACAGTTTGTTGTGATCCACACAGTCAAAGGCTTTGGTATAGTCAATAAAGCAAGATTTTCTCCTTCTTTCGCCTCAATCCTTGCCCCCCAGAAACCCAGATCAAATTAAGAGATTGTGAGAAGTGACCCATAGCAAAAAAATTCTATTGAAAGTTTAATGAGAAATGACAGTTTTATTACCTTCAAGTAAATACCTGCCACAGGCAGCTATAAATGGGAATGGACACATTGAACTGGGTGGAAAATAAGAAGTCACTGTGGACTGGTTCATGATAATGTGTCCTGACATTGAATCCCAGAGTGGTCTTCTCTTTTCATGTATTTTCACTCAGCATCACTCAGAGAGCCCAACAAGACAGAAATGTATTCTTTTGTTCTTCTTAAAGCAGAGTCTCATGTCCAGGAAGAAGAGGGGTCAAAAAAAGAAAAAGACTTGACTGATTGCACAGCTGTGTCCATTCAGCTTGCTGTGTTATTCTTGAAGTCTCCTGCACTGACCATCATTCTCAGATGGGGCTGGTGGGGTTGGGCAGCTGACAACCTTCTGTGTGTTGGGGGGCGGGGGGGCGGGGTAGGGGATAGGGGAGTTGAACACACACACACTGGGTCACTTCATTTGTGCCCTCTAGTGCCCAGAGTCTGTTCCTTTTAGTCGTTGCTGCCTGCTTATCTGTGTACCTGTCTATTGTAGACCGCTATTAGCTGTGTGTGTGTGTGTGTGTGTGTGTGTGTGTGTGTGATTTGAGGGTTGGGCTGTGTGGCCTGTTTGGTTTTGTCCCCTCTCCTTCTACTTTTCCACGAGAGCAGCATTGCTGACTTGTTGTGGATCTAATCAGACATCAGTGCCTCCTTCCCAAGGCCCCTAGAGTATGCCCAGATTTTGCCCCCACCTCACCCAGGCCTGTACTGCCCAATGTTTAGGCTCCCTGGAGCTGATTCAGCATCTCTGTTCTTGGATCGCATGTGACTGAGGGCAGGCTCTGGGCCTGTGTGATAGACTTTGTGCAGTCCTGCTCAGGCCAGGGTTAAATGGGCCAGTGGCATGGTGATGCCATCTTGACATGTCTGCAGAGCTGGAAGGAGTTTACAGAGTTTTGGCTCTTGTGTTAGTTTCCTGTGTTAGTTTTGCTGCTGTCATAAATTATTACAAATGTAGTGGCTTAAAGCAACTCATTTATTCTCTTACAGTTCTGGAGGTCAGGAATTTAAAATGGCTTTGGCAGGGCTGCATTTTTTCTGGTGACTCTAGGAAAGAGTCCGTGTTCTTGCCTTTTCTGACTTCTGTAGGCTGCCTGCATTTCTTGGCTCGTGGTCCCACATCACGCCCCACTCTGCTCCCATGGCCACATGTTCTCTGCCTCTCACCCTCCTGCCTCCCTCTTATAGGAACCCTTTTGATTACACTGTGCTTATCTGGATAATCCAGGGTCACTTCTTCATTTCCAGGCCTTAATTTAATCCCAAAGTCTTTTTTTTTTTTTTTTTTTAATCACATTAGGTAACATATGGGAACTGGGATGTGGACGTCTCTGGGGAACCTCCCTCAGCTCCCCACACCTCAGACAAGATCTGTCTAAATGAGCAGATTCAGTGGATCCCAAGTCAGCCCAATCATGGTATAATTTCGGTGATTCTGGAAAGGCTTTCTAAACCCCTTCTCCCTACAGATGCCTCCTTAACCTACTACCTTCTGAAATCCTCCTCTTGGGAAACAAAGTGTCCTCACCCACAGTGAGAACTCGGGCTCAGTACAAGGCCTAAACATGTTTCTTCACACTAAGGTGTAAATGTTTGACAGCAAACCTTTCCTAACAGCAAGTTCTGACTGGGGGAGGGGGGCGCAGGTGAGGGGAGGAGGTGCCCAGTGATGGAGAGAGAGCGAAGGCACTTGGAAGTATGACCATAAAGTTTTAATCAAACAGAGCAAAATGGCCACAATGCAGAACAGGTAGTGCTTGGAGAACAGAAAGAAGATCATCTCCTTGGTGACGTAGATTATGTGTATGAAGATGAAGCAGTACAGGAACATGGCAAACTGGTTCTGGGGAAGCAGGAGGTCCTGGAGGCCTCCCGAGAACTGTGGGGAAAGAAGAGAGTGGAAGCGACCAAGCGGGGCCCGGGCACCAGGCAGACCTGGGCTTCCTTCCTGCTCTTGTCCCTTCTGGACTGTGACCTCAGGCAGGCTGTCTTCCTCACCCAAGGTGAGGGTAATTGTGCCCACCTCACAAGACGGTGAGGAGGAAGCGTGAGACAAGAATGAAAAATTCCAGGCAAGGCTACTGGCACAGAGGGGACTCATCATTTTCACTTCTTGAGCCTGGCCTTTGCCCTCCTTTCTCTGTACGCTCCATGCAGCCTGTGGGCCCCACACGTGGGCAGTCTCTCTCAGAGATCCCCAGATCTGGACACTGGATCTTGGGCTAGTTCCCTAGATGGTCTCCCCTGACGCCCCACCATTTTTGCTGGATGGTGGCCCGATGAGAGGGCATCCCTTGAGCACAAATGCCTGTATCTGATTTTCTGGGTGCTGGCTTGTGTCACATCGGGACAGGCTGCGATCCTTCAGCCCAGGGTGTGTCTCTCCTGTGGACAGGTAGTAGACAGGTAATGGGGCCTCCCTAAACCCTCAGGGTCTTGGGTGTGGGGGAGGGTCAGTTTCTGCCTGTGTGTTGCTCTTTTCCAGGATCTATATGATTAAGGTCAAACAGATCCCCAATTAAACTATAGAAAGCATTAACATATAAGTGGAGTAAAAGCTGATGTAACTTTTATGATCTGCAGTTAAGAAGGCATCACACCTATGGTTCATTCTTTAAAATATTTCAACTCATGCCATATTTTTTGTAAGCAGGGTTGGTGATGCTCTGAATTCACTAGAAACATATTCAGAGGTATTTTTCAATACAATAACAACTGTCTACCTACTCACCCACCCACCCAGAAAAAGAGAGTTGGGAATTTAAAAATCAACTCAACTCCTCACGGAAATGCACAGGAAGTAAAACGCTTTTGTAAAATATTGTTAAAGGTGGGGTTTTGGACACAATACTGTTGAAACAACTACATAAAATGTGAGGGCAACTAAATAAAACTGAGGAGGGCAGAAATTGACTCCAGTAAAGCTGCCTCTAGAATGAATGGCAAGGAAGGCAGAAGACCAGAGGAAGGAACCAGGTGTTCTGGGGTGGGAGTGGAGGGCTGGACAGATACTGTGTTTCTCTGCAGACCAGGTGTGGCTCTGTGTCCACAGACTCTTTGCCACTGTTGGTGGTCTGCATGCTAATGACTGACATTTGTGATTTTGATAACAAACTGTGCATTTGTGAAATCTTTTAGACTTTTCAAAACACTTCCAACGGTCTCTTTTTTTTAAGTTAAGACAGAGAGCAGATAGGACTATAAAGATTTCCATCTCCTCCAGCAAGGAGAAAGATTTTCAGACTAAAAAGCAAGTATTTCATGAGCAAGAAAAACAAAAGATAATTGTTAAGAAGCCAGCATGTGTTCATTGAGAGCAAATCATGCAAAGCCAACCTAATTTTCTTTAAAAAGAACATGGACCAGACAGTTGGGGAAATGCTGTCATATAATATCTTAATTCTGGGAAACTTAATTCTGATAACTGTGTGTATCAGTACAGTTTTCTGGACAAGGTAGAGAAATGTGAGCTGCAGAAAATGTAACTCAAGGGTGCTGATTAATGGAACATTGCTAACCTGTAGGGAGATCTTTTAGTGGTATTTACTTTAGGTCATATCCTCCTCAACAATTATAGCAATGACTCGGATAAAGCCAGAAGGCACGTTTCTCAGAACTGAGGATGACTCAGAACTGGGAAGCATAGCTAATACATTACATCCCAATAAAATTAAAAAGTGATGAACATAGGTTGTTGCATTTGGGTCAAGAAGTGAATTGCGTGAGTACATAAAAATGGTAATAGCTAACATTAATTGAGTGCTTACCTCAATGTGCCAGGCTCATTTCAGAATGCCTCACATGTATTCTTTCATTTAATCCTCCCCACAACCCTATGAGGTAGATATTGCCTTAGAGATGAGCAGACCAAGGTTCAAAGAGGATCAGTAATTTGCCCAGTGTCATGCAATTCATATGTTTCAGAGCCAGGATTTTAACTTAGAACTGTTTGATTTAAAGTTCGGACAGTGCTGCTTTAAACAATATCTTTCATTATTTAGCGCTTTATGATGGTCCAGCCACAGTGTTAGGAACTTCCCATCCCATTTAATCACACACAGGCTTTCTATCCACTTTTAGGTTAGGGGAGAGTGGCCCATTTCTTGCCAAAAGATATCTAAGTTTTAGTTGACAGCAAGGCAGTGTGATCCAATAGAACAAATGCAGCCCTGATCAGGGGAGGTGTGTGTCTGTGTGTGGTGGGGCGGGGGATGGCTCTATCAGAATCCACCGGCCAGGCAGCAGTGGTGGGGGGGTCAGGGCTGGGGGTGGGGGAGCGTTGGAGGGGACATGATGGGGAGGGGGCGCGAAGGGTGCGGGTGTCTGCAGTCTAGGCCCAGGCATCCTGTTTTAAGAGAGGCCGAGAAGAGAGGAGAGGGGTGGGAATCCAGCCCGAGAAGAAATGTTGAGTTTTCCCTAAGGAGGACAACCGTAGACAAGGTGGTTCTGGGGTCAACCTTCCTTGAAGGGTTGGATCTGAGTTTAAGTAACACGGAAGCTCTAAAGCCGTGAGCGGACGCAGCCGCCAGACGGATAAAGGCGGCCTCCTGTGCAGGCCCCGCCGGGCCCCCTCGGCCCGAGCGTCCCGCACCCTCGGCCCGGCGGGACCGTCACCTACCAGGCGGGGCGTCGCCTGCTGCCGCAGCTGCTCCATCGCCTCCTCGTGCTGCCGCTGCCGCTCGTTCTCCTCATGCAGGTACCTGAGCCGCGTGAGCTCGAACTCCATGCGCGCCTTCTCCAGCTCCATCTCGGCGTTGCGCTCGCGCACGGGGGTCCCCGGCGCCGCCGGGACCGAGGGCAGCTCCGCGGGTTCGGGTCCATCGCCCGCCTGTCCTTTAGTGGCAGCGGGGCCAGCCTTGGAGGACAGTGACTTAGGTGGCCCCGGGCAGCCTCCGTCCTCACAAGTTTCCATCTCCTCCAGGTGGTCGTAGGAGGAGTCTGGCTTCGGGGTGTCTGCCTCCTGGGGCTGGGGAGACGGAAATGAGGGGAGTCAGCCTGGGGCGGCCCCGCCTCCCACCCCACGTGCACCCGCAGCCCCAGGCACCGTGTCCCCGGGGGTGCTTGAAAGTGTGTTGTGAGCTCTAAGCATCCAGACTGAATTCTTAGGAAAAACTTACAAGGAGTTATCAGGACCTTGGGAGTTAAGAAGATGGAGAGGGAAACTGACAGAGGAACGGCGCCCTAAATTTGCAAGTGGGTGTGGTGGGATATTGAGTAGAAGTCTAGAGTCTTCCTGGTGATCTTCAAATCGCTGCTTGCAGGTGACTCACCCCACCCCCACAACTAGTTTGGGATCAGTTAGATACCCAGTCGTCTAGAGGTTACAGAGGTAGGAAGAAACCTAGGATTTGCATTGAGTACCTCTGTATACGAGGACCCGGATCCCCATCTGTAGGAGGAAGAAAGCCACCCCCGCCCCCCACCCATGGAGAGGTAGATGTGTGTGTGTGTGAAAGTCGAGTCTGACTCTTTGGGACCCCATGGAATTCTCCAGGCTAGAATACTGGAGTGGGTAGCCTTTCCCCTCTCCAGGGGATCTTCCCAACCCAGGGATCGAACCCGGGTCTCCTGCATTGGAGGCAGATTCTTTACCAGATGAGCCACCTGGGAAGTGTAGAGGTAGATGGGGGAGAGCAAAGGCAACTTCAGGTGACTTCACAATCTTATGAAAGCTCCCTGGTCCCTGGATACAGCCAGGTGCCAGTGTGGGGACGGGGTGCACGTCAGCCCCCTCTTAGCTGCTCTCTGGAATCTCCTAGCACTCAGCCCCTAGCTCGTGGTGTCCCCATTGTGCTCTTCCTCCCCTCATCCTCCTTACCAACGAAGCCCTTGGCTTTCCTTCAGACATGGGGTCATCAGGCGCCATCCTGGGGAAGGTTGGGCAACTTTCTCCTGCCCCTCGGCCTTCCATCATTTCCCTATCCTCCATTGCCATCCAGAAAACCACAACACTGCCAGTTGGGGCCAAAGGACATTTTTTGAGGCATTAACATTTGGCCTCACAAGATTCCACAGCCTGGCCGCCATCACAATCGCCTGTCCTCATAATAACACACATTCCACCAGTCGCTAGGGCCCCTTTGGCAGAAGGTGGGATACCTTTGAGGTGCCTTTTAGGAAGAACTACAGGGTGGGCCTTCGACACCCCTAGGGACCACTTTGAAAACTAGAATTCCCCCACCTTGAAATCCAGAATTCCATCATTTGAAGTCTCTTCTCTTGAAGTTCCTCTTTTAAATGCAGGCTGCATTGAGATGAGTCACAAGTAGCTCCACAAACCTTGTTATGGGCCGGAGTTTGTCCTCTCACCCCCCACACTCATATGTTGAAGTCCTAGCCCCCAGTACCTTAGAATGTGACTTCATGAAGAGATAAGGGTCTTTACAGAGGTGATTATGTTAAAATGAGGTCATTAGGGTGGGTCCTTATCCAGTGTGACTGAGGAAACGGAAACACAGATGTGCACCTGAGGAGATGATGTGAAGATGAGGGAGAAGATGGCTGTCTGAAGACCAAAGAGAGAGGTCTCATATCAGAGTTCTCCAGAGAACCAACAGGAGCCCCATCTTATACGTTCAAATAGAACTTATAAAGAAGGGGCTCAGGTGATTATGGAAGCTGGGAAGTGGCACAATCTGCTGTCAGAAAGTGGGAGACTCCTGAAGGCTGATGTATAACTTCCAGCCTGAGTCTGAAGGCCTAGTAACCAGGAGCGCTGCTGGTGTAAGTCCTGGTCCAAGACTGATATCTCAGGCAGAGAGAGTTCAGCTTTCCTCTGCCTTTTTCCTCCATTCAGGCCTTCAAAGGATGAGATGATGCCCATCCACACTGAAACAGAGTAGTCTATCTATCCAGTCCACCAATTCAAATACTGATCTCTTCTAGAAGCATCCTCACAGACATACTCAGATATAATGTCTAACCAGATATTTGGGCATCCCAGGGCCTAGTCAAGGTGACACAGAAAATTAACCATCAAAAGCCTGGGACAGATCCTTCCCTCACAGCCTTTAGCTGAAACCAACCCTGCTGACACCTTGACCTTGGACATCTAGCTTCCAGAACTGTGAGAAGATAAACCACTGTCATTTAAGCTACCCAGTCTATGGTGCTTTGCTATGGCAGTCCTAGCAAACTGATACAACCTCGATTATTCCTTGAATGCATTGAGTGGGAACAGTAGAGAGATTGGGTGCTGGGGAAGAGTCTTTGTTTTCTTCAGTTTTGTGGAAATGACAAAAAACAGTGCTGGTAGCTGGAGGCAGGGTTGCATATGGAGAGAGAAAGGGGTGCGTTTGAATTCTCGCTTTGCTACTGTTTCTAGCTGGATGTCCAAGGGAAAGTTATTTCACATCTCTGATGTTCCGTGTACTCATTTGTGGAGGGGAATAAGGATTTGCCCACTCGCCTGCCCTGTAGCTTTCCCAGTGACCCAGCGGGCAAAGAACCTGCCTACAATGCAGGAGACGCAGGAGATGTGGGTTCGATTCCTGGGTCAGGAAGATCCCCTGGAGGAGGACATGGCAACCCACTCCAGTATTCTTGCCTGAAAAATCCCATGGACAGAGGAGCCTGGTGGGCTACAGTCCATGGGGTTGCAAGCGTCAGATACGGGCACCACTCAGCGACTAAGCGCTGTGCTGCCCTGTAGCACTGATGTGAAACTAAGCTACTGCCTTTGCCGGTTACCTGCCTACACAGGGGCTGTGAAAATGATAACCACACCATCTCTATTACAAGAGGGTTTGTCACTGGAGAGAAGAAAGTGCTCAACAGCTACCTTCTTGAAAGGTGTTTTTTGGCCGTGCCAGGCAGCTTGTAGTATCTTAGTTCCCCAACCAGGGATTGAACCCAGGCCACAACAGTGAAAGCCCCAAATACTAACCTCTAGGCCACCAGGGAACTCCCTGTTGCAAATCTTTATCTGAACCATGGCTTTCCTCTCCCAGAATTATGATGGTGACCATAGGAACTGTCTCACAGTTATTGTGTAAGATGTTGATCCTGCTTCAAGCACTAGGAGTAGGATTGCCAGATAAATCTATTTAAGGATGTCCAGTTAAATTTGAATTTTAGATGAATAATTTTTAGTATAAATAAGTTCTGAAACTTGCATGGGACATATTTATATTATTCTTTGTTGTTTATCTGAAATTCAAATTTATTGTAACTGGGGATCCTGTGTTTTCATTTGCTAAATCTGATGGTCTTAACTAGGAGAGACCTGCCCAGAGAAACAATTATGTATGACTAATGAGCTGCTATTAAAAATCACCAAGTACTCAAGTGTATAATAAGTGGTAGGTGTAGTTGTATCAGTTGTATATCAAACAACCATAAAACTCAGTGATGTAACAACAATAAACATTTATTTAACTCAGACATCTAAGAGTTGACTGATCTAGGCTAGGCTCCTCTGGGGGCTTGGTCAAGGCAGCTTCTTCCTCTTCTTGGGGCTAGTGGGCTGGCCTTGGCATGCTCTTTTCATGGCAAAGGGAGAAGCACAAGAGGTCTTGGAATTGGCATACCCTCACTTCCATCTTATGCTATTGGCTTTGGCTTTGACCAAACTCAAAGTCGAATGACGGGGAAATGTACTCCATCCTTTTAGTGGGAAGAACTGTGAAGACATAGTATAAAAAGTGTCGATATGAGGCAGGAAGAAGAGTTGGGGCCCATAAAGCAATCTCTTGTTGTAGTCAAGAAGGTTGGTGCTGCTCTGATTGGAGCAGCTGGGGAAGGTCTGGTGGAAGAGGTGACATGAAGGGCAGGTGGGATTTGGGCAAGAGGATCAGCATGAGCAAAGTCTTGGCTGATAATTATTATCTATTTGTCTTTCCATTTCTGCTCTCTGCCCTTCCCCATCCTGCCCTTTCCCTAGGAGGTTGTCCTCCATGAAACTGCATGAATTCATTAAGGAAAGCAGTATATTC
Source organism: Dama dama (assembly GCF_033118175.1). Lineage (NCBI taxonomy): Eukaryota > Metazoa > Chordata > Mammalia > Artiodactyla > Cervidae > Dama > Dama dama. The sequence goes on from NC_083691.1 coordinate 75,003,153, forward strand.
CAAGCAAGCCAGATGCACTCTCATTTCCCCTGTCCCAAGGTAAGAACTGCATATACCTGTCCTTAGGGGACTCTATAGGAAGCTGAGGAGATAGCTCTCATGAGCCTTGGGTTGGTCTAGCACTTCTTCACCATAAAAGGAATCTCCCCTCCTCCACTGAGCCCAGAGAAAGGAGGCTAGAGTAAAGCCTCTTGAGGGAATGAGGAGACAGGATCACATGGGCGCCCCCGGGGACTGTGCTGCCTTCGTGTGCCTGGTTATTGTTACCTGGCTGGCTCTGATGTTTCTGCTTCTCTGTCCTCTCACTTTAATCAACACCCTTTCTCACTTTTTTCCCTATCTCATAGCTCTAATGTATGTAACGTTTCTGCTTCCTCCCAATTGCAGCATATTGTAACTTGAGCTTCTAAAAACCCTTCACAGCCCTGACTGCATGACCTCTCTCTATGCATTCAGTGTTGTGTTTGTCTTAACTGTCTTAGTCATCATGATTTCCTAGTTGACTTTCCCAAGAGCAGGAATCAGAATGACCTGCTTTGTCTCTATGTGGGCAGAGCTTCTCATTCTAGTTGCTGGGCAGCCCGTCTATTGGAAAGGTGTCCAGCCCGGCTGGGTGGGCAGTGGAAAAGTGGAGGGATGGGGAGGCAGGGCCATACAGAACAGTGTGCAGCAGCCTTGGGTGGTTCCTAAGCAGGAGCTGAGGGTGGTGGTGGGGGGTCAGCTTCCCTTAGAAGGCCCACTGGGTGCAGCAGGCACCGTGCTGAAAGTTGGTGGACAGATTCGTATAGTAAAGTGTCAATTGTTTTGGCAAATAACCTGATGAGAGATGTGTATGTATATTAGTATGGCACTCACAAACTTCCATGCCCATTATCTCATTTGATTCTCAGAATGCCTGATGAGGCCATTTAAAGCAGGTGTAATTATTGCTTCCTGACAAGCAAGGAACCTGAGTCACACAGAGAGATGAAGTGATCAGTGTCTGAGTGCAGAGGATGTTAGTGGTTGAGCTAAGACTGGAATGCGGGCTTCCCGTCTCCTTCCCTGATGTGTTTATACTAGACCATAGGATGGTCTTTAGGGCTCCAACTCTGAGAGGTAAGACAATTTTCTACTTCAAATGGAAGAAAGACAGGTGTACATGGATGTGTATTACACATTGCTTATAATAGCAAAAGACCGGAAAAAAGTTAAATTTCCACTAGAAGCAATCTGGTTAGTGCTGTATCCATATCAAGAATACTATGCAGATTTTTAAAAGAATAAGACTAAAGAAAAAATAACAAATAAGGTAGATGCATTCGCACAATTATGGAATGCTCTCCAAGATATATTACTCAGTGGAAAAGCAAAAGCAGTGCTTTCCTGTATATTAAAAATAGGAAAACATATTATACTGGTATATGCCTAGAATATGCCTGTAAAACCATAAAAGAAACTGGTTCCTGATGGCTGTGCCTGAGGTGGGAGGATGGGGAGATTGAGGGTTTGGGGTAGGACAGAGATATTCCTAACTGTATAGCGTTTTGTAAAAAGCAATGTGCATATATTATGTTTTCAGTTACAATTTTTAAAAAGTGTGTGGAAGAGAGAGGTTTGCTCAGTATGGGTCAAAGGAAGTTTAGGCTGTGTAATCTAGTTGAAGACAGGTAGGCATCTTTAAGCCACAGGGTCATACCCACCCCACGTGCCATCCCCCCACCTCTGTGGCCCCTCTCCCATCTGGGGTTGCCTTTACTTTCACTGGGGACAGATGTCCAACTGCCAACATGTCCTCTTCCCTTTCTGGCTGCCTCAGCTGCAGACTGCTGGGATTTTGAGACATTTCAGCTCAGGTGTGCTAGAGCATTTAGGTGATTGTATGAGTCTGAGTAAGCTACAGGAGTTGGTGATGGACAGGGAAGCCTGGCATGCTGCAGTCTATGGGGTCTCAAAGAGTCGGACACCACTGAACTACTGAACTGACTGAATAGTAACACCAACAATAGTTTACAATGATCGGGCACTAACCATCTACCAGGTACTGGGAACTTTTCATGGATCATTTTATGTAATTTTTCAGAGAAATCCTATGAGTTAGGTACTATGACTATCTCTGTCTTCACAGAAGTAGTAACTGAGTTTCAGAAAGGCTAAGTCGCCTGCCCCTAGTGATGCAGGTAGGATCAGGTGAAGCCTGGACTTAAGCACCAGAGTCCCTGTGTTAAATCCCTTCCTGCTGGAAATACCGAGAGCAGTTTCTATTTTCCTGATGGAACCCTGGCTGATATACAGTGAGTATGCAAAAGGAAAGGGAGACCTAAATGCTCAGAGGATTTGCTGGGTGCATCTGATGTAAGGACACCCACCCCCAGGGTGTATGCCACGATGTATATGAAGGCATGTGTATGGCTTGCTCTCTGTATGACCCCTTCTCCACCAGTCCCCGCTTCACCTGCTTCCTCCTTACCTGACTATCCAAACCTCCTATTCATGGAACTTAACCAGTAACTGCCTTCATGTTTGCCCCTTGCCCCAGCTAGGGATTGTTCTAATCCTTAGTTCAGAGCAGATCTACCTGCTAGTTTATTAAAGGGAAATGTCCACCCTCATGATGCTTGCTAACCAAAGGGGCTGTGAGGGCTATACCCTAGCAGCTGATTTCCCTGGTAACTGGTGAACCAACCTGGCATCAATTCCCCCTATAAACAGTAGCCTCCCTGACTTCAGGCGTGTAAGATCCCCTATCCAGCAAACCACTGATATTAACAGCTCTGTCGCTGTTTCCAGGCTCTTTCTTTGGCCGGCAGATTGGGCCATAACAAGACTTTCAGGCCTGAGGAGTGCAGCTCCACAACACATATATGAACATTTTATCAGTCAGGGCCTGATCAGAAGACAGAAGCCACACAGAAATTCTAACAGGGAAGGCAGAATGTAAAGAATTATTAACTAGTGACAGGGAATTGGCTACTAAGGAATAAAGACAACTCTAAGTAATACAGGAATGAATTTGGGAGTGGTGCCTCTTAGAGGCTGAGATTCAGATCCCACTGGAGAGGGTGTGTCTGGAGTCATCAAGCCTTGTTCACTGAGGTCAAGTTCAAGCTGGAAACTGACCATGGGGTGCCAACAGATCTCACCTGGAAGGTGCCTAGAAGCTGGTGTTAAACTTTCCAGGAAGTCATTGGAGAACCTTAGCCAGGAAACCTGTTGGGACAAGCTTCTCCAAAGGTGCCCCTGAGACTCTCTGGAGATGAGTACCATGCCCAGCACTGAAACAGGAAGAAGAAAGCAGAGTCCCAGAGCCAGGAGAGGCGCCCTTTCTTCCTCTGATGTCTCTTCAGTTCAATTCAGTCACTCAGTTGTGTCCAATTCTTTGCGACCCCATGGACTGCAGCACACCTCCCTGTCCATCACCAACTCCCGGAGTTTACCCAAGCGCATGTCCATTAAGTCAGTGATGCCATCCAACCATCTCATCCTCTGTCATCCCCTTCTCCTCCTGCCTTCAATCTTTCCCAGCATCAGGGTCTTTTCAAATGAGTCAGCTCTTCGCATCAGGTGGCCAAAGTATTGGAGTTTCAGTTTCAGCATCAGTCCTTCCAATGAACACTCAGGACTGATCTTCTTTAGGATGGGCCAGTTGGATCTCCTTGCAGTCCAAGGGACTCTCAAGAGTCTTCTCCAACACCACAGTTCAAAAGCTTCAATTCTTCAGCACTCAGTTTTCTTTGTAGTCCAACTCTCACATCCATACATGACTACTGGAAAAACCATAGCCTTGACTAGATGGACATTTGTTGGCAAAGTAATGTCTCTGCTTTTTAATATGCTATCTAGGTTGGTCACAACTTTCCTTCCAAGGAGTAAACGTCTTTTAATTTCATGGCTGCAGTCACCATCTGCAGTGATTCTGGAGCCCATAAAAATAAAGTCTGCCACTGTTTCAACTGTTTCTCCATCTATTTGCCATGAAGTGATGGGGCCAGATGCCATGATCTTAGTTTTCTGAATGTTGAACTTTAAGCCAACTTTTTCACTCTCCTCTTTCATTTTCATCAAGAGGCTCTTTAGTTCTTCACTTTCTGCCATAAGGGTGGTATCATCTGCATATTTGAGGTTATTGATATTTTTTTCCAGCAATCTTGATTCCAGCTTGTGCTTCATCCAGCTCAGTGTTTCTCATGATGTACTCTGCATATAAGGTAAATAAGCAGGGTGACAATATACAGCCTTGATGTACTCCTTTCCCTATTTGGAACCAGTCTGTTGTTCCTTGTCCAGTCCTAACTATTGCTTCCTGACCTGTATACAGATTTCTCAAGAGGCAGGTCAGGTGGTCTGGTATTCCCATCTCTTTAAGAATTTTCCACAGTTTATTGTGACCCACATAGTCAAAGGCTTTGGCATAGTCAATAAAGCAGAAATAGATGTTTTTCTGGAACTCTCTTGCTTTTTCGATGATCCGGCAGATGTTGGCAATTTGATCTCTGGTTCCTGTGCCTTTTCTAAAATCAGCTTGAACATTTGGAAGTTCACAGTTCACATATTGTTGAAGCCTGGCTTGGAGAATTTTGAGGATTACTTTATTTGTGTGTGAGATGAGTGCAATTGTGTGGTAGTTTGAACATTCATTGGCAGTGCCTTTCTTAGGGACTGGAATGAAAACTGACCTTTTCCAGTCCTGTGACCACTGCTGAGTTTTCCAAATTCGCTGGCATATTGAGTGCAGCACTTTCACAGCATCATCTTTTAGGATTTGAAATAGCTCAACTGGAATTCCATCACCTCCATTAGCTTTGTACGTAGTGATGCTAAGGCCCACTTGCCTTCACATTCCAGGATGTCTGGCTCTAGGTGAGTGATCACGCCATGGTGATTATCTGGGTCATGAAGATCTTTATTGTAGAGTTCTTCTGTGTGTTCTTGCCACCTCTTCTTAATATCTTCTGCTTCTGTTAGGTCCTTTATTTATATTAGTTCTGTCTTTTATTGCCCATCTTCACATGAAAAGTTCCCTTGGTATCTCTAATTTTCTTGAAGAGACCTCTAGTCTTTCCCATTCTATTGTTTTCCTCTATTTCTTTGCACTGATCAGTGAGGAAGGCTTTCTTATCTCTCCTTGTTATTCTTTGGAACTCTGCGTTCAAATGGGTATATCTTTCCTTTTCACTCCTCTTCTTTTTCACAGCTATTGGTAAGGCCTCCTCAGCCATTTTGCTTTTTTGCATTTCTTTTTCTTGGGGATGGTCTTGATCCCTGTCTCCTGTACAATGTCACGAACCTCTGTCCATAGTTCATCAGGCTCTCTGTCTATCAGATCTAGTCCCTTAAATCTACTTCTCACTTCCACTGTATAGTCATAAGGGATTTGATTTAGGTCATACCTGAATGGTCTAGTGGTTTTCCCTACTTTCTTCAATTTAAGTCTGAATTTGGCAATAAGGAGTTCATGATCTGAGTCACAGTCAGCTCCTAGTCTTGTTTTTGCTGACTGTCTAGAGCTTCTCCATATTTGGCTGCAAAGAATATAATCAATCTGATTTAGGTGTTGACCATCTGGTGATGTCCATGTGTAGAGTCTTCTCTTGTGTTGTTGGAAGAGGGTGTTTGCTATGACCAGTGCGTTCTCTTGGAAAAACTCTATTAGCCTTTGCCCTGTTTCATTCTTTACTCCAAGGCCAAATTTGCCTGTTACTCCAGGTGTTTCTTGACTTCCTACTTTTACATTCCAGTCCCCATATAACACCCCATACATCTTTTTTTGGTGTGTTAGTTCTAAAAGGTCTTGTAGGTCTTCGTAGAACCGTTCAATTTCAGGTTCTTCAGCATTACTGGTTGCGGCATAGGCTTGGATTGCCATGATACTGAATGGTTTGCTTTGGAAACAAACAGAGATCATTCTGTCGTTTTTGAGATTGCATCCAAGTACTGCATTTCAGACTCTTCTGTTGATTATGATGGCTACTCCATTTCTTCTAAGGGATTCTTGCACACAGTAGTAAGTATAGTGGTCATCTGAGTTAAATTCACCCATTCCAGTCCATTTTAGTTCGCTGATTCCTAAAATGTCTATGTTCACTCTTGCCATCTCCTGTTTGACCACTTCCAGTTTGCCTTGATTCATGGACCTAACATTCTAGCTCCAAAAGAAAATTGGATTAAAGATTTACTGAGCATGGCCCCACCCATCAAAGCAAGACCCAGTTTCCCCCTCAGTCAGTCTTTCCCATCAGGAAGCTTCCATAAGCCTCTTATCCTTCTCCATCAGAGGGCAGACAGAATGAAAACCACAATCACAGAAAACTAATCAATCTGATCACATGGACTACAGCCTTGTCTAACTCAGTGAAACTATGAGCCATGCTGTGTAGGCCACCCAAGATGGATGGGTCATGGTGGAGAGTTCTGACAAAATGTGGTCCACTGGAGAAGGGAATGGCAAACCACTTCAGTCTTCTTGCCTTGAGAACCCCATGAGCAGTATGATGTCTCTTCAGCGCCCTCTACTGACAAAGCTTAATATCAGGGGCTGGCAAGAGATGCTTACAGGGCTTTACTTCAGTATCAGGAGCTGGGCAATTAAGGGTGGATTTACAGTTGAGAGGCAATAAATTGATAACTAACATAGCATGGAGGTACTAGGAATTCAGTTCCATGTCAACACAGCTGCCTCAGTACTCCAGGGGAAGGTGCTGCCTTTTGAGAAGTTCACCCAAAATGATACTTCACAAGCCCCTTCCAGGTCCATAACCCTGTGCTGGATACCGAGGCTCATCATATGTACTTCTCACCTTTGTGAAGCATGTGATCTAACTGGAGAGGGACAATGCTTCTTGACATTCCCTAGACACACTCAAGTTCACATGCCTTCCTGGCTTTTTGCTGGCAGTTTTCTCAGATTACAAAACTCTCTCTCCTTCATCTCTACACATGAAAGTCCCTCCAGACTTCAAGGCCTGTCCCAGCTACTGCCACCTGTGAAACTGTGTCCTTTGTGTGTCTCTAGCTGCCTTGTGTTAAGTGACCTGCCGCTTGTCTCATTCTCCCTCTAGAGCAGCAGTGGGATGAGGGCAGGACAAGCTGTCTCACTCACAGCAGGGGCAGTCCAGGGGCAGTGTAGCCGAGGGCCCTGGGCAGGCGGTGGCTCCCTTCCGGCTAATGAGTGGGAGGTAGGTAGGCCAGAGGGCAGGCCAGAGTGGCAGGCCAGAGGGCAAAGAGCTGCATTTTTCCTTTTTGTCCTTACACCCTCCAAGGAGAACCAGAGGCCTCACTTCTGACCACTTTACTTGCTTGATCTCTCTACTGTGATATAAGTAAATTAGTAGCAGATGAATCCCCACAAAAGTGGATATAAGTTAAATGCTTGAGAAGTAGGGTGATAGGTGTGGGAACCTTGCTATCTAAAAGAATTATATGTATCACTTCACGAAACTGCTCCCCCCCAATCTATAATTTCTATAAATCCAATGGCCATTTATATACTGGACTTAGTGAAGCAAAGCCCACCGGTGGTGAAGCCTGAATACAGGTGCCCTTATCCTCTAACCAGGTGGAAGCTCTTGATGGGAGGCCTACTCCAATGAAGAGTTGGCATAAGGGTGAAATTCTAGACTTGCATCATTCAGAGCTGGAAACGGGGTGTGGAGACCCTCCAGCTTGGGCCTCAGGGGCTTTCAGCACCAATTTCTGAATAACTCCTCTGGGGTGGCAGGAAGGGCCCAGTGGAGCACCGTGGAAAAAGTTCTGACCCAGGGATTGAGGTCCTGGGGTCCTGGGTCCAGCTCTGCCATTGGCTAAGCCAAGACCCTGGCAAGTTATTGAAACCCTCCAGGAACGCAGTTTCTGCACATAAGCGCTGGGACCATGAAACCTGCCCTGCTTCATGCAGGCCTGTTATCCTTGTTCCCACATCCTTGTTCCCTCACCTGTGAGCTGGGAGCTAGATGGTACAGCTGCTATTACACTTGCCCTGAGCTGGTATTCTAGAATGTCCTGAATGAGGTACAGAATATCTCCCCTATGCTAACGCTGAAGTAGCCCCCCAAAAGCCTTGAGTGTTTCATCAGACACTCCTTTTTCATTTCAGGTAACTTAACATAAACTTAAAAGAAAACGTTCCATCCTTCCCTCACAGCTACAAGAGGAAGGCGACCTTAATTCAGTTGGCCGACACTGCCCCCTTGTGGTCCAGCTTGTCCTTACCTGGCAGCTTTCAACCTACGAGTTTTTCCGAAGGTTCTTTTTTTTTTTTTTTTCTATTAAAAAAAAAATTTATTTATTTATGTTGACTGCATTGGGTCTTAGTTGCGGTACACAGGATCTTTAGCTGTGGCATGTGGGATCTAGTTCCCTGACCAAGTATAGAACCCACCTCCCGCCCTCCATTGGGAGCCCAGAATCTTAGCCACTGGACCAACAGGGAGATTCTTGCTCCTCCCTGTCATTTGCAGAATTCTGAGGTCACCCCAGAAAAGCTAAATCCACAAGCCCCCTGGGAGGGATTCCAGCTTGAAAGGACTCCTGATGGCAACCCAGATCTCCAGAACTGGCTGTGGAGTCTGTGTTCCAGAGGGGAGAGTAAGGTGGGGAGGAACATGTCATACTCAGGAACACTCATCAATTGATTATAAACAGAACCGTGGGAATGAGACCAGCAAAGGAAGGAGCCATTGGTGGGGGGTGGGTCTTTGTCCATGGGGACCTCTAGCAGGAAGGAGTCAAGAGCCGTCCAGTAGGAGGGGGCACAGGAGAATTATTGGAGCAGCGTCTGGCTTTGTCCTGGGCCCTGGGGGTACAACCCCTAATCCTTGCGGGGGTGAAGGGCTACGGGGCTGCAGGCCCCAGAGTGGAATGACAGGCAGAAAATTAAGATACAAGAAGGGGTGAGTGTGGCAGGGAATCAAATTCTGGGCTTGGGAAATAAGGTGATGGGGCAGGACTAAAGCACTAAGGTCTTGGACCTGGGGTAGCAGGTGGCTGGGTTTCCAGAACTGGGGGCTAGGTTAGAGCAGGCCTGGCCCTGAGTGTGACCTGTGCCTATAAATGCTATGTCATCTCATAGGGACTAGAGGCCTCTGGATAGACAGAAGTTGCCAGAGGGGAGTCAAACCTATGGGAAAGGATTAACAGCCTCTCGCTGTGAGTGAGGAGATATCATTTCAGGCCAAAGTTTAGATTTTTACAGGGTTCCAGGTAAGCCGTGGGCTTGGCAAATTCTGAAGAAGCTTAGACTGTGTTTCTTCTCTGCTGGCCCTAGCAGGGCCCTGACTCCCCTCTGACGGCTCAGGTCGGCTCCCTCCCGCCTCCTGCCCCCAGCTTGTCTACCTGCTCTGAGCCTCAGAGTAACTGCCCAGTCCAGAAAACAAGGGTACCACCTGTCACTTGAGAGGGGTCACATCTACCGACTCACGCCTTGTGCTGGTGGCTGACGGAGGCTCAGGAGCATATTTGCAGTTGAAGTAGTGTCAAGGCCTCCACATGCTGACATGGAATTTTAGGTGCAGAAGCAGAATAATGGGAGAGTTGGCTGGGAGTTTGGGGAAGGCCTTTGAAAATTCTGCACTGTGCCACAAGATGACAAAAACCCCATCAGCTTAAAACCCCAGCATTCACAGTGGGAGCCTCCCTAAAAACCCACACGTGGGCCATGGCTGTGGTGTCTCTGCTGGTGAGCAGCCGCTTGCATTGCTGGCAGGATCAAAAACGGTTCACTCCGACAGGGACTGCTTAGCACCTGTGTCTCACCTGTGGTTTACAGGAGTTTTTGATGTAGTGTTTGCTTTCAAGTGTCATCTTTGAGCAGCATTTCCCGGAAAGCCAAAACTAAGGGATGCATGTGAAGATCAAGTTCCCAGGACCAGATGGGACCTGGGAAGCACTGCAAACCTTCTCCCCCTCCCCTTCTAGAAACTCCCAGTTCACATCAGCATAATAAAGGTCTAGCCTTGAAGGAACCTGTTTAACCTGCAAATTTATTTGATCTAGACTCACTTTGCTTGTGTGCCCCCGTGTTTCCTGCTCTTAGAACTAACTGCCTACAAAACTCAAGGGACCCCACCTTAGGGATGCTGGGTCATTATTAGAGGGTGGGCTGAAATGAGCTTTGACCTGCAGAAGTTGCCTGAAAATCTCTGACTCTGGTGTGCCTGAGTTCCCAGCAGCTTCTAGGGGTTTCCATAGCAGCGTCAAACTACTTCCATTATCTATTGTGGCTACTACCTTGGCTCATCCCCCAGGGGGATTGGAAGTAGGTTTGCCAGATTTAGCCACTGAAAATACAGGAGGACCAGCTAGGACTGATGGCAAAGCTCCAATACTTTGGCCACCGGATGCGAAGAGCCAACTCACTGGAAAATACCCTGATGCTGGGAAAGACTGAGGGCAGGAGGAGAAAGCTGTGGCAGAGGATGAGAAGGTTAAATAAAATCACTGACTCAGTGGACATGAATTTGAGCAAACTCCAGGAGATAGTGGAGGACAGAGGAGCCGGGTGTGCTGCTGCAGTGCATGGGGTCACAAAGGGCTGGACACAACTTAGCGACTGGACAACAACAAAGCTAAACAAGTAATCGTGTTTTAGCATAAGTATATCTCCTGAGGTGTGCCAACCCTATTTGGAAGATGCCTGAGAGGTGTGGGTGCCTCTGGGAACAAGTGGACACAGAGCTCTACAGAAGACCCAAACTGGGTCCTCCGTATCATGTCCCGAGGCCTCCACAGCCAGTCAGACAGGCCTTGGGCTAGGGCTCCACAGGCATCGCCTCATTTAACTCCCCTCAGCAGGGACTGTTCTCATCACTCCTGTTTATGCGTGAAGAAACCGCAGCTCAGAGAAGTTAAGTGGTTTGCACGTCACACAGCTGTGATGCAGCCAAGTTGAGATCCAAACCCACTTTCCTTTGACTCCAAAGTCTGGTGTTTTACTTCCTCTTGGCCACAGCATTTACTGTCTGTCCCACACCTGCGGGCTGAAGCACTGGCTCTGCAGTACCCCCCTCCCCCAAATCATCTTCAAAAAGACCCCATGACCTTTCACCTCTTCACCTTCTCTAGACTCTCCAAGGTTCCCACCCAAGTTCAACACCTGCCAAGCTTCCCAGTGACCAGTTGCTAACAATGTTCCCATCTGCTAGCAATGTTGCTGGCCACTGTGGACAGGGGAGGAAGAAGGGGAGTGGCCGGTGACTCTGAGACTAACTTGAGCTTTCCCTGCCCTCCCTTTTTGGCTTTTCACCACCAGTCAAATGTCACCTTCTCTGTTCCCCTTGGACACTTTTCCTTTCTGCCCCAGGCAGACTTCCTCCTTCCCAGGCCTGATGGCACGTGGGACACCCCCTCGTGGCACGGATCACGTTGCAATGTTACCCTTGCCTCACAGGTTTCTGGACCTCTCAGACTTTAGGTTTTTTTTCGTTTTTAAAGTTAATCTTCTAGAGAAATTTTTGGTTCATCCAAAGAGACTCCAGATTTTTTATTTTTTAAATTGAATTTTAAGGAGAAGTTTTAGGTTCCTACGAAAAGACTCCAGGCTTTCTTTTAAAACAGGGACTGTGTGATTCATCTGCCCCTTGCACGTAGTATGGCCTCTGGCTCATAGCCGGGGTTCAAATGCATGCTTGTTTGGTGATCAGTGAGGCAAGACACACTGGGAATGATTTAAAAACAACAACAACAACAAAGGGATGTATCTTTACACACATCTTTGCTGTTGAAAATGAAGTCCGTGAAAATAATAGCAAACGAAGCAACAGACAAAGGATTAATCTCAAAAATATACAAGCAACTCCTGCAGCTCAATTCCAGAAAAATAAATGACCCAATCAAAAAATGGGCCAAAGAACTAAGCAGACATTTCTCCAAAGAAGATATACAGATGGCTAACAAACATATGAAAAGATGCTCAACATCACTCATTATCAGAGAAATGTAAATCAAAACCACAATGAGGTACCATTACACACCAGTCAGGATGGCTGCTATCCAAAAGTCTAAAAGCAATAAATGCTGGAGAGGGTGTGGAGAAAAGGGAACCCTGTTACACTGTTGGTGGGAATGCAAACTAGTACAGCCACTGTGAAGAACAGTGTGGAGATTTCTTAAAAAACTGGAAATAGAACTGCCATGTGACCCAGCAATCCCACTTCTGGGCATACACACTGAGGAAACCAGATCTGAAAGAGACACGTGCACCCCAATGTTCATCGCAGCACTGTTTATAATAGCCAGGACATGGAAGCAACCTAGATGCCCATCAGCAGACGAATGGATAAGGAAGCTGTGGTACATATACACCATGGAATATTACTCAGCCATTAAAAAGAATTCATTTGAATCAGTTCTAATGAGATGGATGAAACTGGAGCCCCTTATACAGAGTGAAGTAAGCCAGAAAGATAAAGACCATTACAGTGTACTAACATATATATATGGAATTTAGAAAGATGGTAATGATAACCCTATATGCAAAATGAAAAAGAGACACAGATGTACAGAACAGACTTTTGGACTCTGTGGGAGAAGGCGAGGGTGGGATGTTTCAAGAGAACAGCATCGAAACATGTATATTATCTAGGGTGAAACAGATCACCAGCCCAGGCTGGATGCATGAGACAAGTGCCCGGGGCTGGTGCACTGGGAAGACCCAGAGGAATCGGGTGGAGAGGGAGGTGGGAGGGGGGATCGGGATGGGGAACACATGTAAATCCACGGCTGATTCATGTCAACGTATGGCAAAACCCACTACAATATTGTAAAGTAATTAGCCTCCAACTAATAAAAATAGATGGAAAAAAAAAAAGAAAACTTAAAAAAAAAAGAAAAGAAAATGAAGTCCGTGACAGTTTTCTGGGAATTCAAGAGTAGTTCTTTTTCATGGGCCCTCCTTGGTTAGTCTTCAAGTTTGCCCTGGAAGCCTCCGCCGGAGCATCTTCTGTCCAAATAGCCTCTCGCTGGCGGCAGTTCTACTTTCGTCCAGAAGATGGCGGGCGAGGCCAGCAAGCGAGCTTCGCAAGGCAGCCAGGCGCCAGGGCTGCGCAGGTGACCCTTTTTTTTTTAACAGAAGATGCTGGCACCTGAAGCCTATTTGCCAACCCTATAAATGCGCATGGGGGACAAGCACTTCGGGATAGGTTCTCGGGCTGATCCCCGTGGAAAGGAGCCTTTTTGAAAGGGTGTTTCAGGGGGAACATGGCAGCAAGTGGTTAAAGGGCAGGTCCTCTCAAACTCCCCTTTGAATGGGGAAAACACAGTGGAAAATGAACTTCCTATAGAGCAGGCACAGCCCTCAAACTCTCCGTGGCTCAGGACGACATGCTTTTTTGCTTCTTGAAGCTTATTTGCTTTGGAAATGGTTCCCGGCTCCCTGGCCACCTCCCCAGCTGACCGGAAGCTTCTCTTGGGTCACAATTCCTCCTTCTCACAGGTCTGCACAGTCCAAACAGGTAAGGGAAGAGCTTCTGACTTAAGCTCACTGGGAAGTGGTGACAACTGAACGAAATGGCAAAACGGGGAATTTCCAGCACAGTGGGACTTTGCCAAATAGCTCTTTTGCAGGGCTGATGAGGCCTACCCACATCTCCTCCTAGGGTCCGCAGTACTGGCCGAGGAAAGGCCAGCCGCCCCCTGCGCCTGCCGGAGGGGCACAGGTGTGACCGTGGGAACCGCCTCCGTCTTGCGCTAGGCCAGATATTAAGGCTGCAGCCACCCCCCGCCCCCACTTTCCTTCTGACCTAAATCTTCCCTGAGGCTGAGCTGGGCTCCCAGCCAGGGTGTCAGCTGTGGACAAAAGCGCCCTGTTTGGAAGGCTTGGCTACTGTGTTTTCCTATACAGCCCAGCAAACTGTGTCCAACTCCCCCAGGTCAATGTGATAACGCAAAAAGATGCAAAAATGGCAGTGGCCTCCGGCTGCCTTCCAGGAAACCAGAAACACTGCCCCCTCGTGTTTTTACCACAAGGCGATGGGCTTGTTTATAGGAAGCGGCCCCGGCGCGGTCTCCGCCCCTGGCTGATCACGTGGCGGGTGCTGTGCTGGGTGCTCCGCAAGCTGAGCTTGCCCTATTTTTTTCTGGCTGGCTGGGGGAGCCGACCATTACTCACTGCTTCTCCCCCACCCTCCACAACCATGGTCCGTACTCCCCGCCCCCTACCTCTTCCTCCTCCTTCCAGCTCTTCTGCCTCAGGCTTTGCAGGGGTCCCAGCAGAGGGCTGGACTAGGCTGGAGACCCAGGCGAGTTGTGCTGCAACTACCCGCTGCTGTGTGGACTTGGGGAGACGGCTCTTTCAGCTCTTTGCCTGCAGGCTCTGCTCCTGCTAAACGGCAGTAATGACACATGCCCAAACTTGTCAGTTGTTTGCAGGCTGTGTTAGTATGGCTGGTCCACAGGACAAATGGGGTGTGCAGTCAGGGTGGGCACGGCTCTCTGCGGACCTGGACGGTGGGAGGAGGAGGGGAGGTGGAAAGGATGAGAGGGACTTAGTTCACATTATGGGGGAGGGAGTACCAGGTTGGGGAAGTGGTGGGAACAATGGCACAATGACAGGAATCCATGGAACATTTCCTAGGAACAGTGGGGACGTCATTCTGGCTTAATCAAAAGCTCTGCATGTGTGTGTGTGTGTATACACACCCGTGCAAGCATGCCCATAATGGGGACACGATGCTGGAAATTTGGTTGGCAGCCCAGTTACGGGGGGCCTTGAAGTCGCAGCTCATTACCTTAGGCAGCATTGCAAGTTGATGAGCAAGGATCACATGCAAAGGAGTGTGAGGAAGAGAATGTGGCCGTTTGCGTGAGAGAGGATTAGGAGAGATCAACTGGAGGGACCCATTTTGGAGGCCCCTGTAAGTTCCAGGCCGCAGAGGATGGTGCGAGAGACCAGGATGGCACCCCAGGGGACATACATGAAAGCCATCGTGTAGGAAGGGCCAACAGGACTTGACTGAGGTTAGGCCTCTGAGACGGGAGGCTGGTGGGACTGTGGAAGAAGCCAGCAAGGCTAGAGAAGAAAGCCTGGCGAGGGGAGAATAGTTCAGCTTCAAAGGCATTCCACCCAAAGTGACTGATTTTGTTTGGCCAAATACAAGCCATAACCGGTGAGGAGGAGAGTGAAGGCCCTCAACTGATGGGACTCCTCTAGCAGGCTCTCCTCTTCTGGTCTCCCAGGCCTTTCAGAAAGTGCCTTCCAACCCTGCGCCTACATCCTGACTCGGCCTATAGCTACCAGTCAGTTGAAGAAATGGAAGGCAGATCTTGGCCTAAGTGGAAAGATCCAGGCTGTGCCTGGGCTTTGCTTCACCGGGGACTGTTGTTCCTCTTCCCGCTGAACCAGATTCAGCTGTTTTTGCTGGATAGGTTGACAGCTGAACCTCATCTGGCAGGCTCTGTTTTGGGAATAGAGACCAGGAGGTCTGCCTAAGAAGTGGGGAGAGAAACAAAGGTGGTAGATCCTTTTCTGGA
Source organism: Dama dama (assembly GCF_033118175.1). NCBI lineage: Eukaryota > Metazoa > Chordata > Mammalia > Artiodactyla > Cervidae > Dama > Dama dama. Next base: position 75,018,594 of record NC_083691.1, read on the forward strand.
AGGGCAAAAGGTAGCCAGAGGCGTTTTATCAGAGTCATTCAGACAGCTGCTTGTATGATTGATGGAGATGTTTATTTGCCACAGTTTTCTTGGAATCGCTAATCTCTAGTAAATGCTCAGCGCCCTGCAGGAGAACACTGGTAGCATTGTGAGGTGTGCATTTTCATTCTAACGGAGCTGCAGATGCAGGCAAGACATTGATTAAATATAGAACTGGCAGGAGCAGATAGGTGTAAGAGCCCACAAAAAGGAGCTGGGTGGGGGAGGGAGCACCTGGCTCTGTGGCTCACCAGCCCCTTCCTCCCTCTAGACCTCAGTTTTCTCACCTGTCAAGTGAGGGTATTGGGCTGGAGGACCTCCAAGTTCCTGCTGTACCCGGAGATTCTACAGTTTATTTTGTGTCCTGGTCCTAGCCTGGACCTGGGTTCTGCGGGCAGTGGTGAAGAAAAACACACAGACTTTGGCATCTGGAAAAGGCCACCCCAGAATTGGCCCTCGTGAGCCTCTCGAAAGCTTTTGAATCCGTCTTGGTCAGCTGAACAGAATTCTGGTCTTGTGTGGGCCAGTGTCAGTTTTCACATTGTCTGCAGTTTGGCTCCTATCACGAACTGGTTGTAAGGAGTAACTTCTATGAGAGATGAGCAAAGATTAATTTTCAGAAAAATTTAAAAGCAATTAAACCCTTTTCTTCCAAGGGAATTTTATGTGGACTTGAGATAGGACAGATAAAACTCTGGCTATTCTGGGAGGGGGCACTGAGAGACCCCAGGCTCCTCTGTGAACCTGCAGACTCTGGAGCACAGTTTGCAAGTGACCAGCCTGAGGGTCAGACAGTCTAGTGACAGCTCTGTGGACAAGTGAGGTCCCTGATTCCATGTCCATGTCATACCTTTGCTTTCAGCAAAGGTAACTTAAGGACCAGCACATGAATGCCTCCTCTGTATCTGCTGTGAGGTTTCTGGTGAAGACACTGTACATTGGTTCATGCAGTGTCCTCCGTGGAATACTCCCATGTGAGAAATTTCCCTCAGCAGTTTGTATGAGGAAAAACTTTCTTTCCCTAGGAACTAAAATGCCCTTTGGGTCTTTGTTTGAAAACAAACAACCGACCAATGAGCAAACACGGTCTCCCCTGAGAGGAACTTTTCCATAAGAAGATGTGTGATTTCCTTTGTGCTGTGTGGGAGATGCCGTGGGTTGCCTCTTGGTGTCCATCTGAAGCTCACGTGTGTCTTCCTGTGCCCGAGAGATTGTAAAGTTAAAAATGCCATTTCCCAGGTTCCCCTGCTCCTAGGATTCTAGATTTACATTCATTTCCACCACTAGATGGTCTAATGTAGTGTGTGGAGGCAGAAGTGAAGGGAGGTCATTTTCATGCTGCACTGGCCCTTGCTGGTGACCAGGGTGATCCTGGCTCTGAGTGTTCCTGCAGTCATGACTTCATGTCCGGTCACTAGCTCCACGGGTGTTAGTGCCTCCCAGATTTTGAAACTGGAGTCATGGCAGTGTGCTCTTGATTTCAATGATTCTATGTGTTGAGATTTGATTCTCTGCCATCCTGATTATGGCAGAGGTGGCAACTCCCCTGATGGGCCGGTTCTGATTGCTATTTCTGATGGCCTAGCCTAGAGCTCTCTTCTCACACTCTTTCCATGATCCATTCTGTAAGCACTCAATCCCCTATGTTACAACATGTTTCCTTAACAAGCAAGAGTGATTTCTGTTTTCTGTACTTGAACCCTGACTAATGTTCCATGGTTGTCAGGATGCTTAGATTCTAGTTTGTTGCTTCCTGTTGAAGACTGAAGGGTCTTTGAACCTCAGTTTTCATATCTGAAGCTCCATGGTAGTAATAATCTCCTTATTTGTATTGTAATTGTTTCCATGTATCTCTCATGATTGACTCCTGCCTCCCTCCATGACTAAGAGCTGTTTGAGGTTTTACAGCTTACCAAGCCCTTTCTCCTTTTATGACTTGACTCTTACAACTACCATGGGAGGTCAAAGGGAGGGTTTATTATAATCATCAATACAAGCCCACAAGGTAATTGGTAATGGTGGAGTCAGTTACATAATGTGGCTGAAGAATGAGTGGAATGATCTGGGTTGCTTGGAGGAATTGGTCAAGGCTTTAGGAGGACGTGGCACCTGACATTTGAAGAACTTGATGTCTAAAGAGAGAGAGGCAGGGTGAGGGAAAAGCATGTGACAGACTTGGAAGCCTGCACAGGCGTGCATGTTCAGAGGAGGAGGCAGGCATGAGTTCAGTGAGTGGACAGTGGGAGGGCTGTGACGTGAGAGGCACTGGGACTCCTGCCTGCGGGAGTTCGTTTTCCCCCGTAGATGGCCAAGGGGCAGGAAGCAACCTGAATGATCATACTGAGGCTGGAAAGGGCTGGAGGGGCGAGTTTAGAAGCAGAAAGAGTGAGCAGCCTATGATGGCAGTTCAAGGAAGCAGTGACCAGAGATGGTGCTGGGAGGGGAAGCAAGGGTATTGGATGTGGAGGGTGAGAGGGAGAGATCTAGGACGCCTCCTGGGTCTCTGGTTTGGACACCGGGGTGAGTGGTGCTCACTAAGAAAGGGAGCTCGGGAAGAGGAGCAGGTTTGGACTTACTGAGTTTCAGATTATCTGGTAACCAGATGCTTTTCATGGGTCTGAAGCTGGAGAGAGGTCTGTCTGGAGGGGTAAGTTTTAGGTCACATTCAGGTGGTGGTTGAAACCTTGAGTAGATGAGCTTGTTTAGGGAGAATGTGAAGACTGGGGAGAAAGGAAGATTGAGAACCATCACTGCTTAAAGAAAGAAGAACCTGGAAACAGGAGTAGAGAAAGATATGGAAGGAAAATTAAGGGAGGGGAGAGAGGTTTGGGGAGATGCATGGGGGCACCGTGTTAGAATTACAGGGGTATCTACACAGGTGGAACTCGGAATGTTTCCTTTGAATCACTGGTGAACATGGTAATTCAGTTCAGTTTCCACAAATACATATTGAGTACCTACTATACTATTCCTTGAATGTGGGATTTTTTCAGCAAATAATTCCATTCTAGTGAGGGGAGACAGCTAATAAAGAATGAACAAGTATTTTTATAGCATGCTAGAAGGGTGTGTAAGTGCTATAGATAAAAAAGTCAGATGTATTAAGAGGAAAACCAGGAATGTTGGGTAGGGGTTGTGATTTTTAATCTGGTGGTTACATGGGAGCAAAGACTTGAAAGTGATGAGACCACATGAATATCTTGGCAAAAGCATGTCAGGCAAAAAGCATAGCCAATGACAGGGCCTCAGGGTGGAATCTGCCTGGAATAACCAGGAAGCCAGCATGACTGAGGTGAGTGAAGGAGAGAAAACAGAAGGAGATAACATCAAGGAGGTAAGGGGTGGGGTGGAGGCAAACCTTTTAGGGCTTGGCAGACCCTTGGAAGGACTTTGACTTTGGGTAGCAATGGGATGTTTTGTTGAGGCAAGAAATGATAACAGTATAACTTATGCTATAAAAATACAGATTATTCTGGCTACTGCATTGAAGATAGACTATAGGTGGGGGTAAGGAGCAGCAGGAAGACCTTGGGGAGTAATCCAGGCAAGAGGAGGTGATATCTTGAGTTAGGACAGTGGAGATAGTCAGAAGTGTCAAATTATGGATCTGTTTTGTTTTCTTTCTGTTTGTTTTTTTCCCCTTTTGAGTCCCCTCAGACTCTAAACTTTTTTATTTTGTGTTGGAATATATCTGATTTGGATCTGTTTTGAAGATATACACTACAGAATTCCTGGTGGATTGGAATGTAGGGTATGAGAGAAAGGATAAGAGGAGTGTTCTGAGTTTCTTAGCTTGAGCAACTGGAAGGATGGCATTACCCTCAGCTGCGCTGGTGAGGATTGTGAGTGAAGATATGAGAAGTCTGGTTTTGGACATGTTGAGCTTGAGCTGTCCATGAGGTACCTGAGTGTAGATATTGACTAGATATTTTCAGGGGTGTGGGTGGGGTGGACTCCAGATTGTCCGTATTGAGGAGTGGATTGGAAGTGAGAAAGTGGAGACTGCTATAAGCTTGCCTGTGGAAGAAAGGTGAACTGTATGACTGCATAGTGAAAGTGAGAGGGAAGGGATGGACTGGGAAAATTTGTTTTTCAAAGGAGAAGCATGAGCTTGTTTACAGGAAGAAATAACAAGGAATTCATAGGCTGACAAATACAGAAGGGAAATTGTTCCTAATGGAGCCAGGTTCTTGAGGAAGTCCATGATAATGGATATATCTGAATATCCAGAATGTCTTATGGCCCTTGAGGAAGGGCCATGTGAAAGGTAGACCTAGACAGTTTTCTAGGTAGAGGCAATGGAGGGGCAAAAAGTTGAGAGATTTGAATGTATATCTCTCTGAGATAAGAATTAGGGTCAACGAAAAGAGAAGGGAACTGAGTATGGAAGTTGAGGAAAAACACAAAAGGGGAGTGGGAGAAGTTGAGTGGCTGAGAGTGGTGAGGGTGCAGCTGATGCTGTGAATTTGTGAAGCCCAGTTCTTCACTGCAGTGAGCTCTTCTCTAGCAGTCCTGAAAGTAGCCATGGTGAAGAAGGCAGAGATTTAGGTTAACCCAGGTTTAGGAGTTTATGGGGTAGATGTGATAGAAAGACAAGCAGATGATAGCGCTGGAGAGAACAATGGAAGTGAAACTATGTAGATGGGGAAGGAAGTGAGGTCAGGAGCTGCTGACAAAAGTGGAGAGCCAGGTAGAGTTAGGAGCTCAGAGGTCAAGATGAGGTCAGAGAGTAGGTGTAGTGGGAGGACCTGAGTGAGAGCTAGAGAAATCAAAGATGTGAGAGTGGATTAATTAAGGTTAAGACTGTAAGGATGAAGTGGTTTTGGGTGGTTGTAATATAGAAGGTGGGTCCAAGGGGATGGGCAGCCCAATATGGAAAGGAGGTGAAGGTCCCTGGAGCTGAGAACGTGAAGGACCTGGAGACTAGGATGCTAGCTATTTGCCGGGATGCTAGCTATTTGCCTGGATGCAAAATTCCCGAGATGATGCCGGGAATTAGGGTGAAAAGGAAATCAGTGGGTCTGGATGATGGACTCCTCAATCTAAGTTGGGGAGAATTCACGCAGCTCCTAGAGAATCATGATAATAGGCAACTGGGGACAATGAGATGGTTGGCTTAGCCACCAAGAAGGGAGGAGATTTTTCCCAAAAGCTGAACAAGAATGGCCTCGTAAGTTCATTCCTCTTTCTGAAATTCATCTGCATATTTTTTGCAGCTCTGTGATAGCCTGTCCTTCATTTGGCCACCTCCTACTGCTGACCTTTCTCAGTCGTCGTCTTTTTCAACAGTGTTAGACCTTTGAGGGAAGGTATGATGTCTTCTCATATTGGAGGTACTTAATAAATGTTCATTTAGAAATGGGAAATTGGCCAGATTGTGACTGGTGTTGTTTATGTTACTTGGAACAAATACAAAAATGCTTCATATTCTGTCCACCAGTGTGTTTTCAACACAAACACCCCATCCCCTAAACTCAAGGTCAGGATGGCTGGTCTCACATGGAAGATACAAGAGATATGAGATTCCCGTATGTGTCACCTCCTGGGACCTTATGTCTGGAAGTGTCTCTGAAACCCAAGTGTGCTCAGGTTCCTGGTGACCTGACAACTGTTGAGGAAACACAAGGAACTGGAAAAGATGCCAAGCCCAGAAGTGGCTGCTGGAAACTGAAAACTCGACCAGAAGATCAGTTGTACAATGAACAGCAAACTACTCAAAGGAAAATATTTAATTTAAGGTGGGGCTTTATTTTCCTTATATCAGAATAATACAGACTTTGGATCAAAGCCTCTGGGACTAATGACAAAAAAATTAAATTAAGTGTAATTATATGCCACTCAAAGACTCCTGGGAAGCCATTCAAATATGCAAGTGTCCTGTGTGAAAGGTGATGTTGGTTATTCCTGATTGAGAAAGGCAAGCTGAAGAGGAGGTGGGCTGAGTGGAGGTAATTTCATTTGATAAACTCAATTACCACTTCTCTGTGACTGTAATGGGTTCTGCTCAAACAATGGAAAAATGATTAGGTGTTTTACCCCTTTGATGATCCAAGTGAATAAAAGAAATAACAGTTTCTAGAACCTGGCAACTTTAAGACAAGACCAGATCCTAAATTGTGAAAGATACTACAGATGCATTAATAAGTATTGGACTGACCCATTTAGCTCCCTAGCCATAGCACATGTTTGAATGCCGGGGGCAGAGGAGTTTGGTCGCCCGCTGAAGGCAGGTACCGTGCTTAATACTCTTTAGTATCCTTTTACCCTTGGCACAGACAATGGCCATAGTCGGTTTGGGGAATGCTCTGTTTTGCTGTTTTTCTGATGCAGTTGGCTACCTAGTTTTCTCCTTAGAATGGTTGTAAAAGGCAGTTTTATTTCCCACCATGATTCCACGTTAGCCCTTAGCAACTTAGGTTTCCGTGTCCTCCAGGAAAAGCAAGTTGAGTGACTCCATTCAAGGGGCAATAAAGTGATGCATAATAATTTCACTTGATTAAATTAGCAAACAAAACCATAACTTTCACCAAAAACTAGTTATGAGTTGAGTTGGATTCGCCATATTCTTTTCATATCGCTATGCATGCTAACAAATGTTTGGCCTCCTCAAGTTTTAGCCCCTGTCTTTGTCCTAACAACCTTTGGACCCACATGCCCAGCAGTTTCCTGACTGTCCCACAGACACTTCAGATTCCATCCTTCTCTCCTCCTCTCTACCCTGTCCCCTGCGCCCCTCCCCAGCTCCCCTGTCCAGCTCCTTGCAGTAGCCTAGCCTGTTGATTCCTTCTCAAGCGCAGCGTACCTCTCCCAACTTTCCTTTAACTCTATCCTCTCTTCTCCAACTCCAGGAATACAGCCGTAACTCAGGTATTTGTTACCCATCACTTGGATGGGGGCAGCCGTTTCTCAGCTGGTTTCCCAGACTGTCTTCCTGCTGGCCCATCCTCTGTATTGTTGCTGGAATACTCTTTGAAAGCAAAAGGCAAATAAAACCAAGCCTAATGGGATCCTACTGCACTTGGCATGGTTCTGGAAGGCACAGTCGCTGTATTAAGAGGCCTGATTTGAACCCCAGCTGTACCACTTCCTGGCTGTGAACCTTAGTGGCCTCACTGGCAAAACTAGGACTAAAAATAATCCCTACTTCAGAGGGTTATGGTGACAGTTCAGTGAGCAGACCAGCAAAGATCAGTGCCTGGTACAGAGTTCCTGTCCAATAAGGGTTAGTTGTCTTAGCCTTATGAAAACCCTTCAGTGTCTGCCCGCAGCTCACACCAAGAGTTTTCACACTGTGCTTTAGGAGGGCTGGGGTTTGTGGTGTCTGTGAGTTTTTTGTTATTCTGGAGGAAGGAGGGAGCATTAACACACAAAAGATTATTCAGGGTTTACTTTCACTTCAAAATTTACATTTACGTGTTAGACCAAAAACACTAGTTTTCCCCTGGGCTTTTAAGTTTAACCTGCAAATTTCATAATTAGTCTAGCAGATATTTAGAATCATGTTGAAGGGGGCCCATATAACGTCCACTAGAATATTCAAACTGCCTTTAAAATTAAAATTCTATTAAGTGCTGCCACTATCCAACTAATCAACACTATCTTCTGAGGTATTTTGTAATTTTTAAAATATGTGAAATTAAACATTAAGGTCATTTCTGATATTCTTTTTAAAAAATTCCTGACATTCTTTATAAACCTAATGCATCTTAGAATTTTCAACTTAAAATCATTAGTGTAAAAGTAATACGCACTATAAATTAGAATCACAAGTCTAATTTGCTAGATACTATAATATGTAAATCCTCTTAAACATTATATGGACTTAGACTAACACATATTTTTTCTCAATTTAACATTTTACCTTTAGTATCGATTTGATTTATTTATTTCTATACTTACTTAATTTTGGGTTTCTCTGGTAGCTCAGCTGGTAGAAAATCCACCTGCAATGCAGGACACCCCAGTTCGATTCCTGGGTTGGGAAGTTTCCCTGGAGAAGGGATAGACTACCCACTCCAGTATTGGGCTTGTATGTTACCTTAAAGAGTCCATCTGCAATGCAGGAGACCCTGGTTCGATTCCTGAGTTGGGAAGTTCCCCTGGAGAAGGGATAGGCTACCCACTCCTATAATCTTGGCCTTCCCTGGTGGCTCAGATGGTAAAGAGTCCACCTGCAATATGGGAGACCTGGGTTTGATCCCTGGGTTGGGAAGATCCCCTGGAGGAGGGCCTGGCAACCCACTCCAGTATTCTTACCTGGAGAATTCCATGGACAGAGCAGCCTGGTGGGCTGTAGTCCATGGGGTCGCAAAGAATTGGGTGCAGCTAAACACAGCACATATTTAATTTTGTTATTAAAAAAATTTTTTTTTTTTTACCATGCCACTCAGCATGCGGGATCTTAGTTCCCTGGCCAGTATTCGAGCCTATGATGGGACATGGGCACACATGTTGCTGGCGTGGTCATGGCAGCTGCTGGCCAGCTTTGGACCTTGAGACATCCTGGTGACCAGAACACCCTGGCCGCAAGAAGTCTGAGATGAGCGAAAGTCGATTCTTTCTTTCCCAGGCCATCTACTTATGCACATTTGAACCATTTTCCACACTCAGATCAACCCAAGCCTTGAGATTCTGAGTCACCTTTATGGATCCAAATCTTAAAAGGGGAATGATGTCACTTAATTCTCTTGCAGTTAGATCTTCTGGGCCCAGGCAGAGGACATGTTTGTTTTGGAAAGGGACAAACTTTCACCCACTTGAATTCCTTTGCCTCCAAAATTAGTGTTAGGGGATGACCACAAGCTTTCCATATTTCTTACCCTTTGTCTTGCCAGACAGATTGTAAATGCCCCCAGGGCCGCCTTTGACTTCTGTGTCCCTGGCAAAGCCAGCCTCCACAGGAGGTTCAGAGGAACTCTCAGAAGCCTCTAGGACTAAGACTGTTCTAGATCTTTTCTGACTTGTGTGACTTAGGAAGGTAATTTAACCTCTTGTATGTTTCCCATTCCTAAATGGGGATTACACACATTAACTGCTTTCTAAGAGTACTATTATTATAAGCTTGAAATGAGCTAGGATTTCAGTGAAACCATGCCTTTATTTATTTAAAAAAATTATTGTTTTTTGTCTGGGCTGCACAGCCTGCCGGATCTTAATTCCCCAACTAGGGGTTGAACCTGTGCCGCATGCAGTGGAATCGCAGAGTCTTAACCATGGGACCACCAGGGAAGTCCCTATAGTTAATTTTTAATCTCCTAGTGTTAGGGTTGGGAAGATCCCTGGAGGAGGGCACGGCAACCCACTCCAGTGTTCTTGTCTGTAGAGTCCCCATGGACGGAGGGGCCTGGTGGGCTCCAGTCCATGGGGTCGCAGAGAGCTGGACACGACTGAGCGACTAAGCGCACAGTGTTAGAAAGGCACTTCTCCAATAGTGTTATTTGTGTTGTTGTATTATTTCAATTTGAGTGACTCAGGGCTTCTGACACAAGTTTCTCATCAATCAGAGAAAACCCTGACCAGGCCACAGGGCTTGATTCTTGCCTCTGATCCTGGAACACAGTTCTGTTCCCTGACCTCCAACTGGGCACTGTAAGCCCATTCCTCTACATCTAGTAGCAAGTTACACATTGCCTAATTTTTGTGACAGTTTATTACTTTGCCAAGGTTACAACAAACTCTGCCACTCATTCTGTTAAAGTTTGCATTTTTAGACTGACTTGACATGTTTGAATGAATTTTGCTCCTGGCTCTTTATGCCCTTGCAAAATAATTTTATAACCTCTTTGAATTTTATCACCTGATTTAGGAGCTGATAAACCTTTTTATCCCCTGCATTTTTCACTGTGGCATGGCTTCCACTAGAGCAGAGAGTAAAATGACCCACAGTCCTGACTGCCACTTCTGCCCAATATGGACTACCAGGAATTCGATTGATCCTCCTGCCTAAAATTCCTTAAAAAACAAACAAATGAACAAAAAACCCAGACAAAATACCTCTCAAGACTTTGGATATCAGGCAACAAAGAACAGTAATCCTTGAAGGACTGATAAATGAGTAAGTCCTATAATTTCCCCAGGTTACTGCCTGGGGAAGAATTTCAGGCTGTGGATTAGGGAAGGGGAACCTGGAAACTGGCAGTCTTGAGTTAAGGAGATAGAACTGAAATCTAGGGAGGCCAAGATGGCTAGACTTTTTGGAACAGTAACCAGAAGACAACTGCGCACAGTTCCAGAGATCTGTAGAGGGTCCCCCTCAAACATGATGTTGAGTATTGATCAATGCATGCATGTGAGGAAACTACCTGAGGCCTGGGAAAGAACCACCTGAAGGTTTAGAGGATCAGATAGTCACCAGACATCACATGTAGTTGAGCATAGTGCTTAGTCCCAGTGGCCAACTAGAAACCCCATAACTTACAGGGTATAGGTTAGAGTAACTGAGAAGGGTTTTCCCTTGGTAATGGGGAAAATGCACCCTAGACAAAATGCAGTTCTGGTTCATAAAGGAAAGGCCTGAATGAATCAGTGCTTTCAAGTAACTCCATCTTAGAACAAAGCTTGAAAATTTTTGTAAGGATACAAAACATTCAGTACCCAGCAAGATAGAATTCACAATGCCTGGCATCCAACCGAAATTTTCTAGGTGTGCAAAAGAAACAAATGGAAATACAGCACATAATTGGTAAGATCAATCAATTGAAACTAACAAAAAAATGATATGGATGATAGACCTTGTGAGCAGAAGTTAAAACATTTACTGTAACAACATCCAGTATGTTAAAAAGCTACATAAAAGGTGGGACATATTAAGTAGACACCTGGAAAATATATTAAAAAAGACTTGGATTGAACTATTAGAGGTGAAAACTGTAATGTCTAAGGTGAAAAATACACTAGATGGAATTAATGGCAGGTTATAAATTGTAGAAGAAAAAATGAATTTGAGACAATAATGGAAACTATTCAAAATGAAATAGAGGGCAAAGAGACTGGAAAGGAGAAAAGAAAGCACAGAATCAGTGAACTGTGGGACAACTTCAGGAGTCAGTTATACATGCACTTGGTATAGTGCAAAAAAAACCATGAACACTAAATCAATGCACATGATAATCAAATTGCTTACTACCTATAGCAAAGAGAAAACCAACTGAGCAACCAGGGGAAAAGGACAGAGGAACAAAGATAAGAGTGATAACAGGATTTTCATTGGAAACAATGTAAGTAAGATGACAGTGGAACAATATCTTTAAAGTACTGAAATTAAAAAAAAATACATAGAATTCTTTGCCCAGTGATATATCCTTCACTGTGAAATAAAGATTTTATCAGACCTAAAAAAGCCTAAAAAAAGTCATTATCAGCAGACCTGCATGACAAGAAATGTTAAAGGATGTTCTTCAAGTAGAAGGAAGATTATATTAGATGTTTCCAGGCAAGAGTACTGGAGTGGGTTGCCATTTCCTTCTACAGGGGATCTTCCCGGCCGAGATCAAACCCGGGTCTCCCACATTGCAGGCAGACTCTTTACTGTCTGAGCCACCAGTGAAGCCCATATTAGGTGTTATCCTGGATCAATGTAAGAAATAAAGAGCACCAGAGATAGTAGTAACTATGTGGGTAACTGTATAGGCTTTTTTTTTCTTATTATTTAAACATCTTTAAAAGATCATAGAATTTTAAAGCAAAAATAATGTGTATTATAACTTGTAGAATTAAAATGTATGACAATGATAGCACAGAGGACTTTCACATTAAGAAAGCAGAATAAGAAGGGCAAATAAAACCCAAAATGTAAGCAGAAAAGGGGAACTGGTAGAGACCAAGGAGGAAATCAGTGAAAAAGTAAATATACTCAGACTCCATAAATGTAAAAATATCAAAAGCTGGTTCTGTGAGAAGATCAAGAGAAATGATAAACCCCTTGTCAGGCTTAGCAGGAAAAACAGCACAGATGATTCCAATATTGGGAATGCGAGGTGATGTCACTTTGAAGAGTAATAAGGAAATATTATAAACAACTTTATGTCAGTAAATTGATAATTTGGATGAAATGAAAAAAATTCTTTGAAAGATACAAAGTATCTTCTTTTGACTCAAATGAATAATTCAAGTATTAAATAAACTGAATTTAAATGTGCTTTAACTGTATTAGAATTATGTTCTTAACCACATGCTGATTTTCACTAGGCTGGCTTTCTTTCCTGTTTTTCAAGCAAGCATGCATGCTTCTGTGTTCATGTGCCTGTGTGTGTGCCCATGAGAAGTTTTGCACATGTTTTCTATAATTAAAGTATTTTAAAAGTTTTATGAAAAGGAAGCTTCCTTTCCATGAATGCAAAGTACTTGAGGGGAAAGGTCTGTCCTCCCCAAGGACTGAGTATATGGATATATAAAACTTGAAACCACTCAGTTCCCTTCCTGTTTAGAACTCCAAGCTTCTGAGTGTTTGCAGGGATTAGGAGAGTGCTGTCCCAGGCTCTTGGCTATGGGAAGTCACAAGTGCTCCTGTTGTAAGGAGCAAGATACGTGGGAGGGCCAGAGTCAGCTCACTGGGTCGGCTGGGTGCCTGGGAGCTCCCGTGTTTCCTGGGGCTCTGCTCCTGCCCCAAGAAAGGGCTTTCAGGGCTGAGGCTCCAGTGTGAGATGGGGTGCTTTCCCTGGAGTCCTGGACAACTTGAGTTTAGGGCATCTTAGGCTGTCCCACTTTAATTAGTGCAGACTAAGCGTAGTGCCCTCCTCTCTCGAGGGTCACTGGCTGGAAGCTAGGTGACTGGGAAAAGGCTCACCCCTATTGCCTGAGAAATGTATAAACAGAAAAAAAAAAAACAAAAAACAGGACCATTGGAGGACGGGGACTGAGGGAGACTCAAAAAGGACACTGGCAGTGAAGAAGCAGGAGGACTGGAGACACTGGAGTGAGCTGGGGGCACAGAGTGGGCTCCAGGAGGGCTGAACCTCTGGCTCATGAGTGCCCCGGGCTGGGGAGAGAGAGAGTGCCCCGGGCTGCTTTCTGATACACGTGCTGCATAATATTCTCTGTTACTTAAACTTTTAACATTCCTCTGTGGTTAGAGGAGTTATTCTGTGTTTCAGATATTCATAGATGATTCTGGCGAAGGGGGCTATGGCTGCCAGCCACATTCCAGAAACTAATACCTTGAAGGATTTGTATGACAGATTACTTTGATTTGTGTGTTACAGATAAGCTTACAAATGGCATTCCTATTGGATTATTAAGGGCTACTTAGGCTGTTTGGGAATGCCTCTGTTTGGAGTTGAATTCCACAAGTCCCTGGGGAGCACACGCTATGGGTCCCCAGCCTGTGCTGGATTCCCTGGGCCTGGGTTCCAGGCCCTGCCAGTGGGAGCTTACTGTCCAGTGAAGGAAATGGGGGCAAATGAGAGGAGGATCAGAGAGAGACAAGATTGACAGAGTATGACCCACAGAGGCAGGGCCAGCGTTGGCTGGAGTTTGGGAAAGGACGGATCCTAAGCCAGGTGGAGGTAGGATGGATACCAGAGGGTGAACACTGGGCTCCATGGTCTATTTGGCCACCATACGATGACTTTCCCCCTGTTATGAAATGTTCAACAACTCCAATGAAATTGACGTGATTGTTCAACCAAGTGAATAAAAGTCAGTGTCTAGGGGTTTAGGATTTAAGGGACTAGAAATGCCTCTGTGGTTCCATCTGGGAAGACCCTTTAGGATCATCATGGGGGGGGCATCAGGCCCAGTGGAGGGATGTGAGCGGTCCAGGGCCCCTGCACATGTATTCCTAGGCACTGTTTTCTCCAGGGAGATGGGAGAGGAGGGGGTGCATTGGCTTTGGTCTGCAACGTTGAGGTCATCAGTAAAAGTTCTTTAGCTTTCCTCAAAGGTGAGAGAGATCTCTTCAACTGTCAGATTGTGGGGAATGTTAGGTGATAGCTCAGGAACACTTTGGGGAGAGGGTCCTATTTTGAATTCTTTGATTGTGTGCTCTTTTGTAAGAATTGAGGGTACCAGAAGACAGGGATGGGGTCCAGAGAGCATGACTTTCCAGCACACATTTCTTCATGGATTTCAAATTCTTTCTTCAGGCTGCATAGCATTGCAATGCATGAACAGGTCAAACTTTAACAAGATATTAATAGTGCCCTTGGATTGGAGAGCTGGGTTGTTACTATTTATACACAGTAGGGCCATGTCAAATTTAATGATTTCTGGAAAGAGGAATGTCTTAGGTGCAAATTAGAAAACAATTTAAGAAAGGAAATCTGAGCCATGGGCTCCGTAATTGGGCACAAAACTGGAAACCAGTGTAAGAATGGCTGCAGTCAGCTGTCCCGTCTTCCAGGATGCTCTGGAGTTTGTTCTGAACCTCTGCCACTGCCCTGTGTGAGGTTCACCCAGCTGCTGTGTACTTGCAGTGACTGCATTTTATTCTTCTCTGTACAGCACAAGAAGGGTGGGCCCCTCTCTATGATAGCCTGATCAGAGAAACGGAAACTAACAATGGTATTTTTCTACTTTGTAAAAGGACAGTTGACTTTGCAAAACCTTTAACTGATCGTCTCTATGCATCAAAACTGTTATACTCGATCACACCCGTAAAGACTTCTGACTGGGAGAGGAGATGAAAATTAGGGGAAACTTTAAAGCAAAAGCCTGCAAGTCCCTGCCCCCTCAATGGAAAAAGCAATGAGCACAGTCAAAGCACAAGATTCAACTGTGGTTTGAACTCAGGCAAGTTAAAAAAAAAAAAAAACACACAAAAAAACCAGCTAGAAAGTAACGCAAACAGCATTTGCTGAGCTTCATTGTCAGTTCTAAGGTAGACCTGCAGAATGTCGGCCTTGACCCCTTGCCCTGCGGAGTGTATGAGGCTCTCCTGGCAGATGGGCCCAGAGCCTTTGGGTCAAGAACATTTCCTGGGTCAGGGAGGTCACTACCCCTGTGAGATGCCTTTGGATGATTTTACTGTGGGCTAGCCCTTCTTCCAGTGGCGATGTCATCTGTCTCCCTCGGAGCTTCCTGTGGTGGCTGTCAGTTCTGCTCTGTGGAGTGACACCAACCAAACCTACCCTTTCTCTCCACCTTTCAGCTGCTTGTGGTCATCATTGTGCTTCTCTCGAGTCTGCTCCTGTTCAGCCTAAGTGCCCTCATTCCTGCTTGTTCATCAGACAAGGTGCCCAGACCCTTGCCATCCTTTTCTGTGTCCCCCGGCAAAGGTCCATCTGTCGATACCTAGAAAGAAGTGTGAGGCTCGTAATGATGTTTTGGTGACTAGGGCTTGATAAGCAATCCTACTTAAAGCCTCAGTGGGGAGGAGAAACCTCCCCACAGTGACTTTTTCTTCTTTGTGGGGGCAGTGAGAGTAACAAACAGAAAAAAGCAGACCTACGGATTCCACCTCACTTTAGTTATTCGTTGGCTATCTGAATAATGGGGCTGGTTACTTTTCCAGGTCATCAAGTGTTGTGAGGGGAAGCATCAGAAAAGAAGAGTTGGGCCTAACCTACCTCTGCCCAGATAGAAAATAGGATCTCTTTCATTCGCAGTCCTAGAATGTGAGAGTTGCAAGATTCTTGGAGGTTACTTCCATCAAACAACTGATTGTCGTATGACAAAACGAATGCCCAGAGAGCTTCAGTGACTTGCCCAAGGTCACAGAGAGATTTAACAACAGGCCCTAACCTAGAGACCAAATCTCTAGGGTTCTTTCTATTAATTTCTGCTGCCTTTCTGTCTCTCCTCTGATGTTTTCAGACTCAACCTCTGTACTTCCCCCCTCAGGCCACGAAACCTCTGTCCCTCTGACCATTACTCTTACCTGAAAGCTTCATTTTGAAAACTCAAACACCCAAGTCAGAAGATGCCTTGGCACTTTTTTTTTTCCCATGAGAATATTTTGTGCTGTGGTTTGTGAAGGAAGCTGACTTTAGCAATCTAGGTGATGTGGTGGTTATCAAGAGAGAGCAGTGGCCGTTGAGATAATGTATGTGTCTAAATATGTCAGCAGGTACAAGAGCTTGTCCCTCTGGGGCTACAGGAAGTGTGTTCACCCAAATATACAGGTCACAGGTAGGTCAGAGGGACAGCCCAGGTCCCAGGGGTCAGATCAGCCCAGCGTGCTTTCATAGACATGTGGCCTCTCTAGGGTGAGAGGGACAGTAATGCCCATCTCCAGAAAATTCCATAGTGTTCTTGTGGGCACCTGTGGAGAAAACTCATTGAAACAAAGTTCTGCAGAGTCAAGGGCCACTTTTAACCTCGGGCCTCTCGCTGTCTCTAGAATGTGTCGTGGACATTCCCACTCGTTCTTTTGTTTCTCTATGCTTTCCATTCATTCACTCACTCAATAATTATTTTTGAGCTCCTGTTATGCCAGCAGCTTTCCCTACCTATCTGAATTCTTCTCTGATTCCATTAGGATTCAACTGGAATCACACATCCTTCGGGACGCCTCAGTTGTCCATCCTAGCCCAGTGCTCTTGGAACTGCCTATTCCCATCATCTGCTTTGTACACAATGCTCTCAGGGGATAGGCTCTGTCTTACCAGTTGGATAAGCAACTGGTTTAGCTATGTATTTAAATATTTGGTTAGCCATTTGCTGTCAATCAGATTTATGTGTATTTTCACATTTCATTCTTATAACGTTAGGTTGGTATTGTCATTCTCCTTGCAAAAGGGAGAAAACTGAGGGCTCAGACAGATTAAGAAAGGTCCTACTGTGTAGCACAGGGAACTCTGTTCAGTGTTATGTGGCAGCCTGGCTGGGAGGGGAGTTGGGGGAGAAGGGGTACATGTGTATGTATGGCTGAGTCCCTTTGCTGTCTGCCTGCAACTATCACAGCATTGGTAACTGGCTGCATGCCAATATAAAGTAAAAAGTTTTTTTAAAAAAGAAACTTGCTTGTCCTTCTGGTGGTAACACTGCAAAACTCAAAAACTCTGGTTTGCCCATCTGACTCTGAATCTCCTGCTTTTTCACCACTTTATCCTTAAATTTCCTTTTATACCGTATTGAATTGTACACATTGTCAACGACATTCTCATTGATTTAATTGTTCTCAAGTTTTCTGTCCAGTTTGATAGTTACAGAAAGACATAGTCACTTGCAAGCCATTACAGAAATATGGAAATTTTGGACTGTATTGTGGCCATTTTTGTTTCTAATGTTATTCTAATTGCTTGGGTTGAGCCTGGAAGAAGATGGAGAAAAAGATGAGATAGATTTTAATACACTACCCTTACAAAGCAGCTTATTAGTATACTACACAGCTATTGCATCATGCCTTACCCTCCAGAACAAGAAGTTTATTTCCAGGGTGAAGGAGGAGAGGGACAGTGCTACTGAGCTGGCCTAATCAGACAAATGACTAGATAGGTGGCATCTAGTGAAATTTCTAAGTGGCTGAGCATCAGTATCAATGCAGTTCAAGTTTGCTATTTAAATTGGGAATTTGGTGGTGTTTGCTTGTTTTTAATGTGGCCTCTGGCAAGACTCTACTCCAGCATGAGCTTAAGAAATTAGTTCCACTCTAATCTAAAACATGATAAAAGGAACTTATTTACAAAACAAACAAGCTCATAGATTTCAAAAACAAATTTATGGTTTTCAAAGGGGAAAGGTGAGGGGGCAGAATTAGGAGTTTGGGATTAACATATACATACTACTATATATATATATATATATAAAAGATGGTAAAGTGTCTGCCTATAATGGCTCAGAGGTTAAAGCGTTTGCCTGCAATGTGGGAGAGCTGGGTTCAATCCCTGGGTCGGGAAGATCCCCTGGAGAAGGAAATGGCAACCTACTCCAGTATTCTTGCCTGGGAAATCCCATGGACAGAGAAGCCTGGTGGGCTACAGGCGACGGGGTCGCAGAGTTGGACACAACTGAGTGACTTAACTAACTACTATATATAAAACAGATTATCAGTGAGGGCCTGCTATGTAGCACAGGGAACTCTACTCAATATTCTGTAATGACCTATATGGGAAAAGAGCCTGAAAAAAAATGGATATATGTATAACTGAATCACTTTGTTTAAACCTGGAATTAATACAGCATTGTAAATCAAGTATATTCCAATATGAAATAAAAATTAAACAACAAAAAAATAAAGAGCCCTTCTTTATTTATGTGAAAAGAAGGTTATCTATGTGAAAAGAAGCAAAATAAATGCATTTAAAGTCTAATTCTGTTTGTCACAGAACAGTATATAAACAGTAGATCTTTTCTTCTACAGGAGTTTAATTTTTGAAACACCCCCAATTTATTTTACCTTAATTTTTATTATTTCTGTATTACATGTTTTGCAAAAAATAATGCATTTCAGCTGTAGAAAAATTAAAAAATATAGAGACAGAGAAAAATGTCTCTACCTCATTGACTCTAAATGGCTATATCCTATTCCACTGTTTGATGTAGCATCTGTGTGATTCAACCATTAAGGGATGGCTATTTCTCCCCTGGCTGTTAGCTTTTGTAAAGAATGTTATAATAAACATTTTGCTCAAGTTAAAAAAAAAAGACATTAGTTCTACTTTCTTGATTCAAAATTATTCCATGAAATTAGGATCCTTCCTATACTGGGTGCCAGATCAATCTGTTTTTCATAGTTAATCATACCATGCATGAACAAAGAGTTCCCTTCCTTTCTCATCAGTATACATTTTATTTCCTTTTCTTGTCTTACTGCAGTAGCTAGGACTTCCAGTATGCTGGTGAAGAAGAATGGTGAGAGTAGACATCTTTGCCTTGTTCCTGATCTTAGGGGAAAACCCACCCACTTCTCACCATTAAATATGTTAGCTGTAGTTATTTGTAGATGTTCTTTATCATGCAGATGAAGTTCCCTTCTTTTCCTAGTTTGCTGAGGGTTCTTACCATGAATGGATGTTAGATTTTGTCCAAAGCTTTTTATGCATCAATTAATATGATCATATTTTTTTTTTGTAGCCTATTGATGTTGTGGTTTACACAGATTTTTTTTTTTTATATGTTGTTGGATTCTATTTGTGAATATTGGTTGAGGATTCAGATTAAACTGTTTCAGTCGCAGCCATGAATAAATCACCCCCTTGTTCAAAAGCTTCAATGGCTCTCAAGTGCAGTCAACTAAAATCCACTTTCCTTAGTCATTTGAAGCCTTCTATTATCTGGCCTCATGTTACCTTTCCGTGCCTCTCTCCCACTACTTTCTTGACGTACCCTCTATTTCCCAAAACGTGTTATATATACTTTCTTACATCTTGTGTTTGAACATTCTGTTCTCTTCATTTGGAACTAGGCATGATATTCAACTTTCCTCCACTCCCATTTTCTGAAATTCAGCTTTTCTTCTGATACCCAGCTCAAATTATAACCTTTTTTCCATACTGGGAATTGTCTTTTTCATCTCTATCTCTTGAAACAGAATGTCTCATTTATAAGGTACGTATGAAAGGACCTGGAATTTAACTTTGACCTCATTTCTCAGAATCAGACTTTCAGTCTTTGTTTTTGTCTTGTCCCCACCCCCCCCGCCCCGCCATATATTGAGATCATTTAGTCCAGCTTTTCAAGCAGAGTTTCAATCCCCTGTATATTATCTTAGAAAGAAAGTTGTTTCTGTGATGAAGCATTCACTGTCTCATGACCTATTCTGTTGCTGGATTTTGTAACTGTTAGGTTTATGTGATATTTACCCAAGTTTTGCCTACCTCTTACTTCCATTATGGGCTTAGCAGTCACTGGAGAAACTTGTAGCTTTCATAATATGCTTTTAGGGAGGCTTCATGGTAGAGTGGAAAGATATTAGGCTTTAGATTTGGGCAGTCTTGGGATCAGAGTTCACTCTGCTACTTATTAACTGTACTGTCTTGGATGAGTCAGTGGATTTGTCAAAGCCTCTGTTTCCCCATCTTTAAAATGGGGACAATGATATCTTTCTAGGAGAATTGTTAAAATGAATGACAGAGTGTTTGCTTGAAATAAATTATGTAAAGCTTCAAGCATAGCACCTGGAATAGATAAAGTATTCATCAAATGAGAGCAATTATTGAACTCCCACTGTGTACACAATACTAGGTATCATGGGGAATCAGATAAGTGTATAAACTAATCCTTCCCTCTTAAGACACTTAAGGCTAGTTTCAATTGTGTCCTGAAGTTGTTGCTCCAGATGGAGTGAAGTGAAAATTTTGTCCCTTCACTTGCCCAGGCAATGAGTCCAGCTTGGCAGATGAGGGTTGTCATTCCTGGCGGGGACAATGTCACAGTTTTCTGGCATCAAGACTGGCCTGATATATGATCGATTCAGTTGAAGTTTCCAGTGGTGGTTTTCAAAGGCCAGACTGTCAGTGTGATGCTTGTGTGGGAAGGAAAAAGTGAAACAGACCCTCAGGGTTTACTGGTTGAACTGAGTGAGCTGTGGACAGTGGGCAGGAGGGGGTAAAACAAATTGGAATTCCTTAGAACTTTCTTTTCACGTCATCAGAAGACCTTGTGGGGACAAGTATCTATTTTCAAAGACAATAATTCACAGTGATATCCAAACCTTTTCTTTCTTTCTCTTTTAACACTGGTATACTCTTCTCCCTCTTTCTCACGCTAACACTCTCATTTTGTGACCTGTAAAGATAACAGTATGTAACTAATTTTGGTTGGGTCAATGCAGTGTTTTTTTTTTTTTTTTTTCCAAACTGTGAACTGGTATTAAGATTCTAAACACCCTGGGCATTTTATTAAATGTTTGGTGGACTTAATGGACAGTTGGTAATGGCTGCTTTGAACATTTTCTAGGCTAACATGCCAGTGGCTGATTTCTATGATGTATAGCCCTTGGGACTTTGCCACAGGTTGGAGTAGATGTAGAACTAATTCCTGTGGGAAACTTCACTGCTCTTCTTGGCCCCCTTCTGGGTGGAGGTTCAGTGGATTTTCTTGCTGGCTCCAGTCCTGATTAGGCTCCTTAACTTGGCAAAAGAGGACATTGGCCCCACCTTCCACTTGGTTTGTGGCCAAAGCATATTCAGTCTTCCCTTAATGGGAACAATGGATTATCTTAAACCTCAGACTTTTGCCTGATAACTTCAAACTCTGCAGCTCTATTCTTATCAGAAGTTGATTTTAAAGAAATAATGTTCAAGGAGGATGACTTGAAGGATAAGCCATCCATCTGTTTCTCTATATTCTAAATATTATCCTAGAGCCAAAGGATATCATCTGATGGGGGCAGACTTGGACTGCGTTGTCTTGGTCTTTCAAGTAATTCATTTTGAGGAGTTGAAATTTGTCTATTCATCCATTTGGGTGATCAGTCTGTGGGCTTCCCAGGTGGTGCTAGTGGTAAAGAACCCACCTGCCAATACAGGAAATGTAATGAGATGTGGGTTCAATCCCTGGGTTGGAAAGATCCCTGAAGGAGGGCAGGGCATTCTTGCTTGGAGAATCCCATGGACAGAGGAGCCTGGTGGGCTGTATTCCAGAGGGTCACAAAGAGTTGGACACTGCTGAAGTGACTTAGCACACACGCGTTAGTCTATACTGAAGAAGAGCCCTTTGAAACCTGCTGTTGTATTCACTGTGGGTCATTGCTACAGGTGGAATTCCTTCCAACGCACTATATTGGGGCCCGAAGAAAATACTCCCTGGTTTTAGTATCAATACAAGCTGTGCTTCATCTGGGGACCTATTTTTACCTTTTAGAAACCAGCAGACTTGTAACTAGTATTACCCTCTGTGTATTTGCCCTGGGAAGCATACTGTCAAATTTGTGTCTCTCTGCTTAGCATTGTGTCGTCTTGTTTAATCTCTAAGTTGTGTCTGACTCTTTGCGACCCCATGGACTGCAGCATACCAAGCTTCCCTGTCTTTCACTATCTCCTGGACTTTGCTCAAGCATTCTGTCTTACTCTCTGCTTTTCTCTCATTTGTCTGCTTTATTTTATCTTCAATTCAGTCTCCTCGTTGAAACAAAAGTCTAGTTACACCATATGGATTTATATAACTGGCACAAATCCCTTTATAAGCAGATCAGGGCAGGTCTAAATTTGTAAAAGCCTCCTCTCCCTTGATGAAGGTCAGCATGGTATGTGGAAAATTCCAGAGGAAAAAGCAAAGGGGAGGTATTCTCCTTAGAGAACAAAGGTCAGCATCTGTTTGCATCTTAATGCCGCAAAACTCTCCTCTCTTACTGGCTACATGCAATACCTCCCAGCCACAAAGTTTAGTTTTCTCAGGACATCATGGCAGATGTTCCCGAAATGGAAGATGGGGCTCGTTGACCAGAAATGCAGCCATACTGGGTGGAGATTGTGGTCACAAACAAAGCCAAACACATCTTTCGTCATGACCCTACGTTCCCAGTCTGTCTCACCACTTAGAAGACGAGCAGCTGTTTTGAACACCCCTCACCACCCACTCCCCCTACCCCACAGTATGACCCAGCCTCCAGAGTTCCATGTACCTCTGGGGCCCTGCTTGTATCTGATTTTACAGATCTCTATCTTTATTTCACCCACAAAGAGATAGAAGGGCCAGTGAGCTCTGTAAAATCTTGATGAAAATTGGGGGTGTACTTGGGATGACCCCTAGGAGAAGTCATGGACTCCTCAAGCCGAGAATGTCTTCCTTAGCCGTGGCCTGTCCTCTTGATGTGTCCTCACTCCTCACGCTCTGTGCCCTTTTCTCAGCCAATAGCAGTCTCCCCCTCAAGTGCTATCCATCCCTCAGGGCTCACCTGAGTCCTTGACATTCTGTCCACACCACTAACAGTTACCACTTCACACCTGGAATTATGGCAGCCTTAGGCCTGGAGCACGCTTGGCCCTTAAATTCTGCTATCCCTGTAGTTAGGCCATTTCATTTGTCCATGGTTCCACTCCAGCTAGATTGTAAGCTTCTAGAGAACAGCACAGACCTCCTAACCTTGGTCTTTCATCTCTCTCAAACATTCACATGATTCTGAGCACCTTTGGGTACTCACAAGTTTCTCCTCTCCTGTTCTACACTTCCTGTTCCTCCTGCTGTTCCTTCTATTTGTGGAGCTCTGTTTTAATCAGTTCTACGGTGGTAACAAGTAACCTCCAAACCTCAGTGGCTTAGAAAACAGATTTGTTTCCATGTCATGAACACTGCAGGTCAGCTATGGCTCTGCTCCCTCTGCCTTCTCACTGGGGACCCCAGCCAAAGGCAAAGCCCTCGTTTGCGATGAACCGTGGCTGAAAGAAAGAGCAGGAGAACTGGGAGAAACTCTTGTTGTCCCTAAAGCTTTTCCTCTGTCATTTCCACTCACATCCCATTGACTCAAGAAAGTGACACAGGCCGCCCTGACATAGGTGATAGTGTGAACCAGACCTGTAGGAAAGCTCTTAAGCCTCCTGGCAATGGTAAGATGTGTGATCATGTTTCAAGAAAGGGAGCCAAGAGTTGGGAGCAGTGACTCCTTTTACCACAAATTGCTACTAGGTACTTGGTCCTGCTGGGAGCATCACATAAGGCAATGTGTGTCCATCTGCAGGTGTAGTAGTTTTCTGGCATGAAATGGTGTTAAAGTCTAGAGCTACCTGTCCTTCTTTCTGTCCCCCATCTGCCTGAGGGGGCTGTATGCAGTAGAGAATAAGGGTCACCTTTAGAGAGTGAGTGTGTGGTGGTAGTTTGAGAGTCAGAGAGACAGAGAGTACAGTTCATACCAGGTTGAAGGGAGCACTGTTTGAGCTCTTGGATCCATCTGACCTAATGCCTGGTTCACCACTTGTTTCCCCAACATATTTCTTTTCTGGAATAAGCTAGTTTCAGTTTGATTTCTGTCCTTTTTTAATCAGGAGTCCTGATCTTTGTGGTGGATATGACATTTGGGTGATTTTCTAAAAATGCCACTTCAGCTCTAGATCTGTTAACATAGCTTTTGTTTAAAAAAAAAATTCCTTTCTTCTTTCCAAAAGTATTTATTGATCAGAAAATGTTCCAGGTACAATGTTAGATCTGGAAATAACAATTGTAGCTCATTATCTGAAGCAAGTTGTCCTTCAAGTTTTTCCAATTTTTGTTTAGTGTAAAAAAAATATTACATTGAGTTTCTCTTCGAAAACTTTAACAATGTATTTTTTCTGTTTTATTTTCACCTAGTGTTCCTTTAACATGCAAGATAGTTTTCCGTGGTTATAATCATAGTTTAGCTCAAATTTAGAATTCTGCTTTTGCTCTTAACATGAAATTGTAAGGTCTTCATATTCATAACATTAAATTTCTGTTTCTTGGCATGATTGACATTTTGGGGCCCGTGTTATTCATCATAGAATGTTTAGCACGATCTCTGGCCTCTTCTCATTAGATCACATGGAATTCATAACAGCTCAGACAACAGAAAATTTCTTCAGACGCTGCCAAATGTTATTTGCAGGGGCAAAATTGTCCCCGCTTGATATCTATTGCTATGTAAGACTCCTTTGATTTTACACTGTAATTTTTTCTTTTTCTTTTTTTACTGTGCTGGGTCTTTGTTGCTGCGTGTGGGCTTGTTCTAGCTATGGTAAACTAGAGGTTGTGAACTCGGGTTGTACTGTGCTCTGCTTTTCGCTCAGTCACGTCCAACTCTTTGCGACCCCGTGGACTAATAGCCTGCCGGGGTTCTCTGTCCATGGGGATTCTCCGGGCAAGAATACTGGAGTGGGTTGCCATGCCCTCCTCCAGGGGATCTTCCTGACTCAGGAACTGAACCGGGGTTTCCTGCATTGCAGGCGATTCTTCACCAGCTGTGCTACCTGGGAAGCCCGAACAGGGGCTGCTCTCTAGTTATGGTGTTTAGGCTTCTCATTGTGGTGGCCTCTCTTGTTGTCCAGCCTGGGCTTAGCTGTCCTGTGGCATGTGGGATCTTCTTGGACCAGGGATCGAACCCATGTTCCCTGCATTGGCAGGCAGATTCTTAACTACTGGACCACCAGGGAAGTTTGAAATGGTAATTTTCTTAATCAACTTTTATGTTTGGACCTTTAGATTACTCCCAATTTATTGATGATACAAGTAATGCAGAAATAAATATTTTATACTATACCTTCTTATTTTATAAATTTTTTTCCTGAGAATAAATTCATCAAGATCAAGAGGTGGTAACACTTTCAGGACTTTGATACTTATTGCCAAGTTGCTTTTCTAAAGAATCCTACCAATCTTCCCTATGAGGTACAATTAATGAATGTAATCATTTCCCTGCCCTCTTGCTAATACATAGTCTAATATGTTGTAATTTCAATGCAATTTCAGCTTCATGTGAAGATAGGAATCTAGAATTTGGAGTCAAACTGGTCTGGATCAAAACCCAACATTAGCGCTGATAGCATGTTGACCTCAGTGAGTTTCTCAATCTCTCAGCCCTGATGGCCTCTTTGTAAAATCAGTAGAACAATCCATACCTTGCAGGGTTGTTATGTTCAAAAGAAACTATTAACTGTCATTGTCCATTATCACCTTGGATGCTCAGAATACCTCTCCCTATGAAGTAGGCACTGGAATGTATCATTCTTGTTTTATGAAGTCTGGAGAGGGGAAGGAATGTACCGGGATCACACAGGAGATTTGTGCTTCCCACAGAGGTGGAGGTTCATTGCATCAGCGAGGTTGTTGCTTCATTTTGACCATCTGTACCTGCTTCCCCAGTGCCTGCCCTGCTGGCGGCTGTGGGGGCCATCAGAGAAAGAGGTGGCAGAGATTACTGTCTGATACCTGAAATTATAGGAGGGGTAGGCAGAAACGACAAGACTGATGGCTGAGCTGGGTGGAAGCCTGTAATAAAGGCTGTGGGTGCTGTGGGTGTACCCAGGAGGATGGGAGTACCGGGGCCCATAGGGTTAGGGGTAGAAAGCTTTATAGGGACTTAGGATGACTGCAGGTGAGCACTCTGGAGGTAGAGAGGAAGACAAGGAGGCTTGTGGTTAATGAGTGTGTCAGTTAATGGGGACAAGGAGGAGCCAGGACGAATGAGGAGCCCAAGCCAGCACCGAGGGTAGCAGGAGGGTGCTTCGGAGCAAGCAGTGAGGGGGTGAAGGAGGGCAGGGAGGGTGGAGCACAGGTAGAGTCAGGACACGGTGACAGGACGGGCCCTGCATCCTGTCCTGCTGCTGCTGCGGGGGTGTTTGGACGAGGCATGTGTAAAGGAATTGCTGGTGGCTGAATGGACCAGAAATCTGATTTGAGCCCATCATAGCAGAATTATTATTTTTTTAAACTATATCCCTCTGCATAATTAAAAATATTATTTTTTGGCTGTACCGGGTCTTCATTGCTACATGTGGGCTTTCTCTAGTTGCAGCAAGCGAGGGCTACTCTCCAGTTGCAGTGTGCGGGCTTCTCATTGCGGTGGCTTCTCTTGTTGTGGAGCACAGGCTCTAGGTGTATGGCTTCAGCCATTGAAGCACATGGGTTCAGTCGTTGCCATGTGGCATGTGGGATCTTAATTCCTAGACCAGGGATCGAACTTGTGTCCCCTGCACTGACAGGCAGATTTCTAACTGGACCACCAGGGAAGTCCACAGCAGTATTCTTGATGGAGGTGACAGAAATACAACGTGTACAAGTTTTACCTAAATTGGAGTGTAGTTGATTTACAATGCTTCAGGTGTACAGCAAAGTGGCTTCCCAGGTGGCACTAGTGGTACGGAATCTGCCTGTCAATACAGGATGCGTTAAGAGATGTGGGTTCGATCCCTGGGTCCAGAAGATTCTTTTGGAGGAAAGCATGGCAACCCACTCCGGTATTCTTGCCAGGAAAATCCTATGGACAGAGGAGCCTGGTGGGCTACAGTCCAGAGGGTCACAAAGCGTCTGACATGACTGAAGCGACTTAGCACGTACACATGCACATAAAACAGAGTAATTCAGTTACTTTTTAGGTTATTTTCCATTTGGGGTTATTATAAGATATTGAATATAGTTCCCTGTGCTATACAGTAGGTCCTTGATGTTACCTATTTTGTATATGTGGTTTAGTTGCTAAGTAGTGTCCTGCTCTTGCTCCTCCATGGACTGTAGCCTGCCAGGTTCCTCTGTCCGTGAGATTTCCCAGGCTAGAATACTGGAGTGGGTTGCCATTTCCTTCTCCAGGGCATCTTTCCAACCCAGGGATCAAAGCTGGGTCTCCTCCATTGCAGGCAGGTTCTTTACTGACTGAACCACCAGGGGAGCCCATTTTTATATGTAGTAGTATGTATCTGTTAATCTTAAACCCCTAATTTGTGCCCGCCTCTAATGTGTAAAACCTTAAGCAAAAAGAAAATACTGCTATTCGTAGTTCCTTGAAGTTGGAAAGAATCGCGCTGTGACCGAGCATTTTGACTCTTAGGTGTGTGGCCCTCAGAATGGAGAACAGAGGCTCAGACAAAAACTTGTATATACTTGTTTATAGTAGCACTGCTCACAATAGCCACAAAGTGGAAATAACTCAGATGTCCGTTCATGGATGAATGGACAAACCAAATGTGGTGTATACATATGATGGAATGTTATTCAGCCACAAGAAGGAAAGACTCTGATACACTCCATGTGGATGAACCTCGAAGACTTTATGCTAAGTGAAAGAAGCCAGAGACAAAGTCACACGTTGTATGATTCTGTTTACACAACATTGTGAATGTGCTGAATGCCACTAAAACATGTACTTTATAGTGGTTAATTCTATGTTGTGTCAATGTCACCTCATAAAGGGTCACTCCCGCAGCTTTAGGAAGGACAGGCACACGTCTGGTCCTTAGAAACAGCCAGAGACAGGGACCGCAAGGCCACTAGGAGGCTTTCCTGTGCTGCTCCCCATGCATCCGTGGCATGCTGTCACCCCTTGTGCAGGGAATGTGGCAGTTGATGGCATCAAGGTGCCTGAGCATGGCAGCCTCCCTGTCTCTCCTCTGTGACGATGTTTCCTTATTGACCCAACATCCATCATCCGCTCACTCCTGAGTCATTCAAATGCAGCGGAGAGAGGGTCATAAAAGCCTGCAGGGGCTGGTGAACGGGAAGCACCAACAATGCTGGGCTAAGACCAACTCTGGGGCCCATACACAGGTTAGAGTTCGAGGGAACATAAAAAGATGTTGCCAAATAAGCCCACTTCACAAATGTATTAGGAATGTTCAGAGTAAGCGCCGCCTTTCCGAGGAGCTCTTGCCTCCCGGCTAAGTTATTAGGATGAGCGATCTTCCTCCCTGTGTGCATCCTGCTTTCCTGTGCCATCATTGTCCAGTGGGTTCCCTGCCAGAACCCCCTTTTCTGCTGTCATCCTCCCCCACAGTCCACGTTTCACAAAACATCAGCCCTAAAAGATAATCGGATCACGCCACACCTTTCCCCAGACCCTTCAATGCCTCCCCAGCATTTAGAATTAATTCAGACCGTGTACTAGGGTCTGCAACTCTCTACCTCAGTGGCTATCAACCGTGCGTGAGCTTTTGAATCACCTGGAATGTGTTTAAACATACTGATGCCCCAGCTCTCTGCAGACCAACTGAAGCAGAGTGAGAAGATGAGGGCCCTCGGCAGGAGTATTTTCTAGAAGCTGTGGAACTGACTGCATCTTTGCAGCCAGAGTTGAGAACTGCTCTTTATGTGGTCTCATAGCTGCTTGCCTGTCTGAATTCTTCTTCATCACCATCCCCTTCATTCCCACACTCCTGCCACATTGGCCTTCTTTCAGTTTCCCAAGCCCCAAAAAACTCATCCAGACCCCAGGGCACTTAACTTGGAATGCCTTACCCTTGAGTCTTCTCATGATTGGCTCCTCCTTGCGTTTCAGATCTCTGCTCAAATTTTACCTTCTCAGAAAGTTCTTCTAACCCTCTGATCATTTCTTTTTTTTTAAAGTTTTCTCCATAATTTTCTTCCCTGTTGCTTTCTAGCAAGTCACCTTATTTTCCTCTTTTCACAGCACTTGTCACCATCTGAAACTTAAAAGAAGCCTGTTCATATTCTGTCTCATAAGAATGTCAATTCCATGAGAAAAGGGATCTTTGAGAACAGTTTCTGAAATTTAAAGTACAATGGAACCCTTGCATCCCAGTATCCATGTCATTTCGACCTGGGCTGTTCATACGGCTGTTGAGCACTTTATCCAAACTGTGGATAAAAAATGTGTGGGATGGAAAAAAACAGAAGCATGGAGGGTTCTCAAACCATGGTAATGAGGGTCATTAACTTGGCAACTCCATGGGATGTTGTCCACAGAAATGGGAACCAGCGAGGGTCACTAAACATTCCTGGAACAGAAACGCCAAGAACAGGACTACCAAATTGTGTGGGCTAGTGGGGAACACATCACTGCAAAGTGAACTGCACTTTGTCCAACAGCGTAAAACAGCTTACAACAGTGTTATAAGCGTAAAATACACACCGATGTTTTAAAGACTTAGTATAAAAAAATAAATGTAAAATACCATTTTAATAGTTAAAGCTTTCTTAACTGAAGTAATTTACGAAGTCGTGTTTCAAGTGTACAGCAAAGTGATCCAGTTATATATGAATTACTTCTCAGGTGGCACAGTGGTAAAGAAGCCACCTGCCAATGCAAGAGATGCATGAGACATGGGTTTGAACCTTAGACTGGGAAGATCCCCTGAAGCAGGAAATGGTGAAATACTCCAGTGTTCTTGCCTGGAAAATTCCATGGACAGAGGAGCCTAGTGGGCTACAGTTCATGGCGTTCAAAGAGTTGGACATGGCTGAGTAACAGAGCATACACACACACACATGCACTTTTTCAGATTCTTTTCCATTATAGGTTATTACAAGACATTGAGTATAGTTTCCTGTGCTACACAGTAGGTCTTTGTTGGTTATCTTTTTTTATACATAGTAGTGTGTATATTTTAATCCCAAACTCCTAATTTATCCCTCTCTCCTCCTCCCATTTGGTAACTCTAAGTTTGTTTTCTATGTCTGTGAGTCTATTTCTGTTTTGGAAATAAATTCATTTGTACTTTTAAAAAATTCCACATATAAACAAATCATGTATTTGTCTTTTTCTGTCTGACTTGCTTCACTTTATGAGATAATCTCTAGGTCCTTCCATATTGCAGAAGATGTTATTATTTCATTCTTTATTATGGCTAAGTAATATTCCATTGTGTATGTATACCACATCTTATTCATCCATTCATCAGTAGTTTTAAAAATTTTACTACATGTTTAAATAATATTTTTATATATTAGATGAACTAAAACATTAAAATTAATTTCACCTGTTTATATTTTGTGTAATGTGGTTATTAGAAAATTTAAAATTATGTGTGGGTCATATTAAATTTCTGTTGGACAAAGTGCAGTTCACTTTGCAGTGATGTGTTCCCCACTAGCCCACACAATTTGGTAGTCCTGTTCTTGGAGTTTCTGTTCCAGGAATGTTTAGTGACCCTCACTGGTTCCCATTTCTGCAGACAACATCCCATGGAATTGCCAAGTTAATGACCCTTATTACCATGGTTTGAGAACCCTCCATGCTTCTGTTTTTCTCTGTCCCTTCCTTGCCATTCAGTTCAGGTCAGTCCAGTCACTCAGTCGTGTCCAACTCTTTGCAACCCCATGAATCGCAGCACGCCAGGCCTCCCTGTCCATCACCAACTTCTGGAGTTTGCTCAAACTCATGCCCATTGAGTCAGTGATGCCATCCAGCCATCTCATCCTCTGTCGTCCCCTTCTCTTCCTGCCCTCAATCCCTCCCAGCATATTAGTTTATCATTATTTTCTCCTTGAGTTTGCTGTAATCTTTTCTATCAACAATTGAAACTGTGCTGTTTGGCAAAAAAATTTTTTTTCATTATATCTTTTCTAAGAGCCACAAAAACATTTCAGAAGCAACCAAGGAGTTGTTGAGAGTTAGATGGAACCTTAGAGAATATTTTGTAAATTGTTATGTGTTGTTGTCATTGTTCAGTTGCTAAGTTGTGTCCGACTCTTTGTGATTCCATGAACTGTAGCACACTAGGTTTCTCTGTCCTCCACTATCTCCCAGAGTTTGCTCAAATTCATGTCCATTGAGTTGGTGATACTAAACATCTCATTCTTTGTCACCTCCTCTTCTTTTGTCCTTTACTTTTTTCCAGCATCAGGGTCTTTTCCAGTGAGTCCACTGTCTCATCAGGTGGCCAAAGTATTGGAGCTTCAGCTTCAGCAACAGTCCTTCCAGTGAATATTCAGGGTTGATTTCCTTTAGGATTGACTGGTTGGATCTCCTTGCAATCCATGGGACTCTCAAGAGTCTTCTCCAACACCACAGTTCAAAAGCATCAGTTCTTTGGTGCTCAGCTTTCTTTATGGTCCAACTCACATCCATATATGAATACTGGAAAAACCATAGCTTTGACTCTACGGACCTTTGTTGGCAAGGTAATGTCTCTGCTTTTTAATATGCTGTCTAGGTTGGTCATAACTCTTCTTCCAAGAAGCAAGTGTCTTTTAGTTTCATGGCTGCAGTCACTGTCCTCAGTGATTTTGGAGCCCAAGAAAATAAAATCTGTCCCTGTTTCCACTTTCTCCCATTCTATTTGCCAGGAAGTAATGGGACTGGATGCTATGATCTTAGTTTTGTTAATGTTGAGTTTCAAGTCAGCTTTTTCATGCTCCTCTTTTACCCTCATCAAGAGACTCTTTGGTTTCTCTTCACTTTATGCCATTAGAGTGGTGTCATCTGCATATCTGAGGTTGCTGATATTTCTTCCAGCAGTCTTGATTCCAGCTCTTGATTCATCCAGCTTGACATTTCCTATGATATAGCCTTGTCATACTCCTTTCCCAATTTTGAACCAGTTAGTTGTCCCATGTCTGGTTCTGACATACAGGTTTCTCAAGAGACAGGTAAGGTGGTCTGGTATTCCCATCTCTTTAAGAATTTTCCACAGTTTGTTGTGATCCACACAATTAAAGGTTTTAGGTAGTCAATGAAGCAGAAGTAGATGTTTTCCTGGAACTTCCTTGCTTTCTCCATGATCTAACAGATGTTGGTAATTTGATATCTGATTCTTCTGTCTCTTCAAAATCCAGCTGCTACATCTGGAAATTCTCGGTTCACATACTACTAAAACCTAGCTTGAAGAATTTTGAGCATTACCTTGCTAGCATGTGAAATGAGTGTAATTGTATGGTGGTTTGAACATTCTTTGGCATTGCCCTTCTTTAGGGATTGGGATGAAAACTGATCTTTTCAGTCCTGTGGCCACTGCTGAGTTTTCCAAATTTGCTGACATATTGAGTGCAGCACTTTCACAGCATCATCTTTTAAGATTTGAAATAGCTTAGGTAGAATTCCATCACCTCCACTATCTTTGATTGTAGTGATACTTCCTAAGCCTACTTGGCTTCACACTCTAGGATGTCTGACTCTAGATGGGTGACCACACCATCGTGATTATCCAGGTCATTAAGATCTTTCTTGTATAGTTCTTCTGTGTGTTCTTGCCACCTGCTCTTAATCTCTTCTGCTTCTGTTAGATCATTACTGTTTCTATCCTTTATCATGCCCATCCTTGCATGAAATCTTTGCTTGATATCTCCAATTTTCTTGACGAGATCTCTAGTCTTCCCCATTCTATTCTTTCCCTCTATTTCTTTTCACCGCTCATTTAAGAAAATTTTCTTGTCTCTTCTTGCTATTCTCTGGAACTCTGTATTCATTTGGGTATATCTTTCCCTTTATCCCTTGCCTTTTGCTTCTCTCCTTTTCTCAGCTATTTATAAAGCCTCCTCAGACAACCACGTTGCCTTCTTGCATTTCTTTTTCTTTGGGATGGTTTTGTTCACTGCCTCCTGTACAATGTTACAAACCTCTGTTTGTAGTTTTTCAGGCACTCTGTCTACCAGATCTAATCAACTGAATCTATTTGTCACCTCCATT
The DNA here is from genome assembly GCF_033118175.1 of Dama dama. NCBI lineage: Eukaryota > Metazoa > Chordata > Mammalia > Artiodactyla > Cervidae > Dama > Dama dama. The sequence continues at coordinate 75,051,475 of NC_083691.1, forward strand.
GTATAATCATAAGGGATTTAATTTAGGTCATACCTGAATGGTCTAGTGGTTTTCCCTACTTTCTTCAATTTAAGCCTGAATTTTGCAATAAGGAGCTCATGGTCTGAGCCACAGTCAGCTCCAGGTCTTGTTTCTGCTGACCGTATAGAGCTTATCCATCTTTGGCTGCAAAGAACATAATCAATCTGATTTTGGTATTGACCATCTGGTGATGTCCATGTGTAGAACCATCTCTTGTGTTGTTGGAAAAGAGTGTTTTCTATGACAAGTGTGTTCTCTTGACAAAATTCTGCCCTGCTTCATTTGGTACTTCGAGGCCAAACTCACCTTTTATTCCAGCTATATCTCTTAACTTCCTACTTTTGCATTCCAATCCCCTATGATGAAAGGACATCTTTTTTTGTGTGTTAGTTCTAGAAAGTATTGTAGGTCTTCATGGAGCTAGTCAACTTCAGCTTCTTCAGCACCAGTGGTTGGGGCATAGATTTGAATTACTGTGATGTTGAATGGTTTGCTTTGGAATCAGACTGAGATTATTCTGTTTTTTTGAAATTGTACCCACGTACTGCATTTCAGACTCTTTTGTTGATTATGAAGGCTGCTCCATTTTTTCTAAGGGATTCTTGCCCACAGTAGTTAGATATTATGGTCATCTGAATTAAATTTTCTAATTCCTGTCCATTTTAGTTCACTGATTCCTAAAATGTCAGTGTTCAATGTTACCATCTGCTTGACTATGTGCAATTTACCCTGATGCATGGAACTAACATTCCAGATTCCTATGCAAAATTATTCTTTACAGCATCAGACTTTACTTTCACCGCCAGACACATTTACAACTGAGTGTTGTTCCCACTTTGTCCCAGCTGCTTCATTCTTACTGGAGCTATTAGTAATTGCCTTTCACTCTTCCCCAGTAGCACGTTGGACACTTTCTGACTTGTGGCTCTCATCTACAGGCATCATATCTTTTTGCCTTTTCATACGTTCATGGGGTCCTCCAGGCAGAAATGCTGGAGTGGGTTGCCCTTTCTTTCTCCAGTGGACTGTGTTTCGTCAGAACTCTTCGCTGTGACCTGTCTGTCTTGGGTGGCCCTGCCTGGCATGGCTCCTAGCTTCATTGAGTTACACAAGCCCTTTCACCATGGCAAGGCTGTGATCCGTGAAGGGGTGTGTAGTGACTTTGTTTAAGGTGGCCAGGGAGATAATTGGAAAGTCCACACTCAAATGCAAAAGTTAATAAGGTGTGTAAAATATGAAGTGATGTACAAGTCACAACCCCTTTGTTCAGATGACCTACATTATCAGTGGGTAGACAAGGCATAAAAAGAGATGAGGACGTTGCAATATGTATGCTTCATAGCATGAGAGGAGGAGAGATCCCGGGGAGCTGTGGGCTGGGGCTGTTGCTTACAGTAGACTCACAGCTAGTAGGAGGCTTGAATGTAAGGAATGGAGAACTCTTTTTTTTTTTTTTTTTTATTGGAGAACTCTTTAAAGTAACTAATTTGTCATCCTCTCAAGCTTCACTGTGACCCAGAACTACAGGACAAGTGGTTTGTCCAGGTTTAGACAGCTCTCAGAGTTGGTCATCTTAGCATATGGATACTCCCAAGGATGTGAGTCAAGTCCAGTATTAAAATCCTTACATTGTCAGGCTGATTGGACTTGTATGTCTATGAAGAACCAGGAAATAAATCCATTCATTCATTTAATAAGGACACTTAGAGAACCTGCTCTGTATTAGGCACTGGAAATTTAAAGTTGACAAGACACACGGTCACTTGGTACCACAAGGTGAAGTCCTCTGAGAACAAGATGGAGAGATGGAAAGGACCTGGGCCCTCCATGGAATTGCTAAGCCTCTGAATATGCCAATCTTGCAGTTTGCTCTGTGTTTGGATCTTATTATAAGGCATTATTAGTCAAGGTTCCTGTTGCTTGGAGCTGAAAATATCCTAATATTAGATAGAACCAGCATTCTTGAGGAGGCATTTCTACTCCTGACTGGTGTCTCTGGGAGAGTTTATCACATCACTTCAAGATCCCCACTGCCTCTGAATGAGACAAGCTATAGAAAGGTACAGAATTAGATGAGAAAGATGAAGATGAGGTTTTCCTTGGGACATTCACTTTCCACCAATCCCTTTCCTATCTCCCAGCTCCTTACCACCTCCATTCTTCCTGTCCTACCTTATCCAGCTTAGATACCATTTTCTGCCATTTCAGGATCACTCTTGCTAGTATCTTAAAACCCCATCCCACCTTAGTTTTACTGTCAGCTATCTTTGTATATTCATACTTTCCAATATCAAATACATACTTGGGACTGGTCAGCAATTATACCATGTCTCTCTTGTCAACTGTTTTTCTCACATTCTCCAAGGATAATTTAAATCCTTTACTGTTACAAACTTCCATTTCACTTCTCAATATCTCCTATGTTGCTAAGAAAATTGATGTTATCATTTGGGAACTCTCTTTAATTCCCATATAAAATCTATAAACTAACATATGTTTATACCCACCTGTTCCTTCAGTCTACACATTTTTATAGATGACATGCTCACTTTTCTTTCTAAAGCCATTCTTTCCACCTGGCTTGGGTCTCATCCCTTGCAACAATCAACCATTTCTCACTTTTAAGTCTCTCCCATCCTAAAAAAAATCCTTTCTTGATCCCATGGCCTTTCCCAGCTATTGCCCTATTTTTTAATCTCCCTACACAGTCAGACTTCTAGAAGGAGTTGTCTATACTTGCTATAAGGCTGTTGGGATTTTGATTGGAATTGTATTAACTCTGTAGATCAATATTGGGAGAAATGATGGTATCTTTAAAATATTGTCTTCCTATCCCTGAACATGGTAAAGTCTTTCATTTGTTTTCACCTTTACTTTTTGTCAGTAATGTTTTATATTATTCTATGTGAAGGTCTTGCAGAACTTCTGTTAGATTAAGTCCTAGTTATTTGATACATCTTTTTGCTATTATAAGTGGTATTTAAAAAAAAAATTTTTTTTATTTGGCTGTGAGGGGTCTAAGTAGCAGCATGCGAGATCTTCAGTTGCAGCATGTGGGATTTAATTCCCTGACAAGGGATCGAACCTGGGTCCCCTGCCTTGGGAACATGGAATCTTAGCCATTGGACTACCAGGGAAGTTGTAATGGTATTTTTTTTTTTCAATTTTAATTTTCTGTTTCTTGCTTGCATATAGAAGCATAATAAAAATTGTTTATTAAACTTGTAGCAGCAGCCTTGCCTGATTCACTTATTAATTGTAATTATGTAGCTATGTATTTTCCTGTGTGGGATTTATGTCATCTGCATGCTGTGCATTCTCAGTTGCTCAGTCATGTCCGACTCTCTGCAGCCGTATGGACTGTAGCCCACCAGGCTCCTCTGTCCATGGGATTCTCCAGGCAAGAACACTGGAGTGGGTTGCCATGCCCCCCTCCAGGGGATCTTCCTGACCCAGGGATTGAACCCGCGTCTCCTGTATTCCAGGTGGATTCTTTACTGCTGAGTCACCAGGGAAGCCCTATATCATCTGCAAATAACATGTATTTCCAGTTCTGACTGGCTTATGTACTTGTTTAGTACCTCCAATACTATAATGGATAGAAGTAGCAATAATGTGAAAACTTGTCTCATTTCTGGCTTTAGAGGGAAAGCTTTAAATGTTTCCCTATTAATTATAGTGTTTGCTATAGATTTTTATTTTTAGTTTTTTCAGATAACCTCTCTCAGAGAAGTTCTGTTCTTGGTCACTTAGAAGGTGTTTTTTTCAATCATGTAGGAATTGATGTTAAATTTTATCAAATACTTTTTCATGATAGTATCTACTGATACAGTCATATTATTTTTCTCCTTTTATATTATTAAAGTGACAAATTAATTAATCAACTTCATAGTGAAACAAAATCAGTTTGCTTATAATTTATCTTTTTGTATACCACTGGATTCTAGATTCAGTTCACTAATATATATTTTAAAATTTTTGTTTATTTTTATTTGTGGCTGTGCTGGGTCTTTGATGCCAGCGGGCTTTCTCAAGTTGTGGCGAGCAGGGGCTACTTTCTAGTTGCAGTGTGCAGGCTTCTCACTGCAGTGGCTTGTCTTATTGTGAAACACAGGCTCTAGGGTACACAGGCTTCAGTAGTCGTGGCACACGGAATCAGTAGCTGTGGTATACAGGGTTAGTTGCCCCACAGCATGAGGAATCTTTTTGGACCAGGGATCAAACCTTGGGCCCCTGCATTGGGCAGGGCCTGTTCACCACTGGACCACCAGGGAACTCTTCTAATATTTTATATAGGAAATGTTCATCTATGTTCATAGTGAGATTGGCCTGTAATTTTCCTTCCTTAGAACATCCTAGTCAGGTTTTGGTATCAAGGTGATGCTGATCTTATAGAATCAGTTTGGAAGCTTGCCCTCTCTTTTGGGTCTATAAAAGAGTTTATGTACAACTGGTAAATATCTTCATTAAATGTTTGGTAGAATTCACTTGTAAGCATTTACGCTTATAATTTCCTTGTGAGGTGGTTTATAGATTACATTTCTTTAGTAGTAAAATGACTCATTAGATTTTCTATTTTGTTGTTTGTCAGTTTTGGTGTCAGTTTTGTCAGTTTCTTATTTTTCTAGGAATTTGTCCATTTCACCCAGACCTTCAAGTTTCTTGGTTTAAGTTGTTCAGAGTATCTTTTATAATCTTTGCGGTGCATACAGAATCAGTGGTGATGCTTCCCTGTTAATGCCCCTTTTTATTCATAATGTTAGGTATTTGAAATTTCTTTTTTTTAACTTCAGTAATGTCACCAGGATTTATCAGTTTTATTAGTATTTTCAAAGACTCAGCTTTTGGCTATATATATCCTCTCCTGTTGCAAATACCCATCCCAAACTTTTGTGGAGTCTAGGGCAAGAGTACAAATGAAGGCTTACATTGCATGTGTTTACAATATATATTTAAAATGACACCATATATTGCTCCTTAACAAGTAAAACTGTACAACAATAAAACTGAAAACTATGTGAAAGCTGTGGCTTTTAGGGTTTGAGTTGGTAAAAGATCAAAGACAATTGAATTTAGTTTTTATTAGGTGTATCTAGGTGTTCTGACTAATAATGTTTTGATTAAGCATATTTCTTGTTTTAAATAAAATTAATAATTATGGAGTTATAGGCAAGGCTTTCACATAATTTGTGTTTGACAGTAATGCCAAATTAGACATCCTTTCTTGAACCTTTATAGTTCTCAATCTTTAAAATTAATTTTAATTGGAGAAACTTCTCTCTGCTGAGGCAGTAGCAACTGAAATTTTCAATGAGCTACCTATAGCATAAATTCAATTTGGAATAAATAAAAATTTACATATAAGCACAATCATTGTAATAGGGTTGTTTAACATAACTTGTTACTGCAGAAATATAGCAATATATTTTTATTTCATTAAATAAATCCTTATAATTATAAACTAAAGCAATATCTGAATCCCTACATATATGTAAGTTCTTCTTTTCTCACACTTTTCAATGCTTAGACTTTACCAAAAAAACCTGAAAGCAGCATTGTTTGCTCATTTTTTTTCAAATTTCTTTCAATCAAGATTATATTTTGAACTGTAATTGTCAGAAGATAAATTGTAAAAATTATTTGGGAGCATATTTGTATGTGAATGCTTTTCTTCATATTCATGCAAGTAGTTTTATTATTTACATTTCTCATAACTTATTGGAATGTCACATTTTTGCATATTCTCATGTTTCTTTTGACTGAAAAATCATTTTCACTACAAATTTTTAAGAGTTTTTAATCCTTTCTTTTTATAAGTAAAATAGGCAAATGTTGGTTTGCCTGTTTTTTTTTTTTTTTGGTAAGTTTATCTACAGTATTAATAGCAAGTAAAAGTTTATGCCAACTAACTGTGGATTTGCAAATTAAAATCATCTTCCATCAGAGACCACAATGTACTTTTTATTTGAGGGTTTTGTATTGTTTTACTTAACTCACCTAGTGTATTTATTATCTTGTCTAAATTAACTATACTTATTCTAAGAACAGGCTTCCCTGGTAGCTCAGCTGGTAAAGAATCTACCTGCAATGCAGGAGACCCCGGTTCAATTCCTGGGTTGGAAAGATCCCCTGGAGGAGGGCATGGCAACCCACTCCAGTATTCTTGCCTGGAGAATCCCCATTGACAGAGGAGCCTGGTGGGCTATAGTCCATGGGGTGGCAAAGAGTTGGGCACGACTGAGCAACTAAGCGCAGAACAGCACCTTCTAAGAATGTTTAATTTGTGTTTCCATCACGTGTCCTGTTGTTACCATGACATCAAATTTGATCTGTGTTTCATCAAGACTCTCCATATATAATGCTATGTATAGTCTTTGGATTTTATCAAAAAAGTATCATTATTTATTGGCACAGTTGGACCTGATTCTCCTAGAAACAAATTCCGTCCATGTACTCTATCTTAGCACAAAGAATGCTTCTAGGTTTTAGACCAAAATTCTAGCTTATATATCTTTTTATTTGCCAGACACACTAGTGCCATTGTCATCAGCTTGCCTTTTACAACCTTTTAAATTATTTCCTTCATTGAAAGCAATTTCTGTAGTTCTTTCCTCTGAGGCAAAATCTATACTTCTCATGATAGGTGAAAACTCATTCCTGGTTTGTTTCTTCTGTTAGCTCAACTATATAAATTAAAGATTGTTAAATGAAATTTTGTCTTTGTTATAATCTAGTTGAATGAAATAAGCCTCAGTTTTATTATATGCATTTATTTTATGTATTTTTAAAAAACCTTATTAACTATTAACATAATCATCATCTTATTTTGATTTCTTCATCTTAGATGGTGATCGTTTCTTTTAAACATCTCTCATATATCTTGTCAGTCTAGTAGCAAGTTTCAGAGTTGTTTCTACTAAACCTAAAAATTTTCCTTAGTTTGTTGTTTATTCAGCCTTTTAAAAAAGTTTTAGTAATTATATGTATACATTTTGTGTACATATATTTTATTGTCTATTAACCAAGAACCTAAGTCTTACCAGTCACAAGTACTTTTATGGTCAATCTGATCTTGAATATTGATTGTAAAATGGTAGTTATGTAATTTTTTGTCTATAGTTTCTTTATTTGAAATAATTTTAGTATTAAAAATTAATCTTCTACCATATTTTTCCAGTGGGAAACTGTAGACCTCAGTTTATATCAGATTGTGCTTTGTAAGAAGTATTCTCTTGCTGTGAGAAGATGAGGACCATTTCCTAGAGTCATTGTCCAGTAAGTACAGTAAAGTTATAGAGGATTCTTCTTTCATAGCTAATATCCCAAATTTATGAATGCAGCTTTTTCCCTTTTAATTGGTATGGCTAGAATTTAATTTGTTGCTTCTGAGTTGTGAATTGGATCAGTTCTTTTCATTGTCATTGTTTTGAACAGCAATCAAAATCTTTTTCTGTTACAAAAGGCTCATCTGATGTGTTTAGATTGTAGATTTGAGAAGAATCATTTTCTTGCTCATTTTTACTATCTTGGTAAAAAATGTAAGACTTCATTAAGTAAATTCTAATGTCTTTTTACTCATTCTGTTTTGGATCACATTTGACAGATGTTTGTTTAGTTTCATTGCTTCTGTTATTTAGAACTTTAAGCAGACCATCACTTTGGCTATTTTTCTGTGACTTTTTTCTTTTCAATTTTTTTTCGTTTCCTGAGTTCTAGTTTTCCATTTTTAGCATGATCTCCACTTCTACACATTCTCAAAGATTTAAACCATAAAAATTTAATGCATTTAAATGAAATATGTGTCCAGATATATACATATAAAATTGAATATATTTTCATCAAAAAGTATAGCTAATATTAAAAATTAAAATTACCTTTCATATATGTATTTAAAAAGTTACTTATTTTTTCTGAACTATGCTAAATTCTTTACTAAAGATAAAAAGTAAAATACAGAGAATAATTGAACTATCAATATTTTAAATTTTAAACAATTTAAAAATTGTTTAAATCTGACATATTGAAATATTTTACAGTTTAGAACATTAAATTTTTATTAAAAGTTATGTACATTTCTAATATGTGATGTTTATCTAGTTGCTCAAAGGAAAACTCAGAATTACATTTTGTGCATATAGCATCTAGCCCTACATATATACAAATTTTAGAATAATATGAATGGCTTAAAACTGTAAAATGCTCCTCAGCCATTGTGATTACCTATTGTGAAATCTCTAGTAATTTGTGAGTACCTCCAGAACTGCTAGTTGGAATATAAAAGAAGCAAGAAAATGTACACTCAGCGCTACTGGAAGATAATATTAATAAATTTAATGCAATAATCCATTGAATTCATCCTGAGAGTTAGGGTTTGACGAGTTAATTAATTTGTGTTTCCTTTAGCCTAAGTGCTTTGTTACTTAAATCTTCCTTTCACTATAAAGGAGTATGCATCTTTGATACTGGCAGTGGCAAAGCCTATAAATCTTCCTGGTCGTCTGATGGGTGGAAGGAATTCTCTGAGAGCCTGAATGATGTTAGTCACGACCGTGGATGTTTAAATTATGCATTGTGTTGGTGCCAAGCAGCAGATTCTCGGTGACAGAAGTGACCATGCCTTCTTTAATAAATTGTGTGTGCGTGTGTTGGGTGGAAATTTGCTTTTTATGCATATGGATAGCCAATTGTTACAGCACCATTTGTTGAAGATATCCTTTCTTGACTAAATTACTTTTGCATTTTTGTCAAAAGTCAACTGACCATATCTGTATGGATCCATTTATGGACTCTTATTTTGTCCCACTGGTCTATTTTTCTATCTTTACACTGCCTTGATTATTAGTACCTTTTTTTTTTTTTTTTTACAGCTTCTTTATTGCTGTAGCTTAATGATATCCTAAAATCATCTCATGTAGTTCTTCCAACTTTGTTCCTAGTTTTCAAGAACATTTGTATCACCATTTGATTTTAGAATCAAATTCTATTAAAAAAAAAAGGCAAGCTGGAATTTTTGGAATTGCATTGACTCTACATACCAACTTGGGAGAAATGGCATCTAAACCAATAGTGAGTCTTCTATTTATGAACATATCTGTTTATTTAGGTTTTCTCTATTTTTATTTCAGCATGTCAACACATTGCTTAGTCTTTAGGGTATAGGTCATAAGCATCTTTTGTCAAATATCTTTCTAAGTATTTATATACTTAGATATATACTTATATTTATATTCTAAGTATATTTTTGATGTATTAAAATATTTTTAAAATTTTATAATTATTTATACCTTAATATATAAAAGTATAATACAACTGATTTCTTTCCTACAATCTTGCTAAATTCATTTATTAGTACTAGTAGCTTTTTGATTGACTTTGAAGGATTTCCCACATAGATAATTATGTCATCTGTGAATAAAGATAGTTTTATGTCCTCTTTTGCACTTTGGAAGCTTTTTTTATTGTTGTTGTGGTTGTTGTTGCCTTATTACAGTGGCTAAAAGTCTAGTAAAATGTTGACTAGAAGTGATGAGAACACTCCTCTTTGCATTACTTATATTCTTAGGGGGAAAGTATTCAATGTGTGCTATTAAGATGTTAGCTGCGATTGTTGTGGCTAGGACTTTCAGAACTATGTTGAGTTATAGTGGTGAGATTGGGCACCCTTGTCTTGTTCCTGATCTTGAAGGAAATGCTTTCAGTTTTCCACCATTGAGAATCATGTTTGCCACGGATTTGTCAAATATTGCCTTTATTATGTTGAGGTAGTTCCATCTATGCCCACTTTCTGGGCACTTTTTTTTTTTATCATAAATGTATGTTGAATTTTGTGAAAAGCTTTTCCTGAATCTATTGAGATTATCATATGGTTTTTATCCTTCAGTTTATTAATATGGTGTATTGTAATGATTGATTTGCATGTACTGAAGAATCCTTGCATCCTTGGGATAAACTCCACTTAATTGTGGTGTATGGTCCTTTTAATGTTTTGGATTCTGTTTGCTAGAATTTTTGTATCCACGTTAATCAGTCATATTGGCCTGTCATTTTCCTTTTTTTATGATATCTTTGTCTGGTTTTGGTATCAGGGTGATGGTGGCCTTGTACAATGAATTTGGGAGTGTTCCTCCCTCTGCAATTTTTTGAAAGAGTTTGAGAAGGATAGGCATTAGCTCTTCTCTATTGGATAAAATTTGATGTGAAGCCACCTGGCCCTGGGCTTTTGTTTGTTGGAAGATCTTTTATCACAGTTTTGATTTTAGTGTTTGACTGGTTTGTTACCATTTTCAATTTCCTCCTGGTTCAGTCTTGGAAGGTTGTACTTTTCTAAAAATTTGTCCATTTCTTCCAGGTTGTCCACTTTCTTGGCAGATAGTTTCTTATAGTAGTATCTTAGGATCCTTTGTATTTCTGTGGTGTCAGTTGTAAGTTCCCCTTTTTCATTTCTGATTTTACTGATTTGAGTCCTTTCCCTTTTTTTCTTGATGAGTCTGGCTAAAGGTTTATCAATTTTCTTTATTTTCTCAGAGAACCAACTTTTAGTTTTATTGATCTTTGCTATTGTTTTCTTCATTTCTTTTTCATTTATTCCTGCTCTGTCCTTTATAATTTCTTTCCTTTTACTCACTTTGGAATTTTATTTTATTTTTTTTTTTGTCGTGTTGTTGTTGTTGTTCTTCCTCTCATTGCTTTAGGTGTAAGGTTAGATTGTTGATTTGAGATTTTTCTTGTTTCTTGAGGGGGGATTGTACTGCACTGTTGGTGGGAATGTAAATTGATACAGCCACTATGGAGAAGAGTGTGGCGAATTCTTAAGAAACTAGGAATAAAACTACCATATGACCCAGAAATCCTACTGCTGGGCATATACCCTGAAAGTGAAAGTCACTCAGTCATGTCTGACTTTTTTGCGACCCCAGTATTCTCCAGGCCAGAATACTGGAGTGGATAGCCTTTTCCTTCTCCAGGGGATCTTCTCAACCCAGGGATCAAACCCAGGTCTCCTGCATTGCAGGCAGATTCTTTACCAGCTGAGCCACAAGGGATATACCCTGAGAGAACCATAACTGAAAAAGACACATGTACGCCAATGTTCATTGCAACACTATTGACAATATCCAGGACATGAAAGCAACCTCAGTCTCTTAACAGATGAATAGATAAAGAAGATGTGGTACATATATACAATGGAATATTACTCCATCATTAAAAAGGAATGAAACTGGGACATTCGTAGTGATGTGGTTGAACCTAGAGTCTCCTATACAGATGAAATAAGTGAGAAGGAGAAAAACAAATATCATATATTAAAGCATATATGGACTCTAGAAAAAGGGTACTTATGAACCTATTTGCAGGGCAGGAATGGAGATACAGATGCACAGAATGGACTTGTGGACATGGCTGGGGAAAGAGAAGGTGGGACAAATTGAGCAAATAGCATTGACATATATACATTACCATGTATAAAATTGATAGCTACTGGGAAGCTACTGCATAACACAGGGAGCGTAGCTTGGTGCTGTGTGATGACCTGGAGGTGGGGAATGAGGGTGGTGGGAGGAAGGTTCAAGAGGGAGAGGAGATATATATATATATATACATATATATATATATATTATATACACACACACACACACACACACACACACACACTTATAGCTGATTCATGTTGTTTATAGCAGAAACTAACACTGTAAAGCAATAACATTGTAAAGCAATTATTTTTCAATTAAAACAAGACATTAGCTGTGATTTTTCTTTTTCTTTTTTTAAGATCTAGATGCCCTTTGTCAGTTTAAAGATGATCTCTTCTACTACTGGTTTGCTTAGAGTTTTAAAATCAGGAATGGATGTTTAATTTTACAGAATGTTTTTTCTGTGTTACTTATATTATGGTTTTTCTTCTCAGTGTGTTAAATCAGGTGATTCTTTGGTCATCACGTGTTACCTTTTATATGCACCATTAGACTCAGTTTGCTGAAAGTTTTTAAAAGAATGTTTGCACCTTCATTTGTGAGAGATACTGATCTACGATTTTGTTTACTTGAGTATCTATCAGGTTTTGTGTAAGAATAACGCTGGATTCAGATAATAATTTGGGAAGTAGTCCCTTGTCTTTACTTGTTGAGAAGTTTGTGTAGAATGGATAGTATTTATTCTTGTGTTTGGCAGAATTCATCAATAAAGCCATTGGAGCTGGGAGCGTCTTTGAAATATATAAAGCTGTCCAGGTTATTTATTTCTCTTTGAGTGAGCTCTGTTATTTTGTCTTTCAAGGAATTTGTCCATTTCATCTAAGTTTTTGAAATTATTGGCATAAAACTGCTCATAATATTCACTTCCTATCTTCTTAATGCCTGTAGAATTTGTAGTGATATCACCTCTCTTCCTGATATTAGCCATCCCATCTTCTCTCTTTTACTCCCGATTTATTTGGCTAACAGCTTACAAATTTTATTGCTCTTCTGAGAACTTGCTTTTGGTTTCATTGGTTTTTCACTATTGTTTTCTCTTTTTCTTATTTCATTGATTTCTGCTCTTTTTTTTTTTTTTTCTTACTTTGTTTGGTTTCTTTTTTTTTAGGTATGATCACCAAGTTCAAGCCATATCCTGTTTTCTAATAAAGACATTTCAGTACTATGAACTTTTCTTAAAGTACTGTTTACTGTACTCATAAACACTGGTATATCCCAATTAGTGGTTTGATATTTTGTGTTTTCATTTTCTTCGGTTAAAAATGCTCCATTTCCTTTGTAATTTCTTCTTTGATCCATGTTTCTGAATATTGGGGACTTTTCTAAATATTTTTTTGTTATTCCTTTCTGACATAATTCCACTGTAGTCAGAAAACATACTTTATATGACTTGAAGCCATTTAATATTCAGACTGGTCTTATAACCTAGAATATGTTCTTAGTGAATATTCTATATACATCTTAGAATAAATAGTATTTCAAGTATAGTAATATATCCTGTTATTGTTGAATGAACTGTTCTATAAACATCAGTTATAGTTGCTATTTTGTCAAGTTTCTTGAACGTGTTTTTCAAATATTCTGTGTCCCTGTTCTGTCTTTTTATTCTATCAATTATGGAGAAAAGGGTGTTGCTATTTCTGACTATAATTTGGATTTTTCTATTTACTGGTATACTTTTATGAATTTATACTTTTTGTATTTTGACTCTGTTATTAGCTCTATGTACATTTAGGATTATGTCTTCTTGATAAACTGACTCCTTTCTTATTATGAAATATCCCTGTTTATCCTTGGTATTATTCTTTCCTGTGGTTATTGTTGGCATGGTATATATATCCTTTTATTTTAAACCTATTATTGTCTTTATACGTAAAGTGAATTTCTCGCAGGTTGGATATAGTTAGACCTTGTTTCTTTATCCAATCTGACATTTTCAGTCATTTAATTGGAAATTTTAGACCATTTACTTTTAAAAATAATTTTTATTGGACTATAGTTGATTTACAATGTTGTGTCAGTTTCAGGCGTACAGAAAAATGAATCTGATATTCATATACTTATATCTACTCTGTTTTTAGATTCTTTCCCCATATAGGCCATTATAGAGTATTGAGTAGAGTTCCCTGTTTTTTACAGTAGATCCTTATTATATATATCTTTATATAATAGTGTGTATGTGTTAATCCCAGTCTTCCAGTTTTCCCTCTTCCACATTTATACCCATGGTAACCACAAGTTTATTTTCTACATCTGTAACTCTTATTTCTGTTATGTAGATTAGTCCATTTGCAGCCTTTTTTTAGAGTCCACATAAAAGTGATGTCATATGATGTTTTTCTGTCTCTGTGTGACTTGCTTCACTCAGCAGGACAATCTCTGGGTCCATCTGTGTTGCTGCAAATGGCATTATTTCATCCTTTCTTTATGGCTGAGTAACATTCCATTGTATAATATGCACAGTATTTTCTTTATCCATTCCTCTGTTGATTGAAGCAACATTTAGGTTGCTTCCATGTCTTTGGTATTGTAAATAGTGCTGCAATGAATATTAGGGTGCATGTATTTATGCACCTAATTTATGGTTCTCTCTGTGTGTGTGTATACACATCTCTCTCTCTCTCTCTCTCTCTCTCTCTCTATATATATATATATATATATATATATTTGGATATATGGGCTTCTCTCTCTCTATATATATATATTTGGATATATGGGCTTCTCTCTCTCTCTATATATATATATATTTGGATATATGGGCTTCTCTCTCTCTATATATATATATATATATTTGGATATATGGGCTTCTCTCTCTCTCTATATATATATATTTGGATATATGGGCTTCTCTCTCTCTCTCTATATATATATATATTTGGATATATGGGCTTCTCTCTCTCTATATATATATATTTGGATATATGGGCTTCTCAGGTGGCTCAGTGGTAAAGAATCTGCCTGCCAGTGCAGGAGACATAGGAGACATGAGTTTGATACCCTGGATCCAGAAGATTCCCTGGAGTAGGAAATGGCAATCCATTTCAGTATTCTTGCCTGGAAAATTCCATGGACAGAGGAGTCTTGCAGGCTACAGTCTCCATGGGGTTGCATAGAGTCAGACATCACTGAGCATGCTGGATATATGCCCAGAAGTGGGATTGCTGGATCATATGTAGACCATTTACTTTTAATGGTATTAATAATACGGTTTGGCTCTCTTGTTATTTGTTTCTCTTTGCTCCATTTGTTCTGTCTTCCTTTTCCTCCTTTTCTACCATCTTTTAGATTTATTGCCCATTTTTTATTCTGTTTTCTTTGTTGGATTATAGTTATAATTTTTTGTTTTGTTCATTTTGTGGTTTTAAGGTTTATAGTGTATATACCTGTTACAGTATACCTTCAAGTAATATTATACTGCTTCATGGGTAGTATAAAAATGTACCACACTTACATTTCCCTCCTCCTGACCTTTGTACTATTGTCATACATTTTAATTCTATGTGTGTTGTAAACCTCATAACACATTGTTATTATTTTTGTTTTATTTTTGTTTTAATTTTTATTTATGTTTTAAAGACTCTAAATCTAAGAAAATAAAATTTTAAATGTTTACTTACATATTACTCCTTTCTTTATTTCTTTATTTGGTGTCATTTTTCTTCTGCCTAAAGTACTTCCTTTAACACTTTTTTCATAATAAAGATTTACTGCTCAATAATTATTTCAGCTTTTATATTTCTGAAAAAGTCTTTTTTTTTTTTTTTTTTGCATGTGTGTTGGTTTTTAAAAGATTTTCATTGGGTCTAGATTGCTAGGTTGATCATTTTTTTTCCCCATCAGTATTGTAAAGATTTTAGTCCACTGATTTCTAGCTGCCATTGTTTCTGATGAAAATTCTGTGTGGTCTCTCTGTTACTCTTTATATAGTGTATCTGTGTTTTGTCTGCCTGATTTTCAGATGTTCTCTTTATTGCTGGCTTTAAGTAATTTAATTATGATACTCTTGGTGTAGTGTTCTTCACTTTTCTTTTGCTTGGGGTTTGTTGAGTCTGAATCTCTGGATTTGCGGTTTGCATCATTTTGGGAGCACTTTGGCCATTGTTTTTCCAGTAGTATTTCTGCCCTCCCTCTGCCTCTCCAGTGTGTTTTTATTCACTCAGTTCACTGAGGCTCTATGTTTTTGTTTTCTCCCAGTCTTTTCTTCTGTTTCATTTTGGATACTTTCTGTTGCTCTGTCTTTAAGTTCACAAATCTTTTCTTTGGCAATGTGTAGTTTTTTCTGTTAAGTTTATCCAGTGTTTATTTTTATTTCAGACTTTGAATTTTTCATGTTTCAAGTTTGATTTTTTTTTTTTTAACATTTTCCATGTCTCTACTTACCATACCCAATCTTTCCTCTATCTTCTTAGACGTATGATATATAGTTATACTATGTTAATATTTTTGTCTACTAACTTTAATTTTTGTTATATTCATATGTTTTTACTGATATTTCCCCCTTTATGAGTCATACTTTCCTGTTTCTTTGCACACCTGCTATTTTGTTTTAATTAGATCTCAGGCATTATGAATTTTGCTTTATGGGTGCTGGATATTCTTGTATTCCAACCAGTATTCTTAAATTTTGTTCTGGAATGTAATTAAACTATTTGGAAAGAATTCAATACCACTTAAGCTTGCTTTGAGTTAGGTGGCAATATCATACCTTTAGTTTAGGCTAGACTAAACTAATGTACATTACTGAGTCAATACCCTTCTGAGTGGGGCTTCCCTGGTGGCTCAGTGGTAAAGAATTCACCTGCCAGTGCAGGAGACTTAGGTTCGATTCCTGGGTTGGGAAGATCCCCTGGAGATGGAAATGGCAACCTACTCCGGTATTCTTGCCTGGGAAATCATATGGACAGAGGAGCCTGGAGGGCTACTGTCCATGGGGTCGCAAAAGAGTCAGACATGACTTAGCAAATAAAAAACAAACAAAAACCCTTCTGAGTCTGCTACCTTATATATTGTAAATTATAAGGTTTTTATTCTAGCTGATGGGAATACAAAATACTCTTAGCCCTGTGTAAGCTCAAGTGGGAGAAGGCAATGGGACCCAACTCCAGTACTCTGGCCTGGAAAATCCCATGGACGGTGGAGCCTGGTGGGCTGTAGTCCATGGGGTCGCTAAGAGTCGGACAGGACTGAGCGACTTCACTTTCACTTTTCACTTTCATGCATTGGAGAAGGAAATGGCAACCCACTCCAGTGTTCTTGCCTGGAGGATCCCAGGGACGGGGGAGCTCGGTAGGCTGCCGTCTGTGGGGTCGCACAGAGCAGGACACAACTGCAGCAGCAGCAGCAAGCTCACGTGATTCTTTTCCCTCTATTTTTTGAGTAGTCGTTTCCTTAGCCTCAGTATGAATGCATGGATTTGTTCCCCACTGAAGACTCAAGGGGGACCCTCTGCAGATCTTTGGATATCTCCCCAGCCTCCATATAGCTCTCTCCTCTGCCCTGTGACCTCTAGCTGTTTTAGGCTTCCCAGATTCCCAGCTCTGTCTCCTCAGATTCTCAGAAAGTCTACCAGACTCTGCCTGGGTTTCCCACCCCATGCTGTGGCTTGAAAATGCACTTTAGGCAGTAAGCTGGGGCAATAATGGGATTCGCTTTGTTTCCCGTCTCCCGGGAATCCCTACCCTGCACTGTCTGGTATCCACTGTCTGAAAATTGTTGTTGTTTTTCCCCAGTTTTTTTGTTGTTGTGGAAGTTGGGAGAGTAAATTTAGTTTGTATTACTCCATCTTGGCCAGAAACAGCTCAACTGGATTTTAAGGCCTCAAAAACACTAACCACACTCTTTTGAACTCAGTGGATATTGCCTTTCTACTTCCTACAGTGAACTGTCCCAGACTTAGCTCAGTACTCTAAATGACACACAGTAATGTGAGCTAAAGCCTATTTTATTTATTTGGCCCCACCATGTGGCATGTGGGATCTTAGTTCCCTGATCAGGGATGGCACCTGTGCCCCCTGCAGTGGAAGCATGGAGTCTTAGCCACTGGACTGCCAAAGAAGTCCTAAGTGACGTCACTCAGTCGTGTCCGACTCTTTGCGACCCCATCCATGGGACTTTCCAGGCAAGAGTACTGTAGTGGGTTGCCATATCCTTCTCCAGAAGATCTTCCTGACCCAGGGATTGAACCCAGGTCTCCTGCATTGTAGGCAGACTCTACCATCTGAGCCACCAGGGAAGCTCAAGGAAGTCCTAAGCCTCTTAAAATTCTCTTTGGTTCTAAAACTGTAGGTACAAAAAATCCAATTGGGTGTCTTAATATGCCTTTAGATTCATTCAATGTTGATTTATTGCCTACTATGAGGCAGGACCGGTTCTAATTACTGGGAATACAGCAGTGAATAAGTCACATGAGACTTCTCGCCTTTCTGAAACTTACATGCTAGTGAAAGGTTGATAGATTTAATCATGTGTTGTTGTGTATTAGTTGCTCAGTTGTGTCCTACTCTTTGCAACCCCATAGAGTGTAGCCTGCCAGGCTTCTCTGTCCAGGAAATTTTCTACACAAGTCATCTCAGAGCTGCTCCAGTCTCTCCTGCCCTTTATGTCTCTGCAGGCAGTTCCATCTGGTGCTGCTGCATCCCTGTTAGAAACTGCAACTCTCTACCTCAGCTCACACAAACCAGCTGACTGAGCATTGCTCCTAAAACAAAAGTCAGTTTTTGTGCAATGAATTATTAACTGGGGCTCCTCTGTTCAACGTTTTACAAGAGATGCAGGCAGGCGGCAGGTAGAGCTTTTTCATTTTAGACCTCAATTACCACACCTTGCGGGGAGGTCAGTTCAGAGTGTTAAAAAAAAAAATGGGGCTGTTGGCATTTGATTCTGGACAGAAATCAGTAATGGGATTGGGCTGAGCTGCTAGCCATGACTGAAAAAAGATCTGTCCGAGTCATTCATTGAGCTGGCAACTTTAAAGCTATTGGGCCTGTGCTATATTAGCTTTCTTTTTTTGGTTGTTTACTTAAAAAAATTTTTTTTTAATTAATTAATTTTAGTTGAAGGCTAATTACTTTACAATATTGTGTTGGTTTTTGCCATACATTGACATGAATCAGCCATGGGTGTACATGTGTACCCCCCTCCCACCTCCCTCCCCATCCCACCCCTCTGGGTTGTCCCAGTGCACTGGCTTTGAGTGTCCTATTTCATGCCTCGAACTTGGCCTGGTCATCTATTTCACATGTGGTAATATACATGCTTCAATGCTATTCTCTCAAATCATCCCATCCTCGCCTTCTCCTACAGCGTCCAAAAGTCTGTTCTTTATATCTGTGTCTCTCTTGCTGTCTCACATATAGGGTCGTTGTTATCATCTTTCTAAATTCCATATATATGCATTAATATACTGTATTGGTATTTTTCTTTCTGACTTACTTCACTCTGTATAATAGGCTCCAGTTTCATTAGAACTGACTCAAATGTGTTCTTTTTAATAGCTGAGTAATATTCCATTGTGTGTATGTACCACAACTTTCTTATCCATTTGTCTGCCAATGGACGTAACCTAGATGTCCATTGGCAGACAAATATATTAGCTTTTATTTTGCTTAGTCTACCCAATTCAGACTAAGCTTCTTGGGAGATGAATCCTGTTAACATTCAGTTAAAGGAGAATTCTGGAAAGTGTATTTGTATTGCCTGCCATATCTATGACTACAGTTGGTCCATTCTTATCTGTTTATACCAGCTGTTTAAAAATCCTAAATATAGGAACTTCCCTGGTGGTCCAGTGGTTAAGAATCTGCCTGCCAGTGCAGGGAACATGGATTTGATCCCTGATCTGGGAAGGTTCCACATGCCTTGGGGCAAGTAAGCCCATATGCCATGATTGCTGAGCCTACAGTCTAGAGCCTGCAAGCCACAACTACTGAAGCCCATGTGCCTAGAGTCTGTGCTCCACAACAAGAGAAGCCACCACAATGAGAAGTCCGAGCACTGTAATGAAGAGTAGCCCCTGCTTGCTGCAGCTAGAGAAAGCCTGTGTGTAGCAATGAAGACCCAGCACAGCCATTAATGAATAAATATTAAAAATCCTAAAAAAATATAAGTAAATATTTGTATACATATAAATAATTAAAATTTTTGGCTTAATTATGTATTATATATAAATTATATAGTTACAAATCAATCAAAATAACAAAATACTAAAGATAGTAAAACTATTTTGGACACTGTCGTCAACATAATGTGGTGACGTGTTGGTCTGATGATTTATTTTATGAAATGTCAAAATAACTTTTGGGCTCCAAAAGTCATTCTAAATTTGTAACTTCTGTTTGAAAGTCCTAATTTTAATGGCCATATATGACTTCGAACAGCTTTTGGCCAATAACCACAAGTCTCTCCCTACCCAAGTTGTGGCTGTTTGAGCCAAAAACCTAAAGGAAATATCAATATTTGGCTGGAGAGTAAGGGTTGGTCTATTTGTTCTGTGCACAGTGGATATATTTATTTTATTTTTTGTTTTCAATCAGGAGCATGAGAACTCTGGGCTTTATTTCTTCCTGCCCATTTTGGGCTATTCACTTGTGTGCTTGGCAGAAAGAAGAACTTGGCGAAATTAGCTGCCCAAATGTATGATTTCTTGGTCTGCCATGCTGGTCACAAAGCAGATGCTCCCAGGACATTCACGGGCTGTCCAGGTGCTTGTCAGGGGCCAGGAAGGTGTATACTCTGTCTAGACAGTACAGTAGCTTTAGTGGCCAGCCAGCTCTGGCAACCTGGGCCAGCCCAGATTTTTCCAGTTCTCTGTGACAGTCAGTGGCTGCTGATGACATGTGGGGCTGACAGTGACCCCTAAAACTTGGAGATGAGGGAAACAAGGGCACAGGCAGTGCTGTGAGGCCCGTGGAGAGTACGGGAGAAGGGTGGATATGGCTCTGGGACAGGTCTGGGAGCAGATGCGGGGTTAGGCTCAGGGCTATTGAAGCCACTTCCAGTCTTTCTTGTCTGGAGCCTGTGTGCTGCAGGGACAAGAATGCTGAGTGGACACTGAAGGCCCTGGATCTTGTGCCTAGCTTGTCATGGGACACATAGTTTCCTCATCTGCAAAACAAGAGGGTAGAATGAATGAATGACGCATCAGGTCCCTTTGAGGACATGTATTCTGTTTTCTATGATCCCCACTTCTCTCTTTTTTTTCTCTTTGCTGTCACCACTTTGGAGGCCAAAGATTTGTGCTATATGTGAGTGGAAATAGGGAAAGGGTGGCAATGGAGGGTGGAGGCAATTTCTCCCCCTTTTGACTCTCTCTCTTTCTCCTTTTCTCTCTCTTTTTCTAAAAATTGAAATATATTGAATAGTTGGTATCCAGTGTTATGTTAGTTTCAGGTGTACTACATAGTGGTTTGACATTTGCATACATCATGAAATGATACCACTGTAGGTCTAGGAACCATCTGTCCCCATACAAAGTCACCATATTATTTACCATAGCCCTTACGTATGTGTGCTAAGTCGTTTCATTCGTGTCCAACTCTTTGTGACCCTGTGGACTGTAGCCCGCCAGGCTCCTCTGTCTATGGGATTCTGGGCAAGAATATTGGAGTGGGTTGCCATTTCTTCCTCCAGATAGTCCTTAGACTGTATATTATATGTCCGTGGCTTATTTATTTTATAACTGGAGGTTTGTACCTCTTAATTCCCTTTACCTATCTCGCATCCTTCCCACCTGCCACCCCCAACCACCTGTTTGTTCTCTGTACCTATGAATCTGGTTTCATTTTATTTTTTAAGAGTCCGTATATAAGTGAAGTGTGGTATTTGTCTTTCTCTGACTGACTTCACTTAGCATAATACACTGTATATTCATTCATGTTGTTGTAAATGGCAAAGTTTCACTTTTTATGGGTAGTACTCCATTGTGTATATATATCACATTTTTTACTTATTCATCTATCATTAGACCCTTATGTTGCTTCCATATTTTGACTATTGTAAATAATGCTGCCGTGAACATTGGGATGTGTGTGTCTCTTTGAATCAGTGTGTGTGTGTTTCTTTTTTTTTTTTTTTTTTAGTGTGTTTGTTTTCTTTGGGTAAATACCAAGAAGTGAAATTGCTGGGTCCTATGGTAGTTCTGTTACTAATTTTTTGAGGAGCCTCCATACTGTTTTCCATAGTGGCCGCACCAGTTTACATTCCCAACCAACAGTGTGCAGGTCCCCCTTTTCTCTGCATCCTTGCCGATACTGTATTTGTTGGTTACTTGTTGTCTTTTTTGATGACAGCCATTCTGACAGGCAGTTCTTCCTGCTTTCTTACCGTCTCCTTTTCCCCAAGGTGAAAGTGCTGCAGGAATCTCAGAACTTGCAGCACCCCTAGGTAATTTTAGAAGCTCATTATGTGAATTTTTGAACCAGGCAAGACTCTTCTTAACTGACAGCTCTTAGCTAGATAACCTGTTGTGCCGCAGAGAGAGATTCCAGGTGCTTCAGGTGAATTTGGCTGGGGTTGAGGTGACTCAGGCAGCTGGCTCCTGGGGAGGGAGTAGGGTGTGTGTGTGTGTGACCTCACCTGGGCCCATGACACACCCAGACGGGACCTGGGCCAGCAGCTGTTGGGGCTGAGGTAAACATTTTGAGATGCTTTTGTCAACAGAGCCTCAGCCCTGTCTGCATGTCTGCAGCCCTTCTGCTTGCAGAAGCCCAGAGAGGCCTGGCGTACTTCCACTGAGAAGACTCAGTTTTGTCTCCAAAAGTGGAGCCTTATCCTTTCAGCTCTGTGCTCCCAGTGCCTCTCGGGGAGGAAGGCAGTGCTGTCCTGGCCTCACTGGGCTCAGGGTGGTTATGCAACCCGCTCCAGGCCCCGGGAGAGGGCCAGGCCTGGCCATGTTCTCTGTGGGTTGTGGCGAAGATGGCAGGGCAAGAGGCCCAGTCCCCGGGCTGGATTCCCTTCCTGTGGTCTGGGGTGAAGGGAGAGGAGGATGCATGCTGGCTCCTCCTGAGAAGCTTCTGGTCTCAACTGATTCTCCCAGGACCGCTGGCATGTCAGAAGCCCCTCTCCCCACATTCAGCCTATGCCCCTTTTCTCCTTCATTCTTATTCACTCCAGACCATCTCATCCCCCAACAACTCTGATGACTCCTGGCTCCCAACCCATGCCTTCCTGCTAAGCAGTGGACATATAGCCAGCGTCTCAAGGTCAGCACGGAGCCGAGCAGTAGGACTGCAGACCCTGGGGGACACACCACGGCTCTGAAACAAGTTTTCAATCACTCTGTGCCTCGGTTTTCTCAGCTGTAAATGAGGGTGATAACAGTACTTTCTCAAAGTGTCCGTGTGAGGATTAAATGAAGTAATTCATCCACAGCTCCTAGTTCAGTTCCTAACACCTCTTATTGTTGTTTCTCCTCTTTACCTTCCTCTCAAGCCCACCCTTGCTCCTGTCTTCCTCGTCCTGATGGTTGGCTCCGGGTTACCCAAGGCATCTCGGCCTCAGCCCATCCTCCTGCACCCAGTCTCCTCCACGTCCCAGTGACTCACCTCCCCTCTCTGTTCCTGCTGCCACCATTTTGGTTTCAGACCTCTTCACCTCTCTCTTCTTCCACTAGGCTGCCAGCTGGGCCTCTTACCTCCAATCTCACTTCTTCCAGCCTCGCAGCCTCATGACACAACCCCCAGTCACTCTCTGTCAGCTCCAAGGCCAAGTCCACCCTCCAAGGTGTGCACAGCCTGGCAGCTTCTGGCCCTTGCCCACCTTCCTGGCTTCGTTTCAGCACATGCTCCCCGGTAGCAGGCATGCCACCCCAGCCCATGCTTCGACATCTCTGCCTCTTCCTGTGGGTCCCGCTGCCTGGAACACCTCCTGGTGTTCTTCCTCATCTGCAGAATGCCTGCTTTTTCACAATCATATTAATAAATACATTTATAGACCCTCATAGTAGACACTGTTCTAAACATGCTTTAAATGTATTAATTTATTTCATCTTTTCAACAACCTTAGGAAGTAGATGCCAGTTCCAGAATGAGGAAACTGAGTCAGAGAGAGGTTAATAAATTGCCTGAGCTCACAGAACTAGTAACTGCGAGAAGCTGGGTGTAATCCCATGCAGCCAGCCTTAAAACCTGGGCCTGACCGCGGTACCACCTTCATGATCCTCATGGCAGTGCCCTCCCTGGAAGCCCCTCTGCCCCTGCCAGCCTCTCCTGGCTCAGTTAGGCGACTACTGTTCCTTTGTCACAGCGATGTTCACGATGCTTTCCTGTGAGCCTCTGAAGAGCAAGGACCATGCTCTGTTCAGTTCCACATCCCTGTTGCCCACGGTCCTGGGCACTTGGTGGCCCATATTATTAAACAAACACCAAAGAGCCATAAGTAAAGTATCACCTTCTCATTTTCACCAAAGTTTGGCCCTTGCTTTCCATGACTTTTTTGGGACTTGCCTCCTCACCCACTTTCTTTCTCTTCTTTTGCTCAGAGTGTTCCTTCCCCTGCCCCAGGCCCTGGTGTGTGTGGTCAGCTCTTAGGTCTGCTGATGGCCCAGGAGTCACATGGAGCCAGTAGACTCGAGGGAAGCCCTGGTTCTCTCTGCTTTGGGAGAAGGAGACTTGGCGGACTTGGGTCAGATCATGCCAAGCAGGAAGCGGGACGGAGTGAAGATGGGGGCTGGGGGCAGGAGACACAGACCAGCAGTGGGTCCTGTAAGGACGTCCCCCTGCTGCCACGGCCGCCTTCTGCCCCGTTCAAATGACAGAGTAGTGAGGAATCCAGATGCAGACGTTAGGGGGCCAGCCTGCTCCCACATGACTGTAATCAAGGAATCCATATACAGAAGAAAGGAAATGTCTTTCTTGCAAAGTATTCATTCTGAAACCAAAACTGTGCATCAGGGCCCAGGCAAGGTATTTTGAAGCCGATGTAAAGTTCCCACAGCACCCAGAAGCTTCCTTCAGCCTGAGGGTCTGTGCTTCTGGGGTGGCTGGCAACATGGCGCTGAGACTGAAGAAGTTCCTCCTGTGTGCCAGGCCCTGGGCTGGGCACCCTTCACACTTACTAGTCCCACGCCATCCTCGCGGAGACTCTCGGAGCCGACGCCTGCCCTGTGTGCAAGGCGGAAGCTGAGTCAACAGTTGGTTTGCCCACCCCAGGTGTCCATTACCCGGGAAATCTGGTGGCTCGGATGCCAGCCACTCAAGGTTTTAGACACGTCTCTTCAGTTTGTTCTGTCAGTGGAATGCCCACCTTGCCCTTTGTCTCTCAGCTCCTGGGAGGAAGTGAGGTCTGTGAGCTTCGGCTCTTCCTCCAGGAGGCCTCCCATCCTTAAACATGTGTTTTTTTTCTCAGATGCTCCTTTCAGCCTCTATCCCATGCTTCCTGTGGAAGCTGAAGCTCAGAGAAGGCGTGAATGCTCTCTTGGCTACCTAGATAAAGTCATTTTGGTTGTGCATTTGTGCTAAGTCGCTTCAGTCATGTCTGACTCTTTGTGACCCCATGGACAGTAGCCCGCCAGGCTCCTCTGTCCATAGCCTTCTCCAGGCAAGAATACTGGAGTGGGTTACTCTGTCCTCCAGGGGATCTTCCTGACCAGGGATCAAACCCACGTCTCTTACTTCTCCTGCATTGGCAGGTGGGTTTTTTTGTTTTTTGTTTTGTTTTTTTAACCACTAACACCACCTGGGAAGCAATAGGTTGTGTATGCATCCAAATGGCTGTGTCCAAATGTGAAGTCACTAGTTGTTTTTAAGTTACCAAATAATATGTCCCTCTCTCAGTCATCTCTCCGTCTGTTTGCACCTCATCTGTCCTCCCTGTATCTTTATCCCCACCCCATCCCTGACTTCCTCAGCATCCCTCAGCCCCCGCTTGACTCTCAGATCTCAGAGGATCCTGTAAGGGGTCAGGGAGAGAAGAGAGCATTTGCACATTACTTTGTATTTTTTCCAAATGCAAAAAGTTTAGGTTCGTGTTGCTGTATTGGTTTTAGGTGTTACTAAAATGTCCCTAACAAGGCTGTCTTACAGAGTCTTGAACCTTGGGGATTTCCCTGGAGGTGTCCTTATAGATGGAGGGGCTCTCTGGTCACAGCTGGGCCTGATCAGAGATCAGGCTGGGCCACAGGTTGGCTGGGAAGTCAGTGTTCTCAGCCCCTGGGCCTGCTGGCTCCCTGGCTGACAACGAGAAGGGCGGGAGTGGTGCCAAGAAACCCGGAGGACACAGAGAAGGGCTCAGTGCGCAGGTGGACAGGCTGCCCCTGGGGCCCAAGTGGGGCCCTCGGGGCAAGTTCAGCCATTTTTGGTGGCAGCTGGAGGGAAAGCACTCAGTGAGCCAGGCAGGCTTTGCACCCAGGCCACTGAGCTCCAGCTTTGCCCCTTACTGCCTGGATGACCTGGGACCAGCTCCTCAACCACACTGGGGCTGTGTCCTCGTTCATAAAGGAGAGTGATAACACCTTTAAGTTGGCTGCGAGGGCTAAATACCAGTACATTGCTGCAGCTGTTTGCCCTTCAGGTCTCATAATTCCACTGACCTGTGTTACCTGCACACTTATGCTCGTTTCCTAGTGTTTCTTCATCTTCCTTCACCCCAGACCTAACAGGACTGGCCTGAGAACATAGAAAAGTAATAACTGTGTTTCATATTTCCAAAAGGACTTTCTCTATAACAGTGGTGTTGCCTGGGAAGAGGGATGGAAGAAGGGAGGGATTATATATATATTTTAAAAACTTTTTATTTTGTACTGTGTATAGCCAGTGAACAACGCTGTAATAGTTTCAGGTGAGCAGCGAAGGGACTCAGCATAACATTGAGCCAAGTTCCTTGTGGTATACATTTGGTTATCCATTTTAAATATAGCAATGTGTACATGTCCATCCCAAAGAAGGGAGGGGTTATAAAGGGCACAAGGAAACTTTTGGGGTGACAGAAACATTCACAGTCTTGATTGTGGTGACGGTTTGTAGGTGTACGTCAAAACCAGTTCACTTGTATACTTTAAATATGTGCAGTTTATTGTACTTCACTGATCAAATAAAATTTAGGGAGATGATTAAAAAGATATCTCAAATGAGCACAAAGGAGGAAAATATGCTTTAACGCTACTTTCACATTTCATTGAACTACAACAATATTAAAAAAAAATAAAAGCTTTGTCAGGGGTCAACTCAATAGAACATCACAGTTTATCTGTGAGCTGGGCTATTATGTGCTAAACTCAATCGTTGCAGAACTGTGCTTATGCGTGTATTCCTCATGCCTAGCCCAGAGCAGTGTGCCTAGTAAGCATGCAACAAGATTGATGGTTGACTGATGGTTGAATGAATGGCTGTGAAAACTAAGATTCAGTTAAAAGAAGTGACTGGGCATACAACCAGCTCTTCTATATCAAGCCTACTTCAAAGCAGAATATTATCAGTAGTTCTCTCCTGTGTCCCCTGTCTCTGCTCTGCCCAGGGTGCCATGCAGGACCCTTGGTGATGGCCTTCCCTCCCTGCCTTGTCACTTGCACCCTGCCCCAGAAAACCTGCTTTTCCTGTATGTATTTCCTGGGGCCTTAGCTGCTATCTGACAGCTTCATCTGCATACAGGTAGAAGGGTGACGTGGCCTCCCGGAGCATGTGTTTTCCATTCTGAAGGAATGCAAACCACAAGTGTCTTGGTCTCCTCATCTGCATGACGAGGAAGTGGACCTGATGGCCTCTGAAAGCCTGCCCTTTGAGGCACGCTGTGGCGCTGTTACTCCTGGATGCCATCGTGGGGCCTGTGCCCCATTCATTTGGATTGAGTTTACATTCTGACATGATACAAAAGTCAGATGGTACAATAGGGTAATGCTCCTCCCACCCCCGTGGTTCTGTCCCTTGGTGCCGGGTCACAGAGGTGACCACCCCTGCCCGTTCTTCATGTGTCTTCAAGGGACATTCCAGCATATATAAATCTAGAATGAGGCCTGAGGACGTGGGCCGGGTTGGGTTGACATTCACTTGTTTCTAATGCTGAAATGCTACTATTTAGATGCCCCATAATTTATCCAAACATTTTCCAACCCCTGATCTGTAGGCCTGAAAATATTGCTGCACTATATATCCTTGTGCATGTATCTTTGTACACAAGTGGAAGTAAAACACTAAAAGTAGAATTATTGGTTCAAAAGATAAATATGGCATTTCACTGTATAGATATGACTAGATTACCTTTCAAAGATATTTACAACTTCTACTTCCATCCACAGTACAGAGTGCTCATCTTCCCACACGCCTGTACCAATAATATTTACCCAATATCCAGGTAATAAAATTTTATTGAGGTATAAAGTTAATGTAGAAAAGCACACAAATTATAACTGTATAGTTAATTATCCCAAAGTGAAACTGCTTTCAAGGTCAGAAACAGAAAATTAGTAGCATCTCAGAAAGCCCCACTCTTGTGCTTTTTTTGTTCACTAGTGTTCTGCCCAAGGGTGATCAATGTCTAACTTTTAACACCATAGGTTAGTTTTACCTTTACCAAACTTTTGCATGGAATCATATGCTTTGTAATCTGTTCCTTCTGGTTTCTAACACCCAGCACTTGTGAAATTCATCCATGTTCCTGCATGTGGCGGTAGTTCATTTTTGTTGCTGTACCATATTCCATATTTTAAATATATTGTGCTTCATTGCTCAGTCGTGTCCAACTCTTTGTGATCCCATGGACTGCAGCCCACCAGGCTCCTGTGTCCTTGGGGATTCTCCTGGCAAGAATACTGGAGTGGGTTGCCATGCCCTCCTCCATGGGATCTTCCCAACCCAGGGATCAAACCCAGGTCTCCCACATTGCAGGCAGATTCTTTACTGACTTAGCCACCAGGGAAGCCCAAGAATACTGGAGTGGGTAGCCTATCCCTTCTCCAGGGGATCTTCTGACCCAGGAATCGAAGCAAAGTCTCCTGCATTGCAGGAGATTCTTTACCAGCTGAGCTACCAGGGAAGCCCCTTACTACAACTTATTTGCTCGCTCTTATATCTGGGAATGATTTTGGGTTATTTTCGTCTGGGGCCATGGGAAATCATGCTACTATGTATATTCTTAAACCTGTCTTGCAGGACAAATGAACTTATTTCTCCTGGGTAATTCTATGAGAATAGTTGAAGAGTATGCTTACATTCAGCTTCTAAGTGGCTGTATCAATTTACCAACAGCCAGCCAAGAGAGCCGTCTTGGGCTTCAGCTCAGCTGGGCAAAGCAGTATGCCTTTCCAACTTAGTTATGGTGAGATTTAGGGGAATGGCTGGTAAAGGCAGACCTTTTTATCTTGTTAGCACTAGCTTATGCCTTAAAACATGACAGAAAGTTAAATATACTTTTTTTTTACTACCCTCTGGTTTATTTACTTCCACCAGTATTGTATGAGAATGCAGTTGTTTCATGTCCTCTCCAGAGCTTAGTGTTGACAGCTTTTTTCAACTTTAGCTATTGTGGTGGGTGTGTAAGTGGTTTTTTTTTTTTTTTCCATTTATTTTTATTAGTTGGAGGCTAATTACTTTACAATATTGTAGTGGTTTTTGCCATACATTGACATGAATCAGTCAAGGATTTACATGTGTTCCCCATCCTGATCCCCCCTCCTGCCTCCCTCTCCATCCCATCCCTCTGGGTCTTCCCAGTGCACCAGCCCTGAGCACTTGTCTCATGCATCCAACCTGGGCTGGTGATCTGTTTCACCCTTGATGTATACATTAGGTTTTTATTTCATTCTCCCGAATTTGAGCTCCATTTTATATTTTCATTGGCCATGAAAACATTTGTGAAGTGTCTATCCAAATCTTTTGTTCATTTTTCTATTGTTTGCAAA
The DNA here is from genome assembly GCF_033118175.1 of Dama dama. Taxonomy (NCBI): domain Eukaryota; kingdom Metazoa; phylum Chordata; class Mammalia; order Artiodactyla; family Cervidae; genus Dama; species Dama dama. The sequence goes on from NC_083691.1 coordinate 75,080,797, forward strand.
ATTGATCTGAGGAGTTCTTTCTGTATCCAAGACATGAGTGTTTGGGTCAGATGTAAATATTGCAGATATTGGCTCCCACTCTGTGGATGGTCTTTTCATGGACAAGATGTCTTACTTACTTTGAGGTCATAAAGATATTCTCCTATATTACCTTCTAGAAGCTTTATTTATCTTCTACATTTAAATCTATATTTTATCTATGAAAAATTTAAATTTGGAGTGAAGTAGGAGTTAAGAATGTAATTACCCTCTGCCCCTGTGGATATCTTATTAACTTGGTACATTTGTTGAAAAGACCGTTCTTTCCTCTTTGGTCTGCAGTGTTAACTTTCATCATGGAGTGAATGTCTAGATATGAGTGACTCAATTTCTGTACTGTCTTTTCTGTTTTATTGGTCTATTTGTATGTCCTTACATCATACCATACTGTCATAATTTTTTGTGATTTTAAAATAAGTTTTGATATTGGACAGTATAAGTCTTCCAATTTTGTTCCTCAGTATTGTTTTTTGATACTCTTGGTCTTAGCATTTCCACATAAATTTCAAAATATGTTTTTTAGACTATAAACACATACACACACAAACTAAATTCTAGTGTTTTCATTGGGATTGCATTTGATATATAACTAAATTTGATGAAAATTGACATCTTAGATATATTGACTCTTCCAATCCATGAACATGAGATAACCCTTAATTTATTTAAGTATTTTATCTTTTCAATATTTTTTTGAGGTTTTATATTTAGCACTCATGTACATCTTTTATATCTGTTCATGGACATTTTGTTTTTAATTGATTTAGCTCATATTACCATTTAAAAATATAATTTTCCAGTTATTGATAAATAAGAATAGTTGATTTTTGTATATATACTGTTGAATTCTGTAATCTTGCTAAATTCACTAATAAACCATAATGGTTTATCTAAAGATCTATTTGTGTTTTTATTTATACAATCATGTAGACTGTAAATAGTTATAGGGTTTTCTTCTGTTTTTTCTTCCTAATCCTCATAACTTTTATTTACTTTTCTTTTTTAATAATTTTATTTATCTATTGATTTATTTTTGGCTGTGCTGGTACTTTGTCACTGCATGGGCTTTTCTCTAGTTGGGGGTGCGTGGAGGTTACTCTCTAGTTGCACTGCACAGGCTTCTCATCATGGTGACTTCTCTTGTTGTAGAGCAGGGGCTTCTAGAGTGGGCAGGCTTCAAAAGTTGTGGCGCATGGGCTCATTCAGTAAAGAATCTCCCTGCAATGCAGGAGACCTCGGTTCAGTTCCTGGACTGGGAAGATCTCCTGGAGAAGGGAATGGCTACTCACTCCAGTATTCTTGCCTGGAGAATTCCATGGACAGAGGAGCCTGGCAGGCTACAGTCCATGGGGTCACAAAGATTTGGACATGACTGAGCAGCTAAATATAAACATATATGGACTCAGTAGTTCTGGCTCCCAGGCTCTAGAGCACAGGCTCAATAGTTGTGGAGCATGAGCTTAGTTGCTCTGCGGCATGTAGAATCTTCCTGCACCAGGGATTGAACTGGTGTGTCCTACATTGGCAGGCAGATTCTTTACCACTGAGCCACCACTTGTTGTTCAGTTGCTCAGTAGTGTCCGACTCTTTGCAACCCCATGGACTGCAACATGCCAGGCTTCCGTGTTCTTTACCATCTCCCAGCTGCTTGCTCAAACTCCTGTCCATTGAATCAGTGATGCCATCCAACCATCTCATCCTCTGTCATCCCCTTCTCCTCCTGCCCTCAGTCTTTCTCAGCATCAGAATCTTGTCCAGTGAGTCAGCTCTTCATATCAGATGACCAGAGTACTGGAGCTGCAGTGTCAGCATCAGTCCTTCTAATGAATATTCAGGATTGGTTTCCTTTAGGATTGACTGGTTTGATCTTCTTGCAGTCCAAGGGACTCTCAAGAGTCTTCTCCAACACCACAGTTCAAAAGCATCAATTTTTCGGCACTCAGCCTTCTTTATGGTCCAACTCTCACATTCATACATGACAGATAGAAAAACCATAGTTTTGACTATATGGACATTTGTTGGCAAAGTACTGTCTCTGCTTTTTAATACACTATCTAGGTTTGTTGTAGCTTTTTTCCCTAGGAGCAAGCATCTTTTAATTTTATGACTGCCATCACCATCTGCAGTAATTTTGGAGCCCAAGAAAATAGTCTGTCACTGTTTGCATTGTTTCCCCATCTATTTGCCATGAAGTGATGGGACCAGATGCCATGATCTTCATTTCTGAATGTTGAGTTTTAGCCAGCTTTTTCACTCTCCTCTTTCACCTTCATGAAAAGGCTCTTTAGTTCCTCTTCACTTTCTGCTATCAGGATGGTGGCATCTGCATACCTGAGGTTATTAATATTTCTCCTGGCAATCTTGATTTCAGCTTGTGCTTCATCCAGCGTGGCATTTCGTATAATGTACACTGCATAAAAGCTAAATAAGCAGGGTGACAATATACAGACTTGACGTACTCCTTTCCCAATTTGGAACCAGTTGGTTGTTCCATGTCCAGTTCTAACTGTTGCTTCTTGACCTGCATACAAATTTCTTAGGAGGCAGGTCAGGTGGTCTGGTATTCCCATCTCTTTAAGAATTTTCCAGTTTGTTGAGATCCACACAGTCAAAGCCTTTAGCGTAATCAATGAAGCAGAAGTAGATGTTTTTCTGCAATTCTCTTGGTTTTTCTATGATCCAGCAGATGTTGGCAATTTGATCTTGGGTTCCTCTGCCTTATCTAAACCCAGCTTGAATATCTGGAAGTTCTCAGTTCATATACTGTTGAAGCCTAGCTTGGAGAATTTTGAGTATAACTTTGCTAGCATGTGAAATGAGTGCAACCGTGCAATAGTTTGAACATTCTTTGGCATTGCCTTTCTTTGGGATTAGAATGAAAACCGACCTTTTCCAGTCCTGTGGTCACTGCTGAGTTTTCCGTATTTGCTGGCATACTGAGTGCAGCACTTTCACAGCATCATCTTTTACAATTTGAAATAGCTCAGCTGGAATTTCATCACCTCCACTAGCTTTATTCGTAGTGATGCTTCCTAAGGCCCACTTGACTTTGCACTCTAAGATGTCTGGCTCTAGGTGAGTGATCACACCATCACTGAGCCACCAGGGAAGCCTCTCTTTTTCTTCTTGATTATGCTGGTTAGGTTCTCAAATATACTGTTGAATATATATGATGATAATTGACCTCTTTCATCTTGTTTCTCCTGGGGGAAAAGCTTTTAGTATTAATTTTACCATTAAGTATAATATTTTTAACTCTTTTAATTAAAACCCTTTATCAGATTGAGGAAGCTACTCTGAATTCCTTTTCCCCCCAATAATGCACTTGAAACTTTATTAAATATCTTTTATGCATCTATTGAGTTTTTCTTTATTCAGTTAAAATGTTAAGTTACATGAATCAGTTTTTCAGTGGTAAATTAGCTTTGTATTCCTGTAATAAACCCATCTGCTAGCATACTAACACATATATATGGAATTTAGAAAGATGGTAATGATAACCCTATATGCAAAACAGAAAAAGAGACACAGAAGTACAGAACAGACTTTTGAACTCTGTGGGAGAAGGTGAGGGTGGGATGTTTCAGAAGAACAGCATGTATACTATCTATGGTGAAACAGATCACCAGCCCAGGTGGGATGCATGAGACAAGTGCTCGGGCCTGGTGCACTGGGAAGACCCAGAGGAATCGGGTGGAGAGGGAGGTGGGAGGGGGGATCGGGATGGGGAATACGTGTAAATCCATGGCTGATTCATATCAATGTATGACAAAACCCACTGAAATGTTGTGAAGTAATTAGCCTCCAACTAATAAAAAAATTAAAAAAAAAAAAAAACCCATCTGCTCACAATGCAATTTCCTTCCCATGTGTTATTGTTTGGGTAATATTTTGTTGAAGATATTTGAATTGATGTTTTTTAGAGAGAGTGGTCTCTTCTCAGTTTTCTTTCTGTTAAATGTTTGTTAGACATTGGTATCAAGGATATGTTGGCATCAGGAATGAGTTCAAAGTGTCCCCTCTATTTTCTTAATGTGTTTGAGAAAGGGTAATTTTCCTCAAACATCTGGAAGGATTTAATGGTGAAGCCATCTGGGACTGAAGTTTTCTTAGTGGGAAAGTTTTATTTAAGGATTTGATTTCTTTAATAAATATGGAATCATTCATATTTTCTATTTCTTCTTATGTCAGTGATTTTGAGTTTTCAAGAAGTTAGTCTATTTCATCTGGCTTGATGGTAAAGTTTTTTCTCATATCCCTTTATAATCTTTTATTTTCTGATATTAGAAATTTATATCAACTATCTCTTTTGCCTGATACATCTTGTAAGTTATTTGTAAATTTTGTCAATCTTTTCAATGATTAATACAACATTAGCTTTGTTTGTTTTTCTTGCTTTTACATTTGTTTTCAGCTAGTTTTTCTCTCATATTTTTCTTTTTCTGTTAGGTTTAATTTGCCTTTGTTACCTAAATTCTTGATATTAATACTTATATCATTGGTTTTCATCCTTTCTTCTTTTCTAATGTAATCTAATAAGGCTATAAATTTCTCTGTAAGCATGGTTCAAACTGAATCCCAGAAGCTTTGACACATTACTTTCATTAATATTCAAAATATAGTCTAACTTCGTGTGATTTTTTTTTTGGACACATGAGTATTTCAGAAGTGTACAGCTTAAAATTCAACATGTGATTCATAAATTTACATTTGGTTATAGCTTTCTTTTTTAAAATATGTTAATTTTTTCAGAAAAATTTTATTGTAGTTGATTTACAATGTTGTGTTAGCTTAAGGTGTACACAAACTGTAGCAGTTATACATATATCCAATCTTTTTTTAAAAAATTCTTTTCCCATGTGGGCCATAACAGAGTATTGAGTAGAGCCCTCTGTGCTATACTGCAGGTTTTATTAGTTATCTATTTTATAAATAATAGTGTTATATGTCACTCCCAATATCCCTATTTATCTCCCCACCCCTCCTTATCCCCTGGCAATCATGTTTGTTTTCTATATCCATGACTCTACTGTTCTGTACATAAGTTCATTTGTACCCATTTTAAGATTCCACATACAAGTGATGTTGTATATAATATTTGTCTTTCTGTGTCTCACTTACTGGTTATTGATTTCTAGTTTAATTTCAGTGTGGTCAGGAATATACTCTGAGTCATTTTAAACCTTTGAAATGTGCTAAGGCTTGCTGAGTACTAATACTGTGACTTCTAGTACATGACTAATTTTAGTAAATTCTCTGTGTACACTTAAGAGTTCTGCATATGTCAATGAGGGCTTCTTAACTGTATACTTCAATCTTTTATACCCTTGTCTACTTTCTTATTGATATATAATGCACAAACCATAATATTTACCCTTTAAGGTATACAATTCAGTGGTTTTCAGTATATTAACAAAATTGTGCAACCATTACCACTATCTAATTTCAGAATGTTTCATCAGCCCCAAAAGAAACCTTCCCCATTTTTTCCTTCTTCCAGCCTTGGTAACCAACTAATTTTCAGTATCTATGGATTTATCTGTTCTGAATATTTCTTATAAGTTGAATCCTTTTGCATAAGTTGTGGCCTTTTGCATTTGGCATCTTTCACTCAGCATGGTGTTTCCATGCTGTGGCACATATTAGTACTTCATTACTTTATATGGCTGAATAATAGTCCATTACATAGGTATTGTTTATGTATTCATCAGTTGATGGATGTTTGGGTTGTTTGTACTTTTTGGGTGTCAAGAATAATGCTGCTATATATATATATATATATAAACATTTGTGTAGAAGTTTTTCCATGAACATGCATTTTCAGTTTTCTTGGGTATATGCCTAGGCCTGGGTTTGCAGAGTCATATGGTAATCCTGTGTTTGAATTTTTGAGGAACTGCCAGATTGTTTTGTGAGGGGCTGTATCATTTTACCTTTCCACCAGAAATGCATGAGGGTTACAATTTCTCCACATATTTATGAACACTCATTGTTGTCTGTGTTTTAGATTTTAGCCATCCTAGAGGTGTATGAAGTGATATCTCATGGTTTTACTTGCATTTCCCGAATTGCTACAGACCCCGGACATCTTCTTTCTGTGTTTAGTTACATTTCTGTATCTTCTTGGGAGAAGTGCCTAAAATTTTGCCCATTTTAAATTGGATTATTTTCCTTTCAATTATTGAATTATAAATGTCTTTCATATATGCTTAAATTAGTCTCTTATCAAACATATAATTTACAAATATTTTCTTCTGTTTTCTGGGTTGTCTTTACTTTTTTTCTGCTTGTTCTATCAGTCACTGAGCGAGATGTGTTAAAATCCCCAACTATGATAATAGTTTTCTACTTTTTCTTGTATCTGTATCAATTTCTTAGGCTTATTAGGTGTATACAAATACATAATTATCTTCCAGTGGCATTTTATTATTACGAAATATCCCTCGTTTTAGTAATGCGTCTTTCTTAAAGTATACCTAGCTAATATTAGTATGCTATAACACCTCTGTTTTGTTTAGTGTTTGTACTGTTTTTCTTCCTTTTACATTCTATCTGTATTCTTATTCAGAAGTCATGTTTCCTAAAAGCAGCTTATATTTATTTTTTAAACCCAGCCTGACCTTTTAAATTTAATTGAAATATTTAACCTACTTATATTTTATGTAATTACTGATATGTTTAGATTTAAACCTAGCATCTTATTTGTTTTCTATTTGTCCCACTTATCCTATATTCATTTTCCTGTCTTTTTTCATCTTCTTTTGGGATAATCAGATTTTTTAAAAAAAAGATTTCATTTTCCTGTTCTTTTAGCTTGTTACACATTATTTTAAAACACACATCTTTGACTTATTAAAATCTAATATAAATCAGTACTTTTACCACTTAATTTCTAGGCAATGCAGAAGCTAAAAGTCATTTTACTACATTTACCTTTTCCTACCTCTTGTACTATTGCTTTTATATACAGTAATTTCACATTTATTTAAAACCCCACAATATATTATCATTATTATTGTTTTAACCGTCAATATTCACTTAGATTTATCCATTTATCCTTTTCTTTGCTTCTCCTTTCCTCCTGTATTTCTCTGTTTATATCTGCCATCATTTTTTAATTAAATATTTTTAAGAATAGTTTCAGGCTTATGGAAAAATTATAAAGATAACACAGAGAATTACCATTTGCCCTGCACCTACTTCCCCCTATTATTGGCATCTTACATTAGTGTGGTGTATTTCTTACTATTAATGAACCAATTCTGAAATACCATTATTAGCTAAAGTATATACTTTATTCAAATTTCCTTGATTCTTTACCTAATGTTCTTTTTTCCCCATCCGAGAAACCACATTATATTTAATCATTGTATCTGCTTAGGCTCCCCTGGGCTGTGACAATTTCTCCAGTTGACTTATTTTTGATGACTTTGACAGTTTTGAGCAGTACTGGTGAGGTATTTTGTAGAGTGTTCCTCGATTTGTCTGATGTTTCCATGTGATTAGATTGGTGCTGTAAATTTTTGAGAGAAAGAACCACAAAGGTAAAGTGTCATTTTTATCATATCATGTCAAGGTTACCTACAGTTAACAGGTCTCTCAAAATCTGAATCTGCCGCCGAAGGTGGGTAACTATGCCCATTGACCAATTCCAAGAAATGACCACATGCCCCTAGGATAGGGTGGGGAAGGAGTTGTGGGTTGGATGTTTCCTCAAGGAGTCTGTCACCACACCCCTCTCAAAGTGTGAGCATCATTTAAAGATGTGTCTTTTCTTTACAACATGGCCCTGAGCTGGAAGCCAACTACTTCATCCGGTGCTCATCCAGAGAAACCACAGTTGTTCCGACTGACCCTGGAGGGGGAACTGGCTGTGCTGGGCTCAGAGGTGGGGTGCTGGCTTCCAGCATAGTCACACCTTCCATAGGGGTTCTTGAGGGCAATTTTGACGCCGGAGGTTTTTACTTTACTGACTTCAGATGTGACTCCCCAGTATCTCCCAAAGAGAAGCAGTACTTCTTAAGAGACCATACGCTATAAATCCATATGAAGAAAAATATTCTAAATATTTAAGTTCAACATAATTTGCACTTTCTTCTGCACAGACAGAAGATAAGAGTTAAGGTGCAGTGCTGGTCCCCCTCTGCCTATCCTAGGTTTCATGCGCCACCTTCATGATCTGATGGCCAGACCTGAACAAAGATGTGAAATTAAGATTTTTCTTTATCTTCATCAGATCTCCTTAGATGGCATTATCCTCTAAATAGCTCTCTTGGGTGAGCGAAGTAAATGTTACTTCCTGTTATACTGAGCAAACAAAAGCTGACACATTATAAGAGGAGTGAGGTTTACTTTTGAGTATACTTGCATTGAGCTGCTGTTTTTCTGAATCTACAGGCCTAGTTCTCTATTGCTAAAAAACCAGTATTGCTCAAAACTGTCAAGGTCATCAAAAATAAGTCAGCTGGAGAAATTGTCACAGGCCAGGGGAGCCTAAGCAGATACAATGATTAAATATTATGTAGTTTCTTGGATGGGGAAAAAAGGACATTAGGTAAAAATCAAGGAAATTTGAATAAAGTGTATACTTTAACTAATAATGATACTAGGGGGCCATCCAGAAAGACTCTTCTCCAGATATTTGAAAGTGGTCATTTGAGCTCTCTCAAAGTCTCTAGGACAAACTGTCCCAACTTCTCCAGTCAGTTGTGCTGTGGTTGCAAGTCCCATCACTATTTTAGTGGTCCTTCTTTGAACAAATTCTTGTTTATGTGCATCTCTGTTAGAGTATGGTGCCCAGAGAGGGACAGAATATATTGGGGTTGCATCTCGCTCACGCTATTATAGAACTATCAACTCAGCAATGCTGGTGCCTCCATCACGGCTCCTTGGTGAGTGGGATGATGGGCATAATCTCCCCATGGCAGAGGCCACCTTGGTTAGCACGGCAGCCGCTCCATGTTTGAAGCCACAGCAGGAGTGGACATACATGTCCTGGATTCCCCACACCCATCCTGGCCATCCTGCCTACCCCAGTCTGATTGCTCTCGTCCAGATTTGAATCTTTTAGCTGGAGCCCTGCCTTGGCTTTTAAGCAAGGCCCCCAAATGATGTCAATGTTCATGCTCAGCTGCCCTCGCCTCCACCAGGCTAATGAGGACGGGAAAACATCACTTTGTTTCAGGCCACTGGGTCCTCCAACTGCACTGTCTTCCTTTGTTCCAGCAAATGCTGGGCACACCCACAGGGTTCAAAACCAAGGTCCCAACAGGCAGGAAGGGGGGGAGCCACCCCCTGCACCCTCACACCTGACTTAGAAGCAAGCCCACCTTATGTTCAGTGAGTGCACTCATACAATGGTTCCTGGGTCTGCAGGAGATAAGTAGAGCCTACAAACCTCCATGAAGGTGGTGGAGAAGCTGCCTGACTCCCCAAGGCTGCAGGAGGAGTCGGCCCCCAGCCTGCCTGCCGTGAATCTCCAAGAGGCCCTCAGGAGGATACACGATCTCTCCCACTCCCTGCCCCTCAGTCACCAGTGGCTGACCAAGGCTTCCAGGCTATGTGTCATCCCCAGATGACATCCCCAGAATCCTGAGGGTTCTGCACATCTGTCATTTTCCCCATCTCCCACCCTCCCGCTCTGCTCCTCTCATGCAGTCTCTGGAGCTCTGTCTGACATTAACTACCACCTAGGTCGCGCTTCTTCTCTGAACATATCATCAGTTTCCTCTTGAACTGGAGCCTGGCTCTCAGCTAACCCTAACCCTGTCCCCCTCCCACAATCCCTTCTCCTCCCTCTTCCCTCCTGCTCATGTGACTGGATGCTCCTCACAGCTGTCAGCCTCGGCCTGCAGTGGCTTCATTCTCAGGGGCATGCCTCTCCTTTACCTTTATGAGCACTGTCTCCATAACGCCCACCTCATAACCCTGACAACATCCTGTCTCCCTACTTCCTCTGACCGTCTCTGCTGTGTTATTTCAGCTGCCTCTAAAATCTCAAATTTTGCTTTTATTTTAAAAAGAAATTTACATACAGTAAATTTTTTTTTTCTGATGTATGGTTCTATGATTTTTGCACATGCATGAATTCTCGTAATGACCACTATGGACAGGATACGCAACAGTTCCAATACTCCAAAGAATCCCTGTGCTCTCCCTTTATATTCAGACTTCTCCCACCCTTAGCCCCTGGCAACCAGTGATCTGTTCTATGTTCCTATATTTTTTGCCTCTTCTAGAATGTCATATAAATGGAATTACATAGAATGAACCTTTTGATACTGCCTTCTTTTACTCAACACAATATTTTTGCAATTCATGCATGTTGCTACCTGAATCAAATGTGTTAAAACTTTGGTTGCTGAGTGGTAGTCTATGCTATCAATGAAGTACAGTTTTTTTTTTGTTTTTTTTTTTAAATCCATACTTCTGTTGAAGGACATTTGGGTTGTTTCCAGTTTGTGGTGAATACAAATAATACTGCTCTAAATATTTGTGGGCAAATTTTTTTTTAATTAAAAAATTTCATTTCTTTGATAAATACTTAGAAGTAGTATTGCTGGGTCATGTGTAAGTATACGTGATGCCCCAATTTTAAGTTTCCCCTCCTCTGACAATGACTGTCTGCATGATTCCTTCTCTCTACACCTCACTCTGACCTCTCTTTGACCTCATTAGGACCTCTAATTCACTGAGCTTACTTTTTTCACTGACCATCAACCTCTTCATATTTTTTCTTCCCTTCTCACACAGTTTCATTTTCATGGTCTATCATAATAGTCACTCTCTTAGAAACATTCCTTTCTGCCATCACAACACAAACATTGCCTAATATAGCTCATCTTTAAAAAACTGCCCCTAAAAAATCAGTAACTTTGCAGTGGAGCACTCCGACAAACGTGACCTCAGCTGAATGATCAAGATTAACATCAACAGTGATAAGTCACATTGAAAGTATGTTACCCTTGATATGAGTTGATGACAATGGCACTGTTGTGGTCTTCCTCCCTCAAACCCACAATGTCTCTCTAACCATGAGAAAAGCATCAGACAAATCCAAATCGAAGGATGCTATTCTATAAGAATATCTGAAAAAAAAAAAAAAAAAAGAATATCTGACTAGCACTCCTCAAAACTGTCAAGGTCATCAACAACACAGATGGTCTGAATAACTATTATGATGGGCCATGAAACTGTCAGTCTAGGGAAGCTGAAGGACGCATGACAGTTGGATATGACATGGTCTCTTGGATAGGATCCTGGAATAGGAAAAAAAGGTAAAAACTAAAGTCTGAATAAAATACAGATTCTATATAATAAAAAACATAATACCAATATTGGTTCCTTAGTTGTAATATACGTGCCATAGAAAAGTTAGTGACAGGGGTAATTCAGTGCAGGAACTCTGTCTAATATTCTTGCAATTTTTCTATAAATCTAAAATGATTCTAAAATAAAAGTTCATTAAGTGTTTAAGAAAAACTTCCCCTGACCCCTTCTGCCCACTCCACTTCATTTCTCTGCTTCCCTTCACAGGGAAATTAAAAAAAAATTATTTTATTGAATAAAAAAATTATTTATAGTTGATTTACAATGTATTAATTTCTGCTGTAGAGTGAAGTATTCAGTTATCCATATACATAGATATACGTTCTTTTTCATATTCTTTTCCGTGATGGTTTATCAAAGGGTGTTGAAAGTAGTTCTCTGTGCTGTATGGTAGGCCTTTGCTGTTTATTTTTTTATACTTTAATTTTATTGTGGTTGATTTACAATGTTGTGTTAGTATCAAGTGTATAGCAAAGTGATTCATTTTATACACTGACATATATCCATTCCTTTTTAAGATTCTTTTCTCATAGAGGTTATCACAGAATATTGGGTAGAGTTCCCCAGTATAGTAATACTGTGCTATACAGTAGGTCAAGATCAATGATGAGCTCTGTATTGCCAAACCCCAGAGTCATTTTTTTCCTTCTCATTTTACCTGACCTTTCTGTTTAGTATGTGACCCAGTTAACTATTCCTACTTGTTGAAAAAAACTGTCTTCTCTTGGCATATGGAGTACTGGAATCCTGTTTCATTTTTTTTTTTAAATTAATTAATTTTTGGCTGTGCTGGGTCTTCATTGCTGTGTGGGCTTTTCTCTAGTTGTGGTGAGTGAGGGCTACTCTCTATTGCAATGTGCGGGCTTCTTATTGCGGTGGCTTCTCTTGTTGTGGAGCATGGGCTTCTAGGGTGATCGGGCTTCTGTAATTGCGGTGCGTGGGTTCAGTAGTTGTGGCACACAGGCTTATTTGCTCCGCTCCACGTGGGATCTTCTTGGACCAGGGATTGAACCTGTGTCTCCTGCACGGACACGTGGATTCTTTACCACTGAGCCACCAGGGAAGTCCTGAAATCTTATTTTTTTCCCTACTTGTCGCTACTCCACCAGCCTCCCTGCTGGCTCCTCCTCTCCTGGACTTCCACCAGCACTGCCATGGTTAGGGCTCTATCTTAAGGCTCTATTGTTTCTCTATGCTCTTACCTCCTAGGTATAGTGCATCCTGTCTCAGGGATTTAAGTAGTTACCCTAGGGGCAACCCCCAAATCCATATCTCCAGCCTCACCCCTACAAGGTAGGAACTGTTATCATACTCCTTTCACAGGAAAGCAGACACAGGCTATCAGACATGAAGGGGCTTCCCCAAGGTTACTCGGTTAAAAGCAGCAGAGCCAGGATTTGAATCCAGGTCTGTCTGACTCCAGACAGGTGCTGGGAGTGGCCAGGCTGCCCCCCACCCCCACCTCCTACCCTCCTTCCATCCCAGCTCCTGGTCCCACCTGATCCCAGGGTTTCCTGCAGGACTGCTCATTCTGACTTTGTGCCTTTGTCCCCCTTGTCCATCCACATCTCCTAGAATGACCCCCCACCTTCCTCTGCATCCTCTTTCTTCCCAGGTCTGGCTGGGGGGATTCTCCAATTCTCAGGTCTACACTGATCTGTCCTGGCCTCCTCTGAACTTCCCCAGGACCTGGGGTTCACCCTAAAGCAACTGAAGGCTCATTTGTATCTATAAGATTCTTGTTTTCTGAACCCAAGATGGGGGTCAGTACCCAGTGTGTACAAGCACACTTGGGGGGACATTGAGACATGATGTCTGTGACTAGGACTGCCTGGGAAAATGTGGGCTGTGGGCTTCATCATACATAGGCATACAGGAATCTTGAGTTAGCCAGGGTGGTTTCCTTTACTAGCTGGTAAACTCTGGAAGAGACCATGACTTTACCAAATAAGTATCATTAAAAGAAAATAAAAACAAAACCCTGCTGTGTGTGTGGTAGGGTGTGGGTAGAGAAGTACCTCAAAACCCCTTTTTCCTGGGGTCTGGGAGGCCAAGGAAGCTTCAGTCTAGAAATGAAGGAGGTGGTTTAGTTTTCACCAAGGTCACAGAGAGGCCAAGCAGTTCCTCCAAGGGTCACTGAGCTCAACGGAATAGTTTAAAGAAATGGGGTGATGCCGTGATAGTGATCATTTTAGAGGAACTGAAAGTGCCCTGCGGGGGAGACAGAGGCCGGGGCCTGTGAGATGGCAGAGGGAAGGGCTGTGGGTGGGAAGGGCCTGTGCACTGGCTGGGAAATTGAGACCTGATGTCATGGGGCAAGGATGTGGTCCCTTTCGCGTATGGTGAAGTTGGCCTCAGTCCCTGTGATGCTGGCCTGGGTTCTGCACCCAGCCCTGCTGTTCACTCACATGTGACAGCAGGCAAGTCCCCTTTGTCTCTCTGGGCCTCAGTGTTCTCATCTCTAGAATGAAGAGGTTGCAAAAAATAGATGACAAGTTTGGGCTACATCATTTCCAGGCCTATTTTAGCACCTTGAGTCCATCTGGGACTAGTACATCCAGTACTGCTGTCTTACTGGGGATACCCCTGTCTCAAGACAGGAAGAACCTGGTTAACCTGCAGGCCTCCTGATAGAAGTTTTTTGGGGGACTTTCCTAGCAGTCCAGTGGTTGAGACTCTGTGCTCCCTAAAGCCCCGCCACCCCCCCCTCCAAAAAAAAAAAAAAAAAAAAGATTCTGTGCTTCCAGTTCTGGAGGCATGGGTTCAGTCCGTGGTTGGGAAACTAAGATCCTATGTGTCATGCAGTGTGGCCAAAAAGAATAAAAATTTTTTAAAGTTCTTTCTCATATAAAGCAGAGGGTAGGCAGGGACTGAGGAGAACAGGGCTCCAGAGGGTTGAATCTTGTATGTTATGAAGGAAATGGGCCTGTGGGGTATCTCTAGGGAAACCCACACTTGACCCCTCAACTCCAGTTTGAAATCTTCATTAGAGACCATGCTTCAGGAGAGGGTAAATTCTGCTCTACTCGGATCACAGGGAGCCACGGCTGGCCCTTCTTCACCAAGTGGGGCTGCCTCCTTCCTCAGCTTTGGGTCTGCGTGTCCCTAGCCCTCAAAAGAGGGACTTCTCATCTGGAGGCTGTTAGGCAAGGTAAGCTCTGGGAAGGTGAGTTTTCCATGCCTGGAGGAGAAGGTATCTAGAGTCAGGAGGAACCCCAGTGGCTGATCTATTGTTAATTCTTGCAGGCTGCTGCCCCTGAACACCTGGCCATGTACGCACACACCTGCTCCTAAGTGTTGGTCGCTCAGTTGTGTCTCTGTGACCCCATAGTGGTAAAGAACCCACCTGCCAATGCATAAGAGATATGAGAGACATAAGAGATGCAGGTTAGATCTCTGGGTTCGGAAGATCCCTTGGAGTAGGAAATGGCAACACACTCCAGTATTCTTGCCTGGAGAATCCCATGGACAGAGGAGCCTGGTGGGCTATAGTCCATAGGGTTGCAAACAGTCGGACACAACTGAAATGACTGTGTGCAGACTGTAGCCCGCCAGGCTCCTCTGTCTGTGGGATTTTCCAGGCAGGAACAATGGAGTGGATTGTCATTTTCTCCTCCAGGGGATCTTCTTAACCCAGGGATCAAACCCAGGTCTCCTGCATTGCAGGCAGATTCTTTAGCACGGAAGCCCACCTACTCCTAAGCCACCTGCATTTAAAAATTTTTTATTTCTCAAAATCCTTCCCATAAATTTCTGAAGCCAGGGACCATGACTTCTTTTCTTGGTGCCCTTCCAGAATACAGAAAAAGAGGCCTGTGGCAGACAGAACGACACCTGCAGAAATATGGACGATGTAGCATGGCTTCCTGGTCTTAGACAGCTGGAAAGGTTTAATAATAGCCTTTTTTTCTTCATCCAGCTTCCTGTCAGTTGTCTCACAAAGATCAGTGCCCATGTTCATTTTCTGTAAACTACTCAATAGTTCACTTTATATCGGTGTAGCCCATGATCAATCCACCAGAAACAAGAGCCACCAGCAGTGGTAGGATCAGAATACTTTAATAAGATATCAGTGTCAAAATACATTTCCTTATAAAGTTAAGCTCCCATATAGTAATAACATTGTCAGTAGGAATTTGACAAAATAATAATGTTCACGAAATCATTATGTTGATAGATAAGGTTAATATGAAGCTTGGAATATTTTTCAGAGTGTTTTAGTAAAACTGCAAGGGTAAAATGCCCTTAATGCTGAGGCAAACACAGAAAATCAAACACCAGCGCTTACACGTCAGTAGCCCTTCAGGTTGTGCAGCCCACTGTGCGTGAGGCAGGGCTGCGGTGCTAAAGTACAATTTGGGCAACACAGTGACTAGGTAATTTTTCTTTTGAAACTTAAATATTATTTTGTTTTGGGCAATAAGCTCATCCAGCTTACCAGATTCTCGATTTGCTGTGTTTTGCTTTGTGTGTTTCTAGAAACTTCGTCGTTGTACCCATGATGGAAAAGTTCCATGTGGCTAGTATTTTGAAAACAAGTGATACTGTCCCTCTTACCTGGTGAGTTACAAGGCACTTTTAGGAGACTGTTTTCAGTGCTTCCTACCTATATATGTCACTTCTGGGAACAGACAGACCTCAAGGAGGCCCAGGGGCCATCCCCGGAGGTCTGCTTGCTGCACCCTGATATTGCAGGGTGATCTGAGGGCCTGGCCCCATGGGGAAGGGGCATGAGGATGAGGCTGGTCAGGACCAAGGGCCCCCTTTCTGCACCTTCACCCCACCCCCGGTTCAACTCCATGGGCTCCAAGGTGGTGAGCTGGACGTGCACTGGATCACTATACTATTTCTGAATCTGCACCGTTTCATGAATTCCCATCTAAACCACCTCATGGTAGTTCTGGAAGTATCCAAATGTGCCACATGAGAGACCACTAGAGTCACATAGCTCAGTGCACTTGAAGGGCTGGCAACAAAATCTTAAGAAGAGTTAAAGCACTTCCCCTCCCTTAGATCATCCCACCCCCACCCCTGACGTGCCATCAGACCCTCTTGGCAGTAATAATAATACATACGTACATACATACAAAATACATATAGAACACGAGGAGAAGACAGCTCGCAATGCTCCCACTTAATGATTCCACTTTCTGGATTATTTGTCACGCCTATGGCATATCCCGAAAGCAAAAAGCCAACAGAGAGAGATCTTGAGCAAGGTTAGTACAGGCCCGTGGGAGTTCTGTACAATTCTGCAGTGTCAGCAACATCAGGAAAAAGATCAACAGCTTAAAAAAAGATTTTAAAGTGATTTTGTGAGCAGGATTCCATTTCCGTTTCTGATATTACAAAGTACCCATATATATGATAAACACTTAACCCAGATATAAATTTTCTTTCTTAAAAAACTCAGTTATGCTTTTGAATAATAATAATTAAAAAAAAATCCACCAAATGCAGGGGAAAAACACCAGTTTAAGAAAAGCCATACTGTGCAACTTTCATAGATAACCACACACAATGGAGTTTACCCTTCACATTTCTTTTTTTACCCCCAAAAGTCATATCAAAATTAGAGCAAAGAGTTGGCTTAAAAAAAAAAAAAAGATGGAAATTTACAATATAGTGATTAGTCTTAAAAAAGAAAGGAGGGCTGAGAGATAGAGGCCAAAAATCAAGCTTAGAAAGCAAGATTATTTTGTTTCTCTTTGGCAACAACAACAAAATCTTTTTTAGTTAAATGAAGCCAAAGCTTTCCCGAAAGGAGAACAAACATACACCAAACTTGTTAATATGAATATTGTTTGTGTGTGTGAGAGACAGACCCATGAATATTATAAATTAGAATTTGGGGAAAGAAAAATCTTATAAAATTTAAGAACATTTCCATTGACAGAGCAAAACATAGCAGGTAAAACAATTATATTTTAAAAATATGGATAATAAAGTGAGCATCTTCAGAAAAAGGCCACTACTCAGTGACCTGGACAAGTTTGCCAGGTAAGTATATCTTGTAAAAAGTGTGGTGGTGTTAGAAATACCTAGTTGCAAAAAACAGACGGAGAATGTGAAGCTGGTGGGACGGCATGGGAAGGGTGCCTGTCGGTGGGCCGGCTCAGGTGGCCTGGTCCAGGGCTCGGAGGAGATCCCCTCCTTGGAGGAGCGTGGAGGTTCCCGGAACAGGAACGTTCACCTCACAGTCATATCTGGTGAGTTCCGGCAGCAGGTAGGGCTCAAACGAGGGTCCGAGCAGCCGGCTTGCCATGCCTGAATAGAGAGTTAGTGCTGTCGTTTAAAAACCCTGAGTCAGCCGTGGGGGGAGGGTCTGTTCCTTAAAAGGCTAGCAGGGATGCAGTGGGTTCGCAGAGCAAGAGGCACTTCCAGTTTCCGTGACTCCGGGGCACAGTGGGGCAGCCCTTATTTCACTCTTCAGGGTTGTCTTTCCCTAGTGACCTACCCCGTGCTCGGAGCAGGGACCCAGCAGACAGCATGTTCACCTCTCTCATCAGGTGAGGGGCTGAGACCCAAGGTGGGGACAGAGTGCGCAGTGCAGAGAGGACGGGGAGGGTGGGTGGAAGGAGTCCCCACGAAGGCTTCCTGGCCTGGGAGGTGGAGGCATGAGCCAGTGCCTGGGCAAGGCGCGGAGCTGCTGACTGAGCCCTGCCCCCTGTGCCCTGGCAGCTGGAGGGAAGGCCGAGCAGAGAGATGGAGTTCTGAACCAGTTGGTGCCTGTACACACCTGCACACATTTACACGCACTCACATCATACACAAATGCCACAAGCACATGGACACGTACATACATACATGCTTGTGCACACACACACACACACACACGGGTCCTTCAAAGGCCTGACTTCCAGTTTCAGGATCCCCACCCTTGGCTGCTCCTCTCCTGCTGAGAAGGAAGATAAGGGGACATTCCCAGCTCAACCCCCACCTCCCGGGAAGAGAGGGCCTGGGTGCCTGGAGGCAGACCCAGAAGCCCTTCACCAGCCCCAGTGATGTGAGTCCCTGCTTCCCTTCCTGACTTACGTGAAGCGTCTCAGCCCCGGGCCCTCTCTCCCTTCAGCCCGTATCTTAGCCACCTCCTAGGGTCCATGCCTGCCTACCCCACTCATCCTTGCTCTCCTGTGGACTGGGTGTGTCTCATGGCTGTCTGCAGCCCCACAGTGTAAAGGGGTACTTGCTCATCATACTTTTCTAATCCCCGTTTCTTTTACTCACCCTCAGAACTGACCTACATTTAAAAAATTATTTTCCCCTGAAAAGAATGAGTTTCTATTCAAGGAAACTCATGGGTTCACAGCAGGGATAATAATGCTGACTACCATTTCATGCAAACATATAAACAACATATACACTTTGCACAGGTGTGGGCATGGTCAGTCTTTGCAAACCCATGGATTGTAGCCCACCAGGCTCCTCTGTCCATGGGATTTCCCAGGCAAGAATACTGCAGTAGTTTGACATTCCCTTCTTCAGGGGATCTTCCTGACCCAGGGATTGAACCTGAGTCTCCTGCATTAGCAGGTGGATTCTTTACCCGCAGAGCCACCAAGGAAGCCCCCACTTTGCATGCAAGCCTCTAAATTAAATGTGTGGGCTGCTACTCCAACCTAAGGTAGGTAAGGAGCAAAGCTGGAATGTGAGCCCAGGACTATCTTGTGACTCTAAAGCCTGGACTCTGAAACACTGAACAGCGGTCTGTCCCAAACCATAGTGCTGAAGAAATGACCCTCTTTTAGGGCAGGAGTTTGGTATGTGTCACCCAAAGTATGAATTATGTTCCTGTTTACATAGCAACCTCTTCGTGACAATATATTTCATAGGATGCTGAAAGACTAAGGGGGGTAAGAGGGAGGCATCAGGTGGCCAGTCCTCCCAGAAAGCAAGGTCCAGCAGAGGGACCCCTCCAAGGGCAAGCCTGGCTGTCCTCCCAGCAGTGTGTCCTCATCTCAGCATGATGCCGCAGCAGGTCACTGCATCAGGCATTACAGTAAGATGAAGAACTGAGCAAGAGGCACAGGCTCTGGGGCTCCGACAGTGGTATGGCCCTGAATGTCACCTAGTCACTGGAGGGCTCCTACAGCTCTGTGCACAGGTGGCCTTCCAGTCTGCTGTGGTCCCCCGGGGAGACGAGGGCTCACCCCTCTCAAGGCAGCTGCCTTGCATGAGCAAGTGCATCCTTGTGCTGAGACCTGCCACCTTCTCCGCCCCTGGCTCCCACCCTCCCACAGCCCCCAGGCCCTGGCACAGCAGTCCTGGTCCTGAGTGCACCCACCTGACATCTTGTGAGCCGCGGGTAGGCTGTAGTCCTGGTACTGGGGGGCGTAACACTGCGGGGGGAACCCACTCTTGGCGGGCTCCCCCGGGCTAGGGGCAGACGGAGGCTGTGGTGGTGGTAAGTGTCTCAGGGGTTGGCTCCTGCCCCTCACGGGATTCTGGATGAACTCATCTGAAAAGGTCAATGTCAGAGTGAGGGGACAGACTGTGACACCCCCGGCATCCCTCTTCCTCCACGGGAGAAGCCCAGAGATTTCTGACAATGTCACCCTCAGGTGGTGAGAGACAGGAACCAGGGTGGGCCCGGAGCTAAAACCCTAGCTCCAGTGGCAAATGCCCCCTCCCAACCCCACCCCGCCACGGCCCAGGACTGCACTCACCATTAGGGACGTTTGCATTTGGCAGCTTGTCCGGCATCAAAGAGCAGGTCCCACCACCCCTGAGACTCTTCATCCTTTTCCACATCAAATGTGAGGTGCTGCCGCCTGGCGGATCCCCCTGCATGTGGAAGCGCAGACGTAGAGGAAGAGGCCAGAGAACCCAGTCCCAAACTGCGCTGGGGTGAGGTGGGCCCTGCTCGCTCTGAGAGACCCTCCCTGTCAGCCTGGGTTCTCTCCATTCAGCCCCGGCTCCCACCCAGCCTTCCCCAGGGCTGTGGAGGGAACCTGCGGCAATGCCCCCAGGAGATGGCTCACCCCACTCATGTCCTGGAAGGCTTGCTCCTCATGCTCCAGCTGTCGCTTCAGCTTCAGCTTGTTGGAGAGGGCAATCATGGCCGGGCTCATCACATCTGGACCCTGAGGCCCGAAGCCCTTGGCAGACCTGCCAAGCCGGAAAGAGTGGGCGTGAGAGAGTCTGGGGCACCACGTGCCCAGGGTCCTCCCAGGAGGAGGATCCTGCCAGCGGTGGCTCTGGAGCCCCAAGGCAGAGTCCGGGAGGAGGGGAAGAGGGCCTGGGCTGGGGCTCTCCCCTTCCTCAGTGTCATCTGCCTGGTGGACACTGGTGGTCCAGTTGTCTGCACCTCCCTCCACACGTGCCCACCTCCTGGCTGGCCCCCAGTGGCCTTTGGTCCTGGCCTGGCTTGTGGCTGCCCAGCTCGGTGACAGCCGTCTTTGCGAGGGCCGCTTCTGCCCCATCTGCCCTGCTCTGCTCCCAACCAGGGACAAGGGAGGATGCCCTGTAAAGGGCCTCAGGGAAGCCTAACCAACGGGCCCTGGGAACTTGAAGTCTATTCCACCCATGTCACAGCCAGGGGAGCTCCCAGGGATTGGAGGGGCCTTGTGGGGGTGGTGGGTACTGGCAGATGCTAGGAGGAGGCAGGACGGGGAGGGCGATGATGGACTCTGGCAGCCGAAGTCAGGGGCATCGTTTCACTTTTTTCAACCAGACTTCCACCCTTGAACTGAGGAAATGTCCCTCCGTGTTGTGTGTGTGGGTGGTCTGTGGCTCAGATAATGAAAAAGGCACTCTAAGGGGTAGTTCAGGAAGCCACTTCTTTCCCTTTCCTTGTCTGCAGGCCCCTCTTGGTCTCTTCCAGCTCTGATAAAACGTGTCCCACTCAAGGCCTCACATATCTTAGGGCCAGTCCCCTAAAGCCCAATCTCTCAGAGTTTAGAGAAGGGCTAAGCGGTATATCAGATCGCTGTCGAATGGAAACTGGTGATGGGGCAAGGGGCCTTTTGGAGCCCCATACCTGCCTCTAGTGGGCACCTGTCTGTACCTCCTCCCCAGTACAGCACAGCCTTAGCTGAAGCAGCCCAGGGTCTCTGTCACTGACCTCTTCTTGAACATGGCGAGATGGGGTGTGGCAATGGGAGGCCCCAAGGGTGCTGCCCCCAAGGCCTCTGCATGCTGATCTTCACCAGGCCACTTCATGGGCCCCAACTGTAATGGTGGGTCAGGGGGCCACTGTGTGTTGGATATGCCTCCCATGGAGGAGAGAGGGGTGCAGGTCTGGCCACAGCACTGCAGCAGGGACACCTTGCTCCCACCGTCAAAGAAGGCGAAGGACACACGCCGCTGCTCAGGTTCCGTCTTCTTGCTTTCCAGCTGCTGCTGATACTTGTCCAGGAGGAAGGTGCTGTGAGAGGCCATCGGAGCCAGCGGCTGGAAGATGTTTGACATGGTGCTGAAGCAGTGCTGGGGGGTCGACTGGGGGGTCTCCGGCAGGAGGCTCTCCTCAGGGCAGATGGGGCTGAGCTGGAAGTCCTCTCCGTCCATGGGGATGTAAGGCGCCAGGGTCTCCAAGTCCAGCTCATTAAAGTCAGTCTAGAAGACAGAGCAGGGGCAAAGCAGTTGAGCTGTGGGCGCTGCCTCAGGGACACTGTCTTATCTCATCCCCTCGTTCTGCCACCCCTGCCTGGGGCATTCCTCCTGCACAGCATGACAGCGCTAAGCTCTGGAGGGCCCACGAGAGGAAAACACAGATGTGTCCACAAAGTGTGGAAGGTCTTCTGACAAGTGCTACCAGCCTTCCTGTGTCTCCTTCCATGCAGTCATTCTTCCACACACCCCACTGCCTACTCTGATGAGCACGATGGCTCCTGGGGGCCAAGGGCAGCTCTGTCCTCCTCTCCCTGTATCTGTGGACAACTCGTAGGGTAACCGTGGCCAAGTGCTCTCTGTGGGACCTTCATTCAGATCAACAAGGACTCAGAGATGGCCCCTCAGGTTCCCAGTATGGGCACCATAAGGAATTCTCATAAGCAGATGCAGCAAAACAAACATTTCAGCCCTCACTGGGGGCAGGTAGCTTGTTAAAGGTTACAACTACATGAAACAGTTGAAGAGAAGCAGCATCCAGTTGTATGCATTCTCTTTTCAAGGGATAAATCTTAGAGTTCAGAGAAGAAAGTGCAGTGTTGAAGTAGGGAAAGATTGCAGAATGAGGACACAAACTGAG
This sequence comes from Dama dama, assembly GCF_033118175.1. NCBI lineage: Eukaryota > Metazoa > Chordata > Mammalia > Artiodactyla > Cervidae > Dama > Dama dama. The sequence continues at coordinate 75,103,352 of NC_083691.1, forward strand.
GAGGCAAGGCAGAAATTTGGATGAATAACCCAGAGTAAGACAAATAGGGATTAATAAATTTCCTTTAGATTTTGTGATACACCTACCCATCCACCCACACCCTACCCTGTTTACACAGGTTTTACAAGACTGTTTGGCCTTATGTAATATGTTCCTGAAACGTTAAGTGTAAATAAAAATTTGTCAGTCAGATGTCATTTTAAAATGCATTTAATGTAAGTTATTTCAAAGAATCCTAAAATGAAAATGTTTGTAAAGGGAATTGTTCCCTGTGCTTAGAAAAGTCTTATACATCTGGGTATGCTTTTTAAATGCAGGGCTCCTTAAAGAAAGGTTCAGTTGTAGTTTTGACTTTCTGAGCACTAATAAATATGCAAGTTAGTAGGACATAAATATATGGAGAGTTAAAAAGAGCTGGAGTTGACGTGGGAGAAGCAGATGACCAGAGGCTCCATTTCCCTGCACTCTCACCCAGTTAAGGGACTATGGCATTGGCCAAGCTTTCCCACCAGTCTTTGCAACAAAGGGCCAAGGCTGCAAGAATGGACGTAAGCCTTTACCACCAGCAGCTGGCAGGCCTGGCGCACCATCCTGATCTTCTCCATGACTACGTACCTGGGTGCCACACTGGTCCTTCGTCTCCGTGTCCATGGCAAAGAGCTTCTCGATTGCTTCAATCTTCAGATTGTCATCTAGAGATGTGTAATAGTCTCCAGGGCTACTGGGCTAGGGGCCAGGAAGGAAGGTGACCAAGTCAAGGCTATGGCACTGCTTTCCCCAGGAGTCCAAGGTGGAAGGAGAAATACACCTCTGGACAGAGTCAACTCCATTCCATGGAACAAGGGTTTGTGGACAGGCCACTCCACATGAGCTATGTGAACCTCTCTGAGCTCAGTCTCCTCACCATAAAATGAGACTGTTTTGAAGAACAAGCCAGACAGAGGCATGGCTGGCCAGGCCCTTTGCGCCCAGCAGGATGGTTACTGTCCTGCACGGGGACCGTGCTCAGGGCTCACAGCTATGAGTGACTGAGCTCCTGTCTTCAAGGACCTTTTTCTGTAGGTGGGGGTGGAATGAGTGCCAACAGCAAGCCTCTAATATGTGGCAGGTAAGACTCACAGCCACCCGCGGGGTCTGCAGGAAACCTGAGGAAGAGGAGGGCAGTGCTGGGGCCTGGTTTGTCCACTCGGCCATCCGGCAGCAGCCAGAGGAGCTCCCCTTCTCCACGACCTCAACCCAAGGCGGGGGGCTCACCGTGGAGCAGCTGCTGCTGCTGCTGCCACTGGGGGTGCTGTTCCCCAGGGCGGCCGCCTGGGGCACAGTGAAGGCGGGCAGGCTCCCGGCCTCGCTGTGGCTGCTGTGGCTCTTCAACTCTCCAGTCCACTGCTGGCCTGGGGGCAGGATGGCCTTGCCATAGGCTGAGGACTCCTCAAAGTTCGGGGTCCCTGTGGAGACAGGGCCTGGCTTGGTTAGCACCCACAAACACTGGGCTCACCCCCAGGACAGAGGAAGCCCGAAGGATGCACAAGAGTTCCTAAAAGGGTCCGCAGCATGCCTGGGGCTAGGCCCTGGTTCACTGAGGCTAGGTGGGTTAAAGAGGCCTTCAACCCAGGCTCCGCTTCAGTGTTCAGACTCTGTTTAATGGGAACATCCTCTTGGAGCCGCTAACTTTCAGAGATTAAATGTATCAGTTGCCTCTCTTCCCTGGAGGGCCATCTAGAATGCAGAGGAGAAGGTTATGAGAACTGGGCAAGTTACCTCGTTATTGCCACAAAACTGGGATGCTGCATGACTCCTTGGCCCAGGTTTGCCCTCTGTGACTCTCTGCAGTCACGATTCCCCTGTGGCTTCTCAAGAACACGTCTAGCAGGGCCAAGCCAGTTCAGAGCAAGCACAGGGAGCTGTAGCTATTCCTTGAGTGGCCACAGTAAGGCTGGGGGTGATGGTGGTCAGTTGCCACATGGGGAGGAAGGGGCTTTGCAGGTACACAGCAAGGGTCAAGAGCTGGAAACCCTGCTGGGGCCACCAGGACTCGCATCCCCATGGGACAGGTAAACATTTAAAGACGTGCATGTAAGGACTTACTGCTGGGCCTGAATCTGTTTCTCCATCCATGTTTCTGGGATGATTTCTCCCAACATTATTTCAACCTAGCAGCCTTCTGCCTAAACATGCAATCTGTCTTTCAAGGTGGAGACCTGCCCACTCTGCGAAAATATGCCCAGGGCCTCAGAGCAGACCCCTGAGACCTCTCATCTCAGACTCCCACTGCCCATGATGGAGAATCGACCAGACCCCACCCGGATCAGTGCCTTGAGAGGTCAGACATAGGGCAGGCCTGAGCCATGGTGAGTGTGTGTGCAGAGCACAGGGTCTGGCCACACTAATGGATGATTAGCAAGACTCAGAGAAGGCACACGGCAGCTCTGCTTAAGGGAAATCTGTGCCAGGGAGGTCTCCCCTCATCCCCAAGAGGGTCTGATGGCCCCAGCCTAGTTAAGGTGCACCCACCGAAATCCAGAGAAATGATGGTGTCTCCCGCAGTGGGTGCCAGCTGGGCCAGCTCCTCGGGCTCCTCCTTCAGCTTGGTGAACAGGAAGTTGCTCTTTTCAGACACAGCCACCTTGCCACTGTTATCAAAGATGCTGTTCATGGTCAGGAGGTGCGGCTTAAACGGCGACTCCGTCTGGTCCATGGAGAACACCACGTCATTCTTCTCAATTTCACTGTTGAGATGAGAGGGAGCTTCAGACCATCCACATTTTCCATCAAAACCCTTTTGCCCTCCCAGACACACCGAAGCCCTGACAGCTAAGCCTCTCAGACAAAACCATGGGGATGGAGGGGGCGGGGGGCAGGACAAAAAAAAAAAAAAAAACCATGGGGATGGACAGCGTGTTAGCATTTAGTAAAGAACTGTGCAATGGTAGTTTGGAGTCGTGGAGCCTAGTGATGCCAAGAGCGCCTCACAATATGCATCTGTCTTGGATGCTGTTTTAATATTGTACATGGGCTGCGTGGTATGCACAGACTTGAAGGCTTCTGCTTTTGTTTTACCCCAGTGCTGCCTTTCTCCAGCTGTCTTCCCAAGTTCTACATAGCTAGGGTGTTACATTTTCTCCCCAAAAGTATGAGCAGTTCTCTTCCCTTGATCCTCATTCAGAAAACAGGTTAGGTGATATCTATGTTCTAGTTGCCTCCCCCACATAGGGTGGAGGCATGACAGATGACAGACGAGAGGCAAGGGGCAGAAAAAGCGCTGTCAAAGGGAAATCCCAAAGTCCCATTGTTCCCAGGGTGCCCACCGTCAAGAACTCTAAGATGTGGTGCCCAGGTCTTGAGGGGCCTGGTGTCCCTGGGTTGCATCGTCAGTCTCAGGAACACCCCGCCGCCCAGCCTTGTGTCCCCCAGCCCTCACACGCTCACCTCAGGACGTAGTTCACACACATGATACACTGGGGCTGCAGGTTGCGAGGGTTGTAGATCACCGTCCCCTGTGTCTCCAGCCACACGTAGCCCCCATGCTTGGCAAGCATCCGGTACTGGCCGCTCACCACCTGACCCTTGGTGCACACTAGGGGAGGAGAAACGGGGCCTGAGGTCAGGGAGGTGAGGGCAGTGCACGGGGAAAGATGCGGGAGGATGAGCTGGAAGGGCGCTGAGAGCGTGTTGCCCAACACTTCATGTTGACCATGGGGAAGGCGGTCCAGAGAGGATAGCTGACGTCCCTAGGCTGGCTGTGAGGGAGTGGCCATGGCAAAGCCCTTGACAGGTCAGCTCACACCGGCTCAGCTGGGAGCAGAAACCAAGAACAGTACCTGCCCTTTTTTCCCCTCAAGGTCAAGAGGAAGCCGCTCCACAGGGCACCAGCCAGATCCATGCATGCACCCAGGGTGCAGGAGCGCCTCCTCTGCCCCACACTGCAGGTGGGGGGAACCTGCAGGCAGCGTGCAGAGTGCCTGTTCTCAGCAGCCCCTGGTAGCAGACCCACCATCAACTCTCTGCTTGTGAATAAAGGCAGTTTAAAAAAAAACAAAACAAAACAGATAGATTGTTTCAAGTCATTGGTCAGATCTGCCACCGTTAGGGCCACAGAAGGTTTGGGACCCAGAGCAAAGACAGAAGGAAGCCTCCCAGGCTCCCACTGGGGGCTGAGGAAGTACTGGGCGCCCAGCCACCTCCACACAAAGCCTCTTCAAAGCCTGAGAGTCCTCTGCACTTGGTCTCCCAGCTGCCCAGCTAGGCTACCTGCATATGACTTCTTTCCTCTCCTAGAATGTTCTAAATGTTCATTTAACATTTGCTTTTCTCTATAAAATACTGGAGAAAGGACCCTGCGTCCCAAGATGGTTCTCTTCCCCAGTCTAGAATGCTCTAACTGTTCCCATTAAAAAAGGAATCAGCAAGTCCCTTCAAATGAAAGTTTACTAATGTTAGGATTTCTGATAGTTTTCTGAACTGCCCACTTACTTTCATTCCTTGGGAATTCATTCTTCTGAATCCCAGCTCAGAAACCCCCAAATCACAGAGAACTAAGAAGAGGCATGCCAGCAGGATTAGGAAATCTTGGTTTTGGTTTATTCATCTGCAAAATGGGGTACTGCTAATAATTAACAGTAATGATAATAGTTATTATTAGTACCCAGTATCCCACAGCTGTTTGTACTGAGGACCAAATCTGCCCACATGGTAGCAGGTATAAAAATGCTGGCTGAAAAAAAAAAAAAAATGCTGGCTGAATGTCACTGACAAATGCTGTGAAGGAACAAGCACCTCTGCCCCACAGTTACTAACATGTACAGTGCTCAGGCCCTGCCGCATCTACAGGACACATCTACAGATAATGTCTTGAGGAGCCTTATGTGAGAACATGCGGACATTCTGTAAACACAGAGAATCTCTCCAGCTTTCCTTGTAGGCACCTGAACCACTCCCCATTCACCACTCCTGTGCGATTGAGGAATACAGCTTGGTCCATACTAATGCTGCTTGTAATCCTTTTACATTTATGTTTTTCTTGGCACATGTCACCCTGTTCAGAAATCTAATAAGCACTTCCAAGATATAGGAAGCACTATAACTTACATGTGTATAGTGCTTTGCAGGGTTCAAAACCATCTCATAAGATAAATTCATTTCTGCAAAGGAATTAGAACAGTGCTTGGCCCCTAAAGCATCCACAGGATTAGTGTCAGCACCACCTAACTTACTGTACAGTAACACCATAAACTGCTTATTATTAATATTCCTGGTTTTCATCTGAAGAAACTGAGGCTTAGAAATACTGAATTATTTGCTAAAAGGCCCCCTCAGTGGAACTAGTACAGGACTGTAGCCCAAACTGAAGACTCCTAATCTAAGTTTTTTTTTGGTTTGGTTTGTACTTTTAAAAAAAATCAACTTTGTGTGCTAAGTTGCTTCAGTTGTGTTTGATTCTTTGTGACCCTATGGACCATAGCCTGCCAGACTCCTCTGTCTGTGGGGTTCTCTAGACAAGAATACTGGAGTGGGTTGCCATGCCCTCCTCCAGGGGATCTTCATGACCCAGGGATTGAACCTGAGTCTCTTATGTCTTCTGCATTCGCAGGCAGGTTTTTTACTGCTTGCGCCATTACCACCAATAGAAAATGCATCCATTTTAAGCATACATGTTTTGATGAATGTACAGACCCTTGTTAACAGTCACTACAATCAAAGAACTTTCCCTTATCCAACCTCCCAAATTTCTTTTTTTTTTTTTTATTAGTTGGAGGCTAATTACTTCACATCATTTCAGTGGGTTTTGTCATACATTGATATGAATCAGCCATAGATTTACATGTATTCCCCATCCCGATCCCCCCTCCCACCTCCCTCTCCACCCGATTCCTCTGAGTCTTCCCAGTGCACCAGGCTGGAGCACTTGTCTCATGCATCCCACCTGGGCTGGTGATCTGTTTCACCATAGATAATATACATGCTGTTCTTTCAAAACATCCCACCCTCACCTTCTCCCACAGAGTTCAAAAGTCTGTTCTGTATTTCTGTGTCTCTTTTTCTGTTTTGCATATAGGGTTATCGTTACCATCTTTCTAAATTCCATATAAATTCCAAATTTCTTATACCTCTTAACAGTCAATCCCCATTGCTCCACCCCAGTCCCAGGCAACCACTGATCTGTTCTCTGTTAACGATATATTGAAATCATCTTCTCTCCATTTGCATGGAAGTGGAATCATACAAGAGCATGTGCTATTTCGCATCTGCCTTATTTTTACCTAGCATGTTTCCCAGAACCCTCATGTTGTAGATATTTCTGGCTTGCCCCCTTTTTAATTGCTGACTAATGTTCCACTGCACAGAGATACCATTATTAGTTTATCTGTTCACCTTTCAATGGATGTTTGAGTTGTTTTCAGTTTTTGGTTATGATGAATAAAGGTGCTATGAACATTTATGTACAAATCTTTGTAGGGACATACAGTGTGGGTGTAGCTAGGGGTGCAGTGGGCAGGTCATATGGTTAAGTACACCTTTCCTTTATTAGATACTGCCAAGTTACTTTCCACAGTGGTTATATCAGCATTGTCTAATCTTTTAAATAAAATCCTGTGCTGTAGGGAAGACAGATATTATTTATTTATTTTTAACATGAGGAAACTAAGGCCAGAGGGATTGTGACCTGCTTTACATCACACAGGACAACAGTCTGGGCTATGAGACAGCCTTTGTGGCCCGCAGTATGGTGCCCTCCTACTACATTCCACTGGGCGACACTTCACTGGGAAGACTGAATTGGTGGTTGCTGCTGTCCTAAATCATCATGGACCCCTTGGCCAAAGAAATAACTCTGTCTTCCCTCATCTCCCTTTATCTGCCCCAATGAGGCTCCCTTGCTCTAGCGACATGATTCTTGCACAATTTCAAGTGCCTGGAGTGAACTTATTTATTAACTTATTAACTTGTTCTTAATACAGACAAGATTCAGGGCTCTTATTCTTTTTGATTAAACAGTGCAGTGAGCAAAGGTTTTTAACTGCATTTCTAGCGACTGCAGGCAAGGGCCTGCTCTGTCAGTAGCATATAATTACACCAGCTTTCTAATCATCTGCTCATTAATGCCAGCCTGGGTGAGGGGCCTGCTACTTGGTAGATAGGCTTTTTATGGCCTTAATCTTGTTTTCCTAAGAGCACATACTGTCCTCACACAACAAAGAGAAATCAGCCCCCCCCACCCCCAAACCCTTACCCTCCAAGGGTAACAAATGTATAAACTACTAATCCATTTGCAAATGATGGCTTTCAATTATCTAAATCTGGTTTGAGGCTTGAACTTCCCCAGCAATTTCAATGGTAAACCTTCACAGGCTAAGATACACATACATGCCTAAATTCGGGATGCTGGTGTGTAACCCTGGACCAGCCTCAACCCTGGGCCTCCAACTATTCCATAGTATGAGCGTGGGTCTGTGGTGCAACTTTATCTGCATAAACTCAATGAGAAAGAAAGAGAGAGACAGAGTCAGACAAACACAGAGAAACAGATTGAGATAGATAGAAAGACTGAAAGAGAAAGAGGAAAAGAACTATATAGCACATGGAACTCTACTCAGCTATGTGGCAGCCTGGATGGGAGGGGAGTTTGGGGGGAGAATGGATACATGTATATGTATGGTTGAGTCTCTTTGCTGTCCACCTGAAATTATCACAACATTATTAATTGGCTATACTCCAATATAAAATAAAAAGTTTTAAAAAAAGAGAGGGGGAAAGAGAGACAGAAATAGTTGCTTCTGTTTAGCTGGCATTAACCCAATTTCCAGGCAACCCATGCAGATTTCCTTTTGTGGGTTCAGGCTGATTGGGTAGAGGCCTCCAAACTCAGAGCTGCTTTGCTTGGCTCCATCAGGGAAAGAAGGGAACCTGTGGTTTATATTTGGTCTGTGAATTATCTTTAAGTGTGCCTAAAGCTTAAAAACACAGAGTCAATAAAAAGCACCATATTGCCCTTGGATTTAGCAGAAAACTAAACTAGTATGACAATATTTTACCCCAGATCTTTTTTGAGGATCAAAGCTTTTCTAAGAGAAGGAAAAAAACCCTTTCATAGGCCTACTGAGAAGTCATCATTTTTGTTCTCTTTGACAGTAGCTTCCTTCCCTTTCCCACCCCAGAAGATATAGTCCAGTGCTGTCCTGCAAGAGTTCTCAGAAACATTTGCTAGTGTCCCTACTTTGACTCACCCTTGGCTGATAAGGAAAGTTAGGCTTTTCTGCAGTTTTACATATAGAGGAGAGAAACCCCAGAAAGCCAAGCACTAGGGAATCAGTGGGTAAGCTGGGCCAGAGCCAGGTATCCCAGGACCAGTATCAGGACAACTTAGGGAGCTGGAACCGCTATGGATCAGAAAAGCAAGGGGAATCCCAGAGTGGAGGCTGGTGCCACATCCTACAGTTTCAAACTGGGGCAGGTTAGCGCTGGGTCACGTCCATGGCACGCCCACCTCCCTCCCCCATCCCTGTGTCCCTGAATGTGGAATATGGATTTTGGATTTTTTTTTTCTTTTTTGCCAGAGACCACAATGAGAAACATCTTTGAGATATCATTAGGGGCCCTGCTGCACTGTCAGATTGAACACTAAAGCCATGAGGATGAAGCAAAGAAACCAGTTAGAGAAGATCTTACTGTTTGAGAGAACAGTAACTGTGCTTCTGTACAGTTTATGGGCTGCTGACCTGTTAGCTGCTCTGAACCTCAACTGTCCTAACCTCGGGATAGATGGATGGATTTAGGAGCAATGGGGAAATAGCTGCTTTTCCATTTTCTTCATTGCCACTCCAAGCCACTCTAATCCTTGGAGTCCAAGACCAGCAGGACCATTGGGAATCTTCTCAGACTAACCCATTTTAAGTCCTTCTGTAATCCTCTCAGCACCTCCATCTGCACTGGGGGCACATTTTTGAAGCATTCTTTCCAAAATATAGTTTTTGCCCTTGAGTTTATTATTCACTTAGTACCTATACAGTACCAAACACTGTGCTAGATACTGAGGCTGAAGGTACCGGCCAACTGGCTCCCGGGAACACGCAGCCCTCCTTCTCCCTCAGAAATGAGGTCCTTTAGGGTAGGGATCAATCCTATACATTTCTATCTCCCCCAGTAGGCCAAATGAGGAGGGTATGGCAACCCACTCCAGTATTCTTGCCTGGAGAATCCCCATGGACAGAGGAGCCTGGCGGGCTACAGTCCAGAGCGTCACAAAGAGCTGGACATGACTGAGCGACTAAGCACAGCACAGGCCAAGTACAGGGTTATGGACCCATAGACCTTGCATGCTGATAGGCTGTATGGATTCAAGAAAATTGTCTTGGATCATTTGCAAATGAGAAGACTTAATTGGGACTAAGGTCAACTGAAATGCAGTAGAACTGCTCTGTCTAATATGGTGACCATTAGCCAAGTATGGCTACTTAAAGTTAATTAAAACTAAAATTAAAAAATTCAGTTCTTCAGTTGCATTACACATATTTCAAATACTGCAACGGTCACCCATGGACTCTGCAAAGGAAGAACATTTCCACTGCAAAAAGTTCTTTTGGACAACCCTGCTCTAGAATCCTTTCATAATTCAGGTTTTTTTGTAAGCTGCAAGGCACAATTTCCACATGCCATTATTGGGTTGCCTGGACATTCTCATCCAACTGAGTTCTCCTGATTCAGCAAGCAAGCTCTTGGAAAACCATGGCCTATCTCAACTAATCTAGTAAGTCGGTACTGTACAACCTGCACCTCTGTTTACCCCAATGTTCCCTCATCCTTCAAGTTCAGCTAACGTGCCCTTCCTCTCTTTTCCTGAACTGTCTCAGCCCTCTTCTTCTCTGAATGGATGTACTTGCATCTAAAGCATATTACCCAAGCTGATCACGCTCTATGGGGCTGTTCCATAAGTTTTTGCAGTCTATTAACTGCAGAAATGTGCCCAGTGGAGGTGGTAAGGGGGGAATGAGATTCAGCCCACCCTCCATTCTCTAGGCAATATGCGTTGGTGTGTTGGTCCCCTTATCCTATTTGCATCAACATCAACATGCCATATAGGCTGGTGGCAATTTTGGTTTTCTAACTTTCCTGAGGACATGAGTCTTGTCTGTCACACAAGACGGTGGGCCCTGTGACAAAAGTGATTGGATTTTCTTCCTTCTCACCAGTCACATTTCACTCAAGGCCAGATTCCACAGATGTATGGGTGTACTCCTGGAACTTACAGTTCTGGTGGCTTTTGGTCATGTTCTCTGAGTCCAGTGCATGGTAGAACTCATAGGCTGAGCGGCCAAGTAGCTCTTCAGGGTGGTAGCCAACCAGTTCTGTGATTCTAAATTAAAAAAAAGAAAAAGCAAGGTGGGGAGATCATATGAATATGAACGGGGTGCAAGGACCTATATCCAGAATGTAAGTCAAATGCACACATTCAATGAAACACACTTCAAACTTCCTGGTCATATCATTCATCCAAACAAACAAAAATATGGTGATCAACTTGCAACTATGGGTCTACTGAACCTCACTCTTCCTGCCTTTCCTGAATTGTGTTTGGAGAAGAAGGAAAAGCAGGTCTAAGGGTTCCCTAACTCTCACCCCTAGACAGACACACATGCATATTCTCCAGTGACCACTGGAAGGGGCTCTCATCAGCCCCCTAACTCCTAGTTTTTGTAGACAAGTGAGCAGAAATGCAGAGATGGCAGACAATTTACTTGATGTTTACACAAGTGTCTGGGGACAGAGCAAGAATAAAAATGGGAACCTCCTGATTATTCAAGCTTATTCTAGTAGAAGTCATTATAAATGAAAAGTGAAAATTATGCGATCCTGAGTTAGAAAAGCCCAGAGGTGGCCTTTGCTTGTGTGTTAACCATGGGGCAAGAGGAACCCGGGCAGCAGAAGCTGGTCTGTGCTCAAGTCTTCACCCCTCAGGTCCTGCCTGGTGACCTGATACCTCTTAGACATCAGGTGTGCCACTGTGAGTTCTCCAATTTGTCCCTCCCTACCTCGAGGAAAGGAGGAAGGGCATAAGGTGCCGAGAGGAACAAATACGAAATCATAGCTCTAGAAATGTGCCCCTTCGTTAACACTCTGATAAATAGGCAGCTCTGAAAGGACAGGGCTTGGCTGGGCCCTGTACAGTGTCTGCTTTTGATGGGAAGTGGGCAGAGAAAAGGCAGATGTGGAGAAGCATGAAGAATCAGGTACCTTTCCAAGAACCCTCTGCTCGGCACAGGAATCATTAAAATAAACAAAGCCCTACCCAAGAATCACAGATAAGCCGCTTTCCCACGTCATACCTAAACATATTTCTCATAATCTTTGTTCTCTTACATTTTTTCTAATGGGCTTGCTGTCTTGTTTACTTAGCCTATCATGAGCTAGAAGTGATGCTATCTCCTCATCATTACAAGCTCTGTTTTGGAACACATGGCTTCTGGAGCCTGGCCCGGTCACCTGTCCATGCTGGAGATGCACGACATGGAGAGGAAAGCAGAAGCTGTGACTCCTAGGCCTCCCGTCTCTACTCCTCTCTCCCACTCCATTGGGGTTTTGTATAGGTCAGACTAAATCATTCTAGAATATTATTTCTGTTCTGTCCCTCCCCTCTACAAGCATCTCCATCTCACCTATCACCAGCCACATCCAGAGGAAATAAACTCTGCCTAACTTCCAAGTTCCCCCAGTCTTATCTCCATCTTCCAAGCAGTTTAATTTGCAGCTGATCGGCAGCATGCCACGTCTCCTGCTCTGGTATATCCCCTTCCTCCCAGTTTCCATTGCTGGCAAAGCTAGGCTTGCTGCAGAGCCTCGGGGCCTTCTTTCTCTGAGCCCTGATGATGACAGGGCCAGTTCAAAACTGCATCTTTTTCACTGAGCTTTCTCCAAGTCCCCCTTCTTGAGCCTAATCAGCGAACACAGTATCACAAGAAATTATGTATTCTTCTGTCCACATCCTAGGCTGCCAACCCTGAATTCAGGGACCACATTCTCCTTTGGCCTTCGCGACAACGAGTGCTCAGTAAATGCCAGAGTAGCCGACCAACAGAATGATTTTCTTTGGGGGCCTAAGGTACAATCAGAGCCCTGTCTAAGCCAGCACTGCTAAGGATCCTGGGCACTAACAACCCGCTTTTCTTCCTAGAACACAACCACCTATCTTGGTGCATGACAATGCACACACACAGCCTTCAGCGCAGCCCTCGTGGTATAGAGTCCATCCTTCCTCCATTCCCCAAGGTGTGTCTGCTGTTGAAGTGGGCAGAGAAGAGGCAAATTTTCTGCCTAAGTGAGACTTGGGGGTGAAAGGCTTTGTCAAACAACAGGCAACACGGCAAAGCTGAGATGCTTAGGTCTCAGCTGATTTAGGCCAGCAGAGATTTCTCCCGTGAGATTTCAGCAGTTCACTTGCATCAGCCAACTGGTTTCAGATGGGGAGGACCTGTCCCCTCACTTGGCCCTGAGCAGAGAGGTCTTTGAAGCCATCAGCAACAGACATGTTCCTCAGCGGCCCAACTCTGGGACTGCCAATGGCACCTTAGCCGGAGTGGAGATTCAGGGAGAAGGAGATGGTTGAACAGAGCTGGTGCTTCCTTTCCTACAGCCAAGTAGCTTTTCTGATAGGTTCCATGTCTTTCAGGCTTAGCCTGGGAGTCAGAATTGCACCCGTAGGCTGTGCTGACAATGGGTTGGCTGACAATGGTAGGCTCACCAGTTTGCCACAAAAACTACTTCTGAGCCTGCACTAGTTGTAGATTTCCTAGAGACCCTCAAAAATGAGGCTGTCCTGGGAAAGTCTGATTCTAATCCATGAAGAGACTACATTTTCTTTCAAGATTAGAATCTTTAAAATGCTCAAAGTAAATGTTTATTATAATCAACCTCAAATAAAATATTTTCCGATCTAATTAGTATACTATCCATTCAGGGGACACAATGGGCATGTTTTGGAAGTGGACAAACAAGGGCTCAACTTCAGGATTGCCAGCTCTCTTCCCAGTAGCAGCCTTCATTTATCTTGTCAACTAAAATAAATATTTAACGTCTCCTCCTTCATGCCTTTAAACAGACGACTATAAAAACTGGGAAATACACATACCCCAAACACAATTGAAGAACATTCGAGTGGTTGAACTTCACAAAACCAGGAAACCCCAACTCAAAGCTAATGGTCGTTGCCCTCCTTCGGCAGGCACGCCGACGCCAGCAGGGAGGCTAACGAACCCGGTTTGTTTACAGGGTCAGCCTCCGCGGCACACAAGGGTCCTCCCCGCTCATTTCCCTCTGTCCCAGGGAAGTCTCCAGAGCTGGGCTGTGATAACATAATTTCATCTGCTCTCTTCATCAGAGGCAGGGGAACTTTTTTTTTTTTCTTTCTAATTAAGGGTCCCTGACTCTCTGGAGGGGGGAAAAAGTCATTTTGGGGTCACCCATAAATTTCAAAAGTCAATTCAGTATGGCTGTTCTGTTTGTAGAGAAGAGGGACATGTAAAGGGGCTTAATTCACCAGACTTCAGAAGTGAAAAAGCACAGAGGTTCCTTTTTAATAATAAAGTAGGAAGAGAACCGGACCGAGGATGAGGCCAGGAGAGAGACATAGACATTGACAGGCAGCCACAGGAGGCAGAGGCAGGAGGAAGAGAGAAAAAAAGAAACTAGAAAATGGAGAGGGAAAGAACGGTAGTAAAAATCTGAAGTTAGTGTCGCCCCAAGTTAATATGTGGGTCAGAAAGCTGGGCTCTCTGAATTTCAGAGTCAGGTTTGCCTCACAGCATAAAACGACAGTTACTGGTCATTCATTGCTCTCTACCCTTCATGCTGTGAGGCCCTTTCCACATGGACTACCCGTGGCTGAGTGCTGGGAAGACAAGGACTCTCCCGTGGTAACAGGGTCAGGGCCGTGAGACTTTGAAGGCAGAAGAAACAGTGCGGGCCTGAGCCGGCTCGGCCGCCCACAAGCAATGGGGCAGCGAGCTCCCTGCTTCACACGCCACGCCTGGAGTCAAACAAGGTCTGGCTGCAGGTTTTACTCATTCCCTACACAGGCACAGAATTTGCTCAGTAAATTAATCATGTAAACAAGATGGTTAGAAGAGTATTTAAACTATTTGAGAGGATGAAAGTTTTAAGTACTTCATAACCACCTATTTGTTTTTGAAAGAATGCCTTTGCTAATAAAACCATCCTTCTATTCAGGTCTGCTTTCTTTCCTTCCCTCCTCTGGCCATGGCCTCTCCGAAGTAATACTGGGTTCACCTCATTTTGGTTCCTGTATGTGCTTTTTTTTTTTTTTTTTGCTCTGAAACTGCATTTCCTTAATGCAGACTAATTTCCAGACTATTCACTACCACAGATTTCAATGTCATTTGTTTTAATGTATTTCAATCTAGATTCTCTTTGCTTTAAACAACACTTTTGCCTTGTGTTTTCCTCCAATAGTACATGGTTAAGTGAATATCCAACTGGCTCTGTAGTTAACAGATAATTAATTTGCATCCTGTCAGTGTTATGTGTTACAGGTGGGGTGAATATATACATAGTGTACATAGGAGGGTAGCCCTGGTTCAATCCTGGACTGACTCAGAGTGCCACCAAATGCCGCAACTGCCTTTCATTACCTTGAAACCCACAAGCAGAAAGGGGAAAGTTGCCTTGAATTGTAGCAAGAGAGAGGCAAATCATGCAGATGAATAAATTTTGAATTGTGAGGTCTATCACACTTTGAAATAAATTCCAAAGAGCTGCTTCTTCCAAGGAATATTTTGAACAGATTAGACAGGATGATATACGAGCATTTCTCATAAATATGCTCAGTCTTTCTTAGGACTGATTTAAGAACATTGTTTGGAAGAGACATAGATGCACAAGGAGAACATTTCAAGTGTCTTCTAAACTCAGGGGCTTAAAAAACACATTATATATACCCTGCTACATACGATCGGTAGAGAAAGACTACTATGTTTGCAAAAATATTTAGAACAGACTATGAAACTAAAAATGATATGTAACATATTAAGCTAAAAGATCACTTTGCATTTAAAGATGCTACCTATCCTCTAAAAAAAAAGTAAAATAATTTGTTAAATGTATCTCAGTATGCAATGAAAGTGTATAATCTTTTACTATTAATTTGCCCAAAGTCAGTCTATTTTCTTCTTGGGCATTAACACTATCACTTTTCAGGTGTTTTGATGTGTGTGTGTTTTACATCTCATGGCTTGCTATAATTTTACTGACAGTCTCTTAAAGATTCTCAACTATCCCTCACTTTTATCATTACCATTCCCAACTTCTTTGTAGAAAAAGAGTTAATCATAAATCTGACCCACAGAATTTGAAATGTAGGCATCTTAATTCACTAAACTGTAACTTCTGATATTATTACATCCTATGTTGCCCTAATTCAGTGGCAAAAAGGGGTTGCCCTCAGATTCTTTAGGGATGGGATGGAGAGGGAGGCGGGAGTGGGGATCGGGATGGGGAACACACGTAAATCCATGGCTGATTCATGTCAGTGTATGGCAGAAACCACTACACTATTGTAAAGTAATTAGCCTCCAACTAATAAAAATAAATGGAAAAAAAAGAATGAAGTAGAATTTTAGAGCTGAAATATATGCTAACTGAAATCAAAGCTGAGTGGATGGTACTGAAGAATTTATTTACAGGGCAGCAGTGGAGAAACAGATATAGAGAATAGACTTATGGACATGGGGAGAGGGGAGAGGGTGAGATGTATGCAAAGAGTAACATGGAAACTTACATTACCATTTGTAAAATAGACAGCCAAGGGGAATTTGCTCTGTGGCTCAGGAAACTCAAACAGGGGCTCTGTGTCAACCTAGAGGGGTGGGACAGGGAGGGAGACGGGAGGGAGTTTCAAAGGGGAGAGGATGTATGTATACCTATGGCTGATTCATGTTGAGGTTTGACAGAAAACAACAAAATTCTGTAAAGCAATTATCCTCCAATAAAAACACAAATTTAAAAAATAAAACTTACATGACCCTCTTTGTTAATCTGAAAATTTTACTGTTATGATAACTTTCTCCCCACTGATACTTCTATTATACACATAATTTGCTTTTATAATTTATTTCTAAGATACAAAAAGACTCATAAAACACACAAAGTCACAGCGGGATTTTGTGTATTACAGATTTGCCCTGCTCTCCCTGATGACTTGGCTTCTTTCAGAGTTATTTTCTTTTTCCACTAGATGGCGCCTCCACGTGAATTTAAGAACCACCCCATCTTGAAGTTAAACTTGGGAACAACTTTTGCCTTCCTTTTGGGTGAATGGTTCTTAATGTCTCCAACTCCAGACTCTTGGAGATCAAGAATTATCTCTTTCCTTCTTTGATATAATCAGTCTCTGGCACCGAGTTAGATACATAGAAGATGTTCAATAAATAACACTTCATTAATTGGCTGCTCATTTTAGGAAACTATTTGAATTGTGAATGGAGACAAGTTCATCCATTACACTGATAATCAGGATATTCTTCTTTAAACTTGCTGCTCAGTTTTACTGTCTCCATTGAGAGCAATTGATTGTATATACAAATAAATGTGACTGACATAAACTGTCATGGAATTCTCTTCTAACAATATTTGCTGTTTCAGATAATACAGGGCTTGGTATCGTCTTGACTCACTATTAAGAGAAGCAGGATGAATGCATTTTGAACCATTTGCATTCCTTTATTCAATTTCAGATCTTTCAGGACAAGTTGCTTCTGGTTCAACGGATTTTGGAAACCTGAGAGTTAAGTACAAGATTACTCTTTTTTCTATTTTACTTCTCACCTCCCTGCTCCCTTTCTTCTCCCTTCTCTTTTTCTCCATGATCCTTTTTTTGTTTGTTTGTTTGATTATGCCTGTGGTCTCAATACAACTAAGAAAAAGTACCAAACAACCTTACAAGTGATTTTGTGTATTCTAATTGCCTTACATTTTCACCAGATTCTTTCTAACTTTCCCACTGGAAAAAGAATACCTTTGTGGGAAATTACAACCTCTCATGTGTGCCAGATGTCATTAACTCTAGTGAATTCCCTGATTAAAATGAAATGGTCACCCTATGTAAGTGTTGGTTTTTGAAGCACTGATCTTGGAAGAGTTGTGTGTGTGTGTGTGTGTGCGCACACACGTGCGTGCATACCTGTGAGAGAGCAAGCATGAATGTGTGTATACCTTTCCCCATCCCAATACAAAAAGTAAAAACAAGATAAGCTACCAAAACCAAAAAATCCTAGTCCTCATCAAAGCAATTGAGAAGTAACACATAGGTGTTAAGGACTTAAAATAGTCACTTTATAAACGTCTAAGCCATGTCTGTGCCCTTGTGAACTAATCTCCTAATCCGTTAAACACAACTTATGTGTGGCACAGCCTTCTGTGTCTTTAAATGCCTCTGCATCCATCTCTCCAGCACCATTGAATTCAGAGTTTGGCCCATGTAATTAGGTTTTTGAAAGACAAGATTTTGCTGAAAGTGCACTATATCCAGCAAACCTTCCAAGTAATATCACCCTCCACACTCTGAGTCACAAAGCCCTAAATCACAGGTTCCTTCAAGTCAGGATCAACTCTGCCTACCAGACCTGAAGCAAACTAAGAAGTCAGTGCAGGGTCCCTCTCCTTTCTGGGAGGAGGGTCTTCCACATTCTTAGGCCCCCAATTCCTCATGTTATTGCCCCTTCTTCCTTTCATCCAAAGATTAGAAGCTTTCAGGAAATGACCTGAAATTCATTCAAAACATGGTAAAGAGTGAGGAATAACTTCAAATTACTCTTTCCAGAGGAATTTTCCCTTCACTTTAACAAGGATCAAAGTCTTAACATTTAAAAATTTCTTCTTTCCTGTTATCTAGGGATGAGAAGTTATTTTCTAGGACAGTAGGGTTTTCCCAGTGCTTCTGGGGTCACATTAGGGCTGTGCACATTACAAAACTGTATCTTCTGCCCAGAATGGTTCTTTGAATACAAAGACTACATCTGATAAATAACCTTACACAGCACGGATTTCTCGGGTGCCTGCCTTTGCAATAGTCTTTCTCTCTAATTATCCTCATATCACAATAATGACAACATGAATAACCATAATAACTGCTGGCTATGCCAAAGTTCCAGGACATAGTCTTCATATGGGATATTTTCTCCCTATGAAGTTAGAGCACTTCTTTCTACATCTCAAACCACCCACTACCTGCAACAGCCTTGAATCCAGCGCTATGGTGGTCAGAACTAGGGAACAGGAATGACTCTAGGGCACTTTCACCAGAGTTCTTAAATCTGTCCTGGAACCCAGTTCTAAGGAGTGGCAGCAGCAAACACCAGGTCAGTCCAGAATCAGGGGAGACAGACTCGGCAGAGCCTGGAAAGTAGAGCCCCATCCATGAAGAAATCTGCACCCCTGGGACATCCAGCAGAGGAGAGGAAGGTGGGTGGGCCTGGGGGCTGCTGAGCAGGAGCTCCCTCCTGGGGTCTGTGGCTTCCTGCTGGCTGGGAAGGTGAGGCAGTTTCCTTCTTCCAGGCCCCCAGCCTCTACATATCTCCAGAAGTGGTCTCGGCCCCTTAGAGTTTAGCAGGGAGACAAGCTTCAGGCGAGGACAAGGGCAGGGAGCAAGACGCCAGCAGGAACAAAAAACCTCCATCAGTGAGGGGGTCTGTGCTTTTCAAAGTGCTTCCATGGCCATCACTCATCTTACAGTGATCCTGTGAAACAGGAGGGAGTAAGTATGCCTTTTAGAGAATGGGAAGCCACAATCTCAGGGTTTCTGGAGAAAGCTAGAAGGTGAGAGTGGAGTGCCTGCCGCAGCAAAGAGCTGCTCCCAGAACTATGACTCTGGACAAACGTAGTGACTCTGGACACTGCTGAAAGCCGGAGTTGGGTGGGGAGATCCCCAAGGGCCCACCCCATCATGCACTAGATGGCGGGTGGCAGGGGCATCTCCTTGGGCCGGGCCTGCCGGGCCCAGCTCAGCCCCTGGCCTGTCCCTGCCTCCCTGATGGCAGCCATTGCCCATGGCATCCTTGCTTCTTCTACCTCCTGATCCGCCCACATCTCCAATGTCCAGTCACAGAGGGGAGGGCAGAGGCCAGGCAGTGGGGAGGAGTCAGAGCTGTTCTGCCCGCCCCTCCCATGACAACTCTGACCTTTTCCCTACCTGTTTCGATCCTCACCTTGAGCTAAAACTAGAGTGACATGGATTACATGTATGGCCTTGGGTACTCTTTCAACTACTTTAATAAAGAAATAATTTAGGGTGGGAATCATAGCTAATACTGAACACTTCCTATCGGATTGGAACTTAGGCCATCTCACTGCATTAAGGCTCTTAACCACTATACTCTCCCGTAAGAGAATTTTCCAGTTGGGCCTGGCTTCAGGGATTGGAGTCTGACTTAGTTCCCTTCATCAAAAAGCCTTCCAACTGGGGCTGGACACGGTTTGGAACGGAGGACATAGGAGGAGCAGAGGCTGAGGAAAGAGCTCACTAATGGAAGAGAACACACAGGAGTCACGTGACTGCAGGGCAGCTTCCAGGCTCCCAGCGGGCCTCCGCACTGGCTGTGCCAATGGAGAGACCTCTAGACCTTCTTTTCCCAGGAAGCAGAGTGGAGAGAAGCTTGGAGATCTAGGAGTCTCTCTCTCTCTCTCTCTCTCTCTCACACACACACACACACACACACACACGTGTGGAGGAAGATGTACACACCACCTCCATCCACCATGACAACAGCTGCACTCTAGAACAGCTCCGGGGTGACAACAGGGGACAGTCCAGTATGACCCTTACCAGCACTGGCGGGATGAAACTGTGACCCGCCCCCAACAACACAACATGTCTGCCGCAGACCCGCCCCCTGACCACAGGCGCATGCGCACACACGCTCGCCGCCGGGCCCCACCTGTCGTCGCAGTAGGTGAACTTCATGTCCATACTGTGGCGGCTCAGGAAGGTCTTGCTGTCCAGTGGGATGTCCATGTGGGACGGGTGCTGGATCGGCTCACACATGATGATGAGGCAGGACAGCAGCGGCTCCTTGCAGCCGCAGAGACTGCTGTGAGGGGGGCAGTTGTTGTAGACCTTCACCTGGCCCGTGCAGTGCAAGACCTGGAGACCAGCCGCGGAGGGTCAGACATGGGGTCGGGGGCGGGGTGGAGGCAGGGGGTGGGGGTGGGGGGCACCCCGGGACTCCAAACCCAGGCCTGACGTCCTACCTTCCAGGTGGCTGACTTGAGGTTGACCGTGCGGCCTCTGTTGGTGACCGTGCACTTCATCCTCATGAAGAAGTCCCGCTCTGTGGACATGTCTTTGCTTTTCTTCCCAAAACCAGAGCCTGGATGGAGAAGATAAGCAGAGCCAGCTGAAGTTAGCTCTGTCTGTAGTCAGAAGCAGGGCAGTTTTTCAGGGGTGTGTGTGTGTGTCTGTGTGTGATCCCTGAGGAGCTGCTGTGAGCACCCGTAGCCTGCCCAGAGCGCTCTGTGCTGTCTTGGCTGTGGATCAAGGCTCCCTCATCTCCAGCCTGTCTCCCCTGCAGGGTGAGCTCCTGAAGGGTTGGGCCTATTCCACTGTTTTATTTCCCACCACACCTCACAGCGCAGAGTGGTCAGGCGATGAGTGACCATCAGCCATGATCTCAGCAAACCTCTCCCCTGGGTGGGCCCCATAGAAGGAATTCCAAAAGGATCATCCAAGCAAGATCACAGTCGCTCCAAGGGGACAAGCCTCTCAGGTGGGAAATTTCCCTTAGATGCCTCTGTCTTTTCCCCATTCCTGTCCCTCCCATGCCCTCCTGTTAACCCACAGTGGCTACGTTCAGGATCTCACACCATGTGCTCCCTTCCCAAAGTGACACAGGTCAAGGCTCATGGAACACCGCTGGTCCAAATCTCCTGTGGTGAGCAAGTTCACCTTGAGGATTAACTCAGTATGGATCATATCCCTTCTCGGTCAGAATTTTAAAAATCACCAAGACAAATAAGATTGCTTCCTTCCTTATGGTCTCCAAATAACCTGCCCACTCAGGTTTTTCAGTCTCCCACTGAAAAAAAGAAAAGTGATGAATACAGTAAACCCTAGAGGTGTCCCCCTGTCCATGTCTAAATTCTGCCATTCTGGACCTTCCAAGGTACACTCCGGCCCCACTACCCAGCATCTTAGAACAACCCAGAGCCTTGTTTCTAATAGTCACACCCTTCCTCTGGGCATAGCCTCAGGACTGAAACCCCCAGGGGTCAGTGACTTGAGTGACACAGCCCCAAATCGCTGTGTCAAATGGATTGTGGCACTTTTTAATCTGTCATAAACCTCAAATGAGAGGCCACTAAGTAACAGACCAGATGGTGAATCTTTTTCTTTTTCTTATGAGAGGGTATTCCTCCCCATCACCATCACGAAATCATCTCTCCCATACTCAATGATGTTTTTCACAATTCTGGCTTCCATAGGTGGCATTTGCACATCATGAGATATTCTTGTATCTTGGGGTCTGGACACACTACCAGGACCAGCTCAGGTGCTATGGAGCAGTGGGCAGGAGGGACTCATTTGTGGCTGTTGCATGGGTTATGGTTATAGCCTCCTAACCTGTTAATGTCGGGATTTTCCCCATCCTGTCATTTGGTTAATCTCTCTGAACACAGCTCCAATCAGATTACCCCTATCTCTGCTCAAAAAATTCCAACAGCCCCCTCTGTCTACAGGATGAAGTTCAAGGCTCAGTTGCTGGCCTTCAAAGCTTTCCACAAGCAGCCTCACAGCCTTATCTGCCTCTGGGTGATCACACTAACCCTTTGCTTATAGATCACGAGTCCACTCAGGTCGGCACCTTCAAAGCCTTTGATGAGTCACTGATTTTGATCTCAAGTCCTCAACACAGGGACCGAGAGACCTAACGTTCAACTCAGATCAACAGAGCAGAGTCATGCTGAGTCACAGCACTGGAGAGTGAAAGGTCCTAGACTTTGCCTGGTCCAACACTGTCACTTTGAAGAGAAAGATTCCCAGGAACAGAGCAATGAAGGGGCTTGGTTCAAGTTGTATGATCAGACTAAGACTAGGGTCAGAGGTTAAACTGAGACCAAGAACCCAAGGGTTTCCAGAGTAGAGAAGAAATAAGGGACGTTGGGGTTTTCTCAGGCTTCCAGTGCCTGTTTTAGAAAGGGATTCAGAAGATCTGGTAGCCTTTTTCTCACAGAACTAAACAAGACTTTCTCAACATAGAGAAGACAGTGAACAGCCCCAAGAGCTCCCCAGCTTGTGCCTGACCAGAGCCAGGTGGCCTTCAGGAGGGAGAGCAGAGGGGCTGGGGGAGGAGGGGGTGGTGGGGTCGGGGAGGTAGTGGGAATCCTGCACTCTGCAGGCTCAGTTGGTAACACGGGTAGAAGTAGGCGAATGAAATGTGTGCTTTTTCAGCATGTGTGATAATAAGAGCAAAACCTTGTAGGCTTGATATTACTGCCTTGTCTCTGCCGTTCAGGCTGGATAAGTACATGCTCCATGTCAGTGACAGGTGAGAGCTGTAAAAAGGGATGTTAGACTCGGTACAGTCTGTCCAGGGCAGAGACTGACTCTCAGGTTCAGAAGGGACCTCGAAAGTCATTGAGTTCCCTTCTTAAAGCTTCTGTCCACTTGACAATATGTCCATTAGAGCTTTTGCGCGGCTGTCCCCAGTTACAAGAGATGAAGCAGCCAGCTCTGACTGTCCCTGAAAAATGCTTTCTGTGTGTTTGGGCCCTTCCATCCCCTGGCACCTGCTGGAGCCCCCGCAGGTAAGAGTGTGGTGCGCAAGACCTTTTAAACTTTCTCCATCAAAACCACCTGTTCCATTTTTTATTACCGGGGGACCAGACTCCTTCCTTGGCCCCGATGGTAGCTAGTCTCTAAAGGTGGCCCCAGTGAGCCACGTTTCACAGTATTTAGGGCCTTGTATAGCCCCCTCCCACAGTGAATGGGCCAGGTCTGTAACTCACTTTAACCAAAGCGTGGTTCTGTACCAGTTTCAGGACTAAGCCTTCAGAGGGCTTCTGGCAGCTTCTACTTTTGCACTTTCGGGGAGCTAGCTCCCCAAAAGGGAGCTAAGAATATAAGAATAAGAAGTTTGGCTACCCTGGAGAGACCATGTGGAGAGGAAGAGGCTCCGATACCTTTTGGAGTGACAGAGAGCTCCAGCCTCTAGTTACCGCCACAAGGTCCCAGAGTGTGGGTGAACCCTATGCTTATCCCATTGGGTTGAGCCCCCTACATCACATGGAGCATAAGAACCACCCATAGAACCCACTGAATCATGAGAGACGATAAAAGGACTGTTTAACCCACTATGTTTGGGCAGTCTGTTACACAACCATCACATGGACAGCTGCAACAGTTCCCATGAACATTTTGGCACAGACAAGCTGATTGGTTTGGATGGTGTCATTCGGAAAAGATGCTGGACACTCAGCATGAGTGATGAAACCTCCTGGAGATGGTGTCCTAACCCACAGGAGTGCCCTAGGAGTCTGATCTCAGGCACCACAAGAGCCAGCAAAAGATAATTCTGAGTACCAGGTACTCAGTCCTAGGTACTGAGTACTAGTCCTTCCAGGGCACTTGATCTCATCTCCAAAGTCCTGTTGGATTTTCTATGGGTGTCTGTTTTTTCTGGATCATGATGGCCATGATCTATCCGTCCTATGTTAGTACACAAAGGGGAGACAGGTTCCTTCCCCATGTAGTATTAAGAAGGAAAGAAACACACCCAAGAATACCTACCATTTTTGAGACTCAAGTTCTCACGGATCTCCTCATGGTCACAGGGATGAGTGAAGTCAAAGATACTGTGTCCTGTTAACTCTACCTGTTTCAAAAAACAAGGTTGGGCTCATTATTCCTGACAGTGAAGAAGTCTCCGAGAGGAAGCTGGGCCCCCTTTCAGGTTTGGAGAGAGGGAGGAGGCTGAGTCAGATCTTCTCATATTCCACTCGGCAGATCCACAGACACACAGGTGTGATAGAGGTCATGACAGACATGACTGACAAGGGTGGGTCTGTAATCCAGTTGGCAGAGCTGTCTGCCAGGATGGCCGCTGGCAATGCTAGCCCAATGCCAGGGGCTCTAAGTTATTTCTAAGGTTTGA
This sequence comes from Dama dama, assembly GCF_033118175.1. Taxonomy (NCBI): domain Eukaryota; kingdom Metazoa; phylum Chordata; class Mammalia; order Artiodactyla; family Cervidae; genus Dama; species Dama dama. The sequence continues at coordinate 75,127,498 of NC_083691.1, forward strand.
GGCTTGAGATCAGAGAGGAGGAGGGTGGGTGCATGCAGGAAAAGGTCAGGAGGGAGGTGATCAGAATCTTCCACTAATTTCTACCCCCAAATGGAAACATTTTCCCTTTCTGAAGGAGCCCGAGGAGGGTGTCACCTGTGTGAGTCCCATGAACTTGCTGATGTTCTCCGACAGAAAGATCATGTCACCATCTTGGGTCACCACGGCAATGAAACCCTCCAAGGCTTTCAGGTACAAGTTGTCCATCTGCTGGTCAGCGTCGGCTTCAGATTCATTTTCAGAGCAAACTGGAAAGACAGGGGGTGGGATTGAAAAGTTTGCATCAATGTGGGGTTAAAGCAGATGTGACTGGTGTGGATGGGTGTCTTCCAGGGATGGCTCAAAGGCATCAGATGGATTTTTCTGGAAACACACACCGCCAACCACCTAAGTGTCCGCCACTTGCCCAAGGAGCAGGCATCTGATGAGCACCCCTGCACGGAGGACCCCCTGCTGGGGGCTTCACGGGCAGAACAGCTGTGGCACTGTACTTGTGGTATTGGCAGCAGTGGGGTCACCGACGTCAAGGCAGTTACAGGAGTAGTCAGGACTGTCATTTTCCCTAATGGGTGTTGAGCAATGACAACATATCAGCCTATCACTGAGAATGCTATGTAATCTTCAAAACACCTGTGGGGTAGGCCCTACTTTTTTGTCTTATCTTACAGATGAGGCCCAGAGAGATTAAGTCATTTGCCCAAGGCTATAAAGGTTGTGGCTCAGGCAGCTGAATCCAGAAGCCACACTCCTAACCATTCATTGGCTCTGGAGTCAAATAACCACTGACTTTATTCCTCCTATTAGGTTATGGTGCTAACTGACATAACAAAGAGTAAGTGAAAACCTCTTTGAATATCAGTTTCCTCGTCAGCTAAATGGAGATAATAATTCCCATCTCTTGTAAGGATTAGGTAAGTATGGAGAATGCCTAAAACATACCAACTAGCATAAATTCTCTCCCTCTCTGGCTCCTTCTACAACACTGTCACTGTCTTCAAATTGCTCAGAACCAGAATGGGGGCTGGGTGGTACAGCAAGCCACAAATCTAAGTAAAAAATTCAGGGTGACAGAGGTGGGCGCCCAAGAGGAATACAGACAGAGCGGAAGGGTTCCCAGGAAGAGGGGGTCGCTTTGAGGTGGTCACAGACAACTGTTCAAAGAAAGGCATTTGAAGAGACTCATGAAAAGCAAGGATCTCACTCTGTTAAACGAAAGTAGGGCTTTCTGGGCCTACTGGCTTGGGCAGACACTGGAAAACATGGAGGAGGCAGAGCCTGGAAGGAGCTGTCCAAAGATGAGAACAGGCCCACCCGGCGGAAGAAGGAGGGTCTGTGCCCAGGCTCATCGACTAGACTTGTGAGTCTAATGGCCTGGAGGAGCGGCATCTCAGACCATTGCTTTGGGGAGATTCATCCAGCAATGGCACGCAAGATGATTTGGAGAGAGTGAGGATCAGAGGTGTGAAGCCACAGGAGGAGGCTGCTGTGTTAGTGGCAGGCTGTGGAGGTGGTTGCTAGGGGCAACCGAGAAAGGCATCCTCTCCCCAACCACTCTGGGGGGCCCTGGCCTATCAAGTAGACCTCTGCTGTCTCCAAAATGTAGCCTCAGCTCTGGCCCCAGCGAATAAAGCTCTCAGGCCTCAGACCCTTGGTTGTTATCGCTCAGACCACAGACTTTAGTTCAGCCCTGCTTCTCCTAGCTCATTATTTAACTCCAAACATACATTTACTTATAAAAACTTGTATTCATCCACTACAAACATCAAGTCAAGTATGCTTACCCTAATTTACAGAATGAGAGGATCATAGAATAATTTGTCACTTATGAAAGTTAATATTCACTTAACTAAAAAACAAGTCATTCTAACTGAGTCTATTGGAGGGAATGTAAAATGCAATTGAATTTATGGGCCACTTGGCAAGAGACATGTGGATGCTGTGCAATAAGGTTCAAGGGACTTCCTGCAAGGGCACTGGATTTATTTGATTCTCTTTTCCCTTAAGCCCCTAAATTTAAGCTCTGGGCCATACACTGTTATTCCTCCAGAAGAACAAGTCCAAATTAGGAGATGTTCCTACCAAGGGGCTTCAGTGGTACCCCTGGGGACCAGCCACCTTGAGGACACAGCATCATTGAATGTGCCAGGGTCACTGATGCTGTCCAGGGACAGGCCACCCTTCAGAGCCAAGAGCTGGGCCATACAGAGTGTATCCTAGTGACTTCCCTGTGTTTTGATAAAATGGTAGAACAAAATGAGGGAAATTCTTTCCTCTTCATACCCTGATTCAGGCAGCTAGCCTATGGGATGGGAGACTGGGAATGGCCTTTTTACCACACACATGCCCACACCTGATCCCTGCTTAGGGTCCCTGCCAACCAACTGGTTAGCCGAACTGATGATAATGAACCAGAGTTCTAGGTGTGGGGGGTGCCGCGGCCAATATTCACACTCCTGGTTAACACCTAAATTTAAACAGGGGCTTCAGAAGAGACCACGACTTGACCTAGTGCTTTCAAAGTGGAGCAAGCACCAGGACCACTAGAGGACTTGCTAAAACAAGGATTTCTGAGACCAGAGCAAAGTAAAAATGTGGGATCTCTCACTGAAACATCAAAGCATGCCCAGGGCCCTTCTAATGGTGGAAGTCCCCAGGGGACCGCAGAGTCACACAGAGTCGTAGAGCCAGCCCCGGATGGGCCCTGTGAGCAGTGTTCCTGACTCAGTAGGTCTCAGGTTGGGGGCAGGGCTTCCCGGGCAGCTCAGTGGTGAAGAATCCACCTGCCAATGCAGGAGACACAGCTTCAGTTCCTGAGTTGGGAAGATCCCCTGAAGGAGGAAATGGCAACCTATTCTAGTATTCTTGCCTGGGAAATCCCATGGACAGAGGAGTCCAGCGGGCTACAGTCAAGGGGGTCACAGAGTCAGACACGATTGAGTGAGCATGCACTCATGCAGGTTGGGGGCTGAGAATCTGCTTTTCTAACAAATTCTCATATGATGTGAATGCTGGTGACCACAGGTGGAGACCATCACTGCCTTAACTTCAAGTTCTACAAGCCACTCTAATGCTGGGAAATGGAGAAGGCAATGGCACTCCACTCCAGTACTCTTGCCTGGAAAATCCCATGGACAGAGGAGCCTGGTAGGCTGCAGTCCATGGGGTCGCTAGGAGTTGGACATCACTGAGCGACTTCACTTTCACTTTTCACTTTCATGCATTGGAGAAGTAAATGGCAACCCACTCCAGTGTTCTTGCCTGGAGAATCTGAGGGACGGAGCCTGGTGGGCTGCCGTCTATGGGGTTGCACAGAGTCGGACATGACTGAAGTGACTTAGAAGCAATGCTGGGAAAATCAACATGTTTTGGCAAGTGGTGACCTATTTGGGGGACATAAGAAGAGATTTTCAGCACTGTTAAAAATCACACCAGACAGGTGAGCGCCTTCTCCAGACAGCAGAGGCCAGTCCTGTGATTCCTGGCCTAGTGAAAAGATTTTTCTTCTCTTCAATTTCTTTGATCTCAGTGGCAACCCTGACTTCAAAATCTGGAGTCATCCCAAGACAACCTGATTTGGGTTAGCCAGGCCCAGAGGAAATAGTTCTGCTTAAAGTTTCCTGTTTTCAACAGTTCCAGCACAGCCAAACTGGTTTCCATCCGTGCCCAGTACACTTGCTTCCAGGAGGTGGTGAAATTGGCTACAACAGCTGGCCAGCTGGACTCCGGGAGGGAGGGAGAGGGGCACACAGAGCCCACGAGTGGAAACAGAGCATCTTGGGACTGAAGTCACAATGGCTGGGGGACCAGGAAGCCAGCAGGCCAGCCCCATGGGGACCTGGAAACAACAGGGCCTCTTTCCTCCGTGGAACCATTTGCTCCCGCAGCACCTGCCTGTCCTCCTGGGGACTTCAGACGGAACCTGGCCAGCTTGCTGTCAGCTTGGAGCTGAGGGTAGAGGCTGGGGGCCAGAGGCAGCGCTTTACTCCAGGGGCTGGGGCTCCAGGCACATCACCTGGCTGAAGACGGTTCTGCCTTCCCCTTTTCCTCTCTCATGGGAGCATCAGGTCTCCTGAGGGGATCACTAAACTCTGACTCAGTGCTAGGCACACAGACAATTCACTCGCCTACAATGTAGCTATCACACTCCTGCCACATGTCTGCCCCATGCTGGGCATGAAGCCAGGCCACCTGTCAACAAGTGTCACTTACTGGGTGCTCAGCCCTGTCCTCGGGAAAGTCAGGTGTAAGAGCATCCTTTCCCCAGAGGAATCTACAGACTAGTGGGGAAAAGACAGATAAGCCGCCGTAAAGTTGCACAACAATCCAGAAGAAATCCTCAGTGCCCAATGAAGAGGAGCACACAGTAGGTGCTTGATAAACCCTCAGCAGACTCTTTAAATAGCCCTGGGCTCCGGGTCTCAGTTACTTGCTTCCCAGGACCCTTCAGGGTCTGACCCCCAAGAAGAGGAGCGGGTCATGCAGATCAGAGGCACTCTGCAGAGACTCAATACGCTGCACCCGAGAGCACAACAAGATTCTTTCAAGCTAAAAATAGCCCCGGTAAACAGGCTTTGATGACTCCCCACAGCCAGGATATGCGCGGGCTGAGGTTTCGGAGCACTTTTTCCGGAGCACCGTGCATTTCCTTCAGGCAGCACCGCCTGGGTGGGGTTGGACCCGGGGCGGGGGTGGTGGGGGCAGCAGGAGCTGGGCATCTGGGGTGAGCAGGCAGCGGTGGGGCAGACGCTCCTGACTGGGCCCCTGGGGCCAGGCCGTCACAGGTGCTGCTGCGCAGGGTGCCAGGGTTATTCTCCCTCTGTTCCTACTCTGAGAAGTTCCGAGTGTTCTGACTAGTCTCCAAACCACTCTGATGTGATCCTCCCGGGGCATATGTGCTTGGCGGGTAGTCACCCCGTAGTTATCATCGAAGGGGCTTCCCTTTTACACTGATTCTTTCCCTCGGGCTCTCCTGGGCCCAGAGACCCATGACTCCACTGGGCCCTGGATGTGCTGACTGCAAAAGCAGCCCAGTCAAGCCACGAGGAAACTATTTTTGAATGGCTTATCTGGCCATCAGCCCCACATTGAAAGGCCACCATCACCAGGTAGTAGGTTGAGGTTACCCTGCATCTTTGGCAGAGGGCACTGTGTTTTATCTGACCTGTGGGCCTCCCAAAGGGCCTTGAAAGTCCACCATTAGACATGCATTTCTTTGGCCTGTACGTGCCTTACTGTCCTGTCTTACCCCTCTGTATGACCCCTCATAAAACACGGCACAGGGCTGGGGCAGCAAACACCCGCCGACGGACCAGACTTACCAAATCTAAGCTAAGGGAACGACTGGAACAAAGTATCTCTAGAAGAGACTGTACACTAGGGGCTCTCAGCGATCAAGATCCTGGCACAAATCAACCTTTCAGCTCTTCTCCAACAGGACAGAAAGAGGCCTTGGTTTGGAGGGTGGGTGGGACAAGGGGGTGAGACAGAAAGAAAGTAGGGGTGAACGCCTGGGAAAAGAAGTCTGAAAGAGGGGCATAAGAAGGCACCAGAAACCATAGCTGCCCCCACAATTTTACCTTTGCGTCTTTTTCCTGCATGGAAAGGTCATGGCAAAAAGCTAAAATCACTTGTCTCACATTTTAATGCCTTCCCCGTGGTTGTCTAGAGATGAGGAAATCATCATCTCTTATTAACAGCGATGGCTTCACTAAGCAAATGCCAATGAATTAATCATAAGCCTGACATTTGTCTTAGAAATCTTGCTTCACATTGATCTCTAGCTCTTGTGTAAAATGAATTTGATTTTTCCCTCACGAGTGTGTGTGTGTGGGGGGAGCCAAACATCAATTTCATAGTGAAAAGCCAATTTTGCATATTTACTGCTGTTGAAGGCCCTTCAAATGCAGGAGTGACCCTCATTTGCGTACAGTTTGTGGGGCTCCTCTTGAAAGAGGATTTAAGACAATCAAGTGGCATTTCCACTGATGTTCCCGTCAGAATGTGTTCTGTTCTCAGCCCAGCGTGGAAGCTAATATCATAAAGCTATTGTTTCAGTTTGCTTCCTGTGATACAAATCTCAATCGGCCGCCGAGACTCCCAGCCTGAATTTCTCAGCGCTGAGGTTTCCTCTCCAACATTCCCACACAGAACAGCCTACTGTGAAAATCAAAGGGAAACGTGTTACTAAGTAAAGAAGAAACTTTTCTAAAGCAAAACCTGGTCTTTTTTAGCCTTTTGAACTCTGAGGTATGCAACCAGCTATTTCCTATCATAAAGGGAGCCAACATCGACGCTCACCTTTGTTAGAAATGCTTCAATCATGGATCTGTGGTTTATTTTGACTTAGTAAGGCTTGGCGACTCTGCATTTTGCTAGAAATTGCTAGAAGGTAGTAAGAGGACAGTAAGGGTTTACACTGGATTTTCATTTATATCATTCCCCCCCAAAAGCCTATACATATCAATCTATTTACTTGATCATAGCCAGTTTTATCTCTAGGCTGTAACTTATTGAGAACCTAATACATGGCAGCAAGAGGATAAGGGTTTTTATATCCAGCATCCTTGGACAGCACTGCAAGTGAGTACTGGCAGCCCCTTTGTGCAGCTGAGAAAATGAGCTGGAGGGTGGTAAGGAGGTTTTCACAAGGCTGCAGAGAAGAAAGGCGGCCTGACTGAGGTTCTAGGGCAGGTCCAACTGCCCACAAATCCTGTACATCTTTTCGTTGCACTGCATGTTTTAAACTAGCAAAATATGACTAAGATCGTCTCACATACAATTCCTAAAAACAACGTCAATAACTGGTCTAAAGAGTGTGCGGCAGCAATGTGGAAGAGGGGGCACAGAGAGCCATCCATCACCTCCTCCCCCGGCTGATGCATGTTTTATGAGAACTGCTCCTTCAAGGACACCCAGATCAGATGACCAAATGTGGACACTTTTTATCCATTTCTGTCATTTCTTTCCTTGGGACCGAGGGGATCATGCTGACATGCTGAGTGCTCTGGTGGGTCCCGGAAAAAGCCCAGCCAGAGGGCAGGCACTTTGTGTCCACAACTTGCAACAGGCCCTGGGCAGGGATATGTGAGGTCTTGCTGTGGCCACCCTGGTCCCATCTCCCCAGGTGTGTCTGGCCCACAGGGGGCTCTCGCCAGCACACACGCAGGCAGACATGCTCACAGCCTCTGATACGTGTCCTGTCCAAGTCAACCCTGAACACTGAGGAGGGGGTGGCTATGCACGGGAGAGCTTGGAAACCCAGGGCCGTGCACCAAGAGCAAGCGTAGAAATAGTCACTGAGTGTGTAAGGACCTCCTACGGACCCCACTGCTTAGGACCAGCCCCCCACGCCTCCGTTTAACTTTGCTTCCCCACCAAGGGAGACCCCCTTTCTCCCCAGTCACCAGGCCCCATCCACATCTTCAGGCGATGACGACCAAGTCTGCAGAATGCTTCTGCCCTCCTGGATTGAGGATTGGATTCAAGAGGACTTGAGCTCCAGGTGCTAAATGTGTGACTTTGCAGCAAAGTTAACTTTTCTGTGCCTCACTTCTAATCATCCGTGAAATGAGCAGAAACATCCTCCAAGCCCAAATTCAATCAGAGAGCTGTCTCAGGATTAATGTATTACTCCTTTTGGGGACCCCTGTTGGTGGAGGAACAGGGGTGATGGTGGTGAAAGGAAGTAGTGATGAACCCAAAGAAATCAGTGTCTAAAAGTGGAATTTCATTTAGTGTCTCAGAGTGGAACTTCAAGTACTGGAACAGGGAAGACGAGATGCTTCTGGGTGTGGGGAAGGGGTCTTTGTTTAGCCCTTGAGTCCTCCACTCCCTGTTCTGTGCAAATGGAAAGATGATTCCAATACGGCCAGACACTGCCCTCACCTGTCCTAGAGGACATGCTTCTTTAAAGGAAAGAGGTACATCCATGCCCTGTGATGGCATCTCCAGGCCTTTCTTACACTTCAGCCCATGGTTCCCTTTCTCTGTAGCATCTATGACACCACGCCTGCCATCGCCTTGCACTGTTTCTTTCAAAGTATTTTTAGAGGAAGTTTTCCCCCTGGGTTCTCTCCCTCCTGTCTGCTCTTTTCTGAGATGCTTTAGATTTTCAGGCCAGGGTTAGCCCTCCAACCCCTGGACCCACTGCGCTGTCATCCTATTTTCTGAAAGTCTTCCCCCCATATCCTTCCTGTGCTCCCGGGCCCAGAATAGCACATGGCGCTCCAGCCTCCCTGCCTCACACTGGATTCCCTCTGTTCTGGGTTTCCTTCCCAGAATAGCCGCTGCATAACAGGATGGCAGAGTCTACTCCGCTCCAAGGTACACGGCTCACTCGGGAAAACTGAAACCCAAGCATGAGAGAACTCCCCCTGCCGCCCCGCTCTGCTCACCACCTCGGACGCGGCCGCTGACAGAGCCACGGCCGGGTGGGGGTGGTGGGCGCGGAGGGGCGCGGCCCCCTGCCCAGTTTCCTTACACAACTGGCAGACTAGAAAGGGCTGACTCTCTATCTGTCAGATCTGATATTGGCAGAAGCCCCAGGCCTCCTCCTTCTGGTCAGGACTAACAGGAAATGGTATTCTGAAGAAGGTGAACTCTGAGCAGGGGGGAAAAAAGTTTTGTGACCTTGAGACTTGCAGAGATAGCAGGGAAGGTGAGAATTCGTGGGTTCTGAGGGGAGATGGTTATCTGTCCGGGGCTCCCCAGTGTGGCCGGGCCTGTGCTTCACAGACATTATCTCAGTTTATTCTTAAAGATACCCCGAGCAATAAGTATTCTAACCCCTTTTATGGATGAGGAACCGAAGGGCACAGACACTGAATAATCTGCCTGGCATCCTGGCTAGTAAGAGGGAAGGGTCATAGGGGCACGCCTCTGCCTTCTGGAGAAGCTGGCCGGCAGACACACACTAAGATGTTCCCTAAAGGATTCATCCAGCCTGGACTGGAAACTGGATCTGCCAGCCGCGGGCATGGTAACTGGGAGCCAGCACCAGCGGCTCTCACCCCCCCAGCCCTCCGTGTCCCCTCAGTGGCCCAGGGCTTCAGCCCATGACTGTAATCACCGCCAAGGCCACTACTGGAAAGAGGGTCAACAAAAGAGAACTAAGTGCTAATGATGGCATTGCTGTGAGTGGAAGGTGTGCAGAGTGGGGGTTCCTGGGGAGGAAAACCCTCCCTCTGTGCCTGTGGCTTTCCAACTCAGGCTCCTGTGTGTGAGAACATGGGGGAGGCGGGGAGCCCAGGGTTCGCGGCCTCACCGGAGGACAGGAGCTTGTGCGTGCGCAGGAAACTGATGGCCAGCCGCATGATGGAGGCCTTGTCCAGGTGTGAGCTCACGCTGTGCGGCAGGGGCAGCTCGTGCGCCAGCTCGTAGAAGACCTCTGTTTCCTTGCTCCGCCGGCACCTGGCTGCATCTCGGGACTTCTCCTTCCTCCTCTCTGAGCTGCTCCTGCGTTGAGAGACAGGGGTTAGTCTCCAGAACCTCAATGCCATTCCATCACACCCCCGGTCTTGGACACCCTCAGGACTCCCCCATCCAAGGCATGGCCAGACTCCCCCGCTGAGCTGATGTGGGCTCACATCGGTCACCTGAGCCACAGGGGGCAAAGAGCTCTGCCCGTGTGCATCTCGTGTCTTCTCAGCAGCCCTCCCATCCCGCACGCCATGGAGTCCACACCAGGGCTTCCAGTGGGTGAAGTCTGAGCAAAGACTTGCTGGTTAAGTCAGTCCACTGGCAATGCCTGGGGCTATTTGGGGACTAAGGTGAACGCCAAGGACAGACAGGGAAGTGTAAGGAAGCTGTGGCCAGTGGCTTAGATGGCTGTGTCAAAGCCTCTGGAGAACAAGATGAAGAACTGCTTCTGGGTAAAATGCTTGAACAACTAAGCCCAGTACTGGGCCTTAGATTCCATTTCATATCAGTGATTTCCATCACAAAAATGGAAAACGCCACTAGAGCCCAGGAGCCGTCAACCAGACGGACACCTATCAGTCTGATGTCCCAAAGCACACACCTGCCAAGGATTAAAAAGGACCAAGCACAGACACGATTCCTCTCTGATCTACCAGCATAGGCTTCCAGTCAGTCTCATCTCTCTTCTCCTTGCAGGAGAAAGGTCCACTCGCCAGCTCTGTACATTTGTATTATTTAAACTGATTAGCCTCAGTTTTCTCATCTGTAAAATGATAATACAGTACTTGCCCCACAGAGTTAATGTTGAGGACTAAATGTGATAACATATGGAAAATCTTTAATGCCAGGTCTATCTCAATGATAAAGCAGTGTTAGCTAATAGTAATAACAAAATTGTCCATGAAAAGATAAGCATGAGAGTAAAAATGTTACAAAAGAGTACAGCAGAATCCTATCTTCACGGAAATATATGTATTATACATAACATTTCTTATATAGGAAAAATCTAGAAATATAATAAAATACTAATGATTATTATTCTCACAGCTGCCCTGTATATGGTGCTTACTATATTCCAGGGATTATGTTAAGCACTACTGGACTGGCTTCTTTAATTCTCACAACTACCCTTGGAAGTAGTTATTATTATCCCTAATTTACAGATGAGGAAATGAGTCTATAGAGGTCAAGTATCATAGTCCCTCCTTTATTCACAGGATTCATTCCAGGATCCCCAGTGGATGCCTGAAACCACCAACAGTCCTGGAACCCTCCATGTACTGTTTTTCCCTAGACTAATGGGCAGGTAGCATATACGGCACAAATACACTGGACAAAGGAATGATTCATGTCCTGGGTGGGACAGCAGGAGATTTCATCATGCTACTCAGAATGGCATGAGACGGAAAACTTATGAATTGTTTATTTCTAGAATTTTCCATTCAATATTTTCATCCTGGGGTTGACTGTGCGGAACTGAAATCGCAGAAAGTGAAACCACGGATAAGGGGGGGACTGCCATAATTCACCTGCAGCCTCTAAGACAGCCTCTAGGTAGGGAAGTGGGACCCTACACCAGGCATCTAGGCTCGTACCCACCAACGATGTCCTGCCTCCCCATCTTCAAAAATGTTCACAGTGTCAGGTCAGTGAGGTAAGGGAGATGTTTTATTAAGTGCTTATCCATATTTTCTTATGTTTCTATAAAATACCTATATTGCTTGTTTAATAAACAAGTGTCCAATGACACTCATAGCTCTCACGGCCTCACCCAACCAGCTCCGGCTTGCTCTGTCTATCCTTTCTCCTGAGAGTTCTAAAACCAAAGGTTACTTCTCCTTTTGTTTGGCTTTGCACCCTGTTATCTGGACAGAAAAAAAAAATCAATATTTTGGGGGTTCCCCAAATGTTGACACACCATCTCTCAAACCCCTCAAGATTTGGGGACGCCATCTCTCAAACCCCTCAAGATTTGGGGCAGACTGTTTTGACTTTACAACATGCTTTACTTTAAAAAAAACAGAACATGCAGCTCCTTGGATGGATTAAGCATTGCAGATTCAGGATGCAAGAAGAAACTCCAGCAGCTCTCGAAGGTCTGGAAGAACCTTCTGAAAAATTGTGAAATGGGTGGGATTGTTTTTCTTGCCCTATCTATTTTCTGTTTCCTTTACCAAACCTGCTTCCTCCTCACCACCCTCCCTCCCCCACGCTGACTTTCAGCTGTTACACCTCTGGGCCTAGCACCCTGCCCACCCTCACACCCATCCCTCAGAGCCTGCCCATAGGATCATCCTGCTGTTGCTCCAGCCAGTAGTGGCAGTTTGTATACGAGTCCCTCCCATTTGCCTTTAAATCCTGACCTCTGACTGTGGAGCACAAGCAGCTGGTCAAGGTTTGTAGGCGTCCTGACCCAGGAAGGGAGGGTGGGAAAGAGACAGGATGCTGTGACTGTACCCACTGCACCTGTGTGTCATGACAGCAGGTAAAGGAGAGCCGGTATCTTTAGGACATTGATTCCACTCTCCAGCACCTATGTTCACGCTTTCTGAAAAAAGCATCATCAACACATGACCAACCATTAGGAGCCTCTAGAGAAAGCCTGGGCTTTCCTGGTGGCTCAGTGGTAAAGAATCCGCCTGCCAATGTAGGAGATGTGGGTTTGATCCCTGGGTTGGGACGATCCCCTGAAGAAGGAAATGGCAACCCACTCCAGCATTCTTGCCTGGAAAATCCCATGGACAGAGGAACCTGGTGGGCTACAGTCCAGGGGTAGCAAAAAGCACTGGACACTACTTAGCAACTAAACAACAACAGCAACAAGAGAAGGTCTCCTGAGTGAAACAGACACCAGCACAGGCTGTGACCTTCATGCCAAGATCTGCACACACAGTGCTTCCCTTTGCCATCACCCTTTCCTTGAAGTGGAAGAGCAGACAGCGAGGAAGAGCCAGGGAAAGAAAAGGTTGTCTGGAGTTGGCGCTCTGTCCGGCAATGGCCTTTGAGATTTGGCTCCTACTGTGTTCCCTTGGCTGCACAAATGTTTACTGACACTTTTGTGTTGGATGCTGCACTGAGAACCTTACATATAGTACCTCATTATAATCCTCTTAGTGGGACAGTTATGGGAGGCATTGTGAGCATGATTTACACATGTGGGAACTGAGACTCAGACATCACATTTAACTTCTCAAGGTCACAAGCTAGTGCCTGTATAAGCCCCTGGAGATGGTACAGTCAGTGAGCAGATACATAGAAGTCCTGAGACACGTAGGTGCTCCCTGTCTAATTCCATCTGCATGTGAGATGGGCAAGGCAGGCACTGCTGTTGTCCCCATTTCACAGATCTGGAAACTGAGGCCTGGTCAGGTTAAGTTACTAACCTAGAACAGTTCAGCTAATTAGCAGCAGGGCTAGGACTAGAACCCATCTCTTCCCAGTCCAAAACATACTCTTTCTACTGCTTAATGGTAGGAGATAGTGGCTTTAGCAAAAATAAACAGCAAAGTCTTAACACTGAGAAAAAGAAAGGTTGAGAATCTCACTCAGACTCTTGGTTTAAATGTCTGAGCTCTACTTCAGGTACCCTGTTTTTACAGTAGTGCTCTGGGACCAGCATGACTTTAATTGGATTATCTAGTTAACTTTGACACATCCCAGAGATATCTGTCTAATTTTGACTCTTGGAAGAACAGACAAACATGTGTAGCCCTGCCATCATTGAATCAGCAACACGAAGAATTACAGCTAAATGTGAAGGTAAGACCTGCCTTGACCCAACTGATGCACCCAGATGACCTCACTCCATCACCCACAGGTTGGGCCTCTCAAGCCAACAGACCAGGGGACGGGAAGTTAGGAGGACTGGTTTTAATACACTGGTTAATACACTGTATTAATACTGGTTTTAATACACTGGTAACCCATTTGTTTTGCTATCTGATGTTGAACAAGAAAATGCATTCTCAGTGCCCTGATGGCCTCATCTGTGAAATGGGAGCCTTCTCCTGTCTTCTTTGTCAGGATCCAGTGAGATGAGTATAGATGGGATGGGAGTACTAGAAGGCTCTCCACCATGGCTGATGTTAATGATCCCACTGCCAGGCTAATCTGAGCACTAGTCGAAGTCAGACTTTAGCCCTACAGCTGCTTGTCGCCAAGTCACCACTGTGTCAGGGCTTCATTTGTTGGTCAGGCTGATTTTGACCAGTTTGTTGGGTCATGTTGCTGGTCCTTCTTAGGTCAACGAGGCTTCATGTCCTAAAGTACATATGCCTTATTTTCTCTCCCTAGATGGGTCCTAGAATTCACTGCAAAGACCAGATTTTTTTTTTTTAATGATAATTCTAGACATGGCACATTACAATTCTCTGGTTTATTTATTTTTTAGTAAAAATATATTTTATCTAAGTTTTCCAGATCATCAGAAATGTATTTCTCACTCCGGTTTCTCTTTCTACAAAGTCCCTGCTCTTATCCTTCTTGGTGGCCTTCCTGTGACCATGGGGCGGTCCTGTACAATACGTGGTATATGGAATCTATAACTTGAACATGGCCCTGGTTAACTGTGTCCTCATGCAGACCCAGAAGTGTTTACTGAGCTCCCTTCTGGACCTTGTGGCTGAGATGCACATTCCTTGTTCTCAAGGAATATACAGTCTGATTGGGGTGTCAACTTGAAACATCCCCATTAACCAGACAAATAAATACAGACAAAAAGCACAATAGGTGGTTAAGATAAGAAACAAGCTGGTGGCAACAAGCAAGGTCAAGGCAGGCTACCCAGGGAGGCAGGATTCCAGCTGATCCTAGAAGTACAAATGGCAATACGCTCACAGTATTTGAGGGGTGTATAAAGCACTTTTTTTTTTTTTTTTACATGTTATCTCATGTGAGTCTCATAAAATCCCTGAGAAATAGAAATCCCCATCCCCATTTAATAGAGGAAGAAGTGGAGATGTAGACAGATGAAGTGACTTGCTAAAAGACATGGTCTCAAACCTAGTTCTGGGTTCAAGGTCAAAGTTTTTCCACTGGCAGCAAGGAAGCTTCTATTTGCTGTCTACTTTCAATACGGACCAGGCTGTGTTAGGTATTTTCCGACCAACTGGATGTCCATGTACACTACAGGAAGGAGGAGGGGGATGATGTGGAAAAGACACAGTGACATAAAGATTCTTTGGTGGGGTGGGAAGAGAGGCTGCCTTAGGTGAGCATCCCACTCACCTTGGAAAAAGACCTGGAACCTTAGGAGCAGGATTAAGAACCAATTGTTGTTCAGTCGCTAAGTTGTGTTTGACTCATTGCGTCCCCTGACTGCAGCACACCATGCTTCCCTGTCCTTCACTATCTCCCATAGTTTTCTTAAATTCACGTCCATTGAGTCAGTGATGCCATCCAACCATCTCATCCTCTGTCACCCCTTTCTCCTCCTGTCTTTAATCTTCCCCAGCCTCAGGGTCTTCTCTAATGTGCCAACTCTTCACATCAGGTGGCCAGAGCTCAAAAGGAGTGTGAGTAGGAAGAAGGGGAATTGGGGCAGGATGCAGGCTGCATCACTTAGGGCTGAGAGTCTGGTGCAGGGCTATCAGAAGTGGCTCCGTGGTGCTCTGTAGAAGCGGCAGGTCCAGCCTACATGAATGTCTCTCTTCACGCTGCAGCTGGAGAACAAATGGCATCTCTCTCTTTGGGGGGACATTTTCATATACACAAATGTATACTCTTTCCAAGTTAGAATCTCAAATTCTGAAACATTCAGATGTCAACTAAGGGACACAACCAGGCGGCCAATCAAAAGATAAAACAAAGATGACTGTCCTACAGCTTCAGCAGGTCCATGCTACAAGTTAAACAGGGAAAAACCTCTTTGCCCAGAGCTTCATTTTCTTAAAAAGTCTCTAACTTTGGAGTCATTGCTCTAAGCCTGGCTTGGGGATCCCTACTTAAGTCAGTAATGGAACCATTATTAGCTCTTGGTCAGCCTGGCCTGGGGCCCCGGAGATGTCACCCTCTACACCAAGGGGGTTGGTTGTTTAATGAGCCATAGTCTCCTGACCTTTAGCATGATTAGGGTTCCCATGACTAATGCCTGTAGGCCATCAGGGTATCAAAACAATACACCTGTTCCCTGTAAGGTTAGATGGCTTAGAGGCAGAATGGATTTTTAGCAGGTTAGGGGGAGAGAGAGACTGAAGCTAATTAAGCCAGCTTGGATCAGTCTATTGGCTGGTGGTGAAATTCTAAGCTGGTACCAATTTGCAGGAGGCTGTAAATGGATGAAACAAAGGTCAAATGCAATGGGGAGGGTGTCCCTTCACTGAGGCTCACTGCTGCTGCACGAGGGGGTGCCTGAAGGGAGGAATGCGCTCCAGATCCCAGCAATCAGGATCCCACCCAGGAGTGGCTGCCCTACACCGAGGGGTTGACGGCTTCATGGATTAAATCAGAGCAGAACCAAAGCTGGTGCTACTCAATCTTGGCTGCTCATGGCAATCACTGGAGAAGCCTCAAAAAATGGATGCCTGACCTGGCATCAGGGAAGCATCACAAGCTTCCCCTGTGATTCTCCTCTGCAGCTAGGGCTGGGAACCACCACTGCAAAGCAGTGAGCTTTAAAAATAAAAAGGCTTTTTTTTGGGGGGGTGGGGGTGGAAGAAAAAGAAAAAAAGGAAACTGATATTTATTCAGCTCCGGGGCTAGGTGTATTTCATAAACATTCTCCTCTGATCCTTACATTATGCAGTGGTACTGGTCCCAATTTTGTAGAGCAGTGGATCTCAACTTTAGCCTGCAGGAGAATCACTTGGAGGGCCTATTAACAGATTTCTGAGCCTGTGATCACGGGTCTTTGGAGGACTGAAATAAATGCAGATGTACTTAAACCTAACCACATCTCTTCTCCTATCATGGACTGTGTCCACACTCATTATGTACAACAAATCTGAGGTCACCATTGTAAACCAAAGTTATTTTATCTAGGAGCTCATGTGACCATCAGTGCCCCAGAGGTAAAACTGACCAAAAGAGGGAGGTGAAAATAAGGAGACAGATTTGAATCGAGGCTACAAACAAGGCAACAACCCTCCAATACTGCCACCTGAGGAGAAGGCACAAACTTTATTCTAGTGAAATGGCCATTTGTTGTTGTTGTTTAGTTGCTAAATGGTGTCCAACTCTTTGTGACCCCAAGGACTGTAGCCCACCAGACTCCTCTGTCCATGTGATTTTCCAGGCAAGAATACTGGAGTGGGTTGCCATTTCCTCCTCCAGGGATCTTCCCAACCCAGGGATCGAACCCACATCTCCTGCATTGGAAGGTGAATTATTTATCACTGAGCTACCTAGGAAGCCCGAAATGATCACTGCACTAAGTATTTTAGGAGGTCTTTTAGAAAGGACCTCAGAGCCACACAAATCCATCATAATACTTCAGAGAACTAACTTCATTTCAAACTGCAAACAGTATTATCCTGTTTAGCCACCCCTTTTAGTCACCAGACTTGGCTGTAGATGGATCTCAGTTGTTTGAAAGAATAAAATATGCCCTCAAAGATAAGGCCTTGCCACAATTAAAGGTATTGAAAAGAATGGTCTTTGGCTCTGAAGGCAGTTCCAAAGGAGTGGCAAAAATGCTTTAGAAGAGGGGGGTGTGACCAGCTTTCTGGATGTGTTCTGATGTTTGCCTAGAGGCAGTAGTGAAGTGTAGGGGACTCTATTACATAAGTTATATATTATATAGGGGAGGAAAAGGCATCAAAATTATCCAGGTGAAACAGAAGAAATTAAACAAGCAAATTCAGTAGAAACTGGGCAGATCAGACGGAACTTTACAAGG
This sequence comes from Dama dama, assembly GCF_033118175.1. Taxonomy (NCBI): domain Eukaryota; kingdom Metazoa; phylum Chordata; class Mammalia; order Artiodactyla; family Cervidae; genus Dama; species Dama dama. Next base: position 75,144,788 of record NC_083691.1, read on the forward strand.
GTGGAAGGCACTATTCACCCTGCAATATGCGTGCCTCAGGGAGACGACTGGCCTCTGTCCTGAAAGAGAGCACAGGCCAGCTGGGAGATAAGACTAATACTCCAGACTGGGGCATCAAAAGCCCTGAAAGAAGGGATACAAAGAAGAGAGGAGGGCTGGAGAGGCAACAGATATCTTCACTCAGCCCTGCCCTTAAGGAGGGATCCTGGAAGTATCTCACTTCTCAACCTCCCCACCACCCCTTTCTTGAGGCTAAGCCCCCAGGCTGCCTGACCCCTCTGATGGTCTGTGCCTGGGAAGACAGGGCCTGGACTGCATTCAGTACTGACAGTAATGTCTGGGGCCCACCCAGTATGGCCCTCTAATGGTGAGATTTGCTCAGGGCCCACTGAAGATGCTTATCTGGTGGCCTCCTAGGCCCCAGGCAGCCTTGGGGAAGAGAGCAGCAGACCCAATTACCAAGCAGCTCCGTAGGTACAGCCCGTCTGGGGCTCCAGATAACCCAGCTCCTCACGTCTTCTGAGGACATGTGCAGTCCGCAGCCCAGCGGGGAAAAGCATGCATGCACAGGAGTAACAGCTCTATGCTCAGCTTCACGAAGCCCAAGACTTAGCGTCATTCTCTATTCAACACACTGCACTGGTATCACTCATTATAGCTTACAGCACACTTTATACATTAATCCGTAAATCTCACCCAGCAGTGTGCAAAGAGCAGGTACTGTTATTCCCATTTTACAGATGAGGAAAATAGAGGCTCAGAAAGGTACTGGAATGTGTGGAGCTGGAACCAAAGCCCTGAGCTCTGACTTTTTCCAGGACACCTAAGAGAGCCCATTGCCAAGAAGCACTTGATGGTTCACACAACTGGAAACAGACCTTCATTATGCATTACCATCACATAACCTAGTTTAAGATACCACTTTTTTAAAAGGCTTTGGTGGAAGTAAGGGTATTGCACACTTAGTGCAGGCAATTTTGCAAACACAAAAAGTACAGAGGAAAAAATTTGGATACATGGCTTGTTACTTAACATTTTATCACATTTTAGAGAACTCTCTAAGGATAATCCTAACAGCCAGCAATGTCATACTGTATGGGTGGATCACAATGTGCTGGACTGTTGCTCAGAGTATGGCTTCTAATTTCTAGTTGTTATAAATGACACTATCATAACTACCTTTCTATCAGGTGTTGCCTTTTAATTTATATATATATTTTTATGATATAAGATGGCACATATCCAGCTTGCTACCAGCTCCCCATGACTTTCTCCCCATGATCACCTGTGGAAGTTGAAGAGGTGAGTTCGGGAGCAGCATCTTCAAGACCACGGCTGCCATTACTGAATGCACAGCCCCAGAGCAGGTGCTATCACAGGGAGACAGCCAGAGAAGGACAGCGGGGTGTGCACACTGTCTCAGCAACTTTCCCTGTCCTCTGACCAGCTCTCTCAGGCTTCCTCTTTCCCTCATGCCATGCCCAGGTTAAAACATCTGAAGAGGGATGACTAATTGAACTGAAACTGGAGAATCCAGTTCTGCAAAGATGGCTACTCCTGTTGGTCAGTAGGAACTCAGCCCCAGTGTAAGAATAAGGTGTCATTTCTGCCTGCCCTGATCGCATCATGGCCCGTGCACCGAGAGAGGACTCCCCGTAAGGAGGGAGGAAAGTGAGCAGGCACAGAGCATCTGCCTGGCTCCCTACTGGTCTCGCCGGCCTCCGATGCCCACTCACGCCTGCCCTACTGCACCGTGCAGACTCCAGCTGGGGGACTAATTAATCCCAGCAAGCTGAGGGGCTGCTGCCGCTGCTAAGAAAGGACCACATGCAACACCTGTCCCTTGATAAAGAACTCTCACCGCCCTGCCTCTGATTTAATCCTGAAACAAGCTGATGAGGTAGGTATGTATCAGCCCCATTTCACACACGAGGAAACAGACTCCAAGGATGTTAGTGACATGCCCTCTGTCACCCAGCAATGGAGTCAGCACTCAGACCTACCATCTGACCCCAAATCCCACACTGTGCTGTTGATGGCAATCGGGCAACCTTCCCCAGAATGCTCACAGGAAGATCCCACTCACGGGTTCAGAAGGTTTAGCTGTACTGGGGTGAAGCCCTCTAATGATATTTAATGTGATGAGTCTTGGTCGGGATGCAGCAGAGGGAACATCAGGTTCACCCTCTTGTCTTAGGTCAGTCTCACCAGTCCCACAATAACCAACCAGGCCCACTAAGATCCCCCTTCTCTGCTTGGAGATGTCTGTTTCACAAAGAAAAAAAGTTCCTACTTTGCTATCAGCATCTACAGACACCAGAAAAGACTAGGGCTTCCTTGGTGGCTCAGATGGTAAAGAACCTATCTGCCTGTAATGTGGAAACCCTGGGTTCAATCCCTGGGTTGGAAAGATCCCTTGGAGAAGGAAATGGCAACCCACTCCAGTACCCTTGCCTGGGAAATCCTATGGACAGAGAAGCCTTGCAGGCTACAGCCCACGGGGTTGCAAACAGTCAAACCACAACTGAGCAACTAACACTTTCCCTGGCTTTCTACACACACACAGGTTACACATTCCACTCTTGCTAAACGCTTTTCCTTGGTGCCATTTCCCTGGGCGTGAGGGTGTTGCCCCACAACCAAGCTAGTACCAGATCTGATCAAGGGTTTTCCCTAGGGCTTCTCTCTGTCAGCAGCCTACTTCCTCTGAATCCCACAAGCTTCCAACAGTACAGTCTGTGGTTTGGCTCCAGCCATTCTGCCTAGGCAGCCATCCTGTTCCTACTACACTGCCTTCAACTAAAAGAACTGATAGAGAAATTGCACAGTAGAGGGATAAAGAAAAAAAACAAAAACAAACCCTGACCCAGATGTAAAATGATTCCCTAGCAGGAGGCAAGCACTTACCCTGGAGGGAGCGGGAAGCAGCTTACTGTCCCCATAGAGGCTAAGCCCTAGCCCTTCTCTTCTACTCCCCACACCTTTCCTGGAGGACATGCTCTTCATCCGTAGGTTTGTCTAATCGCACTCATCCTGCAGGACCGCCCCAGGTCCATTTTCTCCAGGAAGGCCTCACTTATGTTGACCTCTCCGCCTCCCAGTTCAGAGCCCCTGCATTGCACTATCAGGCCCTGTGTTGTCCTCCACTCACTTCACTTCTGTAGCTTTTGTCTCCTCACTAGAACACCCATTCTGGAGGGAAAGGACCCACCGTCTGCTCCTCTGGTGTGCTCCAACGCATACATAGTACAGAGTGGGAGGAACTGGAGACATTAGATAAAAACCGCTGAAATTATTTCCATTCTGTGAATTCTTCAAAATTGCTTACTGTTCTAGACCATTCATGAAAATTCTAACCCAATTCTTAATTACAATTAAAGATTTCCATCTAAGAAGAGCCCTAGTGCAGAGACACTTCAAGATGTTTGTGTGTTTCCCCAACTCTCTGAATCAGAGTTGAGGTCTGAACTAGTGCTGCTGACAGCTGCCCGTGGAGTCACACAGACCAGCACTTCCCAAACCTGGCTCTGCCCACAAAGCGCCCCCGGATCCTCTTACAGTGCAGCTTTTGACTCGCAGGTCTGGGCTGGGGTCTGAGGTTCTACCTTTCTAACCATCTCCCAGACGATGCTAATTCTACTGTCTGTGTCCACAATTTAAACAGAAAGAGACCCAGGGACACATGAGACCTGGAGACCAAGGACGTGAGGGAGATGCCAACGTCTGGCTGGGTCAGTGGTACCCAGAGATGCCATCCTTATCCATCCATAGTCACCTGAAGTCTAACAAGTCAGGTTTCCTCTTCTGCCAGGAAGCATCTGACTTTTTCTGTTTCTTGATAGGATTTCACCAAGCCCTACTTTGGAGTTCCTCTGCTCCTTCACATCTTCACCATTATCATCTCATCCCTTCTTGTCTCTTAAAACTCCATCCCTTGGGGGGCAGTTCCAGTCCTACTCCCCCAGACACTTCCCTGGCCACTCTCCTTCCCTCCTCCAAGGCACCTCCCACCTACATTTCTCACTGGCCCTCCTTAAAGGTTTCCCAGTCTTGCTGGCTTTTCTACACAAATCTCCTGCTGCTATAACTAGACTGTAAGAAAGTGCCTTGGGGGTAGGGCACAGACACAACATCATCTACTTCAGTGCATCCTTCAGGGAACCTTGGACCACGGCAGACAAATTAAGTAAATAGCTGCTACTCGACTTTTAAGGACAATTCAAGTGTGCCCTTTACTTATCTCGTTTCCCTCGCAGGGAGGAAAGAAAGTGATCCCGGCTGTCTTGGCCTCCATCCCCACTCCTGGGCCTTGCTCCTCTCCCGGGAGCTGCAGCTGGGCCAGCCTAAACTGTGTTTTGTTCTCCGTGGCTCCTCTCCCCTTCAGGGAAGAGTTAAAGCACTGGGAAGGCTGCTTCCCACTTGGAAATCTCCATTTCCTCATGCAGTGTGAACAAGAGAACATCTATGATCAGAGGCCGAGCGAGCCAACTGCTCAGGGAGTGAACTCGCTCTGAATGGGGCTGCTCTGACGCCCGCCAAGTCAAGTCATTAAGATGCCATCCCTGAGGTGCGGCCCCCAGCGTCACCTCGACATAGTCCCTCAAATCTTGCTGGCAGAGGGTATGAATGGGGAGCCCAGAGCCTGCTGAAAGCAGGCTCTCTCATGAGCAGGGGGGGCCGGGACCTCTGCACTGATACCATCGGGGCTGGGGGCGCTGCGGTGCTGCAGAGGAGGCAAAGGAGAAGTCCTTTCGCCCCTCTACTTCCCCTCCTACTACACAGAACTAAAATTAAGCCCCTGCTCTACACTGAGTTGCCCAAATGATTGCTCCTCAAAAGGCAACCAAGGCGGGGGCGGTAGGGGTGGCGGGGGGAGGTAATAACATTAGAGAAAATATGCACAATGCCAAAAATAATCACTGTGTCATGAGAAAACAGAACTGGGCCGCCTCAGGGGCCAGCGCTGGGTATATTCAGGAAGGAGGGGGCAGAAATTCCCCTGGCAGTGTCGTCAGACATTCTGGCTGAAAAAAAAAAAAACTTAAAAAGCCCCAAACTGGAACAGACAGTGGTCAGGCAGAACTCAAGTACAGAACATGATTTTAAGGGTCAGTTCTCTCCTCTTTATTTTAGACACTTTAATTTAAAGAAAATTTTTTTTGTTCAGACTTCTAATCAGAACTGATGCCTGATCATATGTTAATAGTGAAATACCCACAGGATCTGCCTTACTAATCCCAATTTGACACCAGAACTTGTGGTGCCTGGTATTTAAAGTATTTCAGAACAGCAACGGTCGGGGTTGGGGGGAGGCACAGGTTCTCTCATTCCTTCTCTGATTCCATACCCCTTCTAGCCTCCCTGTTTATAGAAAGGAGAGAGCAAAGACCAAAAAAGAAAAAAAAAAAAAAAAGGAAAGACAGAGAAAGGAACCCAGAGAGAACCCAAGACCCTTTCTCTCCTTTAGAACCACAATTTTCAGCCTGTTTACATGGTCAAAGTTAAGTTCCTGCTTTGTTCATTTCTGCCTCCTCATACTATGATGTGAAGTGAGATAGATATTCATGCATGTTTAGGAAGCTACATTCCATTTTTTTGGTACCGAAGTCATCAAAAGCCATGGGAAATGCCAGAGTCTTCCTCACATTACTATCATGCTCTCAAGTGACAATATTGAGTAATTTGGGAAATACGTTGTGGTTTCCCACCCCCCTCAGCAACCACTTTTTCTCTCCACTCATTCAATAAGTATTTGTGAATCCCTTTTCATGTGCTGGGGCTGTGAGCAATAGAATGAAAGATGAAATGACTATGCTAACCTCAGGGAGCTTACAGAGAAGTGAAGAGTCAAGTCCTGAAGGAACGGCCTGGGGGTCAGCAGATGCCATGGGAGGTTGAATGGAGAAAGTCTGTAAGGATGGACAATATGGGGAGGGCCCATCACTAAGGCGGAATTGGAAGGAGGAACAGATACAGGGAGGTAACCACGAGGGCAGGAGGGGTAAGAACAAGATGCTGCTGGGGAGTGAACAGGGGTACCAGGGGTCAGGAGACAGACTGGAGGTGAGTGCAAGGCAGGAAAAGTCCAAATGGATAGAATAACTTCACTCAGCATGCAGGGCTGAGCGGCCAAGCACGGAGGAGGGCTGTCAATGATAATAAAGCTGCTGAGTTGGTAACCGCCTGCCCCACTGAGGAGTTAGCGGTTGACCTAGCGGGCGATGGGCAGTGTAGAACCCAGCCTGGACCCCTCTTCTGCTGGTTGTGCTTCTGTCACAGTGGACAGCAAATATGAGAACCCTTCTTCCTTGGGAGCAGAGCCAGGGGAAACAAGTCCCTTTGTTAAGAGCTCTAAATATGTCAGCAACCCTTGGGCCACCATGAGCGGGAGCCTCGGTCCAGCCCGCAGAGACCTTGGCAAGGCATTCTTGCCGAACAGTTACTCAGACACTGCCCAGGGGGCAGAAAACAAACTTGAGCAAGGTCGCACGCCTCCTCGGGCTCCAGCGGTGTTGCATTTGTTTTCAGACTTTAGCCCCCATCCTCTAGCTGTTTTCCCTTGCCTCTCACCTCCTTGACAATTGATCAAGAAGAATACATTTCCAACCAGATCTCAGAGAGAGGACCAGCACACCAGCCCACCCCGGCTTCCCTCAAGCTATTTCAGCATGTCACTCCCCTATGTAAAAAAAGAGGGGCAGCTCCCTACTGCCCACACCGTGATGTTCAAGCTGTGGATGCCCCTCAAGATCTATGCAGCAAACCCCTCTGCTCCAACCAGACTACCCTCTGCACCACCGCCCACAACTCAGCTCCCTGCCTGCTGCCCAGTTCCTTTTTCCTTACCTGAAATGCAATCCCTCCTTTCCTACATTCCAAACCCTGTACCTTCAGAACCAACACAGGCCCATCAGCTCCACAGAGGTTTTCCTGGTCACACTACCCAGTCCACACTGATCTCCCCTCTCCTGCCGGCCCTGAACAACCAGAGAATTGAGCTGTTTCACTTAACTACAAGGGAGCATCACCTTAGTAATCTCTGTCTTAAGGATCTTCTCTGACGGCAGACGCAAAATGTCAAGAGTTAATGTATCAGAGGCTGGGGCTGCCTCTTACCCCAACAATAACAGCTTTGTCCAGCTCTTTCAGATACGGTATAGCGAGCTGGAGTGAAGGCTAAACCGGTGTGATCCCCCAGCAGTGGGATTAGGACGGCAGAACTATAATGCTCTGCTGCTTTCCAGGTAGAAAGTGGGTTACTGAAGAGGTGTGAGGGTGGCTGCATTCATCACCAGGTTACCTAACATCCAGTGACTCCTCGTGGTTCCCGGGAACCAGCTCCTCATACCCTCAGGACGTTTCCATAGGACGCTGCTGGCTGTGCCTATGTCCACATCATGTTCAATGTGCCAGACGCCAGGCAGCTTTCATTAACACTGGTGAACAAGCCTGGACAGGGGCGGCCCGCTCCTTCCCCGCTCCCCCTGCCCCTCCCCTCCCTCCTCTTTCCTACCCTCCAGAGGAGCCCAGGGAGGCTTCTGCCTCTGACCCCACCTCCCAGAGACGACAGAGTGATCTGTTGCCAACACCACCATCACCCAAAGCCCTCATGTCACATGTGGACATGCCCTTTCGGGAGTCAGATTTCTGGCAGGGAGGATGCTGGAGCTTGGCCAGGGTTCCACCCCTTTGGTGATGTAAAATCGAGGTGAGAGAATTGGCCAAGCCAAAAAAAAAAAAAAAAAGAAAAGAAAAAGAAAGCTACTAAACACAAAAACCTAAGGGGGTAAAAAAAAAACCCATTAAAAACCCAATACAATCTTAAATGCAAGCAAGTAGGGTTGGAGAATGACCTACACTTTGAAATAAACCATTAGCCCACACTTCAATCTTTAAAAATCTAGTCCCCTAACCTCAACCCTGCCCCTTAACATACACACCCCCAACATACACATACACCCCAGACTAGGAGGGGTTAATAGAACCCAGCTGCTCCTCTTATCTGGCTAACCTGCTAATGGCAAATCTCTGGTACTGAGATTCTACAAGTGATTTCTGCAAATCACTTTAATTAGAGATAATGTCATTTTTACTTCATTATCCAGCCTAGCAGTCAAAGAGAAACAAGTCAATATTATTTCTGTGAAACACCAGTTCTGCCCTTTAATGCTGACAGGTGACAGGGAAGGGAAACTCCTGCCTTTTCAGGAGATTTTGGTCAAAAGACTGAAGGGTTAACCCTTGGTATCCTGGGTCGAGCAGAGTGCCCCCAGCAGCCTTTACCCCAGAGACTCTAAAGCAAAGGCTGGTTTCTGTGTTTGGGACGAAGGGCCCCCTGACTGCAGCACCGTGTAACACCCAGGCAAGCGAGCGGGGCAGCGCTGCTAATTCCACTTTGTGGGAAGCAATCATTAACATGTGAGTCAGCAGCAGAGAAAAGACTTTAAGCCCAAGGAAAAAACAGCCCCAAGTCCCTGTAGCCTCAGAGGCCACACTGGGTTTGATTAAACCATTTAGAAGATTAGCCGTGTGTGGGAGACCTGAGTGGCTGTGCAGTCCTGGTAGCTGTCAAGACTTCTCTCAGCTCTGCCTGTGCGGAGTCCCTCAGTCGTGTCCGACTCTTTGCGACCCCGTGGACTGCAGTCCGCCAGGCTCCTCTGTCCATGGGAATTCTCTGGGCAAGAATACTGGAGTGGGTTGCCATTTCCTCCTCCAGGGGAATCTTCCCAACCCAGGGATTGAACCCAGATCTCCCGCATTGCAGGCAGATTCTTTACGGTCTGAGCTACCAGGGAAGCCCAAGAATACTGGAGTGTGTAGCATATCCCTTCTCCAGGGGGGTCTTACTGACCCAGGAATTGAACCAGGGTCTCCTGCATTGCAGGCCTGGGACGTTTCAAATCCTGCTGCCACACTGGAGGAGAAGATTCATTTCTTCAGAATCAAGTAAGAAATGCTCTTTGCTGGGTCTCTGCTTACTAGTTTCTCCTAATTATTTAAAAAATGCCAGATGCAGCTGTGGTTTCATTGGAGTGACTTCTGATCGCCTTTGAGATTGTGAGAAACCTGCCTGCCCTACACCCACCAAACTGTACAACTCTGGCATGTAGGGGAAGTCCTGAAGCAACCAGGGTTCTAAAAAGCACCATCACTGAGCTCAGAGAACAAGGACTCCTTTGCATTTTAGCCTTCTGTCAAGAAGTGTGGCTCTTTGGAATTTAAGTCCCATCTGGCGTTTATGTTTGGTGAGCTTTTGTTTTCATCGAGTCAACATTTACTGAGTGCCTGCTCAGCACCAGGCCCTAGGGGATACAGGAGGAAACACGGGTCCCTGCCCGCAGTGAGCTGACGGCATAGTGAGGGAGACGGACAAGTAGGTCAGGGTCTAGGGCCAGACAAACAGCCTGGGCGTGGGGGTGCAGATGTTTCCTCTGTGTCCCGGGGCAAGTCACTGAGGTTTCTCTAAACCCGTGTCTTGTAAAACAGTTCATCTCAAAGTCCCTGCCTCCTGGGCTCTTGTGCAGAATAAGTGTTACATATGTGCAGCATGCTTAGAATCACGCCTGACATGTAGGGTTGACTCTGTTGCTGCTGAAGTCGGTAATGAGAGCTCTGGGAGCACAGAGGGTGCCCTGACCTAGGCGAGGAGAAAGGGAGACCTTGGAAGGCTTCTCAAGGAGACAGTAAGGACAACAGGAGTGAGCCAGGACAAAGAAGGGGTGAAGGGGTTCCCGACAAGATGGGCCAGAACCAGGCCTGGTAAAGAGGGCTCAACTCAGGTTTGGGAGCACAGGTCTTAACCAATTGGGGTTGACCCAGAACGGCGCAGCAGGGGGGGTGGGGGGGAGCTTGTCCCTCCCGAGGTGTACCAAGGTGTTCTCAACAAGGAGCAGAAGCCTGGGTTAGCGGAACCATGGGGCAACCCCGTTGTGGCATTTCTTCTATTTTTGCATTCCTAGTGCTTTGACAATGAGATGATTGTGTGGATATTACAAGAGGTGATTATCTCCATGGGTGCTGACCTTGTTCTGGCGCAAAGACCTTGCCTCTCCAGAGCCAAGACTTGTGAGGTCACTGCTAAGCTGTCGATTCTAGAGAACCTCGACAAACCTCAAAGCCACCAGGGGAACCTGCTCTTGGCAGGATGGTTTATTTTAAAAGATAAGCTGCAGTGAACAGCACAGGACAGGAGGCAGCCTGTACACGGGGCACTTTCAATTCAAGGGCTGTGTACTAAACTTCCCCGTGTGCAGGGGCCGGGGAGGGGTCAGAGCAAGGCTGCCTCTCCACGAATCGCTGACAGCTCAGCAACGGACATCCACGCTGCTAGGTGCCATGAAGCCCTGGTCCCGCAGATCCTCTGTGGGACTGGGGGTGCCCAGGGCACTTCCTGCCATCATAGGGACGGGGGAGCACAGAGCTGATGGCCTCTGTCATGATTAAAGCCTGAAGATGGAAACTTGGAGGAAAAGTTTCAAGGAAAGAGAAACAAAATGTCACCGAGTCTTCTACATGTTACAACAAACCCAGGCGTCACAAATATTCCAGGACCTCAAGCAGAATATGTTGAGCAGTGACACATTTCTAGTTGGATTTAAGTCCTCCTGTGAATGATTCGTCTTGATGTCTAGTGATGAGTTTCTTGGCTGTGAGGAAAGAAGAGCTAAGGAAATGAAAATGTCTGATAATCCATGTGAGGCAAGTAGAGGTCATAGAGATAGCCAATGGTGTTTTACCTTTGGGAACGTTTAACAGACATCTCATTATTCTTTCTTGGAAACAAAAATGGAGAGGAGTGTAGGCCAGTGAACAGGAAAGGTCTTGGGGAAAAAAGCTCATCTTAGTGGGAGGTCTCCTCGGCCCTGTTACCTTTCAAGCCATCAGGTTCTCTTGAACATCTTCCTGTTCTGCTCCATGCCTCCCCTTTCCTCACCCTGGGACAGCCTACATGCTCTGCTCCCGCCTGGAGAGGACCCAGAGTGGAGAGGCTGAGTCCTAGGAAAGTCAGCACATCCTGGAAACCACGTCTACCATGCTGCTGTTGTCTAGCACCCAGATGACAATCCCCAAACCAGCGTCAGTAGCCAACTGTAGGTCTCCGCTTTTGGACATGGCCTAATCATCCAGGAAGGATTTCTGGAACTGCCCTTATTAAGGAAAAGAAATGTAATATGTTGACTGAAAAAAACCCAGGAAACTCTAACACTCTATCGAGTTCTTAAGACATTTTCTTTCCCCCATAATCCTTGGCCAAGTTCAAAGGTGAGCACTTTCCCAGAGGCTCATTAGGAATAATGTTTATTTCATACATTTGGAGGTTGCAAAGTTTGATTCCATCTTGCTTATTTGGGGAAAAAATAACTTTTTTTATGAAAGGAAAGGGGGGGGGGGGATGGGGAATGAGACAAGGGTACAACTGGCGAGAGAAGAAAGGTGCCTAGGGTACTGGCCTGGAAGGCAGACCTGGGTTCCCGTTTTCATCTCTGATTTCCTCTGAAGGGTTATAACAGCAAGTCACCGCCCCCTCCACCCTTCTAGACCTCCTGACCCCATCTGTCCTCTCTACCTTGGTGGGTGCCTATGTTGAGGTGTGTTTTGATGGCAAACATGATACGTCCTTGTGCCTTCACAGAGGGTGCCATATAAATGAAATGTACTGATGTGTTGTGAGGGTTTGTGGTCTGCTCATCTGAAACCAGGATGCCATGAACTGGCCTATCAAGCCAGTCCATCACTGACCACTTGGGTGATGAGCAGGAATTCTCAGTGACCATTTGTTGGCTGGGGGGTGTTCATGTTTGTGTCTCATCTGGCCCTTCTATCTCACTTCCTTTCCGTGCATCTAACTGGCTTTGCCACCTCCTGTGTTTGCTTAGCGAGGAGCAGTTGGGGAGAGGGTCACTGTGGGGGAATGGATGTACCTGGTATCTCTACCCATCTTATCTGCTGACCTGACCTGTCCTCCACTCATCCTCCCAGGCCCACTCAAGCCCCCAGCTCCACCCATCCAGCAGGAGGTGCCCCTAGTTTCCTGGACAGGGTAACCTTGCTGTCCGTATCAGTCTTCTGGCACTATCAATATGCCAAGTATTGTTAAGCTTCCTGTCACCTGTGTAGGCCAGGGTCCCTAATGGTCTGGTCTGCATATCCACCTTGAGAAAGTACGAGAGTAGGGCTACAGGAGGCAGTTTCCTCAAAACCTAAGTTTAAACACTGTTGCAGAGAGTGGACCTAGTCCAAGGCATAGAGTGAGGAACCTTAGGAGCAGAACTCATCTTTGATAAGGAAGCTTGAGGAATACTAAGCTGTACCAAAGCTGTGGCTGGGGAGCTCTGCAGGGTCCCCTCTGTGTGCTGCCCTCTAGAGGAGGGGCTGAGAACACCACTGGGATGCCCAGGCTGTTAGGCGCTGAGGAGTCAGATGAACTGACACAACGTTCTGCCAGAACAATGTTCTACTACAATGACCAACCAGGAACACACGGAAAATCAGTGTGAACCTCTTTATAGTTTCAGAACATATTTTTTTCTTTGAGCAAGGAGTTTTACAGATCTTATTCCATCTAAATCCTAAATAGGTAATTTTTTTTTTTTTTTTTTTGATGTGGACCATTTTTAAAGTCTTTACTGAATTTGTTGCAATACTGTTTCTGTTTTATGTTTTGGTTTCTTGGCCATGAGGCATGTGGCATCTTAGCTCCCCAACCAGAGACTGAATCTGCACCCCCTTGCATTGGAAGTCCCAACTGTTGTTTTTCTACAGTTCAACTTTAACTTAAATATTAAGCAATTTAACTTAATTGTTTATTTAACTTAAATATGAAGCACTGTTTCAAGCTTCAGAATTCTGGGATTTGATAAGCAAGGCTGAGCTCTTGTCTATAGTCTTTGTGGTTCTACAGATTGAACTGATGGTTGCTGTGGAATCTCTTGACTATTTTGGTCTGCTCTAAACTCTCTATTTCTATTCTGTCACACCCGTATAACCAAGTTTTTAATTTCTAATATTCTCTAATACTCCAGTACTATCCTGAACATTAATGTCCTCTCCTCACATAGATTATGACTTCTTGAGGGTTATATTACCTTTTTTCTTTCCTACCGTGCTTAGCACAGTACTGGATACCCAGAAAGTTTTTCGTATATAATCACAGAATAATAGAATTTTAGAATAACTAAAATATTAGCATTTATTCAGTCTGAGCCAGTTCTTTTAATGTACAAATGAGGAAACTGAGACCTGGAGGCTGTCAGTCACTAACTCAAGGTCAGCACAGTCCCTCCATTTCTGGTCTTGGAGCTAAAACCAACTTTATGAACATTAAAACATACCCTCTGGCATAGTACTAGAATGACTCTCAGTTTGCAGTTAAGGAAACGGAGGTACAGAGTGTTTAAGAACTTATCCCAAATGTCTCAATAAATAAGGGTAGACCCAGGGCTTGAATGCAGGCTATGTGGCTCCAGGACTGCTCTACTAACACCACTCTAACCCGCTTCTCCTCTACAGAAGCCCTAAAACCACTTCCCCCACCTCCCCGTCACGGCATTCACCATATCCTGCCTTGGCTGCAATCACCTCTATGCTTGTCCTCCCCATTCCCGGCCCCAACGAGACTGTAGCCCCTATGGGTGGAAACAGAGACGTTTTCTTCTGCCTTGATCCTCTGGGGTCTCCGGCCCTGTGCCTTCGCTACAGTGGATGTTTGTTGACTAAAACTCTAAGAAAATACAACGAAAGTGTGGTAGCCTAGATAAAGCAATTGATTTCTTCCTCTTAAAATGCTTAGCAGAACTTTAATACTTGTTTTCAGGGAGAAGATAGGAATCTATTAGGAGTGCAAATACCTTTGCCAAGCCCTCTCCACCCTGGCCAAATGTTGCCCAATTCTTGCACAACTGTGAAGTCCTGTGGAAGGTTTATACCACCCCCCGCCCCCAGGCAGGTGACCCAGCCACTCCTTTCTGCAGCCTATTCATGGTTTTTTTTCCCTTATCCTTTTAACTCTGTACAGAAAATTTCATCCTGGCCCACGACTGAAGTTAAACCTCTCCAAGAAGTCTTATTTCCCTGATATTAGGCAGTTGGGACTGGAAGCCAATGTGAAAAGCATATTCGCCACTTCTGGGCTCTTCCACTCCTCTGAGCTTCTCCCGGGAGCTGCGGGTGGGAGTCAATCAAACCCACACAGGAGAGGAAACTGGGCTATCCCCAGGGGCCACCAATGCCTGGAGGGAGCTGCCCCAATCCCAGCAGTGCAGAGTCATTCCCATTTCTCATTGAATGTCACTCTTTTCTCAAATATTCAAAATAGCATCCATGCTATTCCAAGGCTGCCCCTTATGAAGACTAACTGAGCCCCAATTTTATAGTTTTCTTTGCTGGAAATAATCACTAGAGCTCAGCTATTTTCTCTCTTCAGGATTAAAATGGGGGTGGAGATGAGAGGCTTTCATTAACCTTGTACAGAGCTGTTTTCTGTCTCTTCCATATTTGGTGTCCTTGTTTTAAAAGTCAAAGGCCCTAACACACATTCTGAAAATGATGATGGTAATAGTATTTTGCTTTTCACCCATGCAGTGGCTATGGATAACTATAAATAAGACATGCTGGGAGTGAAGGTGCACATCCTGATGGAGTTCTTCTGTAACAGGAGGCCAAACAGAGAAAACGGTTATGGAACTTACCCTCCAACACCTTCCTGATGCCACTGGTCCACAGACCAGGATGCTCTTGCTGAGAGATGGAAAGGCTGACCAGTGACTCCACAGCCACCCTCTACTGACCTGATTCACCTGGATTCTTAGATGGACTACCAGGAGGGTACCACCCAAGTGAATCATGTCATCCTTCACCTGCCTATCAGACATTCTTACATCGAGACTATGAGTACTTTACCATAAAGGAAGCACACCCTCGGTGCCTCTCCCAGTTGCTTGCCACAACAAAACACCCACATCAGCAGAGTTTTTCTTTATGCTCTGTCTTGCATGCTCCTCTCCCACCTCCAGTGGATGGAGCAAAACAGGACCCCTCCTCAAATAACTATCTAAAAATGTCAAGAAACAGCAATATTCTAATATAATATTGAGTTGGCCAAGAAGTTCAGCTGGGTTTTTCCATATGAACTTCTTGGCCAACCCAATACAATGCTTATTTTTAAAAACCCTTTTTCATTTAAGACTCTTGACTTACAACATCCAGAGGCACTGATCACTGGACAGCAATGGGTCAAAGAAGTCACCTTCTTCTTTGTGCTTTCTAGTAGGGAAGTAGGTTCTTCCCAGGGGCCGCCCTTAGGGGGCTTCTCTGCTCCATCTGGAAGGGTTCATTGACCCTAAGGATTAACTGGATGATTTGTCTTCTCTTTCAATGTCAAACAAGCTACAGAACATACCTAAAATATTAAACAACTTCTCTATCAACGAGAATTTTCCAATCCAACACTGTAGCTAAAGTCTCTACCCACTCTAAGCAGGAGGGAACTATGTCTCATGCAGACTGTGAGACTGACTCCAGTTAAATCCATTTTCAGAGCAGAGCAGAAATATTAACGAGTTTTAGATTTCCCTGGTGGCTCAGATGGTAAAGTGTCTGTCTACAATGCGGGAGACCTGGGTTTGATACCTGGGTGGGGAAGATATCCTGGAGAAGGAAATGGCAACCCACTCCAGTACTCTTGCCTGGAAAATCCCATGGATAGAGAAGCCTGGTAGGCTACAGTCCATGGGGTCACAAAGAGTCGGACATGACTTCACTTTCACTTTCACCCTTGACATCTAACAAAAAAGAGGGCTCTGCCTGCACGTTAAACCTTTTATAAGGTGCAGTTAGTTCCCCACTATGTAGTTGGATTTAATACATGGCTTTAAAAATTCACTCTGGAAAAACCTTGGCATTAAGAAAGAAAGAAAGATAGCGTTAAGTCGTGTCCGACTCTTGCGATCCCAATAACTGTAGCCTGCTAGGCTCTTCTGTCCATGGGATTCTCCAGGCAAGAATACCAGAGTGGGCTGCCATTTCCTTCTCCAGGGGAACTTCTCAATCCAGGAATTGAACCCCGGTCTCCCACATGGCGGGCAGATGCTTTACCGACTAAACTACACAGGAAGCCCCATTGGCATTAAGAAGCTTCCCAAAGATAAATAATTTTAATTCTAACCAACCCCAGTCTTGCCCACCACAGGCATCATCACAACCAAAGTGGGCAGAGATGATGCCATACCTTTCTGAGGACAATGTCTATATGTTATTCCCAAACCAAGGTGGATTTCTCAGGATGTGTATACTATTCACCCAGGACAGCGGACAGACATCATGAAAGAACCCCCTTTTCCCCTCTGGAGGCCCTATGTTCAAGTTTTTTTTAACCATTAAATAACCTGTACTTACTAACCTATTTCATTTGATCTGCTTGGCCATGGTCACAGCTTTCAATGGCCAATTGAGTGATCCTCGTGTGATACGTGAGACTAACTTCCAATCCCATTAATGGTTTCATCAGAGACCCACAGAGGGACTTCTCTGTGGTCCAGTGGTTAAGAATTCGTCTTCCAGTGCAAGGCATGTGGGTTCAATCCCTGGTTGGGAAACTAAGATCCCACATGCTGTGGAGCAACTAGACCCATGTGCCACAACTACTGAGATCGCATGCTACAACTAGAGAGTCATGTGCCTGCAACGGAAGATCTTGCATGCCACAACTAAGATCCACGGCAGTCAAATGAGTAAACAAATAAAGTGAAAAAACACACATACAGCATCTTGGAAAGCTTTCTTTCCAACACAATGTTGAATGAAATATTCCTTCTTCCTTTCACCAGCTGGGCTACAGATAATGATACAGAAAGTATCATTAAAAAAGAAAAAAAAAGAGCATGACTATAAGCATGCTCATGTAGAAACACAGGTATCAGGAATGTGCAGAGAGAGTTGAGTTTTCTATACAAAGGTGTGGATGCTAAAAACCATCAAGTCTTTCCTCTCAAAACAATCCAGAAGGCAAGACTCAGGAACACCCTTCAAGGCAATAAATATAAATGCTCCCTGTCACTGCGTACTGGTTTGGCCAGAGACAGCCCTGGACCAATCTGTTCTCAGGGTTATTTTTCCCCATTTCCAACGTACACCTTCCCTACTGATGTACTTTTCAGCCCTGCCACTTCATCTTTAATCCACCTCTCAACACCATCTTGTGCCCAATTCAGATTGAAATGCAAATCACTTAAAAATGCATACACACAAATGTCCAGACACCTGCTCCCTCTTGTTTCAGATATAGAGGGTAGACGCACATATAAGCACATCTTATATGTACACTTATGGACATTACGCTCTTTTCCCAAGAGATTTTTTGAAAGAAGATCTGTAGCATTTTTAAATGATGAATGTGTGTTGAATATCTGCTACATACAGGTCTTGCTAAGTACTCTGGCACACTCAAAACTCATAAAAACATAATTAATCTCACCCTCACTTTGAAAAAACAGCAGGTGAGACAAGAGATCTCCCTGTACACACACGAGCAACAGACTAAATATTTGATGTTGGTAGTGATGCGGGTCAGACATTGTGTGGGCTGGCAGAAACAGGAAAGATAGTGATGGATTATTCTAGAAGACAGGAATCACACCTCACACAAGCAGCTTCCTTTGGTCACTCACATATAAAGTTTAGAAGACTCCTGACCTTTGTAAAACTCTTCTTTGGCGTCCATTGACTCCCTTTGGAAAAAAACATATCCAAGGGCTATAACAAAGGCAATGCCTCAAATAATTCACAATTTTCAGAGGGAAAATTAATTATTCCCTTGATTGATCAGTTTAATCAGTTTTCCACCACTCTCTAGTTTCATAGAAATGCAGAAAGATATAAGTCTGTGGATGACTTTGGAAGCCCTAGAGGAGCTATGTAAATTCAAGATGTTATTCTGTTCAATCTTATTCATTCCTCCTGTCCATTTACTAAAAGATCTCATCAAGCAAGGATGCAATTGCCTGTGGCACCTACTTTGCCTTTCTTAATTATTTATTGAGCACTGTTTTCTATTTATCACTAAACTTACTGCCAAATACTGGAATAACTCATTTTTAGAATAACGAATAGTAGATGTAAATTAGACAAATAATGGCAGCTTAAAAAAACTCCTTATTGACTTTATCTAGGTTTTAAACTTGGTAAGAGCTCCTAGTCAAGGATCCTGCCTTGCCTGGGTGCCGAATGAAGATTCTAGCTGATGGCCCACAAGGTCCCCGCATACTCTGGGACAGCTATACTTCCCATAGCTCCCAATCCACCAACTACTTCCCTCCTAGGCAGAGCAGACTTGAGCTCAGGTAAGGGCTCTTTTTCAATGTTAATAGACCTGTCTCTATTTTAGAGAGGATGCATTCATTGGTACAAGAATGACTCATTTCAGTTCCCAGTGATATGGGTAGGCCTAGCTATCAGGAGCAGAGTAGGAAGGATTCCAAAGCCACCTCTGGGTTAAGAGGTCCTGTGATCGATTAATACTGCCTATCCCCAGGGGTAGATTAGATGAGGGGTGCACAAGGGCTGTGCATCTACTACTCTTGATATGATGGGAATTATACCAATACAGCAGAGGCTTTGGAGTGAGGGCCCCCTGCTTCAAATCTAGGCTTTGGCACTCTGTCTGTAGGACCTGAGGCCAGTCACGTTGCCTCTCTACAACTCAGCTCTTCATCTGTAGATGGGAATAATTTCTATTTCATAGGGTCCATGTAAAGCAGTTAAACTCAAAGTGTAGTCTTCTGGCTAGCAGCATCAGTATCATCTGGAAACTTGTTAGCAAGGCAGAATCTCAGGCCCCAACCAGCCCTCCTGAATAAGAAATTCTGGGGATGAAGCAATCTGAATTTTAATGAGCCCTCCTAGTGGTGCTGATGCCTGCTAAAGTTTGGAAGCCCTGTTGTAGAAGTCCATATTAAATTATAAGACCTGTAACACTTTTTTAAGGACAAAAGTCAGGTCTTTCATCTGCTACACACTGACCAGCAAAGTGCCCAGCTTACCACAGGTACTCAATACATCCTAAGTCCTTTCCCTTTCTTGTCAAAATATAAGCTGCCAACACAAGAACTGAGTGGGTAGGGAAGAGCAGGGGGTGTGTATGTTGTTTCAGGTGGAGAAATTAGACAGTGGGGTGGTTCAAAGAACTAAGCAAGCCTGTGGCAAGATGTCTGGGGGATTTCCTCCCCAGGGAGAGGAAGGAGGATGGGCCCAGGTCTCTGGAGCTGATGTCAACAATGATTATTCTCAGGGACAAGGACTACTTATGTCTATACAACACACTAAAATGTGGGAAAGATCACACAGCAGGCTTGTCTTAGTTAAACCTCATCCAAAGAGATGACATTACTTCACCCCAAAGCCCTCTGTTTTGGGGGGTTTTTTTGAAGTATAAGTGACTTACAATTTTTTATCAGTTTCAGGTGTCAAGGGCCTCTATTTTAAAATTGCTTCACTTGTTCCCCAGTACAGACTTTGACAACAGGTCTACTGAGGCGGCTGTACTGTGTGTAATAATCGCACAACGCTCCCCTTCCTCTCACCTCTCACTCCCAACAAGCATTACCACACTGACAGTCTCACTTGCCTCACAGGTATAAACAATGGTGTGGAGATTTCCACCCCCACAGTCCGTTGTGTGTGTGTGGCAATGCATTTATAAAGACAAACTGTAAATCATTAGGGAAATGCAGATTAGAACCACAGTGAATTACCACCTCGCATCCATGAGGATGGCTTTTATGTGAAAACAACAACAAAAACAAAAGATGGCGAGGATGTGGAAATGTTGGAACCCTTGTATTTTGCTGGCGGGAATGTAAAATGGTACAGCTGTTATGGAAGACACTAAGGCAGTTCTGTAAAATATTAAACATAAAATTACCGTGAGTGTGCGTGCTAAGTTGCTTCAGCCCTGTTTGACATTTTGTGACCCTGTGGACTGTAGTCCCCCAGCCTTTCTGTCTATGGGATTCTCCAGGCAAGAATACCAGAGTGGGTTGCCATTTCCTACTCCAGGGGATCTTCCCAACCCAGGGATCAAACCCGTGTCTCTTGCGACTCCTGCATTGGCAGGCGGGTTCTTTACCATAAGCACCATTGGGGAAGACCACACAATCCAGCAACTGCACTCCTACGTGTATACCCTAAAGAATTGAAAGCAGGGACTCAAAAACAGATATTTGTACGCCCATGTTCCTAGTAGCATTACTCACAATAGCTGAAGATAGGAAAAAAGCAAATGTCCACTTACGGAAGAATAATGTGGGGTGTGGGTGGGGATGTGTGTGTGTGTGTGTTATTAAATCAGTTCAGTTAAGTTGCTCAGTTGTGTCTGACTCTTTGCAACCCCATGGACTACAGCACGCCAGGCTTCCCTGTCCATCACCAACTCCCGGAGCTTGCTCAGACTCATGTCCATTGAGTCGGTGATGCCATCCAATCATCTCATCCTCTGTCATCACATTCTCCTCCTGCCTTCAAATTTTCCCAGCATTAGGGTCTTTTCCAATGAATCAGTTCTTCGCATCAGCTGGCCAAAGTACTGGAGTTTCAGCTTCAGCATCAGTCCTTCCAATGAATATTCAGGACTGATTTCCTTTAGGATGGACTGGTTTGATTTCCTTGCAGTGAAAGGGATTCTCAAGAGTCTTCTCTAGTACCACAGTTCAAAAGCATCAATTCATTGGCGCTCAGCTTTCTTTAGAGTCCAAGTCTCACATCCATACATGACTACTGGAAAAAACATAGCTTTGACTAGACAGGACCTTTGTCGGCAAAGTAATGTGTCTGTTTTTTAATATGCTGTCTAGGTTGGTCATAGTTTTTCTTCCAAGGAGCAAGCCTCTTTTAATTTCATGGCTGCAGTCACCATCTGCAGTGATTTTGGAGCCCAAGAAAAGAAAGTCTGTCACTGTTTCCATTATTTCTCCATCTGTTTGCCATGGAGTAATGGGATTGGATGCCATGATCTTAGTTTTTTGAATGTTGAGTTTTAAGCCAACTTTTTCACTCTCCTCTTTCACTTTCATCAAGAGGCTCTTTAGTTCTCCTTCACTTTCTGCCATAAATGTGGTGTCATCTGCATATCTGAGGTTATTGATATTTCTCCTGGCCATCTTGATTCCAGCTTGTGCTTCATCCAGGCCGGTGCTTTGCATGATATTCTCTGCATATAAGTTAAATAAGCAGGGTGACAATATACAGCCTTGATGTACTCCTTTCCCAATTTGGAAGCAGTCTGTTGTTCCATGTCCAGTTCTAACTGTTGCTTCTTGACCTGCATTCATATTTCTCAGGAGGCAGGTAAGATGGTCTGGTATTCCCATCTCTTGAAGAATTTTCCAGTTTGTTGTGATCTACATAGTCAAAGGCTTTGATATAGTCAATGAAGCAGAAGTAGATTTTTTTCTGGAATTCTCTTGCTTTTTCGATGATCCAGTGGATGTTGGCAATTTGATCTCTGGTTCCTCTGCCTTTTTGAAATTGAGCTTGAACATCTGAAAGTTCACAGTTCATATATTGTTGAAGCCTGGCTTGGAGAATTTTAAGCATTACCTTGCTAACGTGTCAGATGAGTACATTGTGCGGTAGTTTGAACATTCTTTGGCATTGCCCTTCTTCAGGATTGGAATGAAAACTGACCTTTTCTAGTCCTGTGGCCACTGCTGAGTTTTCCACATTTGCTGGCATATTGAGTGCATCACTTTAACAGCATCATCTTTTAGGATTTGAAATAGCTCAACTGGAATTCCAAGACCTCCACTAGCTTTGTTCATAGTGATGCTTCCTAAGGCCCACTTGACTTCACATTCCAGGATGTCTGGCTCTAGGTGAGTGATCACACCACTGTGGTTATCTGGGTCATTAAGATCTTTTTTGTACAGTTCTTCTGTGTATTCTTGCCACCTCTTCTTAATATCTTCTGCTTCTGTTAGGTCCATACCATTTCTGTCCTTTATTGCCCATCTTCACATTAGAAGTTTCCTTGGTATCTCTAATTTTCTTGAAGAGAGCTCTAGCCTTCCCCATTCTATTGTTTTCTTTGCATTGATCACTGAGGAAGGCTTTCTTATCTCTCCTTGCTATTCTTTGGAACTCTGCATTCAAATGGGTTTATTTTTCCTTTTCTCCTTTGCCTTTCTCACTTCTCTACTTTTCTCAGCTATTTGTAAGGCCTCCTCAGACAACCATTTTGAGTCATCCTGTCATTTTTGAGATTGCACCCAAATACTGCATTTCGGACTCTTTTGTTGACTATGAGGGCTACTCCATTTCTTCTAAGCGATTCTTGCCCACAGTAGTAGATATAATGGTCATCTAAATTAAATTTGCCCATTCCAGTCCATTTTAGTTCACTAAATATGTAAATATAAATGCATATATATATATATATATATATATATAAAATGTAATATTATTCAGCCTTAAAAAGCAGTGAAATTCTGACACATGCAACAACATGAATGAAACTGGAAAACACTATATAGGCTAAGTGAAATAAGCAAGACAAAAAAGGATAAATAGTGAATGATTCCACTTATGAGATATCTATTGTAATCAAATTCATAGAGAAAAATAGAATGGTGGTTACTAGTGGCTTGGGAGAGGAAGAAATGGGAGTTCTTGTTTAATGGATAGAGACTTTTCAACTTGGGATGATAGAAAAGTTCAAGAGATGAATAGAGAGGTGATGGTTGCCCAACAATGTGAGTATGCTTAATGCCAGTGAATTGTACACTTAAGAAATGGTTAAAATGGTAAATTTTTACAATAAAAGAGTACTTAACTAGCTTCATCCCATCATGACCACAAAAGGAACATCACGATGCAAACCTTTTACAGTCCTCCTAAACTCTGATTAAAGTAAATACCCTAAATAAAAAGGACTTCAAAACCTCTGCATGCTTGAAAATCTAAACTGATTATGGCAGAAACACCATTTCAAGACAAACAGAATTCTCAACTTACTTTGGCTTGCCATGCTATGAGAATATTTAATGTGAAAAAGAGACACAGCTGAAAATGGAGATTTGGCTGTGGCTTTCCGATGTGTTCACTCAGAGGCTTCAAAATGCCCATCCTTCTTCCCATTAATGAAGGTTTGATTCAACCTTTCCATTAGCCCACAAACTACTATTAAAAAAGCCATTTATCAGATTAACACTGAGTACTGCAAAAGTCATCTGCAAGCGTCGTGCTCTTTTCCACGTAGGGGTTGCCATGCCAACGGCTGCTCCATGTTCATTGTGCAGGAGTATCAACTTCAACAAAGTCCTGTTTCATAATTCTGAGGACTAGCTCCATCCTGTTGTCCCTGACCACTTCCCAAACGTGCACACATGACAATGACCCCCTCCTCCCTGCCCCACCAAATCAGGGAACCAAGAAAGGGAGCAATGACAAAATCAGTTTGCTAAATGTCCACATATTGAAAGTGTTGTAAGGCAGACATTATTATTTCCTCTAACTCTTATCCCCATCCTAAAGAAGTATAGACGAATTTGATGTAATAACAGTTCAGATGTAATTCCTGCAAAAGGGTGAAAAAAACTGGAGGCGAGATTATAATTATGCAAATTGTTATAATAGACTGTGCCTGAAGAGTGGACAACTATAAATAAAATTGGGTAAGATATTTGGATTCTACTGGTGCTAAATTTTGTTGCAAACTTTGTTTTCAAGAAGGCCTGAAAACTTTTAAGTAAATGTGTTTAAATTGAGTAGCAGTATCCAGCTTTTTGATTCAGAAGAAAGGTCTGAAACAGAGAGCTCTAGGAAACAATTTATCTTGACTCAAAAGTAAATCTAACAAGCAATTACCAACCACAGTCAATGAGCCTAACCTCATACTAAAAACTCATCAGTAAATCAAAGAAGTATCCAATCCAGTTTAAAAACGATTCACAGGAAACAAGCAAATGCTGTATAGACAATGGATTCCCAACCGAACAGGAGTCATATTATGTTGAAGTCTGCTGTAAATCTATGCCACACTTCCAACCAAAATCAGCAATGGAAGAGAAAAAGCTCATTACAACTTTTAAACAGATACAGTAAGCTCCCTCCAATATGAATGAGTTCCATTCTGAGAGTGTATTGCTAAATCCAATTTGTTCATAAGACCCGCTAAGTTAGCCTAGGTACCCAACTATTAATGACACAATTGGCTACATAGTACTGTACTGTAAAAGGTTTATGATACTTTTTTCACAAATAATACATAAAAAACACATAAAAAATTTTTTTTTGATCCTACAGTACAGTACCTTGAAAAGTACAGGAGGACAGTACAACAGCTGGTATACAGGGCCTGGCATTGAGTGAACAGGCATGAAGAGTTACTGTCTGGAGGAGGTGGGGGAGCTGGGAGATGATATAGTTGAAGGACCGTCAGCAACAGGAGATGGAGGGTACACTGCAATTTCACTCATGCCTGATGTTTGCATCTTTGAAACTTTGCAACTTGAAGGCTCCTACCTACTGTATGGCTTTTAGGCATGAGATAGAAACATTGTATTGATAGCATCTACTTCAGCTAAAAAAATTTTTACTTTTGCTAGTTGTCACAAATCTGAAAGATACTGTATATGCATTAAAGTTTAATATTATGAACACACTACTGTGTAAAGAAGGAAGGGTGTCTTGTAAAAAGATACAAATAGTGTTACAAAATTTCAGGAGGGCAATAATCAATCAAAATTTTAAATGACATTTATTTGACATCTTGGGCACAGGAATAATACCACTGAAGAAAAACTTGTTCTTCTAGCTAGTGGCTCCTGGTTGAGGGCAGACATACAGGCCACACGGGGTGATGATCTTACCCAAGGGACACCCAGCCCAGTCCTGACAGCCCTCATCGCCCCAGCCTCTTCTATGTAATCACAGGAATTATTCTAAGCCTAGAGAAAGGCCTACATGGATACAAAACCTTTTAATTTGTAGTTATTTCTGGGACACTAGAGCTAACACATCGGTCAGGCGTATACAAGAGATGCTGCTTTCCCAGCCTGTGAACATCTTCGGGCTGCTTAGAGCTTGTTTTCTGAACCTGGACATGTCGATGGATCTGTGTTGTGTTATGATACATCTGTAAGTGGAACTAAATACAGCTGTATTAAATCTATGTACTGTGATAGCAAGAGAGAATATTGATACTTTGCTGTATGAGAAATCCATTTTCCACAACTGTATATAGTATGATCATATTTGCAATTACATGTCCATAGTTACTGTATTGAAGAAAATATGTTCACCAAAGTGTTTACAGTCATTATCTCTGGAAGTGGAATTTTGGTGATTTTTATTTTCATCTTGATGCCTTCCTGCACTATGACTTTTTACAGGGAACGTATGTACTTTTTATAATCAGAAGGAAACAATAAACTAATTGTTTATTGATTAAACTAAATCATAATTTTACAGAAGAAACAACTTATAGGGTCTGGGATGTGTGTTTGTGTGTACAGGCACACACACTTGCCCAGTCTCCCTAACTACCCTAATGCTAAAATCTCCTTCTAAACATTTTGGGGAGCACTGCCTTCCTCCCATGGGGCCCAGGCACCCCTGGGTGATGTCTGCACATCCCCATCCTCCCTCCACATCCTGCTGTCCGTCCAGCAGCGTCGGGGAGCTGCCCCCGCACTGGGGGCAGCCATTCAAGAAGCAAGGAAATATTATGCAAGAACACAGGAAGTCAGAGGAGACAGGATTCTGGGCAGGCCTGGCAAGGAGTCTGTGTGAACTCCAGTGAACACGCGGACTGTGCTCAGCGGGGCTGAAGCCAGCAGAAAGCCTTCCCAGGGCGGCAAGAGAGAGCCGTCCACCTCAGGTCTCCAGCCAGAGGGCGGCCATCCAGAACTTGATGTACCTGATGTAAGGCAGATAAACCTAAGTCCCCACATTTCTATTTCTTGGCCCAAGTTCAAGGTGACTCCCCAGCACTCATGCACCATGACTCACCTCTGCCCCACATCACTCTCCCCACTACTCCCCCCAGATACAACATGACTCCATTCAGCAATTTCCAGGCCTGTTCCTCTCAAGGCCACCAGCTTTCTGACTCACTCCTCTCACTGCCTCAGACTAAGGGACTCAGTACTTTCAGGTAGCTTATGTCCCTCATCTCACGTCAATATCAACCCTGAGTACCTCAGATACATTTATTTACACACACACACACACACACACACACATGAATCACAGAAGTAACAACCCCTTCTTTTGCAGTGGTTTATATTTTCCAAGCCCCAATCTAACTGGCAGAACAGTGGTTACAGCAGGTATCTGACAGATGAAGAAACCGGGGCTCAGAGTGCGGCAGGAATGCTGTGTCTCTTGTTACCGGTGCTCTCCTTCACCCCAGAAGCCTGCCCCCTTCTTCCCTGGGATTAGGAGATGAGACAGCCTCACCTGGTAACACGGCTGCTCCCTTCTGTAGGAGCTGTGGGACAGAATGTAGACACACTCTGTCCCATCTCAACCACTTCCTCCTTGAGGAGGAGGGTCCGGTTGCTGCCAAAGCAGTGAGTCCAGAACCTGCTCTCTGGCATCATGCCATGCCCAGGACTGACTCTCAAGACTCTGGCCCTCTCCACTTTAACAGAACCTCCTCTTGGACAGGGGGAAATTACAAGGGGACTGGAGAGGCTTTCGTCAAAACCCTCACTGATCACCTTTAACCTCCCATCTTCCTTCCCTAAGGAAGCACCTGGAAACAGGAGTTGGGACCAGGCTCCACCTGGATTTTACTTCACAATGGAACTGGGTCCCACCTACTGGCCCATTTTAAAGATGGAGAAACTGAGGCTCAGAGGTCACACAGCTGGTTAGCACTCCTCTTTCCACCAGGTCACAGGAATTTCACTAGACATACAACAGGACATTTCCCAAGCAGAAAGGGCCTAGATGTAAGTGGCAGGATAGACAAGACTGGAGAGAAATCAGACTGAGGTCCTAGGCTCCTTTCAGTCTCCCTAATCCCCACTCCCCTACTCTCCCTTGCCTCTGTCAGGAGCAGACAGTGGTATTTTAGCACATAACACTAGCCACACAGGGAACACCACCCACCCAGTCACTGCCCCTGGCCCGACAATTGCTAATTGTGGTGAGGACCGACAGTGGCATTCTCCTGGGACTCTCTTGTGTATTTCCAGTCGCCACCAACACACAATGGCCCCTACTTCTCTGGTGTAAACATTGCCAAATAAGACAAACAATAACATCACCATGACAGAAAAATAAGGTGCCCGCAGAGGCAGCACCAGCCAGGGGAAAGAAGGTTCTGCTCACACGGGCTCTTCTGCATTCTGGCTTTGCGATCACATTTTTGTGCCTCTGTTGTTTCGCCTGTATGATGAGAATGACAACTACTTCATCACGAGCTTTGGGGAAAAAAATTGAGCATTAAACAAATCTAAGTGATGCCAGGTTGAGGACAAAGACCCAGCAACCCTGAAGTAATTATTTCACTTAACAAATATTCAAGGAGCACCTTATAGGTGTCCAGCACTGTCCCTAAACACTAAGGATACGGTGACAAAAAAGACAGAATGGCCCTGCCCTCAAGGACCTTGCAAACTAGTGGGGAGCAACAGAGAATAGAAAGACAAGTGAATGACAGCACGTTGGGGAGTGCTGTCTTTCAGAAAAAGAGAGAGAGAGAAGAGGGCTGGAGGTCAGCTGAGCGGGTCAGGGTAGGCTTCCCTGAGGACGTGATATTTAAGCGGAGCCCTAAGGCCCTGACAGCTGTCCACCTCAAAACGGGGCTGCAGGAAAGGCCAGCTCAGGCACGAGAGGTGTCAGGGATGTGGCAGGTGACAGATCTGAGGCTGGAGCGCATGCCCTGCCAGGTTGCATGGTCACTGTGTGGCAGAGCCAGACTCGTCACATCCAAAGCCTCTTCCCACTACCAGGAAGACCACGAAGCACAGGCATCCCAAGGCATCAGCGTGTCCCTATTGCTATGTCTCTTGCAGGGAGCTGCCCGGCCTTTTAAACACCTTGGCCGCAGCACTTAGTCCCTCCAGCACTGTGCTCTGCTCAGCTCCTTAGTCACGTCCGACTCTTTGCCACCCCATGGACTGTAGCCCACCAGGCTCCTCTGTCCATAGGGATTCTCCACGCAAGAACACTGGAGTGGGTTGCCATTCCCTTCTCCAGAGGATCTTCCCATCCCAGGTCTCCTGCACTGCAAGCGGATTCTATACTGTCTGAGCCACCGTGGGCCTACAATTAGGTATCACTTGTAAAACACAGAGCAACAAGTGGGACCCAAGCAGAGGTGGTGCAGACACAGCCCTATAGGTCTAGAGATCTGGGGGTGCTGAATCAAAGGGCAAATTCCCACTGCATAAGGATGGCAGCAGCCCTGGACCCTGGACCCTCATCTTCGCAGATGAGGGGAGAACAGGCCAGGCAGAGAAAGGGGCATATGTAGGGTCAGACCAATTTTTAGGAGTCCTGGAAGGTTCCTTAGTCTCTTGATGCTATCGGATTTTTCTCACATCTCAGGATATGGGAGAAATACAACTCAAATGTGGAAATCACTCTTGGCAAGAGCCCATAATCTTGGGGACAGCTGGGGGTGAGGGCAGTTAAAAGCCCTTGAGAGGCTTGAGAGCAAGTGAGATATCTTCATTTAGAGTCGGCTAAAACTCCCTCCCAGTTGCAGTCAAATCCCTCCAACAGGCAGTGATGTGCCAAGTGATTATAAGGCTGTGCTTGTTAATAATGATGCCTTAATGGTTTGTACTTTATACTTTTCAAAGGTCTTTCTATTGAGATAATCATTGCAAAAATGACTTTCAAAGCATAAAAAAATGTTTTATTTGTCTTTTTTCAAAGTATTTTTTATTGAGGGAAAACTGCTTTGCGATGTTGTGTTGGTTTCGGCTGTACAACAACACAAATCAGCCATAATTATACCGACATCATCTCCCTCTTGGGCCTCCCGCTCCACCCCCATCCTACCCCTCTGGGTCAGCACAGAGTACCAGGCTGTGTTATGTAGCAATTTCTCACCAGCTATCTATTTTTACACATGCTTTTTTAAACGCTTTTAAAATGCATGGTTTTAGGGAATTCCCTGGAGATCCGGTGGTTAAGACTCTGAACTTCCACTGCAGGGAGGGTGGGTTCGATCCCTACTTGGGGAATTAAGATCCTGCAAGCTGTGCGTCACAGATAAAAAAAAAAAAAATTAAAAAATAAAAGGCATGGTTTTACTGAAATCCTAGCTCATTTCAAACTTATAATAATAGTACTCTTAGAAAGCAGGTAGTGTGTGTAACCCCCATTTAGGAATGGGAAACATATAAGAGGTCAAATTACCTTCCTAGGTCACACAAGTCAGAAAAGATCTAGAACAGTCTGTCAGTCCTAGAGGTTTCTGAGAGCTCATCTGAACCTCCTGTGGAGGCTGGCTTTGCCAGGGACACAGAAGAAGTCAAAGTTGGCCCTGGGGGCATTTACAATCTGTTTGGCAAGACGAAGGGTAAGAAATATGGAATGCTTGTGGTCTTCCCCGACACTAATTTTGGAGGCAAAGGAATTCAAGTGGGTGAAAGTCTGTCCCTTTCCAAAATAAACACGTCCTCTGCCTGCGCCCAGATCTAACTCCAGGAGAATTAAGTGACGTCATTCCCCTCGTAACATCTGGACCCATACAGGGAGCTACAGGTGACCAAGAATCTCAAGGCTTATGTTTATCTGAGCATGGAAAAGGTTCAAATGTGCACAAGTGGATGGTCTGGGAAAGAAAGAATCGACTTTCGCGGTCATCTCAGACTCCTTGCTGCCAGGGGGCTCTGGTCACCGGGATTTTCCAAGGCCCCACACTGGCCAGCAGCTGCCATGACCACACCAGTACCACGTGTGCCCATGACCCATCACCAAAATGACCCAAGTGGGAAAACAGCTTGCTAGGAGTTCAACAGTGGCAAAAATTGTCATTTTCAAAGGTAGTTTTACTTTGGAAAGGAAAAGAAAAGAAAAAAAAAGAAAACCCCAGAGAGGAGTAGACACGGTGAGTGTCGTTACAGATCAGCCAGGTTAGATTTCCCTCCTTTCCCTTCCGGAGGCCTGTCTGGAGCTGTGGGCAGGCAGATGCTAGACTCAAATTCTAGCTCTAGCTAGACTAGGGTAAACGCCACTTCCTGGGCTGTGGGGTGTCTTTGGCCGTTCCTTGAGGCTGCTTCCCAGGGACTGCCCAGGGCCCCAGACAGCCCCTGTGTCTGGGCTGCCTGCCCTAGGGTCTGTGGCTCTCCGCCACCTGCGGGCCTGGAGGACAAAGGCTCCGTCCACCTGGCTCCAGAGGGGGCCCTTCCTGGGCTGCTCAGGCCCACAGTTCAGCAGCCTGTACAGAGGAGGTATCAAATGTGAGCTCACCACTGAATAAGGCAATCCTCCCTGGGATGGGTGGCAATTTCCCAGTCCAACAACCATTTATGGATGACCGAGGGGCTGGGAAAGGAAGAAAAGACTAGACACACAGTTGTCATGATGAGATTAAATTCCAACCCAAGGGCTTTCAGGAGCAGTGGCCTCCCTCAAGATACCCCTGGACATGGCACAGTAAAGTGACATGCTTGGCCTTTGCTGGTCCCTAGTGTGGGAACTCTCCCAGAGACTTGGGATCTCTGGCCAAGGCCCTGCTCACAAATGTCCAGCCCTGACCGCAAATGCTTCTAAATACCTCCGGGAGAAGGTCATACCTGCTGGTGGAGGGAAGAACCCCAGAGACCCCACCAGGTGACTCCAAAAGATGGTCTTTGACTACACTTAGCCAAGAACACCAGAGTCCAGGCTTTAGGGAATGGTGCAGCCACACAACAGGAAAGGGGTAGGCCAAGGAACAGCTCAGTTGCCTCTTTGTGCAAGGGACACAATTCCCAGTGATGGGTACAGACTGCCAAAAAGCATGGATACCTCTCTCCCTTCAAACAGTGGAACACTGAATATCCTTTCACAGTGACCAGACTCAGAAACCTAAAATCTATGATGACAAAGGGCAAGAAGAAAGAGGATGAAAGCACCCATCAAATTATGAGGGGGAAGCAGGCTTCACATTCAAAATGAGAACATGAGATGAGCATCACACACTCAGCCACAGAGCCTGATGGAAGCTATTTAGAACACAGCAAGTTATCCCCTTCTGGGCTCCCACTCTGGACCCCAGGAGGCATTTGTTACCCTCGGGCATGGTACAGTCCAAAAAGAAATACATTCTAGAGCAAACTGGGCACATTTGCAGATGACTGATTTCCTGAGATGCAGAGGGACATTCTCAGTCTCTGAGGTCATTCTTACAAAGGATAACCATGGTACCCTCCACCCACCCTTGGGTGCTTATGCTATAGTCAACTGGAAGATAATAGGTGTGCCCTGGGCATCTCCCTTAGGTTCAAATAACCCAAGAGAAGCAGGCACTGCTCTCGTGGCCCCAAGGCAGCCCTAAGGTTCCATCACGTCATGACTCAGGTATCATGGTGTCCTCAACCTCTCAGCACCAGCCTGGGCCTGACCCCTTTCTCCCATACATTTATACAGCTCCAGATTCAGTTCTGGAAGGAGCCGATTCACCAGTACTGGTCTGTACCCGCTACCTCCTCATTTAACTCCAGCTGGTCACCCCACTGGAATGCCCAAAACCCATCTGCCTATCTAAATTCTACCTAATCTTCAAGACCTAGCTCTTAATGCTCCTCCATCAAACCTCCCTCTAAGACAGGCTGATCAGTTCCTTTTCTAACTATTCACAGTACATAATACTTACCCTTATTCACACTCAATTACTATCAATCTTCCAGTTTGCTCAGTGTTTTGTCTGAGCTCTTTTTGACTTCCTAACAAGATAGCAACATCATAAAGATGGGTTGAGGACAACCATTAACATCAACTATCTTGCATAATTTTAAACAAATCAGTTTAGGAATTCTTTGACTCACCAACTAGACTCTAAGCCCCCTGAGTGCAAGGTCCATCTAAGCCTCTTTGAAACCTCACTGCATGGCATGGCACCTGAATTTAGTAGGTAACCTAGAATGTTTGTACACAGTGATGATGACAGTAGCCTCCCAAACTTTACTACATGCATGGTGGGCGATCCAGGAAGATGGGTAGGTTGATCTGAACAAAGGTTTCTGCCTAAATCGCTAATCCTCTGCACTAAGCCCAAAGTTCATGACATAAGATCAAGTTACTGAGTCTACAAGCAATTACTGGGCACCAAGTGTGGGTCTCTGTTTCGAGTGCTGAGAACAGAAAAAGTTAACAGCGCTTCTGTTCCTGAAGGGCTTACTTCCTAAGTGGTGATCAGACACACACACACACACACACACACACACACACACACACACACACAGAAAAGCAAACTGTAACAGCATCATCCTAGTAGCATGATACAGACTAAAGGCCATGTAAATGCAGGGGAAACCAATGTGCTGCAAACCAGGAAGGCTCTGTAGGGAAGATGATTTCTAACAGAGAGTGGGTACTCCCCTACACACCCTTTCCCGCCTGGCCATTTTAAACTTTCACCTGGAGTTAGTACTTTGCTGTTTGGCTTGCACTTGTCTTGGTGTATTGGGCATTCTTAAAGTGAAGCCCTGACTTCATAATACTTGCCTAATGCTTGCATTTGATGTAAAATCATGAGTCAGCCACATCTGTCTATGGTCTTCTGGGTTGTTGTTGTTGTTTTTTTTTTTTTTTCTTGTTTTTTTTTCTTGTCAAGGAAAATTTAAAAAGGGCTCAAATCTACATGAACAAAAAAAGCACAGTCCAAGAGGCAGGCTTTCCAAGTGACCCAAGAGACATCGATAAAGCAACTGTATGTTTTTTTAAATTAAGCATGATTTTAGGGACTCAAAATGTGCAAGATGTTTACAAGGCACATAAGAAAATTAGACATCCTTGCCCTTGAGCAACATGCAATGTTGCTGGAAAGACAAGACCACATGAAATGTCATTAGATAACAAGGAAATATAATCAGGCAGGCTCTCTGGCAAAAGCATCCAAGAGCTAGAAAGGAGTGGAGGGGGAGGTGCCCTACAGAAGGTTCTGTAGGACCTGGGGGACTCGGCCTCACACTAGGAAAGAGGAAGATACTCGAGCAGAGAGAGAAGTGGGGAGAACATCTGAGATGGAGAGACTGGGCTGAGGCAGCAGAGGTGGGAAGGAGTCCCATGACGTGGGGTGGGAAAGCCCCTAGGGCACAAGGAGAAGACTGGCATATTTGGGGTTCAGGAGGCTCACTGGGTGATGGTGAATGGGGTGCTGGGGCTGAAGTGGGGTCCCTTATTGCTAGTGAGATGAACTCCCACTGCTGTGTGGGCTGCCCTTGGGAAGAAAACTGGACCAAGGATCCATGTCCTCATTCAGGCTTAGAGTGTGTCTGGCGAATCCTTGGAAATCTTTCAGAGAAACACACAAATCCGTGAAAGGAACTCCCCGGCCGCCCTGAAGACTCTCTGTGCTCCAAGGACACGACAACCCTGCCTAAACCCGGGGCAGCAGCAGCACCTTGCAAACCCGTTCGGAGAGGCTAGGAAGGCTATTGTATCTTAGCAGCCAGACTCCCTTCCAGCCAGTCACATAGCAGGGAAATGCATGCGGGCGGGGCGGGGGGGGGGGGGGTAATTTCCAGAGACTACCAGAAAGTTCGGGAAAGTGGGGCAGCCACACAGTGGACCAAGATCTCCCCCTGACATCCTGACCATCTCAAAGGGCCTTGCCAAATGGGAGGGACATGTCAGCTGCACCAGGACATGCAGAGCACAGACAAGGAAGCCAGAAGACTGTGAAGGGGCTGGCTCCCAGGCCCCACCCACCACTCATTCCCCTAAATCCTTGGTACAAAAGAAAAGACAGACTCCTGCAGCATGGCGATACGGTTACTTTTATAGAAGTTTCCTTGTCACCCGTGAAATGTGACCTTCATACTTCTCTTATCTTAATATCTGGATAAACACGTGTTGTGCAAGCACATAAATAAAGGTTCTAAAGGTGAAATGTGGTGTGTCCGGTAACACCACTCAGCTGTTGAACCCAGGCACCAGAAAGCCCTTTCAGCTCCAGAGAGGACTTCTGTCTACCCCGGGCACCAAAATTAGCTTCATCAACCTCAGCCAGTGCTGGAGTGAAGGCTGCCATTCTAAAATAGCATCTGAGAACTCTTGGAAACACAGGAGAGAAACACAAGGGTATGGTCGTTTACAGACACCAAAGAAAGCAATTTCACTGGAGTGCTTCTTAAACCAAGTACAGAGGAAGGAAGCAGTATTGTGGTTTATTCTGAAATCTTGATGGAGTAGATGATATTCTTCTAGTCCCTGAATTCCCCACATGGCATACTTTACTTACTGTGATATACTTAATTAAGCTTGATTATCTTCATTCAGAAAAACAGTGCCGAGGTCATATGTTCTTTAAAAAGTAGTTATCAAGCGACCTGTGCTTTACTGGCACCGTCCTATTATTTCCAGAACACTCTGCAGAAACATCATGTGTCCCACTCCCCACACATCTGACCGTCCGGAACTGATTTTTCAAATTTTGTTTTCAAGTTCTGAAGAACGGGCCCTTGAACAGAAACCCTCCCAAGCACAATTTTCTGTTGTTTCCACATGGAATTCATAAACAGAGTGCCTGCACTTAACGTTAAAGCCATTCTTTCCTGCCACTGGGTATGACGTCCTTTCCAGGATCTTTCTCAATGCTCCAAAGTGCTTCGGCAACAGGAAGTCGTAAAGGTAGGAAGGAGGCCTGTAAATATTTGCTGTAATTACTCATTAGTAAGGAGAGTAGTTGGCCCTGAAGCTTGAGTCACCCCCTTTGTGCTCCTGCTCCTTTGCTACCCTGTAGCAGGAACCCAAGGGGACACCTGGGTCCAGTCCTGGCTTTCACTGCAGGTGGCATGGCTCTCTTCTTTTCACAGCTCAATTTGTCAAGCACAAAATTAGGATAACGTGTTGCCCTTCCTTCTCTCTGCTCTCTCCACAGAGGCACTCAGAACAAATCTTCTTCAAAGTGGTAACAACATGAATTTTTGTTTTCGATCAAGAGTAAAATACACATCTTAAATTGATGGAAGTAGGGAAAACCACTAGGCCATTCAGATATGATCTAAATTACATCCATTATGATTATACAGTGGAGGTGACAAATAGACTCAAGGGATTATATCTGGTAGACCGAGTGCCCGAAGAACTATGGATGGAGGTTCGTAACAGTGTACAGGAGGTGGTGGCCAAAACCATCCCCAAGAAAAAGCAATGTGACCATTCAACGTGGTTGTCTGAGGATGCCTTACAAATAGCTGAGAAAAGAGGTGAAAATACACGTTTGTTAATACAAATACAACATTGAGAGAGAGAGAGAACTGTCCGACTCGATACCCAGCACAGTGATTTAAATGATTATTACATAAACCGCCCCCCACCAAAACCAAACATACACTTAGATGTATTTTTAAAGGATTTATAAAATGCTTCTATTGAGGCCATGTGCCCCCTTATTCATAGGGAACCACGGACTCCCCACAGTGATAGGTCATGAGCAAGGAGACTCAGACTGAAAATAAGACCAAAAGAGTCAACTAAAGCTGTTACAGAATCGATGAGCTTCTAAAAGACTCTCATACTGGCTGTATCCCCAGCTATTGAAAGCAACCAACACCACAAGCAGGGTTAGTTAACCTCTAACATTACAACCATGACTGCAGAAAATGGACTCATTTCCTCACTCATGTATTTTAGTACATACTCTCATCCAATAAAATCATTAATCTGTTATGATTCCTAGCACTAACCTCTCAGGTTTGATTTTTTTTTTATCGGATGGTACCATGGAGGTGGGATGTAGAAAGTCACTGGAGGAATATAAGAAGAGATTTCTAACAATCCACTTCCTTGGTTTTGTAGAATTGGGAAAGTAAACCAGACACAGGCATGGCAAATCAATACACACATTTTTAACAGAGTTGTTTTCCTTACTGACATACCATCTTTTCTGAAATACCTTTCCACATGAGAAAAAGAACTGCTTCCCAGCGTCATTATCTCACATAGAAGTTACTTGTAACTTTAAAACCGAAGAATTTTTCCAAGCTGGTGGGGGGAGTGTGGAATGTTCCTAGGAATATGCAAAGGTTCTGATGGTCATGACAGATAAGTTTTGCTGATGTACAAGTGACCTCTGGAAAAAGTCTAAGGTGGTCAAGCTAACCGGTAGTCTTAAAAATTTAGAGGGAATTAAAAAAGACCACTTAGAAGTAGGTAACATTCTAGTCCATTCCACACCTGTCTTCTTGACTCCAGAGGGCTCATAGGGCCCTGTCACTCTTCTTGAGATCAGACCATTGGTGACAGATTGCACCCAACCCCTACCTGAAAGAGCTTCCCTGTTGGCTCAGACGGTAAAGAACTTGCCTGCAATGCGGGAGACCTGAGTTCGATCCCTAGGTGGGGAAAATCCCTTAGAGAAGGGCATGGCATTTGGCACCGCATTGCAGTATTCTTGCCTGGAGAATTCCATGGACAGAGGAGCCTAGTGGGCTACAGTTCATGGAGTCACAAGAGTTGGACACGACTGAGTGACTAACATTTCATTTCATTCCTACCTGAAAACCACAGATACTGCAAAGGGCACGCCATGCATGGCTACCATACACAGAGTCATGTGCAACTGCCAACATGGCTTGCTTCTCTCCTTAATGACATGTTCATGCAATTGTGTTTTAGAGCACTGGGAAAACTCAAGAAGCCCTTCGGAGTTCACAGTGCAGAGGCCAATGGTGTGATGACTGTGAAAGCTTAGGACTCATCAGAGAAAGGCCCCTATAAAAATGCACTGTACTACTATTGTAATGATCATAGCTATTCTTTATTCTCCCCTCCATTCTCTCCTTCCTGTGATTACAATTTCAAAAGATCATTAGAGCTAGAGGCTGATTTGTGCATCTTAATTTGGAGATGGCTCTTCAAAAGTTATGAAGAGCTTCTCACAGGTTCTTCTGCACAACGGCGTCCGAAGGTTACAGTAATTACTGAATTACTGCCACCTGTTAAGAGTGGGACATGGAGGGCTTCCCTGGTGGTCTAGTGGTTAAGAATCTGCCTGCCATTGCAGGGGACACGGTTCAATCCCTGGTCCAGGAAGATCCCACATGCCCTGGAGCAGCCTGGGCCTGTGTGCCACAACTATTGAGCCTGTGTTCTAGAACCCGAAAGCCAAAACTACTGAGCCTGCGTGCTGCAACTAGTGCAACCCTCTTTCCCTAGAGCCTGTGCTCCACAACAAGAGAAGCAACGAGAAGCCTGTGCACTGCAAGTAGAGAGTAGCTCCTGGTCCTTGCCACTGGAGAAAAACCCGCACACCATTGAGGAAAACCTATGAAAAATAAAGAGCTTCCAGTGCTTCCAAGTCTGCCCTTCAGATCCTTGTTTGTGTGTCAGGGTCAAAACAAGTGATGAGTCACAAAAGAGAAAAGTAATTATAATAATTATAAATACAACAGCAAATACAACAGATAAATACAACAGTTATCGTTTATAGACTACTTGCCACAGGTCCGGAATGGTATTTATAGACATCTTAGGTGAGGTAAGGTGGTGTGGATCACCGGTTAAGAGTAAAGGCTCCGAAGGCATTTTGCCCCATTTGAATCAGAGCCTTGACCATAGGCCATACTACCTATTTGACCTTTGGCATCTCGCTTTTCTCTGCTTCAGCTTTCCCATCAGGGAATTGGGGATAATAACAGGGCTTATCTTATGGGTGGTTATGAGGATTAAAAGAGCTCATGCATGGAAAATTCTGAGGATGGTGCCTACACAAACAAGACTGAGGGTTTTTTGTTTGTTTTGTCCTACTGCAGATATAATTAATATTAAGGACACACATTCCTAGTATGTAAAAAGACCTCCAATAAACTGTTTGAGGATGGTGGAAAATGTGAAGATAAAATTTCATGGCCATTTTAAGAAGCAGTAACAAAATGAACCACATGAGAACTAAGCCTGTGCCAGGCACTGGGCTCCCCATCCCCCCATTACCAAGGGCAGACGTGTGGGTTGACAGACAGGTGGGTACAGGTAAGGTTAAGTCACACTACAGAATTTTAACTAGATGCACACGCCAACCTCCTCCCCCATCTCCAAGGGAGGGAGAAACACTGGCGGTGAAATGTGGACCTCTCTGAGACCTGAACAGTAAGACCTTGAAAGGTAGGGCAATCACCAAATCAGACATCCAAGAGCAAGGGCTCACCTTCTCCAGATCACAGAACTTACGAAAGGCTATCAATGCTGAACTGACTTCCCCTGGGGGGAATAATACTTATATCCCTAACACTAGCAGCCATTCAGAGACTCACACACCACCCTCTGAAGCCCACTCACAAAGCCGAGATTAAGAAGTTCCCTCTCCCTTCTGGGTCTTCCTAGAATCTTGGCTGTCTCCACGATTACCCTTAATGGGACCAGAATCTCCACCCCATCACTCCCAGACCCCTACTAGGTGCCTCCCTTCATGCCCCTCACCAAAGCAAGTGTGCAAAAAATAGCAAACATTCAATTCTGGGGGTCCTTCTGTCTATGGTGTCGGAGGACACCCCAGGGATACTCTTGAACCCTCTACTTCTCATCACTCCTGACACTATCTGTGTCTGACCTTCACTCAGAGCCAGTCTTTATGCTGGTATCAGGGCCTCTCCTGTGTGATTCCAGGGGAAACTAGGAACCCATTCTGCCACTCCCAAACACATAGTACTTTCAATAATTATGCTTATATGTGATTAAGAACTTCTTTAGCTTCAAAAGATTTGATCTCGATAGAAAAGTGACAAGTAAGCTGCCAGCTGCCTATATTTTTAGGTAAGCTTCCTTGTGTGTCCTTCCCTCCCCCCAAACAAACTACACAACTTGAAGACCAAGACCAAATCGCTTATTCCTTAATGTCTCCTCAACATTTTATCCAGAGAGGGAGTAGGTGTTCCATACACATTTGCTTTCATATTGGTTTATATCGTGGTATGAACAGCAGAGCTAATTTTCATCAAGATACTAGACATTAGTACTGGGAGAGTGAGGATAAAGGGTACTGGGAATCCTGGGGGCAAACACTGCCAACTTCACAATATTGGCAAAAGCCTTACCTGCTATGAACTATAAATGAAGGTCAGTACCAAACGCAAAAGGGAAGATTCATCAGGCTAAAACAAAAAGTCATGTTGGTATGAGCCAGAACTGAGGGGCGGAGGGGGGGGGGGTGCGGGGAGCCAGTACTACTGGAGAGATTTCCTGAGAAGTGGAAAAGCCTAAATCTTAAGATAATTAATGACAGCAAATATTTTCAAATGTATTGGGCTAAAATCCTGGAGTACTAAGAATTATCTAATTGGTTCTGTTCTATTTGTAAACATTTTACAGAATAGATTCCTAGAACATTGAGGATCCCCTATACACACACACATACAGAGAGAGAGAGAGAGAGAGAAAGAGAGACCGACTGATTTACATTTGAAGTGAATTAAACAGTTTTGTTTCATGGTTTTCACTCCTAGTGAAACTGCCAACTTATTCAGTACAGGAATCAACTTAGTACCCTCTTGGATGTCTCCACTGACAGGTAGTTCTCGACTTCACAAAGGAATCTTCTCCACTGGGGAATAGTCCTTACATAAAACTGTAAGATTCCCATAAGCAATATTGAAAAAACCTGTAGTCACAGCATTCTTTTGAACTTCACAAAAGCTGTGTGAGTTAAATTTTATTCACCTGAATCTAACTGTGTTACATCAATTTCTTATTACCTAGTAATGCAATTGGAAAGAGAGATCAAATGTTAAAGGAATGTTTATAGAAAATATATTTACATTGAGAAAAACTGCCTTAGATTTGAATAAGAGGTGGACTTTGATTTTACTTTAGCAGAGGAACAACTACATCCAGGGGCAGGAGAGGAGATTTCTGATCCTCTTTCCACGGAGGCCCTACACTAAGCAATAGAAGCCTTCAGGGAAGGAGCTCTGAGCTGTCTAGCTCCGGGAATGGACTTTGATCCCTGAGCATCCAAGGATCTGATTTACATTTATCCAAACCACTCTCCAATCCCCATGTACCTAAGAACTTCCTGACTCTTTTGTCTTTCAGGGAAGGGACTCAAAAATTGTCTGATCAGGAAGTGAGTAGCCCAGACAGTTTCTAGTTCTTCACATCCAGGAATCCTGATTAAAGGGACCTTCACTTCACTCCTGACAGGTGAGTGCAGAAAGTGAGTGCAGCACCCTTAGCAAGTTTCGGGTTCCAGCCATCTCTGATGTCAGCAGGAATGCCCACTACCACTAAAAAAGCACACTTTGAAACCCTCTGTCAAGGCCAGCCAAACGTTTAGAAAGTAAACTCTTTATTATTAAACATTAACATCTCCATCGACGCATGAATGTTCTGGAACAAAACAATCCTGCCCACTTCTTGATCGACTGTTGTTAGAAGGAACACTGTGAATGTTCGGTGCATCTTGAATTTGGGGGAAGAAAAGACTCTGCTGAACCAGAAGAATCGCATCTTAAGAATCTATACACAGAATCCTAACCTGAAAGCCTGATACAGAACTTGTGAAGCACTCTGGCAAAGCTAAGGATCACCACTTACATGACACACCAACTTTCAATGCTCTGGTTCACGTATTTTAATTATACCTTGGTCCTTCAAGGAGCCTGCCCCCAGCAAACAGAGCCAGACTAGAAAAGTAAATATATCTCAAAACACTTAGCCCAACATGAATTGGACAGCCTCTCACAGGACTCCGGATGATGAGAGACACAAATGTTTGCCCTGTCGGTCTGCGACATAAAAACCAAGGCAAGTCGCAAAGCAGACAGGCAGGGCCACCGGCTCTGGCCTCCTAGACATCTCACAGGCAATCCCCACAGTGCTTCTTAAACCTGAAGCTCTCGGGAATAATTCAGAGCCTGATTACCCAACTCTTTTCCAGCTCCGATTCTGGCTCCCTCTATCTCTAGCAAAAGAGGCACTACAGTCAGGTATGTCGAAATAACTTCTCCGCTGCTCCCAAGTTTCCTGAAACGATTAACATACGTAACAGCACAGAACCCGCGCACAGCCGCGCGGGAGAAACTGACGCTTCACACATCTGTCAAGACTACAGTCAGGCCCCACCTCCGCGATTGCAACATTCGCCGATAGGCATCACAGTTGTAAAATGTACAATAAGTTCCCTCACCGGCTCCGGAGCCCAGCGTGCGCGCAGAGGAGCTGACTATAACTTTGTTTTTTGACTGTTCAATCATTGTTATTGGCAGGCTATACTGGGCTTACAAAAGGCGTTGGAACCTTAATGTCCCTTCCCTGCTTCGCTGCCCTTCAAAGACAGAAGACTCCGGGGCTGCTCCGAGGCCTCCGGGGGCGCGCGCCCGCTGCGGTCTCCGGGGCCCAGATCGGCCGGGGCAAGACTCCCTTGGCCATCTCAGGCCTGGGGGCGCCGCGGTGACGCGGGAGGGGCAGCTGCGGCCGTAAACTCGCAGTTAGACTCAATCCCCTCCCCTTCTCCCCTCCACCACCGGCAATCCGGGAGCGAAGGGCCCGGGCGCTCTGCCAGATAGGGCGCGATTTGCTCCCGTTTATCAAACCCTTATCGGTGCCCCGAGGTGGGAACCGCCGCTTTCGACCAGAGGATACACGGTTTCTGGCTCCGGTCCCGAAGTCGGAACACGAGTAAATCGACCCAAGCACTGAGCTCTTCGGGCTCCCGGGTTCGAGGCCGGTCACGCCCGCCCATCGCGGCTGGGTCCCACATCTCCGAACCACCGCACAGCGCCCCCCGCGCCAGCAGTTGATCTCCGGAGGCTCACATCCTTCAGCCGGCCCAGCACGCATTCAATTACAGTTCTCCGCACCCCAGCCCCGCCAGCCACGGTCGAACACCGGGCCGAGAGCTCCAGCCCGCTGGGGCGGCACGAGTGGAGGTTGAGAGGAGAGGGGAGCCAGGCTGCAAGCCGCGCACGACGGCAGGGGGCAAGGTGGTTCCCACGTCTGCGCGCCACGCCGCGCACTCTCACCCTCGCCGGGAGAGGGCAGGAGGGCAGAGAGAGTTGGCCCGCTTTGCCTCTCACCCAGTGCCGAGAGGCTGGCGAGGGCAAGCGGGCAGATCGTGGCTGCCCTTCTCTGTCCTCTTGGGAGAGACACCGGGACCTGCCGCGAGTGCCCGGTGTCGCCATCCCCTCCCCAAGCACGGAGACGGCTGCTTCCGCGAGGCAGCTGGGCCCACTACCCATTCCCCCGCCGAGGCAAGGTGCGGGATCAGGAAAGGGACTTCTCCCAACTTCCGTGGGGTCTGGAGCCCTGGAGTGGGTCCCTTCGCTGCGCCCTGGCCGCTCTGCCGGGGCCCGTGCCAGCGCCGCGTTCTGCCTCCGGCCCCTTGCCAGTTCTGGGAGGCAGCGCGGGCAGAGCTCATTTAGAAGGACCCCGCGGGTCCCGAGGAAAAGAGTGGATGCTGCCCCTCAAGTGGGCCGTGAGAAAGTCGAAAAGTTGACTTGAGCGAGTCAACCAAGAAACGTTTCAACACGCGAGTCGCGTGAGTTTGGTGCG
Source organism: Dama dama (assembly GCF_033118175.1). NCBI lineage: Eukaryota > Metazoa > Chordata > Mammalia > Artiodactyla > Cervidae > Dama > Dama dama. Next base: position 75,187,433 of record NC_083691.1, read on the forward strand.
GGGCTTGGAGGGGGATGGATTTTGGAAGGTACCTCGGGAGCACCTCCGACCTCTAGGGCCATTTCCTGGCTTCGTTGTCAGATTCCCGGCGCAGATTCCCAACTCCTTCGGGCCACAGAACTCTCGACCGCGAACCCGAGCGGCGTGTCCCCAGACTGGACACTTGCGCTCCCCTGCCAAACCTTCCAAATCTATCCCTGGGTCTTCAAAGTCCCCTCTGCGCTCCTCTCCCAGCGGCGGTCTCGCGGGGAGCCCCGCCACCCCCACCCCGGACCAACTCCCCTGCCGGCTCGGACGCCTGCTTACCTTTTCTTCTCCTTGTCAGCTGTCATTGTCGCTGGGGCCCTTTGAGGCTCCGAGCACCTGAGCTCCAGGGCCGGTGGGGGCTGCAGCCGCTACTTTCGCTTTGGCCCTAGCCCCCTCCTCGAGGCCCACGCCGGTGTGAAAGGTGCCAGGTGCTCGCAGGTCCCGAGCGTCCGCACGGTCAGGTGGAAGTTGCGGGCAGCAGGCTTGGTGCGGGGGAGGTGGGTGGAGAAAGGTGACAGGGAGGAACCTGCACCGGGAGGCGGGGTCGGGAAAGGAGTGGAAGGACGCTGTCAAACGCAAAAAGAAAAGTGGGGGGCGGGGGGCAGCGAGCAGGGGGCTGAAGTTTCTTTTTCCTTCGAAAAGGAGTCAGGAGTCGCTTTTCTGGGTTTTCGAAATACAAGAAGTGGCTTGAAAACGACGGGAGTTGGCAGAGTCCGGGGCCGGGCAGACGCGGAGGCTGAGATGACCATACAGTCTCAGGACACTGCCGAGGATTGTACGGCCGCCTCAGGAAAGCTGGGGCGGGAGGCGGCGGGCGCCGGAGCCGTGCGTCGGGCCGCTCCCGAATGTCGGGCTCGCGGGGCGGTCAGCCCACTTTAAAAACTCCGGCGGCCGGCGGGGGTGGGGAGGGCGCGAGGGGCGCGGGCGCAGCGGGCGGGGGGCGGGCACGCGCAAGCAAGCAGGCCCCGCCCCCGTCCGCCCCGCCCCGCCCGCGCCGCGCGCCGGGGCGGCCCACGGCGTCCCGGCCAATCGGGCGGCGCGGCCGCAGCCTGTGCCCTGACCCCGGCCCGCCCCGCTGCCCCCGCTCTCGGCTCGGCAGCGGCCCGCCCGCCCCGCCCCCGCCCTCTGCGGTTAGCGAAGTTGTTTATGAGGTCGGCGGGGTGGCGGGAGGTAGGCGGGACCCCGCACCGAGGAGGCGCACCTTGGTGGGGCTAAGCAGCAGCGAAGACTGGGTTTCGGGGGGCCCTTGCAGGAGCGGCTGTGCCCCCGTAAGCCGGGGTCCTCCCACCTCTGCCCTGTCCTTGGGACCCGGGCTCAACCGGGAGCGCCCAGGGTGCCGCGCTTCGTGGAGCCGCTCGGCGATGCTGCGCTCCCGCGTCCCTCGCCCGGCTGCCTGTCACATCGGGCCCGGGGCGAGAGATAATTCAGATGTCCCCAAATGCTGCGCACTCGGTCTGGGCGATGTGTTTTTCTGGCAGAACACAGCTAGCTTAGCAGTCCCGAAAGAGAGAGGCAGGGAGACCGATCACTTGTGCCTGTCGGATCCAGGGAAACAGTGCAGTGAAATGGAGTTATTGCTGCCTCTGCTCTTCTTTTCTTCCTTCACCTGGCACGTCGGTTGCCTGCGGGGTTGCGCCGAGCTGGAGGGGATACCTGATCGAAGGTCCTAAGGGCGGTCTGGCTTTCCGCGCCCAGCTCCCAACTCCTGGCCACCGCCGCGCGGGTCCCGGCCAGTTCAGAATCGGAGAAGCAGTCTGGCTTTATAGCGTGATCTCGGGATAAGAGTTGACAGCGTGTCCTGAAATCGCATAATTTCAGGGCTGCTCATTGTATCTCCGCGGTCCAGTTGGTAACGAAAAGACTGCAGGTGTAGGGAGATCAGAGGTCCAGAGGCCGTCAGAGCCCAAGGTTTTCCAGCTGCTCTTGCGGCGCTGCCGGGGACCCGCGCCCGCTGGAGATCCCGTGCTCTGTGCTGCCGGTGACTCCTCTCCCAAGAATCCCACCCTATTCCCTACCTACATGGTGGCGATCCAGCAGGGATGTTTCTGGAAGGGACCGGGAGGATTTTAATCTTTGAAGCTCATTTGAGAAGGGCGCACGGGCTTCCCGGGTGTGAGTTGAAGAGAAAGCAAGGGTGGCGGAACTGGTCCACCTTGGGACCCTAAGCCTTGCTGTTCCTTCCCCCCCCCCCCCCCCTTAGCTTCCCTATATTTTATACAAAAACCATCTGGTAAGGTACCTTCAGTACTGTTAGGCTAAGTGAAATAAGCTAGTCACAAAAAGGCATATGCTGTGTGATTCCACTTTTGAAGTTTCTAAACTAGTCAGATTCATAGAAGAAACAAACCAGAAGGGGGTGGTGTGAGGGATTCATGTTTAATATGCATAGAGGTTTAGTTTTGCAGGATGAAAAAGTTCTAGACGATGAACAATGTGAACATGTTAACAATACTGAATTGTATGCTTAAAATGGTCAAGGGGGTGTTTATGCTTTTTAAAACATAATACAAAAGGAAATATCAAGAAATAAGATACATAAGAAGAGTTTGTTTGGTATAAGTTTCTGTCACCACCAAAATACAAAATAAACATGTGTTTTCCCCCTGGCAACCTGCAAGAGGGGCGGGAGTACCTTTCAGGAGCTTTTGGAAGGCACTGGCAAGCGGAATAGGAATAGGTGAAAAAACCAGCAGAGAACTGGGGAAACAGGCATATTTCCTCATTTTCCTAGGGTTGCTGAGCACTGTGCACACAGACTTTGAAATCAAATAGGCCCGACAGTTAGGAAATTCAAACAAAAAACTGCAAATCCCTCTAGGGAACATTTTCTTGGTGTTGGTGGGTGTTCAGTTTAGTTCAGTCCCTCAGTCGTCTCCGACTCTTTGCAACCCCGTGAACTGCAGCATGCCAGGCCTCCCTGTCCATCACCAGCTCCCGGAGTTTACCCAAGCTTATGTCCATTGAGTTGGTGATGCCATCCAACCGTCTCATCCTCTGTCGTCACCTTCTCCTCCTGCCTTCAATCATTCCCAACAACAGGGTCTTTTCCAATGAGTCAGTTCTTCGCATCAGGTGGCCAAAGTATTGGAGTTTCAGCTTCAACATCAGTCCTTCCAATGAACACCCAGGACTGATCTCCTTTAGGATGGACTAGCTGGATCTCCTTGCAGTTCAAGAGACTCTCAAGAGTCTTCTCCAACACCACAGTTCAAAAGCATCAATTCTTCGGTGGGTTTTAGGAACGAGTTAATTTCATATTGGACTTCTCCAGCCAAAGGATTGGTGAGACACAGTTCTCCATTAATTAGCAGTAAGCTTACTCACCTCACTTGGGACTGGAGTGGGAAAAGAAACAGGTACTTTGACGACTTTCAGGTGCCCAAAGCCTTGCATTCCCAGAGTAAGGAGAAATCTCTAGGTCCTCAGCTGTGCTTGCCGGTAGCAAAGTGACACCTCCAACCCAAAGAGAACATTTCAACAAGGTTGAGCTTAGGAAATTAACCTGTGTTAAAAAAAAAAAAAAAATCCAAGAAGAAAGGTAAAGCATCAGACAAAAACACATCAACCATATTAACAGATCCTTCTCATGGCCAGCCTGACCATCTTTCTAATCAGGATTTTTGCCCTTTAAGTGAAAGGTCCCAAGTTAAGATAAACAATTATGCAGATTTTGTGGAAATCCCAGTGAGTAACATTGAAGAACCCAGGATTTTGGCAGTATGAGATTTGCCAAAGCCTATGTAATTCCCAGAAGGGTTGCAGCCAGTCTTGCTTAAAGCAGAGCTGAGGGACCCAATGACCTCTTAAGATTTCTTACAGGATTCAGTTCAACAACCTTTGCAGGAAGGAGCTGAGAGTATAAACCAGATGCAGGCTTGTGGCTAGAGTGTCCCATTTTACTTTTAAAGCCCATGGAGAACTAAAGGAGAAAAGCTTCATGAGATGATGGCAGGGAGAGAGAGCGAGCGAGCCGCGGATTCAGTGTCTCTAGAGACCTTGAAGTTTTGGCCACAGAGGGCAGCAGAGGGCAGAGCTCCCAAGCTGCTTAAAATGGGAGCAAACTGCCCAGCTCCCAACAAATCGTGCCACCTTCCCCTTACTCCAGACTGAACTGCTTGGTGACAAAGGCTTCAGCAGCAGGGAAACACCCATCTTGTTTCAACACGTTCCAAGACCGGGTCTCTGGCTTCCTCTTCTCTATAGAGCACAGCCCTGAGGAGGATGAGATAGAGAAAAGGAGTTAAGTTACAACCTTGGTAGTTAGCTGGCCCCTGGGATGCTGTGTGCAGATGGCAGAAATAAGACCTCAGTAATCTGTTAAAGTAACAGTATGGTCCAGGATGTGGTTGGAAATTATGTTGGAATATCTCTTCTCAGAAGAAGAGATATTGGAAGGCAGGGCTGCTTCTTTTGTATTTTATGACTTTCAGCGCATTATCACACATCAGGGCTGAAACTAGAGTGAGGTAAGAGAGGCTGTCAGAGTCATGCAAGTCCCTGCATGAGTCCTGGTGCTACCAGGTATGTTATCTCAAGGATGACCCATCTGGCCCTTGTCTGGACATTTAGTTGTTTTAGGGGTGGGAGAGCCCACAGATTCGGGAGCAGAGATGGGAGGAAGGGCAATCACAGAGGCCACGACTCCTTCCCTATGGAAATAACACTTGAAATAACAAGGAACACTTGCACGTTACTCCCTCCAAAAGAAACCAGCTCTTAAGTTGTGACTTTACAAAATCTATTCTCACACTTCCCGTCACTGAACTTCAGCACTAGTAAACCATACCCCCCATCCCCCGCATCTGGATTCAGGCCAAAGCTGTGGGATGGTTCACACAGACATTTGCTGTATCTAGTATTAAATGTTGTGTTTCTTGACACCCCTAATCCAGAATTTGTCATCTTTCAAAGAGTTCTGTAATTTTTATTGAGGAAAGGATCAAGTTTTTTTGGATTGCTAAGTGCTTTTTGATAAGAAGGATCCAGTTTTAAAGAAGCACAGCCTTGTGACTTCCCTGACAGTCCAGTGGTCAAAACTCTGTGCTTCCAGTGCAGGGGGTGTGAGTTTGATCACTGGTCAGAGAACTAAGATTCCCACATGCTGTATAGCATAGTTTTTAAAAAAAATCTAAAAAAATATAATCAAGAACCTCAGCTTCCCCTATACCTCAACCTGGATAATCAATGACTTTCGAGACTAATGGCTTCCACTTTTAGGTCTAGGGATGAGGTTTTTGCTCATGAATGGTCTTGTCTGTCCATCATGCTGTCCTTCAACTAACAGTGAAGGAGTCGTTGGCCCATGGCTACCATGTATCCGGTTTTAAGACATCAACTTGATGGAAGAAGAAGAGGCAGAGGTTCCCTTCCCTCCAGAAGGAGACAATCTATTTGTGTATACCCCACATTTCCAAGATAATGACACACATTTACTCCCTTTTTAAGACTTCTGAAACCAGTAAGAATCATTTAATGTGGTAATGATTCCCATTTTCTCCCCTAAACTGTTTTAAAATTGATATATACAATGTATATATTCTTAAATTTTTTAAATATAAGAATTGAGAGAAAAATCAGAATCTAAACAATGAGTGTTGTAAGAGTTTGGTGATGGAGGATGAGATAGTGCAAAGAGTGAGTGAAGAAGCAGGAAAAGCCAGAGTCCCAGCCGTGTATTAATAAAAAAGCTAGGGCCCTGAGAAGCCCCACTTAGACTGGCCACCTGCCAGGCTGGTGGGTGCCATTGCAAGGTGGTAAAATCATACACACGCGGGCGGAATGGTCCACAGAAAGGACACACCAGCCCCACCTTAGAGAGAAAAAGGCACAAGCATAGGTGAAAGTGCTAATGTCCCTAAAAATGATGATACTGGACTCTGAGCAGCACTACCCTGGAGCCTGGACAATTAAGAAGGATACAGAACAGGGGTCACAGACACCCTCCTGACTGCTGTAGTGTGGGTTTGGTCTGTTAAAAATAAAGTGAGGTCTGTAACCAGCTGTTAAAATGGGACTTTTTCTAGTTCAGTTTCAACTGAGGTCCCAAGACAAGAGGAAACAATTACCCTTTTTTCGAAGATACAGACCTGGAGAAAGAGATTTTTGAAGATGGTTTTGCAGGCTTTAGCCAGTGCTTACCTCAGGGAGCGTGTGGATGGATAAGGGCAAGGACTAGACATTTGGTCTTGAGGGCAGAGTTGTCAAAATCATGGAGTTCCCCCATCCCGGGCCATGGGGGAAGGGAGGACCCTCCCAGCCACTCTCTCCAGGTCTGGTGACTGGGACTTACTAGCGACCATGTCCTGAGGTTGATGCCTGTTCCCTGAAGCTTGAGGAATACCTATGGGTAAGAGGCTGGCTGAAGTGGCTTGAGGCTGTCAGGGGAAGGACGAGGTTCTGAAGTTACTCCCTCTTGCCTACATCATGACGATGGTGCCTGTTGCAGGTTGTATTCCCTGGGAGCCAACTTGAGGGGGAGATGAGTGTGCAGGGAGGTTTAATAGGGAGCACTCTTGGAATCAGCACCAGTGGGAGGAACAGGAATGAAGCTGGATTGGGCAGAAGAAGTGGAATCTCAACAAAGACCTTGCCCAATCCCCCGAGGAAGTTCTGAAACTGGAACAGCCCTCCAGAGTTGCGTTGGAGGGGATAGGCCTGTGTACCTCTGTGCTGATCAACCATTGGTTCTGGTCGCTCTCGGGGAAGACATCTGATCATGGGCACCGTGCCTGGGGGAGGATGCCCTTCATTTCTAACGGGGATCTGGGCAGTAGTCACTAGGTCTGTACAATGTTATACAGATATTGTACAATGTTTACTAGATTGGAATCCAAAGGCTTACCTGTCTAGGATTTTAGAGAGGATCCTGTCCAAAAGCACTTCTTCAAGGAGATCTCAGCAGAAAAAGTGAAGGTGCTGCTGGAGGAAGAAACCATGGGAAGATCACGAGTAGTCAGCTGAAGAAGCCATGAGGGCTGCAATTGGAGGGGACTGTTAGGGGAATATCCAGCAAATGCACAAAGATAACGAAGACAGAAATAGCTGCGATGGCCAGAGAAAACCAAAGAGATTGGTTTTCTATCTCTGGGCCTCAGTTCCTTTTCTTTAAAGTGAGAGGGCTAGATATTTAGAGTTCCTTTAAGCTCTGCTGTTTGAATACTCTGTGCATCACTGAATTACATGATGGTTTCTGACTCATTAGCCTAGGCTGGCAGGGGTGTCAGACTATCTCTGGGTGCCTTAAGGTCCAGCCATAGACTATACTTTTAGGGCTTCCATTTCCTACATGAGAAGAGAACTGCTTTGGGCATCTTGTCTAGGCAGATGCTCTGCGAAAGTGTGATTTGATAGGAGTTGGTCTCCAGCATCTTCATGTCTTGCCTCCCCTTGATATCCTTGTCTTCCTGCCATCCTCAATGCACTCCTGTGGCAGACAACAGAGCACCCAGCCATGTAGACGAGGGAGCTTAGAAATGGAGGGAAATTCTAGTCACATCTGGCCCACTCTCTAGCTTTCAGTCTCAGAAAAGGAGAATGGGAGGGAAGGGCCGCACAACCTCAGAAATGGCTTTCCTTCCAAGTTGTCATCACGTGTCCCCAGCAAACCCCCTGCAGATTTAAGAAGTGGTCAGGGACAGCAAGAGACAGTCATGGCGTGGGCCTAAGCTGAGTGAGAAGGATAGTTCCATGGCACTGGAGGGGCTTCCCTAGTGGCTCAGATGGTGAAGAATCTGCCTGCAATGCAGGAGACCTGGGTTTGATACCTGGGTTGTGAAGATCCCCTGGAGAAAGGCATGGCAACCCACCCTGGTATTCTTGCCTGAGAATCCCATGGATAGTAGAGTCATTCGTGACTAAAGTGACTTAGCATGCACACATGGCACTGAAGGGGTCTGGATACTGCAGGAGTTTGATTATGAAACATATTAATAAACAAAGAATGAGGGAAACATTTGCCCCTTTATGATTTGCAGTGGCTGGGCAAAGACCTTTTCTATCTGTGTAATTCTAGGGTCTGGAGTTGTGTCCTTCTGCAGAGTTGGTATTAGAGAGGAGAGTTTCAGGGGCACCTTCTAAAGTACTCATGAATGTGTCCCCAAATGTGCTCACACATACCCACGTATACATGTACATGTACCTCCCCCGGTGCCAAACCAAGAAATAAGTTTCCACACAGACCTCATTTTTAACGTTTTATTTCTCTCTACTGCATACCTCTGTCTTTGCCCTTTGAAGAAAACCAGGGATGTAATGCTGAGAATGTGCCTGTAAATACTTGAGATTTTAAACTCTGAGGATTTCTCTTGGTTTCGCTCAGAGGCTAGTAGTCTCTGATGCATGAGTTGGGGTCACAAGCCCAGCTATGATCAACAGGCTCAACGATCTACCTCAATAGAATGAAGAGGAGGCATGGATGTTTCAAAACTTTTAGACAATGGGGCTTGGCATGCTCTATCTTAATTGTTCATTTTTTATCATAGCAGATTAGCCCTCTTATTTATTCTATCTTAGGCTAAATTAAAGGGTCTCTCCATCAGACAGTAATTTATGGTAGAGAGATGCCTTCTGACCTAGAAATATGCTGATAGTAAAGTTCTAAGTAAATGACTCCAAGGCAGAGAGCCCAGAGTTCATTGTGTATGAGAGCATTACAAAGAGAAGTTCATCTGCCTGAGGTGTAATAATTAAGGCCAGAATTAGGCTTGTACTGGAAAGACCCAAAGACAATTCCACACTGACTTTACCTGTACAGTGTACAGTGGTGAGTATTTCTCTGCAAATTCTAGGAGCATCTGTGGAATGGAACACGGGTGCCTTGACCTGGGCAGCCCCCGGCTCAGGTTACTAAGTACTTTCTCCCAGTGCTTCATAAGAACAGTTTACCTTTCTTGTTCAGCCCAATTTTTACAAAACCTTCATGCCCTCTTTATACTGAAACTTTGTACAATCGGCATTAGCATCAGAGCAAAATTCCTGTGGATTCCAGAATCTCCTGCATATTCCCCCTCTAAATAAGGAGCCAGCTATTACAGCCTTGATGTTGGAGGGGATCTTGGTGTGTAGGTGTGTCACTGAAAGTACAGATGGGTGGCTGTGGCGGCCATAGCATCTTGGGGATTAAATAGGGTTGAAGCAAATCGAATGCTTCCCCACTGTCCAGTTATTTAGGTGAAAGTAGCATGAGGAAATCCCTAGAGCTGGGAGGAGCAGATTTAGAGGGAGTCCCGGCCCTGCGAATTTTCACTAAATTTCTTGCCTGGGGCAATCCATCCCCCACCTGCCCTCTGCGTCTGTTCCTTCTCCGCTTCTCTCCACGCCTCCCTTTCTCTTTCCCTGTTTTTCTTTCCTAATGAATATATCTTTTTGCTCCAGAAGTTTCTCCCGAATTTAAGAGAAGCTGTCAGGACAAATGGATCCCAAACTGAATCACTTTGCTATACACCTGAAAGTAACACAACATTGTAAATTAAGTATAGCTCAATTAAAAAAAAAAAAAAAACAAACCTAAGTCTTGCACACTACACATTCTGTACGTTTAAAAATGTCGTTTCTATTTGATATCATTTTTTAAAAAATCAGATTATTTTAAATGTTTACTAGAAAATTACAATGAAGAGGCATTTTTTTCTACTTGATATCATTTAAAATCAGATGATTTTAAATCAGTTTCTATTCAAATGAAGAGGCATTTGCTTTTAAGAGTCAGGAAAGACCCCTCTCCCCTGCCCTTTGCGTTGCTAAAGTGGCCTACTTCAGGAGGGGGCCCACTATCCCCCTCCCCTCCCATTACTGTAGGGGTGCCCAGGTGAATTCCCTGCACCTGTCTGGAGTAGGTGGGTAGGGACAAGGGAAGCCTCTGGTTACATTTTTAAAATAGTGTTGGGAGAGAGGGAGGGAGCCAGGCAGGGAGGCCCACCTGACAGGAAGGGCAGGTTTTTCTGCCTCCCTCCCCGCCTTCCGCCTTCCATCTCAGCTAGCCCCACACCCTGTCACCTTGTCACCCCAGAGCAGCCACTGGTCCAGCCCCACACAGCCTTCCCACTGAGTTTCTCTGTTCCTGGGGGACCTCCCCTCACACAGAGAGGAATCCCTTCTCCTAGCTCAGTTCCTGCGCAGAGGCCGGGGGCAGCCTCAGTTCCTCAGCCAGTTATCAGCTGGGAGCTGGAAATGCAGAGGATGGCTCTGTAGGGAAAATGGTCTGGGTCTGGCTCACTTGGGCAAAGCTGAGAGGTGGGTGCCAGGCACTCCCAGTGGCCCTTTCTTGGCCTCTTCTATGCCCCAGAGGGAGTCCCAGGCCGTGGAAGGGAAGCCATCAGGGCCTCTGGTTTCCCAACAGTGGCAACCTGCCTCACCCTCAGCCCCTGGTCAGCGCCTTCCTTGATGGGTGGCACCGCCCCTCCACTGGGCATAGATGTGGCTGCGTCTTTCTCTTGAATTATTCTCAGGCTTGCACACCTTCTGCCTCCCCTGCCAGGCCTCTCACCCAGGCCCTCAATTAATACTTGCTGGCTGATTATTTGCCTCTTGGTGGATTAAATGACAAACCAGTCCCAAGGGGTCTGAGCTTGCCCTCAATCATCTCTGGCCTGACAGATTCCCAGGATGTCTGGATCACTGGCTGTCGTGGAAAGACTGATGGAGAGCATGACAGTGATGCTTTAGGATTGCAAAGCTCAAGGACTGGGGCACACAAGTCCTTGGAGTCAGGCTGACCTGGGCAGACTCCCAGCTCTGCAACTCACCTGATATCCGCGTACAAATCCATTACTAGTTTCCTCATGTGTAAAACTGGGATGATGATACCCACTGGGAGGGATGTTTGAAGATCAAGTGAACTTTAATATGTAGACAATGCTTAGGCACAAAAATTACCTACCTATTACCCAAAGTGTACGTGCAGATAGAGGCTGGCTTCTTGCATCTGTTTGTTTTTCACTTTGTGCACTTGTGTGTGTGTGTTTAAATGCTCTTTCATACAAACTCAGCCTGCAGGCCTGGGTGACACACCGGAGGAGCACTAAGATCTTTCTTGATGTGTCACAGGTCTTTTTTTTTTTTTTTTTAATTTTTATTATTATTATTATTTTTTTCCAGTGGGTTTTGTCATACATTGATATGAATCAGCCATGGATTTACAGTATTCCCAATCCCGATCCCCCCTCCCACCTCCCTCTCCACCCAATTCCTCTGGGTCTTCCCAGTGCACCAGGCCGGAGCACTTGTCTCGTGCATCCCACCTGGGCTGGTGATCTGTTTCACCATAGATAGTATACATGCTGTTCTTTTGAAATATCCCACCCTCACATTCTCCCACAAAGTTCAAAAGTCTGTTCTGTATTTCTGTGTCTCTTTTTCTGTTCTGCATATAGGGTTATCGTTATCACCTTTCTAAATTCCATATACATGTGTCAGTATGCTGTAATGTTCTTTATCTTTCTGGCTTACTTCACTCTGTATAATGGGCTCCAGCTTCATCCATCTCATTAGGACTGGTTCAAATGAATTCTTTTTAATGGCTGAGTAATATTCCATGGTGTATATGTACCCAATCCACTGACAACAGAAGTAACTCTCCAATAAAAGCAACAACACTACTGACACTTCCTAAGGGGTTTCTGTTGCTTCTACTTCACGATGAGGAAGCCAGTACCAGATTCTTATCCCTCTTCTCCTTAAGGGGAAATTGCCTTGGAGGAAACATGAAGCCTTTTAGCAGTGACTGCAAGCTGATCATCAGCCCCAAGTGGGTGAGTTTCCACTGTATGGTAAATGAATCAGATCTATATACCTACCTATGTAGCCCCACGTTTTTGGATTTCCTTCCCATTTAGGTCCCCACAGAGTGCTGAGTAGAGTTCCCTGTGATGCACAGTCAGTTCTCACGAGCTGTCTATTCTACACATAGTACTGTATTTATGTCAACCCCAATCTTCCAGTTCATTCCCTGCCCCCCCCCCACCCCCCGCTTTTCCCCACTTGGTGTCTATATGTTTTTCTCTATGTCTGTGTCTCTGTTTCTGCTTTGCAAACAGGTTCACCTGTACCATTTTTCTAGGTTCCAAAAATATGTGTTAATATACGATATTTGTTTTTCTCTTTCTGACTTCACTCTGTATAACAGTCTGTAGGTGTATCCACATCTCTGCAAATGGCACACTTTTGTGCTTTATGGCCGAGTGATATTCCATTGTGTGCATGTACCAAATCTTTATCCATTCCTCTGTTGATGGATATTTAGGTTGCTTCCTTTCTTGGCTATGGTAAATAGTACTGCAGTGAACATTGGGTGCATGTATTTTTTGGAATTATTGTTTTCTCTGGAATGCAAATCAAAACTACAATGAGGTTTCCCTTCGCACCCACCAGAATGGTCATCACCAAAAAATCTACAAATAATAAATGCTGGAGAGGGTGTGGAGAAAAGGGAACACTGTTGGTGGGAACAGTAAATTGATACAGCCACTATGGAGAACAGAATGGAGGTTCCTTAAAAAACTAAAAAAATAAAACTAGTATATGACCCAGCCATCCACTCCTGGGCATAAAAGTAACTTTTTAAATGATCTAGCACCTTCTTTATGTCATGATGGCATAAATAGCATAGATATCACTACTGGCATTTCACAGACAGCAGGGGAGAGAGACCGTGAAGTGGCCAGCATCAAGCACAGCATGTCCAGGAATCCAGGTCTCCTGTCTCTTGGCTCTTTGTTTCATTTTGTTTGGTTTTCTCGTGTCACTGCTCCAGGCTATTCTTCACCCAGCAGCCCATGTTATCTTTTAGATCTCAAACAAGACCACTCAATCCCTGGTTTCCAGCCTCCAGTGGCTTCCATCAGAAGTAGAATACAACCTGGGAACTTACTAGGAACAGCTGCTGCTGCTTCTCCAAGCTCCTTTCCTGCCTGCCTCTCGCACCGCACTGCCTTCTCTCCGCCCGTATCCAGAGCTCTGGCCCTGCTGCCCCTTCTCCCCAGCCATCACAGGATCTTTCCAGACTTCCAGACCACTCTGACCTACCAGCCTGGTTCTGCTCTCTGCAGTCAAGTTGGTTTCTTGTCTCCCACCAGCAGAATATCAGCTTGGTGGAGTCAGGGGCTTTGTCTTGCTCACGCTGCCTTCCGAGCACCTAGCCTGGTGCCTGATACACAGAAAGTAAACAAGAAAGGTTTTTTGAATCAATAGATGCTATACTGCATTCATAGAAGAAAGAAAGGAAAAAGTTATGGAGAAAAAAAGTTCTGGAAGAAAGAGGTTCTTAACTATGAGAAAGTATATGCCTTGAATCACATGAAGACCTGCTGTGAGAGATTGCAGAAGGCTTGCTGGGTCAGCCCCGCCCCACCCAATCTAATCTTCCTGAACCCCAGTCCTCGCCCACCCTACAGGTCTGACCACACACCAAATCCAGCAGTAACTCCAAGCAGACTCCAGCTGTAAATCAGCCTTAACCCCAGGCCTACCTTGTAGAAGTAACATCTCTAAATTTAACCCTGCCCCTAATCATCTCCTGAATATAAGTAACCTTAACTAACTATGTCAAACTGTCAGCATAACTGGATGCTGACATGGAGATATGAACTAAAATCAGAGACACCAAAAGCAGGGATGGACCTTAGAGATCATTTAATTTCTTCCCTTTCTGGATAATATTACAATTAATACGTGCTACCATTTATTTTCTACTTGTCCTCTTGGTTTCTTTTTCATTTTCCTTGTCCTCTTTCAGATCAACTATTACTTAGTATTCCATCTTATTCCTTTTAGCTAACCCTCTTTTATTCTTGAAGTATTTGTTCTAGGGATCACAGTATGCATCCTTATCACATGTGTGTGTGTGTTAGTTTCTTTGTCATGTCCGACTCCTTGCAACCCCATGAACTGTGGCCTGCCAGGCCCTTCTGTCCATGGGATTTCCCAGGCAAGAATACTGGAGTGGGTTGCCACTTCCTTCTCCAGGGGATCTCCCTGACCTAGGGATCAAACCTAGGTCTCCTGCGTTGCAGGCAGATTCTTTACCATCTGAGCTATAGGGAAGTCCCCCCTTATCACATATAAGAGTTTAAACCAATGTAATTCTCTTTTACCACCCCCTTTCCTTGTTCTACTGCTCTCATATATTTTATTCCTTGAGGATATTGTTATAAGCCCCATGATACATTGTTGTTGTTGCTTTAGACAACTGTCTTTTAAAGGAATTAAGAACTGAAAGATTGTTCTCTTAAAGTACCTATCCTGTATAACAACAGCTTCTGGTGCTCTTCATCCTTTTCCATAGATCTCATAGAACCTTACAATTCTCTCCCCACCACCAGCAATACTGTGACTTCTCCACCCTTCCACGCTTGCCTTCACAAAGACTTCAAAATCTTCAAGCTTCTATCCAGTTCCCAGACTGTGGTTGACTGCCAAGATAAAATTTTAAGCATTTTCAAGCTCCCTAAGGATGGGTCCAGATGGAGCCATGAGAGAGGAGAAGGCAAGTAACAAGGGGCCCCTCCTCTTTCTCCTTCCTTCTTCATCCCCTCCCTCTCTGCTTCTAACCTTACTCTACAGGGCATCAGTCTGATCCCAGGATGCAAGATTCAGCTACTCCATTTATTTATTGTTTTTATATCTGTTCCCTCCCAGGGGATGGGAGTCCATGTGCACCCATCCTAAGGAGACCAACAATCCAGTCTTCTTTCGTTTTCCTTCTTTTCCCTCCTCTTTCCGTTTCTTTTCCTGCCAATCAGCCAATATCAATAAAAATGTGGGTTGGAATAAATGCAACTAGGTAGGAAAAGAGGATCAAAGAAGTCCTCAGATTCTGGTCTCTGCTGAGGATGTTGCCTCCAAGGCCATCTAAATATCCATCTCTAAATATCATTTAAAGAGATAACAAGGGGCCCCTCAGAGCTTTGGGAATGTACAGGTAAGGACAAACCAAAGGCTATGCTGATATGCATGGATTTGAAGAGGATACAGGTAAACACTGGAGGAGTCCTCTGAAGGGTTATAAAGGAAGAAGGGATGCTAGGCACATGTCCCTCAACTTGTAGGCAATGAATGGAAAAATGCACAGCTGGCACCAGGCCAGGCTCCTTCCTGGCTTCCAATTCCCCTGGCACTTTATTCCTCCTCCTCCTCCATATGTGTCCCCAACCCCTCCAACAACTGACTTCTATTCATCCATCAGAACATACTCAAGTTCCACCACTAAGGCTTCCACACTTACTGTTACCATTTCCTTTCCTCTTCTTTCTTTCTTTTTTTTTCGGATCAGGAGTTGTGGAGTCAGAAAGACCTGTGTTTGAATCCCAACTAAACCACCTGCTGGTTGAGTGACACTGGATAATTCATTTTCCTTGTTGAGTTTTGGTATACTCATCTGTAAAAATGGACATATATTTTTCTTTATTTGGAAAATTCATTATGAATGAATATAATGGACATACAATTAATATCCTAAAAATATAAAGATTTCATCTAAAACAACAAGAAATATGCAAAGAGAAAAACAATAAGTGGATGGGCTCATGAGCAGATGATTCTCAAAAAGTGAATTACAAGTAGCTAACAAACATTTCTGGAGAAGGAAATGGCAACCCACTCCAGTGTTCTTGCCTGGAGAATCCCAGGGATGGGGGAGCCTGGTGGGTTGCCGTCTATGGGGTTGCACAGAGTCGGACACGACTGAAGTGACTTAGCAGCAGTAGCAGCAACAAACATTTCAAAATATGTTAAATATCATTAATCATAAAAGTGAAAATTAAAGAAGTGAAGCATATTTTGCTCATGAAAAGCTACTGCAGTTTCAATCTAAATTAATATTGCAAGGACATGTGAAGATGGACACTCTCTGCCTGGTTATTAGCAGTGCTTTTGGAATACAGTTTGGCAATACATACAAACAGTTTTGACAAGGCTGGTACATTTTGACCTAGTAATTTCACTTCTAGGAATCTATTTGGAGGACATAACCAGAAACGAGGTCAAAGATGAATATTCACAGATGTTTAGATATTCATCCCAGAGTTATTAATAGGAAGTTTTTGAAAACAGAAATCTAAATGGCCATTAGTAAAAGAATGCTTACATTTGTATAGCGCATCCTTAAAGTGAAATTGCACAGCTATTAAAAATAGTATTTTCAAAAATAATTATAATGATTATATAATAATCATATAATATAATATATTATTATATAATGCTTGCTTATAACTAAAATATAGCATTGTGTAAGCTGTGAAATACCAATTTTATGCAGCTATATTTATTTACACTCATGTATGTATGTCATTGGGAAAAAAGACTGAGAAACAATCACACCAAAATGTTATAACAGCAATCTGAAAGGCTTTGGATGATATTATTTTCTTTTTTTTTAGTGTGTTCTATATTTTTTACAATAAGCAACTGTTACTTTTAAAATCAGAAAATAAAACTATTATTTAAAATCACAATTATGCAGTTTGTCCCAGTAACTTCTCTTCTTCAATCTATCCTAAAAAATAAACAGGAATCAGAGAAAGATATTGGTACATGATGTTACAGAACCATTATTTGTAATTTCAAAAGTTAGAAAAACAGATGTCCAGTAGTTGGGGAAACGCTAAAAAGCTAGTCTAGCTGTTTATCCATATAATGGGGTGCTGTGAGGGCACTATAGATGCTTTTTAAGAATTTTAATGACATGAAAATATTTTTGCTATACAGGTTATTAAAAAAGAATAGAAAATATTATATACATGTGATGTCGCATGTTTAAAATGAATTTTAAAAACTGAATACACACACAAATGCTAATAATTATATTTTTATTATTAGATGATAGATGATTTTTTCCTTTCTTGTACTTTATTATTTTCATATTCCAGGTCTATAATGAACACTAGTTACTTTATGACCAGAAAAGAAAAAAAAAAAAACAGGAAAACTAACAATGGAGAAAGGGTGTGAGAGGAAATAAACTCCTGTGTTGGAAAATGCAGCTAATGACAATTATTTCACAAGATCTCTGGGAAGATTAGATGAGGTAATGGACATGAATTTGACTAGCACAGTGCCTGGCACACAACAGGTGCTCAATCAATGCAAGTTCATCCCTCCTTCTCCCCATATCCCCACACCCATCTTTCCCATTCTGCACCCTATGTGCCACTGGCAGCCTGTCTCATCTCTTCTGCTTGAGTAACATTTGTCTCCCCAGTAGTTTGTTGGCCAAGCTCTTCCTGCCTTGCAAGGAGCTCCAGGCAGCCTTGCAGACCAAAGACAGAGGAAGAGGAATAACACCTGCTTCCCTCTACCCTCATGACCCACACATGAGATCTCTTCTAAGGGATGACATCTAGGGAAGTCAGGTTTGCATGGAGTCAAGATGTGAGAGGGGAATTTCCTTGAAAATGGATAGTTCCTTTCTCCTCTTTCTACTCCCCAGTCTAGAACTGGCAGAACACCCAGGTAAAGAAGCTAAGGTGAAAAGGGTACGGTCAAATGGCTCCAAGAAAGGTTCCCATGCCAACCTTTCCTCTCGCTGATAATGGTGTTCCATCATTAGAGCTAAACAACGGTTCAGTAGTGCTCTTTGCAGGTACCTCTCACGATACAGAGTCCCTTTGGGGGACTAATATGTTAAGTCTCTAATCCCCAAATATGCATATATGTATCAGCTTCCCTTCAGAAGGCAAACGTAGGACAGCCCCTGCATATGGCAGTTGAGCAGGGAACTACTGAAGACAGGCGTATCTGGGGATAGGGGTCTGGAAACTTGCCATCAGCAAACCCATAATGGATTTCCTACCATGTGCCAGGGACGACTATATCCTAGAAGATACACAGTGACAAAGACAAAGATCTGGTCTTCAAGTCTCTTACTCTAAAAATGAAGAACTAATGAGACAAACTTGTGGAATGTCAGCAAAAACAAACGGCCAGAATTGAACTGCACCACGGACAGGACCCTCAAAGCTCTCAAGGCCGACTGTCTAACGGGTAACGAAGTGACCAGAGGTAGAGAGCAGAAGTGATACAGGGCTCAGAGGTGGGTTGAGCGAGCTGGAAGGCTGTGTCAGCAGCCTTCACATGTGGAAGGAGGCGTATAGCACTGGATGGGAGGAGAGACTGGGCCTTCAGGACAGGAAGGCACAGAGCTGTGGCATTCTTGAGAGGAGGCGCTGTGAGCAGACTGTTGGCCGGAGGCTGGTGAAGAGGGAGAGGACGAAGTGTGCACAAGGGAGTTGGCGTCAATTTTCAGGGGGCCCAGGACACCAGGTGTGGGTGTGCGGACTTTGTGCTTGGACAGTGAGAGG
The DNA here is from genome assembly GCF_033118175.1 of Dama dama. Classification (NCBI taxonomy): domain Eukaryota; kingdom Metazoa; phylum Chordata; class Mammalia; order Artiodactyla; family Cervidae; genus Dama; species Dama dama. The sequence continues at coordinate 75,205,750 of NC_083691.1, forward strand.
TGACTTGGAAAACAGAAGTTTCTGAAGATGATTCTAACACTGGCGGCAGAGGGTAGGAACTGATAGAAGGTGGAGACTAGGTAATGAGCCAGAAGACATCCCAGGCCAAAGTGTGAAGACAAGGGGTGTGGATTAGGACTGTGGACACCGGAGGGAGACAAGAAGGACGGGGATGTTCAAGGGAAGACTGGCAAGCCTTTTGGGCTGGGGAATGGCAGGACAGACAGTCCACTGCACCCTTTGTAAGTGCCACTGCCCCGGGAGGACTCCGAGTCCCCAGGGGCCGGAGAGGAAGCACATTTTTGACCAGGGTTTCCGGGAGTTGTGTGGCCAGCCATAGACTGGTACCCAGGGCAGGGATGGAGTCAAGGAGAGGGGTGGCCTCTTTTATTCTCTGCGACAACAATACTCTTCAGCCAGCCATTCTCTATGGTTGAAATGAGGGCCTTTCTCCTGCCAGTCCCTCACCCACAGGAAGTCCGAGTCCCTCAGAAGCCTGCAGCTGTGACTACAGTCTGTTCAACATCCAAGGGCATATTTAACTCAGGCCCCCTGGGGCCTCTCAGGAGACGACCAAGGCAGCCAAGCACTGCTCACTCACCCAGTCAGCATGGATCATGAGCACCCACTCTGTGCCCAGCAGGTGCTGAATGCTGAGGGTACGGAGGTGAGTGAGACGGGCTATAACTGCGAGGCAGCCAGACACCTGCCAGTCAAGGTCTGTGCCAGCTGTCACATAAGCAGAAGAAGGGGCTGGAACAGTCAAGTGGAAGTTTAAAAAAGGGCTCCATCATGGAGTAAGTGATGTTGAATAGATTCTTGAAGGAAGGGGAAGGGCTTGTCAGGTGGACATAGGTAGGAGGAAAGCGGATCACATTCCAGGAGATGCCCATGTGCCCAGACCAGAAGCAGCCAGGACGGGCGTCTGGGGAACTGCCAGTCCTGGGTCAGCTGCAGGCTGCAGTGAAAGTATAAGGGATTGGAGAGAGGAACAAGGTTCAGGAATAGAGAATACCCACAGGCATCCCAACAAGTACATCAGGGTTATTCTGCAGGTCCAGGGAAGCCACTGGAGCATAGATGTGGCCACCTGTTCTTAGACTTCCTCTGGGAGATTTTTTTCCCCTCCGCTGAGCTCTGGAGTCCAGGGAAGGCCCAGGTGGCTGACGGACAAAACCCTCTCTGTTTAACTCCTGTCCTGCCAGACAGACTCCCACTGCAGGCTTTGCACTGCTGGCTTCTTCCACTAGAATGTTCTTCTTCCAGTGAAGTAACTTGGAAAACAGAAGTTTCTGATGATGCTAACACTAGCAGGAGAGGGTAGGAACTGATAGGAGGTGGAGACAAGGTGATGAGTCAGAAGACATCCCAGGCCAAACTGTGAAGACAGGGATGTGGATTAGGACTGTGTACGTGGAAGGGAGACAAGGACAGGGACGTTTAAGGGAAGACAGGGAGGCCCCCTCCCCTATTATTGATTTCCCCACCCCTACTCACCATCTCTCACACAATATACTTGTTTATCACACCTATTTTGTTGTTTTTGTTGTCTGTTTGCTAGAATACAAGCTCCAGGAGGCAAAGGTCTTTACTTACTTTGTTCCCAGGCTTATCCCAGTACAGTACCTAGAACAGTGCCGGCACAGGCTCCTGCTCCACAACTGTATGTGGAATCAGTGAATGAGGGAAGGAATGAATGAAGGCAGAAACTATGTAATCCCAATACGCAGCAACACAGAGCTTGGCAATAAGGACAGCTGTGATGATTAGGAGAAAGACGTAAGGAAGGAAGGGGCCAAGAGGTGAGTGCACCCGGGTTTCCACCGCAAACCCCCAAGGCGGGGTTTGCACCCCAGCGTGGCGCCGACCCCCACCCCGGCCCAGTGGGGCACTTGGCAGGGCCCGAGGAGAACGTGCCACTCGGAGAATCAAGGCTTCCTTGGCGGGGCCGCCCTGCCAGGCTGCCCAGTCTTGCGTCCCGGAAAAGCCCCTCCACCCCCGACATGCTGGCCCAGCGGGTCCAAGCTCGGGCACAATGGCTCGCAGGAAGGCCGCGGCTGCTTAAGCCTGGGCGGGGCTTTCAAGGAAGGGGCCCCGCCTCGAGGCCTCCTCCTGATCCCGCCCAGAGAAGGAGAATGAACTTGGGTCGCCCACACCCCCAGCCGCTGGGGACACCTCTCCGCAGGTCTCTTCCGGACTCCAGGGCCCTCTTACATAGGGCCCCGAGCCCTGGAAATATCACCGTGTCCGGGTCCGGTCCCCTTTTGTAACTTTAGAATTACATTATTTTAATTTAGATAAATTGAAATTTTCATAAATTAAACAAATGTAAGAAGAGACTTGGGGTGTGAAAACAAGGGCACTTAGCTCTATCTGAAATGATATTCTTTACAGAATAAAATGATTGGATACAAAGGTGAAAAAAATTAGCTTAATATGGGAGCTGCTTATATAATTCTTTTCACTTTTCTGTAACTTTAAAATATCTCAAGATTCAAAATAAGGTAAACATAAAGAAGAGCAACAAGATCCATATATTCTTTTCCCTGATGACTCCTTGGAGGTTTGCTGAATTAATGAATGTCCTGGATTCCAGTCTGAGCCTAGCTGTTTCACCAATTGGGAGATCAAGGTCGCACCGCCCCCCCCCCCCCCCCCCCATCCCTGCCCGCCCCTCCTCAGACAGTTTTGTGGGTAGAAGAGATTTGTGAGGGGTCTAAGGTATAGGAAGGGTGGAGGGTGGGAGGCCAAGGCACCCTCCTGCGGTCTCTCAAGTCTCCCCACTCAGGGAACTGTCCTGCTGTTCCCACAGAAAGGGCAGGCTTACTTTCTTGGCTTCTTGCATGTTTTATTTTCTGCCTCTGAGCTAGAGGTCAATTGTTGGGCACATGAATTAGAGGACAGAGGAGTTGGCTGAACAGAAAATGCCACCTCAGAGGCGGACTCTGCCAGGAGGGGTCCAGCCAGAGTCACCTGGTAACTCAGGTCTGTTTCTATTGCTGGAATCTCTGAGTGGGGATTTATGAGGGTGCTCATGGACTCCTAGGACACACTGAATCCCAGCACCCCTAAATAGCACCCTCCAGGTCCCAGGAAAACACATGAAAAAGTTGCAGATTCCTGTTTATCCACCATCCAATCAAAGTACAAACCATAGGTTTCTTTCTGCTTTTGTGAGGGAGAAATCTTTTCTTTCTTTCTTTTTTTATCATATTCTGAGAATCTCATAGGATCTCATAAGGTTGGTGTAGACTCAACCCCATCTCTCTCTTTTTTTTTTTTAACAGATTTATTTATCTTTAATTGAAGGATAATTGCTTTACAATATTGTGTTGGTTTTTGCCATACATCAACATGAGTCAGCCATAGTCAACCCCATCTCTTAAATCTCCGTGAGGTCAATGCCTCTCTGGTGGTGTCTTGTCAGTTTGGGCTGCTGTAACGCAATACCATAGAGAGTGTGGCTTAAACAACAGAAGTGGATCTCTCATAGTTCTGGAGGCTGGGAAGTCCACGACCACGGTGCTGGCTGATTCAGTTCCTGATGGAGGCCCACTTTCTGGTTTGTGAACAGCCACTTTCTTGCTTCATGGCAGGCAGAAGCAGCTCTGGTATCCCCTGTCCATCTTTAATGGCACTAAAATTGTCACTAATAATGGCACTAATCCTAGTATGGGGGCTCTACCATCATGACCACTCTAAACCTAATTACCTCCCAAAGGCCTTACCTCCTAATACCATCACATTGGAAATTAGGGCATCCACATATGAATTTGGGGGGACATAAACATTCAGTCCATAACAGATGGGAAGTGACTTGGTAGCCAACCCTCATGGGGACATAAACACCTCATCTGACTGATGCATATGTAGCTTCCCTCCAAAATTCCCCAGTGGCTGGACACTCACTACCTCTATCCACCAGACAAAATTCTGCTCTCTGGGGTGTACTAAATCTGGCCTTTATCCACAAGGCATCCATTCCCATATTTATAGACCCAGTCTTACTTTCTCTAGGCTAAATGCCCTGGTTCCTCCCATACAGTCTCCCATTCTCTGATCGACCAGGTCTGTGCCATGTGAGTGATGCTTCCAGAGTACTCTGAAATCCCAAAAGATTGTTAAGTGATCAATCCACTAGCCATGGAAATGATGGCTTAAGATAAACCGAGTTATAAAATCACTCAGAGCTGTTTATTTCCTGGTCAGCTGGGTTGGTTAAAGATAGAGTGACCTCCTAGAATTATTTAATTTGAGACCCACATTGGGCTCAGAAATTTCAGGACTTCTTTACAGGAGTATCCATCCAATTACTCTCCATGAAAGTTGTCAAGTGTCAACTCCTCAGGACAACAGAAGGCTAAGAAATCCTCCCCAATTAATTTTTTAAAAATGGACAATTTAGTCTGATCGGAATCGTTGAAATACACGTTCCATTTATGTTCAGATGGCCCTTCATATGGCCTCATTTTAGTGGTTGGACACAGAATTCAGTTGAAGTGATTGTTTGTTGTGAACTGGAGGTATTGGCCAGTACACTTGATCTCCAGGGAACTGAGCCAGAGAAGAGAGTTGCGTGGGGGCTAAGGGGAAGCAGGGGGCAGGGGGCAGACTCCAAAGGAAGAGGAAAAATGAGTGCTGGGGGCCTTGACTTTCTTGCTGAGACACTTGATCATCCTTCTGGCCTCACTTAGGCTTTAGTCCAGCTCCCTGGTGGTACCTTACTGTTTCCCCTCCCCTGACCACTCCACCTTCAGAGATTTCCTTCAGAAGACTGTGGGTAAGTGAATGAGGGCCTGAGTCAGGAGCCATAGTTTTTAATCTGGGTTGCCTGCTGACTCAGTTTGAAGATAATTACGCTGGGTTGGGCACAGTGCAGTTCCGTGGGCCAGCCAGGCGTCATACCTGTCAGGAAGCCCTAGGGACAGAATAACAGGGAAGGGATTTAAAGACCCAAACAGCTACTCATTAAAATAGGGTGCTAGGCTCTGGGCACCTAACTTACCAAATGCCTCTAGGGCATGAGACACTTCTTGAAAATGCCTGGGTGGTTTCTTTCTGGGCTTGATGAGGTTTGAGGAGGTCCATATATAACACCCATGTATTCCCCATCCAAGTTCTGAAATGCAGACTCAGCAGATGGAGGAGGAAATGTCAGCTCCATTACCTTTCCCCCTTCCAAATTCTTCTCTCTATTCACACAGTTCCTCTGTGTGGGGAGGGCTGATAGATGGGGACCAAGCCAGGAGGATACAGAGAACTAGTTATTTATTTCTAAGGAAAGAGGGTTGAGATGCAGGATAAAACATTTTGGTTAAGAATTGGCTGAAGAAGTTGGAAAGGAGTTGAGGGAGGCCAAAAAGTCTCCTGAGCAGAACAGGGTCAGAGCATTTGATTTAATTCCACCACATTTTGTGAGCATCCACTTATAACAGGCACCATGCTTGGATCTGGGACAGACAAGAGGTTCAAGGTCTTGCCTTCAGTGTTCCCCACTACCATACTATGCTGTCTGCTGGAATGCAGACATGAACAAGGTGCAGAAACAGAGGAAGGAGTAACATTTCTGCAGGGGAACAGTCTAAAGAAGGTGAGCAAATAAAGGGTGGCCCTGATCAATGGGAAAGCATGGAAACAAACCAACAAAAAGCTCATACAGCATAAATGACATCCTATTCCAGAGGCAGGAGACTACAATAGTTAGAGCACCCCTTAAAATTCCAAATGAACCACAGGCATGTTTATGCTGGGAGGAATAATCTACCAGGGAGAGAAAAAAACAATCCTAGAGAAGTCCCAAGTTGGCTAGTTTGCCTGACCTGCACCTCTGCCCCTGTCACAACTGCTTTCTGCTGGACTAGACCCTGCTTGTGTGCACACAGCCACTGAAATTCTAAGATAACCTTCTCCCCAATGGTCCTTGCAAAAGCTTTGGCCCTTATGTCAACCTCCAAGAAGTCACGGTAGTTTTCCCAACCCCTTTGCAAAACTGTTTCATACACATGATCTTGAAACCAAATGGCAGGTCAGGTTTACAGAAATTTTGGTGTATTGATCTTCCCTGTGAGGATTAAAATTGTCTGCCCTTTGGGGCAACAAGTGCTTTCACCCTTAAGAGGGGACTGTCCTTTGTAGTAGCTTTCCTTCATCACAACAGTCCCACCTGTCTGACAGCACATCTGATCAGAGCTCCCAGGTCCTGACAGCTGCTCGGAGCTACCATGGCCACCACCATGCCGAGGCAAACCAAGGTGCTGGCTTGTGTACCCTGAACATGATTCTGCTAAGCTCTGCAAAGACATTACCTTTACTAGCACTCACAGGCCAATTACGGTCCATCTTGATTTAATAAGACATTAATGCCAAACAATAACAAAGGATTAACTTAAGCAAATAGAGAAGCCCACAAGCTCCAATGCTCCATGTGGCAGATTGGTTTGCCTCCTATGGGGCCAGGGCTGGGTCCCAGAGGCCACAGGGTAGGTTAAGGGAGTTGTATGTTTTAAGGATGACTTCTGAGGGGAGGTGTGCCAGGGAGGGAAAGAGAAAGGACTGTTTGCAGGGCTGGAGCAGCAACTGCAGCTTTTATGCACCCAGGGATTTGTCTGCTAGAATAAATCTGAAGTTGGCCATGAGGCGGTTTCAGCCAGGGGCATGTGGGGCAGGGCCAGAGGCCTGACCTCTGTGGGGAGAAATGTCTCCTCTTGGTCTTTGAGCAGAAGGATACACCAGAGAATGTCAAGCAGATGAATATGATCTTTTGGCCACACTGTAAACTCTTGACAGGCAGTAAAAGGTGCTAACCTCTCGTTGCCTCTTCTACACCACTTAGAGTATTCAGCTCTTAGAAGCCACTCAGTGAAACAGTATTTGTTAAATAAATGAATGAATCTGTTTCCTCCCTACTAGAAATTCCCCATCTCTAAAGGAAAGCAAGTTTTGGGTGAGTCACAAATATTCCGATTGTTGTATCCAAGACCTTCCATTTCCATATTGTCTCTAGTTCTAGGAATTTGCTGAGAAACATAAGCACAGCAAGGCTTTGCTTTATAAAGAGACAATGCTCCCGAAAAGTTGAGTGTTACATCAGATTTTTGAAAAACAATAAGTAGTTTAAATGCACAGTGGGAATTGGCTATTTTAGGAATGCTGTGAATTTGTATAGAAAGTGATGTTAAATTATCTTAAGGTGAAATCAAGGTAAGTCGCAGAAATCAGGCACACACGTGGATGCACTCTCACTACACCCTCCCACATCTTTCTTTATCTGTTCCTAAGGGACCAATCTTAAATAAAAATTACATTACATTATTCAAGAAGAAAACTCAGTGGGACTATTGCTCTTTAAAGTACAAACAAGTGATAGGAATTCTCCTTATCTTCCAGGATTACGGCCACTGATTCCCAGTAGGGGAAGAGGGGAAAATAGGCTGGTACATCACCGATCACCAGTTGGCTGATTAGCTTCTGGGAAGCCAGTGAGTCACACTGTGGCCCCTGTGGGCAAGTCATATGTACTCCTCATCAATGACCATGAATCTGCTCTCAGAAGGGGAGGGTGGGGTCCTTGCAGGCCTCTGGACAGATGCAGCCTGGATTGTGGGAATGGAATAGGACATGAACAGGCATGGAGGGGACCAATCTCAAACCCCAAACAATCTCCTTTAATTGGCCTTTGTCGTCTCAGCTGCAGAAAGTGGAGGCCCTAAGGGTTCTTTCAGTGGGGTATAATGTAGAGGGCTGGGATGGGGTTCTCGCCAGCACCCAGATCGCTTCCTCTAGAGATGAGGGAAGTGCTGGGGGGCTCGGTGAGTGTGATAAACTATTCTCCCCTGATACTTAGTATTCCCCCTGAAGGAGGATTTTTAAGTAATGCTGTGCCATCCCACATGCTTTAGACAAAGAAATGTGAGCAGAAGTGACCTGGATTATTTCCAGGCAAAGGCTGTAAGAGCCAGCATCCACGGTCACCATCGAGTTCCCGATAGTGACTGTGGTATCAACCTGGATCCCAGAGGAACCATGACACAGAGAAGAGCCCCAGCCAACCTGTGCTAAATTCACAGAATGAGCAAGAAATAAACATCTGATGTCTTAAACCACTGAGGTTTAGTAAACCACTGTTTATTATCACAGCGTAGCCTTGCCTGTACAGATAGGTGTGTGTGCAGATACACATGGGCTGAGCATGAACCTGTAAGAAGATTCCATAGAACCAAGGGGCACGAGTAACTGGGCCGGCCCCTCAGGGAGGTGGGGAGGGAAGATGGAAGATGAGTGTGCATCTCCCAAGTTACTCCTGAGCCCCGAGGAACCAGGCCTCAGGGATATGAGGGCAGGCTTGTCTCTCTCTGAGAGATTAAGATAATGTTCAATGGAACCTTGTTAATAGTTCTCCCCAAGTGAACAGAATTTTCCTTTCTGCACTCTGACCTTTCCCAGCTGTCCATCCCTATCTGTGGATTAAGCATGAGCTAATACCCAGTCCCGTGGTTCTGTCTCTTAAAACAAGCTGTGTTCCAGATGCTGATCACGTGAAGCCCTGCTGGGAAGAGGAGCCTAACTTGCAAGAAATATGTAGGAGCAAGACATTGCAGAACTGAATGATAAACTCTGCAGTCCTTGTTTTGGTTTTGAGTGTGGCAAAATATACATTATGTAAAATGTACAATCTTTACTATTTTTAAGCATCTGGTTTGGTGGCATGAAGTTCATTCAGTTTTTTGTATGACCATCAGCATCATCATGATCACACCATCATTCCTGGAACTTTTTCATTTTGCATAACTGAACCTCTGAACCCATTAAACAGTAACTCCCCGTCTCCCTCCTTGTACCCCTGGGAACCACCATTCTACTTTATCTCTCTGTGGTTTTGACTTCTCTAGGTATCCGCCATCTCTTTGCTTCAGGTTGAAGAAAAGTGGTCTTCATATCTCTTTAACCACAAATTCCAGTCAGTTAAGTAAGTTGGCATACATACCACCAACGTGTCTATCATCATTCATTTATACATTAGTACATTTATATCACTCTATGAATGCATTAGGTATATTTTTAAACATATGGAGAGCAGTAGAACTTTAAGTCCTTCTTTCTAAGAAAATATTTTACATTGAAAAAAATTCAGACTGACAGAAAAGTTGCAAAAATAGTACAGAGGGTTTCCACATCTCCTTCTCTCAGTTTCTTCTAATGCTACTATTTCTCACAATTGCAGGACAGCTATCAAAACTAAGATAGCAACAGGGGTACAATACCCATAGCTGAACTACAGACTTTATTTGGATTTTCACTAGCTTTTTTTCACTAAAATGCTTTTTCTCTCCTGGGATCTAGTCTAGGACCTCACGCTGCATTTACTCATCCTGATTCCTTCATCTCCTGGTCCAGTCTGTGACAGTTTCTGTCTTTCTTTGTCTTTCAAGCCAGGGACATTTTGTAGAATTTCCCACAATTTGAGTTTGTGTGAGATCTTTTGATGTTTAGATAGTTATACATTTTTGGCAGAGACACCAATATGCCCTTTTCCATGTAACCTGTCAAGGGGCTCTGTCAGATCCATACATCTTACTCCTGGTAATGTTCACATTGACCAGTTACTTAGGTGGGGCTGTCCCACTGTCAAGCTATGATTTTTCCCTCTGTAAATGATAAAAATCTTGGGAGAGATACTTGGGGATTATGCAAATACTCACTTTCTCCTGGAACTTTTGCCCACTGATATTAGCATCTGTGTGGATCCTACCTGCAGTAGTTATTACTGTGATGTTCCAATGGTGACTTTTCTCTTTCCTTCATTCTTTCTACATTTATTATTTGAAATTCTTCCAAAAAGAGGGGCTATCTTTTCATTTCCATTTATTTATATTTGATTATTTATTTAAATCAGAGCAAATTCATGCTTAGTATAATAATCTAGAATTATTTATGTATTTATTTAATTTCCCAAATTGTTCGGTTCTGGCTATTTGTAGTTCCTTCAGGCACTACCTGAAGTTCCTACGTACTCCACCCTTAAAAAATAAAAACAAAACAAACATGCTCCCAACATTTTGAAAGCATTCCTTGCTCTCTGACTCCATAAGATGCTTCAGGCTCATCTTGCATTTTCCCTGCCCCAGGCCTGGAGTCAACCATTTCTTCAAAAAGGCCTGACTCCTTTGACTGGAGAATGGGTGTCAGGTGTGTTCACTGCTGCTAGAGCCTCCTCACTTCTAGGCCCCCTCAGCTGACAGAGACCGGAAATAAATGTATACATACTAATACAGGGATACACATTTTCCTCTGTTTTTTCTGTATCTATTTGTACATGTATTTAAAAAACACGAGTGCCCACCTCCAAATGAATGGATCAACAAGATGTGATATAAACAGATAATGGAACATGATTCAGCCTCGAAAAGAAATGACATTCTGATAAGTGCTACAACAAGGATGAACTTAAAAAGCAATATGCTGAGTGAAATAAGACCCAGAAGAAGAAATACTGTATGATTCCACTAATGTGAGGCACCTGGAACAGTCTTATCTATATAATCGAGATTAACAGGGACTGGAGGGAGTCGGGGATGGAGAATTATTTCATGTTACACCATTTCTGTTTAGGATGAAAAAAAAGTTCTGGAAATGGATAGTGGTTATGGTTGCATGACATTATAAATGTAATTAATGTCATTGAATCTTACACTTAAAAATGATAAAAATGGTAAATGTTATGTTATATGTATTATACCACAAAAGCAAACAGAATTTGTACTGATACTTCTGAATCCAGTCCGACACCACAGAGTGCATTTGGGCCTTCCCCTTGTTTGTAACTTCTTCTCTGAATGTGAGAGCACAGGCTTTCCTTATCTATAATGTGTTTACTTATTTGTTCGACACAAGTATATCCATTTTCAGAATTGCTAATGCGGACCCCTGTGAGGAACAAATTTGCTAACCACATTACTTTGTGTAGTTTCTTTTTTCTTCAGGCTTATGACAGCCAAAGTACTATTTTCCAAAACTATGTAGGTTAGTTCTTTTCTTCTCCGCTCCCTTCAGTGTGCTGGTGTCATTCATCTGTAATATAGTTACATCACTTGTTACAATTTGTGTTTCATTTTGAGTCCCCCCACATCCTGGTTGGTTTTTTCTTAATTTAGATGCTGTAAAATTCACTTTTTATAACATTCTCTGCTCTGGGTTTTGAAAAATGCATAAAGCAGTGTATCCATTACCACAAACACATGATACAAAACAACCCCATCACCTCCAAAGTTTCTCATCAACTCCTCCCAACCTCTGGAAGCCACTGATTTATTCTCTGCCCCCGTCATTTTGCCTTTTCTGGAATGTCATGTAAACATAATCATACTATATGGAGCCTCTTGGTTCTTGCTTCTTTCACTTATAAAATATGTTTAAGATTCATCCATATTATTGTTTGAATCAGTACTTTGTCCTTTTCATAGTTCATTCACCAGGACTTCTGGGTTTTTCCAATTTGGGGCAATTATGAATAAAGCTGCTATGAGTATCCACAGACAGATTTTTTATGTGATAAGTTTTTGTTTCGCTTGAGTAAATACCCAGGAGAAGGATGTTTGCATCGTATAAGTACATGTTTAACTTTATAAGAGATAGCCAAACTGTTTTTCAAAGTGGTTGTATCATTTGCATTCCAACTAGAAATACGTGAGGGTTTCAATTGTTCCAAGGTCTCACCAGTACTTAGCATGAATCAGGGTTTATGGGTGTTTACATTTTCTGTTTTTGTCTTGTTTTAGTCTAATGTGTGGTGGTATCTCATAATGGTTTTAATTTAATGGTGTTGAATTGAATTTCAGCAGTGAGGATTATGGAGCCAGGCAGAGACCAGCCCATTGCATTCTGAACCTCAGTTTCTGGGGTCCCTATTCAAAGTCCTTCAGGTAAACAGGGAAACAGAACAAACCTGAGAAACAGTCCTATGTCTTCCTCAATCCCTGTCTGATTTTCGCAACTAACTCCCCTCTGTACCATGCCTATGCATTTCATACTCATGAGCTTTAATCTTCATAACCACCCTTCAAGGTAACTAGCCACTAGGATTGCCTCCACTTTACAAATGAGAAAACTGGCTCGGAGAGGCTAAGCCACTTGGCTGAGATTACCAGGACTCAAGTCTGGATCAGCTCCTTCTAGATCTTGGGCTTTTGCCATTAAATGTGCAGGATGGGGTGCCACTGTTTTCACAATTCAGTTAAGCTTGACTTTATTTTCACAGACAAATACAGCCACATAGTCTATTAATATAAATATATACTGGGTCTCTACTACAGGTAGGCAAGCCACTCCTAGGTTAGATGGGGGTTCAGACATTAATAAGATGTAGTTTTGACCCTGATGGACCTACCCAAAGACATATAAATTTCATGACTCTCAAGTTTAAGTCTTTGGCCTGGACCACTTCCCAAAACTGCACTCACATATCCAACTGCCTACCTGACATCCCCACCTGGATGTCTAATAGTTGGAAGCCAAACTCCTCCTCTTTCTCACTTCTTACCAGCCCTTCTTGTCTTTCCCCTCACTTCATGATGACCCCATTTTTCCAGTTGCCCAGTCCTAAAGCTTTGGAGTCATCCTCAACGTCATTCTTCTTTTTTAAAAAAACAAAAAACAAATTAATGTTCATCCTCAAGATCTGAGGGCTTTGCTTTGGAACTTCTCCAGCAGCTGACATTGTCTCACCAGCTACAACACAACTACTTTGGTCCAAATGGCTGTCATCTCTCCTTTTGCACTCTATAGTCTCTCTTGGGCACAAAGGACCTTGTTAAAATGGAGTCAGATATAGCCACTCCCCCTCTAAAAAATAAAAGCCAATGTTCCTACAATGGCCTCTGGGGCTCTGCGCAATGTGGTTCCCTGTGGCCACGCTGACCTCATCTCTTACTAACCTACCCCACTCCACTCCAGTCACACTGGACCCCAATATTCTACTGGCTTTTCCTGCTTTGGAGGCTTTGTACTTGTGGTTGCCTTTGCCTGGACCATTCTTTCTCCTAATGGCCATGTGGCCCTTTCTCCTAATGACCTATCCTCACTGAGGCCCCTAGCCCTGGCCCCTGTCCTCCATGTACACACATTTTTACTCTTCTTCCAACTTTGCATTTCTCCAGGGTACATACCACCATCTGACACACGTTATAAGTAAAGATGCTTTCTTTCCTTCTTTCTTTCCTTTTCTTTCTTTCTTTGCCCGGTCCTTTCCCACTAGAATATAAGCTGTATCTGTTTTGTTTATAATCTATCCCTAGGCAGCAGAACTGCTGCTGCTACTGCTGCTATGTCACTTCAGTCGTGTCTGACTCTGTGTGACCCCATAGATGGTAGCCCACCAGGCTCCCCCATCCCTGGGATTCTCCAGGCAAGAACACTGGAGTGGGTTGCCATTTGCTTCTCCAATGCATGAAAGTGATAAGTGAAAGTGAAGTCGCTCAGTCGTGTCCAATTCTTAGTGACCCCATGGACCGCAGCCTACCAGGCTCCTCCATCTATGGGATTTTTCAGGCAAGACTACTGGAGTGAGGTGCCTTTGCCTTCTCCAAGTGCCTGGCAAATGGTAAGACCTCAGTAAACAAACACTTGTCAAATGAAGGAAATAACTAATACAAGAAGAAAGAGATCCTTGTCACACATGAACGGTGGAATGGGTGCTATAGTGTTGCCTCAGAGAAGTGATTCCATCAGAAGGGGTTAGGTGGAGAAGGGAGAATGATAACTATTTGAGGAGTAAAGGACTTTTGTAATTTTGCATGCATACCAACATAGCCTGCATTTTCTACTATGTCTTCCCAATTCTTTACTTGTTTTGAAGCACTTAAGATTTAGACATGTGGAATTTAAAGTACGACACAAATGAATGTATCTACAAAACAAAAACAGATTCACAGACATAGAGAACAGACTTGTGGTTGCCAAGAGGGAGGGGCAATAGGGGAGAGAAATCTTGGGCATCTGGGATTAGCAGATGTAAAATATTATACATACGATAGATAAACAACAAAGTCCTACTGTATAGCACAGGGAACTATATTCAGTATCTTGTGATAAGCCATAATAGAAAAGAATATGAAAAAGAATATATACATGTGTAACTGAGTCACTTTGCTATCCAGTAGGAAATAGCACAACACTGTAAATCAACCGTACTTCAATAAAATTCTTAAAAAATTAAAAAAGACTAGGATTTAGGAATAACAAAGGAAAATTATTCTCATCACAGCTGTGTGCTTACACACATGCAAAAAATTTCTTAAAAAACTGATGTTAAACGACCACTGTCTAATGCTCTATCCCCCTTCTCTGCTGCTGCAGGAAACCCCGTGTGCCTGGGAGCAAGGTGGGTAGCTGGGTTAGGAGGGCCTCTGTCAGCACTCACGGCGCCTGGTGCCACCCCCAGCCCCATGCTAGCCACTCATTGTCTCACCTGTTTCTCTTCCCTTTTCTGTCCCTGCAGTGCTTTGAGGGCTTTGGCAGTCTTTTTTCCTGTCCACATCTTTCCCATGCCAAAGAAATTTCAAACAAACTCCAAGAGTGAATGGGTACCTTTAAGGTGAAACTTCTTTTTACAGCACCCGGGGAATTCAATAGTGGTGGAGGCAGAGGCCCCGCCTATCAGGCCGCAGGGCAGGTGTGAGGCTAAACAGCCTGACTACAGACCATAATGATATGAATCAGCCATGGATTTACATGTATTCCCAATCCCGATCCCCCCTCCCACCTCCCTCTCCACCCGATTCCTCATATCAATGTATGACAAAACCCACTGGAAAAAAAAAATAATAATAATAAAAAAAAACAAAAAAAAACAGACCTTAATGAACCCACTCTACAATGCCCAGCTGCCTCTCAGGTCAGCAGGTGTGAGAGAGGGAAGCTGCTCAAACCAGAGGCTTCTCCACGCAACAGAGTGGAAAGTCTCTCTGTCCTACAGCCCCAAATCCAGACCCTTCCTCTCTGTTCTCTATGCCATTCTGCTATGCAGAGTGTGACTGCTGGTCTCTCTCCTGTCTCCTTCCTTCCCTAACTCAGGCAGGGCCCACCTACATCCCTGAGTCACTCACTCATTCAGTCAACAAATGTGTAGTGTGCTCCTACTTGGTGCCCAGTCCATCGCAGAGGACTGGCAGGCCCATCCCTGCTCCTGTGGAAGACCTGATCCTCAAGCATCCTGGCCTCATCTGTACATATCTTGGGGCTAGAGCCTTAAAAGAAAGCCGGAATTCCTGAAAGTTTTAGGAACCTCCAGTTTGTGGCAAAGAAAAGTTTGGAGTAAGGAGAGGATGGGGGTGAAAAGAGAAAGAAAAAGAATGAGATGATCTTGGAGTGGGGACAATGTCTCTAGGGGGAAATGTTTACAAAATATTCTCCAAGTAATAAATTAATACATTTCAGCACTCCTCTGTATTTTTCAAAACCATCCCACCTATTCTCTAATTCTCTTGTCACAACACCCTTGTGAAGTAGGCAAGGCACAGCAATTATCTCCAATTGATCGATGAGGCATGTGAGGCTCAGAGTGGGTAAGAGCCTCACCTGACCTTGTAGAGCAAGTCAGTGGTAAAGCTGAGACCAGCATTGGGGTTTTCTTTCTCTTCCACCAGTGTCAAGGACATTATCCTATTATGATGATGTCATGGGAGGCATGTATATATCTCCTAATTAGATTCATTTTAACCAATTAAGTATCATAATCATCTGTGGGGACACGAGGTGTAACTCTTGCCCTAGCCTGTTTTGATCTATGATTGGTCGGCCAAGACAATGGGCACCATGGTGATAGATTGGCTACCAATAATTCACAGACTTCTGAGCACAATTTTTATTAGAAGTAGTCATTATGGATGTTGCTATGGTTGAGATTCCTAAAATGTTAGTTGGGAGCCTGCCCTCGTGGTTACATGCCCTTGTTTCTCTCAGTTCAGTTCAGTTCAGTTAATTCACTTAGTTGTGTCCGACTTTTTGCAACCCCATGGCCTGCAGCACGCCAGGCCTCCCTGTCCACCACCAACTCCTGGAGTTTACTCAGATTCATGTCCATTGAGTCGGTGATGCCATCCAACCATCTCATTTCTCTAGAAATAACATAAGGCAGAAGCCTATGTCTCTGCTCTCATGAAAGCTCCTCATCTGATGAAGACAGGGTCCTGAGAGGGCCTCCAGTCTGAAGAAGGAGGCTCAGTCCCCATCTTCCATGAACCATTTATTTGGGAGGAGGGCCATGTTTATGCTGTTAGGGGCCTCCTGGTTTGACTGGCTGTGTTGGCAACCCAACCGGCTCTATAAGTTTCTGAGGGTTTCTGGTTCAGAACCCCTTCCTTCCTCCTTATGTAGCTGGATGTGCAAATTCCCCATCATTGAGGGCTTTCCTGGTCAATGCCAGGGAGTGTAAGAGCCTAGGCTGCATCCTTGGAGTGGGGAGGCCCTTTAAAGTAGAAAGAAGCCACTCAGCAGCACCAATTGCCGCCTTGTTGAGAATATGGGTTTAGAGTGACCAGATTTGATAGTTTTCTAAAAGAAACTGGAAGTAAAAATTTTAAGTGAAATTCCTGAATATTTAAATACTGGCTCAGGGATTTTCCCTGGTGGTCCAGTGGCTAAGATTCTGTGTTCCCATTGCAGGATTCCCCGGTTCCATCCCTGGCCAGGGAACTACTACATGCTGCAACTAAGATTTTAAATGACACAACTAAGACCCAGCTCAGCCAAATAAATAAATAAATATTTTAAAATAAAGTAGATAACTACTAGCTAAAAATTTTAAAAACACTGTAAAGTTCATTAATGTACATTTCTGTGGGGTAGATTGATTATTTTCTATTTTGCCTAATTTTACTATGTTGAAAAGTTCTAAATCCAGGCAAGCTGAGAGAATAAGATGAATACTTCACCAAGACCACCTATTGCTCATGTGTAGACCCACCTGTTGCTAGCACTTTACATTTGTTTTATTTTGCTTTCTTTCACTTTACATACATACACACTTTCTAGTTTACTAAATGTTTAAGAGTAAATTGCAACCATATGATCCTTCATCCCTAAATATTACAGCAGGAATCTTCTAATAACAGGATATATTCCTATATAACCATAATATGATTTCACATTTAAGAAATTACATATAATATTATCTAACATATGGCCCATATTCAAACTTCCCCAGTTATCATAATATCCTTTATGACTCTTTTTTTTTTTTAATCCACAATCTAATCCAGACTCACACACATTTTTAGTGTCCTTTAGTCAACAAGCTTCCCTGGTAGCTCAGACGGTAAAGCATCTACCTACCATGCAGAAGACCCAGGTTTGATCCCTGGGTCAGGAAGATCCCCTGGAGAAGGAAATGGCAACCCACTCCAGTATTCTTGCCTGGAAAATCCCATGGACTGAGGATCCTGGTAGGCCACAGTCCATGGGGTCGCAAAGAGTCGGACACGACTGAGCAACTTCACTTTAGTCAACAAGCCTTCTCTGTTCATGACATGACAGTGTAGAAGGATCCAAGGTCAGCCGTTTGGAGATTGTCTCTGGGTTTGTCTGATTATGCATCTTTGTGAGTGGAAGGTCAGACATTTTGGGTGAGAATCCTACCTGGATGCCACTGTATGCCCTTTTCACTACATCACATCAAGAGGCACACGATGTCAGTCTGTCCCACGCTTAGTGATGCCAAGCTTGACCATGTTGTTAAGGTGGTTTCAACCAGGTTTCTCCACTGTAAGGTTACCTTTCCCCCTTGTAACTAACAGGTAATCTGAGGAGTGATATTTTGAGAGTACCATCTTTGGTTTATTGAGCACCTCTGCAGGTATCTTGGGAATACAAAAAGAGACAACGGTACAGCTGTAATCAGCTGCCTGGTCTGAGGCCTGATTCCGAGGATGAACAAGAGTAAGTAAACTCCTTACAGTCCCAAGGCTAGTCAGTGGGTGAATCAGGGTTTGAATCACGGCATTCCTGAGTACTAGGATAGTGTGCTTTAATCCATACAGGCAGAAAGCAGATTAGTGGTTGTAGAGATTGGGAGGAGTGGAGATGGGAAGTGGCTGAGTAATGGGTACAGAGTGTTGAGAATATTCTGGAATTAGGTAGTGGTGATAGCCACACAACATGTGCCTGTACTAAAAACCACTGATTCCACACTTTGAAATGGTTAAAATGGCTATGTAAATTCGTGTTTATGTACTCTAGGCATACAAGAATTAAAATTTGTGTTTAGTACTCCTATGTGTAGAGTACTCCATAAAAGTACTTTTATGTTATGTAAATTTGTCTTCAATAATAAAGAAAAAGAAAAGAAACAATCCTGTGGTTTTCTCCATACCGTGTTGACTTCCTGGTCAAAGATAAAACTAAAAATTTATCAGAAATGTGAGCAGATCTGTGGACAGTTGCTAGCCTCATTATTCTTCATTAAGATGAAAACTTGGAAATAACCTAAATATCCAACAATGGGACATCAGTTAAATAAATTGTGGACAGCCCATGAAGGAATGTTATGGATCTATTCCAAATTATGTCTTGAAAGAATTTTTGATGACATAGAAATGTGCTCATGATATAATGTTAAAGGAAAGAGAACAGGATGCAACACTATATATAATTACACACAGTGCACGTGTATGTGCTTAAAAAAGAGGTCTATATGGACATACGCCAAGCTCTTAACATTGCATAGCTCTGGGGTTATGGGTTATTTATTTTCTTCTCTATACTTTATTGCATATCCGAGTTTCCTTTAGTAAGCATTTGTTACTTTTATAATTTAAAAAAGTACAGTAAAAGTTATTAAAACAAATTTAGCGAAGTTTTCCCTGTACTCTTTCTGGCTCTGGGCATAGTTCCCAGGACCTCTCCTCTCCCCCGCACCCTGCCCAGATAAATAACAAGCAGATAAATATTTCAAAAGGTCCTGATCTCAGCTGCTGCCCAATTCCAGCAGCAAATTAAAGGGACACTGCCGCTGCTCCCAGGCCCAAAGCTGGTTATGGCCCTGAAATGCCCTGTGTTTCTGGCTGGAGGGCCTGGAGTACTCCTCAGGAATCCAGACTTATGAGAGGCAACCACTACCTGGGTGGATACCGAAGGCCCCCAACTCACAAGGGCCGTCCTGCGGACAGGCTAACTAACACTTGATTGCTATCAGTCACTGACATCTCAGTGTGACTGAATTTGCTAGTTTCCTGAGCATGGGTGGATAAGAAGAGACATGCCCGCAAGAAAAATGACAAAATCCAACTTCAACTTTTTTAGCTTCTTGGACACTGACTCTGAGTGGTGACGCTCATAAGTATACAAAATTAGCAAGGATTGAGGTCATTTCAAGGGCAGAGACACTCAGCCCTAGCTGCTCACAGAAACAACTGGGAAGTTTTTTAAAAAGTCCAATGCCCAGCACCACGCCATCCCAAGATTGCGTGATTGGTCTCAAGTGGGACCAATCATCAGGATTTTCTTAAACTCCCCTAGTCTCCAACCAGGCTTGAGAAGCAGGAGACTTAGGGGCCTTCTTCCAATGACCGTTTGCTGTTAAAAATATTTTAAAGAGTGCTGCTAATAAAAGTATTCATAAGCACCTGACAATAAGCGATACCTTCTTTTCTGAGGAATATTTCAAGATGGGGGAAAAAAACCCAAACATCTGTTTTACACTTGGGCATAATCGGGATTCGTAGCCTTAGGACTCAATCATTCCGTTGTTAGGAAAAAAGCCAAAGGATATGATCAGAGATGCAAAGAAAAATTTATTTGAAATGATGTTACCTGTAACATAAACATTTTGAGACAACATTATCATCTGTTGTTTCTGATTCCTTGAAACCTGGTACAAGTTGAGGTTGGTCAAGAAATCAAGCAGGCAAGTAATTTTAAACTTAATACTGAATTTTTAGACTTGGCATGAGGATGGATCTATACCTGTCTGTGTCTTTTGTTGTTTAGTCACTCAGCCATGTCCAGCTCTTTGTGACCCCATGGACTATAGCCCACCAGCCTCCTCTGTTCATGGGATTTCCCAGGCAAGAATACTGGAATAGGGAACCATTTCCTGCTCCGGGGGATCTTCCTGACTCAGGGACTGAACCAACTTTCTTGCATTGCAGGTAGATTCTTTACCACCAAGCCACCAGGGAAGCCCCCTCTGTATGTTCATTCCTTCTATTTGCAAACAGAGGAGACACATTTAGGCTTTCAAAAAACCTAGCAGGAAATGACCTCAAATGTACCAAACAGTCAAATCTCAGGAGCCTGAACCATCCATTGGAAAATATTTCATTGTTTAGGATACAACACAGCTGTAGTGACATGGTCTTTTAACCATCTCCTTAGCAAGGATGCTGAAGCTCCTTCTGTCACACTTCGTCATCACAGTGACTGGGCCATTCTCTGTCCACTGACTGTATTGACTTTCTCAACCTTTCCAGGGCAGATTTCCAGGAAGGAATCTAATTGGTTCTAACCCTTTTCTAACTCGTTAACTTGACAAATATTTATTAAATGCCTACTCTGTACCAGACTCTTTCTAGGCATCAGAGAAATAGCAGTAGGCAAAATACACAAAGTCCCTGTGTTCAGGGTGTTTACATTTTAGTGGAGGAAGCCAAAAAAAAAAAATAATTAAACACACATTCCCACAACACATACACATATATATGTATCAAATGTCAGACAGTGCTACGTGCAGAGACGAATAAAGCACTTAGAGGGAGAGAGAGTGGGAGGTGGTGCCAAGTTTCATAGAGCAGTAAGGAAGGACCTCTCTGACAAGGTGAACTTCAAGGTGAGATCTGAAGACAGCAGGAGAAGAGTTTTCCAGGCAATGGAAAGAGTAGTTACAATACAAAGTTCCTGGACTGGGGAGACAGTGAAGTGTGTTTGCAGGGGAGTGGAGGGAGGGGACAGGGATGCAGCGAGGAGGGCAATGGGGTGGCTGCTGCAGATCTCTGCGTGACCTGGGTCAGGGTTGTGGCTGTGATGGGTACAACGTGGCCAGGTAGAGTTGTCAAGAGTTGCTGATGATTATAGGTACAGATGAGACGGAGAGAAGAACCGAGGACGATTGCAAGGTTTTAACTTGAGTAACTGAAAGAATAAAATTGCTAGGATAGAAAAATACTCAAGAGAGGGAATGAATGAATGTCAGGAGTTTGGTTTTGAACACATTTAGTTTGGATGCTATCCAAGTGGATATTTTGGATGGGGATTGAATATATGAGTGGCATTTAGGGGGATGGGCTTCCCTGGTGGCTCAGTTGGTAAAGAATCCACCGGTAATGTGGGAGACCTGGGTTCGATCCCTGGGTTGGGAAGATCTCCTATAGAAAGAAAAGGCTACCCACTCCAGTATTCTGACCTGGAGAAGTCTATGGACTGTATAGCCCATGGGGTTGCAAAGAGTCGGACATGACTGAATGACATTCACTTTTACTTTAGGGGGAAGGTGTGGACTGAAGTATATATTTGGGATTATCAGTATATTCATGGTTGATTATGGGACTGAAAGAGCTCAGCTAGAGAGCAAATATAGAGGGTGAAGAGGAAACACTGAGAGTTAAACCCTGGGATCTTTCAACATTCAAAGATCAAGAAAATGAAGCAGATCCTACAAAAGAGATCAAGAAGGAGCAACCAGTGAAGTTGGAGATGAACCAAGAAAGAGTGGTTTTGGACATCAAAAGAAGAAATACCTCAGGAAGAATGATCCACTGTGTCACAAGCTGTTGGGAGGTGGAGGAAGATGAGGACTGAGAACTGACCATCCGTTTTGCAACACAGTGGCCATTAGTGGTTTCTTCAAGAGTGGAAGTATGGGAGCAACCTCTAACTGGAATGAGTTTAAGAAAAAGGAGTTTATTCCTAGATATTTTACTCTTTTTTATGTGATTTTAAATGAGATTATTTTCTGCTTTCTTTCTCTGGTAGTTCATTATTAGTGTATAGAAAAGCAAAAGATATCTGTATATTAATCTTGTTCCTGCATCTTTCCTGATTTCATTTATTAGTTCTAATAGTTTTCTGTGTGTGTGTGGAGACTTCATGGATTTCTATATAAACTATCATGTCATCAGCAAATTTTACAGGTTTACTTCTTCCCATTTTGGATGCCTTTCATTTCTCTTTCTTATCTGATTTTTATACCTAGGACTTCCAATATTATGTTAAATAGAAGTGGCAAGAGTGGGCCCCTCTGTCTTGTTCCTGATTTTGAAGGAAAACCTCTTAGTTTTTCATCATTGAATATGATGTTAGCCATGGGTTTGTCATAAATGGCCTTTATTAGGTTGAGATGTGTATTCTCTATATCTGTTTTGATGAGAGGACAAGATCTCCTCCTTACAGGAGACAGCAAGTTTAGACAACTCTTTCAGGGTGTTTTGAAATGAAGTAGAGCAGAAGAATGAGGCCACAGCTGAGCAGGGTTGTGGGCTGGAGGAAAGATTTTAAAGATGGGAGATAGACTTACATGTGTTGTGCATTGCACCTCTTTGGGAAGAAATTTATACTTACTACTGTGCCAGCCTAGGGCTACTACACTTATTTCTTGTCCTTTTGGCTGTAGCCAAAAGGAATATCACATAACACCAAGCCTGGTGACCCCCTAGATGGGAAACTCTTAGGATGAGTACCTAGGCTTCCCTGCAGGGGACAGTATTTCTGACCAGTACCTTGTATGGCCAGTCTGCAATGATCTCTTTCTTTAAAGGAAATGGTATACTTTTAAATTAATATACAGAAAACACCTCTTCATTCACAAAACTGAGTGCCTATTCTTCTGAGGTGATGTGGTCTTTTTTTCACAGCTGTATAGTCATATCAGTAGTGATCACAATGGCTTCTCTTTTAGTCTTCCAAGTCCCTTCACAGTTATATGCTATTCAAATATCTCAACCTCCATGGCTGAGACGGTAAAGTGTCTGCCTATAATGCGGGAGACCTGGGTTCAATCCCTGGGTCAGGAAGATCTCCTGGAGAAGGAAATGGCAACCCACTCCAGTATTCTTGCCTGGAAAATCCCATGGACGGTGGAACCTGGTAGGCTATAGTCCATGGGGTAACAAAGAGTCAGACACGTCGGAGCAACTTCACTTCCATGGGGTGGAAAAGGTAAATACTATTTTCCTCATTTTACAGTTAAAGCCCAGAAACGTTGACTTGACTAAGGTCACACAGGAAGCTGGTATTAGGGCCCAGGTGTCCTAATTCAAAGCCAATGATCTTGATCTTGCTGGAGTGGCCAGCCTACTCCAAACTCTGGGGTATAAAAGAAAAAGTCTTGTCTACACTGAGACCCTGGGAGAGTCTGGGTCTCAAGAACTCTGTGTATGATCCACGCCTGGTAGTATAATGGGTATTGTTGGGGGTCAAGTCAGTCATCATCAGGAAGCTTCAACCCAGGCAGAAGATCCTACCCAGGACCTGAAGAGCCTGAGAGCAACCAGATCAAAACCCCATCTGACACATGGGAACTCTGAGGCCATTGAGTACAGTGGTAGCCAGCCCAGTTCTTCATTCCCAACCCCCTTGCCTCTTTTCACAAATCCTCCTTGCTCTTCTGTGGGGTTTCTCAAAGTTTTGCTAGCAGTGATGCTGAGGTCTTGGCCATTTCTTTTTTGGTTCTTGGGGCCCTGTCACCATCTCAGGCCTTGAATCCCACTCTAGGGAGGTTTTCTCCCTCACAGGGACCCAGCCTCCTTAACACTCTGATAATGCAGTCTGACCTCTGGTGTTACCTTCATCCTCCTCCTCCTTTCTAGGCTTTTCCAGCTTGCTTCCCAGGACTCTGAGAACTCAGGACCTGCCTTGTGCCCTGAGGCCCTCCTGCCACAGCAAAGAGCAGCTGCTTTTTCTCTTGTGGGAAATCAGTGCTCAAAAGGGAAAAGCTCAAAAGGGCATACTTTCTAACGAGGGCACTTTGGCTAGCTCCCAGGGGCTCTTTGGGGACAGAAGGCCTTCACTGTAGGCTTGGACACTCTCTCTACCCGCAAGCCTTCTGTTCTGGGCTCTCCTTTTCAGTTACCCAGTTGCCCTTTCTGAGCACTCTGTCTCTCTCTCCCCTTTCTCAAACTTTCCCTGGCACATCAGCCATCAAACTAACTGCGTCACTTGGAAAATTTGAGAAATCACTTCATAAAGAACTGCCCTGGGGAAATGGACAGGTAAAAGGCTTTAAATAAATGATTTCATCTTATGCTTAATTTAAGAAGAACTATGCCCACAGTATCTCCACTGGTAAGGAAGATAGATGACAGATAAGTGGACGAGCTGGGCAAGCTGTCAGCACTGGGGTGAGTAACCTCCATGAGCCTAAGTTTCCTTCTTGGGATGCAAATGGGGCCGTGCCAAGGGAGGCAGCTCTCTGCCTGGCCCCGTGGAGGGACTGGGAATCAGGCCAACCTGATGTCATCTGACATCTGTGTGACTTTGGGTAAATCACTTAGCTTCTCTGAGTTACATCCAGGAAATGGGGGTGACAATACAAGTTTAATTTTTAATCTGTTGGCTTCCCTAGTGGCTCAGATGTTAAAGAATCTGCCTGCAATGTGGGAGACCCAGGTTTGATCTCTGGGTTGGGAAGATCACCTGGAGAAGGGAATGGCAACTTACTCTAGTATTCTTGCCTAGAGAATTCCATGGACAGTGGAGCCTGGTGGGCTACAGTCCATGGGATCACAAAGAGTTGGACAAGACTGAGCCACTAACACGCATGTGCAAACACACACACACACACACATTCCACATATATGCCAAGTGTCAGGCACCCTGCTAAATTTGAGGGATACTCGATAGGAGCAGCAGTATGTTAGGAACACCACAGGCTGTAGTGAAATAGGGAGCAGACTGCCATAGTAGAGCAGGATCCAATTCACAGGTGGGCTGGTCAGCCTTCACCATCAAGAGCAAAGAGGTGCTACTGGCATCTGCAGACACTGTGGTCAGGAATTCTGGAAAATCAGAATTTGACCCTGTTGATCATTTCTCCTTTCCTCCTTTCAGCCCCAGAAAGTTCCCATTGGAAAGAACAAGAGCCAAACAAGAATTAAAATGACAATTATAAGCTATACCAGTGAAGAACAAAGGCTCAGCTGAATTTTTTGAAAGCTCATTTAATTAAAGCTACTTAATAGAATCCATAAATGGTTTCTCCTAGAGAAGTTATAAAATGCAGCATATTCTAAGACACTGAGAATAAGTGGGCAAAGAATCTGAACAGATTTTTCCAAAGATGATATACAGATGACCAACAGGTATATGAAAAAGTGTACAACTGCACTAATCATTAGGGAAATACAAATCAAAAACCACAGGAGAGACCACCTCACTCCTGTTAGGATGACTGTTATCAGAAAGAGGAAAGATGACAAGTGTTGGTGACAAGGTGTAGAAAAGGAAACCCTGGCACACATATTTGGAGACTGTAAACTGGTGCATCCACTATGAAAAACAGTATGGAAGTTCCTCAAAAAATTAAAAATAGAACAACCATGTGATCCAGTAATTCCACTTCTGGAGTATATCCAGAAATATATATCCAAATGAAATGAATTCAGGATCTCAGAGATACCTGCACCCTCAAGTTCACTGCAGCATTATTTTCAGTACCCTAGATATGGAAACAACTTGAATGTCCACTAATGGATGAATGGACAAAGAAAGCGAAGTACCTATACACACACACACACACACACACACACACATATATGATGGGATGGTATTCAGTCTTGAAAAAGAATGAAATCCTGCCATTTGCAACAACATGAATGGCCCTGGAGGACATTATGCTAAGTGAAATAAGCCAGATGCAAAAAGACAAATATTGCATAATCTCACTTATATGTGGAATCTAAATCGTCCAAGTCATAGAAAGAATAGAATGGTGGTTACCGGGGGCTAGTGGATGAAGGAAATGCGGAGATGTTGGTCAAGGGGTGCAAAGTTCAGTTACGCAAGATGAGTAGATTCTAGAGCTCTAATGTACAACATTGTGACTATAGATAACATTGTGCTGTATACGGAAATTGCTGAGGGTAAATTTTAAAGGGTTCTCACCACAAAAAAGGGTAACCAAATGGGTGATGGGTATGTTAATTAGTTTGATTGTTGTGGATATTTCACTAAGCGTATGTATATAAAACCATCAAATTGTACACTTTAAATATGTACAACTTGTAACCATCAATAGTGCTGGAAAAACAAACCAAAAAAGCTGGATTGAAGCGTGAAGCTTAGACTCTAAGCCGAAAAAGGCTTCTTACTTCTCCCTACACCCAAATCCAAAGTTTGTAAGCTCGCCAACTCTGTCTTCTGGGGCTGTATGGAGGCAGTCAAGGACCTAGAGGAGCAAATCACCCAGATCTGTAGAGTAAGACATGGCCAACTGGAAGTCAACTTCCCTACCCAGCTGGATGGGGAAAAGACAAGCAGGCTCACACAACCCATGAATGCACAGCACCTCTGCCCTCTTCTCTATGCAGCGAATCAGTGGCTCTCCACTCTAGGCATTCAGATTGGTAACTCTTCTCAGAGGAGAGCTAGGCAGAGGGTCGACACAGAGGTTGTAATTAATTCTCTCTTCTCCTAAATGAGTCAAGTTAGGAATCCAGAAGCCCAATGGGAAACCACTGAGTGATCTTTGGCCAGCTGAGTGACAAAGTAAGATTTGTATGTTACCACTGCTGATTCTCTTCCTCCAAGATCAACCCAGGAGGAACTGTGAGATAGAAAACAGTGACAACCCCCTGGGATGATAGGAGCTATTTTTATTTGTTGTGTCTGGTGGTGACTTAGGCCTGAGGCTACAAGCACTCTGGCTTCTAGCACTCCCTGGG
Organism: Dama dama; assembly: GCF_033118175.1. Taxonomy (NCBI): domain Eukaryota; kingdom Metazoa; phylum Chordata; class Mammalia; order Artiodactyla; family Cervidae; genus Dama; species Dama dama. Next base: position 75,232,611 of record NC_083691.1, read on the forward strand.
AGGACCAAACAGAACCAGAATGGGTGGCTGTCTGCTATGGCTTCTCTACCACAATTTCCTTGAGTCAGACAGGGTTTGTCCCTGTCCGTGTACCACAGGGGTGAAATCAAGGCAAAGCAGGAGCCATGGGCTTAAAGGAGCTGACAAAACCAGGTGTAGACCAGCTGGCCTTCTTTCTCATCCCATCTCCTTCCAACCCAGAGCTGGTCTCATCCTAATGTGTCTCTTCCTAACGCACTTTTGGCTCTGGGGCTGGAGGGGAAAATGAAAGTCAGACCTCACCTGAGAATTGTTTTGTAGAATAAACATTGATTAACTGTGTTTTATGGACTGGAGATGGAGTTGCATTAAGACTTTAGTGGGTCCTGTGTACCCTTCCTTCATAAAATATAGTAAAAATTATTTGATGACCACATTAATATAAAGATTAATATAATCCAGACCAGATTCAATATTACAGTCATTACTATTGTATTCATTTTTTTCTTTATATTAAAGTGTGTGAAAGTGTTAGTCATTCAGTCATGTCTGACTCTTTGCAACCTGTCAGGCTCCTCTGTCCTGGGATTTCCCAGGCAAGAATATTGGAATGGGTTGCCATGCCCTTCTCCAGGGGATCTTCCTGATCCAGGGATCGAACTCAGGTCTCCCACATTGCAGGCAGATTATTTACCACCTGAGCCACATTAGAAATAACACATTTTTGTGGGCCCTCAAAAGTATCATGGATCATAGGCACGATAGAAGACAGTAGTCTTCTATAGCTAATGGATAGGGAATTGTGGTTTCTTGGTGACTGAAGCTCTCTCCACCTTAAGGTTTATTCACTGGCCATCCCCTGAGCCTTTTGGAATTTTCCTGGTCTAGGGTCTGGCCCACCCTCATAATTATTGCCTGACATAGTAGACAATACCCCAAGGGAAAAATGAACCCCAGTCAAAATAGCTGGCCATTTAAAGATCTCATTAAAAAGGAACCAAGTAGAAATATTAGTCATGAACATACAATGTTTAAACTAAAGAACACAATAGATGGATAAATAACAGGATGGTTACAATTGAGAAATGACTTCACAAACTAGAAAATGAAATTAAAAAAAAAAAAAAAAGCCCAAACAGGCAAAGGAAAGAAATAGAAAATATGCAAAGCAAGTTAGGAGATAGACATTTTAGAGGTGAAAATTTGAAGAACTGAATAATAGAAGTTATCAGAAAGACAGAGGTATAAATAGGGATAGAGAAAATACTTTGTAAAATAATAGAAATATATAACATGAAATTTAAAATAACAAAAAAAGAACTGAGAAACCTCAGATTAAAAGGACCTGGAGAGGGTCAAACAGACAAAAAAATGGAAAGGCTTAAATCTATTCAAGAGCAGCAAGTTTAAGATTATTAAAGACCAAAATTATAAAAGCCTAGAAAGTCAATCAAGGTGCCTGGACACAAAATTAATACTCAAAAGTCAGTTGCATTTCTATATACTAACTGCAAATAACTAGAAAATGCAATTGAAGGGAGGGTATCATTCATAATATCATTAAAAATTATCAAGTATTCAGGAATAAATCTAAAAATAATACTGTGTACTTATTTGTCAAAATACAGATCCTCATAAAATGCTGGTTAAAAGAATACTGAAGACCAGGGAAATAATATTAAGAGATATTTAAAAACCGTAAATGAATGGAAAAATATTATTTATTGACAGGAAAGCTGATTAACATAAAGATGTCAGTCCCTCCCAATTTGATCTACAAATTAAATATAATTTCATTGAAAGTCCATTTGTAGATTTTTGTGGAACTTGACAAAATAATTCTATTTGGAATTTATTTGGGAACTATAGGGCCAAGAATAGCCAGAGACATGTTGAAGAAGATAATCAGGGAGAGAATAACCTTACTGAACATCAGGACTTATTTCGAAACTATCGTGGATGTGTGTGAAAGTCGCTCAGTTGTGTCCGGCTATTTGCGACTCCATGGCCTTCTCTAGGCCAGAACACTGGAGTGGGTAGCCTTTCCCTTCTCCAGGCGATCTTCCCACCCCAGGGATCGGACTCACGTCTCCCGCATTGCAGGTGGATTATCAGCTGAGCTGGGACAGTGCAGTTCATCTGTGGTCCAGTTTGGAGAGACTGACCAAGGAGATAGAACAGAGAGATCAGAAACAGATCCATGCAATGTGGGACTCTGGTAAATGATAGAGCTCATACATCCAACTGATAGGGAAAGAGGGCTCATCAATTAATGAAACTGGAAAAACATGTACTATAATCAGAATAGATGAAATCAGATCCCTTCTTTATAACTCATGTGGATTGAAGACTTTGAATGCTTAGCAGAAAATATATGTGAGTATGTTTTATACCTTGGGTAGGGAAGGATTCTTAAAACACAAAAAACATAGGCTAAAATATGAGAAATGAATCAGTTTGATTATACTAAAATTAAGAATTTCTGTTTTTCAAGAGATGACCTAAATGGAATAGAAAGACAAGTTGTAAACTGGGAGAAGGTATTTGCCATATATACAACTGACAAGCATTAGTATTATATTAATAATATACTTATATATATATATACACAACACAACCATTTAAAATAAGATGATGGACCCAGTAAACCTCATAGAAAGTTGGATAAAACACATGAATAGAGATTTTGTAGAAAAGAAGTATAAATGGTCAATAAACACATGAAAAGATGCTCAACATCACTGGTGGTTGGGAAAGCACAAATCAAGACTACAGTGTAACTCCATTTAGGACCTAATCAACTGGCAACATACTGGTGAACCCATTTTTTAAAACAGTCTTGCGTTATTTCCTCAGGTTGAAAACTGACATAACCTATGCCCTAGATTTTCACTCACTCAACATGTACTCAGGAAACATGTGCAAGAGTATTCATAGCAGCCCTATTCACAATAGCAAAAACTTGGAAACAACCCAAATGTCCATCTACTCAGAGAAGATTATACTGTAGTATATTTTCACACAGGGGTTAAAATAAAGAAACTGCAGTGACAGACAATGATCTGCGTAAAAGTCAGCCATAAGATATCAAATAAAAGAAGTAAGTTCCTCCAAATCACATACAGCATGACTTTTCATAAAGTTACAATTTTTTTTTTTTAAAAAATGCCATTTTAGGAATTAAATACATACAGGAAGACTCTTATAAAAGACTACAAAGGAATGAAGAATGTAGGATTCAGGACTATTATTTACTGTGGGGGTAAGGAAAGAAAGGTTACTTGTTAGGACGGTTACCTAATGTGGGAGAAGGAAAGGAAGGTTATTTGTTAGAAGCAACCATATCATTAGACATAAATTCATAGAGACAGAAGTAGATCAAGGCTCGCTAGGGACCTGGGGGGATGGGGAGGGATGAGGATGATTGCTAACACATACAGGATTTCTTTTTTGGGCAATGAAATGTTCTGGAATTAGATAGTGGTGGTAGTTGCACAACTTTGTGAATATATAAAATCCATGAAATTGAATATTTAAAAGAACAGGCTTTTGGACTCAGTGGGAGAGGGAAAGGGTGAGATGATGATTTGAGAGAATAGCATTGAAATATATACAATTACCATATTAAAATAGATGGCCATTGGGAGTTTGACGTAAGATGCAGAGCACCCAAAGCTAGTGCTCTGTGACAACCTAGAGGGATGGGATGGGGAAGGAGATGGGAGGGGAGTACAGGATAGAGGGGACAAATGTGTGTCTATGGCTGGTTCGTACTGATGTACGGCAAAAACCATCACAATATTGTAAAGTAATTATCCTCCAATTTGAATAAATAGATAAATTTTAAAAAGATAAATCCCCCCCCAAAAGAAAAATGCCCATAATTGTAGTAGATTTAAAGTATTTTCACAAATTCTTTGGTATTCCTCCCTTCCCTAGGTGAAGTCTAATTCCCCTTTCCCTTAAGTGCGGGCTGCACCTAGTGATTGGCTTCTAATGAATGGGAACGGTGGACATGAAGGTGTGTCACGTCAGAGGCCAATGGCAGGGCAGTTTCCTCCTTGCTCTCTCTTCCTCGGACCACTCTCTTTGTGGGAAGCCAGCCACCACATTGTGAGGACACTCACAGGCACACGTAGTAAGGAACCGAGGCCTCAGGCTAATAGCAGGTGCAGAATGGAGTCCTCCTGCCAATAGTCATGGCAGTGAACTCGGAAGTGGGTCCTCCAGCCCAATCAAACCTTCAGATCAGAGTGCAGTCCATGTCAATTTCATGAGCACTCAGAGCCAGAATGACCCAGCTAAACCACTGTAGAAGTCAAGCCACTACATTTTGGCATTGCTAGTTAAACAATAGATAACTAATATACCAAAATAAAAATCAAAAGATAAGCAGAAAAATCACCTATAGGAAACATGATTGGAATCTTAACCAATCAAAACTTCCATTCAAGTGCCAACTTCTACAGCAAGTATCTCCTGGCTAATCTAGACCTTGATGGTACCTCTGTGACAAGATGCTGCAGCCCCTGCTATCTGGGCCATGCAGTTAGTCCACATGGCTCTGGACTGTGCCAAGGCACAATCTTATCTTCCCAGAGCCAACCTTTGTATTTCTAGGTAGGTCTGACCATTCCGAAGGCCCTGTTTCCTTCAGGACATCCAATACTGGGTGGAGCCCATGGAAATAAATATATTTTGACAGAAGTCAGGGAATCCAAACACTACTATTCTCCACCTCATTCAAATTAGAGAAAGAATAGACATCCCCTTGAGAATACTGTCTCAGTCCAAAGAATGACGAAACAAAAAGTCAACAACCTTCAAAGGTTAGAGTTTTCATTGCTGTCTTACAGATAAGGAAGCAGAGCCTCAGAGAAGTAAGAAACTATCCCAAGTTTGCACATCAAGAAAACGGCAGTATCGGTATTGGAGTTAATTCTGGGTGTTGGCATCCTCTCTACATTGTTGGGGGCAGCAGAGCCCACCAGCTATAGACTAGTGTGTGCAGTATCATCCCACTGACCAGGCTGTCCCTCCCACCAAGGAGAACCTGCCGGCTCCTCTGAGCCTCTTCCTCCTAAACTGCCATCCCTCTCCTCTCACCACACCGCCTTCCCGGACCCCCTCTTCCCCACTGAATGCAATACAGCACCAGGGGTGTCCAGCACAGCTTTCTGAACATATTACCCCTTTTCCTTGTGTGAGCAGACTGGGTATGTGTTGCCTCTCTATCCACAGACCTGGAAATGCATCTCAGAGATTTCCCCTCCCTTGGCAAGTACTTCTTGTGTCGTTGGTCACTGGATAACACAGGTACACAGCCCCCACCCCTGGTCTTCTCAGAGGTAGGACTCTGAGTTCACGTGAGCTGAGACATCACAGCCACTTCCAAGGCAGCTGCCAGGTCCAGACCATCTGGCTAGGCTGCCTGCAGGGGATCGGCTCCACCTAGTCCATGCCTCTGTGGGGATGGGATTTCTTAACCTACTGGAAGGACCACATAGTTTTGCACCAGAGCTGCAGAGGCAGAGGGGCGGGGGAGGAGAGGAGGCCCTCTTCCTTCCTACTTCCTCCCCACCCAAGCCTGCGGAGCCCCTGGCGTTGGGGGGAGGGGGTGTCAATGGTGGGGGACTAGCCAGAGTGCAGGCTCCTGGGGGAGGGAGCAAGATGCTGTCTCTGCCACTGTCCCCAGGGCTGTAAGAGCCCTTTGAGATACCCAGGCCAGAGGCACCAGATACCCAGAGCTTCTCCTTTCAAGCCAAGAAACGCTCCTATGGGGGACACAGTTCTTCCAGGTCACACAAAGGAGGAAACCACAAAACCATCACTATAACCCTGAGTGAAGGAGAGCCTCCGGTCCAGGAGACAGGCTGGAAGGATCACTCACCATCATCATTATCATTATGACCACCATCAAAAAAAAGCATATATTTTAAAGACACCAGCTGAGGGTATAAGTTCAGAAGGCCACTGTGCCCACTAGGACACCAGGAGCTCAGAGTAAGGAGGACTAAGAGGGGGCTGCCAAGGTCAGAGGCTGACCTGAGGTTATGAGCATGGGAGTCTGAGGGTCCAATCTGACGGTCTCAGTCAGCTGGTGAGGCAACATGACCTTGGATTAGTTCATTTCTGAACCTTGGTTTCCTTATATTAAAAGCTGGGATGTTACTAATGCCTGCTTCACCACACCATGGTGAGGCTTCAGTGAGATTGTGTATAATGGTAAGTATCTAAATACCAGGGTCCACAACAAGTGCAATTCACACTTCCACCATGGTGGTGCCAGGTGAGAGCTCCATAACGGGGCACTGCTGCTGATATTTAAAGCACAGGTGGCCCTCAGTCTTGAAGGATGGGAAAGCACATCCCAAGAGTGGTCTGAGCAAAAGTGCAGAGGCAGGATTCACCTAGCAAAGAACAAACAAGTCCATCATGTTCCATATGGGTAAGTCTTCAGGAGGGGTTAGGGATCTGGCTGGGGTCTCCCAGAGACTCCCAGGCAGAGGAAACCTAGACCTTCCATGTAACAGCTATACCCACTCCCCTGGTCCATGTTGATGCCAGAGGGGCCTAGTTATTCCTTCGAGAGAAGAGAAAAGCAGATTAGGAGGAAGGCTGGGCCCAGCAATAGCTCACTCACTCCTCAGGCTCAGCTCCACCCTGTTCTGCTGAGGAAAGACTTAACAGAGCATAGGGTCCAGTTTGGAAGGCGAACAATCAGGTCAGCAGAGAAAGCCACCCAGAGGGACTTGCAGGATGGTGAGAAAATGGCTGTCAGGGCTGAGGGTGTTGTGGGTACACATGAATCCAGGCTGATACTTCACATACATATCCCTCCCTCCCAGACACAGCTACAGAGAGCTCCACAAGGCTGCATGTTGATGTCACATGTGCACCCAAGCAGTGCAGAGATGCACACACATCTCTGGAGTTTCAGCACTACCTTCAAGGGTAGGAAGGGCCTTCCTGGGCTGCTGTCTTGAGAGGTGTGTTTTATTCAATGAAAAAGGGTGGCGGACTTAGCCAAGGGAGGGGCGTGAGGCTGAAGTCCAGCCCCTACCTCCACTTCCCAAGCTGAGGACCTTAATTTGGGGCTGTGTCCACCAGGGAAAAAAGGCTCCTTTTTCTTTGTGTATAGACATCATTTTTTTTTTTTTTTTTTACCAAGTTACATACTCCTGGGATTGCATCAACTGCCAGGGATAGCTTTTTCTTATTTGCACAAGAGGCCCGATGGGCTAGTGATGGTCCTGCGTCTGCCTAGTTCCTGGCTGAATCCCCACGACCCAGCGTGATGCCTGGCAGGTAGTATTCATTCATCAATAATACTTGATGAATGAACGAAAGGTACATTAGGAGGGCAAACCAAGTGCACACATGGGGCACACACAACACACAAACAGACTTACAACAAGGATCCTCATAGAAGCAGGAACAGAGAAGGAGACTTACAGGCAGAGGGGTGTTGAGTGAGGAAGCATGGGCAGACTTGATTATTCAGAGAAGAGGGGGGCAGCCAGAAATTGGCAATTTGGGGACAGCAGGAGGAGAGGCCCGAGTGGACTATGCTCCCCAAATCCAGGGAGTCACAGGAAACAATCTCTTGTGTGTCATGCTTTATAGTTTAAAGATGACTTGCTTTACATTTGTGAGAACGAGGCCCAGAGGGGAAGAGACAAGCCCAGATCAGTCTCTCACATCTGTGCCCAGTGAGAGCAGACAATTGTTCCAGAGAGGCCTCTGCGTGCCAGGTGTGGAGGATCTTGAACTCCAGGCTAACATTTGCATTGAGGAACAGGGAGCCATGGGTGGCTTTGGGGCCCTGTGGACACCATACCCCCAATTCACAACACAACCCTGGTGTCTCCAGATGCCTAGAGACCAAGGGACCCCATTTCCATGTAACAGGCACCGTAAATCCTAGACAACTCTCTAAGACACAGATGCCCTGTGACTTGGACATATACACAGACACAGATCCACATGAGCCCACATGGAGGGACACACATGCGGAGACTCCCAGAAGTCCAGGCTGTCACACAGAGCCTCCCTGCCATCACAGAGGCCTCTGCCTCACCCCAGAGTGCAAGCAGGCGCTCACGGGCACCCACAGAGGCCCATAGACAGCATAGCCTGGGGTCCTCTGGTTTGGGTGGGTGGGGGAAAAGGGGCAGGCTGACTGTCCTTCTGTCTCAGAGGGGTCCATGGGAGGCTTACGAGGCAGTCTGCAAGCCAGACCCTTGGCCTTGAGCTCCCTTGAGTGAGTCCAGGCCCTTCCCTGCGGCATAGTGAGCCTCAAACAATCCCTTGGGCTGAACTTCAGCTTGTGCTTTGCCAAGTCCTTTCCGCGTCTTGGTATCATCTGAGCCTCAGAGAAGCCCTGGGAGGCAGTAATATTATCTCCCCTGGCTGCAGAGAAGACAGGCTTCAGCCCAACCAAGGTCAAGCGGTGAACCAGCAGGCCTGTATCCCTGAACTAAACTCTCGAGTGCAAGTTCTTTCTCCCAGAGGACTCCACCGGACCCTCTGCTCTCCTGTCTCCCAACCCCTCCTTTGACAAGCCTTACAGAAATGCCGCAAGGATACAGGGCGAAGCTAAGGATTCCCAAAAGAAGGAGCCAGACCCAGGGGCCTCTGCGGGAGCTGAGAAGAGCAGAGAGGACTCAGCTCAGAAACCCCCTAGATCCCTCTATCCCTTCTTTTTATTCCTTCATCCCCACAAAAACCCTAGGACTCGCATGCTTAGGACTGGAGGGAACTGTGGCCACCTGCCCGCCTCAGGCCTTAGCACTTCGGGGTGTCCTACGGGGCAGAAAGCACATTGTTTGTATAAGGTCAGCTGAATTTGATGCTGGCCATACTACAGCAGCCAAGACTGAAGTTTGACATGAAGAAGGACTTTCTGTCTCTGAAGCAGAAATGCAATAATCTGTGGGTCCAAGGAGAAGAGGCAGGAGTCAGGATTCTGAAATTTACGAGGACAGACCAACCAGGTTGGGGTGGGGGTGGAGTGAGGCCTATGGACTGCCATCTGACTCTCAGGCTCTCTAAACCCGTTGATAGGAATGATAATGAGTAGCATTTGCATTGCCCATCTTTGTTTACAAACTACTGTCAGCTATAGCTCATTTTTTTTTTGTCAATTAATGGGTTTATCTGGGAGGAAGACTGGTAGAGAGGATCAAGAGCCTGGAGCAGCTGCCTACAGGCAAATGTAACTCCATCTTGTTCTCACAAGATGAGAGAACATCTTGGCTTGGAGCTGGTCTTGAATTCCTCTGAGCCCCAGTTTTCCTGTTTGTAGAATGGGGATTAAAAAGTAGTACCCACCCCTGCTTGAGGGTTAAAGGAAGATGTTAGCGTGGTGTCTGGCCCTCAAGAGAGTTCAGTACACGTTAGTTATTGGGTCAGGCAACTAGTTGATGGATGCCCTGCCTCCATCTATAAAGTTGACTACAATATTGGTTTCAGTCCTCCCAGAGGCCCTTGGGATGTCGGGGTGGGGTCGGGGGGGTAACCATTACTGTCCCCATTGTATAAGCTAAAGATTCCAAGACTCCAAAAGAGTGATTGCCTGCCCCAATCACATCGCAAAAACCCAGGGCCTTTGCCCAGATCCTCTGGCTCCAAGTCCTGTTTTATTTCCCTGCACTATTTCTTGATCCTGCCGTCCTGTCATACAGTGCCCATGGCAGGCATGGAGTGGGGAATGCCCAGAAGGAGGGTGGGAGGAGCCCAGGGCCCCTTAGCCTTAGAGCTGGGTGCTGCTTAGCAGTTTCTACATTCACACAACACAGAGTCTGGTGAGATATCCTCTGATGCAGATTTAAAAGGAATTAAAACTACAAGCTGATTTATGGTGAGAGAAATCAGAAAGTGGTTGAAAGAGATGGGAATACTGCACAACTTGGATGGTAGTTGCACCCAAATTGTCGAACTGAGATATGCGTTTTATTGCATGTGAATTTATCAGATGATATCAAGTTTTGATACAGGGGCTGTTTGAGTCCAATAGGGGCCCAGCTTGCTGTGCAGATCTCTGTGCGGCAGCCTCGGGGGACGGAGGACAGACCCCTGCCGAAGTAAAGATGTCACCTGCATCTGCTGGCAGAAAGCACACACAAGCACACCTTCACACACACACACAAACCCAGATGTGGGGAAAGTGTTGGGGACAGGGCAGGGGAGTGCTGGACCCTGGAAGCCAGCCTCAAAAGATCTGCTCCAGGCTCCTGTTTGCCCCGCAGCGCTGGGCACCTATGAGGGCGCCAGAAGAATGTGGGGTGGGAGTGGGGCAGAAAAGAACGTGCCCTGAGCTGCAGCTGGAGTGAACTGGCCGTCACTCTAACTTCACTGCCCCCCAGCCATTTTCTGGGCCTCCCCCTCCTGGGAGCCCTGCAGAAACCTGCTGGGCTGAATCGGCTCTCTGTCTAGGACCAGGGCATTCATCCACGAATTGAGAGGCTGGAGCTGAGTCAGAGGACAGGGGGAGCTTCAAGGACGTGAGGGAGAGCACGCTGGTGCTGTCCACGCCTCCCAGCCTGCCCAGGCCCAGCAGCCGTCTAGCCACACAGGCTCCTGGGTGGCTAATATTGCCCTCACCGCAGCCTGCCCACTGTGTGGACAGAGGGAAGGACTCTGGGTCTGTCTGAGGAGGAGCTGGGGCAGGGTCAAATGCTGCAGGCAGGGGTGCGGGAGGGGTTGAACCCTCAGGATTTTAAGACCTGTTCTAGGTATTTAAAAAAATTTGTGAGATGCATCATGGGGAAAAAAAATTGGGGGATCATCTGCTATGCTGGCTTATCCAGACTGTTTATTCATTTATTTATCCAACAAAGTGTTTAACTGGGAGCTTACTATAAGCCCTTGGACTATACACAAAGATGGATAATAGAATCTTCATTTTCAAGGTGTTTATAACCAAACTAAGGGACAGACAGGCAACAACTCACAACAATAAAAGAAAGAAGGAAGTCTAGATGTTATAAGCAACTAGCAACAGAAGCCCACTATAGGGTGTCCATTTGGGCCTAAGGGATTTAGAGAAAGCGGACATGGGAAGGTAGGGCTGAGTAGCAAGGATTGGAGTCACGAAAGCTGAGTGTACCTAGTGAGGGCACCAGAGAGAGCAAAGATGAGAAAGGTTGGAAGGGCACCATGAGATCTCAAATATCTGAACCTCTGAAGATGGTAGGTCTGGGTCTGACTGATGAATGGGGCAGGCCAGACCTCAGGAAGCCCACCGGTCCACCCCACAATGAGGAGAACAGTTCACCTTGGGACCCCCATCTCCCTGCTCTCAGTTGATTGGATCAGGAGGTACCTGCTTCAAGTCCCGTCCACACGATGGTCTGGCAAGAACTCTCTGCCCAAAGAATACTGGGTCTGACCCTTGGGTCAATACTTGGGTCAATAGATCTTTGCCCTGTGCCAGGTGGTGGAGGATGTTAAAGTAGAGAAAGAAAAAGAAAGATTATTAGTTTGTGGTGAGAGTAAAAGGAAGAGGGCAGAGAGGGAAGAGAAAGAGTGCATGTCTTTCTGTGGTGAGCGGAGTGCAAGAGCTGACGCGGTGGCCCAAGTTCTGAGCCCCTAGACTGTACTCCAGCCTCTAAGCCCTGACTGCTGTCCACTGTGGTCTTTCTTGGAGGCTCTTCCTAGCTTTTTCCCAGTCTAGCCACAGGGTTGAGGTCTGCATTGCCATCCTCCCCTGCCTCCCCACACCTGCTGCAGGAGACCACCTGCCCTGTGCACCCAACTCCATAAGGCATCAAGCCCCTTGGCGTGCAGGCTGAGAAGCTAGAGTTCTAGTTTACAGGCAGTGGGGCACATGGAATATATTTTGAGCTGTTTAGGAAGCAGTATGGAGAGTGGGATAGAGCAGGGCAAGGCTGGAGGAGGGAATGGAGGTTGGGAGGCTCTCTCTGGATCCAGGAGAGAGGGTCTGAAACAGGAACTGGGTGGTGGCTGTGGGGTAGGGCACCACGAATGTTCTTCAGAGGCCTTACAGAGCTGAGGCTGATCTGATTTGGTGATAGGTAGATGGGGTTTGGGGGTGAGAGAATACAGTCAAAGACCCCTGGGTATAGAAACATGGGGAGGAACGGGTTTGGGAGAGAGACTGGATAAAGCTGAAGGAGCTTATATGACATTCAGGTGAGCTCAGGGTGGAGATTTGGGTCAGGACACTGAAAACTGGCTGGTGCAACAAGCATCTTTTCAACTACAAAGCATGACCAGCATCTTGGGCGGGATGAGATGAAGCCATAAGCTGAGGGATGCTGTCTAGAACTCTGCCCTTCCTCTTGAGTCTAGATAAGGAATTTCCTGAAGGGTAGAGGCACCAAGACATCCAAATGTGATTGAGAAGACCCCATACAAAAGTGGGCAACAGGCTTGAACAGGAACTTCACACAAGAGGACATCCCAGCCAGCAATAAACACATATAAAATGTGCTCACCAGACTCATCTCCAACATTTATGGGGCCCAGAGCCTCTAAGTCTAGTGTCAGCCTAGTTAATGTAAATCTCAATATTTCAGGTATAAATTGAGGCAGCACACTATTAAGTGAAATCTATTTCATCCTCCTAACCCCACACATGCACATTCACAGTGATCTGGAAGGCCAGGTTCAAATGGACAACTTTCAGATTCCTGGGAGTTCAGGCCAGGTGGTGATTCTGGCAGATGAGGCCCCAGTCCTGGGCCCCCAGTGCACTCTCATCGTTTTCCCACTCCTAGCAACGTCTTGCATTGCAGAGGACCTCACACTTGTGTGGGTACACTCTGGCTTATATGTCCACAATCCACCACAGCCAGCAAACTTCTGCCCTGTGACCAGCCTTGAGACTAGAGATCATATCCACCCCTGGGATAGTACCCCCACCCCCCAAAAAGAAGAGCCTGGGAAAGTTGCCAGTTTAGACTCTGGAATCTGTTCTGGGGACACTGGGGTAAGAAATTCCAGAGTCCCAAGTACCAGCTACATCCTTAACCTCTATGAGCCTCAGTTCGGTCATTATAAAGACTCAATAAAACCTCCTCTCCTAGGTCGTTATGAGGTAAGAACATTATGTAACTCTAAATCCTCATTCAAATGTTAGTCCAATAAATTTAACGGTGCTAGGCTGGGCACTAACCAGACAGCTTGGCCCAGCTGGGAGGTGTCACCCAGCATGGTGACCAACTCAGCAGGCCTGGGTTCCAGCCGAACCCCTCCTGCAGCCCCTGAGGAAGGGCAGGAGGCAGCTGACCAGCACCCGCCACAGCCTGAGGGCCGGATGGTGCCCCCAACCCCCCTCAGGCCTTAGACTGATGCACGGCCTTGGCTGGGAGGCCTGACTGGGCTTGGAGCGCTGGCACCGGCCCTTAGCTGGGTAACAGGATTCTGGCCCCCGCAGTGTATCTGCCAACTGGGCTGGCTTACAGCTTGGGTTGGGTGGTGTGTATGTGCCAGAAGCGGGGAGACCTATTTTTGCTCCAGCCACAGGCCAGTGGGCCGAAAAAAAGGTTAAATTAAGATGACTGGTTTTTTTTTCTTCCTTAATGTCTGAAGAGTGCAACTCACCTACTTTTTAACAGAAGTGATTACAGAACCTCCTCAGGGAGAACAAGGAATCCTGAATGTGTGTAGGTCTGCATGAGGCAGGCAAAACAGGAGACAAGGTAAAAGGGTTGGGGATAGAAAGAGAAGCAGGCAGGGGAAGGGGAGGGAGAAGGATGGCGTGGGGTAAGTGGGGAGCGAAGCAGGAAGAGAAAGCCAGGACAGACAGATAGACAGAGACAGAAGGAAAGAGGCAGAGATGAAGAAAGATGCTGGGGAGAGGAAGGAAAGAATCAGTGGGTCTGAGGAGCACATTGAAGGAGGTCATGAGGTGATGTGTATTCAGATGCAACATCATCCTGGCTAAGCACTGTTCTAGCTCCTCAGTTACTCCTCTCTGCAACCCCACAAAGGGTCCCTTCTCAGTGAATGAACCCAAGCAGCCCATCACAGAGGAAGCTATTCTCTATCATCCCAGATACATCTCAGGCCAAGAGCAGACACTCTTCTCTAATATCCCTGTCATTTCATGAACAAAGGCTGGAAGAATGTTAACCTGGGGAAGACCCTGGTAAACAGCGCCCAGCCCACCTTAAGACATTTAGACCAGGAGAGGTATCTCCTTCCCAAGAACTTTCCAAAACAGCCAGGGTCCCCGGTCCAGCCAGGTCAGACCTGACACCAAGGCCCAGTGGGCAGCTGCTTCCCGAGATGAGATTTGAGAATGCCAGGGAGAGAGTCCTACCCCAGAGAAATTCCTTTGCTGCCAGTGAGGGCTTTGACCCTGACCTCCAGGTAACAGCCCCTAATGGAGCCAGAACCCGGAAGTCTAGCTGTGGGGTACCCGGCAAAGTTTTCCAAGTTCCAATTTCCCATCCTAACTAGGGGTAATGTTCCTTCTTGCCCACTTCCCAGCATTGCTGTGAAAACTCAGCTGTGAATGGATGTACAAGACCATAGCCTGGAGTTTGAATTTGATTCTGCCACGAACCAGCCAGGTGATTCCGTTCTCTCACCAATAATAAGAGGGGAAACAGGGCTGTTATGCCAATGAGGAAAAGTAATTTGTAATGATCTTGCATGACTTGGTGGCCAATAAGAAGTCCTCAGTACTTCCCCTAATGTAAGCTCTGAAGCTAAAACATTGTTGTGATCCTTTGTGTGTAGGTACTCATACCACCCTCTGGAACCCCAGTGCATGTACTCCTGAGAGGGAAACACACCTAACCCATGGTCAGTATCTTTTCACAAATATTTTCCCATAGGATGGGCAAGGTGAGAGCAAGCTTCTGATTTGTTGGGGGGGTGGGGTGGGCAGTGGGGAGAATGAAAATAATCATAAAATATCAACTTGGTAGTGATTATCAGTATTGACTGGTAAATTAATTGTGTTATCCAAAAGCCCAACAAACTCTAACTAGTATAAACAGGATATTGAATTCTTTAATGATTGTATGACTATTTTGAGCATACACATAATCTCTGGTTTTACACCCACAGCATTTCAGAATTCTGTAAACTGTGAGGTATTCAATGTGGCGGAAATTTGTACTATAACAGCACAGGAAAGATTTGGGAAAGATTGGCGAGAAATTGGTCCAAGGTTGGTCATTGCCTGGGTTCAACCAGGCAACGGGTCAACTGTTCAATTGACAGACTTGTGTTCACTGCGGCTTCCCAGGTGGCGTTAGTGGTAAAGAACCCACCTGCCAATGCAGGAGATGTAAGAGATGTGGGCTTGATCCCTGGGTCAGGAAGATCCCCTGGAGGAGGGCACAGCAACCCACTCCAGTATTCTTGTCTGGAGAATCCAATGGACAGAAGAGCCTGGTGGGCTACAGCCCATAGGGTGGCAAAGAGTGGGATATGACTGAAGCGACTTTGCACACGCACATGTTAAGATTCAAACCAAATATCACCTTTTCAGTGATGCCTTCCCAATCAGAGACAGCTGTACCATCACTCCTCATCTACAAGCATTCTATTGCATTTCTCACATTTGATTGCAACTATTAGCTGCATCCTCTACCAAACTCTGAATTCTTTGAGAGCAAGAATTGCATCACATTCAACTTTGGATCACCAGCCCCTGGCATGTTACCCAGTCCAGAAAGGCATTCAAGGTTTATTGAGTAAATACCCAGGCTTGCCTCCTTTCTGAGAAAACCAGAGAACAGAAATACTAAACTTCCTTCTCATTATCAAAATAAAAGCCCTTTCACTTTTGTAGACTTTACAGACTATGAGTTATACACTGATCACTTCATTTACTCCTCAAAATAATCCCATGCAGTAGATAGGAAAGGTACCATGCCCCTTGTGACTGCTGAGGAAAAGAACTAAGAAAGGCAAAAGGATTTACTCAAGGTCATCCAACTAGTGAGGAGCTGAGCCAGGACTGGCGCCCAGGTCTCCTGAATTCTAGTCCAGGATAAATCTGCTGAGGTCTCATTGGGTCAGGGAAATCCAGGCCAGCTGGGGAAAGAAATGGGGGATATTAATTTCTAGGGCTTTTAAAATTGTTGTTGTTAAGGATTATATACTTTTTAAAAAGAAAGCTCGTTTTAAAAAAAAGCCTAATAGGTACAACATGCATAACATCTAAAAGCACATGAGAAGGTTACAGGAATTAATTTTTTTAAGTTCAAGTGTATCCTATTTAATCATTATTAAGTTGATGAATGAGAACAACAAAGCTGTTGTAAATCACAGAAAAATGTAAAGTCAAGATTAGACATGACCTCTGCAGGCCATTGAGCCTCATTATCAAACAAATTCTGTGTTTTGTTTTGAATCACAATCATTGTTTAATTTGATAGTTTACATTAGGGAAAGTAGCTAAGTACTTTCTAATGACTATCAAGTAGGTGCCAGATCATTACAAACATTACTTCTCTCCGTTTGTCATACAATAGACTCACATTATAAATATTCTTAGAAACTTTTATTATATTAAGGTATCCTGCCCTCTTTGGTATGAACACAGACAGAGCAGTCTCTCTTTTTAATGGTGCAGAGTATTGCGTGTGCTTATATAGACTGCATGTTTATGACCCTCCAAAAATTCACATGTTGAGACCTAATCCCCAATGTGATGATATTTGGACGTGGGGCCTTTGTGAGGTGATCAGGTAATGAGGGTGGAAACTTGAATGGGACAAATGTCTTTGTGAAAGAGACCCCCAGAGAGGTCCCTTGTCCCTTCTACTATGTGAAGACCCAGAGAGAAGACAGCTGTCTAGGAACCAGGAAGCAGGCTCTCACCAGACTCAAAATCTGCCAGTGCCTTGATTTTGGACAGCTCAGTCTTCAACTTGTTAAAATAAATTTGTTTCTCATAAACCAATCTATGGTATTCTCTTAGGCAGCTCAAATAGGCTAAGACACCATGAGAAGGATATATCATTATTTGTCATACTAGTTCTATTCTGAGAGACATTTGCAAGATTTCCAATGAAGACTTCTGAATATAGAATGTGTACTTGCATTCATACATGAAGAATAAACTACTAGGAGAGGAGATGCTCAAAGAGTGGGTGCATTGTACATTTTTATAGATATTTCCAAGTTGGCCTTCAACAAAGTCTGCCCCAATTTGCCTTCCCACCTACTGCTAATCTGTCCCCACCTTCACCAATGATTAGTATATTTTTGAAAATTCTGTACTAATATGCTGCAAAAATAAGCATGGCATTGCTTTAATTTGCATTTATTTAAATTATGGATGGGATAAACCATTTCTTCATGTATTTGTTGAGGGTTACATTTCTTTCTTCTGCATTGTCTATTCCTACTCTTTGTCTGTTTTCCTTTCTTGGTTTTATCTTTTCTCCCTTTTATATTTATGAATCTCTTTGAATATTAAGGGTGTTTACACCCATCCTGTCAACCAAGACTCCTATATCTAACAAAACTGACCTTCAAAAATGAAGGAGAAATCAAGACATTCCTAGATAAACAAAAGCTAAGGAAGTTCAGTGACAATCTTAGAGACCATCTTGCAAGAAATATCTATATCAAATTCTGGCACAAGACGGATACAACTTGGGCAGTGGCTGAATTCAGTAACCACTGGGTCAGTGGATAGACGGGGCATGCCAGCTGTCTCCTGTCACTGACTTCAGGGAGTCATGCTGTCGGCAGATGGAGGAATGCACCTATGGTGGCTTCTATAACTTCATGCACTGCAATCCATCCCCTGGAACCTTTTGCAACAGTTTCAAGGGTAGGGACCCATGCACAGGTGCCTCAGGACTAGTCTTCCAAGACTTCTCTTATCTTAAGGTCCTTATATCCAGAGGTGAATCTAATCCTATGCCCCAATAACAGTGTCTTAAACCTATTGTGCCCTAAGACTAGTCCTAAGATCCAACTCAAGACCAGCAACTAAGGCCAAATTTTAAAGAAACCCTTTTTAGGTTTTCTCTCTCTTTATTGATATTTCCATTTTGCTCATACATTGTTTTCTTGACTTTCTTCAAATATTCCTTCAGTTCCTTAGGTATCTTTAAGTTGGTTGTTTTAAAGTCTTTGTCTAGTAGATCTGCCTTCAAGACTTCTTCAGGTATGGTGTCTGTTGATGTAACGTTTTCCCTTTGAACAGGCTACATTTTTCTGTTTCTTTGTATGCCTTGTGCTTTAGTTGTTGTTGCTGAAAATTGGACATTTGAATCTAATAATGTGATAAGTCTGGAAATCAGATTCTCTCTCTTCCCTAGAGTTTGCTGTTTATTATTATTATTGTTTATTTGTTTAACTATCAAAGGCTGCCTGTGTGCCAGGGATCTGCCTGAGGTCTCAGCTTAAAGTCCTTTCAGTTCTCTTTTGAGCCTTCACCTTCATCTGAGCATGTGTGGTCACTGTCTAACTTTCCCCATTTACAAAGTTGCTTTTTTAATATAATAGCCTTCAATATCTCTGGCTTACAAAAGGGGAAAAGAGAAAAATGGAAAGGAGGTAAAAGAATACATCAGCCCTTTAAATTTTTTGGAAGTCACTTCAGTAGGCGGAAGAGGGACTTGCAACTTATGGGGGAGATGCAGCAACTGTGGTTGGCAGCCTCTTCATCTGTACGTCTATGATCAGAAGCAGCAGCCAACTGTGGGACACAGAACTGGTATACTTGGAGGTTGGGGTCTTTTTCTCACTCTGGTTCTCACAAACTCTATGTAGGCCTCTCCTGGAATATGTGGTCTGCTGCCTGCCTTAGGGCTGAGGGTGGGGGATAGGTCACTGCACCAGCCTTAAGACTTGAACTTGACTGAAATTAACAACAATGTATGCATGCTGTGATAAGTTACTTCAGTTGTGTTCAACTCTGTGTGACCCTATGGACCATAGCCCACCAGGCTCCTCTGTCCATGGGATTCTCCAGGCAAGAGTACTGGAGTGGGTTGCCATACACTACTACAGGGGATCTTCCAAGCCTAGAGATAACAGCAATTTAATGTTCAACCTTTTCCTGGAAGTTGCATGCCTTCAATAGACTCCAGAGTTCCAAAATAGTTACGTTAGGCAGATTCTGCCTGTGCAATTATTGTCCAGGTGGGGAGACAGATTCCTGGTGCTCCCTACTCTGCCATCTTCTCAGAATCCTTTCTATTTAGTTTTATTTTGACTAAATTTACATGAACATATTTGGAAGATTACACTAGTTATACAAAATTTATTATGAAAATTAGCACCTATACCCCATACTTTTCACAAATTGCTGCTCCCCAGAGGCAACTAGTTTCAAACAAATTTAGTTGATTCATTTGGTATTTACTCCCACATTTCTAATACTGCTGTTTATTGATTTTCCAGTTCTAGGTATTACCTATTGATTTCCCACTATAGAAGATGAGGATTTAGCTCTTTTTAAAAAAAAAAAATCCCTGGCCTGTCCCATCACACTTTCCATTCTTTTCTCCTCACAATATAGTTACATCATAATTTGGTTAGATCACTATTTGGTGTTTACATTCTCTGTGACTTTTAAATGCCAATTCCAATTGAGACATATAGTAAACTTTGATTGCTTTACCTTTCCTTACATAGCATTTTGTTTTCTCTGGAATGAATACCTCTTTTATTTTCCTATTATTTTACTTTTTTATAAACTCAACTTCAAACTCTCTCCCAGCTGTGTAAATCTCTTATTACTGTGTTCAAACACATTTTGAGGTCTACAGACTTAATATTTTCATGGAATAATATTCTAAGTTTTCTGATGTGTTCAAGTCAGAAGTTCTCTTTGCCCTCTGGACTTGGCACATAGCTGTTGTTCTTGGAATTCCTTTCTCCATCATTTTGGGGATTTCCTTCTCCTCTTCCTTGTATTGAATCCCTTGTTTCCTGGATCTTCTGTTTTCCCAAAGTTTCTGAGAAAGGGTGTGTGGGAGACAATCTTTTAAGCTTGGATATCTAAAAATGTCTCTGTTCTATACAAAAACTTGATTGATGGTTTGTCTTGGATATAAAATTCTATGTTTAAAATATTTTAATAGAATTTTAAAACATGATATTATGATTTGTCTAACAAACTTGAGTTTGTGGATTTTGAAGTCATTATGTTTCTAAATGTTTCTATGTGACATATTTTTTTCTTCCTTTCCAGAATCTTGTGAGATTTTCTCTCTGATGTTGTGGTTGGAAATTTCATGACATGAATTGAAGAGGGTCTCTTTTAATCCAATGTGTTACAAACTTGAAGAGCCCTTTAATCTAGAATCTCATGAGTTTCTCATCTTTGGAATTTTCTTCTATTATTTATTTGAATTTTTTTTTTTTTTTTTTGCCCTTTCTCATTGATCATCATCTCTTGGTATTCATGCTCTTGTGTAGTCCCTCCAAAATTGAAAAGGATGACATGTGTGACCTGCTGGATGTTATAGAAGTGATGATAGATGATACCCAGAGTCAATCATGAAAGATGCTTTCCTCGATATCTTGGGTCACTTGCTTAGTGAAAACCAGCTGTCATCTCAAGAAGAGACTCAAGCTACCATATGGAGAGGCTCACATAGTGAGGAACTTTAATGTTCAACCAACAAAGATCACAAGCTTACTTATCCATCCTATCAGGGAGACACCTTGGAAGCAGATTCTCCAGCTATAGTCAAACCTTATGAAAACCACAACCCTGGGCAACATTTAGCTGAACTTCATGAGAAACCCAGAGTTAGAACCATTCAGTTCCTGAACTCATGGCCATATAAACTAGGCAGTTCTCATTCATGAGGTAAAGTCTGAAAATTCTCCATATTGGATATTTACTCTTTCACTTGTTCAGAATTTCCTCTTCTGATGAAAGAAAGATTCTCTGGGGAATCATCTATCGGGGTTAGAGGCCTTTCCCCCTCCCCTGACCCCAGCTCAAAAGATGAGTCAGATCTGATCAATGAGACTCATGGCCAGGACTTTGCTAGAACTATTGCATAGTGAATGATGACTCAACCCACAGAAGGTTAAAGCTTGGAGTTGCTGGTATTCACCCCAAACTGTGGAGAGAGCCTGCTTGAAAATGAAGTCAATAGAACAAAGAAGATTCAGTAGAGGGGCAGTGTCTTACTGAACTACAGGAGGTGTGGAATCTCGCGTTGTATTTGTTGTTGTTGCTGCTCAGTCTCTAAGTTGTGTCTAAATCTTTTGCATACTAATGTTACATCAGCTCTCTCCCAGGTACCTGAACCAATATGCTTATTTTTGTTTAAAAGAAACAGATAGAAAGAGATCTGTGTCTCTTCAGTGCTGTATCTGCCTCTTTCCTGCCTCATTCAAGTGTTTTTTTTAAAATCATAACTGATGTTTATTTTTAACAAGTATTTTTCTGCATCTATCAAAATTATGTTTGGCTTATAATTATTAATATTATGAATTGTATTGATTGATTCTGTAATGTTAGTTCTCAACCATGGACAACTTTACAGGGCATATTTGGCGATGTCTGGAGTCATTTTTACTTGTCGGAAATGCGGGTGGTGCTGCTGCTGCTAGTATGTAGTAGTGACTATAGGCCAACGATGCTGCTAGCGGGGAACAGGTTGGCTCCCCACAACGAAGGCTTACCCAGCTTCAAATGGCAATAGTGCCCAGGTTGAGAAACTCTGTTAAATTGATCTCACATTACCAGCATAATCCGAATTGCTTGATATTTTATTTGATACATGTTTTATTATATGTGCTATGTGCTAAGTCCCTTTGGTCATGTCCGATTCTGCGACCCCATCACGCTCCTCTGTCCATGGGATTCTTCAGGCAAGAATACTGGAGTGGGTTGCCATTTCCTATGACAGGGGAATCTTCCCAATCCAGGGATCAAATCCATGTCTCTTACATCTCCTGTATTGGCAGGCTGCTTCTTTACCACTAGCGCCACCTTGGAAGCCTTTGTAACGTCTACAGAGTATGTAATGATGTGCCCTTTTTAATTTATAATATTTGTTATGTATGCTTTTTTAATTTTCCTCTTGACTGGCCTAGCTAGAGGTTTACTAGCTTTATTAGTCTTTCCAAAGAACCACTTTTAAGTTTTTAATTCTTCTCTTTTGCATGTTTGTTTTCTATTTCATTAATTCCTGCTCTGATTCCCTGGTGGCTCACTGGTAAAGAAGCTGCCTGCCCATGCAAGAGATGTGAGTTTGATCCCTGGGTTGGTAAGATCCCCGGGAGAAGGAGATGGCAGTATTCTTGTCTGGGAAATCCCATGGAGGAGCCTGGCGGGCTACAGTCCATGGAGTCACAAAAGAGTCAGTCACGACTTAGCGACTACACAACAACTGATATTATTCTTTCTCTCTTTTACATTTATTGTGTTATTTTATGATATTCCCCCCCTAACTTCTTGAGATAGTTTATTTCTGTTGTCTGTTGTTTCTGTAAGTTTTCACTCACTTGTTTCCTTGTACACCTGCTTATTTTTTTTTCACCTGATTATTTTTTATCAAACACTGGTAGATCACATGTAAAAATTATTTTGAGGAATAGTTTTACTCCTAGAATAATGCTCCTCTCCTCTACAAGGGATCTTTGCTTGTTGCTCCTGTCAAGGACCACCTTAATCCAAGTTAAAACCTGAGATACCCTATCCTCCAGACGATGGGAAGGAGGTTGCAACTTGGTGCCAGAGCTGATTTATTTCTGGTTTATTCCACTCTGAAGACATAGTGAGCATTGCTTTAACCAGAGCATCTGATAACTTCTGATAAGCTCTTGGCTCTGAATTTTGTCCCCTTCTCCTGACTCCATGAGGCAACTAGGAGTTTGGGCTGTCTCTATAGCTATTTACCCAAGTATATTATCTCAAGGCAAACACGGCTTAAAGTAGCTTGTCTTAACTCTCTGGGTTGTCCTTGTCTCCCAACAATTCTTTAGTATTTGTCAAATTCTTTGATGTTTCTAAGATAGTTTTTTCAAAAACATTATCTTGCTTCTTCAGCTGTTCTCAGCAGGAGGGTAGATTGGAGACACCTACTCCATTATCAGAGGGGAATTCTCATTATGTAACTCTTATACCTTTTGACTTTTAAGCTTTATAAATGCTTCAGCTACACAAAAAACTTTTAAAAATAGAGATCGCCACTTCTGGTTTCCTATTCTGCATGTAAGGAGCTTGGAAATTGTCACTGAATCCACAACAAATAAAAAGCTGAACAAACTGAAAAACCAATTATTGGATCCATAAGAGAGATGAGGACACAGGGGAAACCACTGCCAACCAATTAGAGGGATGGACAGGTGAATACAGTGAATCTCTGCTGACCGGAATAAAGACTCAAGAATAGAAACCCAACACTGTGAGACCCAACACTGGAGTAGGAAAACTGTAACCAACAAATTGTTGGAGGCTCTGCAGACAGATTTGAGGGTTAAAAAGTCCAGGGGGACTCAGTCATGCGATGGTCTCACGCTTTTGTAAATTTTACCTCTAAAAGTTCAACCAGGTTTTCACTGTAAATAACAGAGAAAAATGTAAAGCTTTTAAAGAAACTCTGATTTACATAATGGAAGTACACTGAAGAAGGGATAAGTGAAAGTAAAATTTTAAAAAGCTTCTCTATTTTTATTCTTAACTAAACTAACAGATAACACTTTTTTAAAAATAAAAGCAATTATATATATACATATGGGTAATATTGAACCAGTGGTGCTGGAGAAGACTCTTGAGAGTCCCTTAGACTGCAAGGAGATCAAACCAACCAATCTTAAAGGAAATCAACTCTGAATAT
The DNA here is from genome assembly GCF_033118175.1 of Dama dama. Lineage (NCBI taxonomy): Eukaryota > Metazoa > Chordata > Mammalia > Artiodactyla > Cervidae > Dama > Dama dama. The sequence continues at coordinate 75,256,343 of NC_083691.1, forward strand.
TCATTGGAAGGACTGATGCTGAAGTTGAAGCTCCGGTACTCTGGCCGCCTGATGCGAAGAGCCAACTCATTAGAAAAGACTCTGATGCTGGGAAAGATTGAGGGCAGGAGGAGAAGGTGATGACAGAGGATGAGATGGTTGGATGGCATCACCGACTCAATGGACATGAGTTTGAGCATCTGGGAGATGGTGGACAGGTAAGCCTGGCATGCTGCAGTCCATGGGCTTGCAAAGAGTTGGACACCACTGAGCGACTAAACAACAACAACAAATGTATAATATCCTGAGGTAGGGCCTGGGGACACACTCCAGTATTCCTGCCTGGAGAATCCCATGGACAGAGGAGCCTGGTGGGCTATGGTCCAGAGGGTCGCAAAGAGTCAGACACAACTGAAGTGACTTAGCATGCACGTATAATATATATATTAATATATGAAATGAATAACAGCAATGATACAAGGGATAGGGAGGAAGAAATAGGACTACTTTGCTAAAATATGGTTCTCATATTACTTCTGGAGCATATAGTGTTATTTAAAAGGTGGACAATTATTTAAATGTATTAATATAATGCAAACTCTAGGGTAACCAGTAAAAGCACACATACGCAAAAGGGCATGGTAGAAAGGGAGAGAAAATAAAATAATATAAAATTCTCAATTATAAGCACAAAAGGTAGAAAATGAATAGCAGACAAAAACGGGAACAAAGACAACAAATAGAAAATAGTAACAAATACGATAGCTATTAAGCCAACTATATCAGTATTCACTTTGAACATTAATGATATAAATGCATCAATTAAAACAGATTGTCAGAGTGGATCAAAACAATATGAACCAACTCTGTGTTGTCCAAAGGAAATCCATTTAAAAATACAGTGATACATATAGATTAATAATAAATGAATGGAGAAAAATATACTATGCTAATACTAATCAGAAGCAAGCAGGAGTAGCTGTATTAAGTTCAGACAGAGCACACATCAAAGCATGAAAAGTTATCAGGGATAAGGAAGTGCATTACATAATGATAAAGTGGTCAGCTCTCTAAGAAAACATAAATAACAATCCTTATTATGTATGCATCTAAAAACAGAGCAACAAATGATGTAAGGCAAAAATTAATAGAATGGAAAAGGGAAATGGGGGACTCCACTATTGTAGTTGAAGATTTTGACATCCCTCTATCAGAAATGGACAGAACCAGCAGGCAGAAAATCAGTAAGAATGTAATTAAATCTCAACAACACCATCAATTAACTGGGTGTTAATTGACGTCTATAGAGTACTTTATCCAACAATAGAATGTCCAATCTTCTCAAGCTCACACGGAACATTCACTAAAGTGGATCATGTTCTGCAACATAAAGCACAACTTAACAAATTGAAAGGCATTTTTTATGGCTCAGCAACAACCTTTCAGAATTTGCCTGCAATACAGGAGACCTGGGTTCAATTCCTGGGTCTGGAAGAACCCCTGGAGAAGGAAATGGGAACCCACTCCAGTAATCTTGCCTGGAGAATCCCCATGGACAGAGGAGCCTGGCAGGCTACAGTCCATGGGGTCACAAGAGTTGGACACGACTTAGCAACTAAACTGTCACCACCAAATTGAAAGGAACAGAAATCATGTAATGTCTATTCTCACACCACAATGGAATTAAACTAGAAATCAACAACAGAAAGAAAACTGGAAAATCCCCACATACATAGAGATTAAACAACACACCTTTAAATAACACAGGAGTGAAAGAAGAAATCTCAAGGGAAATTTTATAATATTTTCAACTCAAAGAAAATAAAAACCCAGATATCAAAATTTGTGATGCAGTGAAAACATTGCTTTGAGGGAAATTTATAGTACTGAATGCACATATTAGAAAGATTAGAAAATACTAAAATTTGAAAACTTGAATACATTTCTAAAACAATATCAATGGTAATAATTGATTCATGAAGAACATTTTAAAAATAAATAAATACTGAAGAATTGATGCTTTTGAACTGTGGTGTTGAAGACTCTTGAGAGTCGCTTGGACTGCAAGGAGATCCAACCAGTCCATCCTAAAGGAGATCAGTCCTGGGTGTTCATTGGAAGGACTAATGTTGAAACTCCAATACTTTGGCCACCTGATGCAAAGAGCTGACTCATTTGAAAAGACCCTGATGCTGGGAGGGATTGGGGGCAGGAGGAGAAGGGACGACAGAGGATGAAATGGCAGGATGGCATCACCGACTCGATGGACATGAGTTTGAGTAAACTCCTGGAGTTGGTGATGGACAGGGAGGCCTGGCGTGCTGCAATTCATGGGGTCGCAAGGAGTCAGACACGACTGAGTGACCAAACTGAACTGAACTGTACTGAATAATGAACAATGTTTAGCATCTTTTCATGTGTTTATTAGCCATCTGTACGTCTTCTTTGGAGAAATATCTGTTTCGGTCTTTTCCCCACTTTTTGATTGGGTGGTTTGTTTTTCTGGTATTGAGTTGTATGAGCTGCTTGTATATTTTGGAAATTAATCCTTTGTCAGTTTTTTCTTTTTTTTTTTTGAGATACAACAAAGATTTATTTCTTTTTTTCTGTTTTTTCTTTTTTATTAGTTGGAGGCTAATTACTTCACAACATTTCAGTGGGTTTTGTCATACATTGATATGAATCAGCCATAGAGTTACACGTATTCCCCATCCCGATCCCCCTCCCACCTCCATCCATACATGACCACTGGAAAAACCATAGCCTTGACTAGACGGATCTTTGTTGGCAAAGTAATGTCTCTGCTTTTTATGTTCAGTTCAGTCGCTCAGTCGTGTCCAACTCTTTGCAATCCTATGAATCGCAGCACGCCAGGCCTCCCTGTCCATCACAAACTCCCGGAGTTACTCAAACTCATGCCCATCGAGTCAGTGATGCCATCCAGCAATCTCATCCTTTGTCGTCCCCTTCTCCTCCTGCCTTTTTATATTAGAGACTTGCAAATCAAAACTACAATGAGATACCTCACACCGGTCAGAATGACCATCATCAAAAAGTCTACAAACAGAGAATGCTGGAGAGGGTGTGGAGCAAAGGGAATGCTCTTGCACTGTTGGTGGGAATGTAAATTGATACAGCCACTATAAAGACAGTTTGGAGATTCCTTAAAAAACTAGGAATAAAACCCCAGCAATCCCACTCCTAAGCATATACCACAAAGAAACCAAAATTTTAAAAGACACATGTATCCCATTGTTCATCGCAGCACTATTTACAATAGCTAGAATATGGAAGCAACCTAGATGTCCATTGACAGATGAATGGTTAAAGAAGTTGTTTTACATATACACAATGGAATATTACTCAGCCATAAGAAGGAACACATCTGAGTCAATTCTCTTGAGGTGGATGAACCTAGAATCTATTATACAGAGTGAAGTAAGCCAGAAAGAGAAGATAACTCTCTTATTCTAATGCATACATATGGAATCTAGAAAAATGGAACTGAAGAATTTATTTACAGAGCAGCAATGGAGAAACAGACATAGAGAATAGACTTATGGACATGGGGAAAGGGGAGGAGAGTAACATGGAAACTTACATTACCATATGTAAAGTAAAGAGCCAATGGGAATTTGCTGTACGGCTCAGGAAACTCAAACAGGGCTCTGTGTCAACCTAGAGGGGTGGAAGTGGAGGGAGATGGGAGGGAGATTCAAAAGGGAGGGATATATGTATACCTATGGCTGATTCATGTTGAGGTTTGACAGAAAAACAGCAAAATTCTGTAAAGCAATTATCCTTCAATACAAAATTAATTAATTAAAAAAGATCTGGAAAACCATAAAAAAATAAATAAATAAATAAACCAATGAGACTAAAAGAAGGTAAATCAGTAACCAAAGCCTCCTTCTCTCAAAAGATACCAGCCCAAGGTGGCTTTATAAGGAAGCTTTGTTGCAAAGAAAAGAAAACATACAACTTGTCTCAGACAACAGAAAGAAAAGAAAAACTACCCAATCTATTTTACCAGGTGCATTAGTCAGATTTTGCTGTGATAGTGCTGTGCAACAAATCACTCAAATCCCAGTGAGTTACAGTTATTTCTTACTCATTTGTCTGTGGTTACTATACACCATAGTTGTATCAGTCTATGTACTATATCAGTACTATATCAGAACTATCAGATATAGTTCTATCAGTCAATATAGGAAACATGTAAGTTCAACACTCACTCCTGGGAAAACAAACAAACAAACCAGAGCTCATAACAAACAGCTGTTAGAAAGTAATATGAATAGAGACAACTTTCAAAAACCTATGGCAATCATTATATTTAATATGGAAGCTATAGACTTGTTGTTAAACCAGGAACAAATCCAGACTGTCCCCAAAATGAATTCTATACAAACTGGCCTAGTTGTCTTTACCACGGTGGATTTGAAGGTGGGAAGATAAGAGATTCTGTGACTGAAGGCTTTTACTTTCTCCATGGAGCATAAGGCAAAGTAAGTGGTGGAATGGGAAGAAGTTGTCAGGGGCTTGGTGAGAGGGGAAGGTAATTAATCATTTTCTAGAGTGAGAGAGCAAAGCATCCAAAGATTTCCAGGAAGAGTTAAATGTCTACTATGTTTGCGGTCATGAAATAAAGAGAAACCTGTGAAGTCTTCCCCGGCGGCTCAGACAGTAAAGAATCCATGTGCAACGCAGGAGACCCAGGTTGTTGGGAAGATCCTCTGGAGAAGGAAAGATCCCCTAGAGAAAGGAATGACTACCCACTCCAGTATTTTTGCCTGGAGAATTCCATGGACAGAGGGGCCTGATGGACTACAGTCCACGGGGTCACAAAGAGTCAGACATGACTGAGCAACTAACACTTTCACTTTTTCTGTGAGAGTCTGTGATTTTTCTCAACCAATTTTTAGCTGCCCAGGGGTAAGCTCAGTGACACTGTTGAATTTAACCAAGTTTGGGATTTTGCCAGACAAGAATCTAAGCCAGGTAGAGAGAAATGTGAAGACAACAGAGAAATGATAATGGAGAAATGATGGGTTCAGTGGATTGGAAGTCAAAGACTCCTTGAGGGAGTATAAAAGTAGGTGGACTTAGGGCTAGAAGGTTGTGGTGAGGGTGTGAGGCTTGTTTGTAGTTGAGCTTCAGAAGTGCTGTAGTTAATCTCTGTGCTGGTGTTGAACAGGAATGGGGTGACAACAACGGTGGGGGTAGTGGCTGAGCTGGAGTAGAAGCAAGCTGGAGTTGGAAGCAAGGGGGACAGGGAATGGGGAGGTCAGCATGTGAGATGTGGTGGCCACATGGATGTTAAAACCTCTTAGAATGAGGGCCAGGAATGAGAAACAGCCAGAAACAAGAATCGTCAGTGAATGCAGGGAAGAGCTGGGAGGTCTGCAGAAGGACAATGGTGGCAGACGATATGTTAAGATGAATTCACTGTCAGAGAAGCTGGGATTTTGCAGGAAGGAATAAAAAGGCTTGGGAATGTCAGTGGAGGGCAAGGAAAACACCTCCCCCCCATTCTAGACTGGAGGAGACCTGCGTCCACCTGAGAGGGCTGCAGGCGACAGGCAGCAATCTGGGAAGGGCTGAAGGTACAGAGGTTGAAAGCACAGTGGAGATTTCTAAAGGTGGGGTTAAGGTGGTGGAGGTCCAATGGGTAGGCTTCAGAAGGAAGGATTAGCAGAGGACTGGATGAAACTGGACCCAGTTGTAAATAAAGCAGGAAGATTTGAGGACTCTGGTGATGGCTGAGATAAGCAGGGATTAGTCTTAGGAAGGACTCGGAGAAAAGAAAGCATTTTATTTTTTAAAATAGTTTTAGTATGGAGAAGGGATAGGCTACCTACTCCAGTATTCTTGGGCTTCCCTTGTGGCTCAGCTGGTAAAGAATCCACCTGCAATGTGGGAGACCTGGGTTTGATCCCTGGGTTGGGAAGATCCCCTGGAGAAGGGAAAGGCTACCCATTCCAGTATCCTGGCCTGGAGAATTCCATGGACTGTAGAGTCCATGGGGTTGCAAAGAGTCAGACACAACTGAGTGACTTTCACTTTCAGTATACCTTTTAATTAATTTATTTAGTTTGCCTGGCCACACCATGTGGCATGCAGTATCTTAATTCCCGAGCAGGGATTGAACCGATGTCCCATGCAGTGGAAGCATGGAGTCTTAACCATTGGACCACCAGGGAATTCCTAAGAAAAACATTTTAGACTTCTATCTTGGCTCCTTGGCTTGGGAGGTTGGAGGCCTGAGGTGATGAGAGCTTTATCCATACAAATGAAGGTAGATGACAAAAGTTGAGCTGGTTTGGGGGGACCCATCTCTCAGTGGGTCCAGAAGGGGACTGTAGGGAGGAAGGGAAAGCCCCTTGAGGTGGGCGTGGGTCACAGGCTCACAGCCCAAACCACCTCTACGGGCTGCAGTGGCTTCAGAGGGCAGCAGCCTCAGGGGCAAAAGTGTCTGGGCTGGCTGTTTTTGAACATCCTGGGCAGAGACAAGCTCTAGAGGGGATGGTTTCCCCAGCAAGTGGTGTCCTGTCCTCTTATCCCTGCTCACAAACAATAGATTCCAGGAATGCCGCTTGCTTGGGATGGGCCTAGAGGAGCAATCTTGGTGGGTTACATAAATAACAGTTTCAAGGATCTCTCTCAGGCCAGAGGTGGGGAGGGAAGGCACTAAGAAATGGCAGATGCTGGTCCTCCCTAGGTCCTGAAGGCAGGCCAAGAGGTTTCTCTTTGCACACTGTTCTCAGGGACGCTGCTGTGCCCTGTGAGGGACCATCCTAGGAATGTTTGGCATCTCTGCCCTCCCCACAACCCTGAGAGGCAGGGGTAAGTGTCTCTACTTGGTCAATGTAAGAAACATGCCCAGTGTCCCATAGAAAGGGGCAGAGCTCAGAACCTGCACTCCTTGCACTGTATCTCCCTGCCTCTCATTCATTTCTTTGAGCATTTATGGGGTGACTTCCACAGCAGTCACCCAGCTAGAAGCCAGGACCCCCTGTCCACAGGAGGACAGATTCACAGCCCTGGTTGTGCACCAGATCACCTTGAAAACCCTCAGCTCTGACTTCACAGGTTGAGGGGTGGGACCTGAGCATCCACATTTTTATTTGAATGATACTTGGAAACGACAGTCTGTGTGGGATCCTCTTGGGTCACTAACTGGTGGAGAAGGCAGGTTTCCCTTTCTAGGCAGGCAAGAAAAGTGGAGGGGCCTGGCTTTGATCTATAGTTAAGCAGGGGTGAAAGAGGCAGCCACTGCACGCCACCCCCCTGTCCTCCAAGGTGCCTGAAATCCCACAATCAGTTGTATTCCTTTCAGTTAGGTTTTATCTCCAGCTAAAACGGTCATTTCTCTCTTTGGGGTTGTAGGCGGGAGTACATCAGCTATTATCAGTTAAATACAGGAGAGTTTGTTGAATCAATGCAATGGGAGAGTAAATAACAATAAGAAAAACAAATCCTTAGTCAAGACCAGTTGTGCCAGCTCACAACTTGGCAAGTTACAGCTTGGGCAAGTAACAGCGAGAAACCCAGGCTGGAACCTGCCCTGGGAACGTCTAGAGGAAAAGTAGGGAGAAAAAAGGAATAGGCTCAGAACCCAGGGCGCTGTGCTGGAGGAGCAGGCCTGGGGAGGGCCCCTGGGCATCTGGAGACCCGAGGGAGCACACAGGAGATCCAGGGGGTCAGAGCACAACAGCTCAACCCCTGGACTGGCTCCTGGGCAGGTAACGGGAGTCCCGAGGAGGGCGTCCCTGAGGAACAGGTGCATTGTGGACAAAGCTCTCCCATCGGCTTGGCAGTACCAGGGAAGGCTTCCCAGGCACCCTTTGAGGGCAACTTAAAACAAGACCCTGATACAGTGGAGTGTGGCTGGGAAATGGGCATGAGCAGAGGGCCAGTAAGGGCACAGACACCAGTCTCTGTAGAGGCGCCTCCACTGGGGGAGGGGGCCCCCCCGGGCATGAGGCTGGGGCCTTGCTGGGCCAAGCTGAGGTTGCCCTGGCAGTTGTCTGAATTCTTTGTCAGCTCTATTCCCTTCTGCAGCTTCAGAGGTGGTGGGATAGGTAGGTGGAGGGCAGAACTGCTGAGTCACTGGGGCCTGCAGGACCCTCACTGACCCCCAGAGAAGTCTGCCCCGAGACTGCAGGGGAGGGACTCTTCTCCCTTCTACCCTTCTGGGCTCTGTGACTCGTCTAAGAATGACATTGACGTAAGACAGATTAACAGGAGAAAAAACACAGCTTTAATTATGCTGGTTCCAACGCAAGGAGCCCCATAAAACTGCGAGAGGCTTATATACCACCCTGAGTTAAGGCCAGGGATAGGGCCCTGGGGCTGCTAGGGGGTGGACGCAGCCCCGGGGGGGTGAGAGGGGGAAACGTAAGGAAAACTAAGTCTGTCTCTCAGGTGGCGAAAGTTTTCTCTGTAGAAGCTCTCTTCTGAGTCCTGAGAGAGACACCCTCATAAAGGCAGCTTTCCTTTGCAAATGTAAATCTCCCCACAAAACAATTACCTCTGTTCTGTTAATTTTAGAGCTTCTCTCATGTCTAAGTTTTTTAGGGCTTACCTGGTAGCTCAGCTGGTAAAGAATCTGCCTGCAATGCAGGAGATCCCGGTTTGATCCCTGGGTTGGGAAGATCCCCTGGAGGAGGGCATGGCAACCCACTCCAGTATTCTTGCCTGGAGAATCCCTATGGACAGAGGAGCCTGGTGACTACAGTCCATGGGGTTGCAAAGGGTCAAAATAATTAGCTCAACATGATCCTTATGCCCAACAGGCAAATCTGGGGGAGGCTGATTCCACTCCCCTCAGGCCTCCTTCCCTCCCACTACCCCTTGCCCTGAACACCTTCTACAAAACTAACAGGGGTGGGGGGAGGGTTAGAAGGATTCATTTATCTTGATGGAAAGAGAAGTCGATTCCCCGGGCCCAATTCCTGGGCACCTCTAACTCCAGCCAAGCACCTGCTCTGCCCTGGCAGGATATTTTCTCCCCTTCTTAGAGGTAACTGAGGCCACAAGTCCTCTCCAGGCAAAGTAAAAAGGCAGATTAAAGAATTACGACGTTAAGAAAAAAAAAAAACTAAAAAAGAAAATTCCAAGAACAACAGGAAGCTGATCAGGAAGTTCCCATAGAAGATGAAAATATTTGAGAGTCATGCTGAGAGCAGAGGCTAAGGGCAGAGGGCGTTCCAGGGACACACAGCCGCCGTGTGGTGGTCGTGCCACCCAAACTTCTGCCCACCCTTCTCCTTTTGCAGGGTGACCTCGGCCTGCTGGCCAGGCCCTGTCCACTCCCAGGGGCCCCAGGAACACCTCTGCTTAAACAGGCACATGCATGCAGCTATATGAACACGCACAACAACTTTTACACATGTTCCCCCAGATCTATCCGTGCACGCACACACATACACGTGCTCATGTGGACTAATGCTTGTGCACGGGGAACCTGTCTATGTGCACAGAGGCAGAAAGGGCAAACTCTCAGAGACATACTGTGTGCAGAATTGTAGAGAAAGTGAAAGTGAGATGGTAGGCCCTTCCTCTCACTGGCTGTCTTTAACCACCCCTTTTTCAGGTGTCCAGGCCTCTGATGGTGTTTGGCTGAAAGGCTTCTCACAGTATGTCCCCCACCCCCTCCCCACCCAGGGCAACCCTCCTTGAGAAGTATCTAGCGCTATAGTTCTCTAACTTTTTGATCTCATATCCTTTTTATAATCTTAAGAATTATAAGGATCCCAAAGAACTTTTGTTAATGTGTGTTATATCTATCAATATAGTGGCATTGTTTTCTATTTGTACAAATCTCTCTGTTGTTGTTTTGGTTACTTAGCTGTATCCAACTCTTTTGTAACCCCACTGACTGTCGCCTGCCAGGCTCCTCTGTCCATGGGATTTCCCAGGCAAGAGCACTGAAGTGGGTTGCCATTTCCTTCTCCAGTGGATCTTTCTGACACAGAGATTGAACCCTCATCTCCTGCATTGGAAGGCAGGTTTTTTTTTAACCACTGAGCCACCAGAGAAGCCCCATGAGTCTCTCTACTATGAGCTTAATATGGGACAGCTGGATAAGTGCTCCTGCATGAAATCTCTTAGGACATGCTTTGGTTGAAGCATAAGAAGAAAGTCAAGTATCCCAGAGACAGACAGCTGGAAAGAGATTCTTCGTGGATGCCCTGTATTCGGCAGCCTCTAAAGTGTCTCCCAGGGCATCCTCCCCATATCCCGATCTTCACACCCTGTGCAATCCCTCCCCTTGGGTGTGAGCTAGACCTGATGATTCACCTCCAAGGAAGTGAGTGGCACAAGAGGTATGGCAGGATGTGATGGCACCTCACTTGGAAGATTAAGACACAGAAGGACTGTGGCTTCCATCCTGAGGAGGCCTCTCTTGCTCCCTTGCTCTCAGGGAAATCAGCTCTAAGCTGCAGGATAGCAAGACCCATCCGGCAAGGAACAGAGAAAGACCTCTGGACAAAATCCGGTGAAGAACTGAGGCCCCTAAAAACAAACTAAATCCTTCCAACAGCCATGGCCTTGAGCTTGGAGGCGGGTCCTCCCCCAGCTGGGCTGTCAGATGAGACTGCAGCCATAGCTGCCACCTCGACCAGAGCCTCTGAGACCTGGAGGGGGGGCATCCAGCTAAGTCAGCCCAGATTCCTGACTTACTGTGAGCTACTGTGGGATAATAAATGTTCGTTGTCTTAAGCTGCTGAGATTTAGGGTAATTCATACCAAAGTAAGAGAAACTTTGTGGAAACTAGCAACTTCCACAAAAAAATCTTGGAGCCCCCCAGGAGTCCACGGCCCTCCCTTTGAGCACTGCTACTCTAGACCCAACTGCCTTCAGCTGCTCTGGTTTGACTCTCCCAGCCAGCATCTGCTCTTCTCACAGGGGTCTGCTCTCTGCGATGTAAGGAAGAGGGCTGGTAAAGGAGGTAGGCCCCTGCAGGTGACCAGTGACAGGTGATGCGCAAGTGATGGGCGCGTAGTTCCTGCTCTTGATGTCGCTCCTTCATAGCAGGAGGCTTTCAGGCAGTGGGCACTGCATGAGGGATCTGATGGCAGGTGGGGATAAGCTTTTAGGTAATAGTCTGTTCCCTCTGTAAGTGTCCACATTCTACACCCCCTCCCCCATCCCAGTGCTCTTTGGGGAGATAAAACCGTGCCAGGCCCTGGGTTCCTACTCACAAATCATCCTATTTCCTATTAACATTTAGGTTAACAAAGATGGCCAGAATCCTTATTTTCCAATCAGTGAAAAGTCTTCTATCTGAATCACCACAAGTTCACACAGGCCAATCGGTCTGCCTCCAAAGTTTCTGAGCTGCTGGTATCACAGCTCGTTTTACAGACAGAAAAGCTAAGGCAGGTGTCCAATCAGGGCCACACAGTCGATAGTGGAAGCAGATGTTCAAGTGGAGGAGGGATTCCTTGAGCTCTCATCTAGCAGGGAAAGTATCTGATGGCCAACATGTTCCAGAGGCTGACTTTCCCGTTCCCAAGAGTAACACCAACGCTAGTGATGACGTCTCATGTCCTGGACTCCCAGGGTGGTCTAGGCTTCCACCACCGGCATGTGCCATTGAGGACTGGAATCTCTGACACCAGCTAGGCACATTGGCCCACTGCAGAGGGAGGCAGAAGATCCAGCAAATTGGAGACAGTGCTGGGATTTCAGATAAGCCTCCCTTCTCTCCAACCCACAATCTGATTAAAGCTTTTGTGGTGTGCATCCCTCCCCCAGGCTGTACGTCTGTGAGGACTGGGCTGGGCTCACAGCACATGGCAATCCACAGAAGCTCAGTGATGACTGTGAATGGATGAGGAGGTGGGCAAACGTTTGAGTTAAGTCTGTGCCTGGCATTAGAAAGCGTGGCTGTGGTGAATATAAAGGCTAGTTTCTGATAAGTCAAGGTTAGAGACTCAGTCTGGAGCAGGATGGGCAAGTCAACTTGGGAAGGGCTAGGAAGTCAGGCTTTGTTGGGGGTCAGCTTATCTCTGATAGGGTTTAGAGTTCCATCTGGTGGGTGTGAGAGGTCAGCCTTTGGCTGAGCTGAGAACTCCATCCACAGTCAGCATTTGCCCCTTGCAAGGCTGATGAGTCTCCATGGTGCTTCCCGCAGCATCTCTATCACCTGACCCAGAATGTTCACTGTCCTGAGCAATGGGTGAAGTCAGCCCTGGCTCCAGGAGTAGAGAGAGCTTCTGAGTAGCACCAAGGATCACATTCTTGGAGCTGGGGTTTAGGGTGACCTTGCTTCTAGGGCTTCCCTGGTGGCTCAGATGGTAAAGAATCTGCCTGCAATGCAGGAGACTCAGGTTCGATCCCTGGGAAAGGGAATGGCAACCCACTCCAGTATTCTTGCCTGGAGAATCCCATGAATAGAGGAGCCTGGCGGGCTGTAGTCCATGGGGTTGCAAAGAGCTGGACATGACTGAGCAACTAACATGACTTCTAGGGCGTCATCCTCAGCAGCTGGCTTGGGACATAGACCCTGCATGAAGGGCGCAGGGAATAAAAAGACTTCAGGCCCCTTGGAGGCATTTCCTGTTTTCCAGTGAACTGAAAACTCCGCTTCCTGCTTAGAATAGTCCATAGGGATGGTTTCTTTTTTTGGTGGTGGGAGGCGTGTCTGAGGGTGGAGGATACAGACTTTGCTGGGCTTGAGGACCAGCTCTCAGGACTCTGCTAGGAGGCGGCACAGGCAGAAAGGTGGGAAAGGAGAGCAGTAAGAGTCCCCAGGTGCCTCTGCCTGATGCCCTAGCCACGCCTTCTTTGGTGCTCACATTCAGTCTTTAGAGAGAGCAACACAGTCTAATTATATCAGACAAATTGTATCATTTCACAAGGATGTGAAATTTCTCCAGAAAAAGGAGGCCAAAAGCATGCAGGACCTATGTCTTTGGCCACGACTGGATGCAGATGTAAATCACAGGCTTGCATGCTAGATCTGCTAAGGGCTGCCTGTGCAGCTTGGAGAATTTCCTGACTTTGCAGCACCTCAGAGCCCTCATGTCTCAGATGGGGAACCAAATGACCACCTCGCCAGTGGAATGGTGCCCAGCTGGCCCAAGGCAGGCACATTGGCATCCAGTCTCCTTCGCTCCATCAGAGCACAGAGGGCAGAGGGGTACCTGGGCAAGAGAACAGAGGTACATCTGTGCCCACAGCAATCTCATCAGCTCCGTTTCCGCCATAACAGTGCACCCAGCAGCTGTGCTGACTCCGCCCCAGGGTCTCTCCACCCTTCTACTGCAGGCACATCCTGGTCTCTAGTTACTTGCCCCACTCTCGGTTCTTTCACTGTCTGTTAGGTAGTGATTGGGTGATTTGGGAGAACAGATTCTCCTGCTTGGCCAAACCTTGCTTTGCCTGTGGCAGCATTTATCCTCGCCAGGCTGGAGGACTCTGTTCTTCCTCTGCCAGGGATCAACCTTGAGCTCCCACCTCATCCCAACATCCACATGAGAGACAGATTAAACACCCCAAGCACAGCTGCAATGGGTGGAGTGCAAAGCAGGGCTAATAAGGAAGGACATTCGTACGGACCATGATTCTGAAGGAGGTATTGGCCAGGACAAGGTCCTTTGATGCCATCCCCATGGTGGGACTGAGCTCTGGGGGAGGAACTGGTGTTGATTAAGTGGGAGGGCTACAAGGTGTGGGGGACTATCCAGTCCAGCCCTTGTCCACGTGCTGTGATAGTTCATGGGCATCACCTTTTAGTGAGCAGTGCCCACTGGGATGGGCGCTCAGGGGTGGGACCTCCTTCCATAGCTGGCATGGCTGGGGGCATGGAGTCACTGATTCATGTTACCAGGGCAGGGGCCATGCTGAGGCCCACAGCTCACCTGAGCAGTGAGCTGCCTCACCCTGGCCACTGCCCTCTCTTCCCTCCTGGTCTTTCTCTTCCTTTGTGAGTCTGTCTGCCTGTTCATTCTCACTTCCCACTCTCCAACTGGCCTTCCAGGTGGTTATGATGGTGTCTTTGTCAAGGGATGAGGCTAGACCATGTTCTCTAACAACAGCTTGATTTACAACAAAAAATCTTTAGCCCTCTGGTCTGGACCTCCATTTGTACCCTTGCTTCAAATCTTAGGGGTGGCCTGGATCTTCTAACACATTATATAATTCACTTAATGGTCATGTTTATTGCTTATTGTCTGTCAATACCCCACCTCTGCATAAACTTGGTAAGGGTGCAGATTTTTGTCTGTTTACTGCTGTCTAGATGAATGACTGGCATGTAGTAGGAATTCTATGAACAACTGAGGGATAAATTTATGGAATGAATGAGTGACTAGTTCTGTCATCTGTCTTGTGTGTCAACACTGCATCCTGATCAAACAGCTTTTACTGGAACTGAGAATCTGGGCAATTGATTTTATGTAGAATGGTCATAAGAATACAACAGTTTCACGGAGTTTTAAGAACTAAAGAAGTCATACAATTTATAAGCCTCAGTTTCCTCATCTATAAAATGGGGATAACTGAAATATCTATTCCATGTGATTTTTGTGAGCTTTAAATAGATGACGTGTGAAATACTTAGCACAATGTCTGAAACAAAGAAGATAATATGCGTTACACTTAAACGATTAATAACCTAAAGAGGAAAGCATGAAGAATGAGTATCTATAATTTGTGCCTAGAAAGAGACCTTTCAGAGCCCCTCACAACAGCCCAAGGGGGTGGCGGTGCTGGTGGTTTAGTCGCTAAGTCTGACTCTTGCAACCCCTCAGACTGTAGTCTGCCAGGTTCCCCTGTCCATGGGATTTCTCAAGCCAGAATACTGGAGTGGATTGCCATTTCCTTCTCCAGGGAATCTGCCTGAACCAGACATCTAACCCATGTCTCCTATAATGCAGGTGGTCTCCTGCATTGCAGGCAGACTCTTTACTGCTAAGCCAGCAGGGAGGCTGCCCCAAAGTGCAGAAGGCCTGAGAAGTAGCGAGGTTTACAATTGTTTCCTCAGCATTCGGGTCCTAGAACTGAGGCTGGCCTGATCTCAACCCTCAGGCAGTGTCTACCTGACCTCAAGAGAGAGCAGGCAGTGAAAGCTGAACTCCCTCATCCTTCACAAAGACAAGGAGCCTTTATTCAAGGTGAGGGCTGGGTCCTCTCAGAGACAGTACCACCTGCAGGGAGTATCACACTTTAAAGGATTCCACGACCTTGAAAATTTTCTGCTGAGAAATAACGTGAGGGCTACTGCACTTCTCCATCAGAGTGTGGCCTGCAGGGAAGGGCAACTTGGTACAGACAGGAGCGACCTTTCCTTCTTCTCTCTGATTTGTGTTCCCCTCATTATCACAACATCTTGCCCCTCAGCACTCCTGGGGCACCTGACACATCCCAAAGCCATGAAGAGGCCGTGATGAGGGGGCGCTGAAGGGATAGGAAGATGTGGGGAGAAGAAGGCACTGGTAGCAATGAGACAGGAGGGGAGGGGGCAGGGCACAACCTTGAAAAGAACCATCTAGCCATCGAGGACATGACATAAACTGGTTAGAAACAACTAGGTCCAGGATGGCAGAAGATTCAGCTTCCAGTAGATCTTGAGCCTCATTATATGCTCACTGTAATATTAGGTTGGTGCAAAAGTAATTACAGTTTTACATCATTAAAATTTGCCTTTTGCTATTGGAATACATTCTTAAGTAAATGCAGTTACGTTATACATCTCTTTAATGTGCATTTCTCGCTTCATGCTTTTTTGCTAATGATATTACTGCTGCTTATTTTAAATTTATTTGAGACTATAGAAATGATTTAGATAAAAAGCAAATTTAAGCAATTTATTTCAGTTCAAAATGGGTCGTAAAGCAGTGGAAACAACTCTCAACATCAACAACTGGAACAACCAGGAACTGCTAACAAACGTACAGTGCAGTGGTGATTTAAGAAGTTTTGCAAAGGAGACAAGAGAGCCTTGAAGATGAGTGTTGTGGCTGGTCATTGGAAGTTGACCATAGATAATGATGAAAGAAATTAAAGATGACACAAAGAGCTGGAGATAGATATATCATGTTCTTGGACTGGAAGAATCATTATTGTGAAACTGTTTATACGAACCAAAGCAATCTACAGATTCAGTGCAATCCCTATCAAATTATCAGTGGCACTTTTTTTTTTTTTCACAGAATTAGAACAAAAATTTTACAGTTTGTATGGAAACACAAAAGACTCCAAATAGCCAAAGTAAATTTGAGAAAGAAAAATGGAGCTGGAGGAATCAGGCTCCTTAACTTTGGACTATGGTACCAAGCTACAGTAATCAAGACTGTATGAGATTGAAACAGAAACATAGGTCAGTGGAACAGGGTAGAAAGCCCAGAGGTAAACCTATGCACATATGGGTCCCTAATCTATGATAAAGGAGGCAAGAATATACAACGGAGAAAAGACACTCTCCTCAATAAGTAGTGCTGGCAAAACTGGATAGTTACATGTAAAAGAATTAAATTAGAATACTTCCTAACACCACATACAAAAATAAACTCAAAATGGATTTAAAGACCTAAATATAAGACCACACACTATAAAGCTCTTAGAGGAAAACTTAGGAAGAAGACTCTTTGACATAAATCAAAGCAAGATCTTTTTTGACTCACCTCCTAGGGTAATGAAAATAAAAACAAAAATAAACAAATGGGACCTAATTAAACTTAAAAGTTTTTGCCCAGCAAAGGAAACCATAAACAAGACAGAAAGACCCACAGAATGGGAGATAATATTTGCAAATGAAGAAAGCAACAAGGGATTAATCTCCAAAATATACAAATACACTCTCACAGCTCAATATCAGGAAAAAAAAAAAAAACCCAAATGACCCAATTAAAAAATGGGCAGAAGACCTAAACAGACATTTTTTCGATGAAGACATACAGATGGCCAAGAGCCATATGAAAAGATGCTCAACATTGCTAATTATCAGAGAAATGCAGATCCAAACCACAATGAGGTATCACCTCACATTCGTCAGAATGGCCGTCATAAAAAAATCGAGAAACAATAAATTCTGGAGAGGGTGTGGAGAAAAGGGAGCTCTTTTGCACTGTTGGTGGGAATGTATATTAATATAGCCACTATGGAGAATAGTATAGAGATACCTTAAAAGAAACCAAAGATAGAACTATGCTATTACCCAGCAATTCCACTCCTGGGCATATACCCTGAGAAAACCATAATTCAAAAAGATACATGCACCCCATGTCCAATAGCCAGGACATGGAAACAAACTATATGTCCATCGACAGATGAATGGATAAAGATGATGTAGTACATATATACAATGGATTATTACTCAGCCATAAAGAGGAACAGAACTGTGCCATTTGTAGAGATGTGGATGTTTCTAGAGACTGTCATACAGAGTGAAGTCAGAAAGAGAAAAACCTTACATATTAATGCAGATATATGGAATGCAGAAAAATGGTACAGATGAACCTATTTTCAGGGTAGGAATAGAGATGCAGACATAGAGAACAGACATATGGACAAGGAGGGCAAGTAAGAGAGGATGGGATGAAATGGGAGATTGGGACCGACACATATACCACCGTGTGTAAAGCAGATAGTGGGAGCCTGCTCTATGGCACAGGGAGCTCAGCTCTCTCATAATCTGGGGAAGGACGATGGAGGGCGTTGGTGGGTAGGAGGGAGGTCCAAGAGGGAGGCGATGTATGTATACATGAAGCTGATTCACTTCATTGTACAGCAGAAACTAACACAAAATTGCAAAGCAACTATATTAAATAAATAAATAAAATAAAAATTAAATAAATAAAACAAAAATGAAAACAAAACTAAACCATCTCTCCAGAAGCCCTTTCATGTTGCCTCCCAGTCATTGCCTCTCCTCCCCTAAGGGCAACCACTAGCTTGACTTCTAGCAGCACAAACTATTTTGTACTTTACGTAAACGGAGTCATAGTCTGCACCATGCCTGACTTCTCAAACCCAACACTATGCTGTGAAGTTTGTCTATGACGTTGTCTGTAGTTGTAAATCATTCATTCTCATGTCTATCTAGTGTTCTATTGTGTTAATATAAAATTCCACAATTTATTTATCCAGCTGGTAAATTTTCTATTAAGTCAAGGGTATTTGCTTCAATAGATACAGCCAAAGTTTTTCAAGGTAGTTGTACCACTTTATAGTCAAATCTGAGACACTAAAACCTCCAATTGCTCCACATCCTTTAGTAAAACTTGATAAGTCTGCCTTTTTAGGTTAGTCATTCTGGTGGATGTGAAGTGGTACTGCAGTTTGATTTGAATTTGCATTTCCCTGATCTAAGGGAATTGAAGACCCTCTAGTTTCTTATATCCTCATTTTTTAAAAAACGGATATTTGTCTTAAAATATATTTGCCAATGTACTTATCTCAAACACCACTGATGTCATCTTTCTGACACCCTTTATGCTAATTAACAAGCTACTGGTTTCCTTGAGAATCCTTTTCTAGCATTCTTTATGTTAATAACAAAACTCCCAGGAGTTGGTGGGAGATGAAAAAGAGCTGAAGCACTTGTGGTGGTGGTGGTTTAGTTGCTAAGTCCTGTTCGACTCATGTGACCCCATGGACTGTAGCTTGCCAGGCTCCTCTGTCCATAGTAAAGAAGCACTTGTAGTACCTTCTAAATAAACACTATCTATTTATCCAATCAGCTGGTCCCTAGAGGGTGTATTCCTGATTAGGACAGCTCCTCACCCTTCAGGTCTAGTTTCAAACATACCACCCAAGTTGTATCATTATCTAGGCTAAAGAACTTTAAATTGAAAACCCGACTTCATGATATGGCTTCTATGCTGTTTTCCCACTCCATCTCTCTGCTGCTGTAAGCACTATGACAGTGCACACTTTGTGGTTTAGTAATTTTGTTGCATGGAGATCTTCAGGCTCCTGGTAATCCAAGCACTGGACTGTACTCAGGTCCATGGAAATAGAGAAGGACTAGTCTTCCCATAGATTCCCTCTGCGTGAAATCTGTTAGACCTGTTGTTTCTCAGTTCAGGGGCAAAGCCACACAGATAGGCTTTCTTGAAGCAGCTCTGGATCCACCTAACCCTTGCCAGGGACCAGTGGCCATGGTTTTCTTGGAATAGGCATGGCATTGCTTCACTTCCTCTTCTAGAACATAGTTGGAGTTGAGGGAAGAGGTTCTAAACCAGGTACTCTGATCACCAATTGACCTTTTTTATAGCTTCAAGGTGACTTATTGAGCACATGGATTTGGGGAGAATGAATTTCCTCATCTTCAGGACTCTGGAGCTGTCTCTTCTGGACCACCAGGCAAGGGAGGTGTAGACTGGTCATATTTCATTCAGTAATATGCTTGGAGATGTCTTCTGACCTTCTAAGAACAGCATCTTTTAATTTGATTTTCTTTTTATTTAAACTCAGACTTGCTGGTGGGAAGCTTGTTTCTCCTAGGATGGTCATTTACCTAGAAACAGCTGTCTGAATCAGAGAGGAAAACGGTGATTAATACAACCTTCTCCTTGCTTCGCTTGCTCCTTGGAATAAAAGTTATGACCAACCTAGACAGCATATTAAAAAGCAGAGACATTGCTTTGCCAATGAAGGTCCGTCTAGTCAAATCTGTGGTTTTTCCAGTAGTCATGTATGGATGTGAGAGTTGGACTATAAAGAAAGCTGAGAACCAAAGAATTGATGCCTTTGAACTCTGGTGTTGGAGAAGACTTTTGAGAGCCCCTTGGACTGCAAGGAGATCCAACCAGTCCATCCTGAAGGAGATCAGTCCTGAATATTCATTGGAAGGACTGATGCTGAAGCTGAAACTCCAATACTTTGGCCACCTGATGTGAAGAACTGACTCATCAGAAAAGACCCCGATTCTGGAAAAGATTAAAGGCAGGAGAAGGGGACAACATAGGATGAGATGGTTGGATGGCATCACCACTCAATGGACATGAGTTTGAGTAAACTCTGGGAGTTGGCGGTGGACAGGGAGGCCTGGCATGCTGCAGTCCATGGGGCTGCAAAGAGTCGGACACGACTGAACGACTGAACTGAACAACCTTCTTCTTGGAGTGGGTCTGGAGGTCCATGCTTACATCTTCAGGTAGGCAGATGAGGTTGCTGGTGGGGGAGGGGGAAGGGACTGAGAGGCGAGTGTCTTCACGATAACATACCTAAGTCATGGGAGGTGTCCAGCCTTGTAGAGGCTTCTTGGATTCCTACGGCCTAAAGTTCTGAGCAGCTGGTCAGACACTGAGTCTTGAAGAGGTTGAATGGGTTGCAAGAAGACCCAGTCTTTTCTTCTCTAGAAAGTTGAAAATGTAGTGCTTCAGTGCTGCGTGGCCATCTCCCAGCACTCCAAGGCAGCTTCACGCCCAGGCAGCCCAGAGCCCATCTGGTCTTCTCAGGCCCCCTCCATGCTTCTGGTTGGCAGTCTCTGAAATGCAGAGGCCAGGCAGGGGTGGGCAAGGGAAGGATGCATATATGGTCATTTGCATCTTTGTTCATCTTCAAAGGATAAGAGAAAAGTTGAAACCTTGTCTAGGTTTGGGAATTTGGAATCTTTAATGTCTAAAAAGCAATAAGCTTCATTAGCACCACCTTGCCACTCACCAAGGAGATAAAATGGAGCCCAGAAGATAAAATGCTCAATTGGATCCAGAAATAAGATTTAACATCATTGTATTTATTAGGTTCTGAAACAATACACATTCACATCCTTTTGAATACAGTACATTTGGCACAATAATGTTTACAATGAAATAACACTAATGAATGGCAAGAGATTAAAATTACATCCCAAAAGGAAAAAAATGTACAAATAAAGCATCACAATACAAAAAAAAAAAAATCCCTAAAGTTGAATACATTTTATATTTAGCCAGAATTATTTTGCACATAATTTAAAAAGAGGTAATTTTTAGCCTTCTTTTTTTTTTTTAATGTAAGAAATGCATTTTTTTCACCTTTGGAGGAAAAAAAAATTATTTCCACTTCACAAAGTCCATAATGAGAGAACACAGGAGAATAGCTATCCTTCATATATTTTTTTGGCATTTTTTTACACTCCCTCCTTTTTTGTCTCAAAAAAAAAAAAAAAAAAGAGTGAGCAAGCTAGTTGGAAAGATTAGAAAGAATTAGCAGAAATGTAATAGTGTGTCTGCTTCCAAACTCATGTGAAAACCGAAATGAAACAATGATTATTCAAGGAACATACAAGCTCTATTCTACAGACTACATAGGATTTGAATCTGCCTGTGTGAGAACTTGACCAGCTTTCAAGCAGGAGGCATCCCAGTCAGCCCAGCTCTGGGGGCTGGAAGGGGGCATCTCTGAGCCAGGCAACCTGCTTGAGTGACTGCTTGGAGCTGCTGGGTAGAATGAATTATTATTTGTCTTCCAACAAAAATGCCAGTTGTCCTGTAGGAAGGGCCCAACCCCTGGGGACATGGGAATACTTTGGACAAGGTCATTTGGCATGACAGTTTAAGAGCTTGCTTGGTCATTCAATCATCAGGGTGAAGGAAGCAGAGAAGAAAACAGAAAGCAGTAGTGATTCAGGAGTAAGATGGGCAGTATTGTCATGTTTTCCTAAAAAATGAGATGACGCCACCATGAAGATGTTTCTGTGCTTGTCCTCAACTCCGGAAGATAGTCTCCCCCTACTATGTCAAGTTACCGAAGATAAATTAAATTAATCTACTGTTCTTCATCTCTTCACTGGTATGCTGAACACACAAATTGATATAGCATAATATTTGAAATTATAACAAGAACAGATAATAATTACACCTGAGTTTTTTCAAAAATCAGAACAAAAGAGAAGTGAATGTCATCACTAATAACCAAGGCCACAACTAGCCAGATGCAAATATGGGCACCAGCTCTGTATGGGCTTGAGCTAGTCACTGTCCAAACTTTGAAACAACCATCCAGAACATTCCTTTCTCTTCCCCATCTCTATCAGGGCATAATAGAGCAAAGGAGAACTATATGTGAGATTTAATATAGCTTAATACATGTTTACATCTTTTAAAATAAACCAAAATGAAATAAACAATACGAAGAATACCCCTTCTCCCGCCCCCCACCTCCCAGAAAAAGAAAGAAAAAAGGAAACACACCTTATCTCTCGGTAACTTGAACCAATACGCTTACAGAGTATTGCACCTGGACATTATTATAATTATTCTTTCATAGACTAAAGTTTATAATATGCCTGAACATGCAGCAGTTGATACCTCTAAATTCAATGAATTAATTCCACAGGCCTTGCAGCAAACACTATATACAAAAATCTCAAATGTACAAAAGGCAAAAAGCTTCATTAGTGCCACTTTGCCACTCACAAGTATATATATTTAGGGGCAGCTGGGAAATCCACGTGCAATCGTTGGAATGGATTCCATTCCCTGCTAAGTCAGTTCAGTGAAATAGATAATCCAACGACCTCCGGGAAACATAACACACAAAGCCACAGAGAATCCTTGGAAATCAAAGAATGTAACACTGGTAGCATATCTACAGGAGGTAACATCACATCCATTAAATAGCGTCCACATGAGTTGCCCTTGCATGTCACACAGAAACAACACTCTGAGAACATCTTGCCACCCTGTCAGTGTTCCAATAAGTCGCTCTTCCATCTCCTGATACCCTCTACATAACCCATGTTTAGCCTCATGCTGCTTGTTCCAAAAGCAGATATTTTATATTTAACTTTACAGGTTTAATGTTTAAAAACCACAACACAGTAGTACTATCATTTGGTAGAAGTGCGCAAAAATCACACACTGCTGCAGAAAATAAATAGAGTTGATGCTGGGGATTCAGGATGAAACTGGAGAATCTGAGTTTTGCTAGAACCCAGGGTCTTGACCACTCTGCGGGGTAGCCATGGAGTTCAGGCAGAACTTGAACAACAAAGAGCTGTACTAGTTTTCTTTTCTCTCAATTCAGAGCCCCCAGGTGCCACACAAGCATTAAGAGCATACACCATGGATGATGATTTTCTCATTGTATATTAGCCCTTTAATATCTACCTGTATTAACACTGGAATTTATTTCTTTTGGCCAATTAGAAAGCAAATTTGATAATCTATTTTTGAAATGTTAATAGAGTTCAAATCAAATTTCTTTTTCTAAGGAGAGCAATTTCTTCCACAAGATACATGCTTATACAACTTTGGCATGCCCCAAATCTAAAACCAAAGCAAATGACAATGAGCCATTCCAGAGCAAACCAACACAGGGAGCCGATCAGGGTGTCTTCCAGCCTCTCTCCTTCCTGGGCACACCTTGAGGGCGCTCACCCTTGGGCTGAAGAAGCACCAGTCTCTTCTTCTCTTCTGGACAGAATGGCAGAGGGTGGCAGGTGGTGGGTGGGGGACTGGAGTGAGGAGAAGCAAGAATTGTCAGGACTCTATGTTCAAAAACAGAGCCAGAGTCTTGCTTGCTTTTTTTCTTCCTTCTTTCCTTTGCAGTAAAAGACCTGAAGTTCCTTCCTTACCAGAAGCCCCCGCGGAGCAAAGCCAGGCTTGCCAACAGACCAAACTCAGCAGAGGGTCCAGTGAACTGCTGACCCTGCACAATTCTGCAGTACTGGTGAGACGAGAACCAAGAGTGCCTCTGGTCATCAGGTGGAAGAGGGGAGGAACTGGCCCCGGGGTGAGGGAATGCAATAAATAGAGGGTGGACAAGGGACTGGGGCTCCGGGGAGAAGTAGTTCAAGACCATCTGATGGGAAAATAGGAATCTTCCCAGTGCCCCTGCTTGCAGCATCACCAAACTTCACCGGGAGCGGCTGCTCAGGGCATCAGGTCTTCACCAAAGTAGGAGAAGCCTTTGAATTCCTCCTGGTTGATCTGCTTCACAATCGCTTCATCCACAAGTGTGAGTACTGGCTCTTCCCGGGTAAAGTCTTGGTCAAAATTATTGACATCTCTTTTGGTTTTCTGTGGGAAGATAAGAGAAAGCACTGATTCTAGGCTGACCTTCCTCCCCAAGGCCCCCCACAGGGAGTAGGCATTGCGCTGACCAGCCTCTTACCAAAGCAGACCTCTAGCTACTGAGAGCAGACATTGAGCTGTTTCAATGAGGTAACGATGAATGGCCCCAGGACCGCGAGGTGACGGAAGACTTGGAAAGGAAGAATGAGGGCAAGTGAGAAGGAAGAAGGTATGATGGAAAAGCAAGGAAGTGGGATTCCCATAGACTGTGTGTGTGTGCATGTTCGGACATTTTCCCTTTCAGCATCTGCCCTAACCCTCTGGCTCCACTGAGTCCTCCCTTCCTGTGATCCAGGGAATGAACTTGAATTGCCCTCCGACGAGGTCTCCAGTGGTCTTTCTTCCATAAAGGTAACCATCACCACCCCCATCACCTTACCATGTCTCCTCTAGATGACATCTTCTCTATACATAGGGGGATGCATGGAGTTGGGGGTGGGACCATCTTCTGGGAAGCCTGCCTTGATCCTCACCTGCTATCATCCTGAATCCTCTTTTGTGCTCCCACATTATTTCTATTATTACACTCAAGACACTGACTTGCAGTGAATTGTTAATGCTTCTGTCCTGTCCATGAGCTCCTAAAAGGCAGAATCCTTGTCTAACTCAACCTTGGGTTCCCAGCAGTCTACTAAACTAAGCATCTACTGAATGAATGAACACATCAGAAAGCCCACCACTGACTCTCTGGGTCAGAAGGACCCATAACTAGTTGGAAGTTCAAGTTGCCAAAATTGGGCTTATGGTCTGTGGAGGGGTGGAGGGCAGTGATCAAACAAACTCTGGGTTTTGGAGAAAATCAGGAAGTAAGAATAATTCTCTCTGCCTCTGGGGGCTCCCTGCTGGGCTGGGGTCAGTATTCCTTTCTAGCACACACTACAATGGTGAGAAAAACTTTCACAGAATAGTGGGACCTGGCTGAGACCTGAAGAATGAATTACCATTATGTTGGTAGAGATGGGAGGAAGGCACCTTGGCAGAGAGAGAGATGGGACAAAGGCAGGGGTGTGGGAACACGAAAGATGTGTATACAGGACAATGGGTTGGTCAAGCTGTTTGTGACAGAGTGCAGCGTGGGGATGGTGGGAAATAAGGGTGGAGTCCAACTGAGAGAACTTCAGTACCAAGTCCCCTCTCCTCTGCCTTCCACAACACAATACTGAGATGACTGAAAGAGTTCTGGCAATATTTTTTCAGATATTGATTAATTGGCATTATCCAGGAGTAGTGCCCTGGATGATAGAATAACTCTTATGAAAAGGTGACTATTATTATTTGTAGAATAAATATTCACATATGCTATGTTCTGTGGAAATCAGTTACCTAAAAGGTTAATGATAGTCTGTGTAAAAAGTAGTCTTGAGACAAAGCTATATTTTGTACCCTGCTCTGGGAGAGTCATCATGCACGTCAGCAAATGAAAGGCTGTGGGACACCCAGAAGTCAAGAAAACCTGGCTGATTTGAATAAGGCCAGTCTTCCTCAGACTTGACATAAAACTTTTTTTTTTTTAAATACACACACACACACACACACACACACATATATATTTTATTTTATTTTTTTTGCTGTGGACCATTTTATTTAAAGATTCTCTTAGATTCTTTTTTGATGTGGACCATTTTTAAAGTATTGAATTTGTTATCATATTGTTTCTGCTTTATGTTTTGGTTTTTTGGCCATGAGGCATGTGGGATCCTGGCTCCCAGACCAGGGGTCGAACCCACACCCCCTGTATTGGAAGGTGAAGTCTTAACTGTGGACTGCCAAGGAAGTCCTTTTTTTTTTTTTTTTCCTAAATAGTTTCTCAATATCCGTCCTGGGAGCAAAGTTCTGCGGAATGTGGTTTGGGAAATGCCACTTTACAGAGCATCTTCATGTTTACTTGCTCATTGATCTTGGAACAGGCAGGTGTTATTATCCTGATTTTACAGATGTGGAAACTGTGGCTTACAGAGGTTTGATCACTTGCCCAGAGTCACGCAACTGAGTTCAGAGTGGGGCCAGACTCAAGTCCAGCTCTCAGCATGATGCCTCTCATGGTGCAGAATATTTGGAAAGCTGGACACTGGAGACATGCGAAGACATGGCCAGGCTCAAATTCAACCAGGAGACCTTTAGGTTAAGCTACTAGGCTGAAGTAAAGCCAGAAAGACTTGTTAGTAAGTCAGCATGGTGGGAGAGGGCTGTGGATCAGGGAGAGAGTGGTACACGGTGAGGTGAACTTGGCAGGGAAGCTGTTTTCAAACTGTCCTAGATTGAGGTCCGAATCAGACAGACACCACGGAGAAGAGATGAGCTAATCTTTCCCGTGCTGCAGCCCCCATCAGTCCTGCTTGGCATCTTCTCTCCGGCCTTGAGCCACCAGAGCTCACTAGGGCTCAGAGACCTTGGAGGGGACAGAAAGGGGACAGGGGAAAGCCGCAGGGACGGAAATGGTCCTTGCAGGACAAGGCGGTGTGTGCCGCCCCTGAGATGAGAAAACTGAGTGGCTCAGCCGTCCCTACAGCAGGGCTGGCTCCAGGCAAGAGGACGACTTGTTCTCCATCTCCACTGTGTACAGAGCAAAAGGAAAAGGGGGGCCCTGCGTGGAGAGAGACTTCAGGGGGAACCACAAAGCCCATCTCCACAGTGATGCATGTGGGACGCGGGAGGGCAGCCGCCTGGGGAGAGGGTGTGAAGACTCCTCTGCTGAAGGTCTCTATCACAGGAGCGAGGGGTTCACTTTGATTGAAGAGGGGTAACAGCTTGTGGCCTATGGTGCAGGGGGAGAAGCAGGATGCGGAAGAAGGCGCCAGAAGCATGGGAAGGACCAAGTATCATCCTGGATGGTGACCAAGAGGCATCCTCAGTGGGGGCAGGAGGAGAGGGAGTCGGTGAGGAAGACTGGCAGAGAATAGGGCAGAAGGGAAACTCAGTTTGAACACCACTGATGGTGGGCTAGATCCAGGACCTTTCAGGGGCAGGAGCCCCTCCTTCCGGCCTCCTCTGCACTGGTCACTAACGGGGGAGGGGGGCCGGTATATAGGGAACCTCGGGAAGTCTGTAAAGGCTTTGGCATTGACTCCCCTGTTTAACTTCTTGTGCTTCACCTTTCTATTTGAGTCCACTAGTCATGGAAGCTGGTTTCATTTCCTGAGGTCAACCAAGCATAGTGATGGAGCCAGGTTCCACAGGATGTCTGAATGTCCCAACTTGCTGACTGCCTACCAGGGAACTGGGCTCAGTCAACACAGCTAGAGACATCTTTTTCCGGTGCATGGTGGGCTGGCTTGGGGAGCAATCAAGCTCAGCTCTGGGCTTTCCAGGGGTCCCAGAATCATTGGTGGCATGGCAGCGAGTGTGCCATTCTTCAAGAACTCTATGGAAGAACCTACTTGGCTCATGCACACCTTATGCTACCTGGTCCAGGCCTTATTTCCCTTGGAGACATCTTATATCCTTGTCGGTTATTCATTTCCATTCATATAACTAACAGTTCCTGACTATTTATTAACCTTAGAGGCTTGGGAAGTTTTCCAGAGCAAGTATCTCTGAGGAAACCCATCCCAGGTTAATAGCATGTAGGCAGCCTCCCATCCTCACATTTAGAGGATTGGGGACTATATCCTTTACTCACTGGTTTCATTCTCTGGAAAGCTGCTGTCTCCCTTACAGAGCAGGTACAGGACTCATCTCCAAGGTTCTGATGGACAAAGTCCCTGTCTACCTGGACCTGCAGTCATCCCATCTGCCTCCCTTCATGTCTACACACCCGACTCTTAGCACCCACCACACAGCCTGAGACGTGACACTGGGACTCAGAACAGCCTTCTAGCTCTTCACACCTTATCTCCTCCATGAAGCCCCTCCCGCATCCTCTGACCCACACGGAGGAGGAGAAAGAGCACTGGCTGACCTCACACCTTGGTACCGTCCCCTTCCTGGTTTAATGACATTGTGAGGGAAACCTCTTTGAGCCTTGGTCTTTTCATCTGTAAAATGGGGGTGGTCCCAGGAGCCCTACGATAGCCTTGATGACTGAGTTGGATGCCAGATGTGCGGTGCCTCAGTGCAAATCCTGACACAGAGTGGGCACCCAATAAATGTGAGCTCCTACCCTGCCTCTCAGCCTTAGCACCACGTGCCTTGCATGCCTCACGCTCAGCTTGGCTGGGTCTCCAGTGCAGCCCATGGGTGCCATGAGCTTTGGAGTGCAGGGCCTGAGCTCACACTTCTCTCTGTGCTTTCAAATCCTGAACTAGTGCTGAGCCAGGGCCTGCCTGCACATCCTGGTCTTCCTCCAGCCACTGAGATTCTTCCAGCGATGCCCTACTGCTCTCAGAAAAAGCGCCAGTGTCTTAATCACTTCTAAGGCCCTTTGGGATCTGGTCCCTGCCCACTTACCCAGCTTTTTATCCTAGGCCCTGTGGAACCATGAAGTTCTTTGGACTCACTGGCGTCTTCCTGCAACCGAGCCTTTGATCAGCCAGTCCTCTGCCTGGAGCACCCTCTCCCCTCTCTGACTTCTGCCCTGTGTCCTCGTCACCTAGCTGACTTCTGCCTCACCTTTTCCATCTTGGCTTAGATATCCTGCCTTCAGGAAAACTTCTCTGTCTCTCCAGGTCTCTTCTTGGGGTCTTGTCATCTCTCCTAACTTTTATCACAGCACGTGCCACCCTGGGTGTCCACCTCCTTTTGTGACTAATCTGTGAGCTCCTGGGGGCAGGGATCAGGTTGAACTCAATGTTCCATCCTCAGGCTGGTGCACTGCCTGGCACATAGTGAGTGCTCAATAAATAACCGAGAAAAGAGATTGAATGCATGTCTCTTGCTACCACTTTATCTAAAGCCACTGAAGTGATCTGGGTTCAGGGCCTGAGGCACTCTTGTGCCAGTGGGTGTCTTTGTTTCGAGAAGGCTGAGGACTGACTGACAAAGAGCCCGGAGCAGGGTGCCCTAGCCCATGGCAGCTCCACCGGACCCTGAGAAAGCGGCCGGTGTAGGCCTGGTTAATAGGTTTCCTCTGCCATCAGCAGTCAGCCTGGGCCACTAAAGTTCTTCAGTTGCTGTTATGAGACAGAAATGGAATGAGCCAGGGTTTGGGCAAATCCCACTGAGACAGATAGGCTAAGAGAAGTTTGGGGATTTTGTGGGTATGTCCCTAACCTCCGCTATAGGTGTCAAGGGAAAACAACACTCCTCTTCCCTTTGGCTTCCTGCAGAAGTCAGGTCTTAGATCTGAGAGGTCTAGGGCTGACCTGGGGGAGGGCATACTTCTGGCATCTGCAGTGGGGGAGTGAGGCAGTGCTTATGGAGACAGAGTTATAGGTCACTCTAGAGTCTTCTGAGAAATTGCATCTGAGAGGCAAAGCTGGTGGACCTGTCTGTTAAATCACCCCGAGGCCGTAGAGGGCTGGAGGCTCAGCCAGCTGTGGCCGTGTTTGGACTCCAGTGCGGACATGGGCAGGCTGCCTGCATGCTTGCTTCCTGTCTGGCTGGCGCAGTTCTTTCAGAGCCCTCACTGAACTGAAATCATAAACACAAGCTTTCAGAGAAGCCAGTGATTTCTGCTTCTGTCTTCATCTGATTATGAGGAGATAACAGATGACTTGTTCTAAAGTGCCCAGAAAAGTCCCTGGTCTTACAGGCCGGGGCATGGGGCAATAGTCACTGTGCTGGTCCCAGACCACCTCTTCATCTCTGCCTGGCATGACTGCAAGGGCACACAGGCAACAGAGTGACCACAAGCCAGGGTCCTGGCCCCACGAGTATGACAAGAACCTGGGAGACAAACTATTCCTGGGGAGTCACGCTGTCTCAATGTGTTGTCCAAGAACCCAGCTTTCAGGTTCTAGCTCCCTCTTGAGTCTCCCAGACTCCAGCCTCCCTCCAGCTCACCCTCCTTTCCCAGTCCCCACAACACTTCCTGGAACATGCATTTTTCCCCCCCTCCTTCTAATATTTTTATGTGTGTCACATTTTCCTCTCATATCCCTCAAGGTACCTGTTGCAAAGTAGGACACACAGCAATCCCTTCATATTCATTTGCTCAAAATCCTTTTACTCACCATAAAAGTCAAACTAAAAATGCTTCCTAGCTTTAAAATGTCCCAGTATGCTTATCTAAGCTCTATTTTGTTTGAAATGTCAATATGCTTATCTAAGCTCTATTTTCTTCTTTTAAATATCCTCAAAGAAAAAGGAAACATGTAAATAATTAGCATACTTGCTCAATATCAATTAACTAGATCTTTAGATACAAATATGTATTCATTCAGTTCAGTTCAGTCGCTCAGTCGTGTCCAACTCTTTGCGACCCCATGAACCGCAGCACACCAGGCCTCCCTGTCCATCACCAACTCCCGGAGTCTACCCAAACCCATGTCCATTGAGTTGGTATTAATTAAACTCATATATTTTCAGAGTATATGTGTATATCTTTATACACACGTTTACCTGTGAAGTTAGATGAAATAGGAATGTAAAACTGCATAGCCTGACAAATATAGGGTTGGGACACAAATTCAAGTTAACTATCATTTGCCTAGAAATTTCTCTCAACATATTCTTTGATCTCTTTCCCGATTTTCTTAATAGAAAACAGAGTGAGACACACAGAGGGCTGCCAGTGGAATCTTTCACAGCACCTATCTTGCCAGGGAGGTGTTTACCATTCTTTAATCCATTTCCTTCTTAGAATGTGGTGGCCAGAACTGCTGGCTTGATCCTTGACTCTTGTGTTCTGAACAATGCTAAGGGCGGTCAGTTTCTACTTGGTGGAAACCCTCAAGTTAAACCATCGGCTAAGAGAGTGTCAGTGTTTTACCGTTTATGGAGTAACTGTGATGACAGTGATGCTCTTATAGCTTTACCAATCCAGTTTAACCTTGAATGAGTTGAACTGTGTCTCCCTCAAAAGCTATGTTGACATTCAGAGCACCAGCACCTCAGCCTTATTTGGAAATAAAGTCTTTGAAAATGTAATCCAGTTGAGATGAGGTCATCAGGGTGGGGCCTAATTCAGCATGACTGGTGTCCTTATAAGAAGGGGAAACTTGGACACAGAGCTCAGACATGCACAGCGGGAGGACCTGATGAAGAGACACAGGGAGAATGCATGTGAAGAGTGGAGGGATGCGGCCACAAGCCAAGGGACATCTGGCACCACCAGAAGCTGACAGAGGCAAGGAAGTCTTCCTTCCCTTGCAGGTTTTAGGGAGAAACCCGATCTGCAGGCGCCTAGATCAAAGACTTCTCACCCAGAACGATCACATTTCTGTTGCTGTAAGCCACCAGTGTGTGGCTGGTAGCCCCTGGAAACTAACACAAACCCCAATCTTCTGAAATAAATTTTTCGCATCTGAATGTCACTTTTGACATTTAACCTTGATTTCTTCTTATGGTGGGGCTTATTTCTAGCCTGTCAAGATTACCATAAATAACGATTCTGTGATTTACCTCTCTGGATCTCAGTTTCTTTACCAAGAAACTGGGAGTAATAAATCTACCAAGCTTGCTGATTGCATGACAGCATAAAAGTAAATCTCATGTAAACTAGAGTTTACTTTAGAAAGTACTATATGAATGTCATTTTAATTCTGTCATCCAGCTCATTTGCCATATCCTTCAGCTTTGTTTTGTTTAAGTTGTTTTGATCTGGACCATTTTTAAAGTCTTTACTGAATTTCTTGCAATATTGTTTCTGTTCCATGTTTTGTCTTTTTTCTTTTTTTTTTTTTTTTTGGCTGCAAGGCATCTGGGATCTTAGCTCCTCCACCAGGGATCGAACCCCTACCCCCTTCACCTGGAAGGCGAAGTCTTAACCACTGGACTGCCAGGGAAGCCCCCTCCTTCAGCTTTTTGTCATCCTAAAATTTGACTGCCATGCCTTCCATCTCTCTATAAAGATGCTTGTTAAATGCATTGTTAATCAACCAGCCATGGTCACTTTTTCCATCTGGTTCAGGAAGATGATATTAGAGATTTTCAACTGTTTTGCTGGAATAAAGATACACAATGCCTGCAGCATTTCTCTGATCTATTAGTCTAGAAGTGAAGTTAACTGGCTCCCGGCAATTATCATTTTCCCCTAAGTGTTCACAAACCATCTTCTCATAAAACCTTCTAGAAATCTGCTTTAATCACATCCATCTCAGAGTATCCCAAATGTCATTTTCTCTCTTTTTGAATACTGGGAGCCTATTTGCCCATCTCCCATCATTTGGTACCACTGCTCTATTCCGTCAAATCCCAACCACCAAACAGTGGGCTAATTCTTTGGCTAATTCTTTGCCAACCTGAGAGGTAACTCACCTGGGCCTCTGAGATGGCTTTCAAACTTAGCTGCATAACAGAACCACCAGGGAATTTTAAATGAAAGTGATGCTACCCCCATCCCAGAGATTCAGTGTAACTGCTCTAGGACCTGGCCTGGGTGAGTTATAGCTCCCATCTGACTTCATTAGATATAATTTATTAATCTACTTCACATGGCTTTTGGTTCACCCAACAGTGGTTTCTGCCCTAATCTCTGTACAATGAAGATATTTCTCTTTGGGAAAAAATTAGAGCCAAAATAATAGCCTTGCTATTTGTCCTTGTTTTCTCCACCCTGCTGGTGCATCAGAAACAAACATGCATCTGTACGGATACCTGGGTTTCAACCCCTATCTCGAGAACTGGAATGTCCAGGGGTGGGGCCCAGACCTGTTTTTTTCTTTTCTTTTTTTAAGCTCTGTGAATGATTCTGATGTGCATCCTGGCCAAGCCCCTCTGTATAAAGATCAGTGGATCTTTCTTCCTTCTTTTTCTTAGTTTCAAAAGGCTACTTTGCTGTCCAAAAGCCTATTTAGGGGCCTAACTGGTCTGGATTCAGCTTCCCCTCAAGGTCACACAATATACTAGCATTCCTTCTCAATTTCATGCCATTCCTCACTTAGTTTATATTGATTGCTTTTTATAAAATCTGGACACACAAGAGTCTACTGGCAAGCCACACTAGTTTCTTTATATATTGCCCTCTGAGAGGCAGAATAGCCTAGTGCTTTAGCATGCATGTTAAACTTTATGGTCTTGGGTAAATCATGTAGTCTCTCTTGTGCCTCAGTTTCCTCATCTGTAAAATGGGGATATTAGTAGTCCTCCTCATATACTTGTTATAAGGATAAGTGAAATAATGCATTTAAGTGATGAGAATGGTACCCAGCAGAGAGTAAATATAAATTATTAGTAATACTTCTTTGTCAGTATTGATCCAACAGTATGATGAGAACAAACAGCATCATCTTTTGGATGATCCTTGATCTCAGGTCATAGAATAATCATCGTTTCACCAGGGCAACCAGTGTGCGTTTATCTCCTACATAATCCAAACACTAGAACTCACCAGTCTTCTCTCAAAAGCTAAGAGCCTGAAGTATGACCCACCCAAAAGGACATTCCTGAATCTTTTATTGCTTTCCGACCCTTGTTTGTTTTTCCTCATTTTCACTGCATTCATATTTACAGTATGTGATTTTATACATCCTGGTGGGCTATCTTTAAACTTTCTAGATTAAAGTGAGATAAGAAAAACAAAAAGGAAGAAAGAAGATGAATTTTACTTTCAGCACTGCTGGCTATGACATTATTTATCCTTTTCTCTGTGATGAGCAGGGGTGTGTGTGTGTCCATGGGGAGCTGTGGACAGGGGAAAGCGTGCAATGTATGCCTCACCTGCCGATGCTGCCTTCAAGAACACAGACCCTGCCTTTCCAGGTCTTCTGAATTCCCAACAAATGCCCCAGATATATTTTAATGCTAGATCTCCTAATTTTTGCCAACTAAGTCAATTAAAAAATAGAGTAGCCTGGTTGAATGGGTCAAACAGTCCTCCAGTTTGTGACCTCTATTTAGTAAAGTTGTTTCCACCTTTTAGGGGAAAAGAAGGTCAAGACCCATTTGCTTTTTAAGCACAAATGATTAGCTTCGTGGCATTTACAACTGGGAAGCCACTTGGTCCCTGGCCATTCTCTGGTCCACTGGAGACAGTCATGGCAGCATGTTGGCCTTTTGTCACTGGCACACAGAAGCGAGGAGCCACCCAAGTGCCCGGTCAACTGCCTCCACCCCCATAATCTGGTCCACAGCCTCATCTAAAATTTGCCTGAGGGAAAGTGGCTTCACTCCTGAGGAAGTCTGCATATTTAAATGCATTTTTTACTTTGTTATTTATTTAAACTTTTTATTTTATATTGGAGTATAGCTGAGTAACAATGTTGTGATAGTTTTGGGTGAACTGCAGAGAAACTCAGCGGTACTTATGCATGTGTCCCATCTCCCCCCAAATTCCTCTCCCATCCAGGCCGCCACCTAACACTGAGCAGAGCTCCCTGTGTTACACAGTAGGTCCTTGCTGAGTATCGATTTTAAATATACAAATGTATTTTTTTTTTAAATGGACAAAGTCTCTCAGACCATCAGGCATTCTGAACAACCAACTACAGCTGAATTCTATCAAATCCACTGCACGATGGAATTCAACCATTTCCCCCTCTCCTCATTATTGTTTGCCAGACTATGAAAAAAAAATCCACATTTTTTACAAATTCTATTTGAAGAGTTGCATGGGAAACTCCTATCAGGTACCACTAACCTCCTCCCTCACACCTAGCTAATACCTCAGTGATCAAAGGAGTTTAGCCAACTACAATTTGTCTATAAACTGGTGGTTTATAGGGGTGTATAGACTCAGTCTATAGACTAATGCTGAAGTTCAAATACTTTGGCCATCTTATGTGATGAGCTGACTTATTGGAAAAGACCCTGATGCTAGGGAAGACTGAAGTTAAAAAGGAGAAGAAGGTGGCAGAGGATGAGAGGGTTAGATAGCATCACTAACACAATGGACATGAATTTGAGCAAACTCCAGGAGATAGTCAAGGAGAGGAAAGCCTGGCATGCTGCAGTCCATGGGGTCACAAAGTGTGGACATGACTTAGCAACTGAACAACAACAATAGACTCAGTCCTCTGTGATCGCCTTTACAGGGAAGGGCAGTTATCCCTGTTATAAAGAAGTTGTTACCAAACTTGGAACACTTGCTATAGTGCTTTTAAAACAAAATTCTGGGACAACTACTTTAAGGTTATTTGGAAGTCAGGGGCCAATTTAGAAACCTACAGAAGCTTGAAGGGGGACCCCAAGACACAACTCTCTGTACCCCTTGCTCCCACAGAAGCAGGGAACGTGGTCCTTGATCAAGTGGGGAGTTTGTTGAGGTGACTTTCAAAGCTGCTTCTACCTGTAAATTCCACGGTTCAATCGTTTTAAGTAAAAGTAAGGTATTTCAAGCAAGACTTCCTGACCTGGGTTCCCACTCCCAGAGCACGAGTGGCACATATTCTGTGAGGGGCCAGTTAGTGAACATTTTAGGCTTTGTGGGCCATGGGGCCTCCGTCACACCCACCCGCCTCTGCTGTCTCAGAAGTGGCCCTAGACAAGGTGTCAGTGACTGGGCGTGGCTGCGTCCCAGGAACACTTTATTTATGGACACAGACATTTGAACTTCTTGTAATGGTCAAGTGTCACCCAACATTCTTCCTTAACCACTGAAGAAAAATGTAACACCCATTCACAGTCTGAGGGTTGTACTGAAAGAGTCAGCGGTTGGATTTGGCCAGTGGGCCAGAGTTTGCCGACTGCTGTGCTAGAGAAGGGACTTCAGGGCTTCCATGAACCTCCTAAAATACAGTCATGCATGTTGTGCAGATGGGCATATTTGGGTTTTCCTGGAGCAGTTCACTGTAGCAGGTTCCGGAAGGGGTGCTGACTTCACTGCTAAGTTAAGAACCACAGATTGAAAAGCTTCCCCTCATACAAGGCCTGAAATTCTCTGTGAAATAACTCTCTGAGGAACCACAGAGAGGAAAAAACCCTGAGAAGCAGTTTCAGGACTGAAAACGTCTCCACTTGCTCTAGGCCCTTGGACCATGGAGATTCCAACACAGGGTGTCACCTTTGGTCTCTTGGAGCTCCACGCGAAGGCTCCCCATGAAAACAGCCGGGAAAAGTCCTGGCACAGACTATGTATCCAAGGCTGTTCCAAGACCAGGTGGAACCACAGTCACAGTATTTCTCTATTTCATTTAGGGAAGGAGACATTCCTGGCCAATTCTGGGGGTGGTGCTGACACCTGCCTCCTGAAACAGCCTTCCAACCTCCCAGGTTTGCCCAGGTCCACACGTGGGCACACTGTTGGCTGTGACTATTTGCCTTTAAAACTTGGTAATGAAAGTACAGAGCATACATTTCAGCCAGGATTCATTTTGGCCCATGTGGTTATATGCTGCTCATGTCTGCATCGTCTATACAGAACTCACTGGCCCTTGACGACATTCAGATTGGAGTTTTAAGTGGCCTACAGGTGTCTCCAAGTGCCCCAAGAATCTTGGCTCCCTGGCGAGGCAGGCAGGGTCTCGGGGCAGGGTGGGACACCTATACCATCCGTCACTAGTGACACCCGGCTCACAACCGGTGGACCCTGCTGAGTGCCCAGGTGATGGCCCAGAGGGAGAGCTCTTCTCACACTGGGGAGCCTGCCCCTCTCTAAGACCAGACATGAGAGGAAAGGAGTGTCTGTTTCCCTCCAAATGCTGCAAAGGGGCTTGAAACCATCCCTGAGCCCAGAAGGCCTCCATTCTGCTGCTAGCAAGAAGGGTCTACGAGCTGCTAATGTGGGAAAGAAATGTCCCTTCCTAGGGCACTGTCCCCAACCCAGGCTGGTCCCCCTCACATAACTGACACCTCCCTGTGCCCCTCTTTCCCAGCCCTTCTTGTTACAAGGGCTAAAAAATGACTTATTTGTTAGCTGTCTCCTCCACAGGCTGGACATTTGGCTTCGGTGTCTGGCATGGCATTTCCAGCACCAGCACAGAGCTTGGCATGGCCCAGTTCCTCCATGCTGCTAAGTCACTTCAGTCGTGTCCAACTCTGTGCAACCCCATAGACGGCAGCCCATCAGGCTCCTCCGTTCCTGGGTTCTCCAGGCAAGAACACTGGAGAGGGTTGCCATTTCCTTCTCCAATGCATGAAAGTGAAAAGTGAAAGTGAAGTTGCTCAGTCATGTCCAACTCTTAGTGACCCCATGGACTGCAGCCTACCAGGCTCCTCCGTCCATGGGATTTTCCAGGCACGAGTACTGGAGTGGGGTGCCAGTCACTCCATGTGGACAACATAATAAAGCACAGAAACGGAGCCTTCTCTAGGCTGTATTACAAAGCTTACCTGCCTGATTTGTTTAACCTCACACCTACCCTACGGGGAGGCAGTGCCGTCACAATGCCCACTGGAGACCAGCACACAGCTTGCCCAAGGCGTGCAAGGTGGGGGAGCCAGGATTAGGTTCAGCCTGTTCTGACTCCAGGCTGTGTCCCTGGAGTGTGTCGTCCTGCCTCCCACTGAGAGGCATCACTGTGGTCACCTGTGTAAGAGGCTGAGGCTCTGAGACCAGCCCAGTGGACAGTCACTGGCTCTCACCAACAGTGTTGTTGCTGCATTAAAAACCAACCAACCAACCGACCAACAAGCAAAAACTGCCTTCTGCTCTGAGTCTCTCATAGTGCATGAGGCTGCCATCCCCACTAGACCCTTTGGGGTCATTTCTTCGACATGAAGGGTAAAGAAGAGTACAGTCCTTTTAAATTCTTTATTATGACCAAGAGTAGAAATACATTTTCTATGGAACCTAGTGAACATCACCTCACTCCACCACCCCCAAGTAACGGTGCAGCTCGCTACACTTTACCTTCACTCTACATGATTCAGTCTGTCTTCCAGTCTCTCTACTTAGTTCTTTTCTTTTCTACTGTACCCTACCCTAGTCAACCCGATCCTAGTCTTCACTAAAAATGTTTTCTGCCTTAACGCTCTAAATTGATTTTACAACCCACTGAGGGGAAGATCTGGAAGTCGGGTAAAGGGGCACCCAGCAGGGTGTCTGGAGCTGAAAACGTGTAGGAAATACAAGGTCAATACCCAGGAATAAAAAGTCTTAGGAGGAGACTGCATGCTACCTGCCACGGCCTGCCCTAAGCCTGAGCCCCCGGGCCAGGCTCTGCAGTGAGCTGGCCCCATGCGGCAGGGCGTGCAGCGGCAGGACCCGTGGCCACTCCTGCTGCAAGTGCGCAGACACAGTGGCAGAGCCAGCCCCGCTCTGCCTCTAACCGTGGGGCCCTTTTTCATTTATCATTAACTTTTCAAAGCAGTGTCATCATTGACAGCTGTTGAGTCTAGCTACTCTAGGGATGCTTTTTGGTACACAAAGAAGAAACTTTCCAATGGGTCCTGGCAAAAACCCTGATCCTCCACAGATCCGTCTTTTCTCTCCATATTTATGAAGATGCCTTGGATGGAGATCAAGTTCTCTTGGCCCAAGGGGAAGAGATGGTATTACAGCTCTGCCTACTGGCTTTAAAACGGCAACTGTAAACACTCTAATAGATGCCTCTCAAGTCAAGATGAGGTCACCCACCTTCTCTTACCATTCAAAAATTTCAGGTTTCCTAATGCAGGATCTTATCACCCCAAATTCCTAGGTGCACACTGGAACAGATCTTAGGCCATAAAAAGTGAGAAGAGAATTTAGAGATGGAACTGGGAGAGAAACATTCTCTGGAAAAAACACTTGTAGAGCTACAGAATTCATTCATTCATCCCACACAGACATACTGAATCCCTACTCTGTGCCAGGAGTTTTTGCTAAGAACACAGCTGTGAAAGAAATGGAAGCACATCCCTCCCCTAACACCTGAACCAGAGCTTGCTAATTGTCACTGTAGGGTGATGGGCACACGGGGATTCTACTTTTCTTGCTACTTTTGTGCATGTTTGGAATTTTCCATAATGAAAAGTTAAACATATGAATCTCACATACTTGGTGCTGGGTGGAAGAAGCCAGACATAAGACAGTACATACAACATGACTCCATGTACATGAGACTCTAGGAAAAAGAGAAGTCTCCTCTCCAGGGACAGAAAGCAGATCAAGGGCTGCTGGTGGCAAAGGCATCTGGGAACTGCTCAGACACAGAGATGTTCATACCTTCATATACAAGTGGTTACATGGGTGTAGCCATTTGTTAAAACACATCAAAATGTACAGTTTAAACAGGTCACTTTTAGGCTCTGTAAATGTAGTTATAATAAAGTTTAGAAACCACAAACATCCCTGCCCTCATAGAGCATGTTTACGTGGAGTAGCTGGGGCTGGGAGAAATCTTAGGGACCACGCAAGTCCCTCATTTTAAGGAAAGGAGCAGAGAGACTCAGTGTCTTGTGCAGGTCTCACAGACTCTCACAGTGGGGACCTGGACCTAGCCCTGTCCAGCGACTTCTGTTTAGCTCACTGCCTGTGATACACAGCAGGGGCTAAGTTCTGGAATCCCCTGCTTTGGGGGTGATGGTATTCTGAGTCATCTGGTGAAACACCCACATCCCAGGCACCTGGGTACCTATAGCCTGAATCCGTGATGTCTCCCTAGGAGGACCACCAATCTCCAGCAATAGCCATGTGCCAGCTGCTTATGGGGAGGAGGAAGGAGTGGCTGAAGTGTCCAGTCAAGGTCTGGTTTATTTTCCACTTCACCTCAGCTGACAAGCCCCACTCCAGGCTTATCTGTCCATCTCCCTGCTTCAGGCAATGATCATATCTCACTGTCCCCATCATTTTGGACCCTCCTCCACACCTAGCTGGGCTCACACACCTGAAATACTCCACTGACACCCAAACTCCGTGCTCCAAGAAAACTTCTTTAGGGGTGGAGTAGGTCCCAGAAAGGAGGAGCCCAAATAACACGCAGGCTTGGAAAGATGCAGGCTGGTGATCCAGGCCTTCTCACTTTCTCACTTTAAAGAGACTGAGGTTGATGTGCAAACTTAACAAATCTTTACAAACCCAATGTGTGCTTGCTAGACCCCAGAACCCTAGGATAATGTTTTAGCAAATGCCAGTTTGAGGGCTGAAAGACAGAGCCCATCCATGAGAAAAGCTTAACGTTCTGCTGTTATTTAGATGCATGTTATCCAGCCTCTGACCACTGTGCCTCCACAGTGTGCAGGACGACCTGAAGCCTTGTCTGCAGAGATGGGCAGGTGGGTACTGCTCATCCACCTACGTGGCCCCCCTGGACGGGACCATCTACAAGATGGTGGGTGGGAAGTGGCTCCCGTGACCCACACAGGCCTGATCGGGGCGGAGGCTGTCTTCTAAACCTCAAGACTCTGCTTCCAAAATTAAATCCTGGATTTTATCCTGTTGTGGTGGCTCAAATGGTAAAGCGTCTGCTTACAATGCGGGAGACCCGGGTTCGATCCCTGGGTTGGCAAGATCCTCTGGAGAAGGAAATGGCAACCCACTCCAGTACTCTTG
This sequence comes from Dama dama, assembly GCF_033118175.1. NCBI lineage: Eukaryota > Metazoa > Chordata > Mammalia > Artiodactyla > Cervidae > Dama > Dama dama. The sequence continues at coordinate 75,296,727 of NC_083691.1, forward strand.
CCTGGAAAATCCCATGGATGGAGAAGCGTGGTAGGCTACAGTCCCCGGGGTCACAAAGAGTCGGACATGACTGAGCAACTTCACTTTCACTTTTTTCACTTTTCGTAGTCCTCAGGCATTCCGTATTCAGTATCTCCTCCTGCCATCTCAGCTCCTTACGTCACATGGTGACATGAAAGTGTTCCATGTTCCTAGGGGGTTCTTTTCTTTGATGTTTACATTCCCCGCACCCAGGACGTCCCACAGGACACAAACCACACACTCACTAAACACCAGCTGAAAAGAGCTGCTCTGAATCCTGCCCTTCTCTTTGCCCTGTCATGCCTTTTCCCACGTAGCTCTCTCTTCCTAACCCTTCCTGGCTTTCTCTGCCAAGATCCAGCAACTCTCAAGAACCTTCCCTAATGCTCCTGCCCTTCCCCACTCCAGTCAGGAACAGCCTACTAGGTCCCATGCTCCCAAATAGGATGTGTGTGTGTTATCTTAAGTGCTCATGGGGTGGAAAGGAGATTAAATTCAATATGCACTAGTTTGGTGAATCTACGAAGATGAATCCCAATCTAACAGCTATCAAGTCATAAATAAAAACTTTAGAGCTTATGGAAATGCCCTCCCCTGGGGTGGGGGGCTGGGAGGACCAGAGTGATACACATATGGGCCCTCCAGTCCCTGGACACAGGGATGCTCCTGCAGTCAGAACTCTCTGAGAGAAATTTACTGTGCAGAGTCAAAGACACCCCACTGAGGCTGTTTAGCTTAGAAATACTTGGGAAGCTGTGACTGCTACCATCTCAGGGCTGGGACACTGAAAGTCACACAGCCGTGCTCAGCAAAGGCACAGTAAAGGTTGGATGATGGCAGGAACAGTAAAGGTCATGGGCAAATTCACTGAATAAAAGGTGGGAAACCTTGGAATATTCCAAGGGGCAAAGGGCTTGAATACTGGTGTCCAGGGTGGATCACTTCTTGCAGCTCCTCCTTCTGAGAACTCCCCCAGCTCAGACCAGTGGCAACGCCAGCATTAAGCCCCAGGAGGCTTTCCAGCAGAGTCTAACTTGTGTTCTCTGCCAGTCTTTAGATGCCTTTCTGCTTGCAATGGACGGCTGCTCCCCTGCACACAAGGTGTTACCCTTCATCTGAATGCCTGGCCCCTCCACCAGTTTAGATCAGAAATATGGTCCAGAGTTGCCTCCCTCAACTTAGACCCCTACTGTCTCCACCACCATCAGCATAAGCACCAGCCCCAGCACCCACTGCATATCAAGGACTGTCCTAATCACTTCACATCACCAGGTTTTTCCTTCCTGACATCAATCCAGTATGGCAGATTTTATCATCCCTGTTTCATGGATCAGCAGAAGTTCAGAGAAATGAGATGACTTTCTCAAGATGTGACAGCCCCAATTGGAACCTGGTTGTATCTGATTCCACATCCCAGCCTTCAAATACTAATATCACACCACCTCCTGCAATCCTGAACTCTTGATTCTTTGAATCTTGGGATAAGAGGAAGAAGGGCTATAACAGGCTGGGTTGTGGGTAGTGAATGGAGAGAGACAGGAACTAAAATTTATCGAGACTCTGTAGTACGCAAAGCATCTGAGGTTTGTAAGCTAATCCTATAGTAATTCTGTGAGCGGGTATTCTCAAGCCCATTATACAGATAAGGAGGTCAGGGTTCAAGAAGGCTAGAGGTGAATTCCTAGGTTCATATGGGTAGCCTATGAGAGCAATTTTATTCCCACCCAAGTCCCTCTGAGGTGACAGCCAGTGCCCTGTCCACTGTACCATGCCACTACCCGGGCCAACTACCAAAAACAGGTTCCTGGACTTTTCCCATGCCCTCAGCCCTGGGTCAGCATCCTGGGTCTTGGAGGGGCTCTGCAGCTTCTTGGAGGCTAAGGGTTGTCACTCTGGCATGGACATAGGCCAGTCCTCATTTGTCTGTGGGGACTGACTGGGCCCCACTCCTGCCTGCCATGTGGAAGATGGGGACAGCCTCTCCTGGTCTCTGGGGCTCTGTCTTCAAGATTCACACTTTCAGGTCTTCAGCTGATGGGCTGGCTTTAGCAGAAAGGGTTGCCTGTTCAGCAGGGTCGCTGAGTTGGTGAGGGTGTGAGGGTCTCAGGCCCACTTCCCAGTTTTCTCTCAGCACAGCCTGGTCATGCAGGAGCATGCAGGAAGGGCCTCCCTTGAGGGTCCCGCCATGCAGTGTGGATGGCTGGATGGAACAGATCATGAGGTTGAAAGGGGCCTCCGTGTCACCAGGCCTGAGGGCTCACCTACCTGGAGAGACTCCCCATTCTGGAGGCCTTACCTTAAAGAGGGACATTCACACTGAAGCAAACTTGAAAAGAGAGAACATGTACACAAAGAGAAGTTTACTTGGCTAGCATTTCCCTCATTGATTTTGGCTTTCACTGAGGACAGGTAGGCTGTTGGGAAGGCAGACCTTTCCCTCCTCCACTGGCTACCCCCCATTTCAGCGCTGAAGCCATACTCTCAGAGCCTCCTGCTTTTGGGGGGCAGGGTGGGAGTAGGCAGGAGGAGTGTGCTAGGAGTGAGCAAAATACCTCCAAGATCTACAAGGTCAGATGATGCCCTTCAACCACACCAAACACATCACTCTGTCCTCTATGGTCCCCAAGGAAGGCAAGCCCGCTAGGAACATAAAAGCTAAATAGGCTGCTTTTAATGGCAGCAAATGATGCCACTGTCTTGGAATCAAATCCCCAGTAAGATAGATGGTGAATTCCCTATTGGAGAGTTTTTCCAGCATCAAAGGTCACAGATCCAGCTTTGCTGGCTTTTCTATTCCCCCACCCACCCACTGCTGTATGCCCTTGGTTGGAAGCAAGCCACCCCAGGAAAACTGCTTTGAGTGCATGATTGGCACCAAGTCTCCAGTTCGTTGTTAATGGCACATCACTTGTACAACATCAGTAGAGTATGGGAGTGGAGAAAGGGTGGACGGGAGGAGCATAAAAAGGAAAGTGGAGGAGGGAGAATATACAAGATAAGATGGCTGGGAGGAAAGATGAGAAGGAAAGCTCCACGCAGAAGCAAAGGCCACTGAAAAATGTCCTAGGGTGGGGTTACCGCAAAGGGGTGAAAACCTGAAGGGAGGAAACCCAGGAAATACTGACAGCTGGTGAGTCAGGGCAGGGTTTAGACAGGGAGGTTCAGGCGCCAGGGAGCAGAAATCTCAGTTCAGCAAACATCTCAGGAAGGCAAAGGCCTGGAGGGAATAGCAGCCAATCGAAGTATGTGATGGAACCTGACCAGAGGCCAAATTCCAGGTACGAATCTGGACAATCTCCCCGGTGATATCTTTAGAGGGGCGAGGCTTCCTGTGGAGGGGATGGAAACCAGTTCTGGAAGCTGTTCTCCTGCCATATCCTCAGCCCTGTGTGGGTGATCCAGGGACCCCAGCCTCAGCTGAGCCAGCATGGGCAGAGTGCAGTTTGCTGTGCCCACTCGTGTGTAGGGGCTCTGTCTGTGCGGGGGAGTGGGGATGGTTAGGAACTCTGAAACACAGGCTACTATGCTTTGTCTCTTCATAACTCCTAGACTGGATGACAGGACTTCACCCAGTCTGTTTCCCCAGCACCCACTACCAGACAAAACCAATTCCTTCCTGAATCAGACAGGCAGGATGCCTGCACCCCGCCCCCCAACCCCGCCACCAGCCCAGGGGGCTCAGATTCAGTAGGGCCAGCAGAGCAGCGGAAAGCAGCTCTTCAACAGGCTCCTGGGACTGGTGGCATCCTGGTGTGACATCAGCAGGGCATGGGCAGGGAGCAAGTAGAGCAAGCCCAGAACAGAGGAGTCCCAGAATTCCCTCTGGAGCCCCAGGCCCTTGACTGAACACCCTGGAGATCTTCAGCCTGATGACATGGGGAGTCCGTGCATAGCTTTCCTTGCTTTTGGAACGCATGCCCTGTGTCTTCTCTAGGCCACCACCAAGGTGCATAGCTGGAGATGCTTGATCACAAACTTGTCCCCTCCCTTCTCAGAGTGGCTTTTTGCCTTTGACTTGGAGTCTGTCCCTAAGATCTAAGACACTCACACTGCCCTTCGCCCGCTTGTGATCAAACACCTTGGCCACTTGTTCCCAAAGTCAAACCAGTTTTTCTTCCTCTCTCTGTCAAAACCATTCTTCCGTGGTTCTCCTCAGAAGGTATCTGGCATGTCCTTAAGTTATGTGACACCTGAAGTCCAAGAAGAGCCTGTCTTGTATTGGAACTCCCTGTCCCATGAGCAAAAGATGACGTCTATGGGGACACACTTCGGCTTCCCAGGGTCTCTCCAATGACTTCTCATGTGTAGCTCTGTCTGTGGGTTGTGCTGACTCAGCTTTTGGAACACAGAGCCCAGCTCACTGCTGGCATCTGAGCCAGGCAGGCCTCCACACCCCCAGGGAGAATCCTGAGATGGTTAGAGGGGATGATGGCTTATAAACACCTGTGTGAGTTTCCACACTGGTCCTACTAGGGCTTTCAATGATGAGATACAGTATATCCGTCATCGCAGTGGGCTTTAATTCAACTTAAAACTCGTTTCCATTACACATAGCCCACAGGTGACTCAGGATGATGCCATTAACATTTTCCAGAGAAGAGTTTTCAATCAAGGGACAGATTTGGGACACCTTTTCAACGTGCTAACTAGATGAAGACTGTTCTTTCCCCATTTTAATATTTCTCTGGAGAGAAATCTCTTGTCACAAGGATATAATTGTGATCAGAGATCTAAATAACTTGAATATATCTTGACTGCCCTATAGCTGAGAACTCAGTAAGGATCAACATCACTCAGCTCCAAATGTGACCAGAAGCACCTCTCGTACAATGTAAGTTTGCATTCAAACCAGCCAAATAAACGTCCTCTCTCCTGACCCCCAACAGTGTTGAGAGTGACTCTGGAAGCCTGTTGGGGGCGAGCAGGAACATGCCCAGAGGATCATTTCCAAGGCAATGATGACTCAGTGTTTAGGAATGCTAAACAGTTGTGAACTTGGTGGGAGCTCCTGGATGGCCCCCAGAAGCCTACTTGAGCCCCTCAGCAAAGGAAGCAAGCAGAGTCCTGCCCTCTGGTGCCAGCTTGGGGCTGTCGAGAGGCCCAGGGAAGGGAAGCACCGGGCTCTTGCACTCTACATGGATAGAAAGAACCCCTGACCCAGGATGGACTTCTACTGCTGATTCCTGGGGAGCCATTACCCCCTGTCCACAGGAGCACCCACACCCCTTGCTAGGGCCAGGGCTAAGCTAGCAGACTGGGTCACATGCTCAGCCTTCTGGTTCATGCTCCGCTCCATGCCCACCCCCCACCCCCGCCACTTCCTCTGTCTGCATCCTTGCCCATCCTGTGGGCCATGGAAACTGCACATCTGTCTTTCCTGCCCTCCTCTCTCTCTGGGGAAGCCAGGGACTGCTCCAAGTGTCCCTGCTCTCAGGTGTGCACTTTCACTGCGCTCAGAGTTCAGACTGCAGGGTGGAAGCCCCAGGAATTGCTGGGAAGAGCTCCTGGAGACCAGCACCTCTCGGGGCTTCTTTGGCCATCTCAGAGCAATCACCTCCACTGGATCTAAGTGACAATCAGCCACCAGACCACTCCAGAAAAAGACTCTTCTTCATAAATTCATCCTTTAAAGCTTCCTTGTGCCTTTTACCACAAAGAGTTTCCTGAATTCCGTGCTTCCCTGTGGGCTCTCTGCAAAGATTCCCTGCCTGCCTCTGCCCCACCCAGACCCCCGTTCCTTTCACACCCCTTGCTGATGATGGTCCCCTGGGGCTTGTCCCCTCTAGCCTGCACCCGCAGAAGGGGCTGCTCCTCCAGCCCTGCCCCTTTGCAAGCCTAGCATCAAGTCCTTTGTTGACCTGGCCTCTAGATTGGGGTTCAAGTCATTCTGCAGACCTGCACTGTTTGACTGGGCCCCGTGCTCATCCTGGCTTTCTCTTTGTTGGGCCTAGATTCCTTACTCAGGTCTATTTCCCAATTTTCTTTGGGTTTGATCAACTTAGATTAAACCTAAAATAAGTTTCTCCTCCTCTGCCTGGCCTCTGGTCTCCTGACCCCCTCATTTTGTCTGGGGAAACTTGTCAGTTCATCTGGTCCTAAAAGACCGCCTGCAGAGACCCTAGGGATGGGGTGGGGCAGCCTTTAGGCAGGCTGGCATGTGCCATAAGCTCTGCTCTGAGCTCCCATCACAGGCTTAGAGCAGCAGGCCCCAGAGCTGTGGGAGATGTTAACAAAGAAAGAAGGTAAACCTGAACTTAGCCTGTTCCAAGCTGTGTGTCAGCCAGAGAAAATCATAAACACCCAAGAAGGAAGCAAACAAAGAATGGTGATGGGACTACGTCCAGGGACCATCCACCTGAATGCTCTTGTCTGGCTGAGGCCTGGATCACACCCTTCAGCTGAGTCTTACCCCCGACACGAAATATTTCTTAGATCCCCACACTGTCAACCACTGACCCCCAGAAAACCTCCTGGAAAATAGTGGATTTCCTCTCTGATGATTCCCAAGGCACAGGAGGGTCTTTTTTATACTTGGAAGTGACGGAGAAGAAGTCCTCTGGCAGAATGTGGGGTGATTGAGGGCTGACTGGATAATCACAAGTCTTCACTGCCCGAGACCCCAGCCCTACCACTCCGGGGCTCTGCCCCGTAACTTCATTACACAGCCCGCTTCACTCCCAGGACACTAGCCAGCTGGCTACCCAAAGTTTCATCTAAATAATAGCTTTATCATGCTAGGGTGCAAGAGAACTAAGAGTTTCCCCTTACACACACACACACAAACACACATGGATATGTGCGCATGCACATGCACATGCATGCTTACACACACCCACTCTCTAACTTTAAGGAAAGCACCTCTGACCCCTTTCCCTTCCAGAGGCAGGTCACGGCCACAATGTGGTCTCTGCTCTCTGAGTCAAGCCTGGACTCGACAGGCCTATTCCTCTTTCTAATCTCTGAGCTTCAAACACAATGATTGCACCTTCCTCTGACTGGCATGGTCACAACAGGTGGAAGGACCTGGAAGAAGTGTGTGCTGAGGCTGGAGAGAAGGCAGAAGGGAGAGTGGGTCAAAGAAGGCAGAGACGTGGTCTAAAGAAATGGCATCTCACTGAGCCGGGCTCCACGGGCCGCTCTGGGGACAGTCCTCCTCAAATGTCCACCTCTGAGTCAGCCTCAGGCCCTGTGCTAGCTCCAAACAATGACTGCAACTATCACTGAGTGAATATTTTTCTTTAAACTGACTCATAAAAAAAAAAGGTGATTTATAAAGAAACCTTGTATCTCTACCACACATAGAAAACCAGTATCGCCTACAATTTTGGTCAAGATATATAAAATTTGATTAAAGTACAAAAGATTCCTCTATGTCCCATGTAAGTCATCATCTTGGTTACAGCTATTGGTTATGTATCTTTGATGAGACTCTTTTAGGGTGTCTCTTGGCGACCTTCTGCCCTTGTCACCTTGGTTGTGAAATGTGCCCAGACAGACCCTCATCTCTGTGCATGGATGCCAGACCCACCCTCGGTGTGTACAAGCGACAGGCCTACTTACAATGCGAGGTTTGAAGGGCGGCTTGATCTTCTTCTGCTCCAGCAGCAGCCAGTCAATCTCCTTGAAGAACGGGTGCTGCTTGATGGCGTCCTCACCGTTTTGCGCCGCCACGCAGCCCAGGCGCTTGTGGGGGTTCTTGGTCATGAACTGGGAGGATGAAGACAGAGAGAGAATCAGGAACAGCGGCCCGGCAGGCAGAGGCACTGGGGGGAAGGTGGAGCTCAGCCAAGGCAGCATCTTTGGCGTCACCTCCCAAGCCCACTTTCTGTACCTTCAGGAGCTTCGCCCCTCATTCTTAGGTAGGACTTACTATGCACCGGCCACCACTCTACATATATGATATACATGTACTGACTCATTCTATGGAACACAGTCTTCTGAGGGACTAACATGATCCCTACTTTATAAGTGAGGTAGTTGAGGCTCAGAGAAGTTAATTAACTTGGCCAAAGTCAAACAGCCAGCGAGGTATCAAGTCAAGATTAGGAACTTAGACTTTTTCTAACCCTCTGATTTCCCCTCAGATTCTTAAATCTTCTCATCAGGAATACTGAAGTCTGATAACCTCATACTAAGAGGTCAACAGTCCTTCTGGAGGTAAGGAAAGAAGACCAGATATTCATGTTAAGGTCAATTTTCAAAGACACCTCCTCCCTTTTCCTTTTCCTGGATATAGGCCCTCCTACTTAAAAAAAAATTTTTTTTTTAAATTTGTAATTGCTAGCACAAAACTCAACATAGATTAACAGACAAAAAACAAGAAAAAGAAAGGCTTATTGCTTCCCAGTGCTTGTCTGTAAAAACCACATTGATGTGTTTTGTACTTTTTGGCTGGTGTCTTGTGAACTCACACACCCAAGTGAAATTACTATTCCTACTAAATGAGTCAGTCCTGATGGCAAATGTGAATTTAATTGAGCAGATGTATAAAAATATAACCTTGAAAAAAAAATCAGTGCTGGTAGGTGGAAACATTTCTGACAGCCAACCAAAATAAAGGTAGTGGTGTGTGTTTGCATGTGTCTCAGAGGCTGAGTGTTACATCTCATGGGGTGAAGGCTAAGAGTTTAAACAAAGGACCTTAAGAGGACAACGTATAAATTAAATTCAGAGCGATAAATCTATAATGATGGCATTTCAGGCTTCAGCAAAGGAGAGTTTCCTGGGCAGCAAGAACTTCCTACTGACTCCTGCCTGGCACTGCTGAAACCAAAGAATCTTACCTGGGCAGAGATAAGAGGGTGAAGAGGTGCTGGGTAGATGCTTCTCGTTTATTTAAATTATAATTTGTCTGAATGTTTTTCTCCATGGTGAGCTCTATAATATAGGAATCAGTCCTATCTTCCCAGCATCTAGGTCCGTGCCTCGCTCCCACTGTGCACTCTGTCCAGTGAGATGAGGGAACAGCGGGTTGAAGGCTGGGCCTCAGGGCACAGGGCTGAGGAAGGGAGGAAGCAGGACCGATACTCACTGTTGCATAGGTGGTGCACTGCATAACTCTACAGTGCAAAAGGCTTCTGGAGAGTTCTGCACGTAGGCAGCAGCCCTCAAGAGACACGGCTCAGTGGCCAGAGTCATGGAAAACCTGGCCTGGCCCTAGAATCAAGCGACAATGTGAGGAAGTGAAGTGTTCCAAGGCCAAGGGAGTAGAAGACTTCTCCTTGCTTCCTCAGCTCTTCCTGTCCTCCCACTTCTGGGAGGGGAAGTATCAGGGCCATGGATAAACACACAGGTTTTAGCGTCTCAGGAAGCTGACCCCGAGCCAGAGTCTCGTCTTTTCCCAGACATTTCGCCTTCACCAACCAGCTGACACAGGCACAACCTCCTTCTTCTCGATCTGTAGGTTGAAGTTTCCTCTCTGCTGATGACAGTTTGGACTGGATACGTCTTAGCTGTGGGGGCTGGGCAGTGCAGGGTGTTTAGTTGCATCCCTAGCTTCACCTGCTAGATTCCAATAGCATCCCTCCCCTCCAGGTTGAGACAACTAAAACATCTCCAGACATTGCCAGATGTCTCTGGGGGATGATGGAAGTGTGGGGGGTGGGGAGGGGAAAGGGCAAAATCATCGCTAGATGAAGACCACTGCTCTGATCATTCATAATGAAACGGCCACTCTAGGGTACTGGCAGGGTGCTCACTGGAAGGTGTGTCCGGTTGGTGTCTGGGGCCCAGGGTGAGTGATCAGCTCTGCTGGGGGCATCCTCAGCTGCCTCAGGTGCTACAGGGTCTTCCTTTGCCAGCACCTGGCATAGTGTCTGGCATATCCAAATGCCCAACAAATAGGTGTTGAATAAATGAGTAAATGAACATATTCTCTTTGCTTCCTTCACTGCTCGTAGCCCAATTGTGGTCACCTATGGATGTGTTTTTTAACTTAATTCCCACCTTCTCCTGCTGGATCACAGGCTCCACAAGGCAAGAATGATGGCTGTTACACACTCATGCAGCATCTAGCACAATGCTAGAGGAAAACACTGCACAATGCATATAGGAAAACACTCAACAGATAGTTGTTCATTGAATCAAGGAACTGGAGGGAGACAGAGGAAGAGAAATAGATGTGGGAGGGAGGGAAGGAAGGAAGATGAGAGAAAGAAGGGAAGAGGAAGGAAAAAATGAACTGCAGAAAGAAGCAACATGTTCTGATGAAGCATCTTCCAAAACATGGTACGAGTCCCCTCCAGACAACTATGAAATGATTTTAGGCCTTTTTACTATTTTTATAGGATGATTTATGTTAATCAATTATGGCAAGTGATATTAATTTTCCATTTATGATAGTGATGTAATATTTCTGTATATATACAATTAGGTAAATATTGGGACTTGACTTGGAAAACAAGAAAAATAAACCATGATAGAGCAGGTATTTTGATATGGCAAATTTTGGGACTGTGGCATGCTGACTCTGAACTTTGGGGTGTTCTGATGGGTGAGAAGCCATGAACAGAAGTCAGGGTTCCTGGGCTGTCATGGCCTCAACCCAGTGAGGTGACCCTCCCCAGGTAAACTGGTCTGTTTACATTCCCTGCACCTCACCTCCCCCAGCATTCCCAGGGGGACAGATAACTTCATTTACTTGCCATAGTGCCAGTGTCTCAGTGTTGTAGCCATGGTTATACTGAGCAAGTACTAAGCATTATCATCTGTAAGGGACTATTTGCGGCATGGGAAAGTCTGTTACATCTGAATCCATTGTGGTTACAGGGATCTTGAGAGGACACTTCTTCTTTGATCAGTGTCGCTGTTGTCGACACAGGGGTACAGCGTCTCCCCCTCCCCACCTTTCTCTCTTCCCCATCGCAAGCCCCGGAGGTAGACAGACATGGGTGGCAGATCAAGAAAGGGGGTACTGCCCCAAGACTGTGAGCAGTAGGGGTGACCCCAGCACCACTGGGGTTGGTCTCCCCCTCTGCAGCTCTGGAGGACACACAAGCACACAGAGCTTTCCTCTGGGAATGCAGATGTGGTATCCTTTTACCACAAGAAGAGCAATCTGCCCCAGGCTCGATTTCTCAACAGCAGCCCCTGTAGTGAACCTGAACTCCCAGGGTGACTGCCCTCCACCACTTCTGTTGGGCAGTGAGCAGAGGTGGGATGGGGAAAGGGGCGGGGGCGGGGGAGCAGAAAGAGGGCGAGGGCCGATGACTCACAGCTTTCAGGATGCTGACCGCCTCCTTGCTGAGCCAGACTGGGTAGAGCACGTCGTCGTGGAGGATGGACTCAAACAGATCGTCCTCGTTGTCCGCCTCGAAGGGGGGCTGCCCCGCCATCATCTCGTACATCAGTACCCCCAGGGCCCACCAGTCCACTGAGGGGCCATACTCCAACTCCTGCAGGATCTGTTCGGGAGATGGGCAACGTCAGGGCCCCCCTGCAGGCTGCCCCCCGAGGCCACGCCTGCACCACAAGCGGCCTTGAGAAGACCTGGGTTTCTATTTCCAGCTTGTTCTTCCATAGAGTAGGGCTGCCTTATAAAAACTTGGGTTCTAAATCAGCTAGCTGAGTGAAAATTGAGTTTGGGAGGCACAGTGTAGGGGCCAGCTTTCCAGAGTCAACACCCACAGTCTGCCTTCCAGTGGGAACAAATTACTGCTTCTTTGCTTGAGTACCAGATGAAGTTCCTGACTTGCATGGAGGGCCATGTGAAAAAACTGTGCATATTCTTGACACTAAAATCACAGTAAGTGAGTGCAGCAAATTTAGGTCTCCCCTCACTAAAGAAGGGTGATCAGAACCTCAGTCCTCTTTAGACAGTGACAACGCTGAATTCACGGAACCCTGGGCTCTTGGAAAAGAAACTACAGTTAATAAATCTCCCCACCCATTTGTGTTCTAATCGTAAAGGATCACTATGCTCTTGCATATTCTGAGAAAAGACCCATTTCTATTATTCCTCATGACTTTCCTAAGGCCTGCTGACAAATCATTTTCCTTACTTTATAAAGCCCCAGACCCCCTTTAAAAAATGATTGAGTGCTATTTTATCTTTATAACAGTTTTTACATAGATTATTTTCTTTTTTCTAATTTACTGGTGGAAAAAATCAAACATTTAATTAAGTGACTTGCAGGAAATAAAGCCAGATTTATGCAGTCGTTCTGATCTTACTTCAGATTTGATTAACTTCAAAGTTTATGTTTTACCCATTACTAAATATTGTTAAACATGACACTAATCTGCTTTGTGGTATATTCATTATAATTAGCTCACAATTTTGTGCTCAAACATATAATAAACTCCATCAATTTCTTACCATGTTATTTCACTTTTTGCTTGTTAGTTTCACACTGAGAACACTAAAGAGGTATGGATTTAAATTAGCTTAACATGTGGGTTTCTTTTGTCAGTGATCCTTGCATATTGAGTGGACTCCCTCCTTTTTATTTCAGGCAGTCCATAAAATTCTCCCTATTGCAAGAGCCCAAATCAAATCCTGGTTGTCTGGTGCATTTTGTCTTGGCACTTGTCTTTGGATTTGTCACTTCTCTTTTCTATGTTCTCTTTGCCTCCTCCTCCAAGTATATGGAGTCAGAGTCACTCAGGTTACATGATGCTGAAGACATGCTGATGTCAGTTTCCTGCAGAATGGTGTGTGAGGACTGAAGTTTTACAAATGGAATCAGAAAGTCAGTGCAGGAGAGGAACTCTGAGCCAAGAAGCTACAGAACTTTTGGAAAAGCAAGTAACTTCCCCCTCCTAATTTTTCTGCAGTGCTGGCCAGGTGCTAGAGATAGAAGGTCAACCAGGAGGTATCTAATTTCACCCCAAGTTTGGCATTACATTTCTGGGTGATCTCAAGCCAGACAGTTGACTTCCTAATTTATCAGATGAGGCTCAGATCCTCAGCTTAACCTCACAAGATTGATTAAGATGGAGGATTCCGAAAGCCTACTGCAAATAAAAAGCTCTATATAATTGGAAGGTGGTACTAAATCTAATTTTACTTCTACAAGGTTTCATCTCCATGTGTGTATAGTATGTAGCAGCTCAGTGATGTGTAATTGGCTCAGAGCAGAAAGAATGCTGGGTTGTCCCCACTGCTAAGGAAGTGATGTTCCTACCCCACAGTGATGTTTTCTTCTTATCAGTCAGCAGGACCAGGCATGGTGCTGCCCAGAGACAGCAGGGCAGGTGAGAGGTCATCTCTGATTGCTCAGTGCTATCATTCTATAAAGAATTCCAAAAAGTGAAGGGAGGAGAAGCACGACTGGAGTGCACATCCTCAAAGGGGGTATATTCTGAAGACACCTCCCCAAATGGCAACGGTCACTCCAGCCTGCAGGTCACCCCAGGCAGGTAACTTCTCAGGTCACCTATTTCAGAATGAAGCTCCAGCTCAGTTCTCAGATTACCAGACAGAAGACGGGGTTGAACTCAGGTATCTGGACTGTCTGGGGTCTGCTCAAAATGCCCTTCTCAAGGCTGCAGGTTGCTTGGGATTAAATCAAAAGGTGGGAGAAGCATTTTGACAAGAGTAAAAAAAAAAAAAAAAAATATGCACATTTTAGGACTCTTTAGAACTTAGAATGAAAAGGAATGTGAGCAAATGCAGCCAACTTTAAATTATTTGAGGCTGGTAATCTGCTTGGTTAGGACCTTTGGTCTCTCAGTCCAGTGGTCAGTACGTGGTATCTGAAAGGTCAAAGCTATAGGCTCCACTGAGAAGCCAGTAAGGCTGCTCGGTGCCAAAGCCAAAGTGTGAGCCCCCCTCAACCTCAAAAGGCCCAGAGCCCCAGCCTGGCTCACTGTGGCACCACATTCAAGGTCATGGTTTTCACCAAAAGCTTTCCTCCAAAAAGAGTTCCTGGATTTCTCCAACCTTTCTCCTAGTCTTTGGTATCCTAAGACCCCTGGCCTTAAGATTTGACAGACACTTTCCACATACTATCATGATTTTAGCTATTTTTTTCATGGTCAACTGTCTCCCTAGGGCATCCATAAGCCACCAGAGAATAGGGGCTCTAGCAGTTTTCTGGATCTACTCATGACTAACCTGTTTCCAATACTCGGGGAGACTGGCTGCCAGGTGTGTCCACTCTGTGTATCTTCCAGGGCATGCTCCCTTCTCTCCTGGGCTCTGGGGACCCTGGTGCTAAGTCAGTCAGTCAGTTCAGTTCAGTCGCTCAGTTGCGTCCGACCCTTTGCGACCCCACGAATCACAGCACGCCAGGCCTCCCTGTCCATCACAAACTCCCGGAGTTTACTCAAACTCATGCCCATTGAGTCAGTGATGCAATCCAGCCATCTCATCCTCTGTTGTCCCCTTCTCCTCCTGCCCCCAATCCCTCCCAGCATCAGGGTCTTTTCCAATGAGTCAACTCTTCACATGAGGTAGCCACCCGCTAATCTCAGGGCAGGGTGGGTACAGCTGGGTTCTGTGCCTTCTTGGTGTGGTGGGGAGGTAGCTTCCAGGTGACCCCGTTTGTGTTCAGACAGGATGGTGCTAGGGAAACCACCAGAGAAGCACTGTCCACCTTTCCCCAGGCCCCTCCAGAGGCTTCCTGTTTGGGGTGGCATCTTTATTAAAATCCTCCTCAGGTTTGACCCTAATTATCTGCTTCCAAATCACCTTGTCATGGATGGAGCTGGTGAGAGGGCAAGTCTTCACATGCCATGGGAGGGTACCTGGCGTGGCAGCCAACCCCTAGATGGGTCAGAGCTGGGGAGAAAGAGCAGGCATTGGGCCTAATGACACCAGGCACTTCCTAGGGCTGGCCACCATTGTCTGGGGAGCTGGTGAGGAGATAGGGGAGGGGTTGCCATGAAGGTCAGCCCAGGGCATGTGGTGGAAAGCCTCAGGGCAGAGTCAGTGCCTCAGAAGGTGTCTCTGGTTTCAGGGTTAGCCAGGCACTTCACAACCCCTCCTATTTGGATATAGGCTTATGCTTTCTGAAGCATTTCCATGCTCTAACTGCATTAGATTCTCAAAATGCTTGATGAGGCGGCTAGGGCAGGAATTATCATTCCCATTTGAAAGATGAGGAATCTGAGGGTCAAAAACATTTTATGACTTGGTCAAGGTCACATGCGGGCATTAGTGGTTAAGTCCAGCCTGGATTCTCAACTCTTAGGACTGTGCTTTGCCCACCCCACTGTGTGACCTAACAACCATGATGATTGTGAGGGAGCCACTGCTGACCCAATACTTACTGTGGTCTGGGCACTGGGCTAAATGCCTCAGCGGTATAATTTCATTTAACCATCTCAGTGACCCTTTGATAAAGGTAGCAATACCCTTATCAGCTATAATTTGCCTACAGTAAGACCAGGAATCATTAGGCATTTCACATGGAGTGGTGATGCTGCTGCATTGACACAGGTGTAGAATGAGAAGGAACAGTGTCTGGGTCCCACTACAGAACAAAACCAGAGTTATCCATTGTGAGTTTTGCCAATGGATTGCCTTTCATGAAAGTTGTGTGGGTGTTCTGTTCATCATAAAGTGAATGTTCGTTTTGGGCTCGGTCCCTGACTACTACACTAGGCTGTCAACCCTTTGACTCTGACATCAATTCACAGAGGGCCTAGAACCAACCATTCTGATGATAAAGAGTGAATGAGGAAGGTGGTGGAAAAACAGGTTTCAACTGAGAGGACTTGCTTTCAATTTCTCCTTGAAGGTTAAACTCCTAATGTTTCTGCTAAAAGAACTTACTTGTAGAGGCAGTCTAAAATCTGTACTCTTGAGATCTTTTAGAAGATAGAGGTTTCAGTGAGACTTTACCTATTACCATCCTCACTCTGCGAACCTCCTCATGCCTCTCTGAGTCTTTTTATTTTTTATTTTTCTCCCTGAGTCTTATCTGGTTTGTAAAAAACTCTCAACCAATCTTCTCTGGCCCTCTGGCTTCTGATCTACATTCCTGTTGCCTGTCTTCTTTCTGGGACAGGTCTGATGATGACCCTCCCTCCACTGGGAAACCTTCAGTGGATCCACAGATCCTATAGAATAAAGGCCACTTTCCTTGGTCCTTTTTCTTAATCATGTTCATTACTAAGAGCACTAAGAAATCCTCTGTTCTGGCCATACTATCTTCCTTTCTCAAAAAGGCCAAGAATGTTCTCATCCCCCAGGCTTTGCTCATGTTGGAGTATTACAAGTTCTTATTTATTTATTTATTCATTCAGCAAACCATTACTAAGAGACTGACGTGTGTGCCAGAGTCTGAGAGTACCCAGATCAGAAACAAAGCCTCTGCCTTAAAGGATTCAGAGCCCAGGGATACTGGTTCTCCTCCCCTACCCCACACCCACCCCAATCCTTCCTGCTGTTTTTGGGAATGCCCCCCACTGCATACCATCAAAGGAAATCCTGCAGACTCTCTGCAACTCAATTCATCCACCAGGTGCCCTAAGAAACCTTCCCTGAGTCCTGATGTTACCATCTTGTGTACCTATTTATTCTGCTTAACTAGCTGTTTACTTAACTAGCTGTCACTCTCTCGAGAACACAAAGGCCTTTTAGGAGAGCCACCAGGGTCTCAGTAATTCTTCATCCTCACATCACTTTGTGTCTAGCAGGTGCTCACACAGTGCCCACTGGAAGGAAATGAAATCCGGCTGTGCTAACTCCTACTCACCATGGACAATGCTTAAAGGGGACTAGTACTTCCTTCTTACCTCACATGTTTCAGAACCCTTGAGACCATTTTTATTAAGTATCTGTGACAGACTATGTCTTAAATCTGAATCATTCCACACTAGATATCTCTCAGTCTGGGCAGACTGACCTGGAGAAAACTCAGGGCAAAGAAAACACATTATGATGAACAAAATATCTAAGCAACTTCCATAAAAGGCAACCCACTGGTGAGGCTCACAGTGAACATCTCGGATCTCCACTAAAACGAGGCTCAGATGCTCTCCTCTTCCAGCTCAACCTTGTGTGCCTGCTACGCAGAATCCGTGATACATTAGAAATGGCAGCTAATTTTTGGTTTTACTGTAGGAAATTAAAGCTGTATAGCTAAACTCTGCCTTTATCAATGGTGCTCCTTTATTCTGGTTACTAAAAAGTGAAAACAGGGCTTTCCTGGTGGATCAGTGGTAAAGAATCCTTCCATAAATGCAGGAGACACAGGTTAAATCCCTGACTGGGGAGGATCCCACATGCCATGAAGCAACAGTACTACCTTAAGAAAAGTAAAAACAATAATACAAGTCAACAAGCATTGCTTGGTCCTAGCTTCGTGATGGTTCTGGACTGGAATGAGATGGGATGCTCAGTGAGGGCCTGGCCAGCTTCTGGGAATGGCCTGTTATTCTCAATTCACTGTTCTCTCCTCATCACCACTACTTCCTTATGGACAAACCAGTATGCCTTTTACCTTTCCTTTTTTCCCTCCTCCCTGGAATTCATCCTGGTTTTCCAGAGCCTTCACCTAGCACTGCTAGATGACCCCAACACATGAGAATGAACTCAGGCCTCAGCCCTGGTAGTGGGAGAAGGCAGCCCCCTCCTTCATGGTCTCACCTCGGGAGCGATGTAGTCGGGTGTCCCGCAGAAAGTGGTGGTTGTGACACCGTTCAGAATCCCTTCCTTACACATCCCGAAGTCAGCCAGCTTGCAGTGACCTTCTGCATCCAGAAGGATGTTGTCCAGTTTCAAATCCCTATAAGACAGGGCAGAACCACATGATTAATGCTTCACTTAGCCCAATATAACCTTTCTAGTTGGAGAGATATGCACATCTCAGGGAAATCTGCTACAGAAAGGAAGTCTTCAAGGAGGCTTTACCTGCCAACAACCGACCACAGTCCAGGGCTCTCACCCACATGGCCACCCCCCACCCGCAAAGATACCCCCCATTCACTCCAACATGAGGGAGGAATTTCTGTAACCTCAGGAATGTCTAAACCCTGCTTTGGTTTGAAAAAGTCAGCAGCTATTCATTGAAGCCCTACTATATGTGGAAATTTGTATTATTCAGATCATGAGTTAATCATAGGAATCAGCTGGAAGGACAAGACTGACATACTGGAACCCGGGAAGCAGATAAAACACGTAAGAACCAAGTGCTGCTTTACAAGGCACTATGTGAGCTATTGTTTTCAGTAGGGAGATCATTGACGGCTGGTGTAGGTAGGGAGGGCTTCCAGGAAACCGACTCTCAAGAGAAAGGATAGAACATGAAGAGAAAAGTGGGAGGGAGGGGAGGGCCAACATGATAGTTGCAAAAGGCAATGAAGAGACCAGAGAACTGGGTCCCCAGGATATAGTGAGGCAGGACAGGCATGTTGAAAACAACCATGAAGAGCCTAGAACACCAGGAAGAAGGAAGTTGAGATTCATGCTGAGGGGCTGAGGATAACTGAAGCCCAGCCTGCACAAGCAGGAAGCATTTGCAAGATCAGTCTCCTGGGGGCAGGCAGGCCGAGTGGGGGAAGGGTCTGAGTCCAGGAAAGAAGGCACAGTAGCTGCAATTCCCAGGACCCATAAAGCTGGGTGGTTCTCAGGCCTCAGCTGGTGCGGCTCCCACACGGCCAGTTCTACAGTTTGGGGTTCCACGTAAGATCTCACACATAATCTAGGATTCCGGATGATAAATCCCCTACCAGGCAAGTCTGCAAATTCTAGACCCGTCCCATAGAAGGATCCAGATGGAGGTCCTCAGCCTGGGTCTCTCTCAGCAGTCACTCTAGGGTGGGGGTGGGGGGTCTTGCAGAGACAGCTGATTCCCCAGCACACAGGGCAAGAGGGACCTTTCTCACAGGCCTGCTGGCATCTGGACTTGAACTCCAGCCACCGTCAGGAATCCAGGCCTGAGTGCAAAGGTGCAGCAGGAAGCACTCTGAGGCTGGCCTGTCTTGCACCCGTGGCCCCATTTCCTCGTACAGCTGGGACTTCTTGAGAAAAAAAGAAAGCACAGAAAATGTGCTGCCCTAAGCAAATGCCTGGGAACTACAGAAAGAAGAGTGTATCCGAGCAGCCGAGCCCCTGGGACCAGGGCTCACCAAGTCCGCTCCCTGGCCACTGTGTGCGGTCAAGGCTGCGTTCTAGCTGGCGCAATGTGGGTGGGAAACAGCGAGAGGAACACGACTTGGGCTCAGGTAGCCTGGGTGACAATCACTACAGGGGTTAGGCCCTGTGCAGGTCTGTAATCTCGTGTGCTGGTGGGAAGGACTACTGTGCGGAGTGTGTCAAAGTAGCCCATCTTTAACACCTTTACACATGAGGCAACACAGAGGGAGCTGGGAGTCCTGCAAACATGTGAGTGGCTGAGGCTGACTCATGGCCCCACCGAGTTAGGGCCCCTCCTTGCTCTCCAGACTGGAGCTGCCTTTCCAAGACCCACCCCTGCCCACCATGATCACCATGGCAACACTCAGGCTACTAAAAAGTACAGCCTGCGGGAAGCGCACCTGGTCATCGACAAACCATAGTTGTATTCTGAACAACCGACAGTTAGGAAGAGCACTCTCTGCATGACAGTGACAGAAACTAGCCAAGGGAAGACAGAAGAGGTAAGTGATTTCTGTAAGGTGACAGGGTGCTGATGGAACTGGAACCTGAAGCTGGGGATCACTGCCTCTGGGTATGACACTCCCCCACCTTCCGGCCTTCTCAGTGACAGATTTTCAATGCCAGGCACCAACGCCAAATTTACAAGGAGCCCCGCATGCTATTGCTCAAAGCACTCTCTTTGAAAATGTTTGTTATGTCACAGGAAAGACTCGTTTGCTTCTGTGTGAATGGAATAAATTCAGTAGATTCTGAGCCAGCCTGAACCTTGCCCTCATTCTGAAAGTTGCGACTCAGCATTTCCGGTCCATCAAGCTCAGCCTTTCCTTCTGCTTGGGGCTCCTACTCAGAGTAAGAGAAGGTAAACCTTCAGTTCCCCACTGTCTCCCATTCTTCTCTGCCCACCCTCGCCCTGGCCCAGGTGCACACAATCCCTGGGCTCTCTGCTCCTCTGCTTCCAGGAGAGAGAAGCCATTCCTGATGAAGGCCAGGGTGGCCACCAGGGCGAAGCACATTTTGCTGGCAGCTGGCCCTCTGCTGTGGCAAAGGGTGGCCCCAGGCCAAAGCATTTCCTCCTGCTGTCTTCTCACTGGTGCCTGACATATTCCTCAGATTCCCCCTCCACCGTCTATATTTATCTAAACTTCAACTCCCCACACGAAACCAAGTCCCAGGGAAGACTTCATGATTTATGTTCCTTTCCTTTGTAACAGGAAAGATTAACATAGCTTGAAAGACCCCTGGGTGCCTGAAAGGCCCTTAGTGAAACTCTATTTCTCTGGGGGGTCTTCTAGTCTCATTAAAAAGAGAAATACCACAGGGACCAAACATGTCCTGTCTCAGGCTCTCAGTGAGTCCCCAGGTGGGGTGTCAGGGGATGGCAGTGCTCAGAAAAGCCCAGGGCCAGGGTTGCTCAGGTGGAGAAAGACAGAGGAGGGAAGGGGATGAAGGCTGCCGGGGGAAGGGGGTAGCCTTGAAATTCTGTTTGTTGTGCAGCCAGTTGAAGACTGTGGTCCCCTCATGATCTCGCTCCTTCTCCAACCAGCATCGCTGTTCCAGAATCCTTGCCTTTCTACTTGCTCTTCCTGCCTCAGGATTTCTCTCCTTTGGGCTTCTAGCACTGCCTCTTCCTAGGGATCCCTAAGCTTCCCCGAGTAGCGGGGTGAGAAACAGTCCTTTCCCAGCCTTACCTTCCCTGCAGTCCAGCTTGCATGGCAGAGTGACTGGGCTTTTCCTTTTGAGAGAAATTTCCCCTGGCCCTTGGGTCATGGCTGAGCAAGGAGTAGGTACCTGCCAAACTTGTGGACTGACAGCTTTGCAAAGAGGGGCTCCGGCCTAGACATCAATCCTCTATTCAATCCCCAAATACAAGATCAGGGCACTTTTGAGGACTGGAACATTGTTTATGGAGTTGTTGTTCAGTTGCTAAGTTATGTCTAACTCTTTGCCACCCTAGGTACTGCAGCGTACCAGGCCTCCCTCTTTTTCACTATCTCCCAGAGTTTGCCCAAGTTCATGTCCATTGAATTGGTGATGCCGTCCAACCATCTCATCCTTTGTCACCCTCTTCTTCTGCCTTTAATCTTTCCCAGCATCAGGGTCTTTACCAATGAGTCAGCTCTTTGCATCATGTGACCAAAGTACTGGAGCTTCAGCATCAGTCCTTCCAATGAGTATTCAGGGTTGATTTCTTTTAGGATTGACTGGTTTGATCTCCTTGCAGTCTAAAGGACTCTCAAGAGTCTTTTCCAACACCACAGTTCGAAATCATTGATCCTTTGGTTTAAGGAGTAGGTTTTTCTTCTTTTTTTTTTTTAATAATGGAAACAAATACAGCAACATCCCTTCCCTTATATATAAGCCAATGTGACAGGCCTTTATTAAGCTGATCTACTAATAGTTTCACTCAATCTTTTTCAATAGGTAATACATTCATGTGTTCATAAAACTCAAAGTGTAAAGGGCATACAGGAAATATTCTCCCCTCTGCCTCTGTCCCTTCCCCGCTATAGGCAATTGCTTTCAACTTATTCCTTGTGCATCCTCTTGATCACACTTTAGACATAAATAAGAAAATGTGAATACACATTCATTTCCCCCCTTTAACTAACTGGGAACTTGTTATATGCACTCATTTGGACCTTGTGTCTTTTACTTATTTACTGGATATATTGGAAATCTTTCTGTCTTGGTACATGAGGAGCCTCCAAATCCTTTTCTATGGTTGCATAATACTACATCATATTTTTGGGGGGCCTGTTTAAGATGCTTCTAATATTGTGCTACTATAAATAGTGCTGCTGTGACTTAGCTTGTACATATGAAATCTTTACATATATGAAGGTAATTGTGCATATATCCTAGAAATTAGAGTCTAATAGTACAAAAATGTTGATTTTGATGAATGTTGTCAAACTGCTCTCCTTGGAGGTTGAACCATTTATACTTCCAGAAGCAAAGGTGATAGTTCCTGCTTGCTACCCTGGTGTGTTATCAGGTTTCTGGTAGTCTGATAGGTAAAAACAGTACTTCAGTATATATCCTTAGGTTTCTCTGTAAGTTTGAGCTATTTTCCTATATTTAAAAGTGATCTGTATTTTTTTTCTCCGTGAATTGTCAGTTACCCATTTTCCTTTGGTGGTGTTTGTTTTTTGTTGATTGTCAGGAGTTCTTTCTATATTAGGAAACAGCCTTTGTGTGGGCTAAGAATTGCAAATGCTTGTCCCAGTTTACTCTTTGACTTTGACATTGCTTATGCCAGCTCTTGCCAGGTCAATATTATTTTTGATGTAAGTGAACTGATGTTTAATTTTATAGGTTTTAGAGTTTATGTTTTCATTTGAAAGGCTTTGCTCTACCTATTTCAAAGTTATAAAAGCATTCTCCCAAGGTTTTTCACTAGTACTTTTATGCTTTCATTATATAAAGATAAGTCCGTGATATGCTTGGAGTTTATCTTGATAAAACGTAGGAAGTATAGATCCAACTTTGTTTTCAGACTTCTAGTAAAGTGTCCCAATCCCATATGTTAAATAGTTCATCTTTTCCTCACTGATTGAAAAACTACCTTTATTAAATACTGGTATTAATGTCCATCTATATTTGGATTTATTCCTTTACTCTTCACTCTATAACGTTGATCTGTACCACACTTTTAAAATTATTGTAGGTCTAAAATATATTTTAATTGACAGTAGGGCTGGTCCCCTCCTTCTCCTTTTTCAAAAGTTCCTGGCTACTCTTGCTTATTTATTTTTCCATTTGAACTTTAGAATCATCTGTCTAGTTAAAAAAAAAATTCTTAGTGATGTTTTTATTGGAAACATGTTTAAAGTTATAAATTAACTCAGGGAGAATTGATCTTTCTATGATGTTGAGTCTTCCAATTCAATAACATTGTTTGTCTTTCCATTTGTTCAAGTCTTGTCTGTGTCCTGTAGGAGCATTTTAAAGTTCTCTCTCCTAGATCTTTTACCTTTTTGTTACATTTCATGGCAGCCTGCCGTGGTCCCAATATTCACTCTCACTTTCTGCCACAGTGAGAGAATGTTGATTTCTTTTAAGCCAAGCACACAGTGATGCAGCTACAAACTAGGATTTATAGCCTTCTTTAGAGCTGGGCATGGTTATGTGACTAGGTTCTAGCCAATCAGATGTGTGAAAGTCTCCTTGAAAGGAAGAGCCTTACTCTTCTTTTTCATTTCTTCCTCTAGACTATCACTTGAATGCGGATGTAATGTCTGGCAGCCACCTTCAATCCTGAAGATAAGGACCCTGCCCCTCCTTGCAGGGCCTCTGGTGGACAACTGTTTCTCAAATTTAAGTCTTAAACAGTGATCAAAAGCTCCAAGATGGCCTGACCCATATCATGAAGCCAAAGAGGGATTTGGAAGCCATGATCTGGCTACCAAGAAAGGGTGCATCTGCTTATGGTATTCTCTGCCATTTCATCCTGGGAGACAAGAACCCTGACCACAACAACCCTGCTGACATCTGGCATCAATAACCACCTTTTTAAATGTATGAAGAAATGAATGCTTAGAAAAGGCGAGTTACTTGCCCAAGGCCACAGGTTGGTGAGAAGCAATGCTATGCTAACTCCACACAGCTGCCTGTGACCACCTTATGCCAAATATGAGACCCACCTGTGAGCTGGAAATCTCTATCTGCTGCTTGGGTCCAGATCCTTTGGGCTGGGAAAAGAAGGCTTTGTGGTGAGAAGGGGACTACAGAGGCTGAGAGGTCACAGTGGCTGACAGGGATGGGCTGATTTAGAGGCAGGATGGTATGACCAAGGCTCCCTTGGGGAAGGAGCATAGCTCTCTTCCAGAAATTCCAAAGACAGTAAGAAAGGAAATTCCCTAAACAAGATACCTTAAAAAAATTCTATAAAACCTACGGGAATGGCAGGGAGGCCTAGCAGTTGGTTTTAAGGAGGGGAAAAAACCTAACTTTTCTTCTCTGATCAACTATACTAGTTTATTGTGTTGAAAAAAGGGAAAGGGACCTTTGAGTGAAAGCAAAGGTCCCTACAATGAGTTTGCTGTGAGCTGGGGAAGAAATGCTCTTGTGCTGAGGAGAAGTGAGGTCTTCCTACCACATCTGTTAGAGATGGGGCTAGATTAACAGTAGGTCAAATTATACTTCTACTTTTAACAAAAGTATACTTTTAGCATGACATGGAGTCAACTGTTGATATCTCTAGAAATGTATCCATGACAGTTTGAAATACATAATTTGGCTTCTTGGAATTGTATACCCCTACCCACCTTCCCCAAGGCTATTTATGCACCTAGTGACCAAAGAAACTGTGGATGCCTCTGTGTTGTGACCTGAGATGCCAGGGAGGTACCCCCACTTGTCTCTTCCTGACAGACAGTGAGACAGTTCTGTATCTAAATCCTAACTAGGCTACTTTTTAGTTGGATGGTGTTGGACTAGTCCAAAATATCTTTGGGACTCAATGCTTTTATCTGTAAAATAAGCAGAACACTGTCATGACTGAATGATGTAACCAATGTGAAAGCTCAGGCACAATGCCTGAGACACTGTAGTTACCCCAATACTCTACGGGGATCTCTAACAGTCATTGCTTAAAACCCACTTGCCATGTGAGGGCAAGTCACTAGAATTTTTAAAAAAATACTTACTACCTCCTATTGTGTATAGAGGAGCCTGATGGGCTGCAGTCCATGGGGTCGCAAAAAGTCGGACAAAGCAACTAACATGCACATCCTACTGTGTATAAGCCACAGAGAGAGACACTGTGGGATGACAAATAGGAAGCCTATGCAACTGTAACACATGAGAGAAAGCAACAATTGACACTTAAAGGGGACACAGACTGAAATTTTCAGTCTAGCCCAGTGAGAAAAATCACAGATTCCTTTCCCCTGGGCCTGAGGAATGATTCCTGATGGGAACACCTACAGCCCCAGGGGAGAAGACAATGGGAAGAAGGTAGGGACCAAGGGGGGCGGTGTGGGGTGGGGCAGCACAGGTGTTTCTAGTCAGGACTGACATGACAGCTTCCAGACCCTTAGTTAGCAAAATGCTCAGGCCCCCGGATCTCCACAGCTGGGAGTGGGGCCCACGGGGTGGCTGTGGTTCACAGCTGTAACCTATTCCTAAGCTCTGGGCTTCCACATCCTTACGGCTATCACATGCCTTATCTTTCTTACTGACCACAACAGCCCTGGGCAGTGGGTAGCACCACCCCCAATTTATAGATAAAGAACCTGGGGAGCACAAACCTTAGTGACGTGAGTTGGGATTGGCACTTCAGAAGTTGGGTACAGCCCTCCTTTCCTCCCACAGCACCATCTCGACTGAAAATTTCATTCTTTGCCATTTGTAAAATTATAGTGCCCCAGTGTGATGGTTAGATTTCCCAGGAATAAAGGCCAAGAAACTCTTCTGTAAACCACAGAGCATTTAGCAAAGGGTTGGCACCCATGAGACTCAGAAGAAAAAAGAAAAAAAAAATTTTTTTTTTCTTGACTTGAAAACGTATCCTAAAGGAAGAGACCCATATGTGCCTGTCTCCTTCACCCTGGTTCCATTTATTTTAGTACCCTCACTTCCTGGTATGCGTACCCCACCAGCAGGCTAATTCCACAAAGCTCAGGCCTGAGTGCCACAGAAACTAACAGTAAATTCTTCCATTTATGTGAAGATAAGAGATGCAAAAGATTACTTCTTGGGATGCCAAGTATTTGGATCACCAGAGAACAGGCCCTCAGGGGGAGGTTATGAAGAAACTCTGCTTGTTTTTGGGCAAGTAGTGGAGACTTGCAAATGACTGTGGTTAATCAGATGGGAATCCAGGCTCTTCTGGCAGATGACGTCAAACACTTTCACAAACTTAATAATAAGCTCAACAAAAAGACCATTTGCCCCTTCAATGCAGACTCCCCTAAAGCTGGCAGCAAATGTTGGTGACCAGCTGTCATCCTTTCTCCCGGCTTTCTCTGCTGCAGCCACCTCCCATTTCTCCCAGAGAGGCCATGTCACTCAAGTATGACCCTACGCCAGACGGGATGGCACAGGAGAAGCCTAGGAGACTGCACCTCCTGCCTCTCTATCAAATAGAAAAGAATAATTTGCTCTCAGAACCAAGGTAAATGATTTTAAAAAAAACCCTCCATTCCCTGAGAGTTAATGATAATATTTCACTCTGGGCCAGTCTGCTGAGAAATCTTTCTCCAAGTCTTTTCATAGGAAAAAGTTCATTCATTTAGGAACCAAGTCAAAACCAACTTTTTTTTTTCAGATGCTTCTGTATTCTCGGGCTCAACGGTACATCTTTTACACATATTATCTCATTTAATCTCACAAATAGTCTACAAATCTTGTCAGATTATTATTCTCTTCTTCTTAAAGAGGAGGAAGAAGGGCCTCAGATGTCACTGACCTGGTCCAGAACACAGAGGTGGAGAGTGACAGAGTTGGTGCTGCCTGACATCAACTCCCATGTTCTTAATCATTTTGCTGTGTCATCTGGGGAGGAAAAAAAATGCTGTACCATGCTTTTGCCCTTTTTGTGGGATTGAAAACACAATTTTTGCTTTTGGGGTGGTGGTTGCTCTTGACTCATGGCAACATGGTTATAAGATGTAACTGATAAGCTACACACTGCAGTTTGGACCAAATAGAAGACCCCCTTCTGAAGACAGCGGACTTGAAGCTACTATACTGACAACTAGAAACCTGAGGTGTGAAAGAGCATCCCTGTTCATAGCCAAAATAAATAGCCTGGGGTTGTACCTGGGCATTAAGACTTGGAATCACTGTAGAATCACTTGTCTGATCGCATGATTCTCCAATTACTTTTTTTTTTTTCTCACCCACAGTAATGAAAGCAAATTCTTATCCTTAATACTCATGGATAATATCCTGACCTCCACTGATGGGAAATAGGCCTTGACTTGTGTCCTCAGCAAGGAGGATGGGCTGCCCTGACCTGACACTTAACACCTAGTCCTCTCATTCCTCTCCAGGTCATCAATCAACTTGGCTTTGAAATGGCTATCTGGGGTTCAGTGTACAGACTAGGACCAAGGACAATGGTGACCTCAAGCAAGCTGCTTTTCTCAGCTTTACTGTCCTCAACTATGAGGTGCAATGACTGGATACACTAATTCCCCAGGACTCTTGCTCTAACATTCTGGGAAGCTAAGGCAGCTGGAACACATGAATCTTGAACTTGCAATCCTGACTGTTGGACACCAAATGTTTCCCTTTCTACTCCTGAGCAAACCTTTGCCAGCAGACATTTTGATACAAAATGTAAATCTGACCACTATCTCCTACTACTTGCGTTCTTCAAGGGCACCCCATGAACTCGCTTTCTGTTTTTTTATATTGTAGTGGGTTTTGTCATACATTGACATGAATCAGCCATGGATTTACATGTATTCCCCATCCCGATCCCCTCTCCCACCTCCCTCTCTACCCGCTCCCTCTGGGTCTTCCCAGTGCACCAGGCCTGAGCACTTGTCTCATGCATCCAACCTGGGCTGGTGATCTGTTTCACTATAGATAATATACATGTTTCGATGCTGTTCTCTCAAAACAACCCACCCTCGCCTTCTCCCACAGAGTCCAAAAGTCTGTTCTGTACATCTGCGTCTCTTTTTCTGTTTTGCATATAGGGTTATCGCTTTCTAACATGGTGTGCGAGACGCTGTGTGGTCTCCACCAGCCTGGCATTTTAGCCTCATCCCTCAAAATCCAAATGTGGGGCCTGTGGGTGGTTTCCTAGATGTGTGAGACTACCTCCTGCCTTAATGTCTTGGCACAGGCCCCACTGGGAGTATCTGTCTTCCACAATGCCCCACTCCATGGGGGCAGGGCCTGGGAATCCCTCCAGTGCCTGAAGCACCCTAGCTTCCCAATACCCATTGGTCAGAGGAATGAAGAAAGGAATGAATAGAGAAGTGAATTTTGTGGATCATGGCTCCTCCAGTCAGATGATCCTATTTTCAGATAACATATGCAACCACTAAGATACATTGTTCTTTAAAAAAATACTAAAACTAAGGCCAAAACCCACAGAGGCAGCTGAATCTAATGTTCTCTTGCACCTTCCAGTCCATTCTCTGGTTTCACGCAGGAAGAACCCTTTGTTGACACCAGCAACTTCCATGGCAGTCAGAATGGCACCTAACAGCCTTACTCTGGCCTTGGGGCTGGCCCTTCCCTGTCTCATTTGGCGCCCGTCTCCCCTCTGTCCAGCCACAGGGTTTGTGTGACAGCTCCTCAAGCTCACTGAGCACTTTCCTGCCTTGATGCCTTTCCCACGTGGCTGTTCCCTCTCCCTAGAGAACAGGTTCCTTGGCATTCTGGTCTCCATCCCCTTTTCTCAAAGATGCCTTTCTTGGCCACCCTGTCTAAAGCATCCCATCACCTCTTGCCCCTCCCTTTCCTTTATTTTCAGTCACCCTGCTAGTTTCCTAAGCAGCAATGATTACAACTTGCAATTACTTTGCTTGTTTACATCCTTGAGTTTACAGTTTCCCTCACATGAGCTCCATAAGAACTATGTCTTTGTGTCTGCATCTTGGTCCCTAGAGCCTTGCAAAATGCCTGGCCTTCAGTGTTTGTTGAGTTTGCCCATATAATGGGCAGGATCCATATTAAGCCCATTCTAAGGACAGTCTGCTTAGTGGCATGACAACAACTCCTAATATATCCATTGCCTGCTTGGCCCTACTACATAATGCTCCAGACTATGTACTGAGATGCTACTCAGGGTCTGCTTTAGAGCTAGGCCCTGAGGATACTGAGAGAGGACATAGTCCCTCTCCTCACGGAAAGCTGTCTTTAAGACATAAGTGGACATGAGTCCAGAATACTTGGGATGGTAAGTTCTATACCAGAGGACATAGTCCCTCTCCTCACGGAAAGCTGTCTTTAAGACATAAGTGGACATGAGTCCAGAATACTTGGGATGGTAAGTTCTATACCAGAGGGACAAACAGGATACCATCACTGTCCTTAGAAGGCAAGGGTTGCTGGTCTCATCTTTTTTGGGCCCAGCTATTTGCAGCTCAGAACCCAGCCAGCACTCTGCCATCATAGAAAGGGCCACTCCAGCTAAAGGACCAAGAGCAACCTTTCTGGGGGCGTTCCTGGAGTCTGGCAGAAGTGGACTATGGAACCCTATTCAGGGCCCAGAATTCCCGGACAGGAAGGCCAGAAAACCACTCTTCAAACTCTTTTGTCAGGAAGAGAAATTGCCATATTGTGAGTGAATGGCTTCCATGTCCAGCTACGCAAGGAGCCACGTGCTCAGAGAGTGATCAGTCCCTCACAGGTCAGCCCAATCCAGATAAAGAGCTGAGAAAACGCAAATGCAACTCCAACAAGTTGAGGAGGATGTAGGGCAAGCACGTCTTCCTGCAAAATGGGGGTCACCCAAGTTACTTGGAGGATGTCAGAGGCCTCCGGCAAGGCCAGGGAGCTGGAAACGGACTGACCTCTGAAGGGACAGAAAACAGATTTTATTATTCTTAAAAAAAGAAGTTGTACATTTATATTTGTTTAATTTGGCCACAGAAGGTATTTGCTTTGAGACCGAGTGGTGCTTTTCAGCTGATCAGAGGTGTAGGTGTATGTGCATGTGTAGGCATACATGCTGCTAGGGACAGGTACATGCTGTGTTCATGCCACACGTGTGTTTGTGGGCTTGGGCTAAGGGGGATGCACAGGTCCATGAGGACGAGGCAGGTCAAAAAGCTTCCTCTCTTTTATCAGGGAGGACATAATCTTGCAGAGTTTATGAAACAAAGACAATTAGAGCTGGGAGTGCTGGAGCACTCCCAGTGAAGAGTGCTCCACTTGATAAATATTTATGAGGCACCTACTATATATATATACTGGGGAGGTCCAGGTTGTGGAGTGAGGGCAGGGGTTGACCAGTAGGTCAGTTCGCATAGCCCAAGTCTGAGATGCCTCAGCAACACTTAACTGAACATGCTGACCAGGTGGTGATATAGGAAGGTTTGGGCTGGAGAATGAATGAGTGTGGGTGAGATGTTCTGAGAAGATAGATAGTATGGTGTGAGAAGAGAAGAAAGCTAAGATTGGTCTGTGAGTAAGCCTAGCATTTAATGGGTGGGACTTGCAACTGAACAACCAGAGAGGAAGCTCAGGAGGCTCAATGTCCAGGAAGCCCAAGGAGGAGGGACAGTCTACCAAAGGACCTGGCCAGTCACTGCCATGCTGCTGGGGGCCTCTAGTTTGGTAATCCAGCAGCTTCAAGTTCTTTCTATCCAACTTAGGCCCAGGGAGATACATTGCTTACCTTTATTTATATTTATTGATATTTTCTCTTTATGCTTTGTGACTCCAATTTAGAAATAATAATAATAGTAATGATAATACTACTAACAATAACCTACTCCAGTATTCTAACCCTTTCCAGTACTCTTGCCTAGAGAATCCCATGGACAGAGAAGCCTGGCAGGCTATAGTCCACAGGGTCACAGAGAGTCGAACACGACTAAAGTAACTTAGCATGCACTAATAATAAATTATACATTTCAAGAAATGACTTGCCAAATCAACAGAGGTATCAAGTGCCAGGGTTGGCCTGGTGAATAGTGTCAGTAAAGAAAAGAAAATGTCAAACCTGTCAATGGGAAAAAGAGAAGGAATTTCCAAAATTTCACTCAGGAAATGAAATAAAGCAACAATTCTGCAAGTGACACTGGGAGACATGTCCCTGCATAAGACAACCTAGTGTCCACATAGGAAGAACTTTCATTCAGAGAAAACACACTGGAGCTCCATGTTCTCCAGGAGGCTTCCAGGCTCTAACCGAGAAGGACCTAGCAGCTTCCCCTCCTCGTGAGTGGGTGCATGCAGCCGAACAACAGTCCAGTTTCCTGGGTCCCTCTCTTTAATCCACCAGCCTCACGGCCCTCTGGCTGACCTCCCTGGCACTCCCTACCTACTGCTCCACTGGAGCGGGCAACTGCATTCAGGATATATTTTTTACTCCCTTACCTTGAAAAATCACTCTCCCCTAAATGACAAGTCCTTCTGATGACTTGCAAATCTATTCAGTGTCATGAAGCTAAGATGGGCATTTGCAGCTTGATATATACAACTTCCCCCAGGAACCTCCATAGACTTGTCAGAAGACTGGAGAGTTAGTGGAGGAGATGGTGCAATACCACTTCCCAAATTCTGCCTGGAGGGGGCGGAGGTTCCCTCCAGGACTCTCCTAATGGCCGCCTCTTTATCCCACCTCTGAATCCAGCCTGAGTCAGCTACCTTTTTTTTTTTTTTCTTTTTTAAACCATAGGACCATTCTTGAAGCAGAATTTGGATTTTCCTGATGTCATTTAGCTAAAATTCAGAGTGACTTGGCTGGCAATCACCAGCTGAACATATCCTCACAGCAGAGCAGGTTGTTTGGGCATAGATATGGATAAGACCCATCTGAATATAGAGTTCCAAAGAGTAGCAAGGAGAAGTAAGAAAGGCTTCTTAAATGATCAATGCTCAGAAATAAAGGAAAACTTTGAATGGGAAAAACTAAAGATCTCTTCAAGAAAATTAGAGCTACCAAGGGGACATTTTGTGCAAAGATGGGCACATAAAAAGAACAGAAATGGTATAGACCTAACAGAAGCAGAAGATATTAAGAAAAGGTGGCAAGAATACACGAAGAACTATACAAAAAAGCTCTTAATGACCCAAAACACCTGATGGTGTGATCACTCACTTAGAGCCAGATATCCTGGAATCCGAAGTCAACTGGGCCTTAGGAAGCATCACTACGAACAAAGCTAGTGGACGTGATGGAATTCCAGCTGAGCTATTTCAAGTCCTAAAAGATGATGCTGTGAAAGTGCTGTACTCAATATGCCAGCAAATTTGGAAAACTCAGCAGTGGCCACAGGACTGGAAAAGGTCAGTTTTCATTCCAATCCCAAAGAAAGGCAATGCCAAAGAATGTTCAAACTACTGCACAATTGCACTCATCTCACACACTAGCAAAGTAATGCTCAAAATTCTCCAAGTGAGGCTTCAACAGTATGTGAACCATGAACTTCCAGATGTTCAAGCTGGATTCAGAAAAGGCAGAGGAACCAGAGATCAAATTACCAACATCTGCTGGATCATAGAAAAAGCAAGAGAGTTCCAGAAAAACATCCACTTCTGCTTCATTGACTACGCCAAAGCCTTTGACTGTGTGGATCACAACAAACTGTGAAAAATTCTGGAAGAGATGGGAATACCAGAGCACCTTACCTGTCTCCTGAGAAATCTGTATGCAGGCCAAGAAGCAATAGTTAAAACTGGACATGGAACAATGGACTGGTTCCAAACTGGGAAAGGAATACGTCAAGACTGTATATTATCACCTTGGTTATTCAACTTATATGCAGAGTACATGATGTGAAATGCGGGGCTAGATGAAGCACAAGCTGAAATCAAGATTGCCGGGAGAAACATCAATAACCTCAGACATGCAGATGACACCACCCTTATGGCAGAAAGTGAAGAGGAATTGAGGAGTCTCTTGATGAAAGTGAAAGAGGAGAGTGAAAAAGCTGGCTTAAAACTCAACATTCAAAAAACTAAGATCATGGCATCTGGTCCCATCACTTCATGGCAAATAGATGGGGAAACAATGGAAACAGTGATAGATTTTCTTTTCTTGGGCTCCAAAATCACTGCAGGTGGTGACTTCAGCCATGAAATTAAAAGACACTTGCTCCTTGGAAGAAAAGCTATGACCAACGTAGAAAGCATATTAAAAATTAGAGGCATTACTTTGCTGACAAAGTTCCATCTAGTCAAAGCTATGGTTTTTCCAGTAGTCATGTATGGATGTGAGAGTTGGACCATAAAGAAGGCTGAGTGCCGAAGAATTGATGCTTTGAACTGTGGTGTTGGAGAAGACTCTTGAGAGTCCCTTGGACTGCAAGGAGATCAAACCAAGTCAATCTGGTGGTTTTATTTCCTATAAATACGTACTGAACACTTAACACAGTTGGTTAAATCCGTGAATATGGAACCATGAGTATGAAGGGTTGATTGTAACTTATACATGAAGTTTTTACATGAAATTTGCATGAAGTTTATACATGAAGCTTGCATGTAACTTTTTGCTTGGTTCCTCTAATCCCTGTGCTGTTCAAGGGTCAACTGAACTGTACATATATATAATATACAGTAGGATTAATTCATACCAAATATAGAGTATATTTGGAGTTGTATGTTGCCTATATACACACACATACCAAATATAGAGTATATTTGGAGTTGTATGTTGCCTATATACACACACTAAGTATGTCTGTTATAAAGCATCTAGTATGATTAATGTATATAATGAATAGTTAGTATAATAATTTGTATATATATTCATATTCTATATAATTATTATATGTATATAGTATAATACATGTACCTATAGAATATGTTTTACATAAAATCCATAGAAGTTTTAGTAATGTCTTAGACTATATTCTGTCATTGGTCCCTTCCCAATTTTGCAACTTATTTTTACCTACTAGTTTATGTTAACAAGCTTAGAAACAACAATTACACTTAAAGCCTTCACTGTATACAAATGTAAAATCTGTCACCTTATCAGGCTAAAAAAAAAAAAATCACCATTTTCAGGCACTAAGAGCTTCAAATAGAATTTTATTAAACAAATGCTAATTTCTTAATCCGCTGATAGCTGTCAGTTTTTAATTGCCAGCGATCAGCTTTAAAGATATATATATATATATCTACAACCACATCAGCTCTTTTTTGAAACATAATGTTCTGATTTAATGGAAAATTACTGCAGGGCACAAGTATAAACTATAAAACAATGAAAATCATAAACCCAAATGGCAGCAATTCTCAGTGAGTTTTACGACATCAGACTAAGCAGTTGCCAATCTGAAAAGCTCTGCCCTGGGCCCCACAGGTGAGCTGGCTGGTTGGAGCCAGGGGCAGGCACAGGCAGCTTCCTGTGGGTGGCTGCCAGCAGGAACCCAAGTTGGCTGGAGTCTCCGTGGGACAGTGGGATGGCCTACTTAGGGCTAGGAGGTTACAGGGCAGAGACTACCCACAGGTTTCTAGCCAACCTATTTCCCTTTCATAGCAAAGACCATTTATTCATGCATTCAAATATTTTCCGAATAGCTACTGTACTGCTCTCATCATGTGTAATGTACTGCTCTCATCATGGACGAAACAAACTCCCTGCCCTCATGGAGTTTACATTCTAATATGGAAATTGATAATCAATTAATATAACAATAAATAATATGTTAAGAAATGAAAGTGCTATCAATATTTTGTCGGGGATGAACTCTGGTCCATGTCCTTGCTTCTTTTCCATTAAGTGACAAGCATTTATTGAGCACCTTCTAAGTGCTTGGGCCTTTGTGAGATGACTTTCAAGAGACAGAATACTAAGATTTGGCTTCTGCCACCTGCAGGTGGAGCCAGGAGAAAATCCTAAAGCCACTGTGCTGCACCTCCTGTAGAAGATCTCATCAACTTCTCCAAATTCTCTGAAATGGGATTAACATCACTCCTGTTTTATGGATGGCAAAACTGAGACCTTGAGAGGGTAAACAGCCTGCCTAGAAGCCTATGGTTAGTGTCGAGGTAGGAACGAAGGCCTGTACCTTGCAGAGTGAGCTCCTAACCATACAGTCCACATGTGTCTACACTGGATGGTAGAGACATTGGCACTGAAGGACTTCCTGAGAAGCTATAAGCTGCTCAAAGAAGGACCTACATCTGCTCCACCATCCACATCCTTCCCAGGCCCACACTGCCTGCCCCAGTGCAAGTGCCAAGAGAGGTCATTAACCCTGACAGCCTGGTTGTTCTCTAGTGCTGTCACTTCAAGATC
This sequence comes from Dama dama, assembly GCF_033118175.1. Classification (NCBI taxonomy): domain Eukaryota; kingdom Metazoa; phylum Chordata; class Mammalia; order Artiodactyla; family Cervidae; genus Dama; species Dama dama. The sequence goes on from NC_083691.1 coordinate 75,331,655, forward strand.
ACCCACGCAAATTTTCAGACCAGAAGGTCTTTTGGTGTGTGGTCATCCAGCCCTGATTTCTAAATAATGACACTTCATTGGCTTGTCAATCTTATTTTTTTTTTTTCAATCTTATTTTTAATGGTCAAAAGCAGGCTAGATTTGGGGTCCTTGGAAAACTGGTTAAAGGTCAATGACATAGGATTAGGAGATGTTCACCAGAACAGGGACTCTCTGTGATGCCATGGGAGGATTAGTAAGGCAGAGAACCAAAGATCAAGCAGGAGACTGTGATGTTTCACAGATATGAGTTTAAAGATTACTCTGACTGTATTATTATCAAGAATAATGTGAAGACAGTGACTGATGCTCACAGAGCCGCAGGCCCCTCACCTGTAAAATGGAGATAACAATACTCCTGCCAAAGGCTTACTGTGATGCTTAAATGAAATCATATGTGAAGAATTCATTACGGTTCCTGGCACAGAGTGGGTACTTGACAAAGATCAGTTTTAATTCCCTTTCATGAGCAATTTCCAAACATGATCATTCAAACCACTAGTTTCTTACTCCTCTCTAACCAACCAAAAAAATGACTATCTGTCAGAGAAACAGATTTGAAAGTCTGTTGGATTTTTTAGACTGACTACATTCTAAGTGACACTGTAAGGAAGCAACACAGTGGCAAACCACCACCACCAACAACAGAAGGGAAAATCAGAATGAGGAAATATAAATAGGAATTGTAGAATGTGGGCTGTGTTGCTTAGATTTTGCCTTAATTTCCCACTCTAGTTGACTTTGTTATGGGAGGAGGGGGTGGGTACCTTGGGTGTGAGTTGTGGAAGGGCATGGGACACTCAGGCATGTCCATTTTGATACTTCTAGGACTTTTGAGGCATGAGGCATGAAGGGCCTGTGAGCTGTTCAGACTGCGGTGTGCCATGGTCAAGTTTAAGAGACATGGCTGTGTCCAGCCTCCTTGGTCCCTGCCCATTTTCCCCTTGATTTTCCAGCTTGCCTGTTGTGTCTATGATCTACTCTATCTCTGTCCAACAATTTCCTCTTCCGTACAAGTTAGCCAGAGCTGTGCTTACTATTAAGACCCTTGACTAACCCCCTCCCAGTCCCAGGCCAATCTAAATACCCCTCACTCACACGGGTTGCTTGTGATGACAGCTGCTCATTGTCAAAGGCTTACAAACTTGGAACTACCTAAGGAGCCAGGCCAATGATTTTGAGAGTGGAGAGGCCCTGCTGGTTACCATATATTCACAAATACCTGTTGACCACTTACTCTGTGCACAGTGCTGGTTGGGAGCTGAGACCGATATTGAGAAGAACAGTGAGGACCAGCAATACCAACTGCATTGGTCTTCATGCTCTAAGAGAAGGCTGAGGCAAATAACAGCTACTCAGTGTATGTTGACATGACCCAGCAGCTTAGAGGTTAGGACCAGATGCTGGTTTAAGGCTCTCTCCCTTAAAAAAAAAAAAAAAAAAAAGGTCTATACAGCTGTTTCTACTCCATCTTCAAAAAAAAAATAATAAATTAAGCATATTATAAAAACCTAGAGGAATCCTCCCGTAGGACACTATATTAAGAGATGAGGAATCCAGGGTTTTAGCAATATGTGAAAAAAATATCAATGATGAATTGTTTAAGGGCAAGGATCAACGAGTTTGAACTGAACAAACCTGAAAGATAAATAAAGAATCGAAACTAAAGCAGCAGAGCTACTGGGAAAGCCCAGATCTGTAGGTTTTTCTGGCCCCAAAGCCTTGCTTTTTTCCATACTCTGCCCTTCAACTCCTAGGCTAAGGGTCTGGAAGCTTAAAATAGCACAAATAGACTCTAGCTTTTAAAGCTCAAGGACAACACCCATGTTTCAAAAGAGCTCATCTAAGGTAAGCCTATTAATGCTGGGCCTTAAGAAAAATTTAAATGAGTGAAGTGTGTCTTCACCACCCAGGACTTTCCTCATCTCACCCTTGTCTGTCCTCAGTGCTGCCCATCCCCTAGGCACAGGGTCTACTTCCTCTGTGCTGGCCCTGCTCTTGCCTCCCAGCTTCCCTGAGAACCTGGGACACCATTATTCATCCTCCAGGCAAGTGGGAAGGAAACTCACAATTGCCAAACTCTTGGGGAGACCCAAGGATACTAAAGAAAGTTTCTGTTGGGAAAAAAAGCTTCTACTCCAACACTACAATGGGAAATAACAGATTCAACTATCAAGAAGCATGAAATAAAAGGTATAAATAATAAGTGCTCATGTTTAGGTTTTTGCAGAAACTGTCTTCTCTGCCTAGAACACTCTTCCCCACTCCTCACTGGTCACCTCCCAGCATTTCCTGCGAGAAACTTTCATGAGCTCCTCCAATTAGGTTCAGTGCTCCTCCTAAGAAGTGCCAAGGTATTTGGACCTCCCCTACCATACTATTCATGACAATGAAGTGTGAGCACCTGTTTGTCTATCTCCCCCACTGGGCACAAGGAGGGAACAAAGCTACCCAGTAGAGTTCACCACTTCATCCCCACAGGACCTCTCACAGTGTCTGGGATATATTCGGCACCCACTAAAAGTGTAATGGCTGACTTCTTAAAAATGAACAGAGGTGCTCAGAGGAAAGCCAGAGATAGCTCTGTGGGCTGAAGGGGGTCAGCTTCCAAGACAGGTAGCACTTGGGAGTACTTACTAAAGAAAGATCCATGAAGTAACTTTCTTTTGGAAGCTTAGTGCTGGCTGTGCCACAGCTTGGATGCTAAGCTGATAAAATAACACTGCCTAATAGACGCACCCTACAAGAACCAACCTGCTGGGCTATTAGTACCATGGCTTGGCAGTCTCAATTCTGCTGCTTACATTTGCCCTGATGTTTGTACAGATTAACTTGCCTTGAATAATTTTTAATCATTTTAAACAAGTATTTCACTTAGATACAATGGAGACACGTACAACTGGATTTTGATTCACACTCCAGTTTATTATGGCAGTAATTATGTAAGGAATGGACGTTGATTTTCATGCTTATTTAACCCTAATGTGAATTAGGAATGACTCATTGTCATAGGCTGAAACATTTGTTTTTCTCAGAGGGTGCTTACTTATGTACCTACTAAGTACCTTCACATGTTAATTTTTTTATTTTTGGTATGTGTTTATCAGCATGTGTAAACTTAGTAGAAGGAAATTACTTAAAGAGACTAAAAAGTTGAAAAATTTCACCAGTTACTTTGGCTAGATGAAGTGAATGACTAATTCATTTCCCTCCTGATGATATAGGAAACTGACTTCTGTCTCTCCTATCCTCTTTAAGCTCTGCATGGTAAGAGCCAAACTCTGGTCCAATATGCCAACTTCAGAAAAGATTCCTCTCTTCCATATAAATTCTTATTAACTCAAACTAGTAAACCCAATCATTGCTACCTAAAATGTAACCCCAAAGTCACTGGGGACCATGCTAATTTTTCCTTTCTGTTAGAATATGGATCACTGAATTCTATGGAATGTGTGAACTGTGTACAGAACATCAATTCATTTTCCAAAGACATTTTTACTAATATTTAGATAAATATAAATGCAAATTAACTGAATTCAAATTTTCTAAAGTTTGCATACATATATGTGACTAAAGCCAGTGAAGTAGAATTTGAGAAATTGCTACAGAAAGTATTGGGCAACTAATGGCTAAAATGGGCCAAACAAATCATTACCAAAGTGTCTTATTTGTGCCCCAGTGAAAGAATCCAAGTGTGACCTTTTTTCTAGAAAAGATTTAACTGTGTGTAAGGAGTTCTTTTTGAGATTCACCATATTTACCAATTATGTGGAGGCTGCTAGTGGAGAAATATTTTTAATTGTTCAGGGTCATCTGACATTATATAAACATATAATACAATTATCCTTGTCATTTACCACAAGGACTATGTAAAGATCTTTGTTAGCTATAATGGAAGATCAGAGAGATACAAGACTTGTTCCCAGTCTTTAAAGTGTTTAAGTCTATCAAAGTTAGATCAATGAATGAGTTACTAAGGACTCAGAATATGCCCTCTTTCCTCTACCCAGAGGCCCTAACATAAATGAAGAGTCATGGATTTACATGGTCATTTTTTTTTTTAAACACAAATAGGGACTTCCAGTTGAGGAGTGAACATAGAATTATAGGGTAGTGTCAAGGGTACTGGTCAAATAAGGTTTCACAGAGGAGAAGGGACTTGAGTCTATTAATATCAGCTGATTAAATTGAACTATTCCTTAAGAGGTGGAGCAGGCAATGGCAACCCACTCCAGTATTCTTGCCTGGAGAATCCTATGGACAGAGGAGCCTGGTGGGCTACAGTCCATGGGGTTGTAAAGAGTTGGAAATGACTGAAGAAACAGCACATTTCTTAAGAGGAAATTCTCCCCAGATGATTGTCTATTCATACTCCTCATGGCAGCAATGCCATTTTAATTAGAAATAAAAATAGTGCCCTCATATCTTCATTTACAAGCAAACATTGAAAAATCAGGCTTCCCTGGTGACTCAGTTGATAAAGAATCTGCCTGCAATACAGGAGACGTGCGTTTGCTCCCTGGGTTGGGAAGATCCCCTGGAGAAGGGCATGGCAACCCACCCCAGCATTCTTGCTTGGAGACTGCCCAAGGACAGAGGAGCCTGACCGGCTGCAGTCCATGGGATTGCAAATATTCGGACATGATTGAGGGACCGAGCACACAGCATTTAAAAATCATGTTTCTAACTAGGAGACTCTGAGAAATCACTTGACTGCTGTCAGTTGCTTAAAATCAGCCATGCCTTGAGTTTGCTTCCCCTTGCATCAGTATGTACCTCATAAGTGTCTTCATTCATTACTGGGAACCTCATTACTCTGTGCTTGAAAAGGCTCTAATCCTCACCACCTAAGGGGGTCAGAGAAGACCTAAAACATAATGTAGTATAAAAACCAATATATGTGCTTTTGATCTCTGTGATACAAAACAGAACTCTTCAGGATAAACAGTAAGTTCAGTTCAGTTGGTCAGTCGTGTCTGACTCTTTGCGACCCCATGGACTGCAGCACACCAGGCTTCCCTGTCCATCACCCCGGAGGGGTGCTCAAACTCCCGGAGCTTGCTCAAACTCATGTCCATTGAGTCGGTGATGCTATCTACCATCTCATCCTCTGTCATCCCCTTCTCCTCCTGCCTTCAATCTTGCCCAGCATCAGAGTCTTTTCCAATGAGTCAGTTCTTTGCATCAGGTGGCCAAATAGTAAATGAGAGAAATTGTTCATTCCCCCAAGAGAAGTAATTCCTTGCTTTTTGGGTCTTGCTTTTGACTCTCCCAAATCTTTTATCTTCATTCTCTCATTGAACCTTATTCTAGTCTCACTACTCCCCAGTAACTTCCACAACTGAGAGGTAATAGTTTGAGACATTAAAGGGTGTGACTTACTTATCTTTTTACTCTGAGTTTCCTATGAGCAGTGTGTTGACCAAAAAGAAGCGGGTGGGGGCTCAAGTGTTTTCCTTTGTAAAGCTTTTCCTTTCCTTGTATTTGCACATTTTTGCTAGTGAACTTGAGTAAACATATTTCTTAAACTTAAACATACATCACGAGAGAGGTTTCAGGCTATGACCACTGGGCAGTAAACATTGCCACAATGACCAACAGCAAGGTGGTCTGGTAAAGTTTTCTAGAATCTCTCCTCCAGTTTCACTAGGTAGTATTGAACTCAATTTAATAGGAAAAATAATTTGGCTTTGCTAGCTCTTCTAAGTATAATGGAGTAACATGCTTATTGGCATAGTGCTAAGGAATACAGACTGTGGTGTCAGCGGAGCCAGGTTCCAATGCTGCTTCCTCACTTCCTGGTTCTGGAACCTCTTGCTTCCTGTTACAACTTGAAGTCTCAGTTTCTTCATCTTTAAAATAGGGACAATACTATCTACCTCACAGGCTGTATTCCCAGGGGTTAAATGAAAGAACAGATGGAAAAACACTTATTGCTAGGCACGATTTAATTTCTCAATAATTATTATTAATAATTTTCAAAATGAGGAGCTTCACATACCAACCCAGACTTGGGCAAGATCAACCCAGACTTGGGCAATGTCAGAGGGATACAATAGGGCTATTTAGATTATTTTAGCACTAAGGTCAGTTTTAAAGAGACCTAAATATAAAACTTATTTATGGTCAGAATGGTGGTAACCCCTGGGGTAAGAATGGTACTGACTGCGGAGGCATCAGCCTACTGGGCTGCAAGAAGCAATCTCTATCTCAGTCTGGTTTACACAGGTGTACAATCATGTAAAAATTTGTTAACATTCGGGAAATGCATATTTTACTTTAGGCCTATTATACCTCAATAAGAAAAAAGAACTAGGAAGGAAGGGAGGGAAGGAGGGAAGAAAGAAGAGGGGGAATAAAACGGGGGCAGGCATAAATGTTTCCCTGGTCTACTTTGCTCTTAAGTGACCCACAAACCCAGTTTGGGAGAGGCCTATTCAATGAATGAACTGACTGACCAGAAAGGATTGTGCTCTTTCCTCCATGATCAGAGCCCAACTCCTGTTCGGAGGCATCTACAAGCACCATTTTTGGTGTGTGATCAAGTGCATGAGGACAGGGGGTATGTGCTCAGAGATTCCATGCTGGTCTGACTTTAGTCTGAATATGCCTCCTGACGTGTGCCAAACACCTACTGCTATATGATCCTTGTACTGAAATTGACAAGCCTGACCATCATCCCAGAATTTCACATCAACAAATTGATTGACATTCTCTAGCCATCCCCTATAAGCCTGACACAATTTCAGGTCCTGTAAATTCCCCATGGGCACCTATACTATCTCAGAGTCCACCATGCTGTGTGGTACAGACTGGGCAGGTGTTTGCAGGCATCCACAGATGGGTGTCAAAGATGGGGAGAGCATGCCCTGGGCACCTTGGTGTCAGAGAGAACAGACCTGGGAGACTTCTTTCAGCGTGTAGGGTGGGGCCTCCCTCATGCCATAAAATGTTCAAGACAGTCTGGTCCCAAGAGGCCATAAACAATGCAATGTTTACTTTACGATGGGTGCACCGAAGTGGAAATGAAAATTGTCTGTCTGTGTGTTCTTAATCCTTTTAATCCCTGGAACACCAAACCATTACTGGCATAAACTTCCCCATAAAAGACACTGAAAGGGTGGGGTAAGATGAAGGTGCTCCAGTTAGATCGAGCTGTGATGGCAAAATGACTTTTGAAAAAACGTGCTTTGTTTGAAATAAAATTTATCTAGAGAGAAGTGGTTTTCGTCTGGAAATGGATATTGCCACATGTTTATGGGAAACGTAGAAGGATCACAGAGGTGGGAAATTAATAATAAGAGGAGATCATATTTAGGTTATTCTAGTTTTTATAATATGGATAGATTAACTATGTCTTGATTTTATATTTACCAAAAAAGAAGAAAAAGAAAAACAGCCCCAACCCAACAACCTTTGGTTTTTCTAACATGGGTGGTACCCTTTGAAAGAATATACAATACAGTCTAAGAAGTTAAATTGTAGAACCTTGCTGAGTGGAAAAAAGGAGAGGAAATGTCTTCCTCTGTCCTCAAAAGGATTCAAAAACCCTGATCTGGTTTCTTCAAGATCTGAAAAGTCTGCGATTCTGGCTGTACCCCACCTAAACTGCATAAGACTTCGCAGCCAAAACAAGGGTCCTGTTAACTCATGACCTCTCCAAGCTTTAGGGTTGCATAACCACAGAGCTCTGGAGCTGGGGCAGGGTTTATCTTCCTCATGCTACTCACATCTCGGGCTGGACAGTTTGCTGCGGGGGCGGCCCTGTGCGTGCGTCGCAGGACGTTTAGCAGCAGCCTCGGCCTCCAGCCACGCCAGCAACAGCACCCCCTTTCCAGCTGCACAACCAAAACTAACTCCAGACTCTGTCAAACGTCAGTACCAGCTGAGAGTCTTTGTGCCAGAGGAGCATCAGGGATCACCCGCTCTAATCTCATCAGGGGCGAAGAAACTAGAGCCTGATTTCAATGCCTTTTCCCCAAACAGGGCTGCTGGGTAAGAGTCAAATCCTTCTTTCTAAGTAGAATCAAATCCTCCTTAGTGCCATGCTAATACGGAACCGAGTTTCTTGCTCCATTATCTAGAATGACAACACTTCTTGGAGCCTCAGGGACAAAGGGGCCTCATGGCTCTTCCTGCCGATTCTGTGAAGTACCCAGTGAGTTTCCCATCTGCAAGCTCCCAGAGTCCTCCCAGCTGAAAGTCAGGGGAATCCACAAATTCCTTGGTGGTGCTTTAAAACACTTTGTAACTGCAGATTTCACCTATTTGATCCAAATTCCAGCAACAGAAATTGAGAACCCTGAAGCCAAAATCAAGATTTGCTAACTGACTTCCACTAACACACTGGGTGGGATGCTGCCTGATGGCCCCCGGTTGGTGAGAACCTAGCGCTGTCTCTGCTGATGGGACATTGTGTGTCTCTCAGTCCACCGGCTCAGAAGGTCTCACTGCAGGAGTCTTCAACTTGCTAAAAAGTGATGGTTTCTGGGAAAAGAAATCACTGGAAACAGTATTACCTCTCCTAGAACTAATATAAACCATACTGTAAAACCAGGCACTATGCTAAAAACTTGGTTCATCCTGTTCAGCCTAGAGAGATTAGAAATTGGAGGAAATTCAGAAAACATGAGCCTCCAGAACAAATAAACCATATTTGGAACCCTTTAAATATATTTTATATTTACAGGAGTTATATTAAAGATAGAATTTGAATGTCTTCTTTGACCCATTCCATCCCTTATTTATAAAGATTAAATGACATCATTTAGGTAGAGTAAAGAATGCCCTAAAAAGAATAGGCTAAGTTGTTTCTACCATTTAGGAAAGGGAAAAAAAGGCAAAACCAAACCAAACCTAACAAACCCTGTTGTTTTTTTTTTTTTCCTTCACAAAAATAACAGAAGGAAAGCTGCTACTGTAATCAGCAGTGATTGCAGGCATTTCCTGTATTTTTATATCAAGCTGGTTGTTTTTTTTCCATTACATACCCAGTGAACTCCAGTTAGGTCAAGACTAGAGAAAAATAGGACCAATTATGCCTCCAAACCCACAAATCTGCCTACTTAACCCTGTTAATTTTATTGTGTTAACTCCATGGGTCCTGGTGAAAGAAAAAGCCCCGTTCACTCTCCTCCTCCAGTTCCATCCCAGGTAGTTTTCAGCATCCCAAGAAGCATCTGTCCCAGACTGGGGTTCAATCAGGTTGTTAAAATGAGAGGGTCCTGGGTCAAAAATCTGCTTTCTCAGAAGTTACCAGGCTCCCTGGGGCCCATGCTCCAGGCCTACTTTTGGACAGGCCAATGCCTAAACCTCCAGGCCCGTCACTCCTGTCCATCACTAAAATTTTCATTCTCATGTTTTATCCCCAAGAAGGTCAAAAATGTCTTCCTTCATATGCCTCACCTTACATCTCTTTGACTTTGAGTCACTTTCTTCCTGATTTGTGTTTTGTAGTTACAAGATTGCATTAGGAGCTTCCTTAGTGAAGTCTGTTATAATGCAGTAATAATTAAACAGTCTCATCGCCATTTTTCTTTTTTGTTACTTCAAGGATTTCTATGAATGGGGTACTCTACTGTGTCTCTGCGTTTCCTGCCATAATTTTAATATCTTGCTTATAATACTATACACACACTGTGTTTTTCAGTTAACATGCAGTCAACATAATGGCCAGTATCTATTCTCTCTTTCAAATCTTCTGAAAAGCTGTGAAAACCTTCTTTACCAACCTGAAAGCATTATAAAAAGGTTAAAAGCTCTCTGGCCAACCTTGGCTCTCTTTCCCCATCCTGTCCCACAACTCCCCAAGTGCCCACTCTTCTTTGTTTGTGGAGTTTCAGGTAGGTTTTCTTCTTGGCAATGGCTCTCATGCCCAGGTTAAACAAATTACTTTATCATCTTAAGTGACGAGGTCACAGAGGAGTCTTCCCCGTTGACAATTCCATAAAAGTGGGCTAAGGTGGTTGTTCAAGATATTTTCCCCTAAGCTGTACCTATAAAGTTACTTGACTCCCTGACAGTTCATTCTTCAATTATCCATGCTGTTTAACACTTTTTCTTATTGTTCATATTAATTCCATTATCTGATGTAATAGTCAATTTCACAGACTATCAGAGCTGGGGTGGACCTTCAAGGTAAATAAAAGCCCATTCTGGAATAGTTTTATGGGATTAAGGATTAGAAATGTTCTCCTAGCCTTTCTGCAGTTACCTTAGATGACCCCACACTTGAAAGTATAACTGTACTTTCAAGTCAAAATTTGACACATTTAGAATCAACGTTGTAACCAATTGACTAATATTTAGTGATTACTTACCATGTACTTGGCTCCACATTAAGGTATTATAAGCGAATAATAATAACAATAAATAATTATAAAGCCCTTCTTATGTGTTTTTCAAGCATTACTTCACTTCATAGTCACAATAATCATACACTATCCCGGGATTTCCACTCCAGTATTCTTGCCTGGGAAATCCCATGGACAGAGGAGTCTGGCGGGCTACAGTCCATGGGGTTTCAAGAATTGGACACAACTTAGCAACTAAACTAACACATCCCAGGATTTCAATGAGGACACTGAAGGTCAGAAGGGAAAACAAATTGGCCAGCATGCAGAGCCAGGATCTCATAACCCCAGATGTGTCTGGTTCACAGGTATATTATCACCCAGCCAGGCTGATGCGTGTTGGGGTCCCTGGAGGCTACTGGAAAAGGATTGCTGAGCTTGCTGCCACTGTCCCCTTGCTTCCTGGACCTTACGTAGAAGGTCTGTCAGAATCCATCATTTCACAGCCAAGCAGAAAAATCAGGGCTTTTCTGTCATAGGCACACATTATTTTTGCTACAAAATGATGTTCAGAAACCAGATTTACTTCCAAAGGAGGACTGTTAGACACAAAAGAGATATTCAAAGTAAAATCTAGAGAGGGGTTTAAAAATATTCAGAGGAAAAGCAATATTTTTGCCCTGAGAATAAAGTCTCCCAGGAGGACTTTTTTAAAGCAGATGATAACACTCATTTGGATGTGTAAACTCCACTCTGTTTGCTTAGGAAAAAAATCAGTCTGTTTCCTTATGGCAGAATTGAGAAACTCCCAGCCCCTGATGCCCTCACATGCTTTCTGGAGGAGCTAATTTGACAGGATTCCATAGCCCCTTTGGACAGTCCATTGTTGGTTTTTTTTTTTTTTTTTTTCCACTTTCCTTCAAACATTAAATTGGGTTCTTAGCTAATAAAGATAAAATCCTTTGTTTCATGTTCCTTCTTCTATGAAATTTGACCTATAATTTTCTTTACTGCTGGCTTCCTTTTAAGCAATAGCAAAAAAAACCACCAGAAATTCTTTAGATTCTCTAAGTGAAAGGTCTTTCTGCTACCCACAGTTTTGTTTCCCCCTCTTCAAATCTAACTACCGAAGTACATCCTCTTTTGCTACTTGTTTTTCTTCCTCTAATTTTAGTATAGGATATTCATGTTTATTAAATTATTATTCTTGATGGTTAAATTATGGTCACTGGCCAACCACAGGGCAGAGTGGGGACAAACATATGGACCATAAAGCTGGCTAGTAGGCACATGAAGGCTCTGGGTTAGGGTCATTATTATTAGGACAGATCATCAGTAAAACGGTTCACTTGATTTCTTTTTTGTTATATGTATTCATTTATTTTTTAGATACCACATACAAGTGGCAACACACAGTATGTCTTTCTCTGTCTGACTTATTTCACTAAGCATAATACTCTCCAGGTTCACCCATGTTGTTGCCAATGGCAAAATTTCAGTATTTTCTATAGTGAAAATAGAGTAGTATTCCATTGTATATATATACCACATCTTCTTTATTCACTCTCTGTCAATGGACACTTAGGCTGCTTCCATATCTTGGCTATGGAAAATAATGCTGCTTTGAACCCTGGGGTGCATGTATCTTTTTGAATGACTGTTTTTGTTTTCTTCCATTGGTTTCTGCTAAGAGCAGAGGCAGGTGGGGAGAATACCATCAGAATATCCCAACTTTTTTATTTCATAATTGTTCCAAGGTGTCAACAGTACTGGGTCACCAACAGCTCACCAGTCTGGTCTCACAGTTTTCATCATCATCTTATTTTATTTGAAACTAGGATGAAAGCATCCAGGCAACAGTTACTGAATTGTTTAGTATTACTGAATGTTTTAATTATAATTATGATTATTTTTATATATTTTATATAAATTTATATATATATATAAAATAGATCTTATATATATTTTATTTATTATAATTATAAATATAATTAATTAAAATTATATATTATTTAATTAAAATAATTAAAATAATTATGTTTTAATTATAATTACTGGATGTTTTAGATTAGAATCCGAGACTTCTCCTGTGGGTTGTGGTTGCAATTCATATCCATGTGGGTACACTGTTCTCTGAGAAGTTCTAAAAGGCACCTCTCATTTGACAATCTCTATGTGCAGGAACATGCCCAACTGCGGAACAGAGATAACCTTCTTAAGCTGGCTTACCTCATATACAGCCCTTTCTGGGCAGCTTGGAGGACCCAAAAGGAGGAGAGGTCATGTTCCCAGACCTCCAACTGCTAACAATTTAAATTTGGAGACATGCGAACAAAAGTGAAACATTTCGAGACTGAGCAAGCTCTACCTGCTTAGCCACAGTCTGAAATCCCATAAGCCACTGTACAAATAAATGCCCATTCACCTTTGGGAAATCTTACCCTAATCCTCCTGAGCCTGTCATATAATGAAGCGAGTTTTTTCTTTCTGCAACTTTAGGCTTTTGGTTCCTCACTGTGAGAAATTTTAAGTCTTATGATGAAAAACAAAACAAAAATGGAGACTTATACACAAAGATGGCTCGGTGGCATCACTGATGCAATGGACATGACCTTGGGCAAACTTCGGGAGACAGCGAGGGCCAGGGAGGCCTGACACATTGCAGTCCACAGGGTTGCAGAGTCCGACAGGACTGGGCGACTGAACGACAACATACACAAAGATAAAAGAAAAGAAGGCAAATGATGGGGAAACTCTCTCTAGGCTGCATTCCCTGGGGTACAGTCTGTAATGAGGTGCTAATTACAGAGGGGCAAAGGAGCCTGTGTCTGATTCTAAGTGGGTTCTAAATATAGCTCTGCATCTTGCTTCCACCCAAAATACTAATTTATAATTCAGACAAACACACAAATAGAACTCAGGAGCTATGAAGCAAGTGCTGATGCACATACAGACAGCTCCTAAATCTGGCCTCCTGAGGGCAAAGGTGTATCTCTGATGGCTGGTACCCTGTTGTATGCACACAAATGCACCTTTGACAATAAAAGGTCCCCACTGGAGAATTCCATGACATCTGTAGGAAAGTGGGGCTTCTGGGTTCCTTATACCCCTTGGTTTATTCTTCTAGCCATGTGCCCAGCGGCTCAGGTTTCTGGATAAGACACACTGGGTGGACATTTTTCACTGGGGCTTGGGGGTCTAATGAGATGTGGATTTCTTTGTGCAAAAAATAAGTTAGGTTTTCAGACTCTCACCAATAGGACACACTTCCACCATCTCACAGGAACCTGGAAAAGATGGGAAGCAGAGTCTGGGAACAGGTTCTATTTGTGGAAGCTTGCAAAGTCCAAGGTGACTGGCTAAAAACTTTGTTCTGTTTTGGGTAGTGGATAACTTGTGAAATAAGTTCCCCTGACCCCTTACCAAGTATAACCTTCCAGAGCTTAGGACTGATGCTTGAGTCCCACTGTGGTCCAGGAGGGACAAAGGATGGAGAAATGGCACTCCAGGGGTACCATTCATACGGAGGCAAACTCATGAAATGTTGGAAACTTTGTGGAACTGCCCCTGCCTTTCCTCAGCAGCCCCTGGCAATAGGACAGGATTTCCTGGGATCTTCTATACCTTGGGAAAAGGGATACCTAAATATATATTATTGAGGCCTGAAATCCTTTTTCTCCAACTCCTGCCCTTATCTTGGTTTGGGTGATCCAGATAATTGCTCTAATTCCCCCTGTTTTTTTTTTTTTTTTTTTTTTAATTCATGTCAGTATATCACAAAATTCCCACTGAATCATAAAGTACAGCAAAGGGTCTCTCTTGAGGTTAAGAATTTTAGATTCTTCTAGAAATCTTAACTCTAGAAGGGCACTGTTGTTTCCAGCTGTATTGGCCAGATGATGCCCAGCCTCTGGAAAGGTTGCAGCCTTGACTCAGAAAAGTCATGAACAAAAGTCCCCAACCACAGAAAACTATACAGATAGAGAAACTTCCTCTAGGCAGACCTAGTGCTTCTCATGTTTAATTCGAGGTTGACACATTCTCTACCACCATGAAACAGAGCCAAGCACTGTAGGATTCTTCTGTCAATGGATGTCCCCTGGTCATCTAGGTCCAAAGGCCCAGCCTGGTGTTATTCAGACTCTAAAGATGTAAAAGGTCTGTCTACTCAAAGCTATGGTTTTTCCAGTAGTCATGTATGGATATGAGAGTTGGACCATAAAGAAGGCTGAGCACAGAAGAATTGATACTTTTGAACTATGGTGTTGGAGAAGACTCTTGAGAGTCCCTTGGACTGCAAGGAGATCAAACCAGTTAATCCTAAAGGAAATCAGTCCTGAATATTCATTGGAAGGACTGATGCTGCAGTGCCAATACTTTGGCCACCTGATATGAAGAACTGACTCATTGGAAAAGACCCTGATGCTGGGAAAGACTGAAGGCAGGAGGAGAAGGGGATGATGGAAGATGAGATGGTTGGATGGCATCACCGACTCAATGGACATGAGTTTGGGCAAACTCCGGGAGTTGGTGATAGACAGGGAGGCCTGGTGTGCTGCAGTCCATGGGTCGCAAAGAGTCAGACATGACTGAGCGACTAAACTGAACTGAACTGAGGAGTGAAGAGAAAGGCGGCAATTCATTCCCATTAAACCCGAACTGTGGATTCAGGAAACAAAAGTACAAGAGACAAATGAATAAAGAAGTAAAGGAAAATGAATAATTAGCATTATCTAGAATATTCCTGAGGAGGAAGCTGCAGAGTTTAAGCACAATCACCTATCTAGGGCCCCCACAACAGATCCAATGAATATGCAGCTGGTGTTCTATCAGGAGTCACTGCTTTATGATGGATGTGAGAAGGGTGGCTGCCCTCATGTGGCCCTGCTGCCTGTATCAATTGGGATCTCTTTTAGCCCTAGAGCAGACCCTCTCCAGGGATAGGAGGGAACCCTGCATGTGAGAAATGCTAGGAAGTAGCCCCTTTCCTCACTGCCAAATCTACCTGGAGAGTTTGGTCCCTATGTTTCAGGGCATTTCCCCTGCTAATGTTTAAATTCTTCTCTGTACCCATCAGGTCCTACCTAGAGTTTTCAGCTCAGAAAGGGATACTGAGGCACAGTAAGCTCTAATTTAGAGAAACTGATAGGATGACAACTGATAAAAATAATAGCTATGATTTGGGCACTTGCTGTGTCCTAATCATATTCTGCAAGGAAGGTACTGATATAAACATTTTACACATAAGGAAACTGAGACTTAGGTTAATAAATTTCTCAAGGTCATACCTCTGTAAGTGATGAACGTGGGATTCAAATACGGCACTATCTGACCTCAGAGTTCTGTATTTAAATATGGACTATAGAACAAACAGGCCAAGAGAACATATTTTCAGTAAGTGACCACAAAAAAACTCAATCCAGGACCATATGCTTATGCATTCAGGGTAGTTATTCTCAACTGTGATGCAGTGATGGAACTGGGGTGTCCAGGTTAGCTCTGAGATCCATAGAGTAACTGGATAGGACTAATACAGTAATTATGATAATGGTAAATATTTATTGCCCACTGCCATACCAAACACTGCGCTAAGTACTTTGATGCACAGCCCTATTTAAGCCCCACAACCTCCTTATGGGGGGAGCAGGACTATGACTATGGTTCATAAATTCTAGAACACACTTTTTTTTTACATTTTAATAATTTTTAATTTAAGGTGCATCTTACAATTACAATTAGCAATTTTTCTTTTTAATTAAAAAAAAAAGCAACAGCAGGGGCAAGGGGAAACAAAAAACAAATGTAATTAATAAAAAATCATTAAAAATGATAGATATCAAACCTATTCTATCAATAATCACTTCACGTGTGAATGGTCTAAATACATTAATTAAAAGACAGATTGTCAGAGTGGATTAAGAAACAGCAAACAGGACCCAACTATATGTTGTCTATAAGAAACATACATTAAATAATAAAGATTCAGATAGATTAAAAGTGAAAGGATGGAGAAAGCAATACTATGCTGACATTAATCATAAGAAAGCTGAACTATCTATATTGATTTCAGACAAAGTAGACTTCACAATATGAGAAATTATCAGGAATAAGGTACATTATATAATGATGGCATCAATTCTTGAAGATGACTTAAAAATCCTAAACATGAATGTACTGAACAACAGAATATCTAAATAGATAGAGGCAAAAACTGATAGAACTAGGAACCACAATTAGATATACACCACACCCAGTGGGATATATCATCAAAAAAGAGAGACAATGGTAAGTGTTGGTGAGGATGGGAAGAAACAGAACCTTCACTTGTTGCTGGTGGGAATGCCAAATGGTACAGACACTTTGGAAAACAGTTTGACAGTTCTTCAAAAACTTAAACCATTTGACCCAGCAATTCTATTCCTAGGTTGGATAAATGGAAACATATGTCCACTCAATGACTTGTATAGCAGTATTAACAGCAGCAGGTAGACAACCCAAGGGCCCATCAATTGATGAGTGAATAAACAAAATGTGGTATACCAATACAACATAACATTATTCAGCCATAAAAAGGAGTGAAGGACTGATACATGCTACAATATGGATAAACCTTGAAAATATGCTAAATAAAAAAAAGCCAGTTACAAAACACTGCATACTGTATGATTCCATTTATATGTAACGTCCAGAATAGGAAAATCTACAGAGAAAGTAGATTGCCTAGGGCTGCGGGGGAGGATAACGGAGGACTGGGGGGTGGTGGTTAAAAAAAATGGAGTTTCTTTTTGGAGGAATGGAAATACTTTGGTGAGAGTTGCACAACTGTGTGAATATATTAAAAACTTATTTGTATACTTTCAGTGGGTGAACTGTATGGTATATAAATTAACTTGCAACAAAACTGTTAGAAAAAAGATTGAACTAAAAGGAGAAATGCACAAATACCCTCTTTTAGTGATAGATCAAGCAGACAGAAAGCCAACAAGGATATACTTGGCATGAACAGCGCTGCCCAATTTAATCTATAGATTTCATTTTACAGCAGTGTACTGATAAATATGTAGAAATAGTTCTCCAGAGGAAATAAGCTTTGATCTTTAGCATTTGATCATTTCCATGGTACAAATACTCCCACGATGGCTGATATCAACCTACCAACAAAATGTCACTGACCATGAAGTGAGTTGGGAAGAGATGCTCATAGCTCTCCTTCTTTGGTGGTTTAGTTGCTAAGTCTTATCCGACTCTTTGTGACCCCCTGTACTGTAGCCCACCAGGCTCCTCTGTCCATGGAGTTTCCCAGGCAAGAATACTGGAGTGAGCTGCCATTTCCTTCTCCAGGGGATCTTTCAGACCCAGAGACTGAACCTGAGTCTCCTGCATTGGCAGACAGATTCTTTACTGCTGAGGCCCCAGGAAAGCCCCTTCCCCTTTGGTGCCAGCTCACAAATCAGATTGCTAAATTTTCAGGAGCTATGTGAGCTGATTGTGAAATGTGGGTAGCTTGAAATCCACCCCACCCCAGAGGGAATATTTACACTATGGAAATCAACTGCAGATTAGGTGTTTCTGCTTGTTTATTTGGAGTCAGTTTATCAGCCCATACTATCAAAAAACACCAGAGCACCAGAGTCCCCACTCATGGCTCTTCCTATATTACCAAGAGATTGAATGACTTTGGACAAGTCACACCACCTCCGTGACTTTCAGTTTATTCATCTATAAAAGATGGAGCTGGAGTAGCTGACCTTCAAGTTTACTCACACCTCTGAAGTTCTGTTATATAGTCAGCCCCTCTTCCGTAATTCCCACATATAACACAACCAAACAGCACATTAGTGTGAATTCATGTGACTTCAGACAGTCATTCTATGCCCCTCAGGATGGGGTGGGTCTATGCCCTCCCCTCAGGTCTCATTGCTCACCAAGATTCCCTTTGTGTTTTGAGATGCAGGCCTGTAGAAATTCTTTAGACCCACAAACCCTTCTGGTATCCTGCCCACCCAAACCTTCAGACACCCTGTTCCCAATCTGTTCCACTCTCCTATGACCTCTCACTCTGGCCAACTCCTTCTGACTCTATAGGGGCCCTCCTGGAAGAAATCACTACCCCCAGAAAACCTTCCTTGATTTTCTTCATCCAGCCAAGGTATCTCTGCCATGTAGTTTCTGGCACTCTATCCTTTCCTGATCACCATCCTTATCAGTTTTTTAAAATTGTTATTGTCCATTTTATTGTCTGGCATCCCCACCCAAACTTAAGGGCCAAGAGGGCAGAGAATGTATGTCTTTTTCTTTTCATGGTATCTGCATGAATACACCAATACAACTCCTGATACACTAAGGAGGCTTCACAATCACTGTTGACTGAATAAATGAGTAGGACACAGTTCTCTTAACAACACAGCGGTACTCTTCAAGAAAAGGTACAAATTCAAACCAAAATCCCTTTTGGAAGAATGCTTTTGCATCAGCAGATTTCCAACAATGGAGTAAATTTCATCTGAGAGATCCCCCATTTCAGAGAGGGTTTGGAGTCATAGGGTGTGAGATGTTCAATCTTGATATGACCGTGACTTTCTAAGCAAACAGCCCTGATTCTCAGACTGAACTCCTACCCATATAGCGGTTACAGCCTCTGGAGCTACTTGTTTTAAGAGGGGGGAACTGTGGATACATTAGAGGGCAGAGCCACAGATTGTCATCTGATACTCCTCAGAGTGCAAAGCACAGGATTACCTGTGTATGAAGTCTCATGTTCTAGGACCTCTAACCTCTCCAGCAGGCGCCAGACACTCTTGCTACTTAAATTCAGTTACCTCTGGAGACTCACTGAGGTAATCTGTAGATGTCATTTTTAGAGATTTATTTTCAGAATCTGTTGGAATTCCCAGAACAACAACCTTAGGATCTAGGTTCATAGAGCAAGACCCTCCAAAGCAGCCACTGTGTAGGGAGCTGAGGTTCAGAGAGAAGCAGTAATTTGCCTGAGGTCACCCAACTGAGGCAAAGCTTTATTAGAGTTCTGGCCCAATCCCTGGCCTCATGTTCTTTCTACCGTAGCACTTCATTGACCAGACATTGTGAAAAACAAAAAGACCATGGAATGGGGCAGTGCACACAGAAAGGAAACCCAGGGAAATGTGGGTCTAGCAAGAGGTCCGTTAGAAAGCGCATCCCTGTGACCAAATATATTTAGAAAGTTGCCCCACCTCCCTGGAGGTGTTTTGCTTGATACATTTGAATAGGTTGAGCCATGAACTCACGGGCAATTGGGCTAAATCATAAGTTCAGCATAACCTGCAGAAACTCTATAAGATTATTCAGTCAAGAAATAGTTTCAGTACAATGTGAGAAAAGCTAGAATATAATGGAAGAGATGCAGTGTTAATGAGAGTAAGAAAGGACTAACTTTGCTTGAAAGGGCCAGGGGAAAATAAACTGAAGCTGAATCTTAAAGGATGGGAAAGAGAAAAAAATAAAAAGTGAAGAAGAAAATCTGGTATTCTAGGAAAAGTTAGGTAAAGAGAGGAGTCGATGTTTGGGATCTGGGTGATAAATGCACAGTATGTGTGGCTGTGTTGTTAGGACACCTGCCAGGTTCACGCAGAGCTTCACAGGGGAATCTGGTGGGAGAAGAACTTGGGAAGGCAGGATAGGTAGGAACAGAACTGTGTGCAAAGCCTGGAGAATGAGCTAGTGAAAGAGTCAGCTTGGGGATGGCTTCAGGTAAGAGGCAGAAGTGTCTGGGCATTATCAGACTCCTGAGCACTGCAGGCTTCTGAGCAAGAAAATGCCCCAACTCCTTGTTTTATGACAATTAATCTGCAGGAATGGTGGGAGAAGAGAACCAGAAGCAAGGAGAGAGAAGATGGCAACAACCATCAGGATTAATCCATCAGCCTATTACCACACAACCAAAATGAAAAGCAAAGCTAATTAAATGTGGCCCCTAATGCTACCGAGGGCTGAAGAAACTCGCCGCCACCCCCCCCCCCCCCCCCCCACGGCCCCTGACCAGCTTGAGTCATCTTGGACTCATCCAGGGCCCATTGAGACTTTGGGATCCACTCAAATGTCTGCATAGACTCTACGTAACACGTGGCAGAGCTACCCATTGTTTGCTAAAACAATTCCCCCCCCCCTTTTTTTTTGCAGTGCAAACATTAGCCAAAAGCATTGAAGAAACAAAATCATCAAACTAAGCCTAGGAGAATTCAAGTTCTACTGTTGAATACATTGATAATACATGTTCAAGGATGTCTACATTCTATAGACCACTGCATGGCCATAAAAGCTACAGATACTGAATTGTGCTTCATAAGACAGAACCCAGGTCCTCAAAGTAGCCTTTGTTTGGGAGACTCTAACCTGGCAAGATATTTTCATCAGTTTACCAGCCAGCAAAATACACGGTGAAACTTACCGATTGTCTGCTTAACCACTTGTGAAACAGAATAACAATGCCAATACCAACAGCGAGCACTCAGTGCTTACACTGTAACTGGCACAATCACACAATCATAATGACTTTACACCTATTAACATGTATTTGATTCTCACAATCTCTTTGTGGGAGGTAATACCTCCATTTTACAGATGAAGAAACTGAGAGTTAGAGAAGTTAGCTGCCTAAATCATATATCTAAATAAGCAGTGGAGACAGAATTTGAGCGAGGAGTCCTTAACCACTACATTGGGTCCTCAGCTCCGTGGTGAGTATCGTGAGAGACACAGAAGTAGTTGATAGCTCCCTGATCATTTTCTCTCACACATCACTATGCTGAAACACTCAGACGCATTTCATCAGGAATTTCCCTCTGGTTCTAAACTTCCTGTTTGCTCTGAACGTCCAATGTCAATGGAGTCAGAATTCTACTTCTGATCTGGTCAGCAATAACGTGGCTTCCTCAGAGGAATGTAAACTTGGCTTTTGTCCCAACCAGCCCTGTCTCCATTCACTTTTCCTCTCCCCTCTATCATATCATAGTGACTTCACCCCACATGGTCATCAGCAGGTGACACTGTACAAAAGGGGTTCGGGGTGAAGACAGTCCCATCTCTAAGTAAACACAGACCCGCCAAAAAGTGACTACCCCTGAAAACTCCACAATAATACTTAATATTCCTTTATCAGAAGGACAAGCCCTTCAATTATACAACATGGTAGAGGGATGAAATAAGTCTCATTACCAAGACGCACATTTTTGAAGTCAGCTTTTTTGCTGGAGCAGATCATGTAAGGAACAGGGGGTGGGTGTAGGAGCTCATGAAGATGCTAGGTGCCAAGGGAGCCCATCAAGGAGGCTGAGGTACAGAAATTAGACTCTGTAGCATTCCAGTGCAGGCATACCTCAGGTGCTCCAGCCCCCATTGGTCACTGTCTCATGCATTTCTTAGCACTCACTCATCCTGCCCTATGGTCCCTAGGTGCTCGCAGTATTGAAATAATGCCAAGAAAAGGCTCCCTTCCCTGAAACACTGCCTGACTCTGAGACCTAAGCCCTGTCCCAGTTGGGCCGTTATCTGGGCTCTGCACAGGGCAAAGCCTCACACGTCCAATGTCCACCACCCTGGTGACAGGGTGTCATCACTGCCGGGATATTGGCACCTCCCCATGCCTCACTGGGCCCCAAACAACCTAGAGTCCTTTCTAGATCTATCAACTTATTTAAAGCAGGCCTGGCCATCTTATTTTGATATTTATTAGGATCTCCATTTTTATCAGCTCCACATTTTACAGGAAACTGTGGGCATTTGCCCAGGGCTACAAGGAGATTAGTCCTGGGTGTTCATTGGAAGGACTGATGTTGAAGCTGAAACTCCAATACTTTGGCCACTTGATGCGAAGAGCTGACTCATTTGAAAAGACCCTGATGCTGGGAAAGATTGAGGGCAGGAGGAGAAGGGGATGACAGAGGATGGGATGGTTGGATGGCATCACTGACTCGATGGACATGGGTTTGTGTGAATTCTGGGAGTTGGTGATGGACAGGGAGGCCTGGCGTGCTGCGGTTCATGGGGTCACAAAGAGTGGGAAACGACTGAGCGACTGAACTGAACTGAACACGGTTAGTAAGTGTCAATACTGGGACTGCACCCTGCGTTCTCTGTATTGGTTTGCTAGGGCTGCCAGAGCCCAGCACACACTCTGTTGGGAACGACAGAAACATATTTCTTCCAGTTCTGGAGGCCCCAGATTGAGGATTGGTTTCTTCTGAGATCTCTCTTCAGCCTATAAATGGATTTTCCCCTAGGGTCTTCATGGTCTCCCACTGTACATATCCGGGTCCTAATCTTATTAAAACACTGGTCAGACTGGATTAGGGGTCACCCTTATGACCTTATTTTACCTTTTACCTCTTCAAAGACCCTATCTCCAAGTACAGCCACATTCTGAGGTACTGGGAATTAGGACTTCAACGCATGAATTTGGAGGGGACACAGTTCAGTCCATAACATCCTCTGACTCCATAACTCTTCACTCTTCCATTCATCCAACCAATATTTATAGAGCTTCCTAGGTGCCAAGGACTGTGCTCAGCACTTCTGAAAAATGTTTTCTGATGTAATTCTCCAAACAGTCCAGGGAAGTTTTCATTTCAATTCCCATGGTACAGTGAGGAAGCTACACTTCAAACAGTTTAAGTATTCTGCTCAGGAAAACACAACAAAGATGCAGCATACGTGGGATCCAGTCCCAGTTCTCTGACTCCAACTCAGCACTGTCTCCAACATACAACTTTGCTTCCCACGCGAAGCAGCAATGGGACAGGGTGACCGGGCAGTAGGGGCAGCAGCGTGGGATCTGGCAGGATCTCCTTCTTTGGAAATATCACAAATCCCATGAATAATAGCTGTGTCTACCACATAGGGTTACTGTGTGATGATTAAATCAGTAAATGGGTGCAAAGTGCTCAGAACAGAGTCTGGCTGGTAACGAAGCCTAAAATGAGTGTCTTTGCTATCATTGCTGTTGTTGCTGCTGCTACTGCTGCGGTCGTTATTATTTCTGTTATCATTTTTGGCTTCTAGATAAATAGGTAGCTCGAATGCTCACAAATTATTTTTTCTCCTTCCCCAAATTACACACAAAAGCCTAAACACACAAAGATGGGGGAACAACAGAAGAAAGAACAGCAATGTAATTCTGGAAGCAGGAAAGCAAAGGGGTGAGTGGGAATGACTCAGTAGACCAGATAAAGAGCTGCATCCTGAGCCAGCAATGGGAGAGTAAAGGACAATCAAATTTATGCTGTAGAATCTCCTGTTTCCTGCTCTAACAAAGCTCAGGAATTTACAATAATCATTACGTCTGGAGATGAGGGTGATGTAGATAAAGATAAGGTTGAAAAGCAACTATAAACTCAGATTCTCTTCTTACTCTGCACACCCCCTTCTCTGCCTCAGAGACTTACTCTCTGGAGAAGAGAAACAGAAAGTCTCAAGGACCAGGGTGGAATCAGGGAGAGGGCAGGCACCAGGGTACAGAACTAAAAATAGGGCAATTGGACTGATATATGTATTTTGGGAGCTGGGCCCTCCAATGCTCTTCTCTCATTTGGCTCATCTGGCTGCCAAGCTCTGTCTCTTCAGGCAGGACTCTGGAAGAGTCTTCCCAAGGTAAACTGAGGCCTCCAAGAGAAAAAACTCTAAAAATACTGATAGTCAAAAGTTCCCCAAATAAGTGGCAAGTCAGATGATTCATTGTAGTGATGCTCAAGTTGACTACTCCAGAATCTGAATGATAGTTCCATAAAGAAATAAGACATTTTCTTTAACTGAAGGACATGATTTTCCAAGTTAAAAAGGTTTACCCAGGGCCTAGTACAATGCATGAAAACAGGTCTATGACACATCATTAACATGTAATTAAACAAGATTCCAGAATAAAGAAATAGGTCCATAAGAAGGATCAAGAATAAAACAGTAGACTTCTTAATAGCAGCACTAGGAGCTGAAAGGAAATGGAATACCACCTTCACATTTTGAGTGAAAACAGTTTTCAGTCTAGAATTCTATACCTAGCCAAACTTTTTATCAAGTTTGAGAGTATGATAAAGATGGTATTAGGTAAAGAAGGAAGGTCTCAAAAATTTACTTCCCATACTTTTTCTTGGAAGGTACATCTCCACCTCAAGAAAGTGTATCAAGGAAGAGACAATGTGACTTAAGAGAGGAGTTCTCACATGGGAGACGCAAAGACACCTAGACAATAGTGAAGGGAGATCCCAGAATGACAGCTCTGCAGCAGGGACTGAGGACAAGTGTTAGGACTGGAGCAGTTTAGAAGGCTCAGGAGAAGTGTATCCAAGAATATTGATAGAATGATTGTTGCACCTCACCATCTTGAAGGGAGATGTGGACAAGAGAGCATCTGTATTAACTCCAGGGAAAACAAACAAAGAAAATTTATTGGAAAGGAAAAGCAATTACCGCTTTTCACAGTCATAATAATGTATACAATGTACATTCATGTAACCAAAATTACAGTAATCTCTGTTGAGAAGATGGGAGGTTTGGAAGGTTATGTGGATGTGATGGGGTGGAGGGCAGGTAGTAGGCAGGGCAGAGAACTAAATTCTCCCTTGCCTAGTGGAAAGTCACTAGATAATGCCTAAAATAAAATTTAAAAAATAACATTAAACCATGCTATTTAGTACAATGAGGTTTCACTTCATATTGCTAAAACAGCCATCATTAAAAAGTCTACAAATAATGAATGCTAGAAATGATGTGGAGAAAAGGGAACTCTCCTATGCTGTTGGCAGGAATGCAAATTGGTGCATTCCTGGAAAACTATACAGTCAGTTCAGTTGCTCATTCATGTCCGACTCTTTGTGACACCACGGACTGCAGCATGCCAGCCTTCCCTGTCCGTCACCAATTCCTAGAGCCTGCTCAAACTCGTGTCCATCGAGTTGGTGATGCCATCCAACCATCTCATCCTCTGTCATCCCCTTCTACTCCTGCCTTCAATCTTTCCCAGCATCAGGGTCTTTTCCAATGAGTCAATTCTTTGCATCAGGTGGCCAAAGTATTGTAGTTTCAGTGTCAGCACCAGTCCTTCCAATGAATATTCAGGACTGATTTCCTTTAGGTTTGACTGGTTGGTTCTCTTTGCAGTCCAAGGGACTCTCAAGAGTCTTCTTTAACACCATATTTCAAAAGCATCAATTCTTTGGAACTCAGCTTTCTTTAGAGTCCAAGTCTCACATTCATACATGACTACTGGAAAAAACATAGCTTTGACTAGAAGGACCTCTGTCAGCAAAGTAATGTCTACATGACTACTGGAAAAAACATAGCTTTGACTAGAAGGACCTCTGTCAGCAAAGTAATGTCTTTACTTTTTAATATGCTGCCTAGGTTGGTCATAGCTTTTCTTCCAAGGAGCAAGTGTCTTTTAATTTCATGGCTGCAGTCACCATCTGCAGTGATTTTGGATTCCCCCCAAAATAAAGTCTCTCACTGCTTCCATTGTTTCCTCATCTATTTGCTATGAAGTGATGGGACCAGATGCCATGATCTTAGGTTTTTGAATATTGAGTTTTAAGCCAACTTTTTCACTCTCCTCTTTCACTTTCCTCAAGAGGTTCTTTAGTTCTTCTTCGCTTTCTGCCATAATGGTGGTATCATTTGTGTATCTGAAGTTATTGATATTTCTCTTGGCAATCTTGATTCCAGCTTGTGCTTCATCCAGCCTGGCATTTTGCATAATATACTATGCATATAAGTTAAATAAGCAGGGTGACAATATACAGCCTTGACGTACTCCTTTCCTGATTTCAAACCAGTCTGTTGTTCCATGCCTGGTTCTAACTGTTGCTTCTTGACCTGCATACAGATTTCTCAGGAGGCAGGTCAGATGGTCTGCTATTCCTATCTCTTGAAGAAGTTTCCACAGTCTGTTGTGATCCACACAGTCAAAGGCTTTGGTGTAGTCAATAAAGCAGAAGTAGATGTTTTTCTGGAATTTTCTTGCTTTTTTGATGACCCAACGGATGTTGGCAATTTGACCTCTGGTTCCTCTGCCTTTTCTAAATCCAGCTTGAAAATCTGGAAGTTCACGGTTCACGTACTGTTGAAGCCTGGCTTGGAGAATTTTGAGCATCACTTTGCTAGCGTGTGAGATGAGTGCAATTGTGCAGTAGTTTTAGCATTCTTTGGCATTGCCTTTCTTTGGAATTGGAATGAAAACTGACCTTTTCCAGTCCTGTGGCCACTGCTGAGTTTTCCAAATTTGCTGGCATATTGAGGGCAGCACTTTCACAGCATCATCTTTTAGGATTTGAAATAGTTCAACTGGAATTCCATCACCTCCACTAGCTTTGTTTGTAGTGATGCTTCCTAAGGCCCACTTCACTATGCATTCCAGGATGTCTGGCTCTAGGTGAGTGATCACACCATCATGGTTATCTGGGTCATGAAGATCTTTTTAATATAGTTCTCTGTGTATTCTTGCTACCTCTTCTTAATATCTTCTGCTTCTGTTAGGTCCATACCAGTTCTGTCTTTTATTGTGCCCATCTTTCCATGAAATGACTCACTAGAAAAGACCTTGATGCTGGGAAAGATTGAAGGCAGGAAGATAAGGGAACAACAGAGGATAAGGTTGGATGGCATCACTGACTCAGTGGACATGAGTTTGAGTAGCTCTGGGAGTTGGTGATGGACAGGGAAGCCTGGCATGCTGCAGTCTGTGCGGTTACAAAGAGTTGGACATGACAGAGTGACTGAACTGGAACTTGCATGAAATATTCCCTTGGTATCCCCAGTTTCTTGAAGAGATTTCTAGTCTTTCCTATTCTATTGTTTTCCTCTCTTTCTTTGCATTGATCACTGAGGCAGGCTTTCTTATCTCTCCTTGCTATTCTTTGGGCAAGAATCCCTTAGATACTACCATGGACAGGAGTCCCTTAGAAGAAATGGAATAGCCCTCATAGTCAACAAAAGAGTCTGAAATGTAGTACTTGGGTGCAATCTCAAAAATGACAGAATGATATCTGTTTGTTTCCAAGGCAAACCATTCAATATCAGAGTAATCAAAGTCTATGCCTTGACCAGTAATGCTGAAAGCTGAAGTTGAATGGTTCTATGAAGACCTACAAGACCTTCTAGAACTAACATCCAAAAAAGATGTCCTTCTCATCACAGGGGACTGGAATGCAAAAGTAGGAAGTCAAGAGATACCTGGAGTAACAGGCAAATTGGCCTTGAAGTACAAAATGAAGCAGGACAAAAGCTCACAGAGTTTGGCCAAGAATGAAGCAGGGCAAAAGCTAATAGAGTTTTGCCAAGAGAATGCACTGGTCATAGCAAACACCCTCTTCCAACAACACAAGAGATGACTCTACACACGGATATGACCAAATTGTCAATACTGAAATCAGACTGATTATATTCTTTGCAGCCAAAGATGGAGAAGCTCTATACAGTCAGCAAAAACAAGACCAGAAGCTGACTGTGGCTCAGATCATGAACTCCTTATTGCCAAATTCAGACTTAAATTGAAGAAAGTAGGGAAAAACCACTGGACAATTCAGGTATGACCTAAATCCCTTATGATAATACAGTGGAAGTGAGAAATAGATTTGAGGGAT
The DNA here is from genome assembly GCF_033118175.1 of Dama dama. NCBI lineage: Eukaryota > Metazoa > Chordata > Mammalia > Artiodactyla > Cervidae > Dama > Dama dama. The sequence continues at coordinate 75,359,589 of NC_083691.1, forward strand.
TAGATCTGATAGACAGAGTGCCTGAAAAGAACTATGGACGGAGATTCATGATATTGTACAGGAGGCAGTGATCAAGACCATCCCCAAGAAAAACAACTGCAAAAAGGCAAAATGGTTGTCTGAGGAGGCCTTACAAATAGGTGAGAAAAGAAGAAAAACTAAAGGCAAAGGAGAAAAGGAAAGATATACCCATTTGAATGCAGAGTTCCAAAGAATAGCAAGGAGAAATAAGAAAGCCTTCCTCAGTGATCAATGCAAAGAAATAGAGGAAAACTGTACAGAGGCTCTTTAAAAACTAAAAATAGAGTTACCATATGCTCTAACAATCCCACTCTTGGGCACATGTATGAAGAAAAGTCTAATTCAAAAAGATACATAAACTCCAATGTTCATAGCAACACAATTTATAATAGCCAAGGCATGGAAGCAACTTAAATTCCATCAACAGATGAATAGATAAAGATCATTTGGTACATGTCACACACACACACACACACACACACTAGAATATTATTCAGTCATAAAAAAGAATGAAATCATGCCATTTGCAGCAACATGGATGGCCTAGAGATTATCAGACTAAGTGAAGTAAGACAGAGAAAGACAAATATCATATGACATCACTTATATGTGCAATCTAAATTATGATACAAATGAATTCATTTACAAAACAGAAGTAGCCTCACAGGCAGAAAACAAACTTATGGGCACCCAAGAGGAAAGGGGTTGAAGACAGGATAAATTAGGAGTTTGGGATTAGCAGGTGCAAACTGTTACATTTAAAATATATAAACAACAAGGTCCTACTGTAAAGCACAGGGAAGTATATTTAATATCCTGTAATAAAGCATGATAGAAAAGAATATGGAAAAGACCAAATATATATATTTGGTCACTTTGAATCACTTTGCATATACCAGAATCCAATCAGCTATAAGAAAGGAAAAAACCCTTTTATTTAGAAATACTAGAAGGGTAAGGTAAAAGAATTGCAAGCGGGTATCTTTGTGGAAGGGGAAATTGTTGGAGAGGAAGGGCAGAAAACAGATTTTCATTTCTTTTCTTTTCTTTTTTTTTCATTTATTTTTATTCATTGGAGGCTGGAGAGGGTGTGGAGAAAAGGGAACCCTCTTGCACTGTTGGTGGGAATGCAAACTAGTACAGCCACTATGAAGAACAGTGTGGAGATTCCTTAAAAAACTGGAAATAGAACTGCCATATGACCCAGCAATCCCACTCCTGGGCATACACACCGAGGAAACCAGATCTGAAAGAGACACGTGTACCCCAATGTTCATCGCAGATTTTCATTTCTTTAAGCATCTGGTAGAACTATATGAATCTTAATGTATATCTCTGATTAAAATAACACCTAAGCTTTACAACACCTCACTGTGTAAACCTGAGTAAGTTACTGCCTGGTTTCGGTTTCCAAGTTCTGTATCTATAAAATGGAGTTGGATGAGATAGCCTCTGAGGTCCCCTTTGATCTAACATTCACACCACGATTCCTGCCATGGGAACTGATATCATCTCATCACACACTCAACCCTTAGATCCTTAGGAGTTTTACACTAAAGCATTAAAGTATCATCTTCTACAATGGGTGGGAGAATGCTGACAGCTGAGAACAGTGCTCAGTGGGGGCAAAGATCCCCACGAGATTTTCCAAGGGCCAGGTCTTAGGAAACTGAGTAGGAAAGAAGGAGGGATCTCCCCAATCCCTCCCCATCCTCTGTTTTGTATGAACATTAGCTACATTGGAAACATAACGGAAAGAAGACGAGACTCTAAATATTAGACCTTCCAGTTATTAACATAGCCTTTAACCAGAGACCTTCATCTCAGGAAACACCTACATGTGGCCATGGCAGGAAAGGTTTCCAAGGATCAAGGCAGGCTATCATTCCCCAAATTAGGCTCACAATCTCCCCCATAGACCACCAGGAAGGCAAGACTACAGAGCACATCACAACTCTGTATGCATTTCCTGGGTAGGCCAGACGTGGAGAGCATAGTCAGAGACTTTTGTCTCCAGCTTTTTCTAGGGAAATCCTTCCCAAGTTCCTCCTTTGGGCTTCTTCCCCCAGCCCTGGAGAGGACTAGACATTTCACATTCAGGGTTATCTGAGTCTGAATTAAATCTTTGTTTCCTGCTCTTAATTTTTCACTGACTTTTATAAACATCATCATCAACATGAAAACCTTTTCTAAGCACCTCTTGAGTAGAGTGACCTAGACAGGACCAAAGCAGAAACGCCCTTTTCTCTCCTGTCCACTATGGCCTCTCAGTTCTGGCATCAGGCATAGACCAACTCTTGGGGGGTGATGGTGAAGACTCACTGAGGATTGACAATCTTGGAGAATTAAAGGAGCAGGAGAGCTTTATAACTTACAACTTCCTCTCCTGCTGGTTAAAGACCAAATTTTAGTGCTCAATGTGACAAAAGTTAATCATCAATGATACCTGACATAAATACCTCATCATTTCCCCTTCTTTTCACATCCTTCACTTTTACCTGTATAGTTCAACTTGTCATGACCACACTCAACTACCTTAGAGAGGAGACAAGGCAGGTATTATCTGAATCTCACATGGAAGCCACTCATAAAGAGATCCAATCACTTGCTCAAGATTTTTTGAAGGATTCTCTAGCAACTCTTCATCTGTTTTGCCCTGGCTGGTTATGAGTTTGGTGAAGAGAAAACTGATTTTACTTTTCTGTTTAAATTTTGATTTTTCCTATAACTATTACTGCTGTAATATAGAAACACAGGAATTTAGTTCTATCAAAACAAAGGAAAGAATTCATTCTTCTAGTGTTAAGACACTTGGCCAGAGGGGCAGAAGCCATGTTCTTTACCACCCTCTGCTGCGGTAACTGACTGTGGAAGAAGATGCCTTTCTGTCTGCCAAGCCTCTGGTTCTCTTCCCAGGGCCCCCATTGCCCTCTGTGTCTGAGGCAGATCCCATCCTCTCGCTTCCTTGTCCCATGGACAGATGAGTATCCTGAGACTCAGCTGCTGTCCTGAGCAGCTCAGAGGAAAACAGATAAGCTCTGAGCATGGTGCACAGTAGGAGAAAGTTCCCTACATCAAATTTCAGAAGAATATCTGCCCCTTAAAACTTCCCCCATCATGGTGTGTGTGAAGGCATAAGGGAGGAGAAGAAATGTTTAAAAGCCATAGTTAGGAAGTGTGGACCCACAGTGAGCTAACATCTGCTCCCACTCCAGCACACAGAGAATTCCTAGGAGTGCTGAGCAGAGGAAACAGAAACAGTGCCCTGCGCCACCCAGGTGGGGAACCTGACCAGAGAGACCCAGAGGAGAGTAGCCTGCTTGTCAGCCTGGACTCACCTTCTAGTGTGAGCCCTTGGCCAGAGGGACAACTTCTTCCCTTAGTTCCGGAACCCTGGCCAATTAGCCACTAATTAGTTTGTGTATAACCTCCAGCAGGAAGGCTGGAAAATTCTATCTCAACTTTGGCAATGAGGTTCCTCCTGCAAAATTTAGTCTTGCCAACCTCCCAGATAAACCCTGCACCACTCAAAATACGGTTGCCATCTGGGCTTCACAGGCGAACAGGCAGAGACATGTATCATACAACCCGTGTGCCGGCAGCTTCAAACAAAGGCGCATGGGAAAGAGAGATCACGTGGTCCTAATTCATCTATGAAATGAGAAACATGCAGGAATGGGGCAATTCAGGGTCAAGGAAGAAAAACTATGTGTTCCAACAGATGCTTCCAACACAGACTTTCAAAAGTGAACAGGTATGAGGTAGCAGATAGTGACTGCAGCCATGAAATTAAAAGACATTTACTCCTTGGAAGGAAAGTTAGGACCAACCTAGACAGCATATTAAAAAGCAGAGACATTACTTTGCCAACGAAGGTCCCTCTAGTCAAGGCTATGGTTTTTCCAGAAGTCATGTATGGATATGAGAGTTGGACTATAAAGAAAGCTGAGTCCTGAAGAATTGATGCTTTTGAACTGTGGTGTTGGAGAAGACTCTTGAGAGTCCCTTGGACTGCAAGGAGATCCAACCAGTCCATCCTAAAGGAGATCAGTCCTGAGTGTTCCTTGGAAGGACTGATGTTGAAGCTGAAACTCCAATACTTCGGCCACCTCATGCAAATGGCTGACTCATTTTAAAAGACCCTGATGCTGGGAAAGACTGAAGGTGGGAGGAGAAAGGGACGACAAAGGATGAGATGGTTGGATGGCATCACTGACTCAATGGACATGAGTTTGGGTAAACTCTGGAAGTTGGTGATGGACAGGGAGGCCTGGCATGCTGCAGTCCATGGAGTTGCAAAGAGCTGGACATGAGTGAGGGACTGAACTGAACTAAACTGATGAGGTAGCAACCCAGCTGGACTGCAGGGTTCTGGAGCATTAGAGATGAAAACAAGTATTTAGTGAACGCTTACTACAAGCAGCATAACAACCTAGGCCGGCCAGGTAAGCATGCCTGCATGGAGTTTTCAATCACAAAATAGGCATCTTAAGTAAAAATACAAGGCTGGCAAAGGGAACCAGCTTGAACCAGAGAGATGCTGTCGCCCAGGGGAGGCATGATCCCCATGACAGGCTGAGTGGTTAGGGTAGCCTCCCAGAACAGGGGCATCTTACACAGTCCTGAAAGCAGAACAGAACTTTTCTATACCTGTGGTCCCCAAGTCACCTGAGGAATTCTTTAAGAAAGTACAGATTCCTGAATCCCATACCAGACCTAATGAATCAAAGACTCTAGGAATGTTACCCTGGAATTGCTATTCTTTAAGAAAAAAATTATGATTATTATGGCAAATTTAAAACATTCACAAAAGCAGACACAATAGTGAAGCCCCATGTACCCAACACCCAGTCTCAGCAATCATCAACTCATGGCCATTCTTTCCCCATCTATATCCTGATCTAGTCCCCTCATCTAGTATTCTGAAATCTACCTTTTTTTTTTTTTTTTAAACCAGGGACTCTTAGACAGTCAGACCATAGATGTGACCTAGAAGCTCCTCACTGAGCAAGATGCAGATTGGGAACAAGGGAACTGTAGGGACAGTGGAGACAAAGACTTGGAGAAATGAAAGAGAAAGGCATTTGGGGGAGAATGGTCTCATCTGGAGGGCATAGAGGGTGGGCTACACAGTTGGGGGAATAGTGATAAGGATTAAAAGATCGTTGGGGGCCACCAGGGCCCTTTTAGCACGCATGGTGTCTTTGTGAGAAACAAAAAAAGGGGTCTCTTCTAGGTAGAGAAAGCATTTCTTCCTCAGGCTGAAGCCAGATGCACTAGCAGAACAGACCTGGGTGCCAGCTCCCACTTACCACCTGGGCCCCTCCCTCCCATGCCATGCCCAAGTCACGCAGCCATGCAGAGCAGCCCCAGGGCCAGGGCTGATGGATTCTGATGGCCAGCAAAAGGGGCTGTGCTTTATCTAGTGAAGGTAGAAGGATGCTAAGAAGGGCACCATGTGACCATCCGCCTGTACTTTGAAAGAACACTGGACTGCAATGGAGAGGGAGGTAGACAAGATAGGAGGGAGAAAAGCAAGAGGCAGTGAGTGACTCAGGTCAGTAAACTCTTGCAAACTACCTGAGAAAGCAAGTATAAAGCCTTGGAGATCATCTTGAGAGAGTAGTCTTGTGCAGGGATCTGGAGAGAACTGGGGCTGGAGACAGTGATATGGGAGTCTTGGGCACACAGGTGTCATTTGGAGACAGGCAACTGCTGAAATTGCTCAGGGAGAGTATTTAGGGATGAAGGCCTTGGGAAAAACCAGTATTTAGAGGATGGGGGTTGGAAGGGAGAAGGATCAGGCCATGTTATATAGAGATTAAGGAGAAATGGCCAGGGAAGTGGAAAGGAGAGAAAGAGAGGGGACAACTATGGCTCACAAAAGTCACTAGAACAAAAGTGTTCACAGGTGAGGTGAGAGGCAAGCATTCATCTAGGGAAGCAGAAAGGAAAAGAAACTAGAAATGTAAGGAAAAGTCAAGTTTTGGAGTACCAGGAATGACTAGCAAGAGTATGGACTTGGACTTGACAGGCCCATAACAAGTGTCATGATGTACAGCAGGAGCCTACTGATCAGTTACACTTCCTAAGTCTGTCACTTACTGAACATGGCCTTGGGCAAATTATTGGGTTGGCCAAAAAGATTGTTTGGGTTTTTCTCTAAGATGTTATGGCAAAACTGGAACAAACCTTTTGCCCCACCCACTATTTAAGGGGAATCTCTGAATCTCTGCTGGTAAACTGCGGGTGATTATACCCACTCTGATTGGGAGTAGATAGGGATGATATCTCAGTGAATGACAATTCTTCTAGTCACTGGCTCCTAAGAGTGCACTGCATTGTAATATGGGTGATATTTTCACATATCTAACGCTAGTATCTCTAACTAGTCCGCAAGCTGCTTTGGAGGCAGAGATTAGGAATTTAAACTGAAGCCAAGGGTCATTTCTTGATCATTTACTATGTGCAAGATAATAAGAGGATGTAAAATAAGAAGGTCAATGGGTTAATAAAGAAGCAGCCATGGTCCTAAGGGAGAAGGTGGGAGAAGGTGTGACATCCCCAAATTGCAAATAAAGTGGTGGATGGAGAGACTTGCTCTGTCTGGTGGGACCAGGTTTCCAGCAGGCAGGCAGTATTGCATGAGGCTTCCAGGCTGGAAAGAGGAGGACAGAAGAACAAGAAAGTAGGGAATTGTCAGATGAGCTTGACGCAAGCTAAGAACCTTGGGTTCCCACGTGGCACTAGTGGTAAAGAACCTGCCTGCCAATGCAGGATATGTAAGAGATTCAGGTTCGATTTCTGGGTCAGGAAGATCCCCTGGAGTAGGGCATGGCAACTCACTCCAGTATTCTTGCCTGGAGAATCCCATGGAGAGAGGAGCCTGACAGGCTGCAGCCCATAACGTTGCACAGAGTTGGCCACTACTGAAGTGACTTAGCACATACACATGCAAGAACCTTGGTAGATTCAAGAGATCACAGGAAGTGAGGTGTACTGGGCTGTAGTAGACATAATCTAAGGTGACCCCCAATGTTTCACACTCTGGTATAATCCCATAACCCCTTCCCCTTGTGTATGGTGGAGAAACTGTGACTTACCTCCAACCAAAACAATGTGGAAAGGGATGTGACATCACTCGCAATTATAAGACATCATAGGGCAAGGGACAAGGGATCTGCAGGCATAATTAAGGTCCCTAAATGATTCAACTTTGAGTTAAAAGGGAGATTAGCCTGGGTGGGCCCAAACTAATAAAGTGATCCTTTTCAAAGAGGGTCCAGGCCTCCCTGAAGTTAGAGACTCAAAGCAGGAAAGGCTTTCACTCCTGCTGACCATGAGGAAGGCACGTGTATTCTCCATTTGCAAGGAAATGAATTCTGCCCATAACATGTGAGCCTGGAAGAGGAGCTCAAACTTCAACAAGAAAGCAGCCTGGTTGACACCTTGATCACAGCAGAGAGACCCAGGTACGCTGTGCCTAGACTTCTGCCCTGTGGGAACTGTGAAATAATCAATGCTTTAAGCCACTGCATTTATGGTAATTTGTTACGCAGTAACAGCAAACAAATATGTGGACCTGTGACGGGGAGGACCATAATAGCAGGCTAGAAAGTATGGGCTTTGTTATGCAGGCCATGGGGAGCCACTGACTATTTTTGAGCAGAGGGACTTAAAGAAGCTGAGGGTTGGTTTCATAAACCCTTGGAGAACATTTTTTTTTAGTTAGGGCATTGCTTCCAGAGTGGGGCCAGTGAAGTTCTGGTGAGGGATTAGTTTTGGGTTGAATCAAGCCAGCTATTCTTCAACCCAATTGAAGGAAAAAGGAGGACGCAAAATCTAAGTAAAGAAATTGACAATCATTGAAAAAAACCTGAAGGAACTTTAGTGTCCTTGTTGCTAATTATAAATATTTACTCCTCCCAGAATTCCTGACCTCACAGAAGAGCCTGCGTAAGTAGTACTGCTCTCTTACTGGAAAATTTGTGTGTGTATGTGTGTGTGTGTGTGTGTGTGTGTGTGTGTGTGTGTGTGTGTTCCATGTTTTCTTGGAAGGGGGACAAGGCAGTAACAAGGGACTGGATGATCTGCAGAGAGTCACTTCCTGTTAGATACTGTCTAGTTCCCCTCCCCTCTTCCCTCCTAGATCATAAACCCTGAGACCCCCCAAGGAACTCCTCCTTCTCTGATTCTATCTGCTGGAGACAACTAAGCCAAACAAACTCAGGAAGTGGCAAGAGGTTGGGAAGGGGAGGAAGTTCATGGCACAGAAGGAAAAAGTACAGAGAATGCCCTGATGTTCAAGGAAGAGGGTTGGGGTGGCAGGGGGGAGAGAAATGAAGGTCACCCCAAGGTTACTTGGCACTGGGCCTTTAAAATGTCCTGCTTAAGTTTTCAATCAAAACTGGCACAAACAGCGGATCAGATCTCCCAGGGCTATTCAAATATTAACATTTACAGTGATAAACAGCCCCCAAAAAAGCCCTCTGTAAGCAAATTGAAACAAACAACTAATTTAAAGCGAGTTGCTAAGAGACCAGTTGGCTGGAAGCCAAAAGTCAGTTCAAGCATCCGGAGAACTCTCTATTTTTTCACTTCTAGGGAAGAGAGGAGGTGAGGAGAGGTACCTGTAGATGACTCCATGTTGGTGGAGGAACATGAGAGCTGATGTAACCTCTGCAGCGTAGAACCGAGAACGAGGCTCATCGAATTTTCGGGAGCGCTGAATCTGGAACATGAGGTCCCCACCATTCACATACTCCATGACAAAAAAGAGGCGGTCCTGAAGGGAGAGGAGAAAATGCCATTTAGTGAGTCCATTGCAGCTGCCCACACAGGCCAGCAAATGTACAGTGAGTTCAAAGTAATGGAACTGGGACTCCAGCGGGGGCAGGGTGCACAGGTGGGGGAATTCTAGTAGCACGTGTTCCAGAGAGAAGACAAGGAATCAGAGTATGAAGTGTTATTCTAAGACCTTTGTCTTACTTTCACAGGAACCAGCATGTTCTAGTGAGAGGAGTCCAAGATTGACAGAAAGAAGACCGGGATCTCTGTCTAATTTCTGTTACAACCTTGAAGTGTGACCTTGGATAAGTCTCTGTCCCTTTGGAGGCTCCAGTTACCTTTGTCTGTGTGGTAGGTTACAACACGGCTGCTCCAAAGATATCCCAGTCCTAATCCCTTAATGTGTAAATGTTACCTGAGATGGCAAAAAAGAACAGTTGTGATGAAGTTAAGGATCTTGAGTTGGGGAGATTATTTTGGATCACCAGCATGGGCCTTAAATGCAGTCACAAACGTCCTTATAAGAGGGAGGTAGAGGGAGATTTGAGAAGGGAGGAGAAAGCGGTGTGACCAAGGAAGCAGAGATTGGAATGAAGTGGCCACAAGCCAAGGAAGGTGGTGCTGCCAGAAGCTGGAGCCGCCAGAAGCTGGAAGAGGCAGGGAAGGGTCTGTCCTGGAGCCTCTGGAGGGAGCATGGCTCCATCAACACTTGGACTCTGGCTCAGTGACACTGGTCTCAGACGTCTGACCTCCAGAAATGTGAGAGGAGAGACTTCTGTTATTTTAAACCACCAAGTTTGTGGTGCTGCTAAGGCAGTCCTGGAACATAATACAAAACAACATGGACTAATGAGATGGTGAGAGCCCCTCCCGTGGAGGGGGCCACGTCTCACTTTGGAGGATGCTCCCTCTGGGATCTCCACCTTGGTGTGCTAACAAATGGATTTTGCCCTCAAGAATGGCCAAACCATAATCACATCTCATTGGGGGTGGTGCCTTCTTATCTGCACATCATGATGATGTGGGAAGAAGAGGGACTGAAATTCACTTTTTGTACAGTTTCTTGATTACTATTTCCTGAGCCTGTAGAGTATGGGGTGCTGTGCTGGGCAGGAGGCCAAAAGTTGTAAGTCATCACTGTCCTGAATGTTGGGGGTGGGGTTATAAGCCTTAAACATAAGGCTTATGATCCAGGGCCAGAGATGGGAAATGTGTAGAATGATGAAAACTAAATAGGACCAGAGGGCCTTAAAGATATTTGGTGCTAAAAGGATTAGGAGAAAGGGGAATTCTCTGAACTGGGGGTCCATGGAGGATTCTAGAAGGAGATAGGCCCTCCCTGAGAGGAGGAGGAGATAGGGGGAGGCACCAACAAATACCAGGACATGGGAACAGTGTGACAGTGCTTGGGGACCGGTAAACTGACCAGGTCAGCCACGGAGGAAGGTCCATGGAGCAAAGAAGAAGCAGTGAGGTTTGAGAGGCCGGAGCGTCAGAGCACATTCTTAACATATAGACACAGTCTCAGCAAAGCTGCTAGGAGGGTGTCACATATTATCTTTGATTAAAATTAGTAGAATCATTTCAATTAAGACTGAGTAAAAATCACAATTAGCAAAGGCTAATAGAGTTTTGCCAAGAAAACTCACTGGTCATAGCAAACACCCTCTTCCAAAAACACGAGAGAAGACTATACACATGGACATCACCAGATGGTCAATACCGAAATCAGATTATAATAATGATTATATTCTTTGCAGCCAAAGATGGAGAAGCTCTATACAATCAGCAAAAACAAGACTGGGAACTGACTGTGACTCAGATCATGTACTCCTTATTGCTAAATTCAAACTTAAATTGAAGAAAGTAGGGAAAACCACTAGACCATTCAGGTTTGACCTAAATCAAATCCCTTATGATTATACAGTGGAAGTGAAAAATAGATTCAAGGGATTAGATCTGATAGACAGAGTGCCTGAAGAACTATGGACAGAGGTTCATGACATTGTACAGGAGGCAGTGATCAAGACCATCCCCAAGAAAAATAAATGCACAAAGGGAAAATGGTTGTCTGAGGAGGCATTACAAATAGCTGTGGAAAGAAGAGAAGAGAAGGCAAAGGAGGAAAGGGAAGATACATCCATTTGAATGCAGAGTTCCAAAGAATAGCAAGGAGAGATTAAAAAAAAAAAAAAAAAAATAGCCTTCCTCGGTGATCAGTGCAAAGAAATAGAGGAAAACAACAGAATGGGAAAGACTAGAGATCCCTTCAAGAAAATTAGAGATACCAAAGGAACTTTTCATGCAAAGATGGGCACAATAAAGGACAGAAATGGTATGGACTTAACAGAAACAGAAAATATTAAGAAGTGGCAAGAATACACAGCAGAACTATACAAAAAAGATCTTCATGACCCAGATAATCACGATGGTGTGATCACTCACCTAGAGCCAGACATCCTGGAATGCATAGTCAAGTGGGCCTTAGGAAGCATCACTACGAACAAAGCTAGTGGAGGTGATGAAATTCCAGTTGGGCTATTTCAAATCTGAAAAGATGATGCTGTGAAAGTGCTGCCCTCAATATGCCAGCAAATTTGGAAAACTCAGCAGTGGCCACAGGACTGGAAAAGGTCAGTTTTCATTCCAATCCCAAAGAAAGGCAATGCCAAAGAATGCTCAAACTACTGCACAATTGTACTCATCTCACACGCTAGCAAAGTGATGCTCAAAATTCTCCAAGCCAGGCTTCAATAGTATGTGAACCGTGAACTTCCAGATTTTCAAGCTGGTTTTAGAAAAGGCAGAAGAACTAGAGATCAAATTGCCAGCATCCGTTGGCTCATCAAAAAAGCAAGAAAATTCCAGAAAAACATCTACTTCTGCTTTATTGACTACACCAAAGCCTTTGACTGTGTGGATCACAACAGACTGTGGAAACTTCTTCAAGAGATAGGAATAGCAGACCACCTGACCTGCCTCCTGAGAAATCTGTATGCAGGTTAAGAAGCAACCGTTAGAAATGGACATGGAACAGACTGGTTCCAAATAGGAAAAGGAGTACGTCAAGGCTGTATATTGTCACCCTGCTTATTTAACTTAAATGTAGAGTACCTCATGAGAAATGCTGGGCTGGATGAAGCACAAGATGGACTCAAGATTGCCGGGAGAAATATCAGTAACCTCAGATATGCAGATGACACCACTCTTATGGGAGAAAGCCAAGAGGAACTAAAGAGCCTCTTGAGGAAAGTGAAAGAGAAGAGTGAAAAAGTTGGCTTAAAGTTCAACATTCAGAAAACTAAGGTCATGGCATACAGTCCCATCATTTCATGGCAAATAGATGGGGAAGCAGTGGAAACAGCGACAGACTTTCTTTTGGGGGGCTCCAAAATCACTGCAGATGGTGACTGCAGCCATGATATTATTAAAAGACACTTCTCCTTGGAAGAAAAGTTGTGACCAACCTAGACAGCTTATTAAAAAGCAGACATTACTTTGCAACAAAGGTCCATCTAGTCAAAGCTATGGTTTTTGGAGTAGTCATGTATGGATGTGAGAGCTGGACTATAAAGAAAGCTGAGCATCGAAGAATTGATGCTTTTGAACTGTGGTGTTGGAGAAGACTCTTGAGAGTCCCTTGGACTGCAAGGTGATCCAACCAGTCCATCCTAAAGGAAATGAGTCCTAAATATTCACTGGAAGGACAGATGCTGAGTTGAAACTCCAATACTTTGGCCAGTTGATGCGAAGAACTGAGTCATTTGAAAAGACCCTGATGCTGGGAAAGATTGAAGGTGGGAGGATAAGGGGAAGACAGAGGATGACATGGTTGGATGGCATCACCGACTCAATGGACATGAGTTTGAGTAAACTCTGGGAGTGGGTGATGGACAGGGAGGCCTGGCGTGCTGCAGTCCATGGGGTCGCAAAGAGCCAGACATGACTGAGCAAGTGAACTGAACTGAACTGAAAAATAATATTTTATTCATGGAGCAGTCTTGACCACATATCTACTTTATAATTGGCATCTCTTTTAAACTAAGTCATCCTTTAGAATTGTTATAAATTCAGACTCTCTCCCCAGCACGACCTCCAGAATTATTCAAGCTTTACTGGTATTCACAAAGCGCCTAAGATCTAGCTTCCATTTGTATTGACCTTCCCCTTCAAAGCCTGCCTTGTTTTCTCCCCCAGGTCCAACCGGGTACTCAGAAGTGTTCAGAAGCCAACCATTCATTTGATCATCTATCCCCCATTCAAATCCTAATTTCAAATGATCAAGTCAATGCCAACCTAATGAAACCAGAATTTCTGAGGGTAGACTCCGGCAATATTAGTTCTCAAAGCTCCTCATGTGATTACAGTGGGCAGCCAGGGTTAAGAAGTACTCTCCCATCTGGTTGCTGCCAAGGTGAGATATATGGATCATATGTTATTATGGTTTTCCTCTTTTTCAAGGGTCTCCTAAGAACAAGGTTCTCAAACTTGTGCATCAGAATCTCACAGAGGTTTGTTAGAACATGGATTCCTCCTCCGCTCCTTCTGCCCCGCAGAGTTTCTGGTTCAGACAGTCTCGGTTGGAGCCTGAGAATCTGCATCTCTTAGTTCCCAGGTGATGTTAGGCTGCTGGCCCGGAGCTCGCACTTTGAGAACCAATGCCCTAGAGGACTTGGAGCAAGGCTTTCCCATGGCAAATATAGCCTTGTCACGCATCCAACACTGCCCTGATCTAGCTGAACCATCATCAGCAACAGTTGCTGCAATACCAGTTCCTGCTCACCAACTTGGACTTGGGCTTTAGCAACCATGGAACATTTTCTTGCCTTTGCTTGAAAGAATCCAAATTTCTAAATCTCCCCTCCCCACCCTGCCTCCCTGGCTGCTTTTTATTCCCCAACACCAGACACAAGGCATTTAAGGACAGGGGCCATGGAGTGAGAAAGAAGAGCTTCCACCCTGATTTCTTCACTCACTGGCTGTGTGACCTCAGGCAAATGACTTCAGCTCTCTGTGCTCAATGTTCTCTACTGTGAAAATGAGGATGATAACAGGACCTGCCTTACAAAATTCTTATGAGGATTAAATTATATGTTAAAGTGCCTGGCTCATAATTGGGGCTCCATAAAGACTGTCAATGATGATTATTACTATAGTATTAAAGCTAGTGGTATGATAGTTATTATTGCATTATTGAGTCTTCATTTCCCCTATCCTTTCAGCATTATTTTCCCCTGATGACCTCCTCTTCCAACAAATGCTTGCTTTCCTTGGCTTTCAGCTGCTATTCTCCCTGTGGTTCTGGCAGGTTTGTTCTGCCTGCTTTTGTAGGCTTCTCCCTTCCCCAGCCATTAGGTGTTGGAATCCCACAAGGCGAGGTTGGACGCCCTCCCCTCTCCTCCCCTTTCTGTACTCGCTGAGTGATCTCATCCACACCCACGGTGTCTAATGCACCTTGACACTGATGACTCACAAACATCTCCCTCCATCCTAGACCTCTCCTCCAATCTGGGAACCCATTTACCCAGTTGTGTTTCTGACATCTCTCTCTGATGCCTCAAAGGCACTCAAACCCAACATGTTCAAAACTGCTTCATAATCTTCCCCTGGCAAACTGGTCCTCATCCAGGGTGCCTGTCTCAGGGCAGGGCTTCACCATCCAGCCAAGTGTATAAGTCAGAAACCTGAAAAGCCATTCTCAATACCCGCCTCCTCTTTATCCCTCATATCCATCACCAAGTCCTATTGCTTTTACCTTTTGTACCTTTGCACTTATTACCTTTGTACCTGTTACATTTGCCTACTTCCTTCTGTTGCTGCCACCATTGTGGCCACCATTCTGGCCCAAGCAGTTATCATCTCTGGTTGAGATTCTTGCAAGTGCCTTCTCACTGGTGCTCCCTACATTGATTCCAATCCCCACACCAAACACTGACCACACTGTGGGCAGAGTTACCCTGCTGAAATGAAAATCTTATTACAGGGTATCCCCCTTCCTTTCTTCATTCTACTGATCCTTTCAAGGGTTTCATATTACTCTTGGAATAAATAGAAAACTCCCTAATATGCCGCATGGCTAGTGTGATCTGGCCCTATCCAATTCTCAGTCATTTTACTCCCAGCTGTTCCCTTCGCCTCAATGGAAAACTCCCTCCTGCCACAGGGCCTTTGCTCACGCTGCTCCCTCTGCTTGGCATGTGTCCCCCTGACCTTTCACCTAATTAATTCCTCCTCATCCTTCAGATTTCAGTGCAGCCATCTTTTCTTCTAGGAAGCTGTCCCTGACTTTTCTGACCAGGTCACAACCTCCTCTTACATGCGACACTCTCCAGTGGGGGGTTGCTTTGTGTCATTGATTTATGTCTTTCTCTCTCAGTAGTCTGTATACTGCATGAGGGTGGGAACTGTTGGTAACTCTACCCTGTTGGTTTCTAAGGGAATTAGCCTAACCCCAAAGAAAAGTGCCTATAATTCCCTTTAAAACAAGCATAATGTGGATAGAATAACTAAACAGCTCAGGGGGCTATAAGAGAAACAAAATCAAAAGATGCTCTGATATTTGTATCTGCAGTCTCTTACTGCTTAGGGAGTTAAAGGCTTCAAGATGAGTCAGCCTACTGCAGTGAACCTCCTGCCTATAGAAAGTGCCCATGAGTGCCCAATCTGACCATTTCACCCTCAAGGGGTCTGTCTGTTTCAGCAGCCAGTATTTGGGACAGCTTTGAACAGTTCTTTGGTTCCATGGATAGATGATTTCACCTCCACATGAGACGGCCAGTTCCTTGAGGAACATAACCTTAGACTTCCCAGCAATGCCACGGCCACTACTAGCTCAGAGGTGCTCAATAAAAATCTGCTCATCCAACATTCACTCCATGTTAGCACCTTAAGGGAGGGGTTCTCATTAGCTTCTCACTGTATCCCCAGCAACTAGAATGGAGCCTGAAACACAGTGGGTTCCTAGAGTGTCTTTGGTGAACGCATGAAGTCCTGAATGCCTACCATGGAGAAGACTCTGGTTACTAGAAATTCAATTGTTAAGAAGAGTTGATTTCCCCATATTATTTCTATTGTTAACCTCATTTCGAGTTATTCTAACTTTAGCCCATTTGAACTTCAGTTTTAATTACTTTTCTACTCAATACAGCTCAATGTGCATGGCCCCAAAGCATGGTCAACTCTTTTGACACAGGAGGGACTGCTTTTAGAGCAAGAGAAGTTTTTCACTCCTCCTCCCTCCATTCAGTGAGTCTGGATTATTTCTGGTCTCCACACCTAACCCATTTGAGAAGCATGTTTTGATGCAGAGTGAGAACCTGAAGTCATTCTGGGAACTGCTTAATTACATAAACTGAAATCAAAAGAAAGCTGGCAAACCCAGCAGCTACTCATTCATTAATCCCCTCTTGGCATGGGTAGAAAACACAACAAGACAAAAAATCCAACTTCCTGGTAAAGTAAGCAAATACGTTTTCTGAGGTAATCAAAGATTTTAAAAGCCTTATTCTATCTCCTCCTCCCTTAGTCACACCTGAATGCCTAAAAAGTTATGGTCTTGTGATAGTACGTAAACTAATAAAATTAGGAAAGAGATTATATGTCATGGCCATTTAGGGTAAGAATAGGTAATAACGACCTGCAAGCTAGAAGGGCCACACCATGTGTTTGAAATTCCCTTTGGGCTCCATTTTCCCAGAGTGCTAACCTTTCCTAACTTAGAAGGGAAAATCTGGCCCGCCCTGTTCATCTTTCAAGGTGTGATGGATAGCCAGAGGCTTCCTCTCAGCAGCACTGCATGTCCTGCCAACTGGATTTGTTTGGACACACATTCACCATAGTTTGTTAGCTGTTTACATGTGCAAAGATTCTGTCGCATTTAAATCAATTTCACATGACTGCCCAACAAAAGACTGGACTTGGAACAGTCTGCCTTTGATGCACCAGTGACAGGATGAATGATTTCTTCAATGTACCACATCTAAGGGAATCAGGGAGCCTGACCTCACACTTGTAGCATCTCCTTTTCCTCTCCATGTCTCCATCTTATAACTTATCAACTCAACAGGTCTGTCCTGGGTGCCCAGACCTAGGGTAGGTGACTGGGGGATATGGAAGATGATATAAGCCATGGGCTTGGTTTCTAGGCACCAGGAATTGAACACAGTAAATCATACAAAGCAACATAAAATGCTCTGTCATTATACGCTAAACTGTCTCGTATCAAATCACACGTGAAACCTACATATCTGCGCCCTTAGCTTCTTAGGCCCTTAGAGAAGAAATGTCTATCATCCAGGCCTTAGCACTTACAGAAGATCATTATAAGAAAAGGCCATAAGAAAACTCTTTCTGTATTTTATTTTCCATAATACAACTGGTATTGATGGAAATGGCCATTGCCTTGGGATTTGGTTGAGACGAATCTGAATTATGCGAAAGACAGCAGAAGGTGGGAGGAGTAGAGGGCCTGGCAAGTTAGAAGCACACACATGAAGGGCTGCCGCCGCTGCTGCTGCTAAGTCGCTTCAGTCGTGTCCGACTCTGTGCGACCCCACAGATGGCAGCCCACCAGGCTCCGCTGTCCCTGGGATTCTCCAGGCAAGAACACTGGAGTGGGTTGCCATTGCCTTCTCCGCACATGAAGGGCAGAGGCAAGCAAAAGTGACCACTGCCTGTGGGGACGAGGAGGGTAGGAATGCGGCAGTGAAAAAACTTGGATATGGGTATGAAGGAGAGAGACTGGGTGGTGACGCAGGAAGAGAGATGGTTCTGAAAAAAAAGGTGAGAAATAAAGAACCTAGAAACCTTCTGAGTTATAAAATGGCATAATTAAAGCTGATTTAAAAACTGTTCTAAAAGTAGAGTTCATGATGGATTGATGGGAGATTGCTTGAAGTTATTATACCTTCTCCTCTCTATTTCCACTGTGTAAACTGTTTTATTATCTTTGAGAACGAACAGCAAGCAACCGTTCTTCTTCTCTATTATACTTCTTGGGTCAAAAGAAAGGAAAGATCCAACCACTTTGGGAAACTTAACTATCAAACTAAACTATTAATCAATTTTATTTCCTCATCAAGAAAGCGCAGCCATCATCACAATAAACTAAAAAGACACTCATGAGTGGGATTCTCCAGCTCTCAGGCAGACATACCATATGTAGACTACAGGCAGAGCCTTGTTTAATTGGTGTCATAGACTTTCCACTGAGTTAGGTGAAAGAGAGGTATGGAGAAGAAAAAGAGAGGATCTTTCCTTTCACTGAAGACTTACCTGCCAACCAACAGAGCATGAAAGTCTTATCTGAATAATAATTATGATTGATTATGTAAATTCTTATGCAACAATAATTATTATCACCTGAAACATGTTTAAAAAATTAACTTTCACACATTCTCAGTCCTTCTCAGCTTTCTCCCCTTTCACCTTCCATTGTGCAAGGCCTTACTCTAGAATAACAACCCTGTTGTAGTTTTTCCCCAAATTTAGATTTATCCCAACCAAATTCCTACAGCCACAGTCAATTCCATCAATGTCAAGAGTGGTACAGAAAATACAGAATGAGTTTTCACATTGCTATTTCTTATAACAATCTTCTACAGGCCACAGAGGGGTAGAGCCCACCCTTCTTTGGATAAAAATGGAGAAGTATTTTCTTGGGGGAAGGTATTAACCTAATCAGAATTAGCCAAAGAGCAAAAATGCCACACAAAAACCTGCTAGCTGAGAAGGTATAAATTTCATTCATGTCCATCTGATACTTGTTTCCAACTGCTTTAAACTCTACTTATTTGAAGTACATAGGACACCCAAAGTTTAAAGTGACCTAAAAGTTATACTAAACGGACTCATTCGATTAAGCTCAAAATAAACATTTCCTGCCTCTGATTAGAGGGATTATTACACTTAGGCCAGGGAACAACTTCAAGTTACTGCCATCCTGCCCCAGGCACTCTCATCTGTGTGTGAAAGCCAGGAAAAGGGGAGGGCTTTGGGATCAGTCAGAGAATACTTGCCTTTCATACGGTCGTCAACATCTTAGGAAAAATGAAGTTTCTATCACGTGATGTGACAGGACATACAGGACAGCCCCCAAATAGGCTACATCTCAACGATGATGACACTAGAGTGACCCTGTGCTATGAATAAGAGCAACATCTGAAGGTAAGTAGGAATAATGACTTGTTAATTTTTCTCTTTGAAAATGACAGAGTCAGAGGGGTTTAGATGGGGAACATGGCAATGAAATGTACAATGGTGTGGTTTTCCTGAGGCTCTTCCTTTTATTCCATTGTATCACCAGAGTGTCAGCATCACCTCATAGCACCAGGCTTTCTCCTGGTTCTTCACCCATGAACTGTTTTCTCCATGAAGTGCTGCTCCTGGGGTGTGGCTTCTGGCTATCATCCTCTGTCACTGGTTGTTGACCTGGACTCCAGGAAAGCAGCAAAGCATCAGGAAACTCTCCCCTGACTCATTTGCCCAACTTAGCAGTCTGGTCATCTTGCAGAGATTTCATGAGTCCCTGCTACCCACCTAGAATCTGGTCTACCCATTCTGGGCAGGCCAGATCTCTCTTTAATGATACCAAGAGTCAGTTTAAAAAGAAAGAAAACACTGGTTGCTCACTGGAGTCCATTTTCACCACTGTCACCAGCAGTCAGCAGCTCAAGTTAAGAACTGAAAGAACACTCTTTGTGTTTTTAAGCACAGGAATGAAAGTATTCTTGTTCTAAGCCCATCTTCCCATCCAGCCAAGGCCCACATGTAGTCTTGTCCTTTATCAATGCTCTTTTCATGAGCTCAGGCTTCTCTTCCCCATCTGGTGTGTGATTGCATCAAACTCCGACTACCCCAGAATATACCTTCCTGCGTCTCCAGCAGAATGTAAGGCCCAACAGCTGGGGCTCAAGATGCCCTTTTCTGGTGTCTCCACATCCTCTCTAGGCTCGTTGTATGTCTAGCTGGAAGAGAAGAACTAAATGAGTGTCTCTGGTCTCCAGCTCAGATGCTAGAGATGGAGCCCAGGCAGAACTGACTCAGTGGTAAAGAATCCGCCTGCTAACGCAGGAGACACAGGTTTGATCCCTAGGTCAGGAAGATCACCTGGAGAAGGTAAAGGCTACCCACTCCAGTATTCTGGCCTGGAGAATTCCATGGACTGTACAGTCCATGAGGTCACAAAGAGTCAGACACGACTGAGCAACTTTCACTGTGAGGAAGCACTTTAGAGAACCCCCATCTTCTGCCTGGGTCCTGCTGCCTTGTTCTGCAGTAAGTTCCTTCCAACCTGAGGATGTCAGCCTTGGGTGGATCATCACTTTGCAGGGTTGTTAACAGAAACCCTCTTTGTTCATTGAGGGGACAGGTCAAGTGAGCTGGCCGAGCCACAGTATCCTGTGAGAGCATTTTAAAGCATACAGATTTCCAGGACCCTTGATCAGAGTTTCTAATTCTGGCTGGGCCCTGGGAATATCCACTTCATTTTAAATTCCCCAGGTAACTCCTAATGCTCAGAGAGGTTCGGGAACCACTGGATCGGACAACTGCCCTGGCTTGTGACATCAAGATTAGGTGATTTCACTGCATTTGGTTCTGCACCTTTTTGTGAGAATTTTATGTACTGGTAAGTCCAACCAGAGTATAAATTCTTGGACCAGTGGCTTCTAGTCTTCCTCCAGCCCAGGACTCTGACAGACAAGGTACTCTTAGGAAAACCATGGCTTTCTACAACAGGAGGAATCTTCTGGAATGACTGGGGTCATGTCTCCTGCATCTGGCTGTGTTCTTACAATGCTTCACACCATGCTGGGTTCATCCACCCACTCCACTAATGCCATAATAAAGCACTTACTATATAGCTGATACCATGCTATACCATGGTTTTGTAACTATGGGGCCATATGAAATCAAATCAAGGGCCTGAAATTCCCACCCACAGTTAAAGAGCTGTGGTTTCACCACATAATTGTATTTCTTGTCTTTTCCTTTTTATCAGTCCCACTTGGCTTGACTTTCAGTCCTATAGACACCTTGTTGGATTCATATGCATGGCTGCCCTGAACCAAATAAACCATGTCACAATGGCAAGCAAGCTCTGCTGACATCTCCACTGTGCTAAATCTCCTTTCATGTTCTGACTCCTTTAATAAAGCCAAAATTAAAATGTGCTAAGCTGGGGAAAATTGGCAACTTGGAAATAATACACTAACATATACATACAACTCAGTCCTGTGGATTCTGAACACTTGGTCACATTGTTTTAAATATTAAGTGGCAAGGCTGGTGGCTGTAGGCAGGCTGGAGAGGATTTCCATACCACTTCACTAATACTTTCATTAGATGACAGAGCATAAATAAAGGTTTTTGATTGTTAAATTCTTTGATCTCCGTACTTCCATCTAGGTTTACTCTGAACCCCAGGCAGTGTGGTGAAATAAACTTGTAAGTATTTGGTGTAATAGCACAGGGGCCTCTCCAAGGAACTGTTTAACCTCAGCTATGCTATTGTGAGAAGGTGTGGGATTCCGGCAAGTGTTGTTTTTTTAAAAAATCTATGAGCAGACTGCAATCAACATGATGCAGTCTGCGTTCAACAGGCGTAGGTGCTTGTAGAAGCAGAACAAAAACAGCCTGTGTTTAATCTGTTCACAGACCTTTTGTTCTTAATGACCTGAAAAGGTGGTGAAATAGACAAAGCAAGTGAGAGTTTCAGGACTGAGTCATAGCTCTTATACGAACCAAGGGCTGACAATTCAGAGAGGAGGCTGGTTTCTCTAACTGTAGAAATTCATGATCTAAATGATTTGTTAAATGACACAAATGAGAAAAAATGACATAGAGAACCTCAACTGAAAGGTTTATAACTTGGCTGTAGTGGGTCCCCGTTTGCAGAACTCTGTCCGTGGGTGTTTCTGAATGTTCTGATAGCCTTCTCCACCCACATTCTCACCTGTGTGGTGCAGAGGTCCAAACTCAGCCTCTGGACCCAGACTGCTTGTGTTCAAATCCTAGCTCCTCTACTCACTGGCTGTATGAACTTGGACAATCAGGAGTGTTGGTTTCCCCATCTGTAAAATCAAGATTCAATAGCAGCTACTTCTTGGAAAATTATAATAGATTATCCTTAGCGTGGGTTCTTGGTCCCCAAAAAACTGCTCAGGAAAACATTAGTTCCCATTTTTCATTCATAAGACTCCATTTGGTGGCTGTATATGGCTTGGTGATGAATGTTATTTCAAATCAGTCCATTCATCTGTAGGTATAGAAGGCTTTCAAAGAGGCTACAATCTAGTTGGAAGAATGAGAAACTCTAATGAAATAAGGGTTAGAACCACAGGAGGGTATTTTATTATTTGTGGATTTGTGATGAAGAAAACAGTGAAGGAAGTCTTCATGGAAGAACTGGGACTTAAAAGGGGAAGGGAATCAGATGAAGCAGAGTTTGGGTTTTCCAGGTGCAGGAGAACCATGAAAGCACAGAGATGGGATGCGTTTGATAGACTTAAGGAACGCTGAGGAAGTCTAGCTGTTTGAAGCATCAAAGCTATCTTGGCCTTTTTGTTTTTCTTAGAAAACTACAATCTAAGGTTAATGTGAAGACACAATGAACAAGTGGGAAGTGACAAGGGCTATAATGAGTACCTACTATATATGAAGCTACTTTTCCACTGATGCAGCAGTCTTGAAAGCTGGTATTAATATATTTATTTTCCACAAAGATACAGAGGCTCAGAGGAGTAATTTGACTTGCCTGAGGCCACAGACCTGGTAAGTAGTACAGCTAGAATTTGAACCCAGATCTGTCTGTCCCAAAGCTTGGGCTCTTTCTGTCATACCAGGAGTAACCCTCAGCATCATTCATTAAAGCTAACAGTAGAGCTCCCATTTTATATATGAAAAATATAGGGCTAGGGTTAGAGACTCTGAGTTAAGGTCTGCACCTTAAGCCTCTGCTCATTGTGTGTTTACAGAGGTGGTCTTGAATCTCTAGGACACAAACTGTTGATTTTAAAGGAGCATGACAGGGATCTGTTCCTCTCTCTGGGACCCTAGACATCTTGAGTCAACATGAAATCTAAGTGAATACAGGATCAAGCCTTCTATGCAGTAGTCTGCTCTCTGACAAACTCCACCATCTGACAAACATCACTACAAACTCCACCTGTGAACCTGCAGGGGGAAAAATGTAACCTGAGTGGGCAAGGGAAAACACTGGTGCCAAGACCCACAGTATCCTTGATAATAGAAGCTAACATCACCCTCAAGTCCATGCGCCAAGGGCTACTCTATGACACTGCTGGCAAAATTAAGGTTAGGATTTTAATCTTAAGAAAACTCCATTCTTCCTAGCTTATTGGAGTAGTCAGTCAGTTCAGTCACTCAGTAGTGTCTGGCTCTTTGCGACCCCATGGACCACAGCATGCCAGGCTTCCCTGTCTATCACTAACTCCCGGAGCTTACTCAAACTCATGTCCATCGAGTCGGTGACACCATCCAACCATCTCATTCTCTGTCGTCCCCTTTTCCTCCCGCCCTCAAACTTTCCCAGCATCAGGGTCTTTTCCAAGGAGTCAGTTCTTCGCATCAGGTGGCCAAAGTACTGGGGTTTCAACTTCAGCATCAGTCCTTCCAATGGATACTCAGGATTGATTTCCTTTAGGATGGACTGGTTGGATCTCCTTGCAGTCCAAAGGACTCTCAAGAGTCTTCTCAGGGTGGGAAATAAAGATAAAAGAGACTGATAGAATTGATAAAAAAAATTGCCAGTCTGGGGCTATTTAAAGCAGGAACAACGGTCCTAACTTCTTACAGCCCTGAAGGTATTATTATATCAAAGTCACCAAGTAAAACTAACATTCAAAACTCTACCAACACTTAAAAATATGTGCTAATTTTATTATTATATAGTATTCCTACTAGTATTAATGATAATATAATGATAAAGTCTGGAAAAAATTTTCTATCAAAAAGGTTTACTGATTTACAAGAGCTCATATTACCTTTGTAACATGGATATCTGAATTTCCTGATAAATGCCAGATAAACAACCTCATTCAAAATAGTGGGAACTAATTTTTAAATGGTCAGAAATATATGAATGAGTATTATGTTTTAAACTATAAAGCACCATATAAATTTGCTATTGTTGCTGATTCATATAGTTCTTGCAAAGCACACACTTTAAAAAAATCCCAACTTATATAAAATACAATAGATGCATATCATACCATTACATAGACAAGATCTAGACTCAGCCTTCAGAAACCACTCCAAAGAACAGCTACATGACTGTACCAGTTACGTGACTGGGATTTGGAGAGATTTCATCTTGGTAAGCAGAAGGTAAGGGAGGATTATAAAGGAGGATGTCTTCCATGTAAAAGACAGTATCCCAAAGGCACTAACTTGTTTCCCCACTGAAAAACATGCTACTTCTCATTTCAAGAGCCTTCAATCATTTGGAACAAAACTCAAATCGCCAGTAGTCGTGCTGTTCAAACTATAGTATGCACAAGAGTCAACTGGACACTTTAAAAAAAAGAAAAACAAAACCCAGATTCCTGAACCACACACCCAAAAATACTGAGTCTGTAGGTCTAGGTTGGGACATGAGATTTCTGCATTTCTAAAAACTTCCCAGGAGATGCAGTGCTGCTAGTCTAGGAATCACACTTTGACTGATCTCACTTTGATTAATTCAGGTTAGAACTGCCCGTAGTATGGTGGTGATCTAAATTTCAGCCTATCTCACTACTCCCTTGGTGTCCCTGATGGCTTAGTGGATAAAGAATCTGCCTGCAAAGCAGGAGACAAAGGAGATGTGGGTTTGATCCCTGGGCCAGGAAGATCTCCTGGAGGAGGAAATGGCAACCCATTCCAGTATTCTTGAGTGAAAAATCCCATGGATGAAGAAGCCTGGCAGCTACAGTCCATGAGGCTGTAAGAGTCACACACAGATAAGCACGTGCATAGCACTACTTCCTACTTGAGTTGATTTTTTTTCGTATGGCAACCATTCATTTTCCCTGTTCACTTCTGAACAATCCTGGCAACTCTGCTCCAAGTTCCTCCTCTCCACCTGTCAAATACTTTCTATTCTCTTCTTCCTTGGTGATACCTTTTCCAGTAAAGACAGTATTTAGAAAACTCTTCCTCCTGTGCATTCATGGCAGTACTTAAACCACCTATGTGATGACTAATCATACCCTGTACATTATAACCTTATACCATAGATTTACATTATTAAGGCAGAGAGGGTTATTTAACTCAGTTTTTTTTTTTTTTAATCCTACTTCTTCAACTGGGCTTTCTCAGTCCTTGAGAGCAGGAATTATACTTTGCATATAATAGTCATTTGATTAATAATGACTGGTTAGACTTACCAATCAATGTAGTTAATTTTGGTTCTACTTTGGTAAGATTGTCCAAATTACTAAAATGGGTCAGTGCCATTACTCTAGACAAGCCAATTCAAAACCGTTTCATAGTCTTGCTTCTCAGAGTGGCCCCTGAGGTCTTTTCTTAAATCCTTTATTGGACCTAACAGAGCAGGCATGCTCAGGAGTTAGATGGCTGATTAACTAAGTGGCTCGCCCCAATGGAATACTTCTCTCCACCCTGGATACAAGCCAGCCTAGGTTTATACCCGTTCATGACCCTGCTTTTAAGAATTCCTCAGGGGAAATCCACCCCCAATGATGTAAAGTACAAGCAAACCACCAGTCTCACATGGACAACAAAAAATTTTTTTCAATTGCCTTCTGACTAATTCCTTACTTAAGAGAAATAATCAGTGAGCTGGTGAGGAAACCCTGCTTTCAACCACAGAATTATGTGAAAATGTGCATTCTCTTGCAATACTGACTTATAAACAATTCAATGCCAGGAAGCTCTAAACAAATGCTTGGAAAAGGGGTATATTTCCAGATTCGCATGACTTTTACTGTTCCTCTCTGTTGCATCAGATTCTTGGTTTACCAAGTGGGAGGAGAGCTAAGGAACTATTTTAAAGTGAACTGCCTCCATAAGGATGGGCAATCCTGAAACTTCGGGCTTCCAGGCCGCTAAACTAACTGGAAGTTTGGTACATTCATTTCATAAAACCAACTAATCTCTGGCAGATAATTTTTTAGCACTTACTAGACACAAGACAGCCCAACACATAAATTGTTCCAAATTCCAAAATGTTGTCTACCCTTGAAATTAAACATGAGATTCCATTTTGTACCACGTAGGCTGGGTCGACATCTGAGTACCTGAACGTGTAGGCAAAGTGAGAAAGACTTTAAAACAGCAGAGTTTGCTCCCTTGGGCTGAGAGATACCCTCTCACCTCTGCCTCCCAGGCATGGCTGAAACTGTTTCTCAGGCTCCAAATCACTACTTTAATACCATTCTTTTCTCGTGAAACCACTGCACCAAAATATTTTGATGGACAAGGACTCACTATCTAGTACATGTCATCAGTTTGGCATTTGCTCAAATATGAGACTGTGATAGTTTGAACAGGAACAAACTGGAAATATATTTTTATAAAGAAATACACTGCTTAGCCAGTTCACAGCCAAGTCAAGTGTTCAAATGTACAAACTTTTCTGATTAATTTAAGAGCGCATTTTTAAGCACATTGATAGTACCCAGCCATTTGGGAAGTGTGCTGATTACAATTAACCTTATTACTTTATCATGGAAGGTTCTGAGGAAACTGCCTGGCAACCATCTGTGAGCAGTTCTAACTCCTGTCATCTTTTTGAACACATTCCGTATATTTCAGAGTTACTACCAATTTTAATTGCCCATACTAGCTTTCTTTTGCTGTGTATCTGTGTGGATAATAGAAAACGCTGCCAACTTGGTTAAAACAGAAGCGCTGACAAAATATTCATTAGCAAGAGCTCTCCACCAACCCATGGGCTTCCCCGGTAGCTCAGCTGGTAAAGAATCCACCTGCAATGCAGGAGACCCCGGTTTGATTTCTGGGTCAGGCAGATCTGCTGGAGAAGGAATGGGCTATCCACTCCAGTATTCTTGGGCTTCCCCTGTGGCTCAGCTGGTTAAGAATTCACTTGCAATGCGGGAGACCTGGGTTTGATCCCTGGGTTGGGAAGATCCCCTGGAGAAGGGAAAGGCTCCCCACTCCAGTATTCTGGCCTGGAGAATTCCATGGACTATATAGAGTCTGACTGTCCAACTGCAAAGAAGCAAACATGACTGAACAACTTTCACTTTCACTCCACCAACCCACAGGCAGACCTCACCACAGGACTAGCTCTCCTTTTCTCTGTGAAGCCTTCAACCAAGTTCCCAAATACCTACCACCCAGGGTCAACCAATGACAGCACTTGCCTGTAGCCTAACAGCACAGTGAGAAACTTCTGCCCTGTTCTGATCATCCAAATGGAAAGTTTACGAGAGATGACAGACCGGTTCACAAACTATGCCCTGAGCACTAGACATAACTTATTTTCACAATTTATTTGAACAAATTGTACTGGGGATCATAGAGTTGTTAAATGAATATAAGCCTAGGATTTTCAGTTGGAACAGATGGTTCCCTCTCTTCTTTCCCAGAGACCTCAAAATCAAGATGCAACCTGCAGACTTGGCCACTTCAACCTCGTCTTATCTGTTTTCATTCATAAATTTGCGGGAAAAGAATGGAAGGGCAGGAAAGCAAGATCTAGATAAAGGTAGGTGACTCTTTTTTTTTTTTTGACTCTTATTACTTTAACATTTCCTTTGGGCTGACTTAAGCCAAGCCAGCATTCAGATGGGCGTGCTGGCAGAATCAGGGGAAACAGCAAGACATAGGAAAGGAAGTTTATGAATGCTTCCCCTTCACTCAATATGGCACTGGACTATTTCTTCTCCCTGAAGACCCCTGAAGCCCCTTACCACTTCCATGTTCTTCCTCTAGATCACAGTCTGTTACTGCTATATTCTCTTAAGGGAAATGTCAAGGTTAAAATGGCTGAGCTAGTGCCATCTAGCCCTTTGGAATGTCTGTGAAACAGTAATCTCTGGAGGGTTGCTGCTGGGTCTTTGCAAATGGGTTCCGGGGTGGGGGGGGGGGGGCGGGCATGCAATACAGTCTCAGAAAAGAGAGTTAAGACAAATTAAGCAGCAGAACTCCACCAGCCCGATGTGCATAAGGCAAGAGTGCTTCAGCTTCCCAGGAGACAATACCATCAGCTAAAGCGTGAATCAACTGGTCTGTTCTATTTTCTAAAGTTGCGCAAATACTTTCTTGGAATCAGCCCCATGACTCAAAGCACCTGTGATCATTTATGGCTTGGAAATATAATGCAAATATTTCAGGATAATTTTCCAGTTGGAAAATATTTAAATTTTCCTTTTCGTATGTGTTTCTAACCTCTAGTGACATCAGATCTTAATCATTAAGATAAAGCCAACGCGTGTCAGAAGTAGCTAATTATAAAATAAGAAGGTTAAAAAGGGTTCTTCTAACATCTGAACAGTAATTTCTTCAGATTACAACAGATCTTATCTGAACTGTGGTCCTTACACACAAATAAGAGCTGGCTATCCAGATGGGAATAATAACAAATTATTCACCAAAACTGCTGTGTCCTTTTTTTTTTTTTTTTTTTTGGATCGTGACGCTTAACTGGACAGACAGTAAGATAGAAGGACTGTTGATGGAATCAGAGAAGTCTGTGCGTGATATGACGTCTACTTTTGCTTGTTGGGAAAGAGACTATTTCAAGAGTATGTGAGAAACTATGACAAACCCCAAACACTGTTTCTTATTGAGATTCTTGGAGGAGTTTAGTTCCCTCGTAGACACATTTTTTGCTCTGTGGATACTAGATAAACAGCATTCTTTGAAGGCACAGGTCTTAAACAGGTGCTTCCCGCCTTCCTTTTCCCCCTCTTAATAGTAGGATTTTAGGTTTAAATAAATGATAAATTATATCAACCTCCCACTCCTTTACCCATCTGAATACAAGATGCTTGGAGAAATATTATCAGACCCTCTAAGATCCTAGCTCTGAAGTGTGGAAGAAGTAAAAATATTTTGAAGGGTCAAGAACATGCAAGGGTAAAAATCAGTTAAGAGCATGACCTTGCAAGTTAGAAAGTCAACACTTTCTCCTCCACACTCTGGTTAAAAATGAAGAATGACATCTGCATGCTGTCAGCAACAACCCTCTTCCCCGTCTCTACCCCCCGCAGTTCCCCCCCCCCCCACACACACAGTTTTTATAACACTAAGGAGCCCAAAGAGAGAACCCAAGAGAATTAAAAAAAAAAAAAAATTATGCCCCTTGTAGTAGTTTATGTGCTACCAGGTTTTGACCCATAAGGCACTTTCCAGTTCCCACAGTTTGTCACCCCAATCAGAATATAATCAGCCTTAGAAATGTTTCCTTGAACCTCCCTAGTTCTTCTTTCTATCTAATTGCTGTAGGCTGCTGCTGATCATTTAAATCCCTTAGGCAACTGGTTAAGCACTTGTTGCCAAGACTATCCTTTCCATTAT
Source organism: Dama dama (assembly GCF_033118175.1). Lineage (NCBI taxonomy): Eukaryota > Metazoa > Chordata > Mammalia > Artiodactyla > Cervidae > Dama > Dama dama. The sequence continues at coordinate 75,388,902 of NC_083691.1, forward strand.
CATTTAATATCATGTTTTAAAAAAACCATCAGTGTCAGGAAATCTAATTAACTTGGGTTACCTATCAGTCAGAATTAAGAAACACATCATTAACTGAAATTCATGTGAACTTCATTTATACGATTTAGGCGATTCATTTATACATTTAGGTGATTTGGGGATATCAGAGGAATAACACTGTATCTTAAAGGCAGTTAGCCATTCTTACATACATAAAAATTAACAAGTTTGAGGACTAAAACCCCATTCCAGTCAACAGCTCTTGGGGTTCAGGGAGGAACTAGGATTCTGTGAAGTCCCCAGGAATGAATCTTTCACCCTCTTCCTGAGTTATTGGATAATTTGTTTCTTAAATGAGTTTGATAGGAAAATGCCACTCCAATTTAGAAGTCACTAGCAAGGCTTATTACAGAACAAAGAATGGAGATTGTTACTGCTTTGTCTGACAAAACTGTGCAAATCCTTTCCTGCCCCTTTCAAGACAGTCACAGTGGCAGAATCCTGTGTCCCGAGAGCATGCTTGACTCCCATTTTCAAATGCAAGGGAAAACAAACAAGCTTTAGCTGCTTCACAGAGCCTCAAAGAGCTCTTTTCGAAGATGGGGCTTTGTCTCTCATCAGGTGGGTTTTTGAAGGCCCAGACCACAGAAACTGTCTGGGAGTCTGTGCTCAAAAGTCCAGAACAATTTAGAAATTATTTCAGCTGTTCTCAATTTAGAAGTAAAACAAAAACACCAAGTAGGAACAAACAAACACATGCTTCTATGTATCTATTTTTAAAAGAAAAGCACAGCTCTGCCCCTTTCTGTCCATTCTTTACTGCCTAACTTCAGGATCTTGCTCATAAAAAAAGTACATGGCAATTCCAAAGTCTTTTATTCTGGAATATCAGAAATTCTCTCATTCAGCTAAGCTGAAAGCATTTTATGTCTTCAGTCTGCTCTTTCTGGCCCTGGATCCACCAAACATAATAACCAGTTGCTATTTCATCAGTTTCCCCTGGTTCAGTATTGACATCTCAGCTCTACTTTTCTATGATCACCCTCTAGTGGCAAAAGCAGTTAACTCCAAGCTACTCAGCGACTGGATCACGGAGGGACGGGGGGAGAGAAAAAGATGAGTTTTACCTCTCTGCTTTCTGATTTCCAAGAAAACATCAGTTAAATGAGACACATGTTTGAAGGATTGTATGCCATTGTTTTAAATGTAGGAAAACTTTCATTAATAAACCGAATTTTTATTCTTCAATTCCTAGCTAAAAGAATATGAGTGTTCAAGTGAGGGAAGAGGTAGTCAATCCAAAATAAAGAAAACTGAATGTTATTACAATACAGAGAACATCAGCCCTCATTCTGTCCAATTTTCCTATTTACCTCTTATTCCTCATAGTTTGTGTCCAGTCCCTACTTCCCAGGGAGAGTTTGAGAGTCACAGCAAGACTTTTTTGGCTTACTGGGCTTTTTGCGGCTTCCTAAGGGAAACACTTTGCTTGAGGAGGCTGACCAGATCAGGCAAGACACATTCGATGAGGGAGCACCTACAGGGATGGCCTGTCACCATAACACAACAACTAGTGGCACCCTGGGTCAGATTCTGTTCCTGAAATTCTAAAATCCTGCCTCTTGCTGAGGGCAGGAGCTGTGTCTATCTCACTCATGTCCATGTCACCAGCACCTGACACAGTGCTTTATACCTAGCAGAAGAGTGAGAAATATTTTGTTCATGCATGAATGAGAGGAAGATACTGAAAAAGTGCTCGAGAAAGTAAGTGTGATGCTAATATCCAGGAAACTCTGACTTCCAGTCCCAGTGTCCCCCAACAACTAAAAGAGAGGACTTAAAACTCCCCTCCAGGAATTTTAGATGCCAAGGAGGTTCAGTAGGGGCCCAGGCAGCCAAGACCCATGGTGCCCTTGCATAAAAGGGGCTTCCCCTTGTGTAGTTTTATAGGGTCCTCTGTTCTGCAAGTTTCATTCCCTTATTATAAACAGCCTGAAACCACAGCTCCAGGACACGGACCTCAGCAGAACAATGTACCAGACAGAACTGGTTATCTGAACCAGGGAATAATGCTAAAACACTTACAGAAAAAATTGGAACAAATAGGACACAATTACAGAAAAAATTAAAATCTGAACTCAAGATGGACAGGACTAGACTGAGTATTCTTTTGGACGCTGAGCTGGACACACAGATGCGGATACCTTCGATGTGAGCAGGTTGAACACTTCAGAAGCACACAGCACTTTTCCGGAGCCCGGCTCCCACTGGCCCACTGTAACTTGGCGGCACTGGGGGGAAGGACTGCTTTGCCCAGCTTGTGCCGCACACTGTGGGTACCGTTTGCCTTCACTGGCCTGGCCCATGTCCCTCAGGATGCTGGCTCTCTCTGTCTCTGTGTGTCCGTGGGCTGCGGAGGGGTGGCAGAGCTCTGAGACTTACCCTCTGCTGCTTGGCACCCAAAGTCTCATCTACAGCAGGGATCATGACATCTTGGACAGAGTCATGCAGGTTCTTGGACTGTCCAGACAGTATGCATGGAAGGGCAGGGCTGTCTGATTTTATGTGTAATGATTATACATGAACTTGCTTCCTCAGCCATTTATTTTGTTAAGCACAATTCTGGGAGGGCTGGGGGCTGAAAATGAATTCCGAAATTGAAAGATGTAGTATGTTCTTTAGAGAAAAGATACACAGCAAAATCTCTCTCTTCCTAACATTTAAAAGCACACAATTCAAAGCCAAAAATATGCTCTGAAGTTAGTAAAATACAGAAATCAAGTTCAATTAATTCAATACCTATTTTCCTTAGTCCTTCAAAGTTTTAAATTTTGTTAAGTTTTCATTTTTACCATATACATGGTAATAGTGCAAACACATGGCCTTAGCATAAAGCAATATAGAAATGTCAGGTTAGCAACAAGAAATACTTGCTGGCTAATCTCTGAAATGTCCAACATCTCTTGAATTTTAGTTTATTTAGAAAGTAATTCAGATACTGTCTTAAAGGATCACATCACAAGTGGTGAGCAGATGGCCCAAACCAGACACTGGGCTTAGAGAATATTAAGATGTAGACGCACAGCAGAGGATAACCGAAATGATGAAATGCCTCTCCCATTGACCAGGAACAATTAGCAAAATCACTAATCCCTGCAGAAGCAAGATGAAGCCCAACAGTCTTGAAGATGGTATTTTTTATGAATCAGATTCTGCGTCAGTCACTCCATAAGAACCAGCTGATCACTTACAACCATGCTTCCTTGAAGAAGCTGAGTGACAAGGATCACCCTGGTTGATGGAATGATCTACAGACTGAGGTCACTATGCCCAAAAAGTTGCAGAAGAGAACTTTAGTGGCCAAAGGAAAACAAAGTGCAGGAAAATAGGCATCAACACTATTTTATTTCATTTAAAAGTATCATTTCAAATAATAAAGACTCCTTCCATGTGACTGAACTCACGGCAAGTGGTAAAGCTGTTGGAACATCTGGAACACTGGCAGCGCCTCCGTCTGTCTTGCTGCGGTGGGGGCATAAGTCCCCATTCACCACATGACGTGCAGACAGTGTCCTGCATTAGTATCTTTCCCACAGTTTTCTGACTGGAAGCAACTCTCATCCCCTCTTCCCTATTCCCTCCAGGTCAGATCCTTTGGCTTCTTCAGTTGAAGACTGATTTTATCAAACAAATATTTAGCATCCTAAACAATGAGCTAGTTCCTCTGGAAACATTTCATTGCATCCCACACAATGAGTGCCTGGACCCCAGCCAGTCCTGGTCCAGCTTTCCAGAGACTCCTCCTCTTCTCTTGACCCACTGAAGGCCACTTAGCCCAGAACATTTGTGTCCTGTCAGAAGAGAAAGTTGAAGTCACCTGCTCCCTGCAGAAGCTGCAAAACCTGGCCCTCTCTCCAGCCACATCTCCCATCTGTATGAACTCGAGAAGGCCACTAAACCTCACAGGAATTGAACTACATGGCATCTGAAGTTCCTTCTAGCTGGAACTGCAAAGCACTGAAAAAAAAAAAAAAGAATTCACTCATTATTTGGCTGTTGCAAGACTCTGAGGGCAAAGAAGGAGCAGAGGAAAGGAAACTGAGTTAGGAAGTAACTCCTGAGGTCTGAATCTATTACATTTCATTGGTCAGTCAGCTGGTAAGTAGCCTTTCGCTTCTCCTGTGTTTCAGCTACTACAACAAGAGCACTGTGAATGCTCCTAACACATATTTATCCTCAGATCTTTTGATAAGCCATTGCTCTTCTGATTCTCAGGGCCCCCAGGTACTTTAGTTCTGTCACCCGCTGTTCCAACCACCTCCTGACTTCCCTGAGCCAGAACCAAGCAGCTGAGCCTCCAAGTTTCAAGGTGATCTCTTGTAGCAACAGTAATCAAAACAGCTCCAAGTCCCAAGTTTCAGCCAGAGCAGAAGTGCTTTCATGTGTTTTATATATGTGGTTTTTCTCCTTGTGATTCCACCACTAAAATTGAAAAGGTTGAAAGCCACCTTTAAGAATGTGAGGAGGTGATTTCAGCCTGGTCACCACCCACTGGAAGGACAGTATGATGAGGACAGAATCTAACTCCAGGCTTAACTAGTATCCAATATTTATTTTTAGGTAAAGAGATAGTTACTCATAATACATAGTAAAGTTTCTAATGAATAGCAATTCAAAAGGGAAGGATCTAAAACCTGGAAACACCTAAATTTACTAATTGCTGCCAATTTCTATCTTAATACAATACCATTTGAGAAAGGAAAGAGAGGATTTGAGGAAGGCAGGATGCAATCCCTCCAGATAACACTCATGAAACACAGCTTTATCAGAAGGCTTCATTAGGACAAACTAGCCCCATCCAAAAGTGACTCTATGCTCTGCTCACAAGTGGGTGTGGTCAGGTGGGTCAGGGGTCACTGAGCTTAGTTCTGGCTTCAGTTTTTTTGGGACAGATATTTGGAGATAAAGTACACCCAGAAGAGCAAGACCTAAAAGTGATTGGCCTGAAAGTCAAGAGATAAAATTTAAGAATAGGTTAAAGAATCAGAATACTGATAGTGAACAAGTAAGTCTGAGAATGGATGTAATTATTGTTTCTAAATATGGTAATATAGAACAATCTATTGAACTCCTGCTGATGGGGCTTATCTGATGCCTCCTCTAAACAGCTTATTTCTGTCTTACCGATGAAGAAACTAAGGCCTAAGTTTACAGAGCGTGTTTGTGTCAGAGTTAGGATTCAAACCCAGGTGAACAGACTCCTGAGTCCTGCTTTTAACTGTACAAAGGACTGGCATGTAAAATTAGACACGCTGAGCATTGTTCCAGAGGGCAGAACCAAAACTGAGGATGCAAGTCACAGCAGTGCCAATGCCAACCAGGGCTCCAAAAAGAGTTTTCTAGCTAGTAGGTATATCAAACGACTGACAGTTACAAGGTACCGGGTTTCCTACTATAGAAAATGCACAAGAAGAAGCTGCACAAGAGCTGTTGATGAAGTTTTAGCCCTGATGGAGAGACCAAACTAGAGGATTTCTAAGAGAGGTCTTTGAACCCCAGGATTCTGTGCATGGTTGAAAATGCAGAGGCTCTCAACTGGGACAGGAGTCGCCCTAAAGGTTGAATGAATGAGTGAAGATTTTCATTCTGTAATTCCTGTCTACCTGACACCTTACCTCTGGGGTCTCTGTGCTCTTAGTGGGGGGTAGGGTGAGCACATGATGCAGAATAAAAAAAAACACTAGATAAAGGGCCATAGCACTTGCTGTTCAATCCCAAGCAATCACTTACCATTCCTGCACTACAATTTCCTCAATTATCAAACTTGAGTGATAGGAAGCGGCACTGGGTGTGGAAGAGTCGTTCCCCTAATCACACTGCCGGCATCTGTCTCCCAGCTCTGCATCTGGCTAGCTGTGAGTCACAAAACCACTTTGGCCTCAATTTCCTCATCTGAAAAGTAGGAATGATTACAGGATTTACCTCCTAGGGCTGCTGCGAGAATTCAGTGTCTTAATAATCTATGAAGTGCTGGGAGCCGAGCTTGGCACATGGCAAGCCTGAGAGAACTGTTAGCTAAAATGAAGATAATGGTAACTCTTTTCCAACTTCACCAGGGCATTGGGTAGGGGATGGGGAGACCTACACATAGGAAACAAGAAGAACTTGAAATAAGTAGCTGTTTTATACTAAAAAGTAAGCTCACATGGTGAGGTCCCTTATTGAGTCCAAATTTCTTAGGCTGCAAATGATTAGTGGAGTCTGAACAGTGACAGAAAGATTCTTCCCCTCAGAGCAGGACTTACTTCTCACCATGCAGTCACTGTTTTTTTTTTTTTTTTTTTTTTCTCTCCTACATGCAGTTATTTGAAATCACTGAAGTTCTTGACAAAAAGATAATCTTACATTCCTACTGATTTCTCTTCTGCTGGTGTTCCCAGCCTTTGACATTCTCAGCCTTGTAACTTCACAGGAAGTTGTATGACAAGCTCTTGTTTATAGGTTCACTGTGACTTAATTTTTGTGTATGCTATTGGAAAACAATCTAAATGTTCATCATTTGTTGGAAAGACAACATTTTCTTTTCTCCATTCAATGGTCTTGTCACTACTGTCAAAAACCCATTGGCCATAAATGTAAAGACTTATTTCACTTCTCAATTCTGCTGCATCCATATGTGTGTCTGTTTTTATGCTAGCAACACACTGTTTTGACTACTGTAGCTTTAAAGGAACTTTTGAAAACAGGGAACATGTATCTTTCAATTTTACTCTTCTTTTTCAAGATTGCTTTGGCTATTTGAAGTCCTTTGTACTTCCATACAAATTTTAGGTTCAGACTGTCAATATCTGCAAATAGGTCTGCTGGAATTTTGATAGGAATTGTTTTGAATATGTAGACCAATTTGGAAAGAAATGCCATTTTAACAATGCTGAGTCTTTTAATCCATAGACATGAACTGTTTCTACATTTATTTATATCTTTCTTAATTTCTCTCAACAATGTTTTGTATTTTTTAGTATATAAGTCCCTGGCTCCTTTGGTTAAATTTATTCCTAAGCATTTAATTCTTTCTGATGTCACTGTGAATGGAACTCTTTCTTAAATTTCACTTGTGGATTGCTCACTGCTAGTATATAGAAAGACAACAGTTTTTTACACATTGATGTCACATCCTATGGCCCTCCTCTAGTCATTTATTAGTTCTAGTAGGTTCTTTGTGTATGTGTGTGTGTGTGTGTGTGTGTGTTCATTAACATTTTCTACACACAGGATCATGTTATCTGTACACACTGCCTTTTCAAAAGAGGCTCAAACCATAGATATACTCAATGACCAAAGGGAAGAAGGGGTCATGCTGACACTAATAGCTCCTTAGATTATACAGCTTTTCTCTTTCCTCTCTCTTTCTGCACTGGAAATCATCCCTGAGTATTTGTCTCTCACTTTACACTTCAGTGGTGGCTCAGACAGTAAAGCGTCTGTCTACAATACGGGAGACCTGGGTTCGATCCCTGGGTTGGGAAGATTCCCTGGAGAAGGAAATGGCAGCTCACTCCAGTACTCTTGCCTAGAAAATCCCATGGACAGAGAAGCCTGGTGCAGGCTACTGTCCATGGGGTTGCAAAGAGTCGGACATGACTGAGCAACTTCACTTTCCTTTCACTTTAACTTCAGTGATGCCTGAAAAAAAAAAAAAAAAAAAGAACACAATGCCTACAAATGGTAAAGCACCAAAGAGATAGAACAGCCCCTAAGAAACTGATATGTAGCATTTCAAATATCAGAGCCACCTTAAAATCCATGGCTGGTGGGAAGAATAGCAAGGACAGTGCCTCACACTCAGGGGATGGGACCTCAGTTTCCTCATCTGTAAAAGTGAGGTGAAGATGCCTGCCCTGCTTGTGGCTTCCCAACGATTATGGTCTCGGCTCAGAGAGAATGTGATGGCACGTGTGTGACACGCTGAGGAGTGTGGACAGCTCCCCACCACCAGGAATCCACAGCCCAGGGTCGCACCACCCAGGGCTGCCCCAGGGCTGACAGGCAGAGCCCTGTCACAGCCTGTCTCTAATCCACTCCCGGCACCCTAGTTGGGAAGGTCAGATCTGAGGATCAAATGACATGAGCTGAAGGTGTTTTGAGAACTGCAGCAACAAAGAGAAGCTGTCACCGGCGTAGTTCTGGTGGGAGGACTTAAAATCATCTCCACATGTATTTGCGGGCTCACCTCAGACAATAACATCCAACCCAACAGGACACACAAGCTGTTCCCTGCCTTCCTCTCCCTGTGGGCACCAGGTAGAAGTGCAGGGAAGGGAGAAGAGGATCATTAAGATTCAGGGCCTTTGTGGGGCTTCTCAGAGGACAGCACAGGAGATGCTTCTGTCTGTGGTGGGCATTGAGAAAAATCAATGTTTTTTTTGTTGGCTGGTTTTGTTTTTTGCTTTTTCCTAGAAAATAGTGAAGCTTTGATATAAAGAGAAAGGGAGAAGACACACAAAATACACCCGTGTGCCTCCCAGTTACTCCTGAGACATGGCTGGAAAAAAACCAAATATCTACCAAGTTATGTTTTCTCCAGGCCCTGGTGGCTGTGCCCTGAAATTGCCCCGTTACCTTTGGAACCTCATCAAGGGGCCCTCACTGGGGAAGTGGGAGGGAAGGGGGAAGCTGAAGCGTTTGTTCCTCCCCCAACCCCAAAGTCACACCTAACATTTTATAATCCATCAGCTCACATGGGAGGGGCAGGGAGAGACAGAGGAGGTGGGGAAGGCAGGATAGGAAACCAAATGACCAGAAATGATGTTTTCTCTCGGCTGCAACCCATGTGGTTGAAAGCCATTAGACTCGGAGATTATTACAGAAATTAGACACCTTTTGATGGGTGGAACACCAGAGCTGAGGTGTGCCCTGGGACAGGCATGCAGGGACAGCAAACACTCCAACAGCTTCTCACGGCTCGGGGATTAGGAAGAGGACTGGTGACTTAGATTTTGTAAACTCGACAATCACAAAAGGCCCATAAGGAATGGCCAGTGCCAGAGTCCTGGTGGCAGTGCTTGTGTTAAGCCTTCCTGCTTTGGGTCTTTTCTTGTGAAAGGTAAACATGATCGAAGGGAAGTGGCGTTGTGGATTTAGGGCTGTGCATCCCTGGCCGTGAGCTCAGCTGAGCCACCTCAGGAACAGGGCAGCAGAGGGGGCACCGGGAGGCCAGTGGAGAAAATGCCAGGCCCCAAGGACCTCTGCAAGGGCTCAGCATTTCCCCATCAGGCAGGGGCTTGGTTTTTACCCTCCAGCCTCTAGCTTCAGCCCTGAGGACTGTGCTTCATGGTTCCTTTCATGGGAGCCAGCAGACACCAGGGCCTGGGTCTGCCCCGGGGGTCTTCTAGGCATGATGGGGAATCAGAACTCATGGAACGTAAAATGCTACATCCTCAAGAGCTAAATGGCACAAGGCAGGAGGAAAACCAATGAGAGGAGCTCAAGACAAATGTTCTAGAACAGGTAGGATTTATACAAGCTCACAGAAAAGTGGAGGCGAGGCCCCTGCACCCTTGGTGACCTACATGGAATCAGGTGAGGGTACTGTCCCACAGTGACAAGGAGAACAGAAGGTATTCCCTGAAGGCATAAAACTCACCGATGCTCACCACTGACCAGAGGGCTTCTTGGAAACCACTCAAGCTTAAACCAGCCTGGCTCCTCACGACCTGGACTCTGATCTGGGCTTACAGTTTACTGCAAAATGTGTGTGTAAAGGGCTCTGCCCCAATCTGGTGCATGCTCTCCCGTCTCACTCTATCTCAGACCACTCTGAGTCAATAGAGGCTTAAAGGATCTGGAGGCCTGAGAGGGAGCTGGGCTGTGTGCACTGGCAGGGTTGGAAGGAAACCAGAGCAGTATGATCCAGGGGTGGGGGCTTCCATCACACTCTTCCCTCGACGGGAACTAGTAACTGCTTGGGAAGCTTCTCAACAGAAACTCTGTGGTCCTGGAGACCACTACAGAGCAAGGGGTGGGGTCAGTTAAACTCCAGGAAAGATGGGCTTGGACAGACAACCTTGCCCCAAGCTAGATCCAGAGGAGAAAGAAAGAGCCTTGTTGTGTCCTTCTGTCTGTCTGACTCTGACATAAAGGTCAAGTCATCCCCATCAGGGGATTCTACGGAAGGCCCTGGGATGATACACTATAGGGACAAGCCAACTAAGTAGTTTTTAGAACCTCTGTTGAATTCCTCCTCTTAAACTCATACATGAAGCATCTTTGGAGAGTCATATAACCCACGGCCATAGGTCTGGTCTTTGCCACGTGGAGGTGTGGAAGGTAGAGTGCTTTCTTTCTGGAAGGAGGAGAAAAAGGGCAAGAGTCATACTGAGTTGGGTCTTGCAAGATTGGCAGAATTTGTCCAGGTGGGGAAAGCACAACGTATTTTCTACCAAATGGAAAAGCTCACTGGTTTCCTTCACTGATACCAAAACCCCCATGCAGGGCCAATCACCTGACTCTCCCTGGAGAAAGGCCAAGCATTAGGAAAAAAGTGATCAAGGATGACTGGGCAGATGTCTGTGCTGGGCAAACCTGCCCATCCCTCTGTGCTCCTTGCTCAGAAAGCCAGCTGTCTAGTGGGAGGTGCAAGGAGAGAGATGCTGGTGGGATACAGTGCAGTGAGCCCCATGTGGGTCCCTGTTGAAGATGAGGAAGTAAAAAAGTGGATGGGAGATCATAAAATATTAAAAGAACACAAGGTGGGAGCTTTCCCTTTTATGAATGCCCATAGGGCTTTTCAAAATGCTGCTGTTTAAACCTCAGGACAGACTTGAATGGAATAGGCAAGGAATGTTGAACCCATTTCACAGATGAGGGAACTGAGGCACAAAAGGATCATCATCTAGCTATCCTACAGCTAGTCAGAAAAAACAGAACACAGAACTTAATCTTCCTCTTCCTCATTTTCCCCATGTGCCTTTAAGCAAGTCAGTAAACCCTGATGTAATGGACAGGTGGGCTTATCTGTGGAATTGTTGCCCACTCTGTAGAAATAAGATTTAAATTAAGAGACACTGATTTTATGACAGGTGATAATAGTTAACATAAGTATGCCGGCCTTCTAATTTTCAAAACACTTTTTACATTTAATGAGCCACCTCGCTGGTTTGGGTGAAACCAAAAAGGAGAATTGCATTTTAATATTCACTTTCCATATTAAATTGTCTAGGATTTGTTTGGTATTTGAGAGAAAACATCCCATATGCAGGGTGAGATTTTTTTTTTAGGCCATGATAGACCCTCTGACAAAAAATTTCCCCCAATTTTTTGCTTTTGAGTTATTCAGCTTTCTCACTTAAAAATAAATGAGCTAATTAATTAAGTTAGTAAGAGAAAGAGAGAAAGGGAACTGCTTTGATTTGAAGCTCTAAACAAGTGAAACAACAGACATTGCTGAGGTTTTGTCCTGAGCCACTTCAGTGTTTCGAAATGCACAGCTTCTCCAATATCTAACATCTAAAATGGGATTAATGGCCTGAGCTCTACACGATCTCTAACTCAGTACATTATCCAGAATGCAGCCCACAAAAGCCCTCCATGTGTGGGCGACACAGTACTGTGAGCTCTGGCACTTGCAGATGGGGAGGTAACCTCTGAGGACCACATCTTCTTAGACATGTATTTTACCTTCTTGTTCTAGCCACAAGTCTTCACTGCTCTATAAAAGTCCACCTGCATCACCAGGATAATTGTATTTATCAGCCCCTTGACAGACATCCTGGAATGTGAAGTCAAGTGGGCCTTAGGAAGCATCACTGTGAACAAAGCTAGTGGAGGTGATGGAATTCCAGTTGAGCTATTTCAAATCCTAAAAGATGATGCTGTGAAGTGCTGCACTCAATATGTCAGCAAATTTGGAAGATTCAGCAGTGGCCACAGGACTGGAAAAGGTCGGTTTTCATTCCAATCCCAAAGAAAGGCAATGCCAAAGAATGCTCAAACTACCGCACAATTGCACTCATCTCACACGCTAGTAAAGTAATGCTCAAAATTCTCCAAGCCAGGCTTCAGCAATACATAAACCGTGAACTTCCAGATGTTCAAGCTGGTTTGAGAAAAGGCAGAGGAACCAGAGATCAAATTGCCAACATCCACTGGATCACTGAAAAAGAGAATTCCAGAAAAACATCTATTTCTGCTTTACTGACTATACCAAAGCCTTTGACTGTGTGGATCACAATAAACTGTGGAAAATTCTGAAGGAGATGGGAATACCAGACCACCTGACCTGGCTCTTGAGAAATCTGTATGCAGGTCAGGAAGCAACAGTTAGAACTGGACATGGAACACAGACTGGTTCCAAATAGGAAAAGGAGTACGTCAAGGCTGTATATTGTCACCCGGCTTATTTAACTTATATGCAGAGTACATCATGAGAAACGCTGGGCTGGAGGAAGCACAAGCTGGAATCAAGATTGCCAGGAGGAATATCAATAACCTCAGATATGCAGATGACACCACCCTTATGGCAGAAAGTGAAGAAGAACTAAAGAGCCTCTTGATGAAAGTGAAAGAGGAGAGTGAAAAAGTTAGCTTAAAGCTCAACATTCAGAAAACTAAGATCATGGCATCTGGTCCCATCACTTCATGGCAAATAGATGGGGAAACAGTGGCAGACTTTATTTTGGGGGGCTCCCAAATCACTGCAGATGGTGATTGCAGCCTTGAAATTAAAAGATGCTTACTCCTTGGAAGAAAAGTTATGACCAACCTAGATAGCATATTAAAAAGCAGAGACATTACTTTGTTAACAAAGGTCCATCTAGTCAAGGCTATGGTTTTTTTAGTAGTCATGTATGGATGTGAGAGTTGGACTATAAAGAAAGCTGAGCACTGAAGAATTGATGCTTTGAAGTGTGCTGTTGGAGAAGACTCTTGAGAGTCCCTTAGACTGCAAGGAGATCCAACCAGTCCATCCTAAAGGAAATTAGTCCTGTGTGTTCACTGGAAGGACTGATGTTGAAGCTGAAACTCCAATACTTTGGCCACCTGATGCGAAGAGCTAACTCATGTGAAAAGACCCTGACACTGGGAAAGATTGAGGGTAGGAGGAAAAAGGGACAACAGAGGATGAGATGGTTGGATGGCATCACTGACTCAGTGGACATGGGCTTGGGTAGACTCCGGGAGTTGGTGATGGACAGGGAGGCCTGGCGTGCTGTGGTTCATGGGGTCGCAAAGAGTCAGACACAATTGAGTGACTGAACTGAAATGAATGAGATCTCATCAAAGTCAAGTGCCCTGGGTTCCCTTGGCCACCTGGAAATGAGATTTCTGTACACTTTCTCTGATGAGTTTTTAGAAAACAGCTTAGCAAAGAGTTATCAGATGTGGCCCAGCTCAGGGAGAGCCCACGGCTTGCCTGGCCTGGCCTCCTCTTAATCCTGTGCCTTTAAACTTCTCTAACTGGGGATAAATATGGCCAGGAAGGCTGAGTCTCCAGGAAAAAATAAATAAATAAAAAGCCACAGGAGCTCTCCTTCAAATAGTCCTTGGATATCAGATACATCTCTCCTGACCTAGAAAGAATTCACTACAGGAGAAGGGACAAGAGAACAAGGCTGAGAATGGCCCTTCTATGCTGAGTTGAGGAAGGCAGAATGCTCAGTGTCAGACCCAGGAAGAGTTTTTAAGAGCTGCTTAGTGATTAACAGATGAAGATGGAAATAGGGCTCTTCCAACGATGTTCACTCATCATAGAAATAAATAAACAGAGAATGTGGAATACCTCTTGAATCCCATTCAACTCCGTGTTTATCAGAGGGTATTTTCAGGAGGATTCCTGAAGGGGTTGTGCCCAAGATATAGGCCTTCAGAGGAGAGCTATCCTGCAGCTGCTGTTAGATAAACAGTTGACTTTTTCACCCCATTTTAAGTTTTCAACCAGGTATGTAAAAACCCTGACCAAGAAGAAGAACCCCAAATTAAGCCATGTCAAAAAATAACTCTCCAGACTTAGGTTTTTCCATCTTTCAATGTGATATGTATATTAAAGAAATCCTAAGGCTGAGATTCTCAAACTTTCATGTGCAGGAGAGTCTTCTGGAAGATTTGTTGTTAACAAAATCACCTGGGACTCAGCCCAGAGGTTCTGTTTCAGCAGATGACACTGATGTGAAGCCAAAGTTCTTTGGTCTATTTTTTGAGAAACACTGCCCTGTGGAGCTCAGTGTCACCATAGATTGCTGGTAAACAGTCACATTTAGCCCTGGAGGCCAGACAAGGCCCAGAGCCCACACAGGGGTGCTGGAGAATGCCAAGCCAGCCTAGAGATGGGAGTCTGGCTGATCAGCCAACCTTTGAGTAGCCAATTTGCTTGGGACAAAGGATGGCAGCTGATCTTTTAGGAATAGGATCTGCCCTGGGCCCTCACCCCACGACCTCCACTAGGATGGAATCCCAGCTACCACTTGCTAGGCTGGGATTTACCATCAGATACCATCTCCCCATGATAGTGGGGGAACCCTCTGTGAGTCAGACCTCCTTCCAGGAGTTGCCTTTGCCCTCTAGGGATGCTATTTTGGTCTCTCACCTGCTGACTCAGTTCCCCCTGGCAGGGCCCCACACTGTAGGTCAAAACCCACGTATACATTGAAACCAGTAACTGAAATTGTTTCCCAATACAACTCTTATCTTTACTACCTGTATAAGATATGGATGTACTCTCATATTTTCTATCCTATTTTTTTATTAAAGAAAAAATGCTCATAGAAACACACTAAGTGAATTTCATGACCCACTAGTCAAAAACATAACCTGGAGTTTGAAAAAAATGCTGCTTTAACTAGCCTGTAGTATACAGGAAATGTAATTTTGTGTATACTGTTCTGTAAAATAAAATAGTACAAATGTACAACATACACAGTACAGTACACCATAGGATAATCAGATACAAGCACAGGATCTAACATCCACTAGAATTGCTCAGCGTAGAGCCATGACCCTCCCCTCCTGAGGAGATCCTCCTGGTGGAGGCAGGGAGGAGCTGAGGACCCCTAAGTGTGAGCAGCTCCATGGCTCATCTGTCCTAATTTATTTGCCAACCACATTCATAATCAAATGAGCATAAACGAATGTTTTTGTATATGATGACTCTATGGCATTCCTATTGCTGTCAGGAGCTGCTGGGTGTTCCAGGTTTCTACAGGACTTTGCAGTGAAAACACTGAAAGACATAAATACTAAACTGAATAACCACATGCTAACTCAGCAACCCCCTCCACTCTAGAGAAAGACCATGAAGAGAAAATTCTGAGCACTGGCTGGCATCAGATAAGGGACTACGACAGGGAATTCCCTGCTGGTCCAGTGGTTTGGACTTGGCACTTTCACTGCCGAGGGTTCGGGATTCAATACTTGATCGGGAAGCTAAGAACCCACAAGTCACGAGGCATGGCCAAAACAAAATGGGACTGCGTCACGGCTTAATAC
Source organism: Dama dama (assembly GCF_033118175.1). Lineage (NCBI taxonomy): Eukaryota > Metazoa > Chordata > Mammalia > Artiodactyla > Cervidae > Dama > Dama dama. The sequence goes on from NC_083691.1 coordinate 75,404,382, forward strand.
AATAGCATTTATTATATGGAATGTCTCCAGCCAAAAGTTAAGCTGTCACTCTGGAATCAAAACCCTGAAGCACCATGTGAGATTGGCTAAGACCATTGCTGGCCTTCTCTGAGATGTAACACAGTCTAGGGACTAGCAGACGCTGGAGGAGGGGATTGGGGGGAAAACACAGCCATTGGCCTGGGTATTTTGCAAGGAAAGACGCTGGAACCCCTCCATGAGAATGACAAAACCATTACATTGTGCCATACACCCACGAAGATACATAGCTGTGGAGCAACCACTCAGAGATGGCACTCTGGACCTGCTGATGGGTTCACACCTGCTCCTCCAGCCAGGGGAAGCAGATGGAGCAAAGACATTTCTGCTTTGTCATCCAGCGACGCAGCCTCTTCTCACAGTGGGATCTATGGCCTTGCCATTGTCTCCATGGAGGTTGGCCTCTCCATGGTCCCAACTGCTCTACCCAAATTCTTCCTTCTGTTCCCCACCAACTGGAGAGGTGTCTGTCTTCACTCTCTCATGGATTATTTACCATAATAATTAGAGGCAGCAATTGCCTTCAGACCCACGCATCTCTAGGAGTGTACTATGTAACCACCCACTGATTTAAAAATTTTTAAAGCAATATCTTACAAAAAGATACCAACTGGGCATTTCTAACATTACTTTCAAAAAATTGGAATAATTACCTCACTCTTCCCCTTCATGGCTGAACTAAAAGTTGTTTTGTTTTGGGTTTTTTGCCATATAAGCATGGCTATAAGTCCAAACAAGCTCTGAGTTGTATAACATATTTCACATTTTGGGGGGCTATCATTAGAGTGATAAGATTATGGCAATGATCCTAGAACAGATTAAGGACATAATCATGATGAAAGAGGGCTTTGGGTCAGTAAAAGTACAGATCTGAAACTGTTTTATTTGACATGATTTTGGCACAAGGAGGAGTAATAATCCCATATTTACACAACACCTTTCAAAAACTGTTTTCCCAAAGGCCCCACCACAGAGTTTTCCCACTTCAAATGTTTAAGCTGGATGGGAAGTTGTGAGTTTAGAATGAAATTGTAAAACAAAGAGAGTCTCTCAGGAAATAACCACGATTTTAAAAGGCTTGAAAAGGTAGGAACTACAGACAGGACAATATGGTTTCTGAAAGTTTTCTATGCTCTCCTTCTATTAAAAAATTCTATGCACAAAACAACAGCAATGGATGGAATGATGTCTGAAAATCAAAATGCTGATCAGGGCAGTGCCTATGAATAGGAATATACATGAAGAGGCCCAGAGTCAGGCTGAAGTCACCAGGCTGATTGATCTGGAAGAACCAAGAGAGGGTCTCACAGCTGGGCTGTGGGAAATGAGGAGTCCCTGCCCTCGCCTCTGGGATTGTATAAGATGGAGAGAAGACTCCTGGAAAGGCCTGGAGGAGATTGCTCCTCCCACTGGTTACTTGACCGTACAGTGCTGAGGGCTCAGGTCACTGGTTGAAATGAAACAGAAAGACCAAGAGGTGGACATACCATGGGCTTCAAGGGGACAGGGAGGCTTTGGCCCTAGTTCTCCAGAGGCAGAGGGAAGAAGAATCACAGACTGGCGTTTGTACCACTTAAGCCTGGCTGGCCCTTCTACTCTGTGGCTAGACCGTATTGAAATTTGAAATGGCATCTTGGACTCTAACCTCTCCCATTTACTTTTGTTTGCTCTTCTTACCAATGTTCCTTCTGAAAAAATTCCACTCATCTGGGTAGTAAATGAATGGGAAAAACTTTTTTTCTCACCTCAATAACAATAAAAGGGGGCAACATTATGCTTTTGTGGCTAGGACATTGGAGGAAAAATATGAACAGGAACAGGAAATTCAAAGAGACAGAATGTAGGTCAGCCATGGAAGCTTCTTAGCTGGAGAATCAATGAGATCCACATGCTATAAAAGACCAGCAGGCATAGGCCCTTAATAAACAGCAAGCTGATCAATTTGGACTCTCCTTTCACACTAACTTACTATTTTCAATAATGTTAATGTTAACTGGCTGGTACTCCCAGAAGTCAGCTTTTGGAGTTTAGCTATATCTCATATATTAATAAATAAATAAACAAAAATATAATTCCTGGAAAGGGGACTGTCACATCAAACTGTATAGAAGTCATACATTTTGGTAACAACCAGCACAGAGAAGTTCAATGTCTTACAATGTCTTCAGTGTAGAAAATAAGAGTCTTCAAGCTAAAGTGTTAAAAATGGAGAGGCAAATGGAGAAAATGGACTTGTGGATGCAGGGATGGGAAGGAGAGGGTGGGATGAATGGAGAAAACAGCACTGATACATATACACCATCATGTGTAAAACAGATAGCTGATAGGAAGCTGCTATATAACAGGGAGCCCAGCCTGGCGCTCTTGATGACCTAGAGCGGTGGGTTGGGGGAGGAGAGCGAGGCTCAGGAAGGCGGGAAGGAGGGATGGATGTATAATTATGGCTGATTTGCTTTGCTGAACAGCAGAAACTAACACAACAGTGTAAAGCAATTTTCCTCCAATTAAAAAATAAATTTAAAAAAAGAAAAAAAAGTGGAACCTCGCTTTTCCCACATGAAATTGTTGGGAGTGTGGCGCAGTTTTAAGTGAAATTCCTCCAGCTCAAAGAATTCCGAATTGAACTAAACAATGTAATGTAAACTGATCTCTACTTTGCTATGATGCACATGAAAAAGTATTCACAAGGAAACACTTTGGTACTCTGTTGTTCATTCCTCTTTAAGCAGAAAAGCTCTTGTTTGTGACTTGGCAATTAGCTCGGTAAAAAAGTCACTGCCTTCATGGTTACTCAGGCTAGTATTTGCTTGTCCAAGACTATGTGTCAAGATTCCTATAATTCCTGCAAATGCAACTTTCTCATTGTAGTTTTCAGCCTTTCTTCTAGAAGCCAGGGTGGATGTGACCTGAATTTGGACAAGTATAAGGAGAAACATGCTTATGTGATTTTCTTTTAAAATCCAGTATGCTCCCAAAGGAGCATGTGTGCTGTATTAAGTCTATGTGACTTAATAAAAGCCCAAGCATTAGGAGAAAACTTATGGAAGAAAAGACAGATGAGTGCATCCTTCCAGGAGAAGCATTTTGTTTTAATATTGCTTTAAAATTCTCACACAGGACATAGGTGTACCCAGGACTCCATAATCAAGGAAGATTATTTGCTATCCTATGGCTCAATGACTGGTACCAACATAAGACACACCTGAGACTGAGTCCTTGCCATGAGCTTGAACACCTGGAAAACCTAAACTTACTTAGGAAATGAACACCTTCCGTCACTTACTCATGAACAGAAATGATTTTTGAAAAGTCAGGATATGACAAACAGAATGATTTATTCTGAATACTGCAAATATAAACAGCACCCTAATTAACTTGAAAACTTCTCATTCCTGGGACTTATAGCGACTTTTGCTGTGACCTAGATATAGGGTGACATTTGAACTACACTTAAACTTGAGATTCGTCAGTTCGCAAGCATTCAGAAATAAATCATGTTCAGAGTGCAAGGGTTACGATGACAGGAGAGAAGGGGCAGCGGGGTCTTCAGAAGTCTGTAGTACTGGCTGCCCTGATTTTAACTAGTCATTACCGATCGTTCTGCTGTGTCATCAACAGATCTCTTTCACTGATTTTTTACCCAATTCCTTCTAGAGTCACTCTAGAATTCTAAACTCCAGCCTGGAAGACTTAGAGACAGATTCTGCCATTTCCCCATGACTATTAGCAATTCATAGTAATAGAGCCCTCCTGGTGTGGGGCCCTCACCACAGTCTGAAGTCCCTAGGAGCCCTAAGTCAGAGTCAGTGGTTCTCAGCGTCCCCAGGCCTCACTCACAGGGATTCAATTTTAACTGAACTAGGGTGAGGCCAGGTGGGTGTATGGCTCTATTGTAGCCCAAGTGATTCTAACCTGAAGCCAGAATAGACAACACTGTTCTAAGGTATTCAAAGCAAATAGCCATCTGTCTGCCCTCCAATTACTCTCATATGTAACTAAATTGCAGTACAATTACAGTTTGCCCCTTGTAATTCCTGCTTCCCACCTGTCTCTTCTTTCCTGTAGAAACCTCTCCCTAGAAGGCCCCAGCTCTCCAGTCCTTCCAGCTAAACTCTCATCATCCTTCAAGGCCTGGTTCAGTTCAATTTAGTTAATGTTCCCTGGTCACCCACGGAAGCCAGACCCTGGGTACGGCTCAGATGCCCAAGACACAGGACTTGCCTTCAGGGAGCTTCTAACCATGGCTAAGAAGTCAAACTTAGTTCTGAGATACCAGCTAAGATCAAATGTCCTACCCTCAGTAGGTAAAGAATGGCAATTCTAGAAACAGAACAGGCCTGCAAGCATAATAGCTGGGAAGCACAACCAATTCTAACGGAGGATGAATAAATCTAAGTCGCCATGGAGACCCACAAAGAACTGCTTCAGTGAGAGGAGATGGTGGTAGGAACCCCAGACATCTTTCTCCTAGAACAGTGGTGAATTAGCAAGCTGAGACTCAGGGCCTAATCAAGGCAGCTTTATCAAATGTCAGCATTGTCATCCTTAACTATTTCTTGAATAAATAAGAAAAGAGACACTTTAAGGAATACTAGACAGAGCAGTCTTCTAGAAAAGGAAGGCTGAACTAATCCAAAGGTTCAGCTTAGACCCCAGGAGCAAAATTAGTTTATGTTTTTTTTTTTTTAAATTAATAACATAAACCCATAATGCAGTCAGAGAAACATGGTCAGTAAAGATAAAAGGAATGGCCTAGGCCAAGGTTTATTTGAGGAGAAGGATTTTTTTTCCTACTGCCTAGCTAAGCAGTCCGGGGAGAGCATGGGTGTCATTTCTGGGTTTGTGGGTATCTTGGTTGGGGTAAGATTCCCCTGGGGATATCTTTAATGTTTATTAGCTTCTAAGAAGTGCTATAAGCCCAATGGAAGAATTTGGAGATCTCAGTTCTGTTCCTAGCTTTTCATTCACTGTGACTAGTAAGACTGTTGTTTATTTAACAACAGTTTTTAGGAACATCTGTGTGGGGACATAAGGCTCTGATGAGGCAAGTGCAATTGTGAAAAGAAAATGGGGGCAAAACTGACAACTGGTTTCCAAGCTCCCTGGAAGTAATACTCTCACAGAAGGAAGGTATGAGAGGCACAGAGAAACTGGTAGAAGGTAAGAGAGCAAGAAATGGTAAACCTGAAGAGAACCATAATGAATATCACAGCAAATTATATGTGTTATATAGTTTACTGAAAATTTCACATTATTCATTCATTGAATCCTCAAAGGTAGCCTTATTAGTTACTGCTATCTTCATGTTGCTGATGAAGGAATAAGCACAGAGAAGTTAAGTCATTTGACCAAAATCACACAGCCAGTTAAAACAGAGATGGGATTTAAGACAAGGCCATGATCGATCTTACTATCACTAAACTGCATGTTAACAGTATATATGATGCCTAAGCAGCTACAAAAATTACACATGGAATCTGTGCTATAAGCCAGGAATCATGCTGACACTTCAAATGTCCATCAGTAAGACTAGGTCCTAACTTGAAGACATTATGGTCACTACAGCAAAAAGTAAAAAAATTCAAAAACTATGAAAATTCAAAAACATTTAAAAAAACAAATCAAAATAAATCTTCTATTTTTATCAATTCACTGTTTGGAGTTGGCAGAGCTTTGTTTATCATTATAAACTAAGGCTAAGCCTGGAAGCTTGATGTAATGGAACAAGAACTTTACTCCCAAGGAAGTCTCTAGAAAAAGTGTTGAGAGCAGAGGCTATACTGGGGAGGGAGAGCGTTATCACCATGCCTTCATTTCATCTTTCCAGATATTTTACACCCAGTTCCCCAGGACCGTGGCAAGTGTTGGGGAACATGTGGGAGGTGGGAACATTTGTGGGTCAGAGTATTTTTCGAGCCACTTCTGAAGCTGGTTCATTTTAAGTTCACACAACACTTGGGAGCTAACAGTAGTTTGAACTTTTGGCCTGCAAGATATCCTGCTCATTGGTAAGTAAACATGCAGTAGGGACAAATAGTTTTTATACAGCTCTTCATTATACAGTGATAAGATCTGGAGAAACGTTTCCCCCCCACCTCCCCAGTTTAGATTTCTTTATTCAAATTTCACACTCAGAAATTCCCCAAGCCACTTTGCCAAGACCCAACATTCACTCCTTCATCTGGGAACTTCAATAATTTGGCAATCACTGCCAAGATTTTTTTTTTTTTTTAAGAATTTTAAATGCTATGTAGCCACAACTTTTTTCCTCAAAATTATATCAAAAGTATAATTGGCTTATAAAGAAGATAAATATAGAGGAAGGGCCTCTAGCCAATCAGTACCACACCCAACTACCTTCCTTCCTGAGTCAAGCTGAGGAAAGAGGAAAGTCCCAGCGCCAGGAAAGAAGAAAACTGGTATAATTATTCAGTCACTGTGGCAGGCACTTTCCCAGACTTTTTCACACCCAAACCTTGAAACAACTCTAGGAGATGGTCATTATCACCCTAACCTCATTTATTTGCCAGCTTTACTGAGATATAATTACCTCAAAACATCGCATACCGCCTGTTGATTAAATATACTTCCACACAAGATGATTACCTCCACAGCATTGCTAACACTTATTTTTTTATTTTTAAGACGAGAACACTAAGGTTCAAGGAGTTTCAACAATATCTGACTCTGGTGCTCAGAGTCAACCAGCACCAAAAATAGAGGTCATGTGTGTCTGACTTTGAAGTCAGTGATCGTATCCTCTTTGCTAGACCTAGGCTGCCATCTTTAAGACTTTCTCTCCAAGTCCTCAAAGCCTCCTAATACTCCCTATAATCTGATCATGACCCAGACCAGTTTCTGTAGGTGGAAAGGTGGCCTCTTGGAGGGAACAATAGCCCCACCACATCCTGCCCACAGAAGTAGGGTTTGAGAGTTGTGGTTGTTTCCTTCAAATGTATTATTATTCAACTGAATAATGGCTTGAGTATTTTTCTCCCTCTTTTGAAAAATGGCAAGTAAAACAATACTCAGCTATAGTGTTACCAATCTGAGGATGTAAGCATTAGCCTGGGGGACATTTGAACTCCTTCAGAGTATTTTATGCAACAATGCATCTCTAAACCAAATGGCATTAGCGCCTAATCCCTTTTTACCATGTCATATGGCAACAACACCTCCCTGCTTTTCTCATACTCAGGTCATTAGTGATGGACGGAAAGAGGTGAATAAGGCTCAGGGTTTGCTCACGGTTAAGCCTGACTTGGAATGGGGGATCCTTATCTTCAGCTCTAACATGCCTTTTTAATTCAGAAACTGTGCAACACTTTTCATAGGAAGAGCTATCCACCCCCGCTGCCTGTGGGAATCCAGCGGTTCCAGCAAGACACAAAGAGAATTCCGGAAGGACTCAAAGACTGATGTCCGGGGAGGGTGACTGTGGGTGGGAGGGGACCTGGTTTGTGCCCCTGCAGAGTCATAGTCATCACTGGAAGGGATACAGGAAAGTATGAGTCAGCAGGGAAGGGATGAACCCGAGGCAGGAAGACAAGAACAGGCTGCGTTTCGGAAGCTTTTGAGAGCCGGCACCACCACTGGCCTGGGCCAGGCTGTCTGCGTGGGGGTACAGAACGTGGGACAGGCAGGCTTCTGCTGATTTTTCACAACTTTCCCGTCAGCCATCCAAGGCCCTCTAAACACAGCCTTCACCTTTGTGCCTGGCTTTATCTTCACTAAGCCCCTACGCAAACTCTCTGAGCATCCCTCACATTTCTCCTGCCAGGATCAGCAGGAGCAACTCCACCTAGTTGCACTGTCCTTCCTCTTATCAGTTCAAGTCCTGGCTCCTGTCAGGGGCCTTCCTGGACTGCCTCCATCCCAGAGAGGACACTCTTCTGTTTTAAAATCACTGGGCCCCTTAGTCTGTCCTTACCACATCCTACCTTGTCCCATTATCTAAGCTTTTACAAGACTATGTTCTTTCTTTTCTAGGATGGTCAGGGGAGTGCCTGCCTTCCCTCTGGCCCATCTCCTCCTATCCTGTCCTTAGCTCACTCTGCTCCAGCCATGTTGGCTTCCTCAGTGTTCTTCAGGAATGCCAGGCACACGCCTGCTCAGGGCGTCTGCACTGGCTACTCCCTGTTTAGAACACTCCTCCCCCAGGTAAATGGCTCACACTTTAATAGCCCTGCTCGAACGTTATGAATATCATAGATTACAACAGACAAATAAATACCCTTTCTCAGAACTCTACTTCACCTGCCCTTGCTTTTATTTCTTGCTTTGTTTTTGTCTTATCACCACTTAACATTGTGGGTTTTTTAACCTGTTTATTGCCGTTTCCCCCCACCCCCTTGAATATAAGTTCTATGAGGGCACAGATTTCCAGCTATTTTGTTCACTGCTGGATTCCCAATACTCAGTGTCTTGTATGTAGTGGTGACATAAAAAACAGGTGCTAAATGAATGAATGACTTTATAGTATTATAGCCCTTTTGCTTAGCATAGTGCTAGGCCATTTGTTCTGTGTGTGTATTTATTATATATATATGGTATATATCATATACATACAATTTACATTTACCCTTTACCCTTTATATATATACCAGCATAAATGCTCAACAGATACTTGCTATAAATGACAATATTATTCTGTCCTTGTGCTCAGACCCCTGTTGGTCTATTCATTTCACATGCTCCCTCCCCAAGGCTGGGAGGGCACAACTTGGCCTGAAGGTACTGGAGGAGGGGAGTGAACAAAGACCAAGTGTCCTGTTATTACACTGTCTCCAACATTACAGTCTTGCAGCCAGGTTGAGCTTGTACTCATAAGAGAACCATAGAGTCATCCACGTGATGCCTGGTTCAAGGATGAATTCCTGCCTGGCAACCCTGAAAAGTCAAGGGGGAACTTCTCAGGTTAGTCTGCATCTTTCTATAAAGGGAGCCTCAGTGAGAGGCGTGGACAGTCATACTGAGCCCTGGTACTTGGTACCTCTGTGCTTCCTGCCACCTGGGGGATCTGGACCTCATTTGTTCTCTGTGAGAAAGGAGCTCAGGTCCTTAGGGCCACAGAGAAGTCTCTGGGCTTTCAGTTCAGCTTAAATTCTGATGTTTCTACAGAGGTACTAAAAAGAAGCCCTCAAGTGTGGGCTTGTGAGGTGTGGGTGGGGACCTGGAAGGGCTGACCAATGGAGGCTGTGAGCACTCTCTGCTTGTGACCCCTGATTTTGCGGTCCTGATTTTGTTGAGCCAGAGGAAAGGAAACCCTGTCTGAGACAAGAGGATAGGTGAGAGCTTTGGCTCTAGGACGACAACTCAGGTGATCAAGGCTGCTTCTGAGACTAGCTCTTTGGATAAAATCCAGATTCATGGTCCCCTTCTCAGAACCAAGACCTGCAGAGATATGTAGTGATGCCACTGTGTGCTCACTCCAATGTCCAGACAGGGTGTGTGCCAATGAGACAGCAGCCCCTGAAGTTGCAAATCTCAGTTCGTGCCACCAGGAATTAATCAATGACTATGGGCTTCTAATATGTGCCTGGCACTATGCTAGAACAATGTCTCTAATCTTCTCAAAAATGCTCTAAGGTAAGTCAGAACAGTTTACTTGCCAAAGGACCCCCTGTGGTTAGGTAGCTGAGTCTGGATGGGAATCTTGGTCTGGGTTCTCTCAGCCCATGGCCTCAAGAGTTCTCCCAAGACCAGCGGGGCAGGGGGAGGGTGCAGGTTATGACACTGAGCTGTGGCGGAGCTGCTCCAGATGTGAGAAGGACCAAGGGAGGTCCGTGGAGAGGAAGCAGCTGCTATTTCTTGACATTTGATGGAGCAGTTCCAAGAAACCTACAGATAATGTGCTCAGAACTAAGACCTGTGATGGGAGATACACTGACCAAGGAAGAACATAATACCACATACGTAGACACACAGGTCCCTCAAGGGAGAAGCAGGGGAAGCCCCCAGTCAGTTCAGTTCAGTCGCTCAGTCGTGTCCAACTCTTTGCGACCCCATGGACTGCAGCATGCCAGGCTTCCCTATCCATCACTAATTCCTGGAGCCTGCTCAAACTCATGTCCATCAAGTTGGTGATGCCATCCAACCATCTCATCCTCTATGATCCCGTTCTCCACCCCCCTTCAATCTTTCCCAACATCAGGGTCTTTTCACATGAGTCAGTTCTTTGTATCAGGTGGCCAAAGTATTGGAGTTTCAACTTCAGCATCTGTCCTTCCAATGAATATTCAGGACTGATTTCCTTAAAGGAAATCTTAAAGTCCATCTTAAAGATGGACTGGTTGGATCTCCTTGCAGTCCAATGGACTCTCAAGAGTCTTCTCCAACACCACAGCTCAAAAGCATCAATTCTTAGGTGCTCAGCTTTCTTTATGGTCCAACTCTCACATCCATACATGACTAATGGAAAAGCTACAGCTTTGACTATACAGACCTTTGTCAGTAAAGTAATGTCTCTGCTTTTTAATATGTTATCTAGGTTGGTCATAGCTTTTCTTCCAAGGAGCAAGTGTCTTTTAATTTCATGGCTGCTGTCACCATCTGCAGTGATTTTGGAGCCCAAGAAAATAATGTCTCTCACTGTTTCCATTGTTTCTCCATCTGTTTGCCATGAAGTGATGGGATCAGATGCCATGATCTTAGTTTTTCGAATGTTGAGTTTTAGGCCAGTTTTTTCACTTTCCTCTTTCACTTTCATCAAGACGCTCTTTAGTTCCTCTTCGCTTTCTGTCACAAGGGTGGTGCCATCTACATATCTGAGGTTATTGATATTTCTCCTGGTAATCTTGATTCTAGCTTGTGCTTCATCCAGTCTGGCATTTCATATAATGTACTCTGCATATAAGTTAAATAAGTAAGGTGACAATATACAGCCTTGACGTACTCCTTTCCCAATTTGGAACCAGTCCATTGTTCCATGTCCAGTTCTAACTGCTGCTTCTTGATCTGCATACAGATTTCTCAGGAGGCAGGTCAGGTGGTCTGGTATCCCCATCCCTTTCAGAATTTTCCACAGTTTGTTGTGATCCACACAGTCAAAGGCTTTAGCACAGTCAATGAAGCAGAAGTAGACGTTCTTCTGGAACTCTCTTGCTTTTTCTATGATCCAGCACACGTTGGCAATTTGACCTCTGGTTCCTCTGCCTTTTCTAAATCCAGCTTAATATCTGGAAGTTCTTGGTTCATGGATTGTCAGAGCCTAGCTTGGAGAATTTTGAGCATTATTTTGCTAGCGTGTGAGATTAGTACAATTGTGTGGTAGTTTGAGCATCCTTTGGCATTGCCTCTCTTTGGGATTGAAATGAAAACTGACCTTTTCCAGTCCTGTGGCCACTGCTGAGTTTTCCAAATTTGCTGGCATATTGGCACTTTCACAGCATCGTGTTTTTAGGATTTGAAATAGTTCAGCTGGAATTCCATCACCGCTACTAGCTTTGTTCGTAGTGATACTTCCTAGGGCCCACTTGACTTTGCACTCCAGGATGTCTGGCTCTAGGTAAGTGATCACACCATGGTTGTTACCTGGGTCACTAATATCTTTTCTGTATAGTTCTTCTATGCATTCTTGCTACTTCTTCTTAATATCTTCTGCTTCTGTTAGGTTCATACTTTTTCTGTCCTTTATTGTGCCCATCTTTGCATGAAATGTTTCCTTGGTATCGCTAATTTTCTCTCTACTCTTCCCCATTCTATTGTTTTCCTCTATTTCTTTGCACTGATCACTTAGGAAGGCTTTCTTATAATTACTGTTATTCACTGAATACTCACCATAGACTGGAGCTATTCTCAGTGCTTTATCCAAGGTACTTCATCTACACCTCAATGCAGTAGGTATTAATATCTCCACTTTTCAAATGGAGAAACTCCAGCGTGGAGAGGTGAAGAAACTTGCCCAAGGGTATTTACCTCATCAGAAACAGAGGGTCTGACTCCAGAGCCCAAAATCTTAACCTCCATGTAAGCTGCCAAACACCCTGGAATTCAGAAGACTGCTGTTGTGGTCTTGGCTGTCACACGGGGCGAATCACTTGGTCTCTGAACTTGGATTTCCCCATCTCTGAACATGGAAGTTGGATGGAAGATCTCTGAGGTACATTCTTTTACGTATATTAACCAAATATACTTCACTGACTGCACTGGGCTCCTCTAGGGTAAGCAGAAATGGACAACCACAGTTCTAGCTGTCAAGGAGCAGCCTGGAGGGATTCTCTCCAGCCAGAAAATCTGATTATTCATAACAAGAGGATCCTTCTAGGCTGCCTTAGGAAGTCTGAACTCCTTGATTGGCCCTCCCAGCTCTGTGGGGTCAGGACGCAGTCTATTCTCCAGCTGCTGGCTCCACTGGGGGGCACCAGTCTCTTCTGGCCTTCCTGCTAGGGCTCATGCTAATTCCTAGTCCCATGAATATTCCTAAGGATCAGCAGCTCATCCAAAGGACCCATCTCCTACCACCTTCAAGACAGCTGCACTTTCCATTTTTCCAAACTCTTCCATCATTTACTGCAGGGCCCATCCTGTTTAACATATTACTTATTGGCTTATATTATTACTCAATACATATATTATCTTGTATATTTCAGTCTTATTTCCCAGATGTAGCTTATTCTTTTTGATTTCCCACAGCAAGTAATGTAAAGACAAGCACGTAAAAGAATTCAGAGTTTGTCTACAAGTTTCATCAAGGTTTCTCTTTGCCAAGAAGAGGTTCTAAATTAGATTACCTTGTCTCAAGCCCACTCCTCTTAAAGGAGAGCTGTGTCACTTTGGGAAAGTTACTTAATTTTTTCAAGCCTCAGTTTCTTTATTTAATATAAAAAGGAAATAGTAATAGCACCTTCTTCTTAGAACTGTGTGAGGATTAAATGATAAAAAGCATAAAGATACTTGGCACATTACCTGACAATAGCGAAAGCTCAATATTGGTTGCCCTTATGACTGTGGTAGATAGTCTACAAAGACAGCCCCATTAGCACCCCTTCCCTAATGGGCATGCTCCTCCTATCAAAAGACAGAATCTGCTTCCCTCCCCTTGGGTCTGGGCTGGCCTTGTGGCTTACTTTGGACAATTGGATACAAAGAAGTGATACTAACTATGCCAGTTTTCAGTCTACCTTTTAAGAGGCCTGGCAGCCTCTGGAACTCTCTGGGGGCAGCCAGCCACCATGCTGGAAAGAAGCTTGGGCTCAGCCACTGGAGGATGAGCACCAGACACCTCCTGACACCTCCTGGGTCGTGACGCCTCCTGGCACCTTCCAGCCCAGCCCACCCACCAGCTGAATACAGCCAAGCAAGGGACACCAACTGATACCACTTGGAGCAGAAAAGCCACCTAGTCCAGTTTCTCAAGTTTCTGGTCCATGGAATAAGAGGAATAATTTAGTTTTAAAAGCCACTAAGTTTTGACGTGATTTGTTGCATAGCCTTAGAAAACTGAATCAATCAATATAAATATTGTAATTCAATGCTCAAAATTCTCCAAGCCAGGCTTCAGCAATACATGAACTGTGAACTTCCAGATGTTCAAGCTGGTTTTAGAAGAGGCAGAGGAACCAGAGATCAAATTGCCAACATCTGCTGGATCATTGAAAAAGCAAGAGAGTTCCAGAAAAACATCTATTTCTGCTTTATTGACTATGCCAAAGCCTTCGACTGTGTGGATCACAATAAACTGTGGAAAATTCTGAAGGAGATGGGAATACCAGACCACCTGACTTGCCTCTTGAGAAACCTGTATGCAGGTCAGGAAGCAACAGTTAGAACTGGACATGGACCAACAGACTGGTTCCAAATAGGAAAAAGAGTATGTCAAGGCAGTATATTGTCACCCTGGTTATTTAACTTGTATGCAGAGTACATCATGAGAAATGCTGGGCTGGAGGAAGCACAAGCTGGAATCAAGACTGCCAGGAGGAATATCAATAACCTCAGATATGCAGATGACACCACCCTTATGGCAGAAAGTGAAGACAAACTAAAGAGCCTCTTGATGAAAGTGAAAGAGGAGAGCGAAAAAGTTGACTTAAAGCTCAACATTCAGAAAACTAAGATCATGGCATCTGGTCCCATCACTTCATGGCAAATAGATGGGGAAACAGTCGAAACAGTGGCAGACTTTATTTTGCGGGGCTCCAAAATCACTGCAGATGGTGATTGCAGCCATGAAATTAAAAGACACTTACTCCTTGGAAGAAAAGTTATGACCAACCTAGATAGCATATTAAAAAGCAGAGACATTACTTTACTGACAAAGGTCCATCTAGTCAAGGCTATGGTTTTTCCAGTGGTTGTGTATGGATGTGAGAGTTGGACTATAAAGAAAGTTGAAGCCGAAAAAATGATGCTTTTGAATTGTGGTGTTGGAGAAGACTCTTGAGAGTCCCTTGGACTGCAGGGAGATCCAACCAGTCCATCCTAAAGGAGATCAGTCCTAGGTGTTCACTGGAAGGACTGATGTTGAAGCTGAAACTCCAATACTTTGGCCACCTGATGCGAAGAGCTGACTCATGTGAAAAGACCCTGATGCTGGGAAAGACTGAAGTCAGGAGGAGAAGGGTATGACAGAGGATGAGATGGTTGGATGGCATCACCGACTCAATGGACATGAATTTGGGTAAATTCCAGGAGCTGGTGATGGACAGGGAGGCCTGGCGTGCTGCGGTTCATGGGGTTGCAAAGAATTGGACACAACTGAGCGACTGAACTGAACTGAATTCTTATGATTAGGCAAACTGAAATCAATCAGTAAGTTCACACTGAAGGGCTAATAAATGTAAGACAAGTATTTTTATCCATTTTATCCATGACCCTAAGAGCTAAAGCAGGGGAAAAAAGAAAAAAGTATGACTATTATCTAACTCCTTACCTCAAGGTTTTTATAGTCTAGCACAATGGGAAACACTATCACAGACATAATTACCATATAAAGTAGCAGAGCGGATATAGTTCCATAGTGTAACAATCTTATTAAGAAAGGAGGAAGAAATTGGACTATGTTCAGAAGGACAGGATTTGGGGGGTGTCCCAGATAACACAGCTATTTGTGCAGAAAGAGACATTTTAGATGGATCTTGAAGGCTAATAAGACAGGAAATTTTATACACACACACACACACACACACACATATATACACACACACAGATTTTAAAGAGACAGAGACTGAAAAATGCCTCCAAGAGCTCTAGGTCCTCTCATGCAACTTTTCTCAGTGGGGCAGCAGGATGAAATCAGCTGGGGCGGGGGGTGGTGGTCACAGGGCCTGTACAAGAGACTCAATTCCACCCCATATCTCTGTGAGAATTTCAAGAACAGCCCACCTGTTTTCTTATCCTTTAGAAGATGTGACAGTCCTGTAAGTCCCACCACAGGATCACATAGAATTGAGTGCTTTGAAATCTAGAATACACTTTCCATGCAAACATCAAGGTATAAATACTGAGGCTCTGAACTCCCATAGACCACAGTCTATGGTGACCCAAGATACCCTCTATTTCTGAGCAAAGTCTTAAAAACCTTAGAGTGTTGTCATTTCCAGCGTGGTCTGGGCTAAATCCTCACTTGCTGATGGTGGGCTGGGCTGCTGCTCAGACCTGGTGCCTATTCCAGGCTCACTAACACCAGGTTTCAGGGAGCCTTGGCCAATGCCCACTGACTTTCTTGAAATGGAGACACAGGCTTTTAGGCTGGCAACGTAACAAGCTCAAGGCTGCCTACACACTGGCAGCCACTCATCAGAAATGCCCTCTTTCGCTCTGAGCCATCAGTGCAAATCCTCCAGTCCTCCAGGCCCGGCAGAGCCCCATCAGCTCTGCCTAGCAGACCCCGACTCTCCAGCCCTCTTGGAACCCCAACAATGGTCCAGCACCTAATTCTGGCCAGTCCTGCCCTGCCCACTCCATTCCCAATATACTCTTCTGAAGGATAAGGCTCACAGGGTATGAATCTTCTGCAAATCCCAACAGGCCTAGGACAGTGCCTGGGGCAGTCACTTAGTGATTAATTTTAAAGCCAGTTCTCTAAAAATAGGTGGCCATGCCACTACCAGGAAGTGCTTCTTAAAGTGCTGTCAGCAACCACCTTGCATTAAAAAAATGCTGATCCAAGTAATCTAGATCTCCAGGCAGGGGGCCCTACCATCTGCCATTTAACCAGCTCCCTGGGAGATGCATACACCTCTGCAGTAAGAGTGATCCACTCAGACAGCAGGTCTATGTCTGACAGCACTCATAACACAGGGCGTGGGGTTCTGCTGCGGAGACCAAGGAGACCTCTCACCCTGGGGGGACTTCCCACCACTGTGCCTAATGAAAGTAACAAGGAGCAATGGCTCCCTGACCTCTGTCTTGCTCCCAAATGCCTATGTGGTGATGTGTTGTCATTCCTTTCTCTAAAAGTGACCTGCCTAAGTCCATAACTAATGTCTGGTTCACCTTTACTCCTCTATAATCTTCCCAGAAATGACTGATCTCTGTAAATACTACATGTGGACCACTACATCACGCCATGAGTGGAGTCCATGTGATCCTTGCTTCTACACCCTTCATGCTGCCTGCATACGAGAATGGGCCTTTCTCTTCGGGCTGGATGGCTCCAGTTCTGTAAATGAAACTGTGACCTTTAGCAGCAGCACTGATGATAACTGCTTCATTTTCCATACTTTCCTGTTTTCATTACATGATGAATTCTTGGCAAAGGGTTTCTTTCTCACCGCTGAAAGCACTGGCAGGCCACAGCTGTGAAAGCCTGAGCTGGGAAACCTGAAATTTCATTAATATCACAAGAAGCACACACCTTGGGAGAGAAACTTTACCCATGACTAATGAGAGTCACTTAATGAGGAGACTATAGAGAGGATTAAAACGCTTCATCCTTTTCTCTTAGCCTCCTGATTAGGAGCTTCTAGGGTTACAGGGCTATTTCAAAAATCACCCCTTGCTTAGCCATTCAGCATCCGAGCATCAACACCCGTCACTGCCTGGGTGTTTTCCAGCGGAGCCTATAAAATCTCCCAAGTCATCTGGAACTTTCCAGAATAACTGGGATGCAAGACAAATACACAATAGTTTAACCTTTAATGAATCCTACTGCTGGCCACAAGCAGAGGTGAAGGTTCAGGAAGGCTGGGGGTAAGGAGGTGGCCCGACCATAACAAGGGTGAGTCCCCCAGACACGCTCAGGCTCACTTTTAGAGACAAATGGTAGTTTCCTCAGCACAAGTCAAGGGTGGGGATTCCTTCCATAGGCAAAGGCGGTCCCCTCTCCTGCCACCCCCACAAGGAATGTTGCCAGGAGGAGGAGCACTGGAGCGAAGCGGGCCGGGTGAGTCCTCAGATCCAGGCCTGGCTCTTCATGAATCACAGGCTCCAGGCAATTTCTCTCACTGACCTGTGCCTGTTTCCTCATCTATCAAAGGAAAATACACCAGCACCCGGCCTATCTAGCAGGTTCTGTGAAGATAAAGTGAGGCAATGACGCACAAAGGACCCAGGACGCAATGTGAGATTGCGTGTGCTCCCTGCCAAGCGCTGTGCTAGAGGCATGCATGTCACCACTAACTCTCCCGGCAGCCCTTGGAGGGGACCACTTACCACAGCTGTCCCTCGGCATCCAAATGGGATTGCTTCTAGGACCGCGTAGATACCAAAACCTGCCGGTGCTCAAGTCCCTTATATAAAACGGTTAAGTATTTACATCTGACCTACACAGAAACTCCTGCATTTTTAAAATATTTATTTACTTGGCTGCGTCTGGTCTTAGTTGCAGCACACAGGATCTTTGCTGTGTCATTGGGATTTTTCTCTGTGGTGCAAGGACTCTGGTTGTGGTACAAAGGCTCCAGAGTGAGCAACCTTGGCAGCTGTGATGTGCAGGCTTAGTTGCTCCTAAGCATGTCCAACCAGTCCATCCTAAAGGAGATCAGTCCTGGGTGTTCATTGGAAGGATTGATGCTGAAGCTGAAACTCCAATAGTTTCGCCACCTCATGCGAAGAGTTGACTCATTGGAAAAGACCCTGATGCTGGGAGGGACTAGGGGCAGGAGGAGAAGGGGACGACAGGGGTTGAGATGACAGGATGGCATCACCGACTCGATGGGCATGAGTTTGAGTAAACTCCGGGAGTTGGTGATGGACAGGGAGGCCTGGCGTGCTGCGATTCATGGGGTCGCAAACAGTCGGACACAACTGAGCGACTGAACTGAAGCATGTGGGATCTTAGTTTCCTAAGCAGGGATCTAACCCCCGTTCCCCAGCATTGAAAGGTGGTTCTTAACCACTCGACCTTCAGGGAAGTCCCAGTCCTGCATTTTTAAAATCATCTCTAGATTACTTATGATACCTAAGACAATGTAAATGCTATGTAAATTGTTATGGGCATAGCAAATTCAAGTTTTCCTTTTTGGAAATTTTTTCCAAATATTTTCCATCTGTGGTTGGCTGAATCCATGGATATGGAACCCAAGGATGTGGAGGTACTTCTGCTTTGTGGAGGAAGAAACCAAGATTTGTGAACTTTCTCAATATCTGGTGTAAGTTGTTTAAAAATCAGACAAAATAATAGGTCTCTGAAAACTAAATGGTTGTTGAAAATGAGATGCCCTGTCTCTAATAGGCTGAGAGATGAGTGTGTCTAAGGTGAGAGGTGGTTAAAAAAACAAAAAAGTTTGGATTCTCTCCCATGCTAATTGCAGTCAATTAGTAGGAGCTGTGAGGAGCAATGTGACTGGAATATAACAGAATCCTATTCAGGATTCTACAGCCATATGCTGAAAGGGGGAGAATGATGGATTAGCTGCAAGACACTGTTAAATCAGCTGATTTTAATTCCCCAAATGATTCCTGCTGAGCTTAATCACACTGGCTGTCACTACCATCCTTGCCACAGCATGCCTTTACTGAGCACTTACTCTCCTTAAGTGGGCTTCTCCTATACATACATACGCATGCGTGCACATGCATGCACACACACACATGCAAATAGGCACACACGGGTAGAAAAGCCTTTGTGTTGGCCTTCAGATATTTATAATTGGCTTGGAGAGGTTAGTCGTTTGTGCATACAAATCTAAGAGCTAGTCACACTGTATATTTTCGATGCCAAGTGAGAAGAGTCATTAATAAACACTAAAGGGGTTTGAATGAACCGAAGGATTCACAGAGGACATGGGATGTGAGTGCAGCAGCTGGAGATCTGGTTAACCAGAGAAGTGGGGCTTCGCCACCCCAAGCTAGGGGAACAGGTAGAAGGCAGGGATTTGCCCAGCAGCATCCAGAAAGTGGGCAGTGAAACTGAGGAGCTGACTGAGATCCAACAGAGGACATTTTATTCTACAGGCCACTGGCAGTGCCCAAAGTCCCAGAACAGGGTGGCAAAGTGGGGAAGCGCTTTCCTTGTGTTTGTAAAATTCCTTCCAGGAGCGGTCCATTTCTAATAAAAATCAGAACGGCTACCCCATTAAAATCTGTTGCTTCTGTTACTACTCAAAATAATGTTTACGGCAAATCTGCTGAAATGCCCATTCCTACACACACGGAGTTTGCTACATCACAAGAAAAGCTGTTCAACAACAGGATGCTCTACAGGTAATGAAAGCAAGGACAAGTGCAAGACACACACCCCAGGGAAGTTCCTACCTAGCATAAAAGGAAACACAAAATGAAAACTACTCCTCTCAGGGAAAAGAAACTTACTTAACTTATGGATGACAAAGACAGCAGGGATCCTAAGGTTTGGAGAGCAGGAAGACAGGGACTGTCCCACATCATGCAGGACCAGTAGAAACCAGGGGTGAACTGGGAGATGAAAAGGGGCAAATTCATTTAAGTGGGTAATTCCTTTTTGCTGGGACATAATTACAGTGTGCTACAGAAAAGTGTTACTATAGCAGCAACCCTAGGAGACATTCATTCCGGCAATCCTAAAGGCAGCAGCTTTAGATCTTCTACATCCCCCAATCACCTCTGAAAGATGCAACCACTTTTGAGGAGTAACAGTGATGGAAGAGAAGGGACAGCACTTCACAACCTTTGGCATGGACACATGGTCAGAAAAGCCCACAGGTGATTTGGGTAACTGTATCTTCTGCCCTTCTAGTAACCCTCACTGTCACATATCACTGCTCTGAGCGATTCTGGGGTGACAGAAAAGCTAAAGTCAGACAGGCAACCAGGAAGACCCTTCAGAGAGGCCCAGTGTGGGTTTAAGGGATTCAGCCAATGACAAGGAGGTTTATGGCTAGAGCACCGGTATTTTCTCTTTGAGCCTGCTATGCCTCTGACTGTATCCTTATCTGGAAGGTTCTCGAGTGCTGTAATCTCAGTGGCAAGCACATTGTCCATGTTCTTAGATGATGGAGACAGGTAAACATACATGTTCCATCCCCAGGATTCAAGGACCACAAAGAGCTGTCAGCTCCATCAACCCACTCAGCCACCCAGCAGCTTTACAAGTGAGGACTTTTCACCACTCCCTGATGGGAGGTAGTTTAACTTTCTAATGGGTTTATAGAGTCTTTTAGCCATGGTTTCTGGGTGGACTGTCTTCCTTACCATCACAGCAAGGGCATTGAGGAAAAAAGCATGGTATGGGAAACATTTACTCAAATATGTAGTTTGGGAAGGGGGCCGTTAATCAGAGCCTTCTGTTACAAGGACCCCAGTAAATCCCCCTAAACATTATTTCCTTCACTTACAATTTTTTTAAAAAGACAGCGAGCTGGAGGAGTTTGATATTTTCTTACAGTTTCCTTTTTCCTGACTCTCTCTGTACAGGATGATGTAGTTGTTTACTTTAAGGCTCAGGAGTCAGCCAGCATTGTATAAAAAGCTTTCCCACATACAAACAAAAAAAAACCATAATAAGACAAACTCCATGATGTTTAAGCAATTAGCAACACATGAACTAGCTTGCTCATGCTCTCACTCCAAGATCTACTCTTTTCTCCTGCTGCACAGGCCACACACCCTGGGACTGGAGAAAAGGGAAGACTTTCCATTTCACAGGGAGATGGGTAGGGGTTGGTGTGAGGGGTGCAGGTGAAGGAGTGGGTGTGGGGACAGTGAATAAAGAAGCTCTTCATTGGTCCCATCACCAACCTTTTGTGAAATTAAATTCCAAACCTCAGTATGCCTATCCATAAAATGGGGGGGGGGGGGATGGGGGGATGTTAAAACTGCAAGAAATGTGGTCAGTCAGTCACACCTGAAAGCGGTTAACATGTTATCTGAGGCAGCACAGCATGGTGAGCCCTAGGACAACAGGGTGGACACTGCTTGGGTCCAGATCC
Source organism: Dama dama (assembly GCF_033118175.1). Taxonomy (NCBI): domain Eukaryota; kingdom Metazoa; phylum Chordata; class Mammalia; order Artiodactyla; family Cervidae; genus Dama; species Dama dama. The sequence continues at coordinate 75,425,711 of NC_083691.1, forward strand.
CAGTTCAGTTATTTATCAGCTGTGTGATTTTTGGAGAAGGTACTTTATCTCTCTGTGTCTCAGGATACGTCTACCTTATAAGGCCCTTGTGAGGATTATATTAATCAAAATATGTCAAGAGCTTTAAAAATGGTACATAGTAAATGCTGTAAAAATGTCAGCTGCCATTATTTTGGGCTTACAGAAAACATTCTATAAATCTTCGGTGCTGGTGATGGCAGCAAGGAAAGCTATTTTCCATCGGTGGAGGGTATGGGGGAAGGGGGCATGGGAAGGGGCATGTCCCCCACAGAGCATATGTCAGGATCTGGAGAGAACATGTATGATTCATATAACTGAAAAGCAGTTCATTTATAAGATAACTTTGTAGAGAGAAAATAAAGATTTCTATGGTTTTCATAACTCACCAATGAAATGTTTGATGACATCTTCTTGGCTATAAAACAAGATTTTAGAATGTTGAAAAACACCAAAGTAGTGGAGACTAGGAGAGATTTCTCCCCTAAGCAGAGCTGCGTGCTGAAAAGGTGAAGCTGGGTTGGGTTACTCCCTAAGAATTCCCATTCTGTGAAGGGGAGGAGGTCCTAGCCTGGGTTGAAGATGGGCCAGTGTTTCTGGGGACAACCTCGAGACTTCAGCCCCCTCTTGGCCTTGGTCTTGGGAAGGAGATAGGGTCTATGCTTTATCCTTTGAGTTAAACAGACCATGGGCCTAGTGGCTACACTTCCTGTCCTTGAGACAGACGTCACTGCCAAAGACAACAGGAAAAATGAGACTTTGGTGGCAAAATAATGATATGTAGACATTGTCCTCAAGATCATTTTTTACTACAGCAAGAATTTTTTTTGAGGTGATATCATTTAAAATGCTAATATCTATAGCAGTTAAGATCTTTTTCATGATCTTGTTCTCCTCTCTTCCCTTTTATTATATACCTACAGAAGAATATACAAAATATATAGTTCAAAGAATAATCAAAACAAACTTTTAGTCATGATGTGTGTATGCATGTGTGCTCAGTCATGTCCAAATCTTTGGGACCCCATGGACTGTAGCCTGCCAGGCTCCTCTGTCCATGGGATTTTTCAGGCAAGAAAGCTGGAGTGCATTGCTATTTCCTTCTCCAGGGGATCTTCCCCACCCAGGGATCGGACCTATGTCTCCTGCATTGCAGGCAGATTCTTTATCCGCTGAGCCATCAGGGATAGGAGGTGGTTGCTGGTCTTCAGAAGCTGTTTTAACCCTCTCTGATTGCATCCTCTCCTCCACTTCCCACCAGGAGTAATCACCAGGTAGACTGTCCTGGTAATTATTGCCTTAAACTGTTTTTCTTTATAGTTTCATCACTCTACGTTTATCTCTAAACAATACATTGTTTAATGTTTCCTATTTGGGGACTTTATATAAATGCAGTTATGCTGCATAGCACTTTCTGGGACTGACTTCATCTTTGGTCTGTGTTTCCTTCTTTGTCATCACCAGCTCTTCTAGTTGACATCTTAGTTTTTAAAAGTGCCCTTTCTCTTAAAAGACATCCCTTTAGTCTCCCTAAAATATCATGATAGCAACTGAACTGATTCATTCTGTTCCCTTGGATGTGAACTGTCTGCCATAGTTTAGTAAGCTGTGGCCAGTCCCTCACCTTTTGTATTCAAATATTATTTCCACACATCAGAGTGACATTTTTGGTAGATTTAAAGATGGAAGAAATGCATTCAAACCTTCCAAATGATAACCATCCTCCAAAAGGAGGTATTTTCCCTTAAGCGCCATATTCTTCATATTTTTTGCAGTTTTCTGTTTCTTCCAGTTCTGTCCAACTGCTCACACTCTTCTCTACTCTTGTCTTTCCTTACCTATGAAGTCTAAATGTTCTTTTTTATGGAATTGGGATTTTAAGTTTCAGATCATTACCTTAACCTTTGAACAATTTGTGTAGATTTTGACAAAGCCCTCCAACTTAATACTTTTTCCTCCCACAAAAATGTCTCTTTGGATCAAATGGGATTTTTACTCATAATCCTACAAAGTATTAGGGCCACTTCCTACAGATGAGGAAGGAGCATCTGAATGTATCCATTTGGGGTTGAACTTAATGTCTTCAAGATCCAGGAATTAAGGAGTAGCTCAAAGAGCTAAAGAGAAGCTCTTCAGGGGATGTGGATGCACAGGAATCACATGGTTTTTGAGCTGGAAGCATCCATCTATCATTTTAAGTTTTTGGAGAACCCTGTTTGTTTCTGCCTGTGGCATCCACAAGATGCTGACTTCCTGTGTTTACCCAGTGCCGAGGACACTGGGCTCTCTTCAGTTCCCACGGCGATGGGCTGGTCCCATCCCCCTCCCATCCCTCCAGAGTGTAATGTGGTTTAAAGTTGCAGAGATCAGCAATGGGACAGGCAACTAGAGGGAAGAATCCAAACTAAGTAAACAAGCAGAACTGCCTCAGACAGGTCTTGCTCCTTGTCACACAATAATGAGACCAACGGAGCCAATCCCACAGGTGCTAATAGGCTGTCACCACTGTGCTCCTCAAAGATAGATGGGATCCAGGGTTCTTACTCCCGTGACAAAATCCTTCATATGTGAGTGTCCCTCCCACTTGTAGGAGTATGTGCACTCCTCCAGCCCACTCACAGCACTTCTTCCTCTGACATTCTAAGCTAATTTCTGCACCACTCAATTTTATACAGAATATTACATTTTTTTTTCTGGCTCATCTGTGCTCATCTTACCTTCCTAGATAGACAAGAAATTCTTGGGATAAAGGCTGTGTCTTCTTTTTTTTTTTTTTTTCCATCACTGGTGCACTCAGTAAGAGGCAAAAGACATACCAGGTACTGGGGAAATACTGTCTGCTGTTTACTAAAGCAGGATACTTGTTCCCTGGCTGATGGGATAGCTTCCTGTGTCTTCCTCTGCCTGTACTGCTCCTCCTGTGTGACCATTTTCAACACTTCAGGTCTCAATGACTCTGCCCAATACCTCTACTCCTCAGCCACTCCACCCAGCAAACCAAATGCGTCTTGCCAACCCAAAGTTTTTTCCTAGTGAATTCTTTCAAACACATTTTATAAAAGTAGTTGGCTTTTGCAAGATGAACAAATCACACCTGCATTTATAATGATTACTTTTTTAAGCCATATTTTATTTTCAAGTTTTCTTCTAGTGAACCTACTTATACTTCTTTGTTACATTCCCCTTCAATTTATACACACCAAGAAATATTTCCCATATCTCCAATCAACTCCATGCAAAGTACAAAACTCCAGGTGAATGAGATCATGGGAATATTTCAAAATGGATGGCAATGTGTTCCATTTGGTCGCATTTGTGTGGTTTTAGTGTTAATGTTGGTACATCCATAAAGCCTTCATAAATTAGTGCTTGATAAAGGAGGTTGAATTTTAAAAAAAAAGGAGGTTGAATTTAAGTTATTACTGGAAAAACAAAACCGGTGTTGGTTGGATAAATGGTGGAAGAAACACAGAGAACAAAGACATCAGCTTCTTCAACCACTTTCATCCTCAGATTGTTACTATGCTGTGCCTTTTGCAGGATGAGGCCATAGTCCCCATCACCACCCAATTCACTATCAGTGGGTCTGGCCCAAACCTATCTGTAGAGCCAGAAGGCTTCAGCTCTAAGAGCCAGGACTGGGTAAAGAGCTTAGTTTCCTAGCAACCTGCATACAAGTGTTCCAGACAAAATGGATTACATACTGCTGATGAATTCCAAGTGAATATCCTATTGACCCAACAAAGGAGTTAATTTGTACCTTCTGCCACACTACAGGTGTCAACTAAGAGACTTCTTTTTGTCTATGATCCCTCCTGGCATTCTCTTTGAATTGTCATGGTAAAATAAAAAGCTCTGATGGAGTCAAAAAGTGGATGGTTCAACTTTCAATTGCCTCGGAAAGAAAAGAGTCCTCATAATAGGAAGAAGAGGGCCTGTTTTTCCTCCTCTTGTTTTCTGAATACAATTTGGATTGCCTAAAATAATACCTCACCCAGGAAGAGTTATTCCAGAGACCCTGGATAATAGACATAAATAATCTGATCACTTCACTATAAGATAACCAACTGCTGTTGTTTTTACACCTTGGTCTCTTGAGATTTGGGTTTGTGTTCATTAATCCTCAGGAGCCTAATATCCCCTGGGAACTAGGACAAAATGAAATTTCTGGAAGCCAACTGCCTGGGTCTGTCACTTCCAGCTGTGTGACCTCTCTTTGGGACCTCTCTAGCACCTCCCACCTAGAAGGTTGATGTGAAGATTAAACAAGTTAATACATGTAAAATGCTTGACGTTAAACCTGGCATTGAACAGGTACTACTAAACAACAGCAACAATAATATAAATTGTTGTTCTTTTTGTTATTATTGATCCAAGGATGACCCTGAAATGGAAGGTGATGTTATTATTGATCCAAGGATGACCTATCTCTCTCTCTCATTTCTTGAATTAGGATGGCAGCCTCCAAAGTGAAACCACCAAGGGAGCAGTTCTAAGATGTTCTTTACTGGAACCAGGAACTTTTCTTTTCATATTGGGGAGTCAGCCCTAATATGTGACATACGTCTCCCCCCTTCTCCCAGTGGCAAGAAGGAGACAAAAGGTCCAGCGAGAACCCACTGGACTCTTGGATAAATAAAAGCACTCAGAGAAACCGCATGGAAGCTAATGTCAAGGTGGCCCACTTGCACCACCGCAGCTCAAGCCATGGGTCAGACAGTCAGAAGGACACGCTACCCAACTTCTAGAGACAAACAATTGCAGATGTGTTCTTCATGTTAAGCAGTCACACTTCTAAACTGACTAGCTTTTATAACTGAGAAATAAAAATGATATAACAAAGCATTCATCCTCTAGTTGGGCACAGACATTTGGGAGAAGAGATGGCTCTTGGTACTCTTTTGCTTGATGCCCTCCTGAAACACTTGTGAGATGACTTAGACAGGTTAAGAGATTGGGCCCTAGCTGTAGTTAAGGACATCTGGACTCAGCTTAGGGGACAGATGATGTATATTTTCTCCTTATGAAGCTAGGTTCATAAGGGGGTTCAAATCTAACAACCATGGTTTCTCAGTTCTGTTTTGTGAACATTTAGCCAGCTGGTCAGAAAAGGTCATCCCTATAGGCTAACTTGTCTGGAGAACCTGGTGGGTTACTGTCTATGGGGTCGCAAGAGTTGGACATGACTGAGTGACTAATAGGCTAACAGAAATGTGGCAAAGCTCAGTCCAGCTTGGGGGTGGAGGACTTACCTATATAAAGCATATTGAAACTGTTAACTGAACAAGACAGAAGTGGATAAGACAGAGGCTAAAATTTATCCTGCCTGCTGTGTGCTAGAAACTGCTGTGCTTTTATAAGACAATTGTAACACCTCATGTAGATCTCCTGATGTGGGACTGTTAGGCATTGAAAGTGGGTTTGAATTTGGAACCGTGATGCAAAACAATAGTCTTGTGAACATAAAGGCATTGATCAAGGTAGGATCATTTACCTAATTGAACTTTGAAAAATGAACACTAAATAGAGCACTTTTCATTTGATTTTATTGTTGTTCTTTTCTTGCTCATGTATCAGCAAGTTAGTTTGTAATGGTCTCATGTATGGTTCCCAATGAGTTCAGTTTTCACAGATCTTTAGAATCAGATTTAGGAATCTTGTACTGAAGATAATGTCATCTCCTCTCTTTGTGTCTTTTCCCAATCTTTTATTATGAGTGAGGAAATCAATGCCCAGAGAAACATCTCAATCAAGCATCAGCAGCAGGAGTCAGAGCTAGAACCAGAGTGTCTTTCCTCACAAAGCCCTCTTTCCCGGAACCCATGTTCCTTACCAATGAAGAGGGCACACATGAACACAAATAGCCAAATGGGACATTGCCACCCACTGGTAAAACCTTCAAAGTCAAAGAATCAAGGGCCAGCAGGGTTATCTGAAATACCTGAGACCATTGGAAGAAAAAGTTCAGGTTAAACGAGAAAATCCTATTGCTGGGCTTCCCTGGTGGACAGTGGTAAAGAATCTGCCTGCCAATGCAGGAGATAAGGGTTTGATCCCTGATCCGGGAAGATCCCACATGGCACAGAGCAAGTAAGCCTGTGCATCACCACTGTTGAGCCCGTGCTCTATAGCCCAGGAGCTAGAACTACTGAGCCCACATGCCGTACTGGTTGAAGCTCACACACCTGGATCCCGTGCTGCACAGAAAGACAGCCACCACAATGAGAAGCCCGTGTAACATGAGCAAGTTGCTCCTGCAATTACAGAAAGCCCAAGCAGCAACAAAGACCCAGCACAGCAAAAATAAATAAAAATTATATATATAAAGAAAGCCCATTGCTTAAGCTGAGTAATCTCAAATAGACTGGGTAGAAGCTTCTCCACAAAATGCCCCACGTAGAAAACAACAGTCCACTATCAAAATTCAACTTGGATCTAAAAATAGGCACACACACAAAAACAAAAATAATAAATTCTGAAATACAATAGATGAGGGGATATGGGAGGTCTTACATCAACCAATGAGGAAACTAGCTTTGTTTGGTGAACAGGTTAGATAAATTATACCTCTGGTTTTAGATTTCAAGCTGAAACTTTTAATTTAAATTCAAACATTATGAACCCAAGGAACTGTGGGCAAATGACACCTTAGAAGTGTATAGGTCACTTAACCCAACTGGCTGCAACCTAAGTTCTTGTTGCTAACCAGCCTGGGGTTGTACAATTGATATTTTCCAGAGGATTAAATGCAGTGCTCCTCTTCCTTCTCAAGCAGGCCCACCTTCCTGGATGCAGAGAGGAAACTGAACAGCCTATAGCAACTCTTCCTTCAGAAGTTCTCTTCCACCTCCTGACTCGCGGGTTGTTGAAGCAACCTCCACACAGGTAGATCAGCTTTTTATTTTCCCCTTTAACCCAAACCACACAGAGCTGCCCCGCTTTGCTTCAAGTTATCACTGCCTATAAAACCTTCAAGGAATCCTTTACTTTCAGGATAAGTTCAAGCTCCTTGTTTCACACTTTAAGAACTCCAGAACTTAGCCAAACTCTCCTTATGAAGTGGTCTTTCTCATATCCTCCCAAAGTGAGCCCATTTTTCCAACACAACACATCACCACTCTCCCTAAATTTGGGGTCAAACTCCTCCCTCCCTCAAACTTGCTATGTCCTGCTCCTCAAGTTCCCTGAAGTAATTCCTGCTAACTCCTCACAGATCACATTCCTCATCCATAGTAGTCCTTCTCTCCCATAGGAGGCAAGGGTAGGGATGGTTGGTCTGAATTTCAGATCCATCACTAAACTATGACCCTGGCCAAATTGCTAAGGCTCCCCTAGTCTCAGCTTCTTCCCCTCCTCAGAGAAAGGACAATACCTATACTCCATGAGACTTGGGTAAAATTAAAGAAGTTGGTTCTCACACAAGCCTTGCACTTAACAGGTACTCAGTAAGTTTTTTCTTCCTCTTTATCACATACTGCTTCTATTCTAAGTTACTGCTTATGTCTATTATACCATCTGGCCTTGAACGTAAGAGTCCTAGTTCCTGTTATCTCCCAATGGCACCTAATAAGGTTCTAGTACAGAGCCGGTTTTCATGGTCAACTTGCTTGTCACTGGAGTAATGTGATAACCCAGCTACATTCCCTCTATCTTTCTCTTTCTATGGTGGAAAACCTCAGTGAGCCAAAGTGGTTTCTATTAATGATTCAACCAAACTAGAGACAGCACTCATGGAGAACAAAAGAAATGTACAATAAGTTTTGAATCTGCTTCCAAAATTCTATCTCTGCCTAAGTTCCGGGAATGTGCCCATTTTAATAATGTAAGGACATATATAATGGAAATCTTCAAGAAATGATATCTGTGTATATGTATCTGATTCTACATAGATAGGTAAGAATCATCAAGACTTACTCCAAACTGTCAGCAGAAGTTGCAGTGGCTTTACACTTTTTTTCCCCCCAAAGTATAATAGTTTCTTCAAATGGTATCTTACTTGGAACACTAACATGAGAAGCAGCTGAAGGTACGACTTCTCTGGGTGGATAGGAGGAGGAATATGCAGGCCTTCTCTTCACAGCACACCTAGGGTCTGTGTGTTCAGATGTGTGTGCACATGTGTGAATGCACATACACACATACACAGAAACTCCTCTGGCACGTCCACAAAATCTAAGTCAGAAACTACAGCTTGGCAGAATAAGCAAATCATGTAGGAGGTGGGTAAACATACTCTACACTAGTGAAAAAAACATCTACTAAACAAACATATATACATGTATATGACGTCAAAGGAATTTAAATCTCGTTCTACAAGATGCCAATGTCAGAGGTTCTGCAAGTTGTACTCAATTTATGTTACAGAAAGAGAGAAACATAAACAGAAGGAGGCCGTTCTGCTGCATGGAGGTGAATGCTCTCTTTGGGCATCGCTGGGCAATGCTTTCTGGTTCACTTACCACTAACATCAGCTCCACGGGAAGCCAAGCATTTACTGGTGACCTGCAAGCCCCCAAATTCAGGATTTCTCTACGGGATGCCCTCGGAAACTGTGAACTTTAGAAATCATTTGGTTAAAGAATATTTCGTGACAACAGAAATAGCTTCAAAATACCATTTGGTGAGACAGTTGAAAATATGATACCAATTTAAAAATATATGTATAAACAGATATGTACTTTTAAACTGGAAATATATACACCAAAATGTTAGTAGTCATTAGAACAATTCTTCCTGTTCTTCTATAAATTTATCACAATTTGTACAATTAACAAATATTCTTTGTCATAAATAATAATAATAATTATTATTATTATTTGGTGACACCACACAGTATGTAGCATGTTAGTTCCCTGACCAGGGATTGAATCTGAGCACCCTGAAGTGGAAGCATGGAGTCTTCTCTGGGCCGCCAGGGAAATTCCTTACTATTATTTTTAAAGGCTAAGGCCAATGGTTTTTGGAGGAGAACAAAGCAATGAATTTACTACTAAATCTCTGGGCAGGTGGCAAGGTGCCCCATGATGGCCATGGCATGATACACAGGGTACCTAGTAGATGCTCAATAAACAGTGACTGAATGGGCAGGTGTGAGGCTGGAGTACCAGCCCATTTTGTATATATTCCCTGCACCCATGCCCCATTCCTCCTCTCTCTTTTCTCACAGTTTCAGAAAACAGAAACGTTTCCAGAAACAGGCTGCAAGATTCAGCTACTCTCACCAGCTTAAGGGGCATTTTTTTTTTTATTCCAATCTCACTAAATCTAGGTAAAACAGAGCTGTCACTCTTGAGACCCTTTCTCATGTGTGTGACAGCGCATGGGGACTGGGGAGGGGGTTCGGAGGTGAGGATATGTGAAGTAGGGAACCTGAATAGGAGGGAGGTGTTGGAGACAGAGTAACAGCAGGTGAACAATAAGGGTCAACAGGACACCCTGATGCCAAGCTGGGTTCCAATACAGACTTGCATGACTTCGCTGAGCCTCAGTTTTCTCATCCACAGAAGGAAGTGACCTTACTTATCTCACAGAGATGTAATCACAAATGTGTAGGATAGCTGAGCTAAATGAAATGAAGGCAAAAGTGACTGTCCCATTTAAACGCAAAGTTTCCTTGGAAGATGGAAGTTGCCTGACGTAGCAGCATCTTGGATTACCCGTACATCACTTTACGTTCACACATACTCACACACAGGTATCTCTCTGCCCCAGGGGGAACATGAGCCATGAGGAACTCTACAGCCTTTCCTCTCATCATGCAGAATGCACCCTGTTATGATACCTCTGTGAAGCCTTCCTTGATTATGAAAACCGTGATCTCTCCCTACCTGGGGTGGGCACCCCTGGGTCTGCTGCACACAGACATACCCCTCCCCATCACACACACACACACACTCACTTTCCCTCTCCTCTCTCCTTCCCCCACTGCCTCCTCCATCTCAGTCCCCACCAGCCCTCCACAGGCTTCAAGTGGCCAGCAGCTATAACCCCACTACCCTGACAGAAGACCTATCACAAAGTCTTGTAAGGCCCCATAGTGATGCGTACACTGCAGGCCCTCACTGAAGATGTTTTGTTGGCTGATTAAAAGCCATGGCTCTGTTGACCAGCTTGCTCTAGGGCAGGATGGTCTTCAGAAGTAAAGAGAGTTTACTGGAGTCTCATCACTTTGGCAATAGACTCTGCCAACGCTAAGCCCGTACGCTCTACCATAGACCTCATTTCACTGAAATTTGTTAGAAACTATGGAGGCTCTCTCTTTTATTGGCAAACATATTGATTCCCAGGTGTCTGCCTGACCCACAGACCATCTCACGGTATTAAATCTCTCAACATACTCTTGCCAGACACTTGTCAATCCTATCAAAGCCTCTCCAGCCACTCCGATACCACACTGCCTTGGAAGGCATGCTCTAGTACAAAAGAGACCCATACTTCATTCTCAGCTCTTTTGTATTTAATTTGACATAGTCACCTCTTTAAAAAGAAAATCTACCAGTGGCCTAATTCTTACTCTGCTTTTTGCTTTCGTGTTTGCTGCTCTTCAGAATTGACAGCCCGAGACAAGAGACATCCGAGTTCCTTGAAACCACAATTTTCTCCCTGCATCAACACTCCTTTCCCAGAAGTTTTCACCCCCTGCTCACACAGCTTATTAAAACTCATTTGAAAAATATCTCTGGTTGCTTTTTAAGGATTTTTCCGTCCTGCATTTCCCCCAGGGCAGCGAGGGAGGTTGGCTGAGGGAGATTATTTAGTTCACCCTCTGTTTCCTTCTTAGCGACTCACACTGACCAAGCCCTCCATGAGTCTTCTTCCCAGGCCTGGCAGGAAATGCCAAAGGATCTGGGATGGGGACAATTAGGTAGAGACTCTCATTTTGAATGAGAAAAAATCATGACAAATTTACTCAAGTCAGGTTTCGTTGGAAGGGATGATTTCACAATGGAGATCATATTCAGCAGCTCAAAATGCCTGAGAATTTTCTTTCTAATAACCAGAAAAAAAAAAGCAAAAACAAGCCTACCCCTCAGTGGCTCTCCCATCCCCAGCCTTCCATGGATGAGGGAAGGCAGAAGAGGCAATTCCTGAAATCATGCCTCCTCCTAAGCCCTGACATTAAGTAGCCCATAACTTTTAAAGCCCAAAGAAGCAGGCTCCCAGTATTGCCTTCCCCTCTCTATCAATGAACATCTGATTCTGCAGATGCAGGAACCCTCCTCTTCATTTCCCCAACATCCTCCCTTTCTTCCTCTCCTTCACTGCAGTTGTTAAGCCATCAGCATTTCCTTGGAAAAAGCAGGACACACACTGAGGTAGGAGTTCTAGTGTTCTCATTTTCACAATGAAAATGAGAGTAGGAGACCTTCATAAGCATCTTCATAAGTAGCCATAAGCATCTCTTTTCCATCATCCTCTTAACAAATGCTACCCATGCTTAAAGGTCCAAGTTAGGTGCCACCTCTTCCAGGAAGCCTTCCCCACAGCCTTTGGCAGAGCTTCAAATGAATCACCTACAGAGCTCCACTAGAAGAGTCACTATGCTGTAGAGTATCACTTGCTGCTTATCTATCTCCCCCACTAAACAGCAACCTTTATGCATTCAGAGTTAGTATGTTTTGAGTTGTGTAGCCTCAGTAATGTCTAGCATACAACAGATGCCCAATAAATACTTGTATATTCACTGAATTAATTATAAGCTTTACTGCAGTGGGTTGCTATGCCCCCCTTCAGGGGATCTTCCCAACTCAGGGATTGAACCCAGGTCTCCTGCATTGCAGGCAGATTCTTTATTGACTGAGCCACCAGGGAAGCCATATATTCTTTAAGCAAGAAATTACTGTGTGTATGAAAATATTAAATGTGCTGTTAATCTAATATCAACCATTAAAAATAAGTAGAATATGAACATTTTAGTTTCTCATCCATATCAACAGCTAGTACAATGCTTATAATTCTTTATGGCTATGTCAAAGAAATGCAAAAAGGCAAAATGGTTGTATGAGGAGGCCTTACAAATAGCTGAGAAAAGAAGACAAGCTAAAGGCAAAGGAGAAAAGGGAAAATATACCAAATTGAAAGCAGAATTCCAAAGAACAACAATGAGAGATAAGAAAGCCTTCCTCAGTGATCAATGCAAAGAGACAGAGGAAAACAATAGAATGGGAAAGACCAGCGATCTCTTCAAGAAAATTAGAGATACCAAGGAAACATTTCATGCAAAGATGGGCACAATAAAGGACAGAAAAAGTATGGACCTAACAGAAGCAGAAGATATGAAGAAGAGGTGGCAAGAATACATGGAAGAACTATACAAAAAAGATCTTAATGACCCAGATAATGAGGATGCTGTGGTCACTCACCTAGAGCCAGACATCCTGGAATGTGAAGTCAAGTGGCTTTAGGAAGCATCACTATGAACAAAGCTAGTGGAGGTGATGGAATTCCAGCGGAGCTATTTCAAATCCTAAAAAAAGATGCTGTGAAAGTGCTGCACTCAATATGCCAGCAAATTTGGAAAACTCAGCAGTGGCCACAGGAATGGAAAAGGTCAGTTTTCATTCCAAACCCAAAGAAAGGAAATGCCAAAAAATGATCAAACTACTGCACAACTGCACTCATCTCACACGTTAGCAAAGCAATGCTCAAAATTCTCTGAGCGAGGTTTCAACAGTACATGAACCAAGAACTTCCAGATGTTCAAGCCGGTTTTAGAAAAGGCAGAGGAACCAGAGATCAAATTGCCAACATCTGCTGTATCATTGAAAAAGCAAGAGAGTTCCTGTGAAAAATCTATTTGTGCTTGATTGACTATGCCAAAGCCTTTGACTGTGTGGATCACAACAAACTGTGGAAAATTCTGAAGGAGATGGGAATACCAAACCACCTTATGCCTCCTGAGAAATCTGTGTGCAGGTCAGGAAGCAACAGTTAGAACCAGACATGGAACAATGGACTGGTTCCAGATTGGGAAAGGAGTACGTCAAGGCTGTATATTGCCACCCTACTTATTTAACTTCTATGCAGAGTACATCAGCTGAAATGCCAAACTGGATGAAGCAGAAGCTGGAATCAAGATTGCTGGGAGAAATATCAATAACCTCAGATATGCAGATGACACCACCCCTATGACAGAAAGAGAAGAGGAACTAAAGAGCCTCTTAATGAAAGTGAAAGAGGAGACTGAAAAAGCTGGCTTAAAACTCAACATTCAGAAAACTAAGATCATGGCATCTGGTCCCATCAGTTCAGTTCAGTTCAACTGCTCAGTTGTGTCCGAGTCTTTACCACCCCATGAACCGCAGCACGCCAGGCCTCCCTGTCCATCACCAACTCCCGGAGTTCACCCAAACCCATGTCCATTGAGTCAGTGATGCCATCCAACCATCTCATCCTCTGTCATCCCCTTCTCCTCCTGCCCTCAATCTTTCCCAGTGTCAGGGTCTTTTCACATGAGTCAGCTCTTCACATCAGGTGGCCAAAGTATTGGAGTTTCAGCTTCAACATCAGTCCTTCCAATGAACACCCAGGACTGATCTCCTTTAGGATGGACTGGTTGGATCTCCTTGCAGTCCAAGGGACTCTCTAGAGTCTTCTCCAACACCACAGGTCAAAAGCATCAATTCTTCGGCATTGAGCTTTCTTTATAGTCCAACTCTCACATCCATACACAACCACTGGAAAAACCATAGCATTGACTAGACAGACCTTTGTTGACAAAGTAATGTCTCTGCTTTTTAATATGCTGTCTAGGTTGGTCATAACTTTTCTTCCAAGGAGTAAGTGTCTTTTAATTTCATGGCTGCAATCACCATCTGCAGTGATTTTGGAGCCCCCCAAAATAAAGTCTGCCACTGTTTCCACTGTTTCCCCATCTATTTGCCATGAAGTGATGGGACCGGATGCCATGATCTTAGTTTTTTGAATGTTGAGTTTTAAGGAACTTTTTCACTCTCCTCTTTCACTTTCATCAAGAGGCTCTTTAGTTCTTCTTCACTTTCTGCCATAAGGGTGGTGTCATCTGCATATCTGAGGTTATTGATATTCCTCCCGGCAATCTTGATTCCAGCTTGTGCTTCCTCCAGCCCAGCATTTCTCATGATGTACTCTGCATATAAGTTAAATAAGCAGGGTGACAATATTCAGCCTTGACGTACTCCTTTTCCTATTTGGAACCAGTCTGTTGTTCCATGTCCAGTTCTAACTGTTGCTTCCTGACCTGCATACAGGTTTCTCAAGAGGCAAGTCAGGTGGTCTGGTATTCCCATCTCTTTCAGAATTTTCCACAGTTTATTGTGATCCACACAGTCAAAGGCTTTGGCATAGTCAATAAAGCAGAAATAGATGTTTTTCTGGAACTCTCTTGCTTTTTCGATGATCCAGCGGATGTTGGCAATTTGATCTCTGGTTCCTCTGCCTCTTCTAAAACCAGCTTGAACATCTGGAAGTTCACGGTTCACGTATTGCTGAAGCCTGGCTTGGAGAAATTTGAGCATTACTTTACTAGCGTGTGAGATGAGTGCAATTGTGCGGTAGTTTGAGCATTCTTTGGCATTGCCTGCTTTGGGATTGGAATGAAAACTGACCTTTTCCAGTCCTGTGGCCACTGCTGAGTTTTCCAAATTTGCTGGCATATTGAGTGCAGCACCTCACAGGGTCATCTTTCAGGATTTGAAATAGCTCAACTGGAATTCCATCATCTTCACTAGCTTCGTTCAGAGTGATGCTTCCTAAGGCCCACTTGACTTCACATTCCAGGATGTCTCGCTCTAGGTGAGTGATCACACTATCGTGATTATCTGCGTCATGAAGATCTTTTTTGTACAGTTCTTCTGTGTATTCTTGCCAGCTCTTCTTAATATCTTCTGCTTCTGTTAGGTCCCTACCATTTCTGTCCTTTATTGCACCCGTCTTTGCATGAAATGTTCCTTTGGTATCTGTAATTTTCTTGAAGAGATCTCTAGTCTTTCCCATTCTATTGTTTTCTTCTATTTCTTTGCATTGATCCCATCACTTCATGGCAAATAGATGGGGAAACAATGGAAACAGTGACAGATTTTATTGTCTTGGGTTCCAAAATCTCTGCAGATGGTGACTGCAGCCATGAAAGTAAAAGACGTTTGCTCCTTGGAAGAAAAGCTATGGCAAACCTAGACCGCGTATTAAAAAGCAGAGACATTACTTTGTTGACAAAGGTCCATCTAGTCAAAGCTATGGTTTTTCCAGTAGTCATGTATGGGTGTGAGATTTGGACCATAAAGAAAGCTGAGCACTGAAGAATTGATGCTTTTGAACTGTGGTGTTGGAGAAGACCCTGGAGAGTCCCTTGGACTGCAAGGAAATCAAACCAGTCAATTCTGAAGGAAATCAGTCCTGAATATTCATTGGAAGGACTGATGCTGAAGCTGAAGCTCCAATATTCAGCCACCTGATGTGAAGAACTGATTCATTTGAAAAGACCCTGATGCTAGGCAAGAATGAAGGCAGGAGGAGTAGGGGATGACAGAGGATAAGATGGTTGGATGACATCACCGACTCAATGGACATGAGTTTGAGCAGGCTTCGGGAGTTAGTGATGGCCAGGGAAGCCTGGCATGCTGCAGTCCATGGGGTGGCAAAAGAGTTGGACATGACTGAGTGACTGAACTGAACTGAACTGAACTGAACTGATGTCAATCTTGAAGAGCATAATGCCCTTATAAAGTAAGAATTATGCCCAGGGATTTTTTTTTTTCAAGTTGTAAGAGGGAGGGCCTGAGAGAAATGAGGCTACTCTATCTCAACTGGAGTAGGAAGTCTTTTTACCTCCTTTTCATACTATATGTTTGCTACACAATTAAATACAGTTTTGTAGATTTTTCCAGCTGTTTCAGGTGACTCTAGCATCCCAAAGAGCATAGGGATAATTCCAGTCAAACACACTGGTGTGCATTTGATTGAAACTGAAGATACTGGCTTAATTTGAGGGCCCTCTGCCTTTTCTCACAAGCACTGGAGCCATTTCATTTGCTTTTTACCTTTTAGATCCCATGGAGAATGATCAGAGCACAGGGGTCAAGGACAGGTGGGCTTGGCACAGAAAAGGCCACAACAGTATTTAACTGTAACTCGGTCATTTAGTGGGCTGTAGTAACCAGACTTGACGTCACAACTGGCGCCAGAGGGTTTACACAATCATTGCCATTGGTCACCATACCAGACCTGGGACCTTACAAACTTCCAAGTCCTATCAGGCAATCTGTGTAGTGCATGGCCTGAAGCCATGTGCAGCCTCTCAGGAGCTTCTCAAAGGAATGCTTCCGTAGGGGCTGTTTCTTCTACATACCAAACAATAAAGGCTCACCTAAAAATAATTAAACCCGACTTAACACTATTTGTGCTCTCTGTGTCATAATTAAGCAAGAATGAAAGAAATTTTAATAGGATTGCAAGCAGGTCTTGTGTTCATTAATCATGTGTTAGAGACTTAGTCAAAAACAGGTTTATGAAGGCTCAGAAACACCATCCTTTCTTTTCAGGAAAAGCGAAACTAAAGCTGTACTGCACTATGGCCACTGAACTCAGTTCCATTCCCACCCAAGTCCTGTTCCCGTCCTCCCCACTCTGCAGGGCCTGGATCCAACTCCTTCCTCACCTCCAGACTCTAAGGATCACCCCCTCCTCTGAGTTTTCCTGGCTTGAACACCTCCACCCAGAATGTAACTACTCAAGGCTGTTTGCTGTGGAAGTTAGTATAACCCCCTCATGCCTTATTGAGTAAAGTCCTCCACTTGAGAATCACCTTCCTTTTTGCTGATAACTCCACACCCAGAACCTACCTCAGAGTCAGGTGAACATCAGTTATTCTTTAAAATCATGATGACTGGTTGCCATAGGAAAAGCCACATTTTCTAACCATTAAGCTGGGAGCTTATTCAATGATTCCTCATAAGATTTTTTTCACTAGTAAGCTAAGGTCCTTCAGTGAGATTAAACTATGATTTGCTTTGGAAAAATTAGATGAACATACTATCTGTCATGTTAAGTGAGATGTGCCATGGTCAACTGCATGGTTTGGGAATTGCTCCCGTAACTGTGGCCACCTGACATTGGCCTAAGAAAAATCTCTGAACTACAGAGGAAAGCCCCTTCTCTTCCCAGCCTTACCCTCTAGCCACTCAGACACAAATCTCCATGTCATTTGGTCACTGTTCTGCCACAAAGGAAACCCATGGTATCATTAGATACCATTTTCTGCTTCAAGAGCAGTCGCATAATGAGGACCCTAGCATTGATATTCTAAATGCACAGAGGAGAACACTGCTGACCCTAAAGACATCAATCCCACTCCTCATTCACCAACACTGCAAGGAAGCAGATCCTCCGCTGAGGCTCCCCAGGTCTACCACGTACAGGTCCCCACACAAGGTCCCTACAGTTAGACTGGACCTCTCTTGGGATGTCGGACCTCTTGGCAATGTGTCCAAAGAAAGAAAGCTAACGTGGAGCCCTGCTAGGAAAGCAGCTCAGATAGTAAGAGATAAGGCACAGCTGCTATGGGCAGGGGAAGATGGGGTAACACAACGTGGTATCAGAGCAGTCCCCACTAAACTGGAAGTCCCAGAGATGAGACGGTAGCTTGACTGCCAATATCAAGTGTCTGTGGGCCAAAGACTTACTTCTCTGAAATCTGATTTTCACACTGGTGCAAAAAGAAGAAT
This sequence comes from Dama dama, assembly GCF_033118175.1. NCBI lineage: Eukaryota > Metazoa > Chordata > Mammalia > Artiodactyla > Cervidae > Dama > Dama dama. The sequence goes on from NC_083691.1 coordinate 75,443,428, forward strand.
AGAGGAGAGAATTTTTAAAAAATCTCCCACCCCTCCATCTCTGAAAGTAACCAGCTACTATGTGTGAGGCCCTTGATAGGCACCATGGAAGATAAAGAAATACAGGAAAAGTTTCTCATTAATTCAGAATTATTCTCAGGCAGAGAAAAGAGGAAAGCTGACCTCATGACTGACTCTGTAATGTGCTTACAGATTATTTTCATTTCTTTACTGCCACCTTCTGGTCTCTAGGCACCTACATGGTAATTTTAAAATGCTACCTTAAATTTGTGATTCACGATGGATTTTTTTTTTGACCATGCCATGTGGCTTGCAGGATCTTAATTCCCTGACCAGGGATTGAACCCCCGGCCATGGTGGTGAAAGACCACTAGACCACCAGAGAATTTCCCATATGGCAGTTTTAGTACTTGTTCACATCCTTTACCTCATATGATGGTACACAGATTAGACATAGTTCAGGTGGCCTTATTGTATTTTCATTTGATCTGAGGGCAACGAAAAACTTAAGTGATTTGCCAAGTGACAAAAAGTTAGGAGCAGAGCAAGGATGAGCCATGCCTGCTGTTTTCTCCAAGGAGCAGACACCAGGGTTATTCATTTGACTTTCTTTGTCCAGCTACATCATAAAGACTTCCATCACCCTCTCATCCCTTCACAAGCACAGCCTTGAGTGGAAAATCCCTTACTCCTAAAAAAGAGAATGCTGTTCAAATATTCCCTGATCTTTTCAAGGGTAAAATTCATTCCATTGTACAAGGTCCTTGAGAAAAGAATGTAGGGGATCTATGATTGATTTTTTAAATTTTATCTGACAGTCAAAATACTAGTATCCTCCTGCACAACCCTCAGACAGCAGTCCACCAGCTTCCTCTTAAACATACCTTGGTCTGGAAGCAGCAATAGAGTTGGGTTAGGTATGGATGTTTTCGAGCCAGAGCCAAAATCCGCTTCTCTGTCATTGTGCAGTCTACATCATCATCCTGAAGGATGACATCCTTCTTTAGGACCTTCACAGCATAGACTTCATCTTTGCCTTTGAGCTCCGCCAACATGACCTGTAATTAACCAAAACTACCCCATAAGTCTATATATATAGGAAATTAAAATAAACCCAAGTCAACACCAAATGCTTTAAAAACTAAGTCATTTTTTTAATTTTAAATAGTATTGTAGTATTTAAAATGTAAAGACTATCCGTCCCAATACAGCTACTATAATTTATTTTTTAATCTCTAGCACTGTGTCCAGGCAAAGAAAAGTTCAATGCACATTTGTTAAACAAATTATATGAACATATTAATAATTTTTCCTATGTTCATATAATTTGTCATACTTGCAATGAGTACAGCAAATATAGCATAGATTTTTTAACTGAACATCATTTCATAAGCATTTCTCTATATAGTCTCCATCATATCATGGTTGCTGATACTCAATTCAAGTATATCTATAACAGTTTATTTAACCATGTACTTCAAACTAGTTTCATCCAATTATTGGTGGTTTAGTCGCTAAGTCATGTCTAATTCTTGCGACCCCATGGACTGTAGCCTGCCAGGCTCCTCTGTCCATGGGATTCTCCAGGCAAGAATACTGGAGTGGGTTGCCATTTCCTTCTCCAATCCAATTATTAAGTATTATATAAATAAATTGCTTCAGGTGCTTTATACATATAACTTTTCTTTCTTTTAGATCATAGCCTTAAGATAGAAAATCTTAAAAGTGAATTATAGAGCTAAATGTGTACATTTCCTGACTTTCAAAAAGGAGATACTATATAATCTGCCACTAGTAATGTAGAAGTGCTTTAGTTTCATGTACATTCACTAATGTGGTGCTTTCACATAAAAAGCTTTGCTTATGTAATGAGTGTGAAATGTTTCCTCAATGCTGTTTTAACTATTAATGAAACTAAAAATCTTTGTTTTCTAACTATAATTTCTTTTTGTGTGAATTATTATCCTCTGTCCAGTTATCTACTATTTTATACTACTATATTCTTTAGGAATCCTTATGAGCTTGGTATGTAAAGTTACTACCACTTTAATTTCTGCAAAGGTTTTTCTAAACCTGCCATATGATTTTCTGTTATTTTTTCTATTGAACAAGTTCCTCTATCTTTTTGTAGTTGAATCTGTCCTTATTTACCTTTATGATTTCTTTTACAGCTTTAAAGCCAGGAATGTGATTCCTTCTCCAGAGAGTGAATTAACAGCTCTATTTTCTTAAAGTTTTCCTATCATTTGATATTTTTGCACTCATTTCCCTACAAATGTGACAAGATTTTCTCCCATTAAATAACTTGTAAATACACTATTTCAGTCATCAGAGCTAAAGAACAGTAACTCAGAAGCTTAATGATGGCATTCAGGATGTTACCCTGAAGACGTTTGTCACCCACATACAATACAAAGTCTTTAAAACTGGCTCAAACTTTGGCAGCAATTTTTCTGAAGAAGCAACCCAAATGCTCCGGAGTCATTGAGGTTCGCATCCTGCTTACATCCTATGGAAACCTGGAGCCTCTGAACCTGCTTCTTTCCCCTTGAGTCTTGCTCAGAATTAAACCAGGTCCTGCTTACATTCCAGAGTTATGTCTCATCAGAGGACTGGGGTCTGCTTCTTACATAACCAGTCTCTGAAGAATTTGATTGCTTCAGCCTTTGCTATTAGAGTCAATCCCACCAATGACTTTTGCTATTAAATCAAAGCCACCCACAGTCTCAGGATGAAATGTGGCAGGTAAGATGGCTGGGAACCAGGTCTCATCCTCTGGGGGCTCCAGAAAGCCACTTCCTCTGTAGAGAAGTGGAGCAGGTCTGTAGCTTAGCCTGCAAAAGTCCAGGATGCATGAGGGCATGGGGCCCCCGGGAGCTCCCAGAGCCAGGCGCCTGGCTCCAGAGCATGGCCACCTTGCTCTAGGAGGTCCTAGAAAGGTGACTGCCATTGATCCCAGGCATGGCTTTGTGATAAGCAGGGAATAATCAGGGGTCTAAGCTGAAATGTTAACCAGTTTCCTATCTTCTAAAATAAACTGGGGTTATTTTGTCCCTCTCATCCCACCTTCAGAATGCTGGCTGGTCACCATGAAGGCTTTAGTGGGCACACTCTGCACCCATGCCCCAGATAGCTGCGGTGGGCTCAGGGGAGCAGGAGAGGAGAAGGGCCCCGAGGGCAGTGGCCCCTGATCCAAGACCTGAGATGACTGTGCCCATTCTCTCGCCACAGGCGGAGGATAAAAAAGACATTTAGCCAGTGTCAGAAAAGTCACTTAAAATAACATTTAATTTACAAAGTAATACACTCCTTTGAGCCTCAAGTTCACTCAGGGCAGAGATGCTAGAATTAATTTCCAAAATGTTTGTAATGAATTAAAAAAACAGAATTTCAGATGGATCTCTGAAAGGAAGAAAGCTCTCAGGACTATTATTGATAATGGGAGGTCAAGCACACGTAAAGCAATTTAGACTGCTCAGAGTGCTTTCTCGCTCGCTCTTTCACTGGGTTCCTGTTCCTATTTGACAAATGAGAAAAACTGAAACCCAGAGAGCTGGAATGACTACCCTGGAGTCCTGCAGCCCAGGAGCAGCAGAACCCTGGTTCCTGTCTGCTTGGCCTCAGGCCATTTTCACTCGACCAGGAAGGAAAACATAACCAGACCAGGCTGAAATGTTCATCACTTAATTTTGGATCAGACCGGCAGTTCTGCCCTTGCGTGCCACAGACCTTGCCGAAGCTGCCTTTGCCCAACACCTTGATGAAGTTGAACTCATCCAGGCCCAAGCGCTTGGCCTGGCCTTGCCGGATTTCACCATTTTCACCCAGGCTCGCCAGCTGACCATCGGTGGACGAGGCTGCCCTGTGCTCCTCCCCTCGATTGTCAAATGACAAGGCCTTCCGGATGTTGTTTTCAAGCTCTTTTATTTCTAGGACCAAGGGTGACAAGATATTGCATTAGTGTGCACCTCACAAGCCCTTCCTGTTAGGATCTGATATTCAAAATGTTCCCCCCTGCACATGACTCTCAACCCTTCCCTCTGGTTCTTCACAGCAACAGACCCAGCGAGGCATTCCTGTAAGTCCCTTCATCTGTGCTACACACTTTCACTGGCACCTAATTAATGTACAGCAAGGCCTAGGAACACAAAGAGGAGAACAACTTGGTCCCCGCCAATCCTCTCCTTCAGATCTGCCTTTTATTCTGGGACTGGGCCACCTCTCTGAAAGCCCCCTTCTGCTGATAGCCTGTTGCATTGTTTTAGGTGTAATGCAGGAATCCTGGTCTCCCAAAGGCAATAGGGACCCTTCAAGTTTCCTTTGAAAATTAAAACGATGACTAATGGAAAACCGCTGTCACAGTAATTATTGGTGAGGTAATTATTTCAATAACTGGGACTAAGAAGCCTTTACCTTCTAAGGGACTTTATTTGGCTTTATTGCTGGGTTTATTCTAAATACCCATATTCCATAAGGTTATTTAACCAAATGAGCAGTGGACTTATTGTTAACAAAAGAATTGTGTCCCAAGAGTGACATGTTGCAAATTTATCTCAGATGGGACAGGAATTCCTCAGCAGTTTCATAACTATGACACAGCCTTGCGCTGCTGCAGAGTATGTGACCTGAATTAACCTGGGGGTGATAATGCTGGGTGACCCTTTGACCTTTTCTATTTGAGAAAACTTTGTTGTTAGCTATACATTCACCAAGACATACACTCCTTTGTGTAGAAGTGGACATCTCGAGCATAATCCAATTTTAAAAGATGCTTGTGAATAACTGGGATCACAGGGGGGAAACACAAACTATTAACCTTTGGGAATCAGAATCAAGCAGGAGTGATCAGCTGCTGCTTGACATAAAGACAACTTTGGCTCCTTTACAGAAGGACTGAGGCCTATGAAAGCTCCATGATCTGCAGGCTTGACTTCTCTGAGATGTGTCGGGACAGAGTGCAGAGGAGAGGTGAGGACAGCTTCCAAGTCTACAGATATGCCCATGCCAGCTCCGCAGTTTTCTATCACTTACTCTTAACTAAGTATAACTTTTGCTCTCAGCATAGAGCTTCTGCTCACAACTTGCAAGCAAGTTATTAAACGAATTTTGGAAGACAGAACTTGGATATTAAAACTTGAAGAAAATATCTTTCTATGTGTTCTTACAACAGAGAGAAGAGGAGTTGTGCCTTATTTCAGTTCTGCGATAATGCACTGTCTTGCTAAGAAGGTTTTCACATCTATTTGTCCTCACAACATGGCTGGGAAATACTGTACCTTCACGGATGGGGGACAAAGAGAGGTCCTGAGGGGCATGGTGTCCTGCCGAGGCTGGACAGCAGGCTGGGCAGGAACCAGGCCTACAAACCCAGTTGCCTCATGCTTGCCTGGGGTTTCTTTATCATGTGACTCTGTCCCCTTGAAGCTCTCAAAGGAGCTCTCAGTCTTAAAAAAGCAAAACCTGAAAATACTCCCATTGGACGGGGACAGCATCTGCTTGTTTGGAAGCCCCGAGGAACCACTGGATTATTTACAAAGGGCTCAAACCTCTCTTGAAAGGAAGCAGACTATAAAGGTGCAGAAAGTTAATCAGAGAAGCATGAAGAGGGACTCAGATCAATTCTTTTGTGACCTCAGGACTGGCATACCCACTGCAGCTATTTTATTTACTTCTGGGGAAGAAGGGCTGGGTTGCAGTGATGATCTCCACAGAGGGTTCCATGGCAAGGCTTCTGAGAATGGGGTCCCTAGGCCACAAGGGGTGACATCTCGCCTATACCACTCACTTAGTTCCTGACCTTTGGACAAAACTTTTTAACTCTCTGCCTTCCACTTCTCACCCTGTAACCTGGGGACAGTAAGGGAGCATAGACAGAGAGTTGGCTTGAGTGAAGAATGAGGATAAGGAAGACAAAAGGGGCTATAGAACATCAAGGCACTATTGTTCTGACTTGTTAATGATTATTCCTGTTCTGCAGATGCAAACATCCCTTCCCAGTGAGATCTGGTTCTGGTTACCAGAGGGGAAGGTCTAAAATGTATATATCCCTCCTCAGTCTTGGCAACATTGGATGCTTGCAGAATTCAGAAACCTTTGATAACTTTCAGAATATTCTGATGGAGAAGGAGACATCCTGAGCTGAGCTCTAGAGGGGAGTCAGGTGCAGAGCTGGCTTCTAGCAGGCTCTGCCAGCTTCACCTTCCTATCCCCACCCACCCATCTCCAGACTCCTGCCCTGATCTCAAGTTTTGGGTATGATGGTGAAGTTCACGGAGGAAGGAAGTCAGATTCAACTCAACTGAGCGGTGCTGAGGGGGCTGGGAGCAGAGCTGGGCAGTGTGGGGAGAGAAGGGCTGCGCTCTCTGCCTCTCCTGCACGTGGAAGCTGGAAGATAGGCGAGAGAAAAGAAAGAACCACAGCTCCCCATCTCTCTCTCTTCTGCCTGGGAGTGATGTCAGGGTGGTAGAGCCATTTAGTGCCACACTCTCAAGCCTTGGACTCCTTGGCCTTTCCAAGGACAGAGCTCAGAGGTAAAGAAGCAAATCTGAGGGTCTCACCCTGGTCACAGGGAGAGGTGGGGGCCGACTTGGATCGATCTTCCTCAGACGGTGAGCTTCCAGAAGCAGGCTGTGGGGACTCAGCACCAGCAATGAGCTAGAGAGAGGGAGAGAACAAGGGGAGAAAGGGTTCAGAAAGGAGATGGGGAGTTTCCCTAAAGTCAAAAGCATCAAGATACGATGCCAGGGGCTATAGCAGTCCCTGGTGCCCAGAAGCTCTTGCTGAATTGATCATCTGAAAGCAGAGACTCAAGGGTTCCTTTGTCAATTAAAGGAAAGAAAACAAGTGATGTCAGCTTGTTTAATTTTTATTCTACCCAAATACAACTGACCTTTCCAAGCAAAACTCAACCTCACCCCTTCCATGAAACTTCTCTTGCCTACCCAAGCAATGCTAGTTGTCTCATCCAGAGCAACTTGACAGCTGCTTGGTATTTATTCCCTACCTTGTTCAGCTTTATTTAATTTGGGATCTCTACTCAGGTACACTGTAGGTTCTCTGAAGGTTAAGAGCCTATCTAGTATTTGTACTGCCCCTGGGGATCGCACAGAGTGAGGCACATAACAGAAGCTCAATAAGCATTTTCAGATGTGTCAATATTTGTTGGCAATCAGGAAATCTTTAGCAGGACATCCTCCATGAAGTCTATTTCTTGGCATAGATGCTGGTATATTCATACTAAGTTCCCATTAAAGGCAGAAGTTTGCACTCAAGAGATCACAAGCACTTCTGTTCCCCTTTACTCTTGATCTACCCGCGGTGCACACACATCATTTCTGGATGATCAGCTGCTTGCAAGGGGCACCATGAAGGTAACTCAGGCTACAGAAAGCCTGACGCTCCCACGTAGAAGCTCCCTCAGCTTCTGGCCAAGGGCACTTGTCTCCCATCCTCTCGTACTGACTCAAGGTACTACTTGGTTTGCTTGACTTTTTCCAGCTTTTGCATCAGGAGCAACACAGTAGTAAAACTCTCAGGACTGAAGTCTCTTAGTCTCTGACTCTGCTTCTTCCTTATTTTCTCCATGTTGGCTTCTTAGCACCAGGATCTCCCAAATCCAAGACAGGCAGACAATGCCTGGTTACTCTCATTACAGGCCATGTAAATACGGGGGTTGGGGGGGGTGGTGGGCAGGTACTGAGTTTTCTCTGAAATGTTCCATGACAGTAAAGATTCCAACTCAGTTTACTTCTCAGTTTAGTTCAGTCACTCAGTCGTATCTGACTCTTTGCAACCCCATGAACTGCAGCATGCCATGCCTCCCTGTCCATCACCAACTCCCAGAGTTTACCCAAACCCATGTCCATCGAGTCGGTGATGCCATCCAACCATCTCATCCTCTATTGTCCCCTTCTCCTCCTGCCCCCAATCCCTCCCAGCATCAGGGTCTTTTCCAGTGAGTCAGCTCTTCGCATGAGGTGGCCAAAGTATTGGAGTTTCAGCTTCAACATCAGTCCTTCCAATGAACACCCAGGACTGATCTCCTTTAGGATGGACTGGTTGGATCTCCTTGCAGTCCAAGGGACTCTCAAGAGTCTTCTCCAACACCACAGTTCAAAAGTATCAATTCTTCAGTGCTCAGCTTTCTTTATAGTCCAACTCTCACATCCATACACGACTACTGGAAAAATCATAGCCTTGACTAGACAGACCTTTGTTGACAAAGTAATGTCTCTGCTTTTTAATATGCTGCCTAGGTTGGTCATAACTTTCCTTCCAAGGAGTAAGCTTTAATTTCAAGGCTGCAATCACCATCTGCAGTGATTTGGGAGCCCCCCAAAATAAAGTCTGCCACTGTCTCCACTATTTCCCCATCTATTTGCCATGAAGTGATGGGACCGGATGCCATGATCTTAGTTTTCTGAATGCTGAGCTTTAAGCCAACTTTTTCACTCTCCTTTTTCAATTTCATCAAGAGGCTCTTTAGCTCTTCTTCGCTTTCTGCCATAAGGGTGGTGTCATCTGCATACCTGAGGTGACTGATATTTCTCCCGGCAATCCTGATTCCAGCTTGTGCTTCCTCCAGCCCAGCATTTCTCATGATGTACTCTGCATATAAGTTAAATAAGTAGGGTGACAATGTACAGCCTTGACGTACTCCTTTTCCTATTTGGAACCAGTCTGTTGTTCCATGTCCAGTTCTAACTGTTGCTTCCTGACCTGCATACAGGTTTCTCAAGAGGCAAGTCAGGTGGTCTGGTATTCCCATCTCTTTCAGAATTTTCCACAGTTTATTGTGATCCACACAGTCAAAGGCTTTGGCATAGTCAATAAAGCAGAAATAGATGTTTTTCTGGAACTCCCTTGCCTTTTCGATGATTCAGCAGATGTTGGCAATTTGATCTCTGGTTCCTCTGCCTTTTCTAAAACCAGTTTACTTCTGGCAAGGAGCAAAATCGTGTCTGCTGAACAGGACTCTCTGCAGAGCCCGTACATATGTGGGTTCAGCACTGTCATCACAGGGTGTCTGTCTAACCTGCCTTCTGGGTGGGGCCTTGGCATTAGGGGTTCTGACATTCTGCTTGTAGCTTCAATGTCCTGGGTCAATAACTGAAGTCCTGCTTCTACCAGTGGGACTGTCAAGAGCTGAGAAGAGCCACCAGTAGCACAAAAATCTCACGTTAGTCAGGAGGAGAGGGTGTTTTTTCCTCTAACCCTTACAAAATAGCTCTGTTTATTGGAAAGGTAAAGAAGAAAATGCTTAAGAAGATGGAAACAACCAAACCTTCCCATTCAAGGGAAAAGCCTCCTCTGAGAGGCAGCAGGGAAAAGGCATGGGCAGCTTCTAGAACAAGAAGGGAAACACAAAGCCGTTCAGAAAGTATTTCAAGGGAAAATTCAGAGACAACATTTAGGAGCTAAGACTGTCGAGGCACCCAGAGTCAGGCTTGTTTTTTAGTTAAAAAAAAAAAAAAAAAGTACTGGGCAATGACAGCCACTTGCCCGTACCACCCCACCAGGATTTCTTGCCCAGTTAACATGGTTCTCGTTTTTTCATTAAGTTACTCTTTCAGAGCCTTCTTACATTTTTTAGGCTAGGAGCCAAGGCTAGGACGAGCCTTCAAACAAAATGCTAGAGATATCTTTAGCACTGTTTACATCTGTGGGCCCTGACTTACCAAAATAACATTTTAGCAAATGGATCTTTTCCTACTGACATTCGGAATGCCGCACAGATAGAGACAGGGCTTTGGTCACCAAAGACAGGCCCAGATGTTTCATGTCGTGGGACATTAACAATATTCCTCGGGCAGCCAAGTGCCAGCACTATCACAAATCTTCTTGGCTTGCTCCCTAGAAAAGAATGTGTTTCCAGCTCTTCATCCATTTATCCTCATTATAGTGATACCAGAGGCAAAGTTCAAATGTGAACATTGCTCTCATGCCAGTCTTGGAGGCAGATAAGGCTACTTCCCTGTCTAGAACTGAGTCTTTTCTGGAGGGAATTCCAGAATGCTTACCTCAAAGGTGATGTACCCCTAAGAAACACAACACTTGAGACTTGCTTGGCTTTTCCTCACCTCTGGAATCAAAGGAGACTTTTGTGTTACCTGCATGACTTTTCCTTCTTTGTTTTCTTTAAGCACATGCTGTTTCAAGTCCAGCATCTCAACCCAGCAGTCTCAGAACTATACTCCAAGGGACTCTCAGGAAGATAGCACGGAGATGCTGGCTCACATGGAGCTCCAGAAACATCACCCAAGTACCACTTACCTTTTTCCTCCTCTGGCCACTATTGGTGATCTTGTCTGGAGTAACACCCAGGTCAGCCAACACTTTAGCGATACCCCTGGCATCCACGCCACAGTTGGGAGCCACGTTGGTCTCACAGCGCCGGTGAACGTTCATCTTGCAGACTGTAAGGAGACACGGAGGAGAGGCTTCCAAAGGGTCATGGCCTAAAATGTTACCTTATTGTGCTCTGATTGTAAAAGGAACACACGTTCATTTGTTAGAATTTGGAAAATGCAGGAAGACAAAAAAAGAAAAATAAAAAAATCACCCATCATCCCCTCACACAGATCTAAAATCAATCACCTCACAGAGATAATCAGGCTACGGATGAATAAAAATCACACTGAAATTTCCTTTCAGGGAGCAGAACACTGACCGTAGAATTTAATTGGTTTCTCTGAAGAAAGTTCATTTGGATGCCGAACCCGAATGGGTCCCCTGTATACAGTGCACTATATTACTCTGCTGTAATGTGGGAATGTTCCCAAGAGAGGAATACTCACAGTAGACAGCCTATAAAGAAGCTCATCTCTAAAAATGAGGAGCCTGAATAAGGTGACCTCCAAGGTCCCTTTCAGATCCAAAATCTGGATTCAAAGGAACAAAGGCCATGCTTGAATTTTGTTTTTTGTTTCATCTGCATCACTTAAGCTGACCTTGGTGCAGGACATCCAAGGTGAAAACATAAACTGTTTTGGTCTCCAGTCCAGCATGTGAGGAGCTTGGAAGTTGTTGCTCTGTCCTAATGAGTAAAAAGCTGGACAAACTGGAAAATCAACAGCTCTTCTTAAGATTTAACAGAGAAGTAACATCACAGGGCAAACCGCTGCCCTGTGGGAGAGACAGATACAGATCATAACTCAGTGGAACAGAAACTCCCTAGCAGCAACCCAGTGGAAAACCAGCACAGGGAAGGGAAGCCTGCCCTAAATGGTGAACCGTCGGGTCCCAGCGTGGGCTATCTGTCAAAGACTCTAGGCTGACCCCATCACACGGTCCCCCCACTTTTGTGAGTTTTACCTCTAGTTGTTTGACCATGTTCTCACAGTGAATATTGGAGAAAGAAATCCCTCATGCTGATCACAGGGAGAGAGGGAAGGAATTCTGAAACACAGCTGAGCTCCCTGTTCTTAACAAGGCTGGTTCTGAGAAGAAGCTATTTCATCAGAGACTAAACCACTGTAGCTTTATCAGCTCCTAAGCAACCTAGGGGGAGGAAAATACCCAACTCCAACCTGTGTTAGCTATCCAGTCCTATATAAGGTGGGGGGAACCCTGAGAAACATGTATAACGCTCATAGTTCAGAGAAACAGGTTCACACACAGAATGAGATCTAATCTTAGGACTACAGAATGCTTCCCCTCCCCCAGCACCTTACCACCATGTTACTAAAGGCCTATTACTGCTGTTCCTGTTACTTGACATTTCATGTCTGACTATCCCTCTCTCACACACACAAATATGACGCATGTTAAAAGGCAAAAAAACAAGGCAAGAAGCAGAACCAGACTCAGACATGGCAGGGTTGCTGGAATAACCAGGCCAGGAATTTAAAACAACTATGATTAATATGCTAAGGGTATATGTCAATAGAAATTTTTAAAACAGAAAAACAAAAGGAGAAATACTGGAAAAAAAGATATAGAATATCTAAGAAATATAGAACAGTTGCAAAAGGTGTAACATGTGTATGGGAATACTAGAAGGAGAAAAAAAAAGGGAAAAGTGAAAAAAAAAAATTTGAAGTAAAAATGACCGAGAATGCCCTCAAATTGAATTCAGATACTAAACTACAGACCCAGGAAGCTTAGAGAACACCAACAAAAGACAGGAAAGAACAGGATAAATGAAAAAGAACAAAACCAATATCAAGCTACATCTAGGCATATCATATACAAGCTGCAGAAAATCAAAGATAAAGAAAAATAATCTTGAAAGAAGTCAGAAGGAAATAACACCTTACCCAAAGGGAAGCAAAGACAAGCATTACATCTGACTTCTCGGAAACCACATAAGCAAGAAGAGAGTAGAGTGAAATATTTAAAGTACAATAAATCCCCTTCATATGAACTAGCTCTGTTCCAAGAGCATGTTCATAAATCCAATTAAGGCCAATAAAGTTAGCCTAGGTACTCAACTAACACAACTGGCTATGTAGCACTGTACTGTAATAGATTTATAATATTTGCTTATAAAAAACAAATATAAAAATAAAACATTTTTAATCTTACAGTACAATATCTTTTACTCTTGTAGTGCCATAGTACCTTGAAAAGTATAATAGTGAAGTACAACAGCTGGTGATTTTAGCAGTGACAGTTACACCAACACTGCCTGTACACTTGCTCCTAGACATCCTGGGCTTGAAATAAAGTTACTGAACTACTCTACTTTATACAGGACACAAAAGCACAACACTTACAGAGGAAGCACACACGTGACAATGTATACCAGGCATGTGACTCACTTACACGACTGGTCATGTGAACACACATTCACATCTTTGAAAGTTAGCAACCTCAAGGTTCATATGTAGCAGACTTACTGCATTGAGAGGGGGGAAAAATGCAGAATTCTGTACCCTGTGACATTATCCTTCAAAAGTGAAGGAGAAATAAAGACTTCCTCAGACAAATAAAAGTTGAGGAACTTTATTGCCAATAGACCTGCCTAGCAAGAAGTGTTAAAAGAAGCTCTTCAGAAAGAAGGAAAGAGCTATCAGTCATTTTCCTTCCTTCAGTCATCAGAAACTCAGATCTACATAAAGAAAGGAAGAGCATCAGAGAAGGAATAAGTGATGGTAAAATACAAACTTTTATTTTTTAAATTCTTACTTGACCTAACAGATAATTTTTCAAGATAACAATAGCAACGATGTTTTCAATTATTATGCTTATATATATCATATGTATAGAAAATATATGCTTATGTATAACTGAAATGAATGACAACAATGATATGAGAAGGAGGACAGAAGAATAAGAAATACTTTGTTATTATAAGGTATTAATACTTGCACCTGGGGCTTCCCAGGTGGCACGAGAAGTAATGAACCTGCCTGCCAGTGCAGGAGACATAAGAGATGCTGTCTCGATTCCTGGGTCAGGTAGATCCCCTGGAGTAGGAAATGGCAACCCACTCCAGTATTCTTACCTGGAGAATCCCATGGACAGAGGAGCCTGGCGGGCTACAGTCCATGGGGTTGCAAAGAGTCAGATACGACTAAAGCAACTTAGCACACATGCAATACTTGCGCTATCTGTGAAGTATTAGAGCATTATTTGAAAGTGGACTTGGATTAGTTATAAATGTATATTGCAAACTCTAGGGCAACCATGAAAATAAGTTTTAAAAAATAACAGAAGAATGGATATGCTAAGAAAAGAGAAAAAATGGAATCTTATAAATTGTTCAATTAAAACCACAAAAGGTGGAAAAATGTGAAAGGCAAAAATAGAAACAAAGAGCAAGGGCATCAAATGGAAAACAATAACAACAAGATTGTTATTAATCCAAATATATTGAAAATCACTTTAAATGTCAATGGTCTAAATACATTGAGTAGAAGACAGAGATTGTCAGAGTGGATCAAGAAAGAAAACCCAGTACATATTATCTAGAATAAACACACTTTAAATATGTAAGATACATATAGATTAAAATTAATGTATGGAGAAAGATACACCATGCTAATGCTAATTAAAAGAAAGTAGGAGTAGCTACATTAATTTCTGATAGAGCAGACTTCAGAGCAAGGAAAGTTATCAGAGATATCAAAGGGCACAACAAGGGACAATTTTCCGAGAAGACATTAAAATCACACTCCTGGTATTTACTCAAATGAGTTGAAAATGTAGGTCTACACAAAAACCAGCATATGGATGTGTACAACAACTGTATTCATAATTATGAAAACTTCAAAGCAACTAAGATGTCCTTCAGTAGCTGAACAACTAAATTGTGGTACATGCATATAACTGAATATATGTCAGCACTAAAAATACATTAGCTATTAAACCATGAAAAGACATAAAAGAACCTTAATTGCATATTACTAAGTGAAAGAAGCCAACCTGAAAAAAAAAAATACACATTGTATATAGCTCTTACTACATGACCTCCTCCTCCATGACAGAAAAGCAAGACTGTGGACTTGTAAAAGGATCAGGGACTGTCAGTGGCTGCAGGGGAGGCAGGGAAGAATAAATAGCCAAAGCACAGAGGATTTTCAGGACAGTGAAACTACTATGTATAAATACTATAAGGATGGATAAAACATGTTGTACATTTGTCCAAACCCACAGGATGTCTAGCACGAAGAGTGATCCCTAATGTAAACTGAGGGATAATGATGCGTCAATGCAAGTTCATTGGTTTAACAAATGCATCACTCTGGTGTGGATACTGATAGTGAGGAAGGCTGTCTGTGGGTGGGGGTAGGGGGGTATGCTGGAAATCTTTGTACTTGCTCCTCAAATTTGCTCTGAACCTAAAACTACTCCAAAAGCTAAAGTCTATTAACACACATACACACACACAGACTTTCTGGAATAAAACCAGGCAGGATGACCAGACCTAAGGGTTCTGCATTACCTGACCACTGACCTGGAGGAGGGACAGCACTGACCCGACTCTCCTTCATCTCCAACCCAGGCTTGAAGAGCTCAAGTGAATTACATGGCTGAAGATGCCCACAGAGCCAAAGGCAGGAATATGGGGGTAGGGGAGCTGATGGGAGGGGAGCTTTCTCAGGCAATATAAACAAAAAGAAAGCTCCATCACAGCCTGGCCATGGTGCCACCTACATTAATTGAGTTATTACTAAAAATGCTCAAAAATCCTCAGACCCATGCCAGCCTCCAGGTAACAGCACTCTGAATTCTCTGTCCCACTGCCCTTAACAAAGCTACTCTCTGACACTCAGCTCAGCTCATCTGCACCTGTCCAGCCATCCTATCTCATACAAGTTCTCTTCTGTCTCTTCTTGAGGCGACAGAATGGACAAGAATGAAGCAACCGAATGAAGAAAAGAATTTTGTAGCACGGGTAGTTTATCTATGTGATTTAGCCGCTGGCGCCCTCTGGTGTTGTAACACCAGACCTGTCCATCCTAATGAAACAAATTCGCTCAGGTTGACTGGTCAGCAACACAAGAAAGATTTTTGGGGACTTCATTTTTCATTTTTAAAAATTCTGTTATTTCTTTGGGAGAACTGTGTAGTTGTCTTAATATGTAAGGTTAAAAAAAAAACCCAGTGACATGTCAGTTAATATGAACCACATGAAAAAGAGACTTTGAAGGTGCTTTGAAAAGTCTAGAAACATGAGGGCAAAGCTGGCTGAGAGAAGGGAACTTGACATAATTTAAGCAGCCACAGTGGGGTTCCCAGAAGCTGGAAGTAACATCTGGAGGCCGCAGGTCAGGAAGAGAACGTAAATGTTAGAACCAAAGAAGCTCCTTTATAGTAACGCAAGGCAGTCAAACCAGTTGAATCACCCCCTTCTCTCCGTCATCCGGACTGGTGAGCACCCAGCTGCCAGTTCCCTGAGGATTCCCGTTCTAGGCTGCTTCATATTGTTCATTTTTCAACCGCTTCACCGGGATGAGCTGCACTGCTGGGGCTCTTCAAAAAGGAAGACCATTATTCTACTTCTGCCCAGGGTCTCATCACACATTTGTTGAGCTCCTACTCGGTGCTTTAGGTGGTGCTGTGGCAGCCGTGCTGTCCTCAGGACAGGCGGGGGCTGAGGCATGCTCACCTTCATTTTGGTTTCCATGTTCCCACCCTTTCCATAGCTGAGATTAAAGCTGGTGTTGCAGTGGGGTGGGTTAGGCTGCTGGGAATCCTCCCAAAGCAGGCAGAAGACCTTGTGAGAGAACAGTGACAAAGGGAGATGGGCAGGCCTAAGTGTTCTCCAGAAATCTCTCTACATGAGGGTGGTCTGGCCCTTGGGGGTGAGCCAGAGCGGTGGCTTGATAGCACACGGGTTACAGCCAGCCACACCACGCACAGGGGCAAGACACACACAGCTGTGAGCAGGAAGTGGTATGCTGTGTCATGGAGGTTAGCAGGGGTGGCAGAGTGCTTGATGCAGAGTCCCGGGCAGGAGACAAGACTGGGAGTGGCAAATGTACACAAAAAGGCTTAAAAGGACCCCAGCAAATTGTTAGTAGTGGTTAGGGGTGCAGATAGACATGGTAAGTGAATATAGCAGACTTTAATATTTTCATACATATACTTAAATCTTGCTAGAATCTTTCATAGTGAGAATTATTTGTGTATTATTTGTGTTTTTTTAATTGTAAAAATACAAATAAAAGTTGAAGATATGACAAGGAAAAGTGAAAGTCGCTCAGTTGTGTCCAACTGTTTGTGACCCAATGGACTATACAGTCCATGGAATTCTCCAGGCTAGAAAACTGGAGCGGGTAGCCTTTCCCTTCTCCAGGGGATCTTCCCAACCCAGGGATCGAACCCAGGTCTCCCGCATTGCAGGCAGATTCTTTACCAGCTGAGCCACCAGGGAAGCCCTATGACAAGGAAACTGTTAAAAAATAATAGTAAAGGGCTGATATTTTCAAAACTGATGAGAATAAAAATCCTTTTTCATAACTTTACTGTTTTTTTTTTTTAATATCCACTTTTTTAAAATGGAAGGAAGGAAGAAAGGAAGGGAAGGGAAGGGAGAGAGAAAACCTTCCCTTCCTCCTATCTGCAGTGGCAGAACCAGCACAGACCAGTATCCTGGACTCCCAATCTGGGATCTTCACTGCTTCCAGCTCTCTGCCTAGGGGGTTTGCCCCAAATAGATGGCCTGTTCTTCATTACCTGCAGGAATGGGAGTGACTCTCTATCCCTTAGTCCACAAAAGTAGCCTTGGCTCACAGCTACTATTAGGATAAGATCTCAGAGAGAGTCAAGAAGCCAGGAAGGAGACTCCTCAGGACTCTCCAGGCCAGACCTTTTCCAGCTGTACCTCGTTCCCTACCTTGGCACAGGGCTGCAGTCAGGGTGGACAGGCAGGAGCAGGGGCCTCACCCCAGAGGAGGACAGGAAAGCCAGGGCTGCTGCAGGCCCTGCAGGGCAGATAGAATTGTGTAAAGAGGTCTGGCTTTCTGTTAAACTGCCCCAGATGCTGGGTCAAGGCGGCTGTGCTGGAGACGTGTGAGCTCACAGGCAGAAGAGAAGTGGGGAGTGGGGTGGGTGGCCAGGGCAGGTGAGAACCCCACATCTTCTTTAGAGAAGGAAACAAAAATCATAAGGTATTGGGAGTCTTTCCCTCTGGGGAAACTGACTCCATAAGTCAATGGAGAAATAAAGCACATGTGAGAGGACCCTGGAGGCATTCACTGTGCAGGTGAAGGTCAGGTTAAGGAAGCAGTAGACTTAAAATAAAATGAAGAACAAAAAGAGTTCAAATGCCTCAGTGACGCTAGTATTTGAACATTTGAAGCTCATTTTCACACCGTCTAATAGTGGCTGAGGTGCTCAGACAGACCCTCAATGAGTCTATAGAGAGGTACAGCGCAACGGTGCCAGCACTGAAATTGTAAGATAAAGGACAGGAGGAAATCCCCTGGTGGTCCAGTGGTTAGGACTCTGCACTTTCACTGCCAAGGGCACAGGTTCAATCCCTGGTTGAGAAGCTAGGGCCCTGCTAGGTGGCCAAAAAAAAAAAAAAGACAGCAACGAAATATCTTGCTTTAGTGCTGGTGTCTTTCTACCCTGATAAAGGAGCTCGGTTACTCAAACACAGCCTGTGAGCATTCTCCAAGTGATTGGCCCCTCTTGGGTAGTGGGAGGGAGGAAGCTGCCCAGAGGACGGTGGTGGGTTCCCACAGGTCCCTGGTTGTATCCCTCTGTGCACACTGGTCTCCAGTTTCCGCCAGTAAAAGGGGGTGATTATGCTCTCTCTCCCTGGCTGACAGAGGGACAGTCTCTGGAAGAGTATATCCACCACCTTTGTACCCATGTGGCTCAGGCAACTTCAGGCTGAAGGGAGAGTGACCAGGACCATCTCATGGATCCTTCCCTATAGACGCAAACTCGAGAAAAACCCATTTCATTGAAAACACCTAAATGTTTTATCCCCAGGAGTGGGACGGGCAAGAAAGCTGAAGCCACAGACCAGCAGGTCAAGTGGCTTGTGTCCCACCATGACCAGGGGATGGGGGCTCCAGCCCAGGAGGCCAAGCCAGCCTGATTCAACAAAGGTGCAGACCTGATGGAGTCTCCATAGATGGGAGAGGGTGGGGATCACAGACCAGAGGCAGCGCAGGAGCCAGCTGCCTCTAGCTCCCTGGGGACTTGCTCTGAGACACCAGGCAGGTCAGTAATTTTTTATTTCTTTTTCTTAGCAATCAAAGGAGTGGAACCAGACTTAGACCCAGATAAGAGGGGCCCATTCCCAGGACCCTCCCAGCCTCTTCTGGCTATCACCCTCTCCACAGGATAAGGGTCCTGCAGGGACAAAAAGACTTGAGGCTGAAAAAGGATAAAAAGCAAGAAGGAAACATAGGGGGTTGGGGGGCAGTGAAACCACTCTGTATGGTACTACTGTAAGGTAGATACATGTCATTATACATTTGTCAAAACCCGCAGAGTGTCCAACACCAAGAGTGAAATTAATGTAAATTATGGATATTGGGTGATTATGATGTGTCAGTGTAAGCTCAGCAACTGTTTAACAAATGCATCTCTCTGGTGGGGGATGTTGATGGTGGGAGAGGCTGGGTATATGTGGGGGCAGGCTATATACAGGAAATCTTTGTACCTTCTGCTCAGTTTTACTGTGAATCTAAAAAATAAATTTAGAGAGAAAAGCGCAGCAGGAGGAGAAAAGGAACAAGAGGAAAAAGGCCAAATCATGGTAACAGAGGACAGGACAGGAGTATCTGTAAACCTTTGTTGGGGCCCTAAGTTCTGAATGGCCTCTACCTTCTCATCTCTGTGTAGCCTGTTCCTCTCATGTCCCGCTGGGCTCCAGTGACCAGGAATCCTCGCTTGAGGCAGCCTCATTCTCCCCATCTTTTACTTGAGCAGGCTTGGGGCGCTTCCTGCCAAAACAGAGCTGAACACACCATCCCCCGGCCCTGCCTTCTCCCAGGGTCATCCAGGGACCCACAGCCCTGGCAGCCACGTCTGGATGTCTGGGCTGCCTCCTTAAATTATCAATATTTATGAGATGATGGTGCCTTCATTTAGATTCCCTAGATAGATCAATAATTAATAGAGTTACTTAAAACCAGACATGGCCTCATCAGAGTCCCATCCAAAGCAGGCGCTCTGCTTCCTGGCAACCACTACTCAACTTTCCAAAAATGCATCACTCCTCTGCTGAAAGCATTCAAGACTCCTGCTGCATTGTTTTCTTTCTCTTCTTTTTGTTGCCATGTCACTTAATGGCAAAAAGGATTTTGGACAGGCCCTGTTTCTTTCAGGTCATCTGCTGGAATTCTAGAAAGGGAAACAACATCTGGGAAGCTCACAGAGAATATAAGATGTGTCAGCGGCCAGCACTTCCTCCTGTCCTATTTGTCCTCACTTCTTACCACAGCTATTTCCAACCCTCCTCCCAACCCTCCTCGTGCCTTCCACACCCCCCTTACTTCTCACGTCAACTCTGAAAAGGATCTTGAATTTCAGAAGTAAGGGAACTCTCTTCCCCCGCTGCCCCACCCCGTAACTCAGAAGTCTGGCCAAAGTCTGTATTGATCAAAGTTGGGGAAATTAACAAGGGTTAGGTAATGAAATGGCGTGCTATTTATTGTCTTTCATCACTGATAACACTCTAATTAATACCATCACTATCTAATCTTCTTTATTATCAACATCAGAAACAGAGTAATTAAAAAGACTTTTCTGCTCTCATGTTAAAAGTGCCACAGTCTGGGGTTGTCTTCTATCTGCTGACCTTTTTTTTTTTTTTTTATTATTGTTGGAGCATAGTTGTTTTACAATATCTTGCTTGCAATGTGGTACAGCAAAGTGAATCAGCCATACATATACGTGTGTGTTAGTCACTCAGTCGTGTCCAACTCTTTGCAAACCCATGGACTATAGCCTGCCAGGCTCCTCTGTCCATGGCATTTGCCAGGCAAGAATACTGGAGTGGATAGACATTCCCTTCTCCAGGGGATCTTTCCAACCCAGGGATCGAACCTGAGTCTCCTTCATTACAAGCAGATTCTTCACAGTCTGAGCCACCAGGGAAGCCGTATACATATATCCCCTCTTTTTTGGACTTCCTTCCCATTTAGGTCACCACAGTTTCAAGTAGTGTTCCCTGTGCTATAAAGTAGTTCTCCTTAGTGATCTATTTTATACATAAATGCTGGAGAGGGTGTGAGAGCAGGGAATCCTCTTACACTGTAGGAAGAAATGTAAATTAATGCAGCCACTATGGAGAACAGTAAGGAGTTTCCTATAAAAACTTAATTAAAAAAGGAACTTATTTTTAGCTGCAGTGCCCTCAGAAGATTCAGAACTTAAATGACCATTCTGCCAGTCATCTCCTCCTGGACTCCCTTCCCTGACACAGGACATGCCAGGCCTGGCTTTGAGTCTTTCCTTTTACTATGAGGAGGGGTATCCATCTCTTTATCCCTGTTCTATCAGCAATCCCCTGTCTCTCCTGGCTCATTAATGGTCTCTTTTTCCACTGTCTTTTTTCTGATTATATAAAATATCCTGAAAATACTTCACATTCTGTTTTCACTCCAGCCTCTGCACTTGGGTGCTCATCCCCATCAAGATAGCCCCTGCTGAGTGCACCAGTGATCTCCTTATTGTTAAATCCAACCCCATGTCCCACCTTTTTTTTTTTCAGTTTTATTGAAGCATAACTGACCTACAATACCATGCTTGTTCCAGGTGCACAAACATAGGGATTCAATATTTCCATACATTACAAAATGAGCACCACAATAAGTCTAGTTACCATCTGTCACCATGCAAAGATACTACAGTATTGTTCAGTCTATGCCCCACGTTGTACGTTTCATCTCTGTAGCATTTATTTTGTAACTGGAAGTTTGTACCTCTTAATCTCCCTCATCCCCCATCCACCTCCCCTCCAGCAAACTACCTGTTTGTTCTTTATATCTATGAGTCTGTTTCTGTTTTATGTATTGTGGTGCTGGAGAAGATTGTTGAAAGTCCCTTGGACTGCAAGGAGATCAAACCAGTCAAACCTAAAGGAAATCAACCCTGAATATTCATTGGAAGGACTGATTCTGAAGCTGAAGCGCCAAGACTTTGGCCACCCGATGTGAAGAGCCGACTCCCTGGAAAAGACCTTGATGCTGGAAAAGAATGAAGCCAAAACGAGAAGAGGGTGGCAGAGGATGAGATAGTTATACTCAATGACTCAGTGGACATGAATTTGAGCAAGCTCAGGGAGATAGTTAAGGACAGGGAAGCCTGGTGTGCAGCAGTCCATGGGTTCCAAAGAGTTGGATGCAACTTAGCAACTGAACAACAATAACAACAACAAGATTCTATGCACCATTTGTCTTTCCCTGTCTGACTTATTTAACTAAGCATAATACCTCTAGGTCTACTCATGTCACAAATGTCAAGATTTAATCAATTTTTATGGCTGAGTACTATTACACTGTGCATGTGTGTGTGTGTGTGCGTGCATGCACGCAACACCTCTTCTTTACCCATTCATCTGTTGATAGATACTTAGGTTGCTTCCATATCTTGGCTACTGTAAATAATGTTGCAATGAACACAGGGGGTATGTGTATCTTTTTAAATTAGTGTTTCTATTTCTTCAGGAAAATAGCCAGAAGTGGAGTTGCTGGATCATATGTAGTTCTATTTTCCCATGTGGCACTTTTTACTTTAAATAACTTTTTGGAAGCACTTGGCACTATCCATCACTCCCTTTTTAAATTTTTTAAAAAGTACTCTCAGCTCTTTTGGCTTCTATGATTCCATTCCCTGCCACTTTCCCTCCTATCTCTGAGGCCCTCCCCTCAGAGTGTGCAGCTCTGTTGCACACTCATCCTAGGATGCTGATACCCTACCTCATTCCCAGATTCCCAAGCTGTCTTCTTCTTTTTTCACTCAAGGTACTTATCCTGGGGATGACATCTACTTCATAGGTTAACTACTACTCAAACACTGACAAATCCAAATCTAAAAGCTCCATCTAGACATCTTTCCTGAGTTTCAATGAGAATTTCCAACAGTCAGACAGCTTCATGTACTTTCCACTGGTGCCTCAAAGTAAACACGTCCCCAGCTCAACTCCACCATCTCTACCTCCAACCCTACCCTCTCTCCTGGGTTCCCTGTCTCAGCGAGTGGTGCCACCATCCTCCCAGTTGGATCTGATCACTACAGACAATAAATCACTCATCAACACCTCCTAGGTTATTTTCCTTCTCTATTCCCACTACAGCCAATACCTTATTTCCAATCTTCATACTTTCTCACTGGGATCCTTTCAGTGACCAATCGGTTCACAGCTTCAATTTCCTTCTTAAACTTTAGCTCTTTCTCTAATTTTTTCATAATGGGAATTTATTAATGATGCATTCAGTAATAATAAAATACTGCTTTTATAACAAACTAATTTAACAGTTTAATACATTTTCATTTTTAAGCTTAAATTTACTTAAATAGTAAAATTTAAAATTTTAATATTTAATAAAATAATAAAAAAAGTGTTTTTAAATAGTATCTGTGAGATATTCCTGGCCAATAGTTCATGGTTGTCCAACTCTGTGAGCAAGTTAGACTAGCTTGTGACACTGGACTTCTATTAGACCCCAGAGTGTGAACCCACCTCCCCATATTATGTGGTATTACCTGTGTCACTTAGCACACTCATTTGAGCAGAAGTCAATTCAAAGGCAGAACAGCAGGAAATAAAGGAGGAAACTCAGACCCAGAGGTCAAGGTTCAAACCCTATTTCTGCTCATGAGCTACATGAAGAGGTTAAATTAGTCTCTGAGCCTATTTCCTCATGGGGGCCAGGGGGATAATATAACATCCATCACAGGTCTATGAAGGAGCAATCTATCTTATGTGACAGCATTTTAGCAGGTGTTTTTCCAAAAGTAAACTCTGAACCATGGATGGTGACCGAAAAATGTCTATGACTTATTTCACAGTCTAACTCCAAAAACTTTTCTTCTCTTATACTCCAGTGTATCTTTTCCTTAATTTTTTCCTGCACTTTTTCAGACTCATCTTGTGGCCCCAGCTTGTTCACTGTCTTAGAAGGTGGAGTCACACTTTCTCTCTTCTGATTCCCTCTACGGAGTCCGCTGGAAGGCCTCTGCACACAGCCTGCCTGCAAATGCTCAGAGTAACTAACAACGGCTTAGCAAGGGCTTGGGCCCAGTCCTTTGGTCAGCCCTGGAAAGCACTCTCGAGGCTCCAAGAAGAAAGGTTCTTTAAGGGGAGCACAGCAGGGGCTCAGGTGCAAGGGCAGGGGGAGAGCAGGACCCAGCGCCTTACCTTTGCACTGCAGACCCTGCCGCAAGAGGCCCCAGAGCAAGGAGCCACAGTGGTCACAGAAGGTGGGGACCTTGTAGTTGTGGATCCCGAACTTGTGAGGCATGTTGACACTGAACCGCTGGGAGCCCACCTGCAGGAACAGCAAAGCACAGGGTCAAAGCCAAGCTCCTTGCTCTGAAGCTTCCCTGGGAACACGGTGAAGACAGCCTTCCTCCCACAGCCCTGACCCCACTTTCTCTGTGGACTCTGACCCCCTACCAGTCCCATCCGGGACTCCAGACCTCCAAATCCCATGGCACACAGCAGTCAATCTGCACCTCACATTTTGGCCTTGAAGAGTTGTCATTAGGTGACAGGATTGTGGGATCAATGAGACCCTGGGGGTAGAAGAGGCAGGAAACATATTACTGTAGGTACTGAAGACATGCTGGGTCGATACTAAGAGGAGAGTCGTGGTCTCCCAGGACTAGCCCCAAAGGGATGTGGGGACAACCAAGGTGAAGAGGTTGGGAAGCATCCCAGGTGACTAGGAGGTCTGTGGGGGCAGGAGAGCTGTGTGACCCTCAGCTGCAGCCACTAAGGACTCTAAAGTATCAGACGATGGGGGGTGAGAATGATGACCGACACATAAGACTGTGCTGCAGGATCAGGTAGCCTGCGAGCACCCAGAGAGGCGGCCCAGGTGTAGTTCCGATGCACACAGCACTCAGAGGAAGATACAGCCGGAGAGCGGTGAGTGAGGCCAACAGGAAGGACTTGGGGAGGGAGAACAGGGAGAAAGATAGAACCGGATGACTAAAAGCCAAAGAGGAAGAGAAGGAAGGAAGATGACACAAAGAGAGAGCATTCTTGGTTAGTCGGGGAACGGCAAGAGTCCTAAGTGTGAGCTCAGAGACACAAGACAGGATGAGGGCATCGGCCGAGTGCTTGTGGC
This sequence comes from Dama dama, assembly GCF_033118175.1. Taxonomy (NCBI): domain Eukaryota; kingdom Metazoa; phylum Chordata; class Mammalia; order Artiodactyla; family Cervidae; genus Dama; species Dama dama. Next base: position 75,468,135 of record NC_083691.1, read on the forward strand.
CAAAAGTTCCAGGGAGCCCATTGGCAGAGCCCCCTTTTAATGGGAGGGCATTAGATGCTTGGTGTTTAGAGCCATGTGGGTGTGGGGTGTAATGTATGATGAGTGTGTACATGTCTCACACTGCAGGTGGTTACACAAAAGAATGAAATTGAAGGTTTGCCCCCCGAGGGCTGTGCCCAGCAGAGGGCACAGTCACCACCCTGATGGGTCAGGAATATAGTAACTAAGAGACTGGCCTCAGGGAGCAGCAGGACAGGCAACCAATTCCACTAAGAAACCCAGTCAATCCCTGGCAATTGATCTCCCTTGGGACATGTACCAAGTTTGGGAACACGCCTCATTGGTAACTTCTTTTCAGTGTTCAATATGCCAGAAAATACAATCAGAAAAACTAGGTCACAGATTAAAGCTGGGTTCTGTGCATTTCAAATCTCAACCCTCTAGCCTGCATGGCATGAAGTCATAGGGTCTTCTTCCAAGGAGGTGTGAAAGAGGTTTAGACATCTGCAGAGGTTCACAATTGATAAAACTTATGAGATCATTTTTTAAAAACTTATTGAGAGTTACGATCTCAAGAGCAGGAATCATGTATTCCTCTTTGTTTCTGTGGGCCATGGAGCAATCATCGGGCATACAGGAAGTGCTCAATAAATGCTCAATAAAATGTCCCTAAGAAGAAAGACACATAGCAAGGAAATTATCTTTTTCTTTCATTCACTTAAAAATCTAATGAGAGTAGCAGCATACTTATGGTTACGATCCTAGAACAGGAGTCAGGAGAGCCAGGTGACAGTGACTTGCGATTTCCTACCGTGACTGTAGGACCTCAGTAAACGACTTTGGTGCTTTGGGCCGTCTGCTTTCCAGGGACATGGGATGCTCAGCCTAAGCCTCGTCCCTCCCTGCTTTCCAGAGATGGTGTGAAATCAAAAGGAGATGGAAATGCTTTCCGTAAAGATGGAAAATGTTTTGGGTGTCAAGGTGTCACTTTGTTGAACTGTTTTTAAGAAGCAGGTAGAAGACCCTGCTTCTTAAAAATAGAAGGGACTCCTTTTGGAAGCCTAATTATAAACCTATCTGATTATAAACCTATCTGATTGTAATCCCACCCAGGGTCTCTCTCACACTAATGGCCTATGATTATATGATATTTATTTATTTCACCAAGAATTAAAAGCATGTCTTTGAAATCAACTGTCGTGAACACAGATAACTCCTCTACTCACATTCATACCTGTCATTTTCTCTAAGAGGTTTTTTTTTTTTTTTTTTTACCTCTGTTAGTGGATCCACTCTTCTCTCAATTACTCAGTTAAGAGAAACCTGGCTTCAAGTCAAATTTCCTTGCTTCTTTACCCCTAACAACTTTTGTAACAGTCAATCTGACACTAGTTTCTAAGAGGAAGGGAACATAGTCCCGTCGTCAAGGACTCAGACTCTGGAACAGACTGGCTGGCTTTTTCACATACTGGGATGTGAGGTTTAAGGCAAGTTAATTTGACCTCTCTACGCTTCTATTCTTTCTGTTGGAAAATGAAGATAGATCTCATTAAGGTTGTTATGGCTTTAAATAATATATGATAAAGTGCTTAAATCAGGGCACAGTGAGTACCCAATGAATGTCAGCTATTGTTATTACTGTGGTTCTTCCAGCCTCTTAAGTGTTTCTTAGATTCACTAATCCCACTCCATTCCTCCATCACCTCATAAAGATAAGATTCCTGCTGTGTGTTCTGTCTCTCACTGTTTATGAGCTGTGTGGAGCCCTTGACATGTCAGTGAGTCCTTTCACTGTTTCGATGAGATAATGACATAAAACAACTCAAATTTTCCCCTGGGCTTTCTTTTGGGGACCATACAACCCTTGGCATCATATCCACACACACAAGCCTGACTTTGAGCTGCACTCATTCTGTAGATTGTACCTCATGCTGGAAGGCTGTGGACAACTCCCTTTGTTTTTGATCAGCACAATGAAGAAAGCAACAGGACCTCAGAGAGATAAGGTTTTTCCTGGGGACCACAGAGGAGGCAGTGGAGGGTGGGGATGGCAGGGAAGAAAGCCCAGAATTTCAATGTTATAAATATTTACCTCGTCGGGAGTTTCCTGTTTCTTTAATCCAGCACACTTCGTAATTATGAGCTCATGGCATCGCTTGTGGACCACGCAAGTGCAGACTGCAAACAGCAAAACATGAGAGAGCTGAGCAACAAGCAGGGGAAGGAAGGTTCCATCCCGGGATTCAGTGAGGTCTCTGCGGGGGAGCGAGGGGGGCCCTGCCCCTTCTGTCTCCAATGCAGAGACTTATTGTAATGCCCTACCTGAAGCCCTTTACGCAATCACTTCAAAGCACTCTGCCATCACAGCCATTAGGCTCTCCTAAATGCTCTGGAGAAGAATGGACCATTTATATCCAAAGGGCATCAGCAGTTTTCTCCAGTTCCAGGAGTACCAATCAATTTTCTTGCTTCTCCATGCCAGTGTCAGGAAACAATCGCCCAGTTGGAAGGCACCCCTGTGTTCCATTCAAGGTCCCACCAGGGCTGGCTGGGGTGGTAGAGAGGCCAGCAGCACGTGAGTGGGTATTCTGTGACATAGAAGTTCTCTAGCTCCTTGATCTAGATATACCTTTTGTGCCAAATTTTAAATTTTTTATTTTATGTAACACTTCCCCAAGAAATGGCTGATGCTCTGTCTGTAGTGTCATGGGCCAGTGTGGGCAGTAGGTGATACAAGGAATCTAAGAACTGTCACATGTGAAACTGTGCACACATTACCCCCAGAACACAGCCACATCCCACAGAAGCTACCCCAGTCCCCCAGGGGTGAGACTCAAGTCAACCAGTGGCTGGGCTCCCAGTTCCAACCACAGAGAAGCCTCAGCATGACCTCATCACATACCACCCTCCAGTTCTAGATAACTTAACCTTGCATTTGTAGTCAATTAACTGGGGAAGAAACAAACCCTCTCATACTTTCAGGCAACTGTTAAATGTTTAAGAGCTAATGATGGTATAGAAGAGACCAAAAAAAAAAAAAAAAAAAGAGAGAGAGGGAGAGAGAGCAAAGCAGCAAGAACCATGAGTGAGACAGAATAAAACAAGCAGGGGAGGAAGCTTCTTCAGGGAGTGGGAGAGTGGGGAGCTAACACAACACACAGAACCCAGTTCAGGACACAAGGGCCTCCAAAGGGCATCTTCCTGAAGCTTTCCATTTCACGGGAGAAAGAAGAAGGTGCACCAGAAACACTGCACCAAAAGGCTGAGCCCCCTGGTCACCTGCAGATGGTGGTCCCCACAGGCGCTCCTATACATCTACTCCCACACAGCTATAGTGGAGTGATGGCCAGGCAGGGACAAAAGAAAATCAGGGTCTCACCTTACAGAGAGAAAGCGTGACCATGCAGGGCCTACCTAGCTCTGAGTCTCATCCCACCTAGCCCCCGTTTCCACAGGCAGTCGTGATCTGAATTGACCTGTGGTTCCCAGGGATTTACTTCATACAACACCCTCTTACCTTGACACTGGTATCCTTGCTTTCCTATGACACCCCTGAAAAGAAGAAAACAGCTCTTTAAGAAAATGAATTCCAGTAGGTCAAAAGTCACACAAAGCGACCCCATTCTGGCCACTGCCCACAAATGCTGAGTGGAGTCCACTCAGCAGAGGGGTAGTATCTTGCTCCCACTTGAAGGGTGCCTTAAAATGACTCCTGATGGCCATCAAGGACAGCCCCAGGGCTTGCAATGGGTGCAAGGTTTGGTCAGTGTTAGGGCTCGGTCTCCTATACAAACAGCCACTCCAGGGGCCCAGCTGTGTTCTGGAAAGCCCCAGAGACCCTGCTTGCTCTCCATGGGCCTCAAGTCATTGAGCATGCGTTTCTTTGCAGATAGTTGTGGAGAAGGGTTCTCGCTGGCAAGCATATTCCCTGAGCATTCCAGGAGTAGTCAAGGTTTATGGGGCAGAGTGTGGCCAGGACTGGGAGTGCAATCTACCATTTGGGTAAAGGCCAACATCGCAGATTCCTTCCATGGCCAGCATAGGGTCCCCTAGGGCAGGTTTAGGGTCAGCCTGGACACAGGACAATCCAGCCAACCTGGCCTGAGCCCTGTCCTCAGGACACCGCCAGCAACTGGTCAGCTCCCTGCAGTACCCAGTCCAGTGAGAGGAGCCAGAAGTCACTGGGGCTACAGCTAAGGGAACCTAGAGTTCAGTGGTACTGGCCATGGGCTTAGAGGAGACCTGAATCTCTAAGGCTAAGCTTTCAGAACCTGTTCCCCAATTCTTGACCAAAATACAGAGGTACAGGTCAGATGGCTGTCAGTCCCAGGAATGAGATGTGTCCGTGGATGGAGCTGGGCATTATTTCTGCTTTAATCAGGTTGACTTTGCTCTAAGCTGTGTCACCTTGGATGTCCATGCCAACCTCTGTGACTAGTTCCAGAACACCACAAGGATGAGACGAGGTGTTCCTGGACACCATGGGAATCCAGGGTGTCCTCAGAGTGCAATTTGAATGTTCCCCTTCTGCATTCATGTTGCAGGATGGTCTTGCTCACTCTCCTCCATGGGATTGCCAGCATGTGAACTCCACATCAGCTCCAGAGAGTAAGAGAGGTGGCTAGGAAGGCTGAGCATGAGCTATTAGTTGTGCTCACCAGGGTGGAATCAGGTCTCTGACACATCCTAGCTGGAGGGCTGTAGGCTGGTCTCATTTCTGAGCCTCATTATTGTTGTTAATGGAGTGGTGTTCATAATACATAGCTCATAGGATGCTGGGAAGATTTAGAGATTTCCAGAGCCAAAGAGAGACCCTGACACAAGGTAGGTACTCATCAAAAGTTCCCCTCTAATCCCCAAGGCCAATATTCCTTGTCCTTCTCCACCTGCCAAAAAGGCCTACTACTTACCTGTTTCTGCCTATCAAAATCCTAGTCATCATAAAAAGAGAATTGCCACCTCCTCCAGGAAGCCTTCCCTGAGTACTCCAGCCAATGCTTCTCTCTCTTTTCTGAAATCTCAGCATCCTATCAGCACCAGTGTTGTGACAGTTACTAAAAATTGTTTTTTATTATAAATATTGGCAATGGAATATTTTTACGCTTTCTATGGAAACATTTAAATGTATTAAAAAAATAGAGAGATGAATATAGTAGACCCTCAGGTACCTGTGAGTACCTCCAACAATGATAAATTCATGGCCAGCCTTGTTTCATCTCTACCCTAGACCCTCACCCCTCCTTCCAGTTATTTTTTTAAAACAAATCTAAGAAATCCATCATTCTGTTGGTAAATAATTCAGAGTCCCTCTCTAAAAGTTATGAGTTCTTTAAAAAAAAAAAAACCCACAATACCATTACTGGTTATAAAATCTTAACTCCTTAAATATGAGATATGATATGATCCTACATATCTCCATATGTAGGAACCAGGATTCATAGTTTCTTCTTCCCATCTAGCCCCCCAGGCACCACTCAGCCTTGCAGAAAAGTCTTCTGTAGTCAAATAAAGAATTAAAGCACATAAGCATTTTTTACATAAAGTGTCCAATCTCCTGACCCATTCCCCCCCCCCCCCCCAACTCTTGCTGCTGAGAAGTCTAACTGAGAGGTTTCCAGAAAAGAGGACCTTACCAGATAAAATCTCGGCAGTGGGAACAGTAGGTGGGCTGCCGAAGGTAGGTAGCCATGAACTTGTGGCCGTTGACCTGGTGGACCCTGCGCCTGACAGCCCCCTGCCGCTTCCTGGGCCGCATGCGCTCCCGAAACACACGTTCTTCATTGTCTTTAGGGGCTGAGGAGGGACAAGAGCACAGAAGAAAATACAGTCTGGGTTAGCAGCCCTTGAAAATAACCTCCTGTGGGAGAGCTACTCCAGCCTGGGAGATCTGGAGGTTGAGGGGGGGCCGCCTCTGCTGGTGGAGAGATTCAGGGGTCTAAGGAGCCTCACTACTTAGCTCCAGCCAGTACGCACCATGTGACTGCAAGGCCCGGCCTGTGCACTTTCCCACAACAGCTGCACTCGGCCCCCATCCCACCCTTCTCCTGCTCCAGGCATGGCCGCTTCACTCCTCCCCACACCAGCTCCATGTTGCGAGGGTGTGGGGTCAAGGGCTCAGGTTCAACTCTTACAGAAACTTCTGAGGAGTGACCTAGGACTGCTTGTGTTCCTCATCTGGAGCCTCTGCAGGCACTGTCCTCTGTCAATGGGGATGATGGTGATGGCCCTAAGGGGTGTGGCTTGGAGTCAATGGTGTTGACTTCCCTTCCCACCCAGATGCCAAGCTCAGACTTTTCTTCCTCTTCCCTCTTCTCTAGAGTAAAGCAAAAAAGAGCCTTTCCCTAAAGGTTAAAAGGAGAGGGAAATAGAACACTGTGAAAGCAGACAGTTTCCAGAAGGTTCAAGAACACTACCATGGGCTTTAAGACCTACTGGAGACAGAAAGATCTTCCCCACTTCTTACTTCCCTCCCTTTCAAAGAGTGCCCCAAACCTAAGAACACCCTGCAAACGGACAATACAAATAATAATGACCATTAAGTATTGAATGTGCCACCACACACCCCAATACATACATTAATGCCCTAATCCCCAATGTGATAGTTGGGGGGCCTTTAGGAGGTAATAACGATTAAATATAGGCATGAGGATGTGCCCTCATAATGGGATTAGTGCTCTTAAAAGAAGAGAAAAAGACCTGAGCCAGCCTGCTCTCTGCCATGAAAGGATACAACGAGAAGGTGGTTGTAAACCAGCCAAGCAGAGAGTCCTCACCAGAACACAAAGATACTGATTTCAAACTTTCAGCCTCCAGAACTGTGAAAAGTAACTTTCTCGAAACATAGCATCGAAACATGTATATTATCTATGGTGAAACAGATCACCAGCCCAGGTTGGATGCATGAAACAAGTGCTCGGGCCTGGTGCACTGGGAAGACCCAGAGGGATCAGGTAGAGAGGGAGGTGGGAGGGGTGATCAGGATGGGGAATACATGTAACTCCATGGCTGAATCATGTCAATGTATGACAAAACCCACTACAATATTGTAAAGTAATTAGCCTCCAACTAATAAAAATAAATGAAAAAAAAAAAGAAAAGACAAATATAGCAGCTTTATACAAATGAAACAAGAACTTTTGAAGAACACTCACACATGTAAGCACATTATATGTTTACAGGTGAATTCTCAAATATATTCACACCCTAAACATTATTCTTATATGAAAAAAATAAACATAGTATCTTCGAAACTTCATTTTGAGTTGTGCAACAGAGAAAGAAAAAAATAAATGTTTTATAGCATTCAAAAAAAAAAAAGAAAAGTAACTTTCTGCTGTCTAAGCCTGTATTCTATGGTATTTTGTTAAAGCCTGAGCAGACTAACACAGTGACAATGCTAGCTAACGTCTGTCAAGGGCTTACACTCTGGAAAGTGTTAGTCACTCAGTTGTGTCCAACTCTTTGTGACCCCATGGACTGTAGCCCACCAGGCTCCTTTGTCCATGGGATTCTCCAGGCAAGAATACTGGAAGGGGTTGCTATCTCCTTCTCCAGGGGATCTTCCTGACCCAGGGATCAAACCTGGGTTTCCCACATTGCAGGCAGACTCTTTACCATCTGAGCCACCTTAGCTATCTATGCACTCTGGTGGGTGCCATGCTAAATTCATTATGTGTGATAACTCACTGAAGCATTACAACCCCAACTGAAGGGTACCGCTATTACCCCCATGTCTTGGATTTGCAAACTGAAGAATGAAGAGTTCAAGTAACCTCTTCTGTTAATATAGCTATCTAGTGGTAGAGCCCAAGAGAGGGGAATGGCAACCCACTCCAGTGTTCTTGCCTGGAGAATTCCATGGACAGAGCAGCCTGGCAGGCTACAGTTCATGGGGTGGCAAAGAGTCGGACACGACTGAGTGACTAACACACACACAGTGGTGGAGCCCAGATTCTATACCAGAGAGGGAGAGAGAGGTCCTGGGTCCACTGGCCACCTGCTGCTCTGAGGGACAGCCCACTCTCCCTATAGCAAGTCTCCAAAGCTCTCACCTGGTGGCTATCTTTAGGGAAGAGCTGGGCTGCCTGAGGCTCCCTCTAGCACAGAGAAGGCAGGCTATGGTCTCCTGTCAGGCTCTTGACACTCTCAAGCAGCCCTGGAAGGTGGGCAAAAATACATTGGGAAGGCTCCATCCCCTCGACAGCCCCCTTGCACCAGCCAGCACCCATCACCCCAGCCTAACAGTGTTAGTCCTGAGGGGAATAAGCTCTGCTCCTCATGGACCTCTCTGAACACAAGGTTCCCTGACGTGGTGGTCACGTGTGTCAGTCAAACATCTGTTTAATCCAAGAGCATCTTGTCAGTCCAGAGAGGGTAGGGGTGGACAGAACATCAAACTGAAGGAGGAAAAGAACAATGGGGAGCAAACATCCAGTGTGTGCTTTTAGAGGGAAGCAGCCTCCAGGCAAATGTGCAGAACTGCTGACTGGAGGCTGCCCACAGGGCTCCCAGGCTGTATTCTCAGGATTGCCCCTTGGTGACCCGGAAGGGGGTCTGCCTGTGGACCTCCTGCTTCATACCCCTCAACCTGCAGGGGTTTCCTTTTTACCTGGTGCCTATTGTTTCACAAAGTCTCTGACAGTGATTACCTTCTGGGTACAGAAAGCCCACACCACCTCCTACTTTCTACAACCCAGGGGGTAAGACCCGGCTGAGCAAATTTGCAAGGAAAGGTTTTGCTTCTAACTAGAGATGTCTACATATGCACACGCATGCATAAATATGACAATCATCACTCAGTTGTAAAATTAGAGGTGACTTTCATTTCTGCTTCACACTTTTCAGTATATTTAGAAAATTCAATTTGTATAAGCTGGAAACATGGTATTTTAAAAAACAAATCTTTTCAATAGCCCTTAGTTGCTAGAAACCTGATCGACGAAAAATCCAAACCCCCCAAACTCAACCTTGGGTAGCTCAGGCCAGGGGATGGGAATTCTCTTTGTACAAAAGCATCCTTCAAATTCTTTCACAGAAGGCTTTACCATGGAATATATATCAATAGTAAGCTCTAATGTGTTTAAGATGCAATTTGATTTACAAATTTCTCAGATTTTCTAGTCATCTTGACTCTGGAAATTGTGTTTTCAGTCAAAATGGTGAGGAGTTTAATCTAGTTTTCTCAAGGAAGTGCTGTCATATGGGGGGTCATGGGGTCCCCGAGGGCCTTATTTCTCAACTTTTTATAGAAATGACCACAGTAACCAAACTGGACATTCTAAACTGTGTTTAACTGATTTAATAGATAAATGCAGCAGCCAGTTAACTCTACTTGCTTTTAAAAATTTACTTATTCTTTAATTGAAGAATAATTGCTTTACAGAATTGCGTTGGTTTCTGCCAAACCCCACTTACTTTTGAAAACCTGTTTGTGGGGTGCACTGATGCTGTGAGAAAAGCTGCTTAAAATTTGAAAGGGGTGGGGGGTGGGGGGGTGGGGGGAGGGGAGGGTCTTGGGTGCAGGTTAGAAAGAGAGCCAAGGATAACCCCATGCTAAGGCGGGGTCCGTCTGATCTAACTTCTCCAAAACGTTCTGTTCTCCTGCCCCAGAGCACATTGTGCATGGCCTGTTAAAAGTCAGCTTCTCTGTTCAGTAAGTGGGGAGACTAAAGGCAACAGAAGGAACAGGTAAACAAACTTCGTGTTCCAAGGAGGTTTGCACACGAGGCTGCAGGAGAAAGGGGGTGGGACTCCTGGCTGATGATAACACCTGCCTTCCACACACTTCTGGACAGGGGAGCCACAAGGCTCCTCAGTCCCATGGAATCTCCTTGTTGGGCCTAGAGAAACTGCTAGAAATGGATCACCTTCAGCATTTCCCCTGATGTGAAGGGTCTCTATCAAAACGCAGCTTCCATGGGGTAGGGGGTAATGCATGGCATATGCATGCAGGAGCACAGGCACCTGTGTGGGTAAGAGAGCATGCTTGGTGTGAGAGTGAAAGAACAGATTTATAAATGTAAGTATATATATACATTTATGTATACAATAGCAATATATATCAAACATGCATAATCTATTATATATTCATATATAATACAGCATGATATGTTAGTGTCATTAACATAATTATATTATGACATGATTATATTAGTAGCAATATATTACTATATAAGATGAATGTATGATATATAGTTTTGCTGAACCATTTGAAGCAACACTTCAAATGTTGCTTCAAGATAAACTTCAGGGTTTATCTCCTAAGAATAAAAACATTCTCTGACATAATCACAATATCAAAGTCAAGAAATTTAACATTGATATAACTATCCAATAGACAGTTCATATTTAAATCTCCCTGATTGTCCCCTGTACGTGTGTGTATGCGAAGTTGCTTCAGTTGTGTCCAACTCTTTGCAACCCTCTGGACCGTAGCCTGCCAGGCTCCTCTGGCCATGGGACTCTCCAGGCAAGAATACTGGAGTGGGTTGCTATGCCCTCCTCCAGGGGATCTTCCAGACCCAGGGATCGATTATATCTGCTGCATTGGCAGGTGTGTTCTTTACCACTAGTGCCACTTGGAAAACCCGATTGTCCCCTAAATGTCCTTTATTGCTGTTGTTTTTAAATGTTTAATCTAGAAACTAGTTAGAGCTCAAGGAAGTTATCTGCTTGCCGTGTCTCTTTAATCTCCTAATCTAGAACAATTTTCTTGACTTATTTCCTTCTTATGACAAAGTTATGGAAAATATAGGATGTTGTCTTATAGAACATTCTACAGCCTGGATTTGTTTGTTCCCGTTTGATTAGTTTCCAATTCAATGGCAAACATACCACGGAGATGTACATATCAATAAATCTTTAGCTATAGATAAGTGTGTAAATGACATAAATATAAAATTTATAGGAGGAGAAATATAAAATATTCACTCTTACTAGGAATTCTTAAAATGCAGAGCTGTCTTGACCTACCATTGACATACCATTTAATGCCTAATAAAGAAACAAATTTGTTTTTAAATGGTATTATCAGCTGTTCGGAAGGCTGCTATGAAACTGATTTATTCATTCACTGCTAGAGGCAATGTCGCATAATATTTTCAAAAGCAATATTACAGTACATGGCAAACATCACAAAAAGATTCATATCCTCTGATTAGGCAATTCCTTAGTAAGTAACTCTAAGTCAATAATTCAACAGAAACTAAAAGTTATACACTTATAACTTATACATGTTCCCCAAGGCATGTCTAATCAGCCTTCAAACAAATAACTTGATAGTCTCACATCAGAAGAATGATCTAATGAATTATACTACATCTATATAAATTTTAAAATGTTGAGAGAAGACTAGGTAGGCACATGGGGAGATGTGATCCAAAACTGTGAAAACAGGAGGCCCAGAAACACAAAACATATCTACAGGTTGAAGGTAATATGAAAGAATTATTGTGTTATACTAGGATGGTGGGACTATGTATTTGTATATTTGAAAAATGTTCGCTCTTTAATGACGTTTTTTGGCTGCAGTGCACAGCATATCTGATCTTAGTTCCCCAACCAAGGATCAAACTGTACCCCTTCACTGGAAGCTTGGAGTCGTAACAACTAGACTCCCAGAGAAGTCCTTTAATCATTTTTAATAGCAGTTCTTTCCACCTAAAGCATTAGGTAAGGGAAGGGTCGCTCATGTTGCAAGAGTAGGGGACTACATAGCATGAATGAGGAGAAAAGGGCACCAGATGTTGGCCTGGAGATCAGGAGAGACAAGATACATTTTATCAGCTTCCCCAGTTGCCTGTGGTTCTGAGCTGGGTCACCTCGCTTGCCCCCACGTCTGTGACTTGCTCTGAAGCATGCTCTTCACATCACTTCACTGGATGTACTCAGCCATACCCACCGAGGGTGATGGCTCATTTGCCACAGCCCACAAGGCAAAACCAGCACTGGTTTTCCTTTCTTTCTTTCCTTTCCTTCGCACCCTTTCCTTTCTGCCTACACAAATCTTTTGTTTTATGGCTGCATCTACCAAACAGCAGAAGGGATGACCCAAGTCAGGGAGAGGCCAACACAAAGTTGGATAACTCTTGTGAAACTTTCTGTGTAAATGAAGATCTTGGCTGCTCAGATATAACAACAAGAATTCACAAAGGCATGAAGCTAAGGAGACAGCCTGTGAAGCAGCTATGAGATCTTCGGTAAGCTTAATGTCTAACAACATTCCAAGAGTGTTTTATGCTGGCTCCGGTTTGCCTATAAGCTCAACTTCCTAGGGTCTTCTATACCAATGAGTATCTTACAGACCCAAAGCTCAGAAGAATCTCTGACAGGCTGTAGGCAAGTGGCAGAAGAAGCAGAGAACCCACACCTCACAGTTCTTGCTCTGTTGATCAGCCTCACCCGGCCCCTTTTCCTTGGGCTGAGACTTCTCAGTCTAGGCCAGAAGGACATTCACAATCACAGGGAGAGGCAGCCCCTGGCACCAAACCCTCTGCTACCTCTTCTGGTCTGTCTGATTATTGAAGGTCCCACTGCTTCATCATCACCTCCCTCACCTCATCTCATGTGCTCCTGCACAAAAAGGGGGCTCGAATGACAGGACTGAACTCTATCTCCCACACAAGGTCACTGGCATCCTTAAACTCAGTGCTCTTTGAATGCCTCTAGCTGGGAATTCCTAATAGGCTGATGGTTATGAATCCCCATATGCTGACACTTCCTTCGAGGGCATGTGTAAAAATGACTGCCAAGCCCAAAGTTCCAGCTTGCCCAAGACCCCTGCCCTTGGAGCCTGGACCAGTCAGAAGGACCAATATGCTTGGCTGGCCACCTCTGGGCACCACCATCATTCCTCACTGCAGGTGATCCCTCAATCAATCACCTACTCTTGATTTTGAGCGCACACAGGGGTCTTCTCCACAAGCAAGTGTGCCATGGGTGGTCTTCTTGATCTCTTCTCACCTCCTTCTTTTGACCTTCTCTTTCTACCACTGTGGTTGAACTAGGTGCTGGGAGATGGGACAAATGTTGCCTTTACCCCAGATTTGCGTTATAATCTAGAACAAGTCATTTAATCTCTTCAGGCGTCTGTTTTCTTATCCATCAGGAAGAAGTACTGCAACGACTCTGTCTAAACACCAGGCTGGCGTGTTCTCTCCCCCAGGTGCCAACACAACATCTCCTGATTGAGGGAAAGTGGAATACTCTCATCCACCCCACTACAAAACCTCACCTGGCTGGGGTCCGACTGTCTCCAGATAGTTCAGCCCCGCCACTGTGAATAAAAGGAGGTCGGCCCTGTCTTCTCCCACCCCGCGCATCAGGGGCTCTGAAGGAGCACATTCCACCTCCAGAGTGGAGTAGTCCTGGGAAGACTGGGCTGGGTAAAAACACTGACTCAGCTATAGGACAAGAGCAGTAAGAAATATGACCAGTTTGAGAAAAGGCTGGGAACATCCTCAGAAGGCTTGTGTCGGAAGCCAAGCAAAGAGTGAATCCAGTTTTCAAGGCAGATTATTTCACAACACAAAGAAAACAACTCAAACATCCTGATAGTTTTATCTAAATAACTGTCAAATCTTGGATGATTCAGAAGCTGAAAAATAACAGCTACCATGTATGAGCCCCTATCACGTGGTGAGCACCATTCTAAGTATTTTATATCCATGAGGTGCTATTTTATATGTAAGATACTGTTATACATCCATAAGGTGCTATTAAAAATACACGAGGTATTATGACATATACACAAGATATTGTAAGCAACTTACATCTGACATCATGAGGTGCTACTATCCTCAACTTACAAACGAAGAAACCAAGAGCTCAAGAGGTTAAGTGATTTGTTCAAGGTCACACAGCTAACAGTGAGTGTCAAGTTCAAGAATTCCCACCCTGACCCATCCACCCATATTTCACAAGGATGGCAGAATAGCTTGAGTCCCCAGAACCCAACTTTGTGTATGGAAGTCTCCTGCTGGCTGCTGTCCATTCATCTCTCCACACACTCACCCTGCTCTCAACTGGAGACTTAGAGAGTCAAAGGGGACTGATTAATTCACAATGCACACACATAATGGAATCTAATGCAGTGGTTTCAAAAAGCAGACATGCCTAGTCCACCAAGAAACAATATGTAGAAAAAAGAGCTAAGAAACATGTCTATAGTGTATATCTATATAAAATGAGAAAGAGAAAAGGGTAAATATCCTCAAAGAACATAAACAGAAAAACACATCGAGACTTTCTGAAGGGTTAAAAAGTGTACATTCTAAAAAATGTTTATTAGGTGGATATTGGATGCCGGGCAGTATTCTGGGCACAGACTCTTAGCCACAGTGGATGGTCCATAGCCACTCTCTAAATTATTCTTCTCAGATATTTTGGATTTGATCCTTAATAGGTGGGTCTCCACTAACAAAGCAAGGAATTGCCATCATTGTCCAGACAACAGTGGTTATGACTGGGGGGTGGGGAAAGCCCCTGAAGAGACTAGATGGAATTTTTCCCACTCAGTATCTGAGGAATTTATTCAATAAATCTCTGGCTTAACTTTATGGACTTACTGTGAAAAATGCAAGATCAACGGAAACAAAACAAAATGAAAAAAACCTAGGCACTGAAAATCAAAGGAGCAGTGCCTTTTCATTTTATTTTCCATGAGGAAAATAGCTTATAATATTTTCAAGCTGAAATAAATGCTACATGACAGTGAGTTTTAACGATTAAGTAAATATTTATGTGATACCAAAGACTACGTTCTACATGTTGTACTCACACAATACATTAAAGAAAATTTCTGTTCAAAACAGGAAAGAGGAAACAGCAATTAATTCCCCGAGAGAGATTAGTCTGAACTATCTATGTCTTCCCAGAAAGCCACACGATGTGAAGCAGAAATGTCTAGGAGGAGAGGTTTGGAATTGTCCACATATGTTATTCTGTGTGTAATCTAATCAGAGGAGTGCTGGTGGCATTTCAAGATTAGCATCTCAAATTTACTACAAATCACTTTCTTCTTTCTCATCTTTCCTTTCCGAATGACCCGTTCTGTATCCATGGCAGGGCATAAGCTCTGTCCACTTATTTAAAATAAAGCATAAGCTAGTTTATGCTTTGTTAGGAAAAAAAAAAGTGAAAAATTTGGACACTTGACAGGCTAGAGGGAGTAGCACTAGGGTAAAGTGAGGTCAAACACAGGGATGGTAGGACAATTGGATGGTCACTGAAGGAAGGCACCTCAGGGAGAAAAGGGGAGGGCAGCCCCCCCCCCCCCAGTCCCACCACCCAGGCTCTGATATACATGGGGACATGGAGAACCACTGGGGAACAATGATCATCCTTAAGTAGGAAGTCTCCTTGCTTCCTGCCTATCAGCATTTATTCATTCCCTCCCTTCTCCAGTCATTCAAAATTAAACACTGGAGTTACACTGGAACTACCACATGCTTCTGGGACCCAGGAAAAGTTACTGCTTGCCAGGAGAAAAGCCGCAGAGCAAAATCCCTTCAGGCAGACCTGCTAAATGCTCAGAGAGCCTTCTCATCCCGGGAAATCAGCCAAGTGGGGCACCAGCCAAGGGTGGGGCCAGAGTCCTTGCTGGTGCCAGTGATGGTCCTGTGATTCATATCACAGCAAACTGAGCCATTGCTGAATTACTAGGCACCTGAGCCCCGAGGACCTCATGTCCATGAGGTCATATCCGTGGTTCATGTGTCTAAAATGCTCTATTAAAAAATGCCTGTGGGAGAGCAAAGGCAGAAGTCAGCAGGACGTCTGTCCATTCCCAGCATGAAGAGGGGGGAGTGTCAATGCCCAGTGAAGGTTGACAACCCCCTTTCCAAATACATTACAAGCCTCTTAATGCCAAGGCAGGCAGGCCAAAAAGGTTATGGGATTATTTACTGAAAACCCACATCCATCAGTGCTGTTGCTATCAGCTGTTCCACAACATCCAATCAGTGGCAGGCAGGATTCAAAAAGGTTCGAGCAGAGTGAGCTAAAAATCACCCTTTAATATCAAGTGGTCCCTTTACCATCTCATCCCAGCCTCCACAGACCTCCTCCCAGCCTCCATAGACCTCCTCAAAACTGAGTATGTGCACAGGTACCTAAATTACCACGACAGACTCACCTGTTTATTTTCCCCAAACTCCTCTGTTTGCTAAGGTAGTTCCATACTGTTGCTAATACTTTAAAGTTAAAATTAAAAAGAAAAACCATAGCCTTTCCCAGAGAGATCTTAAGTCCTGAGCAGGATTCCAAGGAAGATGGCCAGGTGGGTATTTATCAGACTACCTGAGAAAGAAGACAAGTTTCAGGGAGTCAGAAGATAAAAGCAAAAAAATAACAGGCAATGAAAGACTTGTTCAGACAAAGGAGCTGGTGAAAGAAGATAAAAAGAAGTAAGGATGATTATTAAGTCATGAAGTCCAGGCTGGGGATTGGCCAAATGAACTCCACACCTTCCCAAAAAGCAGATGGGTTTGTCTTACTCTCTGCATCCCTTCCTCCACACTGACCAAGAAGCAAGGTCACCTTTCTTCCACCCTCCCTCCCAGCTAGTTTCCAGAGCAGGGTACTGGGGGGATGGACCTTCCTTAGGAAGCTTATCAGAGGTTAAAAAAGCCCTGGATCATCCTACAGAAACAGCTATCAGGGCTATCAGGCCTTGGGCAGCCACAAGATCAAACCAATCAATCCTAAATAAAATCAACTCTGAATAGTCATTGAAAGGGCTGATGCTGAAGCTGAAGCTCCAATACTTTGGCCACCTGATGCAAAGAGCCGACTCATTGGAAAAATCCCTCATGCTGCAAAAGATTGAGGGCAGGAGGAGAAGGGGATGACAGAGGATAAGGTGGTTGGATGGCATCATTGACTCAATGGACATGAGTTTGAGCAAACTCCAGGAGATAGTAAAGGGCAGGGAAGCCTGGTGTGCCACAGTCCATGGGGTTGCAAAGAGTCAGACACAACTTAGCGAGTGAACAACAATCAAGACCATAGTGCCCATGGAACTTATATCTTTCCACTTGGCTTCAAAAACTTGCTTAAACTTTTTCTGACAAGTTTTATGTTCCACTGAGATAGTGATCACAATTCTGTATGTAGAAAGAGGGATAAGGAGATCAAAAACAATAATGCTTTTAATAACTGAAAACAAAGCCAGAATCCAGCCCTGTGCCCCTTCAAGGCTCACAGGCTCTGATTACACACACACACACACACACACACGGTGTGACCCACCCCCTGCTGCTGGCATCTCTTTCAATACAGGGGACACTGCAGTCTGGAAAAACCAATGACATTCCCAGGATTGCTTCTCAGGGCCTCGGAAACTCCTGTCTCTCCATAAGTTGTCATCTATAGTGGTAGAACATTGTGGAAAGAACAGCCACTATGTGACAAGGAAAATGTATTTCTAATAGCCCTACAAAACAACAGAGACATCTGCTAAATTTGGAGTCTCATATCTAGAAACTCCTATACACAGAAAATTAAAACCATCAAGAACAAAAGATGGAGTAGGGGCAAGGGAAATTTTTTTTAAATTTCCAGTTTAATGAAACTAAGAAAATATTCTAAGGCCTCAAATGCTTAAGGGAGATCCAGTCAGCTTGGGTCTTAGTGCTAATGAAGTACAAGAGGAGATCAAATTCCCCAAGTGAGTAAGTTACCTCTGTCCAGAGGGAAAATATTATCAGTCACAGACCCTGCCTTGAATCTCAGCAAGCTTCTTGCAGATATACATTCTTGGTCACCAGGACTCTTGGGAAGAAGTATTGATACTTACAGCTACCATAAGTCAATTTCTCTCTGAAAAACCCAGCTCCCATCCTATACCTTATGACCTCAGGGCAGTAGAGAGCCATGTCTTTACTTACAAAAGAGAGCACTTTCCTAATCTGGAAATCTGGGCCCTGAACACAGTGCAGTTACCTGCCTGCCCTTTTAGGAGGTCTTGGTTTAAGTGTTAACAGGGCTAGTCAACAAAGGTTAAGCTAAGGTTAAGATCTACCACAGTCTTAAGAGTCTCAAGAATCCTGAGTAGTGGATGAGCACTGCTCTGGCCAAAGCACATCTCTGTCACATCTTAGCCATGCTTGTGAGACTGGCTATCCCTAGTAGTAGTAGGTATGAGATGTTCAAGAGAAGAGAAGTGAAATTCTTCTAGAGGAAAAACTTGAAACTTCATTTTCTGGGAGAAAAAAAGAAAGGATTGAATGAGAGGTGTGGTGGCCAATCTCCAAGATGACCCTCAGGGATCCGAGCCTCCTGGGACTCACACCTCTGTGCAGGCCCCTCCTACAATGACTAGAGTTGCCCCGCTGACTCGTGGAACTAAACAGACTTTGCAGAAATGACAAAGGGGGACTGCTGAGGCTAGGTCATAAAAGACACTAAAGTTCCGCCTTGCTCACTCTTGGCTCTCTCTTGGAAAGCCAGCTTCTGTGTCCTGGCATACAAGCAACCTGATGGAGAGGTCCATTTTGGTGGAAACTGACTGGGAGAGACCTCCTCTGTCAGTCAACACTGACTCATGAGCCATGAGTGTCAGCCATCTTGGAACTGGATCCTCCAGCCCCAGCTGAGCTTTTTTTGGTTGGCCAGAGCCCTAGCCAACAATCCTGACTGCAACCTCACGAGAGACTATGGGTTAGAACCATCCAGCTAAAGCTGCTCCTGAATTCCTAGCCCACAGAACAGTATGGGATAATACTATTTCTTATTGTCTTAAACTGCTAAATTTAGGATAATTTGTTACTCAGCAATAGATATCTATAATTCAGGAGGTAATAGATAAACCAAGCAGGAAGAGATTTAGGGTAAACATTGGAAGGAAAATGTTTTCACTGTGACAATTGTTCATTCACTTGGCCAATATTTACTAAGCGCCTCCAGGATGCTAGGTACCAGGCCTCTGAGTTATACATTTATCCCTCCTCTGGAGAGGGACAAAGGAAAACAAACACTGGTTATATTAAAAGCATGATCACATGGATCCCAGTGCCTATGAAAAAGTGAGTTAGGCTGACCCGGCTCCTGAGAGCTGGGAATTCAGAGATAGTGGCGTCCTAAAAAGCAAATGATCCCTGCTACTTTGAGCTCCACTGTGTCAGTTTTTCTCTTAAGCTTGAGGCTTTAAGCCCTGTTAAAACACAGATCCTCTGGGAGGGCCATTATGAGTTTAGTGTGGATGAATTTCAGATTCTTTTTGAGAGGTTGTACTGGGAAGGTAGAAAAAATCATGTAGAACCTGCAGGAAGAGTGGTGTTAGGAGATAAATTTTGGAAATTTTACATTCTAAAGTAAGAGACAAATTCCATTTGTAAACAAATCTAGTAATAGAAATAATAGGTACCATTTACCATACAGTCTGTGATTAAAACATACCTTTGCTTCTTGAAGGCAGCCTACAAGATTGGTATTATTCTCCCCATTATGCAAATGAGGAAACTGGGGCTAAATAAATCTAGGTGACTCACCCAGGGATACATCTTACTAAGTGGTAGAACCTGATTTTGTACCAAGGATTATCTTCCTTCAAAGTTCACTGGTTCTCCACCATACTACGAACATTAAAGAACACAAAATGACCATTCTCTACCCTTTTCTTCCTATATAGAAACTGGAAAAAAAAAACACTCAAGAAATTCAAGCATGCTGTTTCTATTAGTCTAACGAGTAGTTCATAGATTTTCTAAAAAAAATGAACTTTGCTCCTCTAATGCTGTAAATGAAAAAACTGTGTGAAAAAATTAATAGCAGGCTGGAAAGAGAGAGGCCCATTTCTTTCAAGTGAATGTAGGGTTTGATGAGAAGTTCTGAAAGTTGTTTTGGAAACCAGACGTCTGGCAAAGCAGCAGAAAATGTAAACTCATAGAGATGTAGCACTCTCATCACACAGCACACACGCCGGGGGAGCTCAGGGGAGTGACAGGAATGCGACCATAACCCACACTTTGCTCATTTGTACCACTTCCAGGCATTTCCTACAGAACTGTGAAAGGCAGGAGGAGACACGAGGTATGATGCAAAAACAGATATACTCGTCACATAGGCCACAACCTCCCAAAACAAAAAGTTTCTATCTGCTCAAGCCAAGCAGGGAAGAAAGCTTTAGGTCAAGGTGTTCCCTAAACCTGCCCCAAGCCAGCTTGTGGTCAGCAGGAACACTGGGCCTTGAAGGAAAAGTCACTTTTTCCTCTTCTTCAGGTCAGTCCCCCCTTCACTCCTGAAGCTACAAAGATGAAAATTAATGCTGCTATTTTTTTTTAAATAAACATTATCCACTGTCTCCAAAAGAGCAGTAGGCAAAGGCCCAGACCAAACCTAGAAAATTAGAAGTGAGAAGCTAAAATAGTGTGTGCGTTTAAGGTAGGACGACTAAAATGATGCTATAACATTATACGTTTGGCTCCTTCAAATCACCTTCCTGAGTAAAAAAGACTGTAGTATTGAAGAGACAAGGCATCCTTCCTTTATTCTGGAGCTACTCTGGCCAGAGTTCTTATTGCATCTACTGCCGAATGGGTAGAACAGGGCAACAATTTTGTTCTGGCACTGGGGAAGGTTGGGGCTTTTTACAAGCTCTTACAATATTCTCCCCCCACCCCTTATTTGCAGCTCAAGAGGATAGCCATTTGATTTCTGGGTGACGGTGACCTGCAACTTGGTAAATCATTAATTAGAACTTCTGGTTGATTCTCAACCTATCAACCTGAATTGTACACCCATTAGACTCCTGACTTGGTACTCTCTCACGTTGATGCTCGGCTTGAAATCTGCTCTGTGCTCAGTCACTCAGTCGTGTCCAACTCTTTACAATCCCATGGCTGTAGCCCACCAGGCTCCTCTGTCCATGGGGATTCTCCAGACAAGAATACTGGAGTAGGTTGCTATCCCTCCTGCAGGGGATCTTCCCAACTCAGGGCTCGAACCCAGGCCTCCCATATTGCAGGCAGATTCTTTACTATCTGAGCCACCTAGGAAGCCCATGAATACTGGAGTAGGTAGCCTATCCCTTCTCCAGGGGATCTTTCCAACTCAGGAATTGAACTGGAGTCTTCTGCATGGTAGGAGGATTATTTACCAGCTGAGCTACCAGAGAAGGCTCTCTAGGTATCAGAAATGGCTTCTCACTCCTCAAGGGGAGGAGTTTGATGTTGAAATATGATGGCAAAGGAGTTCAGAAAAATGTTTTAAAGGCCAGAATAAATGGAAAAAAGGTCCTTCTCTCTTTCAGATAATAGCCAGTCAATGGTCATTGTCAGAAATAGTCACAGTTTCTTATCAAATCTGAATTAGAAAACAGAAGACCCTAAATTAAGTCCATTAACACAATTCCATCACAATTTTCTTCTAAACAACTTAAACGTTGAAGTCTTCACCTTTACATAGTCTCAAACTCCACCATGCACCAGAAATGTTTGGAGGACTTGATGAAACATACACTACTGGACCTATTTCCAATTTCTAATTCAGCAAGGCTGAGAATTTCATTTCTAACAAGTTCATAGGTGATCCTAATGTTGCTGATCCAGGACCAAATTCTGAGAACAGTCTGGACCACATTATCCCTTACCTGAATCAACTAACACTGATACACTTATTTTTTCCAAATAAATTAGGGCCTGGCTTAGGATGTAGAAAAAACTAGAAAGACCATCACTTTGACCATTACAACAAAAAAACAGACAGCTAGATCAATGGACCAGAATAGAAGCCAGAAATCAGCCCACATATATATCTAAAATTGATTTTCAACAAGGGAGAAAGGCAACTCAAAGGAGAAATTATAGTCTTTTCAACAAATGATGCTGGAATAATTGAATATCCAAATGCAAAAAATAAGTTTGGGGCTTCTCAGGTGGCTCAGATGGTAGAGAATCTGCCTGCAGAGACTCAAGTTTGATCTCTGGGTCGGGAAGATCCCCTGCAGAAGGGAACGGCTACCCACTCCAGTTTCCTCGCCTGGAGAATTCCATGGACAGAGGAGTCTGGCAGGCTATAGTCCATGGAGTCTCAAAGAGTCAGACACAACTTAGTGACTAACACACTTCATACCTTGCATCTTGTACAAAAATTAACTCAGAATAGATCATAGAAAAACATGTGAAACCTAAACATTGGAGAAAATTTTCATGACCTCGAAGTTAGATAGAGCTTTATTGGCTACGACTGAAAGTACAATTCATAAAAGATGGATAAATTGAACATCAAGATTAATAACTGCTATTTAAAAGACATTGTTAATACAATAAAAAGATAAGTCACAAAATGAGGAAAATATTTGCAAAATACATAGCTGGTAAAGCACTAACATCTAGAATTTATAGAACTCTCAAAACTCATTTATAAGGAAACAAACCAATTTTTTAAAATGAGCCAAATATTTGAAAGACAGCTCACCAAAAAAGATACATGGATAATAATTAAGCATGAAAAGATGCTGAACATTAGTTTTAGGAAAATGGAAATTAAAACCACAGTGAAACCACAACATTCCTGTTAGAATGACAAAACATTAAAATAACAACAACAATAACATAAAACTTGAAAATATCAAGAGCTGCTGAGGATGCAAACTAACTGGAACTTTCATTACTGGTGCGAAAACAAAATAGTCTCTCCACTTCGGAAAACACTGCAGTTTCTTATAAAATCAAATATATGCTTACCATGTACGATCCAGCAGTCCCATCCCTAGGTATCTACTCAAATGAAAACTTATATTCACACAAAAACCTATATTCGAATATCTTTAGCAGCTTTGTTTGTAATCATCAAAAACTGGAAATGATCCGTAAGTACTTGAACTGGGGGATGAGTAAACAAATTGGTTTACATCCATACAGTGGAATTCTATTCAGCAAAGGAAGGAATTATTGATACAATCATCAACATGAATGAATCTCAGACATAACATGCTAAAGGAAAAAAAAAGTCAAGCCCAAAAGGCTAAATACTGTATGTTCCATCCAAATGACATTCTAGAAAGGGCAAAACTATAGGCGCTGAAAAGGGATCAGTGATTGCCAGGTGCTTTGGGGGGTGGGGGGTGGGGAGGGCAGCGAGAAAAAAATTTCACTATGAAATGGGAAGATAATGTGAGAACTTTGGAAGGTGGTGAAACTGTTCTATATTTTGATCATGGTAGAGGTTACCCAACTTATGTATTTGTCAAAACCCACAAAACTATACACTAGAACAAGCGAATCTTACTGTACATAATGGCAATCCACTCCAGTATTTCTGCCTGAAAAATCCCATGGACAGAGGAGCCTGGCAGGGTATAGTCCAAGGGGTCGCAAATAGTCGGACGTGACTGAAGCGACTTAGCACATATGCACACAATACCTTAATTTATAAAAAAGTGGCGGGGCAGAGGGGAGTAATTAGGAAAGATTTATGATAGCTTCAGCCCTGTGTCAACAGCTACTAAAGCTACAAAGAACTGCCTTGAGGATGGTTTAAAACGCACATCTGCCTGAAGCATTTAACCAGCCTTCACTACTGAGACCTCAGGTGAACAGAACAGATTGCAAACATTAGTCTAAAGAAAGCTGGGGTGTCAAGTAAAAACCAGGTCCTTTCTGTCTCTGCCTTCCCTGCTCTGACCACCCGAACCAGGTGGATCTCCTGACTGCCCCCCCACAGAAGTCACACTTATTCCTCCCAAGTTTCTCATTTCATCAGCCCTCCTGCCTAGGAAGAGCTTTCTCCCCTCTTCTAATCTCAATCTTGCCCACCCTTATAGATCTAAATCTTCCATGAAACTTTCCTTTTCAGAGCAGCATCTTAGGACTCGGGGTCTTTACCATTCAATTTGATATTCATCCATTAAACATTTAATTACACACTTTGAGTGTTTGATGTTCTGTTCTCATTGTTCCCTCAACTACACTGCTAGCTACTTTAGAAGTAGAAGCTCTTAAGATTTCTCTTGAATCCATCTCCCCAACTATCACCTCCAACACCTCTACTGCCTAGTCAAACTATGATTAATTGAATGAAATGCTGAGGTATCAACCACAGCAGGCAAGAGAAGCAATGTGGTATCAAACACATTGCAATTCATCTGCTTATAGCTCAAAATCCTTGTAAATTCTTTCTTTGCATACAAGGTGATTAAAATGTCTTTTCATAAAATAAATCCATCCCGGGTTCTAGACAATTTAACAATCCCTAAAGGACCCACAATAGCACAGTAAATACATGCATTTCTTGATGTGTAACTGTTTCCACTGTACTCAATTCCTTTCATAACAGCACATTAAAATAAGGATTGCATTCTTTTCTTCCTTTTTTTTTTTTTGACAATAATGAAGTGAATTCTATACATTGTTTTCTTCTAGAAGTCTTTGGCCAAGCATCTTGAGTTAATAGATCCCCTCCACAGATGTTTCCAATTTTCATGCATGCCTGTGTTTAAATTAGATAGGCCAATTTAATTAGTCTTTTAATCCTGCAGAACAGTGATGCAAGAAGAACACCATGCTGGGTTACTGCCATCATATTCCAAGTCTCAAGTTACATTTCATTATTTGTTCTTTGCTTAGTTTATGGTAAACCACAAATGGAAAATGCAATATTGATAAGAAAATTATTTTTTTCTTCAGAAATATTCCAACTGACATTTAAATTCTTTTGACTCTGTATTGAATTTTTAGTGATAAGGACACCATCAGCCTTCATTTCATTTGGATATATAGACTCTATTACAAGAATATCACAGAGTCATGTGTGTGGGTGAGTTGAAGAACTGTTTTTGTCCCTGCCCGGAATCACCGGGGCTGCAGGAAGACCCCGTGACCCTCTGAGGCCCCGTTCAAAGTGAAGGGAGTATTGAAAAGGCTCGGAAAGTTGACAAGATCATCATCCAAGCTCATGATTTTGCCAAAGTCCAGCCCTTTCTAGTTATAGCCTAAAGGTACACGTTTAGGTATTATGCGCAGGTAGACAAAATAAAATAGACATGCAAATGCTACTATACCAGTGAATATAAAACAAAACCATTAGGCCAGTGGTTCTCAAACTATAGCCTGCCTCAGAATTCTGGGAGGTTTGTTAAAGTACAGGTTTCTGGGCCCCACCTGGGTTTCTATTCAGGGGCTCTGGGTTGAGACCTGAGACCATGCATTCTAACAAACTCCCAGGTGATGCTGATGCTCTGGGTCATCAGGAGAGGGCACTTTAAGAATCAAAGACTGCCTGAAGCTATCTATGGTCCTGTGGGTCACCAGAATCAGCAGAGAATTCTGGACTGAGAGATAGGAAATAGCCCCAGAGAAAAGAGGAGCAACAGAGACTTCTTTAATCCATCAGTGCTCTGAACCATCCTTTCATCAAGACAGCCTCAGGCGGTTCCAGGGAGGGAGGCTCCCAGGGCTATTTTTTAACTGAAGTATTACTGATTTACAATGTTAGTTTCAGGCATACAGCAGTGATTTTGGGGGGCAGATTATATTCCACTATAGGCAACTACAAGATATTGAGCATAATTCCCTGTGCTGTAGAGTAAATCCTTGTTGTCTACCTGCATGATGTAGCTTATATCTTTTAATTCCATCCTCCTATTTTCTCCTTCCCTCTCCCCTTTGGTAAGCATAAGTTTGGTTTCTACGTCTGAGTCTGTTTCTGTTTTGTACATAGGTTCATTTGTGTTATCTTTTTGATTCCACCTATAAGTAATCCCAGAATGGCCATCAAAAAGTCTACGAATAATAAATGCCAAGGCATTCTCATAAGCTGTCTTTAGCGTGTTCTCAGGGAGTCTGCAGCCTTCACATCTCCTGAAGCTCTGATAGAAACGTTTAGGGGCAGAACCACTGGGTCAGCATGGAAGTATCTCCTGTGAGTAGGTGACTAAGACTAGGGACAAGACTGGCCAATGAGTAAATGAAGGATGAATGGTCGTGTGAAGGATGTAAATTCAAAAGGGAGAATGGCACTGCAATTCCACATCCACGCTTGGAGCACCCATTGTGCCAAGGACTGAGCCCTGCTCTTCCAGGAGCTGGAGGGGCTGTGGGCAATGCACTTCACCCCCAGGAGAGGGCGCTGAAGACCTTGGAGAAGCCCTCATGTATGATTTTGTGTGTGTTAGTTGCTCAGGTGAGTCTGACTCTTCGCGACCCCATGGACTATATATAGCCCACTAGGCTCCTCTGTCCATGGAATTCTCCAGGCAAGAATATTGGAGTGAGTTGCCATTTCCTTTGCCAGGGGATCTTCCTGACCCAGAGATTGGACCTGGGTCTCCTGCATTACAGGCAGATTCTTTACCCCCTGAGATACAGGGAAGTCCATATGATTAGCTTCTTCCTATGTTCTTCCAGAGAGAGACTCTGGGGCCCTCCACTTTTAAAACACATAGAAGCCTTGGCTCCACCCTCAGAGACTCCCATCTAAATGGGGACTGGCCCTCCATGGGGGATTTTTTTTTTTTTTTTTTTTTTTTAAAGTTTCCCAGGTGATCAAAACTGGAAATCAAAGCTGAGAACCACTGGTGAACCAGATCTGGGCTTCTTGGCCCAAAAGAAGCCTGCATTCTTCCTTTCCTTGACCTGCATCTGGTGATGAGAGCATTTCCACAACCAAGAGATTTGTTCTATTCCTCAAACTGAAAGTTACAGAAAATGGCATTTCAATTGTCCCTTTCATTTTTCCAAAAAGGCAAAGGCACTAGGTAAGATTGCAGGGGAGGAGTGGGGCAGCTTCTGTGCCTTATTAGGAAAGTAGAAAGCTACAGGGAATCCATTCACTTCCCTAAATACGCTACACCCACATCGGCTGGCAAATAAGGGTCAGCAGGTACACAAAAATAACTAGACCTAATCCTGAATGACATGCATCCTCAGACTCACCTGGAGAGGCCTGAGATGCGCTGGTGCTCACAGCTTACCCCAGACAACGGATTCACAATCTCTGTGGGTGGAGCCCAGGCACTGGCACTTTAAAGCCCACCAGAGGATTCTCATGTGCAGCCAGAGTGGAGAAGCACTGACAGTAAGGGTGGGCGGTGGGGCCATTAAAAATCAGGAGAGGCCCAGGGGGACATGGGGGACACTGATCAAGCCAGAGACATGTGACTCAGCAGCTGCCAGTGACACTGAATGAGCGTTTGGGTTCAATGTTTGTTTTGGGGCCATGACTCAGAGTTGGGTATTGAAGGGAGGTATTCCAAGAGGAAAAGAGAGGGTGGGGGAGGGAGGGAGAGGGGAAGATGTTACATACTAATTGAAAAGTGCCCTGAACTGAAAGCCTGGTGATGGAGGATAAAGTCTTGGTTCTGGGGACTTTCCTGGTGGCCATTGGCTAAGACTCCATGCTTCCAACGCAGGGGGCTCAGGTTTGATCTCTGGTCAAGAAACTAGATCCTGCATGCCACAACCAAGTGTTTGCATGCCACAACAAAGATTGAAGATCCCGCATGCCACAACTGAGACCTTGTACAGCCAAATAAAAATAAACAATAAAAAAATAAAGTCTTGGTTCTGACACTAACCATATACATGACCCCAGGTGAGTCACTTAGCTAGCCTTGGCCTCAGATTCTCCCATGTTACATGGATAGCTGTGTGTTCTCAGGTCCCTTCAGCTTCTGAGATTTTCCAGGTGTTATATGAACATCACCTGAGTGTTCAATAGACATGAGGTTGGACCTCATAGCAAAGGGGAAAAAGAGGCATCAGAGCTGAGCCTTTCCAAGGCAACTGAACGTAAATGCTTAAGTTTGAGGAGAGGTGGCAGAGGGTTATTTTGGAGCTCTCAATTATTTGAGAATTTCATCCTCTCAAACATCACTCAGAGATGTCAAAAGAAAAAGGCAGCTGACTTGATCTTCCTGTCCAGTTTTCAGGATGAACTCAGCTTCCCAAGTAAAACAAATTCTCATCCTGAAATCTACAGGTTTATCTGGCTACTGTGTTTTGTCCTGTTAGTTTATAAGCTCCTTGAAATAGGAACTGGTTATCTAATTGAACCTTCATGTTGTGGGGCATGGCTTAAACAAAGCACTTGCAGTGTTCTTACGTTTTCTACAAAAGTTATGTTCCTGGAAAGCTGTGTATCAATGGAATTTCCATCAATCAAACCCAATTTTAAATGTACATTATGTGCTCCTGTGGTGAGTGCTTTTGAAGAGTGACTTAATTTCTTGGGTAATGCTAATAATTGTACTTAATTCAACTGTTTGGTAAAGCTAAATTTTAACATAGCAATTTTGATATAGAGGTTGTTTTATGTTCCCTTAATTTGAACCCTTAAGGGGCTTGGGGTGTGTTATAATAAATTCTGCTGTAGTCTATACTCCTTCAGAATATTTGCAGCAAAAGGAGAGGTGTTATATTGGTTTAAACTTTACTGTGCTTCTGTGTGTTGAACCACTTGCATACACAGAACAGTGATGACTTGCCTGTGCTTACAAAGGCCCAGGAGCTGCACGGTGCAATGAAATAAGTAGAATCACTGTGGGTTGAACACGGAGGTCCTTCCTTCTGCTCACCACCAGCCAGCTCTGTGCCGTTGATAGGGTCTCTTTCCTTTTCTGGGCTTTAGCTTGCTTATTGCTATGTCAGAAATATCGGACTAGCTGGTTTCTAAAGTTCTCTTCAGCTCTGGCATTTTAGGATTTGGGGCTTCTTTGAAGAGTCTGGATCATCTGAGGTTATCAAATTTTATGGTCTTAGAACCACTCAGTCAGTGCTTTGATTCAGCGTGGCACAAACGTGGAGGATGAGCTGTAGGAGGACCAAGCTCACTGTGTGCAGTTATGCAGATTGTACACTACACAAAGTATTCGGCCTTGGCTACACCTACCCCCAGCATAGCGTTGTGTTACCTCAGCTGCCTCCCCCACCCCGTTGTGTTAGGCGCTGCACGGTCTAGCCTGGCCGTGGTGAGAGCAGGACCTTTAAACCTAAGGGCAAGAAAGCACAAATCTTGTGGTTAAAATCAAAGTCGGCAGGGGGCGGGCGGGGGGTCCCATGACCCCAGGCTATACCCTTCTGGGACCATGGGAGGTGTGGCTCAAGTGTGGAGATCATATACACATAAATATCACCTAGCTTCATGAGGAAGTCAGGGTAAAGGAGGATTTATGGAAGCCCAAGGACTTGCAAGGCAGAGGGACATATTTGGTTGACTAAAACATTCTTTCAGGTTTTTCCATAAGAGGTTCCATAAGAGGAAAAATCCAAGTGAAATTTCCGGCCAGCCCAGTATCTAAAGAGATGACTGTGACTGGAAACATTAGTTACTGATCAGTCTTCATGAAACTGTTTCCTAGATGACCTGGTTCCTTCCTAGAGTCCTAGATTAAAGCTACAAAGAGGAGTAGTTCTCCAAACCTGGATGCTTTTTGGAGTGACCTGTGAAGCTGGTACAGCCATAGAATCCTGAACCACTCCCCAATCCCACTGAGCGAGGCTTACAAACCTCGCTTGTAATTTCAATCAGCTCCCTGGTGAATCTAGTGCCACCGACACAGCACAGACAACAGGACAGTGTTTGGAGAACACAGGTGAGAACCATTGTCTGAGTATTAGTTGAGGAAGGACTGCAGAATAATTTAAAATCATGACCAAGGGTAGATGATACCAGAAGAAGAGAAGGGACACCATTTAGGGGCTTCTGTTATGGCGGCCAAGTGAACATGGTCCCAGGCAGACAATCGGGGCCACCCAGTGGGCAAAGAGAGACCAAAAAAATTAGCCCGGTAGTCTGAGGACATTTAACTGTGGGAGCTGAGTTCTCAAGAGGTATTTACGGAATGCCAGTCCTCCCACTTACCCTTCAGCTGCTACTCATCTCTGAACACCTGACACCTTGAGGCCAATCGGAGTATGAGCCATGAAGATGGGGCAGACACTGTGCTGATCTGCATCCCACCCCCTCAGCATGCATCTCTCTCAGCCCTCCATGTGCTTGCAGTAATCTTCTCTACTCCATTGCTTACTAGACACTTGGCCTGGGGCATCATCAAACCAGGCATCTGGTGGTCCCTGGAGAAACTGGGGCAGAGTCAAGAAGAAAGCCTGGTGATGACCCTGAAAGCTATTTCCCACTTACCCAGCCAGAGTTCCTATCCCCAGAGAATGATCACAATCTGAACCTAGGTCTGTGTGTGCTAAGTTGCCTCAGTTGTGTCCAACTCTTTGCAATCTCATGGACTGTATGTAGCCCGCAAGGTTCCTCTGTTCATGGGATTCTCCAGGCATAAATACTAGAGTGGCTTGTCATCTCCTTCTCCAGAGGAATTTCATGATCCAGGGATTGAAGTTTTATTTTAAAAATAGGAAAATAGGGACTTCCTATTGGTGGTCCAATGGCTAAGACTTCATACCTCCAGTGCAGGGGACCTGGATTCCATCCCTGATCAGGTAGCTAGATCCCTCAATGCAACTAAAGATCCTGAGTTCCACAACTAAGGCCTGGCACAGCCAAATACATAAATAAATATTTTTTTAAATCTTAAAACATAAGAAAATATTTGTCATTTAGATAGAGAAGGGTTTATTCATAATGCAAAAAGCACAAACTTATGATAAAAATATAATCATATTAAAACATAAAACTGCAAGAAGACACCAGAAATAAATTATAATGACAAGCCTGAGACATGTTAAGAAGATATTTGCCACACATAATAGACTCAGATTTGGTAGTTGAGTATGCATCAAAAACTTCTACCATCAAGAAAAAGATGACCAATAGTCAGAAAAAAATAATAGCAAAGGATATGAATAGTTTCTTCTCAGGAGACATACAGCTGTCCATTACAGAATCCTTAACCTTACAGATAATCAGGGAAATTTGAATTAAAACAACAATGAGGTACCATGTTTTTTTATTGGTTGGCTAAAATTAAAAATCTGACATTCCTAAGTTTTGAAGAAGAGGTAAAGAAGCAAACTCTTACATACTGTCCCAAGGTGGTACAAATTAATATAACCATGTTGAAGAATAACCTGGCAATAATGAGCTAAGCTGATAATGTACATATCCTACAACTTAGCAGTTCTTTCCTAAGTACATGTGTATGCTCAGTTGCTCAGTTATGTCCAACTCTTTGTGACCCCAAGGACTGCAGCCTGCCAGGCTCCTCTGTCTATGGGATTTTTCAGGGAAGAATAGTAGAGTGGTTGCCATTCCCTTCTCCAGGGGATCTTCATGATCCAGGGATCAAACCTGTGTCTCCTGCATTGGCAGGTAGGTTCTTTACCACTGAGCCACCTAGGAAGCCAAAGTATATACCCTAGGGAAATTTGCACATATGTCAAAGAAATTCACACAAAGATGGTCACTGGAACACCGTGGTAGTTAAAAAAAAAAAAAAAACAACTAAAAACAACTTGAATATCTTAGCAATAAATGAATGAATAAAAACTCTGATACTGTCATATAAGAACTATCATCTGGTAGTTAAAATGAGTGAACTAGATATGTTAACACAAATATTCAAAACATATTCCCTTAAAAAAACATATTACAAAAGAAAACATACAGAATGATACCATTTATATAAAATCAAATTTACAAAAAATTTATGGACACACATATATGTATTTTATACAGACACATACATGCACACACATGAATGGACTAAACCCATTGGTGTTTCCCAGTGGTTACCTCTGGGAAAGAGGAGGAGCAGAAATCTCTTCTCAAGGGAATTCCAACTGTATCTCATGTCTTTAACAATGAAAAAGATCTGAAGAAAATATTTCATTTTTATACTTGCAAACTAGTGGCAGTAAAGTTGCCACTAAATTATTCCTGCTTTTTCACGTGTGTTTGAAGTATCTCCAATATCTGTAAAGGTTCTGTGTGCCCATGTGCCAGCAAGCATTCATTCTGAATGTGACATTCTCATACATCAAGGACGTGAACTCAGTCCGCTGAATTTGGAGATGTAACACAGGAACACTTGTGACTGTCCGGCACAGCGCAACTTTGAACCAGATCCACTGGACAGATGAACTGCTCCCCAAGCTGGAGTTACTAGCCTGGGAGTAACATGCACACAACAGGCACTTACATGCAAGCAATGCCTGAACAGTGTCTAGGATGGGGGTGGGAAAGGGAGTTTCACTGCTGCTCAGAGAGAACACTGCTGACCGCACATGTCCACTGTGCTCCGACTTCTTCCTGCTTCTCAGCCATTTTTATATCTCCAAGTTTTATTGGGTAAAGCAGACTAGAAAAGGAACAGAAATCTCATTGAAAGGAATGGTGACCGAATAGTCCATCTCCAAAGAGATAATCCTAAAGGCATTTTTAGTTCTATAGAAACACTATCATCATCCCTACTGCCACAACAAATCTGGAATTATAAATGCCACCACTGCCACAACAGATCTAGAAACATAAATGCCTACCAACTGGAAAATAATTAAATGAGATTTCAAGCTGATAGAATACAAATAATAATTATAAAGACTACATAATAAAGTGGACAAATGTTTGCTAAAAAGAGCATGGAAAGAGTACACTGAAGCTATAATCACATAAAAAGATGTTTTCAAGTAGCTGAAGAACCAAAGATAGATAAAAATTAAAACAGCTATGCTAGCATTGTATTATCAACATTATTTTAACCTTTTAACATTTATTCCTTAACTATCTTTTTTGGTAACAGCTTTATGGGGACAGAATGTCTCCATATTGTGGGTCGCTATACCACTGACCTACTTGGAGCAGGTCATCAATGGTCTTTAGTATATTTACAGGTGTGCTACCATCTCTACAGATAATCTTAGGACATTCTCA
Source organism: Dama dama (assembly GCF_033118175.1). Lineage (NCBI taxonomy): Eukaryota > Metazoa > Chordata > Mammalia > Artiodactyla > Cervidae > Dama > Dama dama. The sequence goes on from NC_083691.1 coordinate 75,500,910, forward strand.
TCATGCCAAAAAGAAACCCCCATGCCCTTTAGCAGGCATTCTGCATTTTCCTCCCTCTTCCCCTGGCAATCACTAATGAAATTTCTATTTCTATGGGTTTGCCTATTCTGGACATGTCATATAAATGGAATTGTACAATATGTGGCCTTTTGTGGCTGGCTGCTTTCACTTAGCATAATATTTTTAAGGTTCATCCATATCATAGCACCTTATTTCTTTTTATTGCCAAATAATATTCCATTGAATGGATATACCATACTTTATTTCTGTGGTCCTATCTTTACAATACCCTGGAGGAGAGCATGGCAACCCACTCCACTATTCTTGCCTGGAGAATCTCATGGACAGAGGAACCTGGCAGGCTACAGTCCATGGGGTCACAAAGAGTCAGACACGACTGAAGCGACTGAGCAGGCATACACATTTTTACAATAAGAACAATGGAGAGAGGTTTGAAGAGAGTCTTCCTTCTACCCTATTCTAACGTGAATTACTTTGGGGGCTGATTGATGACCTTGGGGGGAGTGAATGTCTTATAGAGCCTAGGTCTCCTGGGTCATAACTGGGACTTGGCTGTTGGGTAGGACAGGCCAGACTGGAGGTCTGGATCCAGGGACCAGAGTCTCTAGAGGGGAGAGTTGACATCTGGTGCAATCTGGGAAAAAAGAAAAGGAAGCGGGGTGGGGGGCAGGGGGGCAAGGAGGGAGGGGCTTAGCACAGGTAGGAGGTGCTGGACAGGAGGAAGTTAGGAAGGAGATTGCAGGACAGAGGAGAGGCAGAGGGGCTTACAGGCAACCAGCTTCCCAAGGAAGACCCAGCCACAGGAGGAGTGGCCCAGGACTAGGCTCAAGGGCAGGTCTGGGTACACGGACCATCCTGGGACACTGAGCAGGAGGCCAGACCATGGACTTGACTATGGAGTCAGAGCAGCTCTCTGCTGCAGAAAGCCCAGTCAAGGTAGAGCTGGGGCTACTCAACCAGGAATTTGAGGCCAGAGAAGGACAGGGGGAAGCAGAACTAAGAGGATGCTGTCCCTTGGATCCTATAGACTGAACCTGACTTAGGGACTACAGAAGTCATGCAATGCAAATAGCTAGGAGGAAGGAAACAACTCAGTCATCATCATAAGAGCAAGCACCATTGATTATGCACCAAGCATGGTGATAGGTGGTTTGTGTATATTATCAATAATCCTCACAACCACTTACAAGGAAAGTACCACTACTACCCTAATTTACAGACAAGACCAAAACTTCTGGAGGTACAACCATGATACAATAAAAAGTGACAAAGCAGGCTGAGAACCCAAGTCTGATTCCAAAGCCTACCTCTCCAATTCTGAGGGTGGCAGATGACTATTTCCTGAATCCACAGCAGAGAAAAGGTCCTGGGGCACTGGCCACTGCATAATCAACACAAGTTCACTTTGTCATCCATGGCGTATGGATGCCACCCCCAGAGGGTGGTGAGAACCAAGGTGTGCCCGGGGAAGCATTCTGAACTACTCAAGAGGGTGGTCACACACCCTCCTTCATCTGGGCTTTCTCTCCTGGGAAATTCCATGCAGCAAGCAAAGGAGGATGAATCCCACAAATCACAGTGGTACCTTTATCACAATCTGTTCTACTGACCTTTAAGTCATCTCTTCCTCCACAGCACTCCAGTAAGAACCTCTTACAACTATGACTGGATATTTCCCAGGGCACTGGCAGGGATCTCAAAAAGATTAAGGGGCAGTGAGCTGGCAGGATGACTCCCCCATCTCTCACCGTTGTTGACCTTCTTCTTTTAACAAGAGCATGAGGCTGCTGTCTCTGGGATTAGATAGCTCTGTTCTCCAGTCCCTCGCCTTTTCTCCGCTCAAGTGAACAGACGTGACAGCTGTCCCTGCAAACCCTGGGAACAGCTGAGCCGGCATGTCCCAGGGTTCTGAGTTGGGTAACTTACAGTTCAATTCATTTCCATAAAATTTAAATGGAAAATAGATTCAGGTAAAGCGAGCCAGAAGACAAATGAGAAGACAACTAGGCCAAGAGGCCTTATTGCATGGTCAGCCACAGAGTGACCGTGTATGACTCACAGCCAGAGATGATCTGATCAAGGGTCCTGAGGGTGTGGAGCCCAGGGGTGGGCAAGGATGTGAGAGACACAGGGCTCCTTGGGGCTCCTTTGCAGAAGGGTTCTGCAAACTCTGGTCACTTTGGTTGATATTCAGTCAACATTCTGTACTCCAGGAGGGCCTCTGTCAACTTTATAATCCATCTTGGCCTTGCAGATGGGGGGTTAACAGCAGACCTAGTTGTTTTGTGTTTACTAATGACTCACCTGTACAGAGTACGGAATTCAGTTCATTTCTGGGCTTATCATCACTGCCATCCAGTCGGCCACACTCATAGGTATAAGTGGCCATTCATGTAGTTTCCTTGAAGGAGAAGAAAAAGCCCTTCACCGTATCAGTACCTTATGTTCTACTGTGAGCAAGTCATTCTTTTGAGCACAGGGCCTGGCACATAGTACATGCTCAACCAGGGACAGCTGTGCAGTGTGGGCCTCCCCGGTCCTCCTCTGGGACTAGAGTTCTCCCAGAGCACACCCTACACTTAGTGCTCTGGTGTGGTAGCCATTTCCCTGCCCAATGGGACCAACTGAGGGCAGCTGGAGCTCCATGGGTGTGGTAGTCATTTCCCTGCCTGATGGGACCAACCTAGGGCAGCTGGAGGCCCATGGGAAGTACATAGGGGGTTGGAAGTACAGCAGGAAATGGAAAAACTATTCCTGGAGAGGGAAAGGGCAATGAGAGGGATGGCTGGAAGCAGAAGACCAGCATCCTCACTTTACCGAGTGCCACTTCTGTATTCACCCCAAAGTGGCTTCGTAGGCAGAATTTACCCACCTAATATCCAAGCATTTACAAGTGAAGTCATTTGAGTGGCTTTTTTCTTTTGCAATTAAGTATTCATTTACATAAAGTAGAATGCAGAGACCCTAAGTGTCAAGTCAGTGAGTTCTTACAAACTTATACACCAGTGCAGCCACCACCCTGAGCTAAGCTGTCTTCTCTGTACTGGCTGCAAGGAGTCCCAGACACAGCTCACACATCAGGAACGCCCATTGAGGAGACACATCCTTCCCCTGCAGCCTGATGCCTGTGGCCATCCATAAGAAACAGAACAAAATAGCGACCAAGAAGCCTAAAAGGAGTAAATGGAACTAGAACAGTGAGGCAGAATGCGGGTGGGTAGAACTGAATCACCAACTCAGTGATTCAATTCTAAAGGCTGTGGTGTCAATGAATCCGGGCAAGAATCTACAAGCAATGGCCCTTTAGTGCGCGGGGGGGTGGGGCGGGGCGGGGGGGGGTACGTGGAGGTGGTCACGGTGACTGAGCATTGAAACTGACTCATGACACCTAGGTTCTTCCCACACCTGACTCAGCTTTCTCCCCACCATCTCACTGCCTTGGAGTAAATCACATCACTGCTCCGTGCCCAAGTCTCCAAACTCTGGAAAATGATGCTCTTGTGGACTGAATGCTCTTTTGTGTCTTCTCTGGCTCCAGCAACTTAGTTCTGTGTCAGTGATCTAGACAGGGCAGTTTCATTGCATGGGGCCTAGAAATTCTCCCTTGTTGACTTAACACAGACACAGCCTCTTGGGCAGCTATCTGGTGCCCTCTGCAAACAGGGACTCTTCATGAAGAGGACCCAGGAAAGCAGGTGTGGAGGCTGGGTTTATGCCAAGAGAGTGTAACTCAGCTGACACATTTTTATACTTTTTTGTCGTCTGGTGAGAACTTTATCTTCCTGGATCCTCCTCAAGAGTATTTGGGACAGTGGAACTCAAAAACATTTAAGAAATAAAAAAGAGCTCTGGAAAGAAGAAATTCTGGTTTGTGTAATTTCACAGATTTCCAGTTTTTATAGGAAAACTAGTTCTCATCTTGTATGTCTCAGCTGTAACTTATCTGCAAGCCCCAGGTCAAATGCCACATCCTGAGAAACCCCTGGTTAGCAAGGTCCATGGACAATTACTACGACTTCTACTCACAGTCCTCTTAATGCCTATATACCCTGTTCTATATAAATATATAGATGACTATGGTCCTTTTAATTTTTCATAGGCTGGTTAAGTACTTTCTACATGGTAAGTGCAAAAATTCCCTTTTTAAAAAAAAATGGAGGAATAAGTAAAGGGGTGTTAAGTTTAGGAGAAACTGAATGATGTCCTTTAACAAAGGAATTATCCTCCTATAATAAAAGTAGACAAGTAGAAAATTACCTATAATGAGCTCTTAAATCCTCCTGAATCTTCAATGCTGTGTCCTAGTTCATGGGATGCAATTATTCTCTTTGGCTAAAATGATTTGTCAATTTACAAAATACTACAAAAGGTGAAAGATTATCTGAAATAAATCATTGCAAGTATTTGTGTAGCACTTTGATCACTACCTACTCCAGTATTCTTGCCTGGAGAATTCCATGGACAGAGGAACATGGTGGGCTACAGTCCATGGGGTCACAAAGAATCTATAAAAAAAAGAAAGGGACAGCAGCAGGCTTCCAGGGAGGGGAACTGAGAGGTGAGGCAACTTTTATTTCACTCCCTAAAGCACTCCTCCATATTATTCAGCCTTTTCCTTTAAGCACATGCAGTATTTATTATTTAAATAATGTTTAATCAAGACTGAAGTTGACAGAGAGTTTTGACATCAATACACTCATTTAATTATGTGTGTATTATAATACACACAATGTATTTTATTGTAAAAAAAAAAATTGAATCTCAAGGAGATTGAATGACTTGCCCAAGAATTAATTGTAGAATCAGAAAACAGCATGCTTCTGTAACAAAGCACAGGGAAGAAGGGAATTCATAATCTATTCACGTTCTAAGCCTTTCTAAGAGGACCTCATCATCAGGCCAACATAATTTACTAAGTGCATGGCCTGTGCCAGTCTCTGCCGGTCCCCTCCTGAGAACTGTACCAGGAGCTTTCACATCACAGAGGCTGCCTGTTCCTCCGTATATGACACACACATAGAATGTACACAAGACTTGCTCAGTTATAGCACCTAAATGGATTCTAAGAAAGAAATGTTGCCTAAATTGTTATTTTTATTCTCACCCGTACAATTTGGAAACCATCAGCCAAATGGTGTTATCACGGTTATCATCCCACCACAGGTAGATCTTTTCCAGGCATCTCAGGATATACTCAGATAGGCACTGTCTTTGGCCAAAATGTTTCTTTAATTGGTGTCTTTGGAACTTAACTAACACTAACGATTCATTCTGTCAATATTTAACAGATAGAATCCTTACTGGATTTGCCTCAGATGAAAAGGAAAAGTAAAAAATATTTGTTTTTAATGCCTGGCTCCTATACTTCTCCCCCTAAGCAAGAGTACTCACATTCCACGGACTAAGCTAGGGTGTCGTGCCACAAGAAGTGACAAATTCAAAACAGCAATTAGGTTTGGTTTCTAAGAGTTTGCTTTGATAGCTATTTGGAAAGACAGACCCCACTGAGACAGAACTTCCAGCTAACCACAGCAGCCTCTTGCCTGAACCTCTTGTTTCAATCACTGTAGAAGAGGTTTCAACCCCTCCGGCAACGGGGTCTTTCATCCCCAAGAATAATCTCCCCATAATCAGTAAATTTATCACCTTCTTAGCCAGAGTGTGCAGGAAAGCCTGTCATATCATAAAGGCCCAGGGCTCAAGTGAATCTTAAAGGTCGTCTAGCTCAGTAACTTTCCACCACTTGAAATCCCTCTAGGCTCGCCCAGTGCATGCCTGAACTGCCTGATGATCAGGGGGCTACTCCAGAATAAGTGATTTAAGCTCCCCTGATCCTCAGCCCCTTACAGATAGAACTGTGCTGCCTGAATCTTCCTTTCCCTCTCCCTTTTTAATTCAACCACCCATCCTTCAAGGCGCAGCAGAAGTCCTACTTCTTCCTCAAACTCCTCCCACTGACCTCTGTCCCTCCTTTCCCTCAAATGCTGCTCCATCATAAACACCTGTCAGTGCCTAGTTGACACAGGTCTGTATTATCTCCCAATCCAGATATCAAGTGTCTCGAGGCTGGAGACCATGTCTTTGCCTCTCACCTACCCTCATGTCACCTGATCTGCAGATGGCTACGCTGATGGTGTTGAGCGTGCAGAAGACATCCTGGACACAAAGTGTCAGTGTGTGCACTCTGGACACTGACTTCCTAAGGTTCAGGTCTGATGCCAGCCATCAAAAGGGGCTAAGTTAGACAGCAAGTGGCTAGTAGTGCATTTCAAGGGCTGAATCATGCTACTGCTTCCCCTTGGGAATAGGTGTCTATTAAGTTTATTAGTCAAAAGGTGCATTGTGTTTGAGACCATGTGGTGTGTATGTATGTGTGTGTGAGTTGGGGGGAAGCATGGGAGTGTCTGTGTTTGTGAATGAATGCAATTGGTAGTAAGTGTGTGCAGTAAGTGAAGCAGTGTGTGTGTATGATATGCATGCGGTATGTTGGTGTAGTAAATATGAGTAATGTGTGTGTGTCAATACAATTAGGTATCATGTGAGTGTGATCACATGTGTGAGTGTACACAGGCATACTATGTGTATATCTTGGGTGAGTGCATGAGTGTGCATGCACAAGTGTTTGTACATGGCCCTGGACAGAAGAAACCAACTTCACTTTTGCTCTGATTAACATGCTCTCTGCTTCTTCCATTCCTTGGTTCTATTTGGAATGACTAAGCCAAAGATTTCCAAGTATTTTTGACTGTAAGTATAGGTAAAAACTTTCTGACATATAGGCTTATTTTCTTATAGATTATAAACATGTAGTATTGGCAGTCTATATGCTGAGTATTAAAATGAAATCATTCTCTCGTTTCTTAGGTAAGAAAATAGAAGCAAATAGAAGTGCTCTTGTTTATTTCCTATTTCCTAGTGGCTCACATGGTCCAAGTGTGAGCTGTAAGCAGGTTCTACTTCAGATGCCATGCCCCTAAACCATATGACCCCTAACCTGACTTCTTACCTCTCCCTTAGACACACACATGCACACACTCACACTCTCACATACCTCCTGATACGGGTTAACATTGGATTATTCAAAGCAAATGCCAGGAGATGGGCTGGAAATGGAGTCTATGTTCATCTGCACATGAGGACAACCTCCAATTTGCACTGCTGATGCCAGTCTCTAGCAGCCATTACGACAGGGACTAAAAGCAGCAGCCAGGAAGATGCAGAGATGAGCTCTAGAACAGGAAATCAACTGAGCAAGGAGACTCTCTGAGGTTATATGGGGGCAAGTGGGTGTGTGGGTGCCTGTTTTCTGAATGTACTTGCCAGCCCAGCATGGTGAGGGGATGGGTTACACCCACATCTCAGAAATGACAGCGGATTCCCACAACAATTTACAGCAAGCATGACTTAACAGTGCATTAGCTAACGGCTGCTGGAATCACTTAAGCAAAACACTTTTTTTTTTTAGTCAATGCATTTTTCTGTTAATGACACAGAGTTGGAAATGTCTGAAAGCCTTAGTAATCTAATGAAAGAGTGCTCAGATGCTAGTCTCCGGGACAGTAGGGTATAAAATGATGACAGAGCAGCAAAAAGGTCGGCTCCAGGGCCTGACTACCTGATAGCAGGGCTGCTTATGAGGGAATGTAAATGGTGAGCCCTGAGGAAGGCAGTGGAGCTGGCTTTAACAAGCCTGTCTCCTGTCTGTCAGTACTGGGGTGCTACCAAGACAAACTCTTAAGATGTTTAATAATAACATTTCACATTTCCATCAAATTGCTCTTTCTTCAGACTAATATCCATTTCTTTTACCAAGGACCCACAGTGACCGTAAGAAGGAGGCTCAGAGGAGTATGATGTATAGAGGTCTGTTTTCACTTGCCTTTTTTTTTTTTTTTTTTTTTGACATTTTCCAGGAGAAGAAATCACTTGGTAAGTGACAGGTCAGCACCTCCTCTGCCCTGGATCTCCCTGGGGTTGGATGAGGCTGGAGCCAGTGGGGAATTAGCCTACTGCGCTGAATTCCTGAGTGCTGACTCAGCCACAGAACTCCAAGAGCAGAGTTACAAGCAGCGGTCCATGCAGTACCCACCACGCCTAGCTAGGCAAGAGGACCAGTCTCTGCCCCTGGAGGTTTACAATGTCAAATATCATGCATGGGGCTGATGTTTCTGAGATAGTAAACGAGTGAGAAAAGTGTCATGATTTTGTATATATACATTTAAGCAGTTTAAGCAAATGTGTACATTTTTCCCTTTTGTTCCAAAAGTTGCTGAAAAAAGCACAACACAATGAATTTATGGTCAAATAATCAAGAAACAGCCAAGTTTAGGCAAAAGAGAAGGGAGTCCTCAGTTAGAAAAGAACGAAAACTGAAGGCCAGAAAGAGTTTGCTCCCTGAATAAATGGCTTTTGTAAGGACTGACAATGGTGAGAGGGGTAGGTACCAAAATATTAAAAAGGGATGCAGAGGTCAATCATAAAAACATGGGAAACTCAAGACAGGTATTTGGAGCAGAAAGGGAGAACACAGGTTCCACTTCACCCAGGAGAGTCCTGGAATTTGCCCGTTTTCCCAGAGTCATCATGAATAGTACCACCTCTCGCTCTCAACAGTGTCCTTTCTTGGAGGATAAACTACTCATCCTGGTTCTAAAGAGCCCACAGGATGCACTGAATTGCCAGACAGCACCTTCTTTGGCCAAGCCACCTACAATGGTGTCTACCTTTGTAAGTCTCTCCAAGGGGCTGAAAATCTCCCTCTCAGCCTGCCCTGAGGTAGGCAAAGCTCCTGTTTCCTCCTGAGCGGATGGTTATCATATGAGGTTCCAACTCTTCACTTCTGGGGCCACACTGGCTCCTGATGAGGCTAGAGGAATAGGGCGGAGATGGGGGGGGAGGGAGGTGAGGAGGAGAGAGAGAAGAGGTGAGAAGGGAGGGAGACAGTGAGAATCTGGGGGCTGGAGCCCTGGGAAGGACATGACTGGAGCTCCCTGTCACCCTGGGGAAGCCGGCAAGGGTTGGGGGAGGACAGGGCCCAGTGAGACCTGTGTTCAGCTCCAAATCCTGCAGCCTTTTGCTAAGGCTGTTTCCTCATCTCCAAGTAAGAGTTAGTAACATCTACTTCCAAAGTCTGTGCGACCTTTACAAAACAATCATTTTAAAGCATCAGGCACACAGTAGGCACTCAAGGAATGATGCGTACCTAAGAGCATTTTTCCTAAAATCAAACCAGCTAAAACAGGGGACCATCAAGTGTTAGCCCCTATCCCATAAGACTGTGGCTTACCTAGATCACCTCGGGCAGAGACACGTGGGATGTTTCTGGGTATTCTGCAGATGACCTCGGTGGTGGACCAAGGAATAGGGCTGTGCTGGGGCACCAACAGCATCTACTGCCCACTCCCAGCTATTTTTATTGAATTACTACTATAAGCTTACACACAAAAAGAAAAAAGAAATAAGGCAGATTTTAAAAAGTGATGGGATTTGAATCTCTTCCCAAAGGGATTCACATTGCTCATCCCTTAGGGCATCAGTCCCCAACCTTTTTGGCACCAGGGATCAATTTCAAGGAAGACAATTTTTCCATGGACTGGGGGCAGGGCAGAGTAGGGTGGTGGATGGTTTCGGGATGATTCAAGTGCATTACATTTATTGAGCACTTTATTTCTATTATTATTACATCCATTCTACCTCAGATCGTCAGTCATTAGATCCCAGAGGTTGGAGAACCCTGCTATCGGGAGCACATCTCCTCTTTCATATCACTGCCCGAAGGACCCATAAAAGAAAGTCCAAGCACCTGTAGGATTCAAAATACAAGCACCAGAAGCCTTGTACCTATACCAGGCCCTGGTCTCCGTGCTGGGGATTCACTAGCTAGCCCCACTGATTGATTAATAATAGCCTGAAAGTGGAAAAAGGACAGGCAGAGCTATAGCTTTTGTTTCTATTCCTTTTGATAAAAACATGTACCAGTAAGAGGCTGTGGGTTGGAGGAAGTCTCCCAGAACTGGGAGGGGGCACTGATTACAACTGCAGAAAAATCTATGGGTTCCAAAAACCATGCCTTGTAACTTGAGTTGAATAAGACCATAGGATGCTTAACTGTTAATAACAGCAATAAAAATAATGTTTAAAAATAACAGCAATAGTAGCCTGAAACTAACACAACATTGTAAATCAACTATACGTCAATTAAAAAGCTCTAAAAAACAAAGCTCACCTTGACAATACAATGACCAAGTCATGATTATAATAAAATCACACAATTTTCCATAAGAATCAACATGTTCACTAAATTAAATACTGTAATTAAAATGTACAAATAATTTTTTGAAAAAAAAAATAACAGAAATAAGCAACTGAAGATTATGGAAAATGTTTCAAGGTGGATCAGGGGCTGCCGGCTGCAGGCTGAGGGCTGCGGGCTGCCTTCTCTGGCCTTGGGCAAAGAAAAATCTGGTCGCGTTTTTCAAACCGCCCACCATGGCCACACGAGGGCGCACGAGTCAACGCCTTTATCTGGGCTTCCCACAGGCTTCCTCTCCGGAAAGAAACGACGTTGGAGGAGGAGGACATCGGTGAGCAGAGAAACCTACTGGCTAATTCCTTGCTTGGCCTACTTCCGCCAAGGCAGTGACTCAGGCTGATTGCCCCCGGGTGTTTCAGAACTGTGTGGGTGCCTACCAAAAGGTTTCCCCTGTCTTCTAAGCACTTTCCCAGCACCGTGGCCTGGGGCACTGGTTGTTGTTGTTACACCCCAGGAGCCGGCAGGGTGGAGTGGAGAAGAATTGAATAAACGAAATCCACTGGTAAAATAACCACCTGACCCACCACAGGAGGGAGAAGATGAATACCCCCAAAGGAGAGTCTTGGAGTTTGGGGGAGGGGGGCTGGGGTTGGGAGTGGGGGTGTGAAACAACAGACTGTCAATATGAACTGAGAATCTTTAAAGCTTTATTATCTGTCCCTTTCCCCACTTCAGGATCCTACTGTTTTTCCCTCCCACGCATAATTCAACAGAGATTTTATTAGCAATTTATCTTCAGTGACTTTCCAACACATTCAACTTAGTTTTCATAGAAACGTTTTCTTTTCATGCTCTAATTTCATTAGATTAACTGTGATTGGATCAAAATTATGTAATTAGAAGAAAAATAAACACAAGTAACTTTTGATAAGTATACAACTGAAAGGATGGAGACAGGCCACTGAGCCACTAATGAGAGTCTTCAAGTGTACTCTTGGGTGTCAGAAGGAATGGGAGGCAGAGTGAGTTTGGCAAGTCTGTAGAGGGGAAGTAGTTTAAGAGAATACCTTCTAACCTTTGGTGTAAAGGTCTGAAAAGCTGCAGACTCGGCATTTATAACATGGCCAAATTTGCTAGATAGACATGCGACTCTTCAGAAGCACATCCCATGTCCAAGCAAGGAATACCTTCACAGTGTAGGCTTGTATCAGTCACTGAGTTGGCTACCGCGTGCCCAGGTTAATTTGGTTTCACTACAGTGCTGCCCACATCCTAGGAGTACTTGCAAATCCCTGTTTCCCTAGGATTGAAAATTACTACTAACTGAAAAGGCAGACACATTACGTGAAAAGGAAAACAATAAAGTTTTCGGAAGAAAACAAAGATGGATATATCATAATCTTCAGGTAGACAGCAGTTTCTTGAATAGAACACACACAAAAAAGTGTTACCCATAAAGAAAAAATATTGGAGAAACCAAACTACCTCACTGAGGACTTCTAGTCACCAAAATATATTCTTAAGGACTGAAAAGGCAAGCAACAGATTAGAAGAAGGGACTTGGAATTCATATATTCAACAAAGACTCAGATCTGGAATATATAAAGATCTCCCACAAATTATAAAGAAAAAGGCAGACAATCCAATAGGAAAATGGGCAAAAGACTTGAGTAGGTACTTCTAAAGAAGTTATCCAAACAGCTACTGATCATATAAAAGGTGCTCAAGAGAAACACAAAATTGTAAGAAATGTAAGCTAAAATCAGAATAAAATCAAAAGATGAATGGGTCAACAGATATAGTAGATATATACAGTGGAATACCATTCAGTCTTAAAAATAAAGGAATTTCTGATACATGCTATAACATGGATGAGCCTTGAGAACATTATGCAAGTAAAATATACCTGTCACAGAAGGATAAATATTACACAATTTCACTTACATGAAGTACTTAGAGTAGTCAGATTCAAGAGAGAGAGAGAGCAGAGTGGTGTTTGTCAGCCGTGAAGGCCCAGGAAATGAAGACTTGGTGTTTAATGGGTACAAAGTGTCAATCTGTAAAAGGAGGAAAGTTCTGCAGTTGGATAGTGGTGATGATTGCACAAAAGCGTGAATGTACTTAATGCTGATGAACTATACACTATAAAATGGTCAAAATGGTAAATGTGAATGTTACGTATGTTTTACCACAATAAAAAAAAGAAGAAAAATTCCAATGAACACATCCACTAGAAATGCTGAAAGTGGATTAGGGATGTGTTAAAAATACCAACTTTTGGCAGAGTCATGGAGCAAATAGAACTCTTCATACACTGTTGGTGGGAGAGTAAGTTGGTACAGCCATTTAGGGACACTGACAGAATCTACTAAAGTTGACAGTGGCCACCTCATGACTCAACAATCGTACTCCTAGGTATGCGTGCAACACCACAGTGTACATTTGTTCACCAAAGATGCAAACTAGAATGTTCACAGCGGCATTATTTATATTGCTTCTAAACTGGAAATGACCACGTGCCCATCAATGGTAGAACAGATATTCCCAGAATTCCATGGCAATGAAAATGAACAAACTACACACAACAGATGAACCATAAAGAAGGCTGAGTATCGAAGAATTGATACTTTCAAATTGTGGTGCTAGAGAAGACTCTTGAGAGACCCTTGGACTGCAAGAGATCAAACCAGTCAATCCTGAGGGAAAGCAACCCCGAATACTCATTGGTAGAACTGATGCTGAAGCTGCAATACTTTGGCTACCTGATGTGAAGAGATGACTCATTGGAAAAGACTCTGATGCTCAGAAAGACTGAAGGCAAAAGGGGAAGAGGGCAACAGAGGATTAGATGGTTAGGAGCATCACCGACTCAGTGGACATGAGTTTGAGCAAACTCAGGGAGACAGGGAAGGACAGGGAAGCCTAGCATGCTGCAATCCATGGGTTGTAAAGAGTCAGACACAACTTCATGACTAAACAACAGCACACAACAGCATGGATGAATCTCATAAACAGAATGCTAAAGAAACCAGACACAAAAGAGTGTACAGTCATCATTTGGTATCAGCAGAGGTGATTGGTTCCAGGACCCAGGCAGATACTAAAATCTGAGGATGCTCAAAACCCTCCATTACCCATGGTTCCACATTCACAAGTTTAACCAACTGTTCATCAGTGAAAGTGAAAGGTGCTCAGTTGTGTCTGACTCTTTGTGACCCCATGGACTATACACAGTCCATGGGATTCTCTAGGCCAGGATACTGGAGTGGGTAGTCTTTTCTTTCTCGAGAGGATCTTCCTTACCCAGGAATCAAACCGGGATTTCCTGCATTGCAGGCTAATTTTTTTACCAGCTGAGCTACCAGGGAAGCCCAGTAGATCAGTAGTACCATAGTATTTATTGGGGAAAAAAAAAAAACAACACATATAAGTGGGCCCATGAAGTGCAAACCCATGTTGTTCAAGGGTTAACTTCGTATCATATGAATCCACCTTTTTAAAGTTCAAAACCAAGTAAAACTATTCTATGCCCTTGGAAGTCAACATGGAGGGAGAAGGGGGGCAGTGACAGGAAGAGGCATCAGGAGGCTGGTCATATTCTGTTTCTTCATCTGGATGCTGATCACTTGGTGTATTCACTTTGTGAAAATTCACTGAGCTGTACACTTATGTGCTAGGCATTTTTCTGTGTGTATATGTCACTTTAAAAGTTGACATAAAATAACAAAATCAGACACATGTAGCACTGCATATAATGAATCATTCAATTCAAATCCTAAAAAATGATGCTGTTAAAGTGCTGCACTCAATATGCCAGCAAATTTGGAAAACTCAGCAGTGGCCACAGGACTGGGAAAGTTCAGTTTTCATTCCAATCCCAAAGAAAGGCAATGCCAAAAAAGGTTCAAACTGCAGGACAATTGCACTCATTTCACATGCTAGCAAAATAATGCTCAAAATTCTCCAAGTGAGGCTTCAACAGTATGTTAACTAAGAACTTCCAGATGTTCAAGCTGGATTTAGAAAAGGCAGAAGAACCAGGGATCAAATTGCCAACATCCATTGGATCATAGAAAAAGCAAGAGAGTTCCAGAAAAAACATGTACTTCTGCTTCATTGACTACGCCAAACCTTTGACTGTGTGGATCACAACAAACTGTGGAAAATTCTGAAAGAGATGGGAATACCAGACCACCTTACCTGCCTCCTGAGACATCTGTATGCAGGTCAGGAAGCAACAGTTAGAACCGGACATGGAACAACAGACTGGTTCCAAATTGGGAAAAGAGTACGTCAACGCTGTATAATGTCACCCTGCTTATTTAACTTCTATGCAAAGTACATCATGCAAAATGCTGGGCTGGATGAAGCACAAGCTGCAATCAAGGTTGCCGGGTGAAATATCAATAACCTCAGATATGCAGATAATACCACCCTTAAGGCAGAAAGCAAAGAAGAACTAAAGAGCCTCTTGATGAAAGGGAAAGAGGTGAGTAAAAATGTTAGCTTAAAACAATATTCAAAACACGAAGATCATGGCATCCAGTCCCATCACTTCATGGCAAATAGATAGGGGAACAGTGGAAACAGTGACAGACTTTTATTTTCTTGGGCTCCAAAATCACTGCAGATGGTGATTGCAGCCATGAAATTAAAAGACGCTTGCTCCTTGGAAGAAAAGCTATGACAAACCTAGACAGAATATTAAAATGCAGAGACATTACTTTGTCAGCAAAAGTCCATCTAGTCAAAGCTATGGTTTTTCCAGTAGTCATGTATGGATGTGGGAGTTGGACTGTAAAGAAAGCTGAGCACCAAAGAATTGATGCTTTTGATCTGTGGTGTTGGAGAAGACTCTTGAGAGTCCCTTGGACTACAAGGAGATTCAACCAGTCAATCCTAAAGGAAATCAGTACTGAATAGTCATTGAAAGGACTGATGCTGAAGCTTAAACTCCAATACTTTAGCCACCTGATGCAAAGAACTGACTCACTGGAAAAGACCCTGATATTGGGAAAGACTGAAGGCAGGAGGAGAAGGGGAACGACAGAGGATGAGATAGTTGGATGGCATCACCGACTCGATGGACGAGAGTTTGAGCAAGCTCCAGGAGTTGGTGAGGGACAGGAAAGGCTGGCGTGATGCAGTCCATGGGGTTGCAAAGAGTTGGACACGACTAAGTGACTGAACTGAAAGCATTCAATTATGGAATATTTAGGACACAAGAACGTGGGAAAGTCAAGACCTAATGGAACACTGGTGGAGCAAAATAATGTACCTGGCTTCAACTAGAATGTAATTCACCATCAGGGAGTCATTCAGGACTGGGGAAAATTGAGGTCAACAAGCTGATGGCACCAGAAGGTGCTGTTAGGGCATTTACCACCTGTGTCTTTCATCCTAGCATCTAATCACACGGTGTCTCATTTTGTTATGTAAAGGTCTAGTGAGTGTTCACCTTAACTGTAAGCTCCCTGAAAGCAGAGACTCTGGTGCTGTTTCTCTAAAATAAACCAGAACCTAGCACAGGGTTAGGCATCCCACAAGAATGAAGACCACTTGTTCAGTATTAATATACAACACTAGAATTATGTAACAGTGATATAATAAATTAAATGTGTTGTCTGCTAATGCAGGGAACTAGAAATGTTAGACTATCTATCCAGGGGCAACTTCATAATAAACAAAGAGCTTTGGCTTTGAAGCATGACAGATCTTGGGCATGTTTATATAATATCCTTGACCTCTGCTTTGCAACCTCCAAGTGAGGAGAGTTGTGCCCTTATAATGTTGGTGTAAGGATGAGATAAATTATATGAGATAAAGCTGAGGAAGTGGGGGATCTAGGACACAATTATGCACCTCGCAGCATACACGCAAGTACGGTAGTTGTCTTCTCCCAAAGTCTGTGTAGACTTCTGATCTTTAGCAGAAAAGAAGGTGGAATCTGGATCCTTCCTTGTCCTAAATTTCCTCAAACCTTCCAGAAGGTGGCTCCTGGGGTAGGGGCACTCCACATCATGCCTTTCTGATCTATGTCCAGGAACCCCTTTTGCAGCTACATTTTTTTTTTCATGAATCAGATGCTACTTTAATGATTTTACAGTTCCAGTCTTGATGAAGGCCCATAACTCGTGAATAATTTGATATACTAGTTAGGGCAGGGGTTGGTTATAAAAAGCCTTACAAATTTCTTAGTACAGCCATACTGATGCCACACTTAGTGTTATCTTTGTCCTAGGTCTCCCTCCATCAAGCTCTTTCCTTTCCCTGACCCAGCACCCACTGAGAGCCCCCTACTGTTGGAGGAGCAGGTGCTGGGATCCCACAGAGGGGGACACTGTGGACTGGGGCGTGGGGAGTTCAGGCACGAAGATCCTATCCAGTTTCTGCCATCCTCTGCCTGTGAGATGGGGGACCACCGAACTCCCTTCTTGGGACCTCAGTTCTCCTAGTTAAAAAGTGAAGAAGGAACTGGATACCCTGCTTCCTTTCTGCTCCAATACTGGATCAGTTCAGGTTCTTTCATTCACAAGTAATAGAGACTAAAAGAAGCTGCTTCTGCACAAAGGGGAATTTGTTGGGAAGACCCTGGACCATCTCACAGACTCCAAGGAGAACCTGAATCCCAAGCCACAGGATGAAGAAAACAGGGCTGCCCAGGACACCCCAACAATGGGAGTCTGTGGGGTTGCCCTCTCAACATGACTCAGACCTAGGCAGGCACAAATTTTTGAATCAACCAAAGATGGCTGAAGTAGATTCTAGGTGGAATAAATTACGTGAGTGATGGTGATTGGCTCCCAATGACAAGGCAGCAGAGTTCATTACGGAGTAACTGGTGTGCCTTCTGCAGAGAGAAGACAGGCATTCAGATTGGAAGGTGTGCAGCAAGAGCCTTCCCTGGATCTGCCTGTGTAGCAGGGAAGCTGCTGGGCATACGGATCAATGAATGTTCCCATTCTCCCCAGTAAGTGGAATGGTGGTATCTAGGGAAAGAGCTGAAATCAGGTTCTAAAGACTAACTCTATGCTTATTTGTAAGATTTATTGAGCATCCAACATGAGCCAGCAGGCACTGGCCTGGATCTGCCACTCACACAAACTGTGTTCTTTTGGCCAAATTTTCTGAACTCGCTAAGCCTCCATTCCCTCATTTTAAAACTGATGAGTAGTACCAGGTCACCTCCAAATCTTTTATCAACCATGTGCTCTCCAAACACTACATCTTACTCAGCTATCTTTAGAGTCCTCATGTCCTCACTGTGGAGTGTCACACAGAAGAGTCATGAGGTGACTGATGAGCTGCAGAGAAGTGTAGTCTGACTGCCAAAGAGACCATCATCAGACCAGAATAGGAAGAGCAGGGTTCATATCTTTCACATGGTACTTTTCAGAAACCGTAACATGTCTCCTTTGGTTTGCCCATTCATTGATCCACTGAATGACTGATTTACTCAACAAATTATTTGGTGCTCACTTTGGACCAGACTTAGAGCTCAGTTCAGTTCAGTCGTTCAGTCGTGTCCGACTCTTTGTGACCCCATGAACTGTAGCACGCCAGGTCTCCCTGTCCATCACCAACTCCCGGAGGCTACCCAAACCCAGGCATGAGTTAGACCAAGACCCTTCCCTCAGGGTGCTTTGCTCTATATGAAATGCACAACCTAATCACTAATCACACACATAATGAAAGTGAAAGTGAAGGCTGCTCAGTCATGCCCAACTCTTTGCAATCCCATGGACTGAACAGTCCATGGAATTCTCCAGGCCAGAATACTGGAGTGGGTAGCCTTTCCCTTCTCCAGGGAATCTTCCCAACCCAGGAGTCAAGCTGAGGTTTCCTGCATTGCAGGAGGATTCTTTACCAACTGAGCTACTAGAGAAGCCCCTATCACACACACAATAAGTCACAATAAGGGAGAACAGAGCATATTGTAGGTAGAGGAGAAGAAGCCAAGAGAAAAAGCAATGAACAATGCAAGAGAAAGAGAGGAGATAATTGACAGAGAGAGGACCTGGGGGGTAGGGGGAGGCAGATGAGGATGGAGCTGGAAGAAAGCAGTATTTTCTTCAGTTCTAGAAAAATCACTAATGTTAAACAATTTTCAGGGCAGAAAGAACCCTTTGATAAGATAAGTCTTCTGTTTGGTTTTGGAAGCAGTCAGAAGTGGGAGCTCTACTTACCATCTTAACATCTGGCCACACCCCCAGACACCACCTCTTTCTGCTCTGCAGGGGCAGAAGCTCTCTGCAATTTTTTTTTTTTTTTTTGCTTTATGCTCCCTTAGTCTTGGTATCACCTGCCTGAATTTAGTTCCATGGGGGTATGAGTGGGAATTGAACATGGTTGAAAAACCGCAAGGAGAGTACGTCTGCACAGAGTAAAGAGGTTTCTATATGGGCATCTTCCTCTGTGAGAAACTGCTTCCCCTCACTCTTTGGTGTCTCAGACTCAGGCACGACTCATTTTTCACTTTTCCATTCCAATTAGCTGCATATTTTTAGCACGTGTTATATAAGGCTCATCTGCCCGAATTTGTTGGCTCAGGGCCTCTCCTTCCTTTCATTCCACTGGTGGACTGACCCGCGTGGTGGGATGACAAGTCTGTAAATAGCCTGCCCGAGGAGGGGTGGACGGAAAGAGCTCTGGAGATGAAGTGAGGGTTTGTATTTGGCATGCCAGGGCTAAATCCAGCCCTTCTAAAAGGGGAAGCAGCAAGAACGCACAATTCCGAACTAAACGGCAACACGTTAGAAAGGGCTGCTCCGCCTACAACGAGCATGAAGAAGCCTGGCTCAGACAGATGGGGCTGGGATCTCACAGACAGGTCCCCCCGACTGCCTCTAAACCAGGCTTAGAGGAGGCTGGCCGCAGGTCCCGAGTGCACCGAGGGCTCTGTCCGAATAATAATATGCAGAATAATTCTCTATAATTCTACGCACGGGTTGCAGGCCTTTCTAGGAAAAATAAAAGCTCATCAGCACTGTCAGTGGGTGGCAGGAAAAAGCATGAAGTGGGCCTGAGAAAAGCCGGCCCTCAACCCTTGTCATTCTAGGGAAGGTGCTTCACCTCTCTTGGGGTCAGGATCATGTGCTAAAAATATCCACATCACTTTTATACATGAGGTTGGGAAGGACTAAAATGGAACAATGAACATGTACAGAAAAGTAAAAGGTTGCATTCAAACATAAAGCATTATTGCTATGAGTCTGACATGTAATCCATGATTACACACCCTGAGTTACATTTGCAGAGGGCACTAGGGCTAAGCCATCTCCTCCCAGGGATCACAGTATAGGACAAGCTCCTCTAGAAACCAGAGCCCAGAGAGGAGAAGAGAGGATACCCTGGAAGTCAAGGGGTGTGGTGCTGGGGTATGACTTTAGTGTCCCCAAAGAACACAGAAAAGTTAGACAGGTCCTGGCCCAAAGGTAAGTCTCCACGTCCACTGAGATCTTTCAGTTCATCCATCCATCCTCCTCCTTCAGGACATGTAACGGGCAACAGGTATCATGGAAGTCGCACATCTGAATGAAGCCTTGGATCAAAGACTTTCCAGAGCTAAAGAAAAATAAAGCTGTATTCTTCCTCAGCCTATACCAACAGGTGGCAGTTATACATTTACCTATTTAATGAGAAGACATTAAATAGGTAAACATATAAATATTCAAATCTACCACTGGAATGAATATCAGCGTCTGTGAAAAAGAAGTGACCTTCTGCTGATTCGAGGTTCTGGAAATGAAACCCCTTCTCCAATATCCCTGGACTGTAGATATCAGTAACATACCATTGGACCAGCAGCTACACACCATGTAGAAAGTTAGGATCCTTGGGTCAGAGAGGTCTGAATTCACATGGCTTTTCTTGGGTTGGGTTGCCATTTTCTTCTCCAAGGGATCTTCCAAACCCAGGGGTTGAACCCACAGGCATTGGGGAAAGTATTTATTTTGTTTATCCATCAGTTTTCAATGTGTAAAATGGAAACAATATCTGCTTCACATGAGGATTAAATTTAAATAATGTATATAAAAGAACACATTTTTGAAAAGACAGATTAAAAGCTTGGGGCCTGGCACATTGAACAGCGGTCACTGAGTGTTAACTTCCTTCTCTTCTCCAGGTTCCAATCCCAGAGAAAGCCAACAAGATTTGTTAGTTCACCAATTATATCTTTACTCTCTAATCTTCTTTTTCTTGGATGTATACACTCAGATGTGCACATATAAACTTTCTAACACCTTTGACTCTCCTGTGTCCTACTTTTCAGCTGAAACTTCTAAGTTCAAATTCTATTTCCAGTAACCCTTTCTAGTGGCTCTGGCCCACAGAAACCCTTCGCTAACACTTCTGTCTGTAACTGTCATTACTACTCATTGACACTCATTGGAAAGAAACATAGTGACGTAAAACAGACAAAACAACCCTGGGTTTAAAAAACTCTCTGAATCCCAGCCTGCATCTTTCAACTGGTATAACAATACCTGCTCTGCCTACCTTACAGTTTTGCTTTAGACTCAAGCAAAATTACCTGTACAGAAGAGCTATCTAATCTGCCATAACTATGTAAGTACAAGGTTTCCACCTCTTCAGCCCCATGACTGTCACCGCCACTCCAACAACTACCATCATAATCATTACCACCAGCATGACTATCACCATCCCCAGCATCTCCATAACCAGCACCTTCATCATCATAACTCCTACCACCCCCATCATCACCATCATCACCATATTACTGCTCCCACCATCACTGCCACCATTATCATCACTGCCATCACCGTCCTGATCACTACTGCCACCAGCATCACTACTGCCAACATCACTGCAACTCCCATCACCATCACCATCATCATCACACAAACGATCCTTAGGATGTAGGTACTCATTAACTCACTGAATGCACTAACTCCTTCCTGACTTAATATGCAATAGAAATGTGTGTCAGGCTTTGAAGAAAGTGGTTATGTACATCAGCTGCCCTGAAACAAGGAGAAACACTGCTTCCCCACACATCCTTGGCCAGGGCTCTGGAGAAAGGAGAATTCAAAATTAGCCAGCTGAGTTCCCATGCATATCATTGCAAGCCCCAGCAACTCAGTCAGCTGCTTGCTGAGCAGTCGACTGAAAATCCATGCCTGTCAACCCTGACATTTCTCAAAATTTCTGAGTTATTTATATGGTACCAGTCTGTGAGATTCAAGTCCCCAGTTTCTTGGGGTGTAGGTGTGCTCAGTTGCTCAGTTGTGTCTGACTCTCTGCGACTCTTTGGACTATGGCCTGCCAGGTTCCTTTGTCCAAGGGATTTTTTCAAGCAAGAATACTGGAGTGGGTTGCCATTTTCTTCTCCAAGGGATCTTCCAAACCCAGGGGTTGAACCCACATCTCCTGTGTCTCTTGCATTGCAGGCAGATTCTTTACCCACTGAGTCATTGGGGAAGCCCCTGGGATGTAGGAGAATCTGGTAAAATGCTCTTCTAGAAATTTCCAACCCAAAGTGGATGGCAATGAGGTTTCTAATATTCTGCCCACTGAATTCTCCTAATCTGATCCTACACACTTAAATTAGCCTTGACTACCCTCTGCACTGAACCTCACTCTCAGGGTACCCTGACTTGGGGGTCAAGAATGTCTACCCCATCATTCTGTCTGCTTATGAAGACCCTGACATCCATGCTGAAGTCCCACCTTGGCTGGAAATTGGCACAGGTTTTTCCAGTCCTCAATGATTGATAGCAGCTTTCTCTCATCAACATCACAGATCCTAGCTCTTGAGAAAAGTAACCTCAGACTAAGTGATCCTTGACCAGCCTGTGAGTTCCCTGAACTTATGCTCCAGAATTATTCCTTGGGTTCATTGCTGAGCTGACTGTACCTAAGGAAGTGAATACCTGCTGATAATAACTGATGTTAGAAAGGCAGGAGCCTTAACAGGGCCAGGTGAAATAAGTTAGCATGACAATTTGTCTACAAGAAAGGCTAAAAACACCACCCTTCAGTACCAGTCAGATGTCTTAAAAATGAGAAAATGGACATCTTAAAGAATAGCCCTGAGGTCCTGGTTGTCTGATATCAGGCTCCAGATAGTCCTTGCTCCTTCAGGATTTTAGCAAGCTTACCCTTAAGGCAAGGTTGCACACCTTAGAGACACCCTGCCCAGCATTACCTGTCTTGATCCTCTTCAGTGTTCTCAGTTTCAGCTTACTGGGCAACCCAAGAACTCCAGCTGCTCAGCCCTGGCTGCCATGGGCCCTCAGGTTGGTCCCTTATCCTCTGTGCTCAGAGCTGTCTACACCCCAGCTGGCTGAGGCATCCAGGGCTCTGCTGGTTTCTGCACAGCCCAGGCCAGGCCTGGCTTTGGTCCCTGGCCTATGCTGTCCACCATGTCTGCCCTCAGTCCACGCTCTGCATTCAGCCTTCCATCTCCCATCAATCAATTTCTGTGGAACTCTTTGCTGCAACTGATACAGAATGAAACACCCATTTTTCTCAGTGCTGTGTTTGAGGTCAGTAATAAAGTGGCATCTCTAACTAACATTTACTTGAGCACATACTATTTGCCAAGCATGCTTCTAAACCCTCCATATGTGTGTTCAACCCTGTAAGTATTACAACTACTCTATGAAGGGGGTGGGGGTGAGTACTAGCATTTTTCCCTAGTGAGTTAAACAACCAGCCCAAGGTCCCCTGCTGCTGGGAAGTGGCACAGCCCAGTCCAATCTGGGCGGGAGGCTGCACTCCCAGCCTCTCTGCCATTCTGTCTCCATAGAACACCCATCACAGGGAAGAATGCTTCCTTCCAACTGACCCCAGAAATCACGGTTTCCTTAATGTCTCCCCTGCTTTCAGTCCTTCTTTTCAAAAACAATTGTTCTGGTGAAGAAAGCCTCAAATTTGGCATGAGGATTTCTTTCTTCTGGCAGTGGACATATTTGCTCTAGCTCTCCCCAAACAGAATTTGTTTTCCTTTTGCTACAATGATCAAGAAACCAATTACTTACCAACTAAATGGCCAGGCATAAAAGTCAACTCCACTGCCTTTTTCCACCTACAAGGAGAGGCTCCATGGAAGTTTCCGTAAACTTAAGTCCCAGGAGAGAAGGGAGAATGCGGTCCAGTGGGTTGGGTCCCGTTGTTTATTGGGAATCAGGGCTTGCGGAGCGAATGTTCACACCCCTCTCAACATCTCCAAGGAGCCAGGACATAGCAAACTCATGTTTACATGTTAATTTATTCATGCTACTCTTCTCGATGCTTCCAATAACCCCCCTCCCACTGCCCTGAGAACCTTCAGCTCAGGTGAGCTAGTTCGCACACATCCCTGCCTCATTCCAAGCTCATTCCAACCACTGTACCTTTGCTTACCAGGTTCCTCCTGCCTGGAATTTCTTCCCTCACTCCCCTCTGATCATACAAATCCATCCTTCGTGGCCAGCTCGCACGTCCCATGGAGGCTCCTGAACCCCTCAAATCCTGAGGGTGAGCTCCCTGCTCTGTGTTCCTACCTCATAAAGTCTATGCGACAAAAGTCAGCACTTCACTGTACACCATCACAGGGTATTTCACATGTCTTCTCAACTACTCTGGGAGCAGAAAGCATGTGTCTTGTGCTCCTATATCTACCACTGATTCTGAAATGGGGCTGGGAATACACACTGGTGATGAACACACTTGGCTGGCTGCTAAAAACTGGATGAGGGGGCTTCCCTGGTGGCTCAGTGGTAAAGAATCCACCTGCCAATGCAGGAGACATGGGTTCCATCCCCGTTCTGGGAAGATCCCACATGCCGAGGAGCAACCAAGCCCTTGTGCCACAGCTACTGAAGCCCGTGAGCCCTGGAGCCCATGCTCCGCAACAAGAGAAGCCACTGCAGTGAGAAGCCTGAGCACCACAACTAAAAGAGTAGCCCCTGCTCATCACAACTAGAGAAAAGCCACAGGAGCAATGAAGACCCAGTGAAGCTCAAAACAAAACCAAACTGGAGGAGGCTCTGGGCTTCAGCTGCTCTACCTCCAAGGCCAGTGTCAAAAATGACTGATTGCAGGCCAGAGTCCTAGATCCTACTGACCCCAGCTCCCCCATGGCATCTTCTCCCCAGACCTTTAGAGACCCCGTGCTGTGAGCCCGGGGTGGGGTGGAGGGCTCTCGGTGCCTCCTCCTGGCTACTGTTCCATGCACGTGCGCACACTACGGGTTAAATCCTCCCAATTCATCCAGCACTCCTATCTCTGAATCTGAACACTGAAAAAAACCTCAAGAAGAGGTAAATTGTGTCGTACCCTCAGTCCAGGGATCCAGGCACCTATAATCTCTGCGTTTCCTAAAAAACTTTAGTGCCAAAGTCTCTCCCCCAGGGACTTTCTGCAATGGTCTCCCCTCAGCAAGGCCTACTCCTACAATTATTGCTCCCTATAAAAATAAAGGGGAAAGTTCAAAAACACCGTTCCCCCCCCCCCCCATTATAAGCACAAAGGCTCAAGGTCTGTTCCTTCTCTTTATCCTGCTTTACAGACGGTGTGTGGTACTTTCCCGCCTCTTGCATCCTAAAGAATTGCCAATCCCTATAAGTCCGGGATATCAGAACATGATCTTTTGTGTGCTTATTATTTCCATAACTAACATGTGGATGTAGCCTCAAGTTCCAAAGATTTAATGTAAAATCAGAGTTGCAAAAGAAAGGATTGGTGTTTCTTAGGCGCCCAAGAACATCCTAATGCAGAATGAGACACACATTTCCACTGTGCGGTCTTGGCTCCATGATAATCTCCAGGCAACCAAAAGTCAGCTGCTTAGCGACACAAGCAGGAGGATCAGCCTGCATGTCTCTATTAAAGAGTGGCTATGGCCTGGTGGGAAGCACGGATATGAGCCGGAGTCACCCTGGGCAGCCAGCTGTCAGGCAGAGACCAGCCAAATGGGCTTGGGGTGAGGGCAGCCCAGGAGGAAGGGGTTTAATAAAGATGGTTGATGAGAGGGGAGTTGGTGGCAGGGTGTCCAGACATAAGAGGGGCAATTAAAAATGAGACACAGAGAGGGCAGTTAACCCCCTGGAGGGCAGGGGGCTGAAGCATCCTGGGTTCCTCTCTAAATGCTATGCCCCTTAAGGGCTTCAGAAAGGTTCATGGTCAGCTAGTAGCTTAGTCAATACAAAGAATTTGGGGACCTCTAGCCCAGCTCTTTCCCACTGAATCACACTAAATATAATAGGAAAGCTAACAGGGATTCTTAAAATCATGATTTGACAGATTTTTATGGAGCTTGAGCTCTACCAGATGCTCTTAGGGACAGAAATAAGAATCCAGGATCAGAGAGCATGTGGTAATTTCAGACCTAGATACATGGGCTGGTGAGCGTTTCTACCACTAACCAACTCAGGAACAGGAAAAAAAAAAAAAAGTGCTTCACAAGCCTCAGCCATGAAAGAGGGATAATCGTACTTGCCCTGTTACCCCTGGGCTGTTGTGAACATCAGATGGGAAAATTGTATGTCTGGAGGAATTTTGGCCATTCCATGGAGCCAGTATATTAATACAGCTACCCTAGGAAGGAGCTACACTGCATAGAGAGAGAGGTCAATATATCAAACAAAACAAAGCAGTAAGCAGGTGCAGGGAAGCTGCAGGGCAAGGGAACTGACAGATGAGACTCTCTTTCTCTTATTTCCCAGTCTACTCACCTCCGGCCTGAAAGCTGGGCAATGCAAAGTGCAGGAAAAGCAATTCACACTGATCCGAGGGTTCCTCGGGGACAGCAGCCTTGCAGTAGGTCTTAACTGGTCTATGTCCTGAAGCAATTCCATGGATTTTTATTATTCAGGCCACAGCAATCCCCCAGGATCAGACACAACCTCAAACTGATGTCAACAGAGAGACACTCATGCCATCTCCACCCCAGATCTTTCAACTTGACCTCCCAAAGGAACATCGGCTCACTAGCAACCACATTCACACCATGGAGTACCCTGAAGAAAATCAAGTCCCAAAGAGGAAGAAGTCCCCAATGTTGAAAGAGTTTGTTTTAGAGATCTCAGAGCACCTATCCACCTCTAACCTCATTTGGATCTTAGTCATTTCCTCCATGTAAGGGCATAGATGGATAAATATTTATAATAATTCTATGCCCACTACTAAACCAAATATCAAAACAATACAGACATCAGTTAACTGCTCTATTTATTATATATGCAAATTAACTCATTCCCAAGGCAATAAATATGTATTGAGTGCTTTCTGTAAGTCAGTGGGCATCACACCAGGAGAAGACATCAGAATGAAGACAACCCTAGGTCTCCCCTCAAAGGTCTCACAGAAGGGCTGTGGCCTGGTGGTGTTCTATAAGTCCTCCTTTTTTATAGAACGAGGTGTGGGAAAAGTGATGATATTTGATCAGCACACAGAGGTAACTGAATGGACCTGCTCACAATGGGTCCAGGGGTTCTGGCCACTAGGACCACTGTGGCAATTTCACCCTTAACCCTCCCATTCCCCACCTCTAGCCCAGGCAACCACCTGTCTGCTTTCTGTATATATAGACCTTGCTACTCAGGACATTCCATGTGAGCAAAATCATATAACATATGGTCTTCTGTGTCTGGTTTCTTTTATTTACACACATTATTTTCAAGGTTCATCCATGGTGTTGTATGTACCAGTACTTCATTCCTTTTTACAGCTCCATAATATTCCCTTGAATGACTATTTCACATTTTATTTCTCTACTCAGTTGTTGGAACATTTGAGTCATCTGTTGTTTTTCTTTTCTTTTCTAACTATTATGAAGAATGTTACTGTGAACATTAGAAGTTTTTATGTGAATGTATATTCTCATTTCTATTGGGATTATACCTAGGAGTGGAACTGCTGGGTCACATGGTAACTCTATGTATAATCATTTGAGAATGTTTTCCAAAACAGCTGCACCATTTTACATTCCCCTCTTTGGTTAGAGGTGAAGTTAGAAAGTCTCAAGCTGAGGCCTTAGTGCATACTCATCTTCTAAATGTTTAGCCTCAAGCTAATGTCACTTCACTCTCCTCCATGAGATGTCAGGAGCAAAGTTTTTCTCTTGTCAAAGAGAAACTTGACTGTGAGGTTGCTCTGTCCTGCTTGACCACTGAAGAGCAAAGCTGTGTCCTCACCTTCCAGGGGAACTATTAGTTCTTGCCCTAGCAGCCTCAGGGCTGCAGGAGATTAACATGGCAGGGTTGTATCTGCACTGGCTGGGTCCACTGTGCCTGCACCTGGAAACAAAGACGCAGGAGATGCACCGGCCAGCCTGAGGTCACTTGGCACGCAGCAGGGTCAGGATGCACAGAGCCAGGTCCTGAGTCTGAGTTCTTCCTCTCCCACTGCACAGGGTCCTCCCTTCACCTCCTTTCCACACCTACTGGGAGCACTTATGCTCGCCTGAGCAGTGAGGACTCCACACATGTGTTTGTTTACCTCTTTTGGAGAAGTTCTCTCATTTATTTCCTCTGCTTTCCTTTGTCAGAAGGCCCCATGCATACTGAGACAAATGTCTGCAGGCTCTTTACTGTGTGTTTTTCTCCCCACACTAGTCACAGAAGGCTTGGATTTGGAAAAAGAAAGGTGGCTCCTGACAACAGCCTACATTCTCTTGAGCTGCCTCCTTACTTTTCCATGGCCTGTGTCTCCTGGTGGCCTTGCCCACTCCAGATTTTCCCAGCATTATCCAAAGCGTGAACCCGACCTCACTGAGCACCCCTGGGTGCCAGCTTATCCCAGGAAACAGGGACCGAAGGAGAGGTGTGGGCTCCCCAGAGGAGGAGGGTCCCCCATTTTAAGCCAGAAATGGGGCATCAATACATACTTCAGTGGAAAAATATCAAATCAAGTGAGACAGGAGGGTAGAGGCAAACACCTTCACAAACACGGGCTTTCCTGTGGTCTCCATGGCCAAGTAATGTGCAGATCATGAGCTTTGGAAGGGAAGGGGATCTCTCAGGCCAAGCCAGGCCTGAAGGATCCAGCTCAGCCTGCCCCCCACCTGGTCCTCTCAGCTAAACTGATGCTGACACCTGTCCACCTGCCTTCACTCCCTGGTCAGGCTGCCTGCCTGCACCACCTCATCCCATGAGCCCAACTCATCCTGTCTCTGTCCACCCACCTCCCCTCTTGTCTCCCCACCCCTGATGTGCTCTTGTTTTCCATTAAACTAAAGTGAAACCAGCTGTTTCCATGTAACAACCTTGATTTACATAAACTGCCTTATCAAGCCAAAATGGGCTGGCTCCAGGCCTAACTGTTTTGACACGCTCTCTGGGTGGCTGTCCAGCTCAACTGTGACACTCCGGCCACTGCCATATCCTGCAGTTCTGCGCGGGGGGGCACCTCCACACCCCTGAATCAGCTCTGCTCTCCGCCCTCCACACTTTCTGCCCAGCCTGCATTTCCCATGCACAGCTGCCTCCCAGTATCCTTGGTCCACAACAACCCCACACCACACACTGTCCATGTCACCTCCCCTGGCGTTTGTTTTCATCTGTTGTGACATCTGTTGAATAGCTACCTTTTAATATTCTTTTCATCATAAACACTATACAAGATTATTAAAGAAAATCTGGCAAATTGAACCGGAATGAAAGAAAAATTATTCAAAACTCCACCATCCAAACAGAACATTATGTATTCTGAAGTATTTCCTCTGGTGGGTGGGGTGGGTGTGTGTGTGTGTGTGTTCATATCATACATCTTGCCTTGTTGTTCAGCTTTTCAGCTCTGCCTCCCCCACCATATTCTCATTTAAATAGGAAACCCCTTGAAGACAATGACTGTTTGACAAGAAAAGGGAACATAACTTGAGCCCTAAAATGAGTTGTGAAAACTTCCAAGCTCCAAGATGTTTTATATGACAGTCTGCAAAACACAGATGAACTCATGGCCAGGCACTGAGGTCTTGGCCTCTCCTTTTCCTCTCCTGCCCCCTTGTCAACCTCAGCCCCTACCACCCTCCTGTGCTCCTCCCCCCTCCCCCCAGCTTTTGCCTGCCCACTACGAAGGACTCAAGCTGGCAATAAACCTGGTCCATGAAAAATAATTCCTACAAGTGCCTTGACTTTCCAGCTGGTGGACAGATTGGTTTACTATACACAGCCATGAAAGCTTCAGGGATTTGAGCTGAATTTGAATCATCTGGTTTTAAAGGAACTATAGAAACCTTAAAATGATTTATATGGTGACTTTTCCCTCCTTCAATTGCATTTATTGTCTGAGCCCTTTGCTGGTCTTTAATACTACGTGGTCTTTTATGACTGTCATCCAAGTCTGAGTTTTGCAAGCATAAGCCTTAATAACATCAACAATAACAGTTACCTTTACCTTGACCCTTAGACAAGTCTCGGTGCTTCTTGATTCTGGTCCTATTTTCTTCCACCATCCTTGAAAAATGTTAGTTGAATAGTAGAGACTTAACCTCCAAAGTATGTTGTTGATAATCACTGACTGACACAAAGATCAAAGTTTAACTAAAAATAAATGAGTTATAATTTTGAAAAAGTTAAGAGTAAAGTGCTGTTAGAGACTAGACATTCAGAGATAAATATAAAGCCACCCTCAGAAACTTTCCACTCATGATAGAGAAGGAAGTGCACCACCTACCCCTTTTACATCTAGCATGTGAAATTTTTCCACAATATTAAGTCAATTAATGAATAACAGACACTCTTTAATGAGGCTTTACTGTGTTTGGATATTATGCTTCTTTAAAAGAACAGAGCATCTAAGATTCTCTATTTGGCTAAAGAAATCCTCAGTGTGAAAGGATGTGAAAATTGCCCAAATAAAACAATATTCCTCCAGACTTACCTTTCTAAGGTAGGAAATTTCTTCAATACAAAGGAATCTATTGCTCTCTCTTGTCCTAAGAACTCTACACCCTAGACAATTTTAAAGAAAAAATAAGTATAGATAGCCAAGACCAACTGATCTTGATGTCACTCTCAAAAACCACCTGATCCCACATTGGTCCTTGGCATCCATAGAGCTCCTTCTCAACATAACCATGTCCTCTCACATAAGTCCCAGAACTATGCCTTCCAAATTCTGCCCTCTTCACTGCACGCAGTAAGATCCCTCAGACAAATTCAGAAATTGTCCCTGCTTCTTCCTGGCTGATGACAATTCTGTTTTAAGGGGGTTTAGATGCTACAGAAGTTACCACAGCAGGTGGGGTGCGGGGGCGCGGTGGCCATACCCTCCGGGTGCTCTCAGATTTCTGTAGTCTGCTCACATCTCTTGCCATTTCCTATTGCGACCAAGGTCAGACATAACTGAGTCACATCAAAACCAAGCCACCACTTGCTAATCTGCAAACTCAGAAAGGATTATATGGGTTTGGTAAAACTTCAGGGAGGTTTGAAAGTCTATATCCATCCCTAGGAAGCTCAAATGCCTTTCATTTATCCTTTGTTCACTCTTCAGGTGGCAAGTACTTGCTCCTAGAAAGGCCCCCTGGGAACCTCACTCTCTAATGACAAGAAGCCGAGTTCTTCAGGGTTCACTGGCGCTTTAGTGAATTCTAAAACACTCATACAAAAGAGCCAATTCCTAATCTTATTAATATTTAAAACCTTCCTTCTTGCAAATTCATGCCATGGATCCCTAAGATGTGCTTAGAGGCCAACAATAACAGATGCTCTGGCTGGACATTTTTTTTTAAAAAATCTAATTATTTTTAAAACAAAATAATAAAGAAAAAACGAAGACTCTCACCAGGCTGAAAGGACAAGCTGCCCTACTCCTCTGGTACTTTAAATTATTTTGCCTAAAACTTTGGGGTAAGGAAAAGACAATAATCTCTTCAGTCTAAAGCACACTATAGCAAATTCTAGTAAAAGGATACCTTTTCAGGGGCTGATAATAGGGGGAAATAGAAATTTGAGGCAGGAAGCCCAAGAAAGGCTTCTCTGTTGTGTGTACATGTGTAATCCCCAAGAGCTGGGTGCTTCTGGAGAGAAATGCATGGTATTCATTCCTTTCCATATATGCCAAGCCAATAAAAGCAACACACAATTAATTCACCATCAATGAAAGACTGTACGGACTCTCAAAAGATTTCTAATCAGATTATGGCTCGTCAACTTCAATGTGAAATGAGCATCATATTTGTTGTTGAGAGCCACATGCTCTCCCCCCAGTTCCTCCCAGTGCAGGCTAAAACCAGAACTTGAGAAAGTGGGTCATTCAATCAAGCAGGCTCACTAGACAAACAAGAAACCCAGGACTGGAGAGATGAGATGGCTTGCCCAGGGTCATGTCACTGGTTCTAAGAGCAGTGGAACTCCTGGCTCACAGTGCTGTTTACACCGTGTTCAGTGAACTGTGTTCTCCTTTCGACAAAAGAGTAGTTCAGAGATACTAAAGTTGGATGAGGAAGAGAGTTGCCACCGTAACTGATAAAGGAAGCTTTGCTGCTACTGCTGCTAAGTCACTTCAGTCGTGTCTGACTCTGTGCGACCCCATAGACAGCAGCCCACAGGCTCCCCCGTCCCTAGGATTCTCCAGGCAGGAACACTGGAGTGGGTAGCCATTTCCTTCTCCAGCGCATGAAAGTGAAAAGTGAAAGTGAAGTCGCTCAGTCGTGTCCGACTCTTAGCGACCTCATGGACTGCAGCCTACCAGGCTCCTCCGTCCATGGGATTTTCCAGGCAAGAGTACTGGAGTGGGGTGCCACTGCCTTCTCTGAAAGGATGCTTTAAGACCCTAGAATTGCTTCGTTTGAGAGAAAGAAGCTAGAGAAGGAAATAAAAGCTGCTCGTTAGTCTCTGAAGGGCTGTCAGTGTGGAGGACATGACAGATGTGCTCTGTAGAGCTCCAGGGGATTGACCAAAGCCTGCAAGGGTGAAAGCTGTGCACAAACAGGGTTTGGGTCAGCTTCCAGGAGACGTTTCTTACGAGAAGCCGAATCCCACAAGGCCCGGGCTACGTGCTACTCTGTGGGGAGGTGTGCTCACCAACTAAGATCCTCATACGTATGACTGGTGTGAGAAGGGAGAGAATACTGCACCCAGAGGTTTGGGTGTCACCTGCCAGAAATAATACTAATGGGAATCCTCCTTGGGGTGGGAGTTTGAACCAGGCCAGCAGATCTAAAATACTGTTGATGGTTGCAATCTCTAAAAATGCTTTCAGATACAGATTCCTGAAACCAATGGGTGGAAATAGGCCTGGAAATGGGTAATTTAAAAAACATTCTATGTTTCAGTGATTCTGTAAATAGGGAACCACTGAAATGGATCAGTGGCTCTCATACCTTTCAACCATAACTCATAGCATGGAAATCATCTTTGCATAGAAACTGGGGATATGCACATTTACATAACCAAGACAGAAGTTTCACAAACAACGGTTGCCCCTATTATATATGAGGCACTTTGATATTTTCTATTTCATTTTGTATATTTTTTTAAATGTGGGTTAAGATTCACCTAATTCATTTTATGATCAACTCAAGAAAACACTATATAACTTTCAAGAAACAGAAAGTAAAGGTGAGAAAAAGAAAGTGTGCCCATAGGAAGAAGGAAACATGGGTTTAGACTCTCTTGGCATTTGGCATGTGGTTTGGTTCTTTTAGGTACAGATGAGGAGGGACCAAAGAGAACCTTGAAGGGAGCACTCATTCAAAAACAAGTAGTCAAAGAGGTGGTTGCTGTAATTAAAAAACATCACAGGTAGGCAGTTACCAAATCTTTGAGAAGCAAAAACATCTGAACAAATCTCCATATACATGAGTTATCTTCCCTTGGAGAGCTTTGGAAAGGCAGCAAAGATCAGACTAATCTATGCAGCTTAATTACGTTAGCCTCTGAAAAGGTGTTTTCTTCCTTTGCATTTGCATTATGTGAAGAAAATGGCTGTTAATTAAAAATGTAGCAAAGCTTGTCCAGAGCCCAATGTGCTCTATCATCCTATGGTGAAGGAGGCCCCTCCCAGGCTCGCTGGAAGGCCTTACGGGCCAGTGGATACCCTTCATGGTGAAGATGAACACTTGAGATCAGCTAAGGACATGCAGATGTCTTGTGCCACTACAGGAAAAGATGGGAGTTGCATGTCTCTCCCACCCATTTCTCTGCTTTTATGTCAACTTCATAACTTGGGTCCTCCTTACCCGATACCTAGATTACTAAACATGGTATGGCAGAAAGCCCTAGTGATGCTTCTCACATGTGCATGTGCATCACCTGGATCTTGTTAAGATGCAGCGTCTGAGTTGGTCTGAGTGCGATCTGAGAATCTGCATTTCTAACTGGGTCCCAGTTGATGCCCATGTTAGTGGCCCCTGAACCACCACTTTGACTAGCAAAGACCTAGACTTTGGAGTCAGGTATATTAGGATCTGCATCCCTACTCTGCCACTTTCTTTTTTGCAAATGTTTTGGAAACATTTTAAAATAATAACCTTTATTGGGGTGGAGGGGGGTTTCTGTTTATAATAGTAATGTAGAAAAGGGCAAATTATTTTACTTCTTTGAACTCAGTCTCCTCTGTAACCAGAAAATAACAACCCCCACCTTTGGGCTGGCTATGGGGGGATATTGAAAGCTCTCACCCATGCTCTCACAGTCCTGAACATAGGGTCTCCCTGCACTTTCCACTCCTCCACTGCCCCTCTTTCCTAGTGTACTCTGCCCTCTGCCCTTGACTTCCTCTTGAGACTGTTCTCCTCAAGGATCCAACAACCGTTGGATGTTGTTCACTTTGATCACTCTTGAAGACATGAAACTGTTAACAACCCTCTCTGTTCTCTAAATGCTCTTTGGTTTGGGGACCAGCCCCCACCTCATTCTACCATCTCACACCCACTCCTCTGGTCAGTCTCCCTCTGTTCATTCCATGTACTTGGGATTTCTTCAGGTCCCTGTCCTGGGCTTGGTTTTCTGTTGGATTCTTTCTACACATACTTCCTTGACTACCATGGCATTGCATCCTCCAAATGCTAATCCCCAAATCAAGATCTACAGCCTGCAGCACTCCTCCAAGCCCCAGATTCAGAGAGCCCCCAGTCCTCTGATTACAGTGTCTCCAAGACATATCCAACTCCATGTGTCCAAACAGAACTCGTCACTTCCTCCTATGTTCCCATAGGTAGCCCCAGGCTCTACCATCCACTCATCTTATTAGCCAGTCTAGGCACTCGGGTACTTACCCTCCACTGCGCTAGCACCATTATTTTTTTAATTCACGTATGAATGTATTATCTCCCTAACATTATGTAGCAAATGTCTTAATGTCCTCACAGCACAGAGCATGATGCCATATGCATATCTGTAATTTAAGTCACCAGTAAGTTATTTCAGGAACCAGAATGTGAATTACACTTTGTTACACATGCAGAGAAAACTGCATCCACTAACAGCTCTTGGCATTGTTACTGGTTTCCACTCAAGAAGAAAAGTACTTCCATTAAATTCGTAGGCCGCAAATTAAATCTCCACAAATTCTGCACACACCCCCCACCCCCCAAAATGGGACAAGAGGAGGAATCCTTGTTTTCCTAGGACTTGAGGAATAGATACTCAAGTTTTGGCTGGCTGGCTGGCATTATGAGGAAAGTCCTGGAACCATCATGGATGAAAGATAAATGACACTATAACCCTTATACATCTGGTTCCTCTCCTTGACTATACACGGAACACTTGGATGGCAGGGGTAATGCCTGCAGGTTATACCCCTAGAAGTCGGGCTGTGCTCACTCAATACATTAGAGCTGCCGAGTGAGTGAGTGGGTGGATGAGTGAATGAGTGAGAAAATGGATAGGTAGATAGAAAAAAAATAGTGATGC
Source organism: Dama dama (assembly GCF_033118175.1). Lineage (NCBI taxonomy): Eukaryota > Metazoa > Chordata > Mammalia > Artiodactyla > Cervidae > Dama > Dama dama. Next base: position 75,535,989 of record NC_083691.1, read on the forward strand.
TGAAGTAGGTCTTTCAGCCACAAGTCCTGAAAACTGGGACTGGTGAGAGTAGGCTGGTCCTCAAAGACTATAAGCAGCTCTCAACAAGAATCACTTAATCCAAGGAACACTGGAACCCCAATGTTCTACTGAGCAGAAGTCTGGACCAGAAGCCAAGGCTTTTGCCTCACTGAATAAAAGGAACTCCATCTCAGCAGCACCCCTGTTGGTTTCTGACTGGACCTTCACTTACACAGTGTGTTCACAGGCTCTGTTTTACTTCTGCCTGCATCTGGGGGTTAGACAAGACAACTATGATGGAGAATCTAGCTGTCTCATTAAGGTAAGCAGCTCCTAAACACCAATCCTGTACATTTCAACAATGCCATCATGTCACTGCTGTGTCCCCAGTGTGGCCCAGTGAAGTGTGGGCTTGAACTTCATCAGGACACTCATTCCGGGCTCTGGCACTGGTTGGCTAGTGGCCCCCAGAAGGCTTCCAGGAAGCAGACTGCAGACGTCTGTAGGGCTCCTTTCCAGATTCCTAAGCGAAGTCAGCCTATTCTGTTATTTCCAAACCCCATTCTGTCACTTCCAAACCTTTCCTCTCACACAGACTCTTTTCCCTTCAAAGTTTTTCCTTTGAAATCTACTCTGTGTTAGAAGCCTTCAAGTTCTATCTGGCTGAAGCCAGGGGGCCAAGAAGGGATCCTGGCTGCTCAAGTGGTGATTTCTGCCAAGAGATTCCTCTAAGCTGCATTTCTGAGGCCACTCTATGCTGCCTGCAAAGCCTCTGCCCCAGAGAGGCTGCCCTCGGCCTCCTGAATTGTCCCTACTCCCAGGAGCTGTCACACACCTTCTCCCTAACAATGGCTTAGATTCACCCTTTGAAGTCAGGGTCCTGCAGCACGTGGCACCCGTCCACCAGGCGGGAGGCTATACTCCTAAGGCGGAGCCCCTCCTCCACACAACTGAAGCAGAGCTGGTCCACGGTGATGGTCCCGTGTGACATCCTTCCTATTTCTCCCTTCTCCTCCACCACCTGCAGCTCACTCAGAAAGAAGTATCATTGCCCTGCAGCTGAGGAGGCATGGATTACAGGCCCTCCATCTGTCACGAACTAGTTGTATGACTCCCGGCAGGGTACTGACCTGTCATCTGCTCTCTGATCCAGGATCACACCCTCCCTATCTTCCAGAGTACTGTAAATATCCAACAATACAAAAGTACTTTGGAAAATGCAAGGTTTTATTACTGGTATTATTCTAATACTATGACCAATATGTGCGACTTTCCAGGTGGCTTAGCCTGCAATGCAAGAGACCCAGAGTTCAGGATACCTGGGGGTCAGGAAGATCCCCTGGCGAAGGAATGGCAACCCCTTCGAGTATCTTGCCTGGGAAATCCCATGGACAAAGAAGCCTGCAGGGCTACAGTCCATGGGGTTACAAAAGAGTTGGATACAACTAAGTGACTGCTCAAGTAAACAACAACGACCAATACGCGGACCTCCCTCTCCCCCCGGGAAGCTCTCTCTGGTGAAGAGAGAAAGACCCCCAAGCACACTCAGTCCCTTAAACTCAGTTACCGAAAGGTTTGGGCAGGATTCTCCTGGCTGCCTGGCAAACCAGAAATTCTCTATTTTTCTCGTTTGTCAACACTCTCATTTGTAACCACTGCACCACATTGTTTCAGTTATCCTTTGGCCTGGAGGATTTCTGAAGTCTCAGGAAACAGGCTGACAGAGACTCTAAGTGGTCATCTCATTAATCCATTCTTTGCCTCCAGGCAGAGCTTGCAAAGAGTACTCCTGCAAAGCAACTTCTCTTCAGGTCTCCAGGATTTAGGGGAAATGAGACCATGTGCAGCACAGGGGCATGGCCTCTTAGACATGGAGAGCCCCAGTCCCTCAGGCCACATTTGGGATCTGCTGACCCATCATCCTGAGAGATGTCCACACTCTGGGCACACAACATGGTGCATATGGACAGGCGATACTTGCCCTCCGGTGCTGGGCAGGCATCGGCCACTCTACAGCTCCTTTCCTCAACCAGTCATGTTCTGAGAAATGTTGGGGAAGGTTGCATAGTGGGAGGCTAGAGATGGTGTTTATGGGAAAAGGCAGCTTTTTCTTGCTTGTTGGTTTTAAATGACCCATGCCTTTTCATGTTGATTGAGAAGCATTTTCCTTGGATTCCAATCCAAGGAAATTCATAAAGAAAAAACCCTTTAGGCTGAAAATGCCAGTGGTCAATATCTCTTGGGACACTGAGGTGGAAGATGCAAGCCTTTCCTTAAGTCTGAGCCATGGCACACAGATGTGAGCAGCCTATAGTCATCAGCCCAGCTCTCCAACCCAGAGAATGTTCACCTGTGAAGAGCAGTTTCAGTTTTTTTTCATTTTGTGCCATCACTTCTTGCCTTAGTCTCCATCCCTGACTTTCATTTCCCTTCACAGTGTGACCCTCAACAAGCTGCCTTCAGTACACACTCCCCACACGGCCCGCTGGTGTGCCGGGCATGCAGCTCGGGGCTCTGTCCAGCATCTGCTCACTGCTCCGTCCACACTCACAGCTCTGACCCCCAAGCACTGACTTTGCTCTTGCCCAGCCTCAGGAGGCTCCTCCCCAGCTCCTCCACCCCTCCATCCCCTCCACCCTGGCCCATCCTCATTAGTAGGGTAGTGATGAGGAGAGGACTGAACTAGTGTCCAGTGAGTACCTGCTTCGTGCTAGGCTCTTCAACACACACGGATCATGTGATGCTTGCAACTGCCTTCCTGAGGAAGGAGAAAGAAGTTGGGGCTCTGAGATATTAAGAAACTCCGCCAAAGACCCTGAGCTGGTAAGTGGGAGAGTTAAGATCTGACCCGCAGCCACCTCTGTGCCCAGTAGCCTGGGTCCCTGCCCGCCCAGTGACCGGAAGCCCAAGGCAGCACTAGGACCTGAGGGTGCGTTGGGACCCCTGCTTCCGCACTCTCCAGATTCCTCACTGCCACCTCCTCCCACTTCCCAGTTGTTCCCAGACCAGGACTAAGCACACAGCCCTCGGGACTCCAGGACAGCCAGTCCATGAAGACAACAGTCGTCAGAGACTACTTTGTGGGGAGGCTCCAGTTGTGCATGGGTACATGTTTTTTTAAAACAGCAGCTTAGCAGTGGCATTCCTAGAATCATTAACTACACATGGAACTTAGAAGTGATTATTCTCGGGTGTTTTATTTTTTAAGTGCCCTTCAGCGTGAGTTTGGGTGCCCTGCTCACACATTCCTGGGCACTTGACTGGGTGGAGGCAGGTGGAGGGAATTTACTGGAAAGGGTCGTTGACAGAAATGCTGCCGTATCGCTTCTACCTTGCACAGAAGCAGCAGTGAGATTCCACTTCTATTTGAGGGAGGAGGCAGTAGGCTGTCTCCATGGCAACCCTGGAGGAATAAGGACCTAAAGAAGGTTTGGGGGAAATTAAGCTGTTGTTGTCCACGTGTTTGGCCTTGTCACGGGCAGTGGCTTGGAATGCCTGCCTGAAGGAAGGACACAGGTATGGTGATCCAGAGGGGACATTCCAGGAATGACTCCAACAAGCACGGCACGACTGACTGACTCCTACCTGGGTGGTTTTTCTAAATGCTTCACTGTGGATTGTTAACCCTGCCAGGAAAGCTAAGCGCGAGCGCGTGTGTGTGTGTGTGTGTGTGTGTGTGTGTGTGTGTGTGTGTGTGTGTGTGTGTGTGTGTGTGTGTGTGTGTGTGTGTGTGTGTGTGTGTGTGTGTGTGTGTGTGTGTGTGTGTGTGTGTGTGTGTGTGTGTGTAAGACAGAGAGAGAAAAGGAGAGAAAGAAGGAGGGAAGGAGAGGTTGAATAATTTAAAACATGTTTTCTAGCTTATTTCTCTATGGTTTTATTTGTTCTTGCTGATTTTATTTGCTCTAGCTTCTATTTTAATACTTTTTAAACTTCAGAGCCTTCTCAGCTATGCACTTTAGGATTATTTTAGGAACAGTCTTAATATCCAGCTACAGGTTGATGACACCTTGACAGTCTTCCTTAATATGGAATCACAATGTTTTGTATGAGGCAAAATTATGACCTACAATGTCAGCAAGTCTATGGAACTGTCAATACCACTCTAGTAAGATGTGAGCGCATCCCAGTTCTGTTAGCCACTGCTACTGTGACCTTTGGCAAGCTCCTAAGCCAATGTGAGCCTCAGTTTCCTGGGGACAATAATCTTCTTTCATCTCATAATGGCAGTTTGACTATCAACCAAGATAATGGCTATGAACATGCTTTGTAAAACAATCTACAAATGGAAGGGAGTGGTATTATTATAGTATTAATAACTATAGGATTTAATGCAAAGAGGTCACATTACTAATGACAACAATTTTTGGGCAAAGCAGTTTGCTGTTTCTCTTCCCTCACCTTTTTCTAAGTTCAAAGAGCCAGTGAGAGACAGAAGCCTGCCTGCATGGCCTGCCAGCTTCAAGGTCAAAACTCAGTCATGCATTTTCATGGGGCACAAAGAGGAGCCAATCGATTAGGCACAGAAATCAGAGTGTTAAGTAGAAAGCTGCCTGAACAGATCACCACAGGGCTCAGAGGAGGGAGGAGGGAGCCACAGACTGCCTGCTCCCCTCTTTCCAGGGTTTTGCTGACCCTGGAGGATAGTTCATTCCTCACGGGGAAAGCAGAGCAACGCTCACTCAGGGAGGTCCTCCGCTCTGCCCAGGTGGGACCTCATTAGCTTCCCTCAGGCTTGCTCCCATCTGGCTGGTGCTGAGAAACCTGTGAGCATGAGAAGGAAAACAGAGCCTGTGCACAGTGCTCTCAACGGGAAAGACATCCAGGCCCAGCAGCATGCCTTCTAGATCCTCACTTCTCACACAGGGTCCCTGAATAGCAGCCTCAGCAAGACTGGCCGCTGAGCAGACATATAGAATCGCAGTCATGCCCTGACCCACTGAGTCAGAATCTGCATCAGTCTGCGATGCCCAGGTTACTTTTGTGCACTTAGCATTTGAGGAAGTGCTATTCTGGTACCCATGAGCCAGGGAGTGGGGTGGTGGTGACAAGGGTGAGACTCCTTGGTGGGGTATCTGGTGAACTGCTTCCACCTGCCTTAATCCTGATGAGGCCCCGCATTGTCTGGTAAGGAGCAGGATCCCCATGCAGACCATGTCAGTTTTCAGCAAGAAGCCAACAGGCTAGATGAGCCCCTTCAGAGGACAGCTCTCTCCTTCTCTCCACCCAGGCCAACCTGTGGGTCAGCCCCTTTGGTGCTGTGGGAAATGCATCTTTCCAGTTGCTAGGCCTTTGTCCAAAGGGCACTGAGAGGCTGGCGTGGCCACTTCTGGTCACACTCCCTTAGCACTCAGAAGCAGACTGCACTCTGAGCCTTCAGGGCGAGACCCTCGAGCCCTCCCCAGGCTTCCTCCCCACAGGCTGCATAGCAGCCAGCCTGCTCCCACAGCCCGGGGCTGGGCTGCCTCCTCAGGACGTGTTTCTTCCCAATGCCTAGGACTTGCTTTACCATCCTCATCCTGTGTCTGGGAAGCAGGCCCCTGTGGCCAAGGACACGACTGGAAAGTGGAGGGAGAACTGAAGGGACATGGAGAGATAGTCAGGGCCACTCAACTTGAAAGCAATTCTTTCCCCTTCTGAACCAAGTTCTAGAGTTCTTGGTTTTTCCATCCATTAACCAACCACCTGCACTCAGAAAACATACCCAAAGTTTCTCTGTGCTTTTCCTATCTCCCAAATAAGGTTATAATTACCCTCCTCACTTAGAGGTTTAAGAACATGAAACAGAATTATAAGAAGTGAAAACGGAGTGACAAGAGAGATCATTCTGGACAAGGTTTTCTTTACTAATATAGACACCAGGCACTGTTCTCAGCACTTTATAAATCCTAACCCACCTAACCGGCACAAGGCTAGAAGCATATACTAATAGTGTGTCTGGTTTAGGACATGGCACAGGGACCCAGAGAGGCAAGGAGTTTGCTGACAGTCACCCATGTGGGGAAGTGCAAAAGGGATGCTGGGATGAGAGCAGGCTTGGATCTGCTCTGCTTGGCTTGGGAGAGGAGGCCCAGGGCAGCTCTGGGCCTTGGAACCAAGACTCCCACTTGCTCTAGGCTATTCCTCTGTCTTCAGGATAGAACAGTCCGTGGAGCAATCAAGGTCTTGCAGACTGACTGTGGAGGAAAACATGAGATGTGTGCGTGACAAGTCAGCCACACCCTTGAGGGCCACCTCCAAAGCAGGAAAACATCTAGCAAGACAATTGGGGAAGGCCTCAGGGGAATGTGTTCTAATGTGGCTACCTTCCCGCCAGGGATAAACCCAGTCTAGTCCAGTTCTTTCCTAATTCTGCAGAAAAGTAGCCCCCGAAGCTCTTCAGAAAACACAGAAGGGTCTTGAAGACATTCTTAGCCTCCGAACCCAAACATTATCCAGTCCCTTCAAATATTTCCTCAATATCCAATTGGCCTGCCTCTAATTCCTGAAAGTCGCTCAACAGGGGGCCAATTTTTTCTCCCTTTGCTAACTGCCAGTGCAATTAAAACCCATTCACTCCCAGTCAGATGCTCCATGATATTTAAGACTCAATTTTTCTCTCTTCCAGGCTCTCTCCTCCATTGCTGATCCAATCACTTCAAGGATTTTAACCTTTGTTCTTCAGACCCTGCTGACCCTCTTTCTCTCCTCTTCACCACACTTAACCCTCCCTTCCCTTGTTCTGGAGCCCACCAGGGGCACCACCCACAGCAGTGCCTGCAGGGGCTGTGAGGAGGATGCCATCTGTGCCCCTTATTCACCCAGGGCCCCAACCAGGACCTCTGGGCCTGGACTGATGAGTAAAGGCCCAGTGCTGCCTTGCAGGCAGACCCCCTGCCAAACTTGGCTCAGCCAAGTTGGAGTGGGGTGGCATGGCCAATCTCCAACAGTGTTGCCCCCCTGCCCCGGTCTCAGCAGGCCTTGCTCACACAGTCAGGCATCTCAGAAACTGTTGGAACACAGATACCCAGAGCTCCCACCTGCGAGGTAGTGGAAGGCCAACAGCAACAGATCACAGCCCCTGCTCCCACTGCCCCTTAATCGGGGAACATGTGGAGGGATGCAGCACCATGCAGAGGCAGAGGAAACTGCCCCACACATAACCAGGAATGACCCGGGATCACACCAGCCAGACCTGTGCTCAGAATCAGATGACAGATATTCAGAGGGAATACAGGAAACACTAAACTTCCCCCGACCCAAATTAAACTGCACCAAGCCGAACACTGCACCACAGGGAGAAGAGGCTCAACTTGTTTTAATTTTGGGTGTGTTTAGGCTTTGCTTTAGTAAAGGCACAATTGTAAATCTCCAGAGTATCTCAGAGCAGTTTTCCAGCTGGAGAGGTGTAAGGGTTTAATTAACCTAAATACCTGTGACTTCCTGCCTCCAAAAACCTGTTCTCCAAAACTTGGCAGTGACCTGGCCCAGGCTATGTCCGTTGAACAGCACTAGAACCTCAGACTCGGCATTTCTACACCCAGCAGTGGCCCAAATGAGCAGGAAGGATGCTCAACAGACCAGGAGCTCAAGACTCTTCAACTTGGACTTAGTGACCAGCTTTTGTTTTATAGTCGCTCAGCTGTGTCCGACTCTGCGACCACATGGACTGCCACATGCCAGGATTCCCTGTCCTTCACCATCTCCTGGAGCTTGCTCAAACTCATGTCCATCGAGTAGGTGAGGACATCCAACCATCTCGTCCTCTGTTGTCCCCTTCTCCTCCTGCCTTCAATCTTTCCCAGCATCAGGGTCTTTTCCAATGAATCAGTTCTTCACATCAGGTGGCCAAAGTATTGGAGTTTCAGCTTCAGCATCAGTCCTTCCAATGAATATTCAGGACTGATTTCTTTTAGGATTGACTGGTTTAATTTCCTTGTAGTCCAAGGGACTCTCAAGAGTCTTCTCCAACACCACAGTTTGAAAGCATCAATTCTTTGACGCTCAGCCTTCTTTATGGTCCAACTCTCACATCCACACTTGGCTACTGGAAAAGCCATAGCTTCGACTATACAGACCTTTGTAGGCAAAGTAATGTCTCTGTTTTTTAATATGCTTTCTAGGTTTATCATAGCTTTTCTTCCAAGGAACAAGTGTCTTTTAATTTCATGGCTTCAGTTACCATCTGCAGTGATTTTGGAGCCCAAGAAATAAAGTCTCTCACCATTTTCATTGTTTCCACATCTACCTGCCATGAAGTGATGGGACCAGATGCTATGATCTTTGTTTTTTGAATGTCGAGTTTTAAGCCAGCTTTTCCACTCTCCTCTTTCACCTTCATCAAGAGGCTCTTTAGTTCCTCTTCATTTTCTGCCATAAGAGTGGTGTCCTTTGCATATCTGAGGTTATTGATATTTCTCCCAGCAATCTTGATTCCAGCTTGTGCTTCATCCAGCCTGACATTCTACAATATGTACTCTGCATATAAGTTAAATAAATGATAGTTGCTCAGTAATGCCTGACTCTTTGCAACCCCATGGACTATAGCCTGCCACGCTCCTCTGTCCATGGAATTCTCCAGGCAAGATTACTGGAGTGGGTTGCTATTTCCTTCTCCAAAGTTAAGTAAGCAGGGTGACAATATACAGCCTTCATGTATTCCTTTCCCAATTTTGATCCAGTCCTTTGTTTCATTTCCCATTCTAACTGTTGCTTCTTGACCTGCAAACAGGTTTCTCAGGAGACAAGTAAGGTGGTCTGGTATTCCTATCTTTTTAAGAATTTTCCAGTTTGTTGTGATCCACACAGTCAAAGGTTTTAGCCTAGTCAATGAAGCAGAAGTAGATGTTTTTCTGGAATTCTCCTGCTTTTTCTATGTTCCAATGAAATGCTGGCAACTTGATCTCTGTTTCCTCTTTAGCCCAGCTCATTACAAGGAGAATTTATATTAGATTCCAGTGTGTTCCAGGAAACCATGTCATGTACCATACCTGGGATGTGTGGGTGGGGAAGGAAGGCTGAATTGCTTCAGTGAAAGCAGCCCTCCCCCCCAACAAACACATCCATGGGTACATGCACACTTGAGCCTCACACTGTTCACAAATACAGCCTTCCACCACTGAGCCTCTTGGACAAAAAGACCATAAAGGGAACTCCTTCCCATTGTGGGAACTGCATCTCACTCTGTGGCCTGCATGTCCCAAGAACAGAGCTGGGTTAGCAGTGTAGGTCAGGCTGTGTAAACAGGGACCACAAGGGCTAAGATCCAGTCCTCACGCACCCTTCGGAACAGGTCGGTGCTTTCGTATCACAGCTGAAAGGTTTACCTCCTTGCTTCCACCCTACCTGCCTGCCTCCCTCTGTTCATCCCAGCACCAGTGGAGGCTTCCTCGGGAGCCCCGGTCAGCCCATCTATCTCTTAGAAAGAGCCTGCAGGGCCATGATGCAGGGCCCAGTGAAGGCCCGGCCTTGCCTGGCTTTCAGGGCTTTCAGGGAAGCACTCAGGGGTTCCAACGTGCTGAACTGTGTTTTACTGGATGACAGGACATTTTTAGCTGATTGTTAAAGTCACAGTCTACTATAGCCCATCAACAACCAATTTGGCCCCAGTAAAATGGATTCCAATTCCCTCAGCACTAGTCTCCTAGCAATCAGCTCATCAATATACATAATGTTTAGAAGCTGGATATTGACTGTGGAGTCTAATGGACTCATTACTCAGGGTTCTGCTTGACCCCTGGAAGAACATTTTATTGGAGCTTCCCTTTCCACTCACTACCAAATTCCAAATGGGGGTGGGGGAAGGGTAGCAGGGATGATGGAGAGGAAGCAAAGAGGTTCCTGGGGTTTGGCCACAAATCAAGTACGCTCATGACCTGGGGTTTTGCCCAGCCAATGTGAAATAGCCTGTAATACTGTCAGCCCCCAACATCACTGAATTAACAAGGAGCTACTGTTGCCATAGGAAACAGCAAGCACCCATGGCGTGATTTACTTTGGGGGCAGCCGGTGATCCTCTGGGTCACAAATGCTAGCAGAGGCACCTTAGAGTCCCTGCCAGTGTCTGTACAATGATCAGCAGCAGCACCAAGCCCTGGCCCTCAAACACAGCCCCCACAGCCCAGCGCCACAGCATCCCTGACTCCTCCCCCAGGCCTGGGGACACCTATTCACAGCACAGGGGCCGCCCCATTGTTCCTCCCAAGTCCCTGCTCTCAGAAGCATGTCTCGTGCAGGGCTGGGGGAAAGGTGAGCTTCTGAGGCACAGAGCAGGGGGCTGAGTCACAGAAAAGAAGAATGCTGATGCGACAGGCAGTCTGGCCTCCCAGTGGGTCATGGGGAGACTTTCTCCACAAAGAGATTAGCTAGATTCTTTTTCCTCCTGATAAGATCCCGAGCAGACTCTGCTGGTAAGCCCTGACCATTTAGTAATCATCACTGAGTGTGGAGCTAAGACATTTCACTTCTTGGCAGGGAAATGAACACACAGAGCCTCCCGTACACCAAATAAGCCCATCTCTCCCTCGCAAAACTCTCATCTCATCTAGAGTCAATACAAAAACACACTTCCAAACCATTGCTTTGTTTGCACATGTGAGAATTCAATGTCCTCAATTACACTTGAAATTCCACAATTGGAGGGTAGGAGCATTCAGTAACCCCACCTTCTCTTCTCCTCTACCCCAAGGTTTGCCCTGGACTACACTGGGCCCACCCCTACACCATGTTCACTGCAGGCAGGGAATCTGTAGTCTTTGTGGTTTCAAGAGTTCGAGGTTCAGACACAACTCGCTTCATTCTATGAAACTATATACTATACTTTTTGCATTTTCCAAAGAAGCTGAAAATCTACGCTATTTTTTTTTACCCGAAGGAAAAGTTTTAGACCTTACATTTGCTTGTTTTTTAAAAGTGTGTGAGCCAAATAAAATACCTTCCAGCCTGCAACCTCTCATGTATAAAATCTCCCAAACTGTGGGAGATGTAATAAAAGGGAACAGGAGAGAGGGAGCTTGAGGATGGAGTAATCCATCTCCCAGGAGAAGGCTCCAGGGTCTCCAAAACTTGGAGCAGATTTTTGCTACCTTGCCTTTACATTTTAAGTCACTTTCTGGTCCACATGTCTAGATTTCCCAGACGTCTCGTGGAAGGGTGTCAGATTTAGAAATCAAAAACACAGGATATCCAGTTAAATTTCAATTTCAGGTAAACAATGAATACTTTTTGTATTAGTATGTCCAGTGCAATATTTGGGACATACTTAACTTTAAAATTATGCAGAGCTAGTGTGAAGTTCAATGTGACTAGACAGCCTGTACTTTTTCTACAACCCCAATCCTGCCAGCTCTTGGAGTTTTATCTTCACTCACAGCCCCAACTACCATGACCCAGGGTTCTGCCCCATGGTGGGGTTGTACTGCTGATGCAAAATCATTTCTCATATTGCAAGAGAAGAAAAGGAATGACATTAACAAAAACAGTAGTTTTTAAAGCTTATGTTAAGTATCTCACGTGTACCCTAATGTTCATCGCAGCACTGTTCATAATAGCCAGGACATGGAAGCAACCTAGATCCCATCAGCAGACAAATGGATAAGAAAGCTGTGGTACATATACACCATGGAATATTACTCAGGCATTAAAAAGAATTCATTTGAATCAGTTCTAATGAGATGGATACAACTGAAGCCCACTATACAGAGTGAAGTAAGCCAGAAAGATAAACACCAATACAGTATACTAATGCATATATATGGAATTTAGAAAGATGGTAACAATAATGCTATATGCAAGACAGAAAAAGAGACACAGATGTATAGAACAGACTCTTAGACTCTATGGGAGAAGGCGAGGGTGGGGTGATCTGAGAGAACAGCATGGAAACATGTATATTATCAAGTGTGAAACAGATTGCCAGTCCAGGTTGGATGCATGAGACAAGTGCTCGGGGCTGGTGCACTGGGAAGACCCAGAGGAATCGGGTAGAGAGGGAGGTGGGAGGGGGGTGCAGGATGGGGAACACATGTAACTCCATGGCTGATTCATGTCAATGTATGGCAAAAACCGCTACAATATTGTAAAGCAATTAGCCTCCAACTAATAAAAATAAATGAAAAAAAAAAAAACATAAAGCTTACGTTAAGTGTCTCAATATATCAAATAACTTCTGAATTTAGAGAACCCCGTGGTATTTTACTGTAGGCTGGGTTCTCTTGGAGGAGCACTCATTCACTGGTGGTTTCTTTAAATGAAGTCCTTCTAACTTCTTTCTAGTCAATACCCTTGGGCTTTCAGACCACTCAAAACATGACTCTATTGCGAGTGACTTGCACTAAAAACCATACTGAAATAAAACCATTTAGGCTAGTATTTCCCCAACTCAATTATATTCTTTGGAACTCTATTCCTGTAGGATCCTCCTGGAAAAAAAAAAAAATGGTTCTGTGGTTGAATAAGCAGGAAACTGCACACTGTCTATGCCCAGCTGGGAAAGTCACCATGAACATCGGCATATGAAAGGCTTGAGGAAGCTTGTGGGGGAAACTCTGAGCTGCTTTCTCCAACATGAACCAAACTCATCTGACCACAGATCACAAAGGCTGCCACCTCCCCCATCTAATCCCTCTTAACCCTACAGATAACACTTGGGATGCTAGAAATGATGAATGTTTCTCAAACACAACTAACCCTTTAGACAGTATTTTTTCCTATGCCCTAGTTTAGGGCTTGGTTTCTGAGCTCTTCAGAAGTGTTCCTGGCCCTGACCCCAGACTGTTCCATCACGGTCTTCTTTCAAAGCCTACCAAGGCTCCACCTGCTCAACAAGCCCCCTTGACCTCCTGGTCTCTCCAGTCACACTGACCACCACCTACTTTCTTTCTCTTTTTGTTCAGCAACTAATCCCAGCACATCGATTCACACAGCCCATGTCCTCAAGACATTAATCCAGGTATGCTGATTTGATTCTTCTGCTATTGTTTTCTGATTCTATTTCTTTATTTGTTGTCTCCTCAACGGGGTTTGAAGCTACTTGGGCTGAAACTTCTGCTTCACAACAGCCCCTACTTCAAGATGTGCCAAGCATCCAATAGGCCTTTGTTAAACTGTTTTTGACAGAAGTGTGTCTATTCATGTACCCATGTTCTAATCATTGCTGATTTCCAAAACAAAGGATGGCTCTCCTAAAGGAATCAGGAGCTGACTTCTCTCAGGCACCATTAAAGATGAAGACTTAATCCCAGAGTTGCCTTCTGAGCCATGCGTTGTGCACACCCTGGCATCAGTCATCACTGCCCAGCAGACAACCCAACCCCAACCCAAACCAGCAGAGGAGGGTAAGACCTGAGAAGATCAGAGATTTCCATGACACTGAAATAATTTCCCAGTTAGTTCATAGGTCAAAATTTCCAAGAATGATAAGTCATCTACAGCCTTGAAATTCAAATGATTTCAATTCTTCTGTTCTGGGGAATACTATTTCATTATCCTAAAGCAAAGATAGCCATGTACTCTGATAAAGAAACAGATTGCAAAATGACCTGCTCTCCAATGCTGAAGTCACAGGACTCTCTTACTTAACGGGCCTGGAGGGGCTTCAGGGTTTTACAGACGTGCTGTGAGCTCCATTACAAATCAAGGCCTGTGAGATGCAGACTTCTAACAATTCCACTGTATTTCCAAGGTCTTCAGGGAGCTCTCATCTTTACCCTGAGATTCCGATTTAAAAAGAAAAATCTGGGCAACAACAGAGGAGTCTCTAAAACACATAATTGGAAATCTAAACACACATCATACAAATCAACTGTACACACACTTCATTGTCCCAGAAGCATATTTCTTTCCATCTTAAGCCAATTACAAAAAAAAAAAAAAAAAGAAAAGAAATCAAATTCCACACTCAAAGTTTTAAATAGCCCTAGTTTCCAAGGTGAAATAGAATCTCCTTTTGAATGATAACAAGTGATAAAAATATCAGTTATAAACCAATTTTTGTAAATCAATTATTTTCTAAAATGCATAAAGGGCTTTCCAAGAAGGCTCACGGCAAACTTCACTGGATTCAGTTCCTGGAAAAATATGCAACTGGCTAACACATTTCCTGGGTGAAAATACTGCCAGGTCTGAGCACTTGGTAGTCAGTAAGAAACACTTTAACATTCTAGACTGCTAATGCCTTGTTTGTCCCCCTCTCAGTCCCCAAGCAATCAATTAAGAATATGCAACACAGACACTCATGCTTTGCAAGCACAATTAATAAGATTTAGATTTTGTAGATGTTTCTATATCTCGGAAATCTCAATGAGATTTCAGGTAAAATGGGGCCCAAACATATTCAGTTAAGATTTGGTTGATCAAATCACTTCTTATTCAGAACTTACTCAAAGTGTCAACTCTTCAGCGTCCTTCCTGGGCCACACCAGCTAAAGCACATCCCACCCCATGCACAGGTATAATACAGTTTTCAACCACATTCCTGATTTTACATTTCCCAAAGTCCTTATAGTACCTATATCACCTTCTTCATCTGTTAAATGTTTACTGTCCATCCACCATCAGTAGAAAACAATGTAAGAGATCACCTTTGTCGTCAGGTCCTCTGCCTGGCTCAATGTTAAATCCCTGGAGCCTCTTTTAGGGCTGGTGATGGCTGTTCAACTCTCACTACCATCCATTTCCAGGACTTTCATATTTCCAAACTGAAACTATGTGCCATTAAGCACTGACCCCCCTCAGCCTCTCCACCCCGCAACCTCCTAGCAATTGTTATTCTACTTTGTCTCTATGAATTTGACTACTCCAGGACCTCATATAAGTGGAATCATGTGAGTTGACCATGTTGTACCATGTGTCAGAATTTCATTGCACGGATATACCACATTTTGTTAATCCATTCATCTATTAATGGGCATCTGAGTTGTTTCCACCTTTAGGCTATCATAAATAATATTTCACTGAACACTGGTATACAAATATTTGAGTCCTTGCTTTCAGATTTTTGGAGTATATACCCAACAGCAGAATTTCTTGATCATATGGTAATTCTACATTTAATTTTTTGAGGAATTGCCATATTGTTTTCCACAATGGCTGCACTATTATACATCCCTGCTGATAGAGCACAAAGTTCCAATTTCTCCATGTCCTCATCAACATTTGTTATTTTTTGTCTTTGTTTGTTTGGGTTATGTTTTTTTGTTTCTCTTTGCTAATTACATTTTATCTGAAGCAACAGTTCCCATTTATGTCCGTTATAGATGCACGGATCTAATGAGAAAAAAACTTTTGACTTGGTTTACTACCCAATGCACAGAGGTCATGAACAGCTAAATAATTTACCTTTCACAGTTCAGCCTGGGCTAACAGCACAAGGATTATTTCTGAATATTTGGAAGCCTCCTCCCACTAGAAACATAAGCAAGTAAAGAGAACCAACTGCTGGGGAGCTTTCTCCCCATACTGGGATTAACGTATTCTGCAAACAGCCCCAGCTGACAGCAAGTGGAATCTCAGGCAGGAACTGCTCTATGCAGCACTAACTATAGGCCCTGCCACTTCTGGAAGTGCATAAAAGGGACTTTGGAAACTGTGTGGTGTTGGCCATTAAGACTTGGAAGGAAGGAGGAGTGGAAATTACAGCCATCTGAATGCAATTGCTGGCTTTATCTTTGCCCAACACTCCAAGAGCCTATAAACATCAGTGGAGGGAAAAGGGTTTAATCTCTGAAGACATAAAATTTTCAGAGCTATGTGACCTCTGAAAGAATAAGGCCATCTGAGAAAACTATTTCCTGAAACTCAAATCCAGGCTTGGGGAATGAGGCCACCAGCCAAGGCTCAGTCTTTCACTTTTCAAAATGTTTGCACATCAGTCTTTCCCATTGGATTTGGATATTGGGGAGAAAAAGCTGTGGCCAATTTAACTGTATCTCCCTGGCCCTTAGCACAGGGATTGTCACCCAGCTGGGAATGAATACATAGTTCTTAAAACAATAAATGAATGCACGGCACCAATCTAGAAGAGTGAGGATTTTCTGATCCCAGAGACAGGAGAAGGTTGTCTTCCTGATACATTCTAGGCCTGACAAGATCTCATGGACTAGGCTTTGTGTCCTGTGAAGACCCAAGACAGCAGTCCTTCACAGAAATCCCTATAATTGTCATGTGGGTTCATGTGTAAAATAAGCTTTCTCTACCCGGCCCTGGAGCCAGCCCTAGGGAATAATAATCTGGGTAGAATAGCTTTCAATTCCCTTTCTCTACTCCCTAACTCAAGGATTCCCAATCTCCAGGATCTAATGTCTGATGATCTGAGGTAGAGCTGATATAATAATAACAGAAATAAAGTCCACTATAAATGTAATATGTTTGAATCATCCTGAAACTCCCCCAACCCTCAGTCCTTGGTAAAATTGTTCCACAGAAGTGGTCCCTGATGCCCAAAAGGTTGGAGACCACTGCTAACCCATATCTGTGTCCTACTCTTCCGACTCCCACATGGGTACCTCTTTCCAACAACAACAGTGGAGGTAATAGGGTCAGCAAGAGTCGGCTTTCTTTACTGCTTTACAGTTTCCATGGGGCTCTCAACTGCATTAGTTTATTTGACCCCCAGCACAACCTTGGGAAAACCAAGGAGAGTGGTTTTCAGTCATCTGATTTACCAAAGGTATGTGAGCAACATGTGGTAGAATCAAGTCTCTCCAGGTTCCAAAGATGCAGTCCTCTTTCTGTGAGTGTCTTTCTGTTCCTTAAATATTACCAAGCACATATTAATCTCAAAATCAAAACTCTCACCCCTTTAGGGCTGTTCTCAATTACCCACTGAGAGGAAAGATGGCTCCTAATGGACAGATTCTAATCATGCTGATATGTTAATGATTGCAAGTGATTTCATGTGTTTGTGGTTGTATTAAAATATGTCTACAAATTTGTGCATACTCCTCTCTTCAAGAGATGAAGCTTAATTCACCTCTGTTTGAGCTTGAACTGGACTAAGTAACGTGCCTCTAAGGAATAAAAAAGGTGAAGTGATGATGTGTAATTTCAGAGACTAGTTCATATGAGCTAGTGGTCACTGTGGCATCTTCCTTGCTCTCTCCAATCACCGTGGAGGAAGCCAGCTGCCATAATGTGAGGACACTCAATAGCTCTAAGGAAAGACTCAGGTAGCAAGACTGAGGCCATCTGCCAACAGTTGTTTGACAGAATCATTTTGGAAGCAGGTCTTCCAGCTTCAGTGAAACCTTTGGATAACTTCAGTACCAGTCAGAAGATGGACTGGAGTCTCGTGAGAGTCCTTGAGCCAGAACCACAAAGTTAAGCTTCTCCTGAATTCTTGACTCACAGAAAATGAAAGCTAACATTTATTATATAAAGCAACTAAATTTGTGGGGTAATCTGTTATGCCTCAACAGGAACCTAAGACAGTTTTCTACCACTTAGGAAATATATATATAGTTAAAGAAAGTTTACCTTTAAAAAAACTTTATTTTTATGCCACTAATCTACACTTAGTTAATTAAAATTTTAAGTATATATAAGAACAAACTTTTTAAATTATTCATAGTCTCATTTACTTAACTAATTTTATCATTTTGATATAACGTTTCATGTTTCCTACGTGTGTGTGTATGTGTGTGTATGTGTGTGTGTGTGTGCGTGTGTATTGGTGGTCTTTATTTTTCTTACAAAAAGGAGCTCGTATTACTTAGAATCTTGTTATTCAACAATACTGAATTCTATTTCAAGTCATTAAAGTTAAAATTACAATAGTATTTTGAATAGTCACATAGTATTTTATTAATTATATCAAAATATACTTAACCAATTTTTTAAAATAAGTGATTTAGCTATTGCCAATTAGCATGAATGAGGCTGCAGTGGGAAACTGTCCATGTGTCTTCTGCGGGCTGGTCAGCTGTGTCCTTAGCATAAATTGATACATGTGGAACTGCTGAATAAAAAAAGGTATATACTTCTTAAATGAGTGCCACACACACTAACAGATTATACCAAAGACTGGGAAAATTTATATCTTCCCAACAGTTTGTTATTTATTGTCCCTCTCTGATAAACTCTGGACAACCAATTAAAAACCAACTCTCAACTCAAAGAATTGAACCTCTAGTGATGGAGTTGCCAGCAGCTGGCAGACCAACGGAAAGATACTTGGGTGGGTGAGGGTGCTTTCCCCTTAAGCTATGCACCATCTTGAGAAGTTCCCTCCATCTAAGTCACCACAGAACTGACTTTGACTCCTCTTTCTTCAGCCTGACAAACCAGGAAAGAAGACAGAGATTGGCTTTGCCACAAAAGGCATCAAATGCACTTGTAGAAAATGTGGCACCATCTCCTGGTACAGTGCATTGAGGTAATCATATTGTCCTTGTAGAAGGACTGAGAGATACAACTTCCAGAAGACAGGGTGGAGCAAAAAGCTCTTTCTCTCATGGCCACTTAAAGTCAGGCTCCCCTGGAGCCTGTGTAGACCACCTATAAGCAGAGTGGGGATGGCCAGGACCATCGAACCAACCTACAGAGAGCTATGTGTCCCTCAAAGAGGTTAAGTGACTTGGACAAGGTAACAAAACCAGGTTGAAAGTGAGAATCAGAACCCAGATCCTCCCACACCCATGCCCCTATGTGGATGACCACCCTGGTTTAGACACATCCAGGACAAGAATCATAAAGAACTGGGATTCCACCTGAAGCACCCTCCTCCACCTTCCTCAGTGAGCTGCAGCCCACACCCCCACTCCTTTGGATCCCCTGATCCATGCCTCACCCTTCTATATTAGTGTCTCCTCCCTCTTGGCCCCAAGAGGGTCTCCTTCCTCTACACCTGAGAGACCTCACCTTGCTGAGATGACCTTTATGTTCCTAACAAACTGGTTTGGGCACCATGCCTTCTTCCTCTTGATTTCCCCAGTCCCTAACACAGCATACAGAAGGGCTTGATCAAATTCGACTCAGCTCATAGGAAAAGCGGGCATCATCAACCCTGAATACCTCAAGAGTGACTTAAACCAAATGAATAAAATGTGATCGCTTTGCATAAACTCCTAAAAGCATTTTTCCCCTAGCCAAATTAGAGAACTAAAGAATGAATTAGGCTTCTCCTGGTGTCCTGTTAGTCCCTTTAAAATCATCACATGGCTGTCTTGCTTTAGTTGGCTATACCATTTATCCCCACAATCCAGAGTCCAGCCAAGGGACATTAGGATGCAAAGTGACAACCAGACCTCTGCACAGCAAAGGCTTTTTTTTTTTTTTTTTTCATTTGAGAAAGTCCCTCTTCTATTCATTAAAAAGTTAACAGTTTATGAGTGTCAGGCTCACCACCGCTGGGAGATACTGTTATTACAGCTGTCTATGTTCCAGGGAAACACATCTAGTGACCATGAGTGAAAAAAAAGCAGAAATCAGTTTATGAAAATGTACCTGATCAACACCATTTATCCTGGAAAAAACTTATTTCTCAGCCAACTATCTGTTTGGCATGTAGCGAAATCCTTACAACTAACATCCTCAACAAGCACCTCTATCTGCCTAAGTCCCTAGTTTACCCAGGTAGAAATGGAAGAAAAGAGGACACTGAGATTGCTTTTTAAAATGAACATTTTTTCTCCTTTAGGGGGAAATGGAAGGGGCCTACTGTGTACCAGGCAACACAAAATGTTTCATATATACTGTCAAGTCCCATCTTCACAAATGGAGCAGACTACGTCCAACAAGAATGATTCTTAAAAGACTTCATAAGTGACAAAAACCAGCCACAAGAGAATGTGTTCTATATGATGCCATTTTTATGAAATCTTATAAAATGTAAAGTTTTAGATTTATCAAGGAGATAAATAACTGTCACTGGCCAGAGGTGAAATGAGGGAATTGACTGCCAAGGAAGACTTAAGGGAACCTTGAGAATGATGGCAATGTTCATATCATAATTGTGGTGGCGGCTAGAGGATTGTATACATTTGTCAAAACTTAAATTTACATCTAAAATTGCCAAATTTTATTATATGTACACTATACTGCAATAAAACTGATCATAAATTTTTTTAATCCCATCTTGACATCAACTCTGTGAAACTCAAACACACTAAGTGACTTGAAGAAATCTGCCCTCCCTGACATACTGCCAGGCTGCCTCCACTTAGAAGATCCTTCAGTATTATTATAACACTTTCTCACTCCATGGCATTCATCTATTTTTTCTCCTTAAGTTTCCCCCCTTCATTTTTACTGTTCCTGTTATTGGATGCTTAACTTTCTCTCTGTTAAGATGTCTCTATCAGGCATTAGCCAGATATTCACTGCTCAGAAAAGTAATTAGTTGCCTTAATCTTCCTTTATCAAACAACTTGTTTCCTTAATCACTCTGAAGAAGACAAGTTCCAGGCTTTCCCTCAGTAGTTCTAGTTGTAAGTGCTTGCAGGTTAAAAGCAGAGCTCTAAAAGAGACCTTCAGAACTGATATCATGACAACTCTCATCATCTTTAATCCACAGACATGTGTTAATGAAACAACTATTACATACCGATCTTGTGTGGCAATATGGATGGACTGCACGGTGGGGGAGGGTGGTCATCCAGACAGAGCTTGCTGAATACTGAAGGCCTGCTATGTCCAGGGACATCACACGTCACGCTTAATCTGATATATGTTTGTAAATTTTACAAATGAGCAGACTTGGAGAAATTGGAAGTCTTTCACCAAGAAACGGGAAGGAAGGATTATGGCCTCAGAGCCTCAGACCCTCTGGAGGTCTCCCACTGCTGGTGGGGGCACTGCTAAGGACCCTAGGGCCTACAGAGAATGAACAAGCCCTGGGCTTGGACAGCCAGCCTAGCTGTTCAAAAGGAAAACAACTTACACCGCAAGCGAGTGTTTGCAGCAGGATGGATGTGTGTCTGAGCGAGGGTGGCACTTGCAGTGGGAGGTGGTAGCACTTAGGGGAACCCCCAGTGGGACATGAGTCAGGCTGTGATAAGGGAGAGAGAGGCTGACCCCAATGACCAGCCTCTCCTCCAAGCACCCTACAAGCTGATCGCACCAGACAGCAGTCATCTTCACGGGCATTTCCTTCTCTCAGCAACGCTCCACACAGCTTCTCAAGGCACAGGGTCACTTCCTTCTTTGTTTCCACCACACTGCCTCCAGGTGTTCAGCTGGGCAGTTCACCTTGCCAATGTTCTCTTCTCATTCTTCTGCAGTTGAATCTATAGGCACAGCATTCAAGGTTCTGTGAACCCTGCAGAGAGGCAAACAGTCGGCCCAAACTGGGGGCGCCTTGCAACATTTCTCTGAACAGCTGAACAAGGCTGATGGTTTTAATGGGCGGGAGGCCTGGGCTGACTTTCACAGTGATGCCCTGAGCCACCTTGGGATGCTGCCCTCGAGAAGTCATCAGCCAAGAGAAGTCCCAAGGGGTACATCATTGACTGTTATGCATTTCTGCTCTCTCTTCCTGCAAAGAGCACAAGGATATATATCAAAGTACCATGCGATACAAGCTGTGAGGACAATCCATCTGCCATCCATGAGTGCTAGGAAATCCATACCTCATCAGCAGCCAAGGGTGCTCCTGCACTCTTACTTCTGTTTATACAGACACATGCTTTAGTTTGCAGAAATCCTTGCTGTTGGGCTGTTAGCACCTCCAGAGCATCCTTTTAAACCAGGTGGGCACTCATACACCCAGGAGAATAGAACTAAAGAGTCTCCATATGGTTTATATCATAGAGCAAATACACCCCATCTTCCCAAACCAGCCTCCCACACTGGCTGGCCTCCATTCTCAAGTCCTCAGCCTGCTGACCTAAACTTCTGACATAAGCATTTCTTTCTGTATTTTGCATTTAGGGTTTCCCTGGTGACTCAGATGGTAAAGAATCCGCCCACAATGTGGGAGACCTGGATTCGATCCCTGGGTTGGGAAGATCCCCTGGAGGAGGACATGGCAACCCACTCCAGTATTCTTGCCTGGGGAATCCCCATGGACAGAGGAGCCTGGCGGGCCACAGTCCATGGGGTCACAGAGAGTCAGACATGACTGAGCGACTAAGCACAGCACAGCATTTTGCATTTAACTTTCCCTATTTCTAATTTTCCTCCCTGTTCTCTCCTCCTATGGAAAAGGAAAACCTCAGATATCTAGTGAGCTCCTGTATGCCCAGCCCTGTGCTGGCACAAGAGAGAAGCACACAGGTGCAGTTTGCGGCACAGTGAGTTCAAGGGCCTCCATGGACAGATGTGAGGGCTGAAAGGGCCTTGCAGCAAAGCATACACGTGCCACAGGAGTGAAAGAAAGCAGTCACCTCTCTCCAGGAAGGTCAGCAGAATGCGAGCAGAACAGGCATTCTGTTAGCAGAGGGGAAGGCCTCTGGACAACAGAACTACCGATGAGCAATGCACGGAGCTGGCGAGGCACAGCGTGTGCCTGGGGACCTGCTCAGCCAGAGAGGAGACTTTCTGGAATGACAGATAAAGCTGGAAATGGAGACCAGATGTCTACTTGTGGAAGCCAGGACCAATGTAAAAAGTTAGCCTTTGTCTTCCAGGCAACAGGAGGATATCAAAGGTTTTCTGAGCCACCGTGCTGTTTCAGTGGTGATGAAAGCAGCGGCGGCAGCCTGAGTAGGAAGAACTGGAGGTGGGAGTGACTAGAAGCTGGAAACCTGCACAGGAGATGCTCTGTGGCACCTGGGCGCTCGCAGTTGCCATGGGGATAGGAAGCCGGGAGCAACAGATGCAAAGGGCTTTTTTAAGGAAAAGGAAGACTTTGTGCTGGAAACAATGGAGAGGAAATAGTCCAAGATGATGGGGATGTTCAAAGTGAACCCTTATCTTTTTTGCGTGCTTAGCATTTAAAACCCCTTTATATCTGGGAAGACCACATACCCCCATGACATGCTTCTTGCTATAAGGCAGAGCCCATGTCTTCCAGAGAAGCTAAAGGAGCCAGATCCCCGCTTCTAGCCTCCCCCTCCCTGGGTAGCCACTGTTCCAGTACATGACCTACTTCAATCAGACAGTCCCACAGGGACTTTGAAACTTGATGGTGACCACCCTAAACCTCCAGACCACACAGCCCCTTGCTCTGCTGAGCCACACTAGCATGTCTGAACAGAGGTGCTCATCAGGCACATAACCTGTGTTGTTACTCTGTTAGCCTGCATTCCGAGGACTGGACTGCAAGGGTTATCAGAGCAGAGCCCACAGCTTCTCTGGAATATGAGCACATCAGCTGTCTCACTGCCACCCCCCACCCATCCAACAAAACCTGACCTGTTCCCATACCAATCACATCACCTTGGGCAGGGGAGCCGCTCTGTTTATGCCTGCAGATCCATTTGGATTGCATTTTTCGTATTCATACCTTTTTGCCTTTTCATACTGTTCATGAGGTTCATGGCCAATACTTTGGCCACCTGATGTGAAGGACCAACTCACTGGACAAGATCCTGATGCCGGGAAAGATTGAGGGCAGGAGGAGAAGGTGACAACAGAGGATGAGATGGTTGGATGGCATCACCAACACAATGGACATGAGTTTGAGTAGGCTCTGGGAGTTGGTGATAGACAGGGAAGCCTGGCATGCTGCAGTCCATGGGGTCGCAAAGAGTCGGACATGACTAAGCAACTGAACTGAACTTGCATATTCAAGGCAAAATCTGAAAAGCCCCTCATGTGAGTTAAAAGTCCTTATTGCTGCAGTGTTTAGAAGATTATGTAAAAATATTGCGAAATAGAGAAATAAAAAGGGTAGAATAACATAAAAATATTTTTACAATTTTTTGTTATAATGGGGAAGAGGAAACAAGGCTGGCCAGGCATGAGCATTAAACTCTTAAGCTAGGAAGAGGCACATGGGGATTTATTATACTATTTTATTTTGACACTAAAATTTCCCATAATTAAAACTTTAAAGATTAAATAATAACTATCAAAAATTTAATTTTATAGTCATTTAAGATTATCTTTGGAAAAGATCAGTTTTCATTCCATTCCCAAACAAGGGCAATGCCAAAGAATATTCAAACTACAGTACAATTGTGCTCATTTCCCATGCTAGCAAGGTAATACTCAAAATCCTTCAATCTAGGCTTCAGTAATACGTGAACTAAGAACTTCCAGATGTACAAGTTGGATTTAGAAAAGGCAGAGGAACCAGACATCAAGTTGCCAACATTCACTGAATCATAAAGCAAAGGAATTCCAGAAAAACACCTACTTCTGCTTCATTGACTAGTCTAATAAAGCCTTTGACTGTGTGGATCACAACAAACTGTGGAAAATTCTTAAAGAGATGGGAATAACAGACCACCTCATCTGTCTCCTGAGAAACCTGTATACAGATCAAGAAACAACAGTTAGAACTGGACATGGAACAACAGACTGGATCAAAATTGGGAAAGGAGTATGACAAGCTCGTATACTGTCACTCTGTTTATTTAAATTATATGCAGAGGACATCATGCAAAATGCCAGACTGGATGAAGCACAAGCTGGAATCAAGGTTGCCAGGAGAAATAATAGCCTAAGATATACAGATGATACTATTCTACTGGCAGAAAGTGAAGAGGAACTAAAAAGCATCTTGAGGAGGGCGAAAGACGAGAGTGAGAAGGCTGGCTTAAAACTCAACATTCACAAAACTAAGATCATGGCATCTGGTCCCACTGCTCCATGGCAAACAGAAGGGGAAAAAGTGGAAACAGTGATTGATTTTCTGTTCTTGGGCTCCAAAATCACGGCAATAGTGACTGGAGCCACAGAATTAAAAGATGTTTGCTTCTTGGAAGGAAAGCTATGACAAACCTAGAAAGCATATTTAAAAGCAGAGACATCACTTTGCCAACAAAGGTCCATATAGTCAGATCTATTGTTTTTCCAGTAGTCATGTATGGATGTGCGAGTGAGACCATAAAGAAGACTGAGCACCAAGGAACTGATGCTTTCAAACTGTGGTGCTGTAGAAGGCTCTTTGAGAGTCCCTTGGACGGCAAGGAGATCAAATCAGTCAATCCTGAAGGAAATAAACCCTGAATATTCCTTGGAAAGACTGATGCTGAAGCTGAAGCTCCAATACTCCAATACTCTGGCCACCTGATGTGAAGAGCAGACTGATTGGAAAAGACCCTGATGCTGGGAAAGACTGAGGGCAGGAGGAGAAGGGGATGACAGAGGATAAGATGGTTGGATGGCATCACTGACTCTGTGGACATGAGTTTGACCAAACTCCAGGAGATAGTGAAGGACAGGGAAACCTGGCGTATTACAGTTCATGAGGTCACAAAGAGTTGGGCACAACTTAGTGACTGAACAACAACAAAAGATTGTCCTTGAGAGCTGAAGAACCGATGGAGAGGGGAGTGAAATCTCTGCTGACTGTGTGGTAATTGCTTAGGACAAATAGGAAGCACTGAACTCCATGTTTTTAGGAAAATCTGGGATTTAATAATGTGAAACCTCCATTTAATAAAGTACTTACAGAGAAAACAAAACGCACTCCAGTAAGGGAATCAGAACAAAGGGATTTGAACCCAAAGAGCACAGTAGTGGTGGTGGTGCGGGGGGCGGCGGGGGGGGGGGGAGGAGGGGTGATGCCCTCCACTGCACAGCTCTTGTGTTCCCACCCCTGTCCTGTTCTGGATGGGAACTGGAGAAGAAGTGGTCGACACTATGAAATGCCTTCACATACACAGGACACTGGTCAGTTCAGTTCAGTCGTTCAGTCGTGTCCAACTCTTTGCGACCCCATAAACCACAGCACGCCAGGCCTCACTGTCCATCACCAACTCCCAGAGTCCACCCATACTCGTGTCCATTGAGTTGGTGATGTCATCCAACCATCTCATCCTCTGTCATCCCCTTCTCCTGCCCTCAATCTTTCCCAGCATCAGGGTCTTTTCCAATGAGTCAGTTCTTCGCATCAGGTGGCCAAAGTATTGGAGTTTTCAGCTTCAATATCAGGCCTTACAATGAACACCCAGGACTGATCTCCTTTAGGATGGACTGGTTGGATCTCCTTGCAGTCCAAGAGACTCTCAAGAGTCTTCTCCAACACCACAGATCAAAAGCATCAATTCTTCGGTGCTCAGCTTTCTTTATAGTCCAACTCTCACATCCATACATGACCAATGGAAAAACTATAGCCTTGACTAGACGGAACTTTGTTGGCAAAGTAATGTCTCTGCTTTTTAATATGCTATCTAGGTTGGTCATAACTTTCCTTCCAAGGAGTAAGTGTCTTTTAATTCCATGGCTGCAATCACCATCTGCAGTGATTTTGGAGCCCAGAAAAATAAAGTTAGCCACTGTTTGCATTGTTTCCCCACCTATTTGCCATGAAGTGATGGGACTGGATGCCATGATCTTAGTTTTCTGAATGTTGAGCTTTAAGCCAACTTTTTCACTCTCCTTTTTCACTTTCATCAAGAGGCTCTTTAGTTCTAGCCAGAGCATAACTTCAGGTTCAGTCAATCAGAACATGGAAAAACTTAGGGAGTCAGAAACATGCTTGTGATTTTGTACAGTCATAACTTCCACCTTTCAGCAAACTAATTTAATCGTCTAACTCCCATTTCCTGTTCCCAGGAAGGCTGCACATAAATCCACTTAAGGCACGTCTGATTGCCTTCCTAGTGTTAAGAAGAGGTGCACACCCCTATGTGAGTGCTTTATCAAACTGCCAGCATTTTTTCAATGCTTAAACTCAACCTTCAAAAAAATTTGCTTGAGAATGACACACACATGCTACAAATTCTTTGTTAGATGGTTGAGGTAGAAAGTTAAATTTGATGAATGTATAGATAACTAATAACCTACTGTATAGCACAGAGAATTCTACTCAATACTCTGTAATGCTCATTGGGAAAAGAATCCCCCCAAAAAAGAGTGGATATATGTATATGCATTACCGTATTAAAGATTGAAGGCAAAAGGAGAAGAGGATGAGATGGTTGGATAGCATCACTGAATCAATGGACATGAACTTGGGCAAACTCCGGGAGATGGTAAGGGACAGGGAGGCCTTGCATGCTCTAGAACATGGAGTCACAAAGAATCGGACCCAACTTAGCAACTGAACAACAACAACATTACTGATTCACTTTGCAGTACACCTGAAACTAACACAGCATATTAAATCACTAAACTCCAGTAAAAATTTTTTAAAAATAAAATTGATGAACCATGCACTATAAAATCTAAGTTCACCTCTGAAGTTGTCTTCTCTTGCCTTCCTCTGCAGCATCTGATTTCTGAAAGGTGTTAACTACTGGCCCAATTCTCATCACTATCTCTAGGCCTTTGTCGTCATGGCTGCAAATCCTTCTAAGCAGGAATTTGCCTTCTCCTGTCCCCATGCATTTCATGCCCTGCTGCGCTGCACACAGAAGTCACTCACACAGAAGTCTTCTGCCCTCACACCCCCCACAGGCCCCTCCTCCATTCAGGACACCCTCACTAGAGACTCTGAGTTCCCTATCCTGCTGCCCTTGTTTTCCTTAAACTAAATGCAATTCGTTTTCTGTTTCTTTAACAGATCAACACACATGAGATGTGGTCCACAACTGATTAATATTTTGTTATTGTTGTAACCTCTACCAGTGATTACAAAGCTTCCTCCTTAGGGGTCTCCCTAAGGATGATTCTCAGGTCATCTGGATTCCTAAGCAAACCCTCTCTGTCCACACAGGCTCACTTCTCTGGGCAGTGTTTTTTTGGTCCTTCTTGAAGGGCACAGTGCCATCCTCACTTTAAAAAGCCCTATCATGTCAATGGTCTGTGATGTGCCCTATAAAGGTCATTGGAAAGGTCAATTCCTTGGAAGCAAAACAAACTATTTTCTCAAAGGTGCTCCTTGACTTCCTCTTTAAAATAGCATTTCTTGCATATATTGGGAAATAGTACTTCTGCATCTTTTAAAAGTGGGGCTTCCCTGTGGCCAACTAAGTTTGAGGAACCCCTGCATGCTGTATCCCCATTGGGAGATTCACACACACGTGAGCATGGTAAAGACTCTACAATTGAGACATGTATATTTTTATCATCTCATTTCCCCTAATAACATCCAGTGAGAGTGGAGTTCTCTAGAACTCCCCCTTGAGATGCTGCAACTATAGCTAAACAGTCCCAAGAAAGCAAAGCAGAAGCCAGAGGGCAAACCCATGGCCTTTTGCTACTCTTAACTTTACTGCCTATTATCTGGGGTCATCAACACACAACCCCAAAAAGATTCCCAACCATTCCGTGCTCTAGCTATAACCTCAGTTCTGGGCTCTTCGGCTGACTCTGAAAATTAAGGTCTACTTCTACTAACCACTGGGCCTAGAGGATATGAAGGATTGGTTTTCAAGAATTTCTGGTGTGTCCTGCACATCCTCAGATTCCTTACAGTGAAGGTTCCAGGTGTGAGTTAGGTTTGGCCACTCCAATGTACTTTTGTGAAATTTGGAAAGAAACATGAGGCAGAGATCACACTTCTGTGGTTGCTGCTCTTTTCCCTCCTCAACAAAGTCCAGGAGGCACCTGGTTCTTCTGTGACAGTTTTAGCCAAGGTGCCAGCTTCATGGGTATCAGAAGGCAGAACCAGGACACCTGCTTGCAGGTCTGGATCATAGCAGTGCAGCATGGTTCTTATCATGGGAGCCTCTCCATCCTGGCCATCCCAACATGGTTGTGGAGAAGCTGCTTGCTGATTGTGGAAGAGGCAGCAGCTTCCTTGGTGCTCCAGTTTCTTGGAGCAGTCATAATCTCCAGTGATTTTGCAGCCCCCTAAAATAAAGTCTCTCACTGTTTCCATTGTTTCTCCATCTATTTGCCATGAAGTGATGGACTGGATGCCATCATCTTAGTTTTCTGAATGTTGAGTTTTTTAAATTAATTAACTTATTTATTTTACTTTATAATATTGTAGTGGTTTTACCATACATTGACTTGAATCCACCATGAGTGTACATGTATTCCCCATCCTGAAAGCCCCTCCCACCTCCCTCCCCATCCCATCCCTCTGGGTCATCCCATTGCACCAGCCCTGAGCACCCTGTATCATGCATCAAACCTGGACTGGCGATTCGTTTCACATATGATATTGTACATGTTCCAATGCCATTCTCCCATAACATCCCACCCTCGCCCTCTCCCACAGAGTCCAAAAGACTGTTCAACACATCTGTGTCTCTCTTTCTGTCTTGCACACAGGGTTATCATTACCTTCTTTCTAAATTCCATATATATGTGTTAGTATATTGTATTGGTGTTTTTCTTTCTGGCTTACTTCACTCTGTATAATAGGCTCCAGTTTCATCCACCTCATTAGAACTGATTCAAATGTATTCTTTTTAATGGCTGAGTAATATTCCATTGTGTATATGTACCACAGCTTTCTTATCCATTTGTCTGCTGATGGGCATCTAGGTTGCTTTCGTGTCCTGGCTATTATAAACAGTGCTGCGATGAACATTGGGGCACACGTGTCTCTTTCAGATCTGGTTTTCTCAGTGTGTACGCCCAGCAGTGGGACTGCTGGGTCATATGGCAGACTACTAGTACAGCCACTATGGAGAATAGAATGTTGAATTTTAAGTGAAATTTTTCACTCTCTTCTTTCACTTTCATCAAGTGGCTCTTTAGTTCTTCACTTTCTGCCACTGTACATAGAAAGCATGTAAAATCCAGACAGAAGAGTTTACAGGAAGAAACAAGACAAACCCATGTCACTTAAACTTCTAATTTCAACCCATGTTACTTAAACTCTGAACAGCAGACCTCTGTTCTGCCAGGTGGGGACCACAACATCGTTTAACTCATAAGAAGGAAGAGAATAGACCTGAAATGTATTTGAGGGGAAAAAAGGTATTCTATTAAAAGAATGGCACTTACTACTACGAATTAATATTGCCACTAGCATCCAGAAATCATAAGCAAGAAAACAATGCCCTTCTTTCCATACTTTAAAAGAAACTTGTTAAATCTTTAATACATAACATTTTAGCACACTGCATTTAGAGACAAAGTATTATGAGCATCATAAAAAAAATCCGAGCACTGAAAATGAAATGCTTGCTTTAGGTTATAGCCAAGCACAGAAAAGGTTTTTAAAAATCATTTCACTGCAACAGGATTATCAAGATTCATTGCAGGGTTATTGTTTTCATGTCAGTTGTCTTGTGCCATCCTGCAATTGTCTGGAAGATTTCCTATATCCACATAGTTCTGAGTTTTTGTTGTTGCTGTTGTTGTTTTTATTTTTAAGCAAGCATCACTCCTATTTCTTCAGTTTTCTGACACCACAGGAAATCAATGTGTCAGGTTAGTTTCACTGCTAGCCTTAAAATGCCATGTCCTTTGGAAGCAAACGCTCTTGACACAATCTCTAAGCGCTGCTGTAAGTTAACAGACAGCCATTAGGGAGGGGTTCTCAGGAAGAAATGGTCTAAACAGGCAGGGAAGAAGGCAGCAGCCAGACCAGAGGGAGAAGCCCAGAGCTCTCAAAGTACAGAGAGGGAGTGGGTTAGGAACTGCGGTAAGCACAGGAGGTGAGTAAGAGTCACCAACAGCCAGAGCTCCTGGGACTGTGGACAGCTCTGTAATCAACACACCATGCATTCCAGGGCCCAGAACAGAAGACTGCCAGCATGGGGCGCCCGGAGCCAATGGGTCAGGCAACGTAAGGGTTACACCTGTCAGCAAGAGCTGGGTCTGTGGCAAGAGGCCCAAGCAAGCCTCTCAAAGAGGAGGAAGAAGAGGATGGGTGAGGGAGGAGGGAGAGGCCACTGATCTGGGAGCCCTGACGGGAGGATTCAGACCCTGAAGAGTGCTGGGGTCAACATCCCTTCCATACCTGATTCTCGGATTTATAGAACACAAATACTGTCATTCAAACAAAACAAAATACTTAACTCCACAAGATTCATTTAAGGCTTCCTAGTCTATGGGGTCGCACGGAGTTGGACACAACTGAAGTGACTTAGCATGCATGCATGGGAGAAGGAAATGGCAACCCAGTCCAGTATTCTTGCCTGGAGAATTCCAGGGATGGAGGAGCCTGGTGGGCTGCCGTCTATGGGGTCACACAGAGTCAGACACGACTGAAGTGACTCTTCATGCATGCAATGCATTTAAAATTTAGCTTTCTAAATTGTCTGATGCATAACATTTTGGGAAAATGGCAATATAAGTACCCAAACCCCACAGATCTGCGACTTTTCCTTTAGCCATAGGAAAAACCATTTCACACTGCACCATGAAATCAGAGGAGTTGCTCTAACCCCTAAACATTCACTTTAAGATCTCTGAAGTGTTTGTTTTAACTAGAGAACTAAACCACATTTGTCATCAACAACAGGGAAAAAAAGTTGGTCATAGTATAATGTTGCACTGCCAATACAGCAAAGAGATGTATGAATTCACGTGGGTGAGCTGCTTTTTAAAATAAAGTTGGCTGCCCTTTTTTGTGTGTAGGAAGACATATTTGGAAATACACATAGCTACCCTTTGCAACCCGATTAATGGCAACAGCTTCCCCCATGGACAGTAAAGAGTGAGCTGCAAATACAAACATCCCAGGCAGGAGAGCTCTGAAAGCAGGGCCTTCGAAAGAGAGCTTTGCTGTATTTTCTAGGATCTAAAAAAAGGGAAGCTTTGTCAGGTCCCTTCCCTCCAGACACACACATCATTTTATTTGGAAGTCACATGGTGTGATTAAATTTAACTGGGTGGAGTAGTGGAAAACCACAGTATTAACAACATAATTCTTTTTGAGGAGAGAGTCTGCCAAGTGCAAAAGAGATAATTCTGAAAGCTTTGAGCCGCTAGGCACTGGCTTTCAACATTTGTTTTAAATCCAGGGGCATCAAGACAGAAGCATCTCTCTGCTCACTGTGGCATGGCATCTATAACTGAAACGCTAGAAACTACCTGGATCTTCGTCATTTGGGCTCCTGGTGAAAGAAATTATGACCCATATAGAACTGATTACATGCAGCATATATATGGATATAAGTACCCATTATATGTATCCATGTGTCCAGGTAATTACTGGAAGGTTACACAAGAAGTAAACAGAAGTCATCTCCGGGAAATAGAACTGATTGGGGAGGGGTGTCTTTCACTCTACACTCCACACTCTTCTGTCCTAGTAGAATTTTCACCACGAATATCATTTTTTTAATTAGAAAAACTAGCCATGAATACATCACTTCAAGAGCTCACAGGCCAGGAACTTTGAAAAGCTCAGTGTCAGCCCTGCTCATCACCAAGAAACTGTAAAGGTAGAAATGTTTCATAGCTGTTAAGATTTCTTACAGTTTATAAGGCATGGACGGCCTCCCTTTATTCCCATAACACTGTCAAAGATATCAAGGCAAGGCACTCCCGAGACTGCAACTACTTCCATCTTACTTCTATAAAACAAAGGTTCTGGAGGCTAAGTGTCCTGCCAGGGGCCACTGGGGCTGTAGCGAAGGCAGCTGGACTTGATCCCAGGCCTCCTTCTTGATCATTATCCTGTCTTCATACTCTGAATGTTGGTCAGGCCACTTCTGAGTCTCTCCATCAATAAAAAGGAGACACTATCACAGGCATCCTTTCAACAAATGAGTAAACAGTGTTCTATTTTACCAAAGAGGAAACTGAAATCAGAAAGGTCAAGTAACCTGCCTGTGACACATAGGACTTGAATCCAGAAATCCTCTCACTCCACTTCTTGGCTGCTATTCCAGGCCACCTCTCTAGGCTGTCCCCTCCACCTAACACAGTGCTGGTTTCAGACCTCCAGATGTTCACAGAAGTCTTGATTTGTGACAATTTGCAAAAAACACGTGTACAAGAAACTGCGCGGTGGGAACAAGGGCCCACGGGCAGTCCACAGAGCCACCCACTCTCAAGGCATTTGCCAAAACACAGCTCCTGTGCCCCAGAAGGCCTTGAGCAGCCTTGCAGATTCCAAGCTGCTCTGCAGAAAAGATTAAAAAACAAAACTAAACCCGCAGCTCTGCAGACACTGACAACTAGGAAAGCAACTTTCAAGGAAAGATTCCCAGGCCCTTTCCCCAAAGTTTGAGCCTGAGCACCTCTCAGGGCTTGACATGGACCATCTCCCACCAACCCCCTGGCTGTGCTGTGACGTCACCCTGTCCGCACACTAGCTGTGCAAAGTGGACGTGCCAGCCCAGCCTGCCCTTCCTTTCAGCAGAGAAGAGGACAACTCCTTTCTCAGGAGCTTCTGACGCCATCCGCACTGGGGCAGTGGAGTAGCTCTGCGGGTGTGAGAGCTCCCTTTCAGTGCTTGCACAAAAATAACTATAAATATGTGAAAGAAAAAAAGAAAAAAAACCCACAGTGTAAATTTAACTCCTCCCACCCAGACAAAGCAACACCCCACAGGACCAAGCAGGGAGGAAGAGCTGATCTGAACAGCAGATACAGCCCTAGCATGGGGAGGGTGGGTACCTCGCCCCAGGAGCCTTCCACAAAGGACTGGCTCCCACAGGAGCCAGGGATGGAGGTAACAAGCCTCGGGGACTCAGCCACATCCCACAGGAGGCCGGCCAGCAGTCATCCCTGCAGAGCCCTCAGAGTCCACTCTGTAATGCTCTGCAGCTTTCAATCAATGCAAACTCAATGACCAGTTAATCTCTGCAAAATCAAAATCCATACTTGGCTCTGCTCAGGAGCAATCTGCTGAGGGTAGCCTCACACGGCAGGGTTCAAGTGCCGTGGACACACACAGCGGACACACACGACGCTGGCTGGAGGGTAAATACCTAAGAACAGTATTAAAATACGAACTTGAATATGTGTGGATTTTTGTTTTAACTCCATGAAGATTTAAAGCCCAGAGAGCCAAATATTTCAGCAGTGACTGGTCCCCACCACACACTGCTATAAAGTGTGGTTTTAGACCAGTATTACCAAATGAACCAATGGAAACCCTTTACACTTCCAAGTAGTGGCCAGTCTATTTACAAGTTCTAAACCCTTCTGAATGGAGCCTGCCTGTGTCCACACAGGGTCATTCTGCTGGCCGCAATGACAGAAGCCAGGCTTGCCCTGGAATCAGTGGACTTAGAGGGGCCACGTGAAGATTTAAAAACAAAAGTCCAGCACAGACCGAAAGGTGCAGGTGGGAATCAAGAATTCCAGTTTGTCAGGCCAACTCTTTCTATTCACTTTCTTCTTCATCCTTCTCCTCCATTTGCAGACAGGTCCTCAGAGTCAGGGAGTCATTGAGAGTTAGGCCAATCCTCTAGGTAATTCTGGAAAGAAAAATATCCTCCAAATATCGAAGAGAAAGCATTTGGGAGGAGACCAATCAACACGTTATTCTGCAATGATAACTTTCCAAACATCATATTCCCCCGAGTCCTTGAAAGCAAGACCCTAACATCTCTTTGTATTCTTCAATCCCAGCAGCTGACCTGAGAGCACAAGACAACCGAACAATGAAGCAAATCCCAAGAGGTCAATGCCTCAGACTACGGTGTGACTGAGAGCGATGGGTAAGGGGTCACATCAACCCTGAGGCTCCCCCTCACAGCTTCTACAAGGAGGTAAACCGACAGGACAGTCTCTCCCTGAAATTCAGAGCCTGCTCTCCATATGTTATTAAGGGTGTCACCATGAAATAGGAAGAAAGCAGGTGAGACAAGTCACCAAAGAGGAGAAACAGATAATAGAGCAATCTCATCTCTAAGCTTGAAAAGCTATTTCCTTATGTTTGGGTTTTTGTCTTTCCATGAAAACACATTTCCCCTTCGCCAGTCAAATCTGGCGCACAGCTTTCTAGAAATAATTCATAAATCCAACAGAAGGCAGGAGAACAGTCCCTATGGAGGCTGTGGGAGAATGATGCATGGAGCTCCCTCCACCCAGAGGTCTGCAAGCTAACACCAAGCTTCTGGTTGACCTGCACAGCTGCACGTAGCCCTGGGTAGCCTGGAAAAACCACTTATCACTCAATCTTGTTCCTGCAACAGGACAGCAATTAAGATTAAGAACACAGACATCAGAACCGGGAGGGCTGTGTTGAAATCTTGGCTCTGCCTCCCACTGTGTGACCTAGCTATTCCATCACTTCAGGCCTCAGTGTCCTCATCTATAAAAACAGGGATGATAACAGGCCCCACCATATAGTGCTACTGAAATGAGTACAGGAATCACTATACATAACATGGCTAAAATAATTACAGGAATGCAATAAGTGCCATATAAGAGTTGCTATTATTATTAATTATAGCTACTTAATGCACATTTACTGAAGACTGACTAAGCACTGTGACTAAAAGATTTTTAAATTGCAATAACAATAATTACATTCATGAATTTCTGACAGGTACTTAAAGGGTATCTGTACTATATATTATCAAGAATAAGAAGGCCTGGGAATTCTATCAATTGAAAATATACACACCTAGACATTTTTCAACGTGTATACCTAGATTACAACACTGACTTCATCCTTGGTTTTTCAGTACGTATAGGACAAAGTTGAAACACAGCACGTTTTATGTATGATTGCCTTAAATTCCTGTTCTGCTTCTTCCAATAGATACAGCACAGAGCAGGGGAAGGTGAACACATTAAGATGGAAGCTGCAGTCGGTGAAGGCAAACACACCTTGAAATCTTAAAAAAGCTGTTGTAAGCCCTTAATATCTAGTTCATACATATTGACCTATAAAAATGAGACAAGTTGTGTGCTTCTTTGCAAAACTGCATTTAAACCACCATAGTCCTTTGCATCTAGCCAGTACCTACCTACTTATCAACAAGTACTCTGCTGCATTTATTTTTCAAGGGACAAGATATTGATTGTGCCCCAACTGAGAACTAGCTGCTGTGCTAGGCACTTCTCCACGTACACTTCCTGACCTCACATAGTCATAGGGGCAATAAACAGAGTCTTTAATCATAAAGTTATAAGTTGAGATAAATGTCATGAAGGAAAAATCCAGGGTTATGAAAGTATATAACAAGGAGTCCTAACTAAGACTGGGCCCAGCCAAGTCTCAACCCAAGATGTGGCATTCAAAGTGAGATCTCCAGTTCTGGCAATCAGACTACATTATTTGAACCAAATGTACCACTAAAAATAACAACCAAAAATGCTGCATAAAATTGTTAAAATTCTTCTCTGAAGTATCAAAAGTGTAGACAAGATAGTAGTAAATAGCTAGGGAAATAGAAGAAAAATAGGAACACAGGGAGGCACTTTGGACATTTGTGAATCCTGGAAAATGAAAATTTAGAAGATTTTTCAAGATCAGAAGGACAAAAATAAAAGATTAGGGCATGCTCAAAGAAGAGGTTCAAATGACAGACTCTCACCCTCAGTATGCTAGGACCCAAAAGATCCCAAGCCTTAGAAGAAAGGTATGACTGGAAATAAATCCTCATATAGATCTATGAGACTGGGGAGACAGTTATAGACTGCAAGTTTGTGCTGTTCCCCCGCTCCACCAAAATTCAAATATTAAATCCTAAGCCCAGAGTGATGGTATGTGGAGGTGAGGACTTAGGAGGTTATTCAGTCATGATGGTGGAACTGTCATGAATGA
Organism: Dama dama; assembly: GCF_033118175.1. NCBI lineage: Eukaryota > Metazoa > Chordata > Mammalia > Artiodactyla > Cervidae > Dama > Dama dama. Next base: position 75,572,530 of record NC_083691.1, read on the forward strand.
GATTAGTGCCCTTATAAAAGAGATCTCAGAGAGATCCCTTGCCCTTTCTACCATGTGAGAACACAGAAAAAGAACCAAGGAGAAGGCTCTTAGCAAACACTGAATCTGCTAGCACCTTGATCTTTTACTTCCCAGCCTCCAGAACTGTAAGAAAATAAATGGTATTTTCTTATAGCAGCCCAAACAGACTAAGACAGAAATAGCAGCCTGGATGGACTAAGACAGAGCCTGAAGCCCTAAATTTGGCTTAAGTTGGACTGAGATACTAGGCACCTGCAGAAGCAAATGCTGGAGGAAGGTTCCTTCATAACAGGTCACAAATAAAAATGTCAGCACAATGAGTTTGCAAACCCATTTAGTTCAACGTCCCAGGGATTGCTGGAATCCCTTTAAGACAGAATGTAAGCCGACATCTGTATGAACACTTAGGGTGATGAGAGCTTACCACCTCCACAAAGCAGCCAGTTTAGTTGTGGGAAATTTTTATCATGACCTTACATTTACCCCACTTGTCTTTACTGTTTTTCTGATCAATACAGAACATGATGAACCTATATTTATATAACCACCATTCCCATGGATGACACCTGACTTGAGGGGCTTGATACATGCAAGGTGAAGGTGAAGTCGCTCAGTCATGTCCGACTCTTTGCAACCCCACAGACTGTAGCCTACCAGGCTCTTCCATCCATGGGATTTTCCAGGCAAGAGTACTGGAGTGGGTTGCCATTTCCTTCTCCAGAGGATCTTCCTGACCCAGAGATTGAACCCAGGTCTCCCGCATTGTAGGCAGACGCTTTACCATCTGAGCCACCAGGGAAGTCTTGATATATGCAAGATATCTCTTTTATCAGCCCTCCTCCAACAGAGCCTCTGGACACCTCTCCCGCTTCCTCCAGAGCTGGGCTCCAGTGTGCCAACATCCTCCTTAGCAAGCAATACCAGAACCAACCTCCAACTTGAAGAGTCTTTAACACAGTTGTGAACACAGAATCAGCAGGCTTTAAATCATAGCACCTTGAAGCAATGGATGAAAATGCTGAATTGTACCACAAATCTCGGTGGTCGAACCTTGGACTCAACAGATAAGGAAATCTGCTTTTGTCTTTTCTTTCCTCCCAGACTCTGCTGTACCATTTCAGTTCTAGGTCTCACCTGGAGGAGTTGGTCAAAGGTCTGTATATTCCCATCCCTCAAGCCTCTGTCATCCACAAGCTATATCTTACAGTATCTGTGAGTGATAGTTGCTCAGTCATGCCTGACTCTTTGCAACCCCATGGACTATAGCCTGCAGGCTCCTCTGTCCATGGAATTCTCCCAGCAAGATTACTGGAATGTGTTGCCATAAAGACCATGTGCACCTGTTAGAGATGTGTTCTCTCTCTCCATACACACACATATATTTCACAGTTAATTCATATATCTATGTGTATATATATATATATATATATATATCTTCTCACTGAAATAAGAAGAACAGGATACTGGAAACATAGGCCAAATAGATTTGAGCTATATCCTCAAATTAAAATGGGCCAGAACCAGAGAAACAGAACGAGGCACTTAATTCCCAAATATCCCCAGTTGCCATCTGTTCAGTGGCATATTCTGAAATCTGAGATCCAGGGCCAGCAGGGAACAGAAAGCAGGAATCCTTCATCTCTGTAAACAGTGGAATGTAGTGTTGGGAACGATAAGCCACCAGCTGCATATTAATCATCGGGAATTTAGAACCTGTCACTTAAAAACAAGTGAGGCCCCCAAGCTTGATATTTGACACACCCTGTGGCCATGCCCTGTCCAATGTGTCTCTTCCAAAGACCCAAATCAGAGTTAAAAGAAAGCAAGCAGGGGGTCCTGGAAAAGTGGTAATTGTCAACCATCTCAGAGGCAAGTGACAAGTGGGAAAGACAGCTCCAGGAGGCTTTGCCCAACTGGAGAGAGTTCATATCTGATTGCTGACAGCCCCCTCTAGGCTGAGGAGCCTTTTCCTCCATTCAGCCTTGAAGATAGTAGGGTGGGAGGCGAGAGGACAGGTACAAGGTCAGGGCAAGACAAGGCAATCACCAAAGCCCCTCCAGCTTCCTCCTTTGGTCACCAGGAGGAATGAAGCCCTCTGGAGTTGTGGGTGGAGATCCTACATGGAAGTCTGTCCAGAACCTTGGGATCCAGCATTTTGACCAAATATCTTATAAGCAGAAAATGGAGGGAAAGGGAAAGAAGGGTCCCAGAGGAAAGAGTTTGAGAAATCAAAGATTGGAACAAGTCTGGATCCTAAGGAAGAAGTTATCTACATGGTGTGATTTGACAGAACTTTTATTATTCTCTTTAGCAACAATTCCTCTACTAGGCATCTTATACCACTATTTCATCTAACCTCCCAATATTGCTCTGAGTTGCAGATTATTGCCCCATGTATAGAGGGAAGGGTTAAGATGCAGAAAGGTTAACAGTGTCATCTGTCCAAGGTTTCTCTCTCTCCAAAACTCCTTTCTACAATAGTTTAGTGTCTCCCTCTAGACCAAAGCCAAAATATATATTCTCCCTTGAAATGCCAAGGTGAGAGACTCATTTCTTGTGGGTAACAGGCATGCTGTAGTGCACAATGCTGGGGTCATGCTAAGACAGTAAGGTGTTGTTGGGAGAACTGCTCTCAAGGAAGATTGATGGACAGGGAACTGAGTGGCATGTAGTTTCCAGGGAGATAGCACAGTGGAGCCAAAGGCCCTCCAGGAGGAGAGAGAAAGAAGCTGAGATGCCTTGAGGGCAAAGATAAACTGCTGACTTTCATTTGGCAAAAGGGACACCCTGAGCCTTAGACAACAGAAAAAGGCACACAAGATTCTGAACTTCCATCCAACAAGTATGAACTGCTTTCCTCAGCAGGTATCATGCTGGGGCCAAGCTCCTCAAACTAGCTATGGTCATAATATATCTGTGTTTCTGATTCATTTGTTCACAATCTAACACATGGTTCTATTATGCGCAACTAACAGGCAGCCTGTATCATGAACAAGGTATTATCTGAGATTAGTAACACAAACCTGTCCCCACCTTGTTCAATAAGGTGAGTCCATGGTGTTGTCCTTGGATGCTGTGGTGATGTTGAATTGTCATGAACTTCTAATGCTTTCCAGTCTCATCTTTTCACCAGCTCAGCAGCCCTGAACAACACTCTAGGGATTAGGTAGGGAGCCTGAGGGGTGGCCATCCCACATGAAGACAGTGGGGTGTGTCATAAATAGGAGGGCTGCCTCCTGCAGTCCAACTCCAGCAATCACTGCTGGTTCTACAGCTCCAGCCAAAAACCCTGTAAAGAGGTATAGCAGGGTGGACCTTAGCACAGTGGTCCACAACCTTTTTGGCACCGGGGACTGGTTTCATGGAAGACATTTTTCCCAGGGACAGAAGGGGGGTGAGGACGGTTTTAGGATGATTCAATCACATTACATTTACTGTGCACTTTATTTCTATTTTCATTACATCAGCTCCACCTCAGATCATCAGGCATTAGATCCCAGAGGCTGGGAACTCCTATTTTAGCAGTTCAGTTCAGTCGCTCAGTCGTGTCCAACTCTCTGTGACCCCATGGATTCTCTGTCACCAACTCTTGGAGCCTGCTCAAACTCATGTCCATTGAGTCCATGATGCTTAAAAGACCCGGATTCTAATCCAGATTTCCGAACTTACTATAACCCTGGGTATAACACTTTACTTCCAGGTGACTGAGCTTCCCTTGAGAAGAAGATAACCTTGAACCAGGCAGCCACTAAGGACCCTTCCAGCTCTCCAGATGGCATGCTCTCCTCTAGACTCACAGCTCCATAGACCACCCACATGCTTAGGATACATGGATTTATGTCTCCAGCCTAGTCTTCTCCCTTAAACGTCAGAGCCATCCATCCAGCTGCCTGCTTGACATCCACCCTCAATAACTCCCAGACATCTCAAATTAAATATGACCAGCACAGAGCTCTGAAACCCCACCCCTTGCAGTCTCACCCCATCAGTTAAGGGCAACTCCATCCTTCCAGCTGCTCAGACCAAAGATCTTGAAGTCATCCCTGAATTCTCCCTTTATTTCACAACTTACTTCAAACAAATCTATAAAATTCTCAACTTACCTGCTCAAGCATAGCCAAAATCCAACTTCTTATTATCCAGCTACCACAATCCAGGCCACTGCCATCTCATTGCTGGCCTGGTTCATGGCAGTAGCTCCTAACAGACCCCTCCACTGTCCACTTTTAGGCAGTAGCCTGAATGAGCCTCCTAAAACTCAGACTGGCCACTCCTCTGCTCAGAATCCTCTGGAGGCCCCGCCTTTCTTGAGAGCAAAGGCCAGTGTCCTATCTGTAACCTGCCCTGCATGTCTGGGCCGGCTCCCTGCCGCCTCTCTGACCTGCTTTCTGCCCTTTGCCTCCCTATCCGCTCAGTTTCAGTCACATTTCCACACCAGCAGGGCCTCTGCACTTGCTCTTTTCTCTGCCCAGAATGTTCTTTCATTTCTGCATGGCTCATTCCCTCATTTCCTTCAGGTCTTTAATCAAAGTTATCCCTGGTCCCCTAATATCTCAGAGTCCTCAACCCCTACATTTCATATCCCCCTTTTCTGCTTAACTTTCTCCCTAACAGTGACAATGATACAACAATTACTTATCTTGTCTATGACCGGTCTTCCCCAGCAGGAGAGCCACAAGGGCACAGATTTTTGTGCATTTTGGCCATATGGCAGCCTCAGTGTCTGCTCCAGTGCCTGGCACACAGTAGGTGTTCAGTACATTTGTGGAATGAGGGAGGAGTTCTGTGGGTCACTGTCTGGCTGGTCTGAGGTCCTCCTGTTGCCCCTTCTCCACTTGGTCATCAGACTCAAATAGAAAACATCTCAGCATCTAAGGGGATGATTCCACCAGGTGTGGAAGGTGTGTCCCATCTCTGGGCACAGTCTCTGGAGGGGACCATAGAAAAGTATGCTCTTCAAAACTGACCTGCCTTTCAGAGCCACTACTTTGCACTCTCATCTCTGCAAAGGAAAGTACCCACTAGGAGGGTTTTTTTTTTTTTTTTTAAATTAATCCCATGTAAACCCTTCAGCTGTTTACCTGAATTCCATTTAACCTCCTATAGAGATGTGAAGAAAGCTGAGTGCCAAAAAATTGATGCTTTTGAACTGTGGTGTTGGAGAAGACTCTGGAAAGTCCCTTGGACTGCAAGGAGATCCACCCAGTCCATCCTAAAGGAGATCAGTCCTGGGTGTTCATTGGACGGACTGATGCTGAAACTGAAACTCCAATACTTTGGCCACCTCATGCGAAGAGGTGACTCGTTTGAAAAGACCCTGATGTTGGGAGGGATTGTGGGCAGGAGGAGAAGGGGACGACAAAGGATGAGATGGCTGGATGGCATCACCGACTCGATGGGCATGAGTTTGAGTAAACTCCAGGAGTTGGTGATGGACAGGGAGGCCTGGCGTGCTGCGATTCATGGGGTCGCAAAGAGTCGGACACGACTGAGCAACTGAACTGACTGTCTGACAAATCCATGGCTGATTCATATCAATGTATGACAAAACCCACTGGAAAAAAAAAAATAAAAATAATAAAAAAAAAAAAAAAAAAGAAGAGATGTTTCTCAACCATTTGCTCTCCAAAAGTTAGGAAAAAACTAACTCCCCCTCTAAGATGGTTTTATCACCCTTGCTGCTGAGAAAACACAATTTCTATCAAGAGAAGCAGCACAAAGCAACAGAGCAATTATTTATCATTTTTTCCCTCAGTGCTGGATTATCTAACCACAGGTCTCACAGGGTATTTAATAGGTAAAGGATTTGGGCCATTTAAATGCACCTTCACACAAAGATCCTGGGTCCCAGCTGCGGGTGCACATGGCAACCTGCTGGAACTTCCATTTGTCCCACCAGGGAGGGCATAAAATGCTCTTTAAGCCAGAGCCGTACACAAATAAGATTCTCCTGACAGGGACGGGGGCAGGGGGTGGGGTGATGCCCACAGGCCAGACCAGCCACATGGGGGTCTGAGAAAGAGGGTGTCTTCCCAAATGGGTGGCTAGCTGAGGAGTCCACTTTATCATCCCACATCCAACTGCAGTCCCTCTGAAGAAACAGGACACCTCTGATTCTTTGAAGATGAGAAGTATCTGGAGGTCCCTGGAGCATGCCACTCTCTGAGAAGTCCCTTCCAGAGTGTCCCTGACGGCCAGCCCCCACCGTCTGCCCAAATGCTTCTGGGGACCGAGCACCACCTCACTGTCTTCTGCGAAGCATGCTCCTCCCAAGGGCCACTGGTTCCCTGTGTTTATTCTCTATGAAGATCTAGGGTCTTTATAAGCACTGAATCTTACTACGCACCCAGTATTCAACATGCTTTCCCTCATTGAATCACCATGGCCCAGGGAGAAAAGGACATTATCATTATTTCCCAGATGAGGAAACAGAGGTTTCCACCCCTTCCCACTCCTTCAGAGCCACACTCCCTTGAGACACAGAGGCTACCGTGGCATATAACTGTGTGAATGTTGTAACCATTACCTGAACCCACTTCATTCTTATTCCAGGAACAGGTTACCACCTTAAGAAGCACAGATCTACTCAGGGCCTCAAGGACACAGAGGAAAAAGTATGGCATGTTTAGCCTAAACACAAAGAAAAAAACTAAGAAACATCTCAGTTCATCACATGATCAAATCATCAGGCAAGTCATTCTCTCAGCTGAGAAAAGATTCAGAATATGCAAGCATGCCCTGGGCATCTTCTTTTCACCAAGGTCCCTCTATCAGTGGTTTTTAAATTAACTTTAAAATAAATAAATTAATCAATTAATTAACTTTAGAGCAGTTTTAAGTTTATAGAAAAATTGACCAGGAAGTACAAAATTCCCAAACACCCCTTGCTTTCCACAAACACAGGTCCCTCTATTATCTACATCTTGTATTAGTGTGGTATGTTTGTTACAATTGATGAACCAATACTGATATATTAACATCCATAGTCAATATTAGGAATCACTCTGAATCATATGTTCTAAGAGTTTTGACATGTAATGACACATATCCATCATTACTGTATACAGAATAGTTTCACTGCCGTAAAAATCCCCTATGCTCTACATATTCATTTCTCTCTCTCTTCCCTCCCATAACTGCAGCCTCTGGCAACTGCTGATCCCAAATAATTGACAAAAAAGTCCTGTATCTAATAAGAAACTGGAGCAAGGTTGCTGAATACAAGGTTAATATACAAAAGTCAATTGTTGATCTATATACCAGCCATGACAATGAGTTTGAACTTAAAAACACATCAGCACCAAAAAAAAGAAGCCCACACAGGTACATGATCTTCATGAGTAAAACTACAGACCTCTGACGAAAAGAAATCAAAGACGATCTAAGTAAATGGGCATCCCCCCACTGAACTCTGTTAACCTGATCTCAAGTCAGAGGTTTAGAAATAATAATACCTTCCTTCACAGTGACGGTTATCAGAAAAAGCCCTAAGTGAAGGCAGTAGTCCCACAGATGTACCGCTACAAATAAAACTCAGGGCCTCTATCCACTGTTGGTGGGAAAAGAGGTGCCAACTTACAGTTTCCAGATAAAATACAATAAGTATTTAGTGTACTTATGTCCCAAATATTGCATGGAACACACTAAAGAATTTAAAATGTGTTTGTAGTTTAACTAAAATTCAAATTGAACTAGGTACCCTTTATTTTTCCTTGCACTATCTGGCAACCCTACTCCAAGGCCTCGCTCCACTCCAAGACTTTGGATATGGAAAAACAACATACCTCTTAGGTATATGCAGTGGCTGACATTTTTCGAAGTTTTTTCGATACTCTAGATTTTACTATGTCTGAGAGGAAAGCAGGACAAATCTCTCTCCACCCTCATTAACCAGATGAGAGGAAGGAAAGCAGGTAGCAGACAATTGAGTGAAGATCAGGCAGCTCAGGAACACAGCTGCGCTAATCATTCTTAAGCCTACCTGTTGAATTAGCCCAGGAGACTTTAACCCTGGCTCAGCCTTGGAGTCACCTGGGCAGCCACCAAAATCCCACTGATGCCTGCGTACTCCTAATGCTTGGGCATCGTTTTAAAAACATTTTACCAAAAAAAGTAAAGATATATAAAAGTAGACAAGAAAGGATGGCGAACCCCCAGGTGACCAATCACCCAGCTTCAGCAAATATCAACTCTGGCCAATCTCATTTCATACACCAGCCCTGCCCAATAGAATTTTCTGCAGTGATGGAAATGTTCCACATCCACGTTGTCCAATATAGCTGCTAGCCACACGTGCCTAATGAGTACTTGAAATGTGCCTGGGGTCACAGAGGAACCGCATTTTCAGTTTTTAAAAAATTTTAATTAATTTTGATTTAAATGGCCACAGGTGGCTGACGGCTACACGCTGGAGAGCACAGATCAATATTCTCAGCCGGTTCTCTTCCCACCGTGTTATTCTGAAGCAAATCCCAAACATCATATTATTCCATCCATGTATCAATATCTTTTAAACCACATTGGAGGCCAATGACTAGCCCATCAAATATTCAATACTATGACACTATTTACTTAGAAGACAGACTTTCAGCAACTTCACAACCCTGAGAACAAGGTTCTCAACCTTGAGTGCACATCCAGTTACCTGGGGATCCGAGCCCAGGCTTCACTTCCAGAAATTCAGGGTTTTCTGTCTGTAGTTAAAACTTTTTTTCTTTCCCTCCCCCACCCTCATTTTTCCACAAGCTCTTCACGTGATTTGAATGTGTGGTCAGAATAGAGATCCACTGCTTAATATCTTTCTATAGAAAGATGGCTCCACAGATCAGCAGTATCAGCCTCACCTGGGAGCCAGTTAAAACAGCAGAATCCCAGGCCCACCCCAGACCATCTGCATCAGAAGTTATATTTTGACCAGCTTCCCCAGGTGACTTGTATGCACATTAAACTTGATAAGGGCTATTTTAAAATAGTGGTTCTCAAAGTGCAGAACTAATTAGGAATGTAAATTATTGGGCTTCACCCCAGACATAGAGAATCAGAAACACTAGGGCTAAGGTCCAGCAGGCTGCTTGCACATTAACCAGTCCTTCCAGCAACACTGATACATGCTTAGATTCAAGGCCAACTACTATGGAGTCTAGAACACAATTCTGTATTGCCCAAGCAGCAAGTAGTAGTTATATACACAGCAATTCACTTCCACAGAGAAGCTGAAGCCATCCTCAGGCTCCCATGCAAGCAAGTACACATCAATTAAGATCTCTCTTTATAACCTATGACACTGGACACGTAAGTAGGACTGGTAGGGAGGAATTAAAAACAAAGTCACCTGGGGTCCTCAGAAAACAGGCCAGTAATAGGTGTTCATAAAAATGTCCAAAATACTAAACATGTCAGTTGTGTTCAGTACATTCTCCTTAAGGAGGCAACTAAGTTTACATTTTAGAAATATTTCTATTACAATGTTTTACATTTCAAGGGGAAAATGATTGCTAAGAACAATCTTTTGCGTGAAGTATTTCTATCTAGGGGATGAGGGCAGAGACGAGAAGAAAGATTACACCAGGGTAGCATGGCAGGACCCAAGACTGTTGCCCAGAGTGATTTCTGTGAAGCTTTTTGAGGGCTTAAATTCTTCTGACACTGGAGCAAAGCTATAAACCTTCTGCTCTTAAAATTCACATCCAGAAAATACAGAAAACACTGCACTCTATGTCAGAGGATTCAAGGCCTCTCAGCCAACAGGCGTGAGGCTGAGGACGCCATCCTTGACTTGGAAAGCAGGCCTGGAGAATACAACACAGCTCTTTTAGGGGTCCTATCTTTAGGTAGGAAGTGGCAAGAGGCACATTATAGAGGCAACTTGGTGGGTGGCCCTGAGAGCTTCCATTCTGAGTCAAGTTCTTGCAAACAAAGTAGTCAGTAGAGGGCCTGGGCCCAAGGCTAATGGGATGTCAGGAAATGGGGAGCCTAATTCAGTATACCCTCCTTTCCAGAACCCCAAACCCACACTGATAGAACAAACCATGCATCTGGCTGCCTTTTCCCATAGCTTCACAGACCCTCAAAGCCATATACTGTCCCCAGCTGCTTCCTTTCCCTCCAGCAGGGTCCCAACAAACTCCAGACAGGGGTCTATGGAGCCTTTGGTATCAGGGACTAGACTAGAGAACCAGAAAGGTTATTTTTCAAAATGGTTCTCAGTCAGAACGCTCAGATGTGGAGCAGGAGGGTACCTGAGCTTCCAGCACTGATGGAGCATCCGTTGAGCTAGGAGTCTAGGAGCAACCAAACAAGTGATTATGATCACACTTGTGTGTGTGAGCATGCGCATACATGCGTGAGTACTGGTGCCGCGCAGGCCCACACTCAGGCCTGGGGCAGAACAGAGTTAACTTTGCTAATAAGCTGCCTGCTGTGAGTCTGAGCAGCAGCCAATGCCCTGAGCCTTGCACCCTTATTCACATCACCAGTGGGATGACGTGGAACCATGTTTCCTAGCACTGCAGCCCTTGGGAAGGAGCCATAAAGTCACTGACTCGGAGTCCAGCTCCAGGGACACAGGAAGCCAAATGAGCCAGGCTAAGACCTTGCCTCTCAGACTGCCCAGGGGGGTCGTACTGATGCCTCTTGTACTTGGTACAGTCTTCCCTCCTGACAGACTGGTTGAAGGTAGTTGACACCACAAAACAAGGCAGAGAACAACCTCAGAGAGGCCTAATGCATGGCTGAGTTGTATGACCAGGGAGTTCTGTGGGTTTCAGAGAGGAGAGCAAATCCTGCCAGGGATGGTGCAGGACGTCGTATGCAGGTGCTAAGAACTGGAAGGGAGAGAGAGGAACAAACTACTGGGGGAAAGAGGAGGTAGTTATGTATAGTAGGAGGCAACGTAATGAGGAATTCAGATGAACAGATTTAAAATATTTATAAGCTCAAGGCAAGAATGTCAATGAGTTAAAAGGTATGGAGGGAACAGAAAAAGTCTTTTGGTCCCCCTTCCCATTATTCAGAGGTAAATTTTGTGTGTACACAGACCTAGCATGTGTGTATGTATGTGTGTTTCTTGTAGCACAAATGACATTACACATATGATTCCAAGTTACTTTATTAATTTAACCATTTATTTTGAGAATATTTCCCCGTTAATATAATCAGCCTAAAAATTTGTAATGGTTGCTTACTATTCCATTATAGGAAGGTACAAAATGCTCCTTAGCTGCAGACATTTACCTTGTTTTCCTACATTTCTTTGTTTCAGATCTGCTGATTTGTCTCTACATTACCTGAGCAGGTTTGCCAATAGGATAAACCTACAGCTGGATTTCTGGGTCAAGGGAAATTCTAATTACATTCCTATCAACAGTTTAAGTGGCACTTACTGAATACCTACCATATGCAATAAAAAAAAAGAATAAAGGAGCTCTTATTTTAATGACACTGAAGGTAAACTGATCTTGGGCACCTGACCTTGAGTAGGAAGAGGCCATTTATTAAGGGATAGGTTTGAGGGCATTTCTACTCTTCCTATATTTTTTTTTTCTGTTGTGTGTACATGTATTTTTTATGATAAATAATAAATGTGCAACCTAACACATGGGTTATAAAACATTATTGCAGAACAGGTAATTACATGGCATATTTACCCAAATCTATTATATATCATAAATTCTTTTCACTGTCTTTGCCACAACCCAGTAGGTGATAAATTATATACATATTAATTTTAAAAAATCACCCTGTGCTTTTTCAGAATTACCACCCAAGGTTGCAAGGATTGCCTTTGGGAGTCAGAACCAAATCAGTCTCTTGCCTCAAGCCCACACCCACCCTAATATGAGCCCCATCATGAAGGAGCATTCAGTTCAGTTCTGTTCAGCCACTCAGTCATGTCCGACTCTTTGTGACCCCATGGACTGCAGTACGCCAGTCTTCCCTATCCATCACCAACTCCCGGAGCTTACTCAAACTCATGTCCATTGAGTCAGTGATGCCATCCAACCATCTCATCCTCTGTCGTCTCCTTCTCCTCCTGCCTTCAATCATTCCCAGCATTAACATTAGGCAATAGCTCAGCTTGCTGCTTTCTCAGCCAGAAAACCAGTGAGTAGGAAGCAGGGCTCCCCACTTGGGCTCTGATTTCCTGAAAAGCCAAATCCTCATTGCTTTCCCTACCCAGACCCTTGCTCTGCTCCCACCCTTTTTAGCAGAAGTGAAAGTCTTTCTGCGACAGCCCACAAGACTTGGCATCAAAGACCTGCGTTACTCACTGGTTCCTGCCTACCCCTCTTAAAACAAAACAAAACAAACAAACAAACAAAAAAAACGCTTGTCCAGGACATGGGTTAAGGAGCAGCCAAGAGGCGGTCATTGATCTCTGTCTCCAGGGCTCAGCGGCTTTGGCACAGGGAGGGGCCAAAGCTTTCCAGATGTTCCACTGAAGGGCTGGGCTGGAGCCAGGGGAGCCCTGCAGATCTACAAAGAGATGCCTGTTCCCCAAGTGTGCACCATGCGAAACCAAAAGCTCTCTGAAGAGAGTCACTGCCCAAGTGGGCAGGGCCTTCCCAGAGCTTTCTGACTGTTCCTGCTGTCCTCACTCACTGCATGTCCATGGCCGCCACCCAGCTCTGGTTCTCCACCACTTCCACGACACACCCTCCCCCAGCCCTCTCAAGCACACACATTCCCCCCAAACTACCAGCTCTGGTTTCCATAGCAACAAAGCAAAAGCCAATTGGGTTTGTAAAAGCAGCAAATTTGACAGCGACCATGCAGAAGGAGGGAAAAAAATAGCCTGGGAAATTCTGGTCTCACCCTAGAAATCTGCCCTCACAGAAGTGCCAGCCCATCAGGGGGCCCCAGTTACAAGTCTAAAAACTGAGCTCTCGGATCCCCAGGGCGCAATTCTTTTTCTCCAGCTCCACCCACCCTCTCTGGAAAGGAAAAGGCCAGAGATACACTGAACAATATGCTGCATCAGTTTGAAAGTTATTTGAATAGGAAGCAAATCATGAATACAGCATTTGGATGATTACATAGCAATGATATTATGACTACTACTAACACCACTGGCTTAGTAATTCACGGAACAAATATTTTCTGAGCACCTACTATGTGCCAGGTACTATTCCGAGTTGTTAGACATACAATGATGAACAAGATAAAATTCTTGCCCTCTGGAGTGTCCATTCTAGAGGGACACACATAACAAGTGAACAAACAAATTATAAGTTCAAAAGGCACCAAGTGCAATTTAAAAAACAGCTGAAAACCAAAATAAATAAATAAATAATTCAGAGAGTATGTTTTGGTATAAAAATGGAGGCAGTAGGATAATGTAAAAAGAAAACTAGATTTTCTGTAAGCATGTATGGTGTTTTACTTTCAAAATGTGCTTTCATGAATGTCAACGCATTTTGCCATCATTCACTGTAGGCATGCATCAGGATGCTCATTTACCCAAGTAGAAACAGAAGCACAGATGTGAAAAATGAGTTGTTTCAAGGTCCAGCAAGTTTCATTCTTTGGATTTCCATTTATCAGCTGGCCACAGAGAAACTGAAAAGATTACCACAAATTAGTCATAGATATTTGCTTCCCAGGTGGTGCAATGGTATAGAATCCACCTGCCAATGCAGGAGATGCAAGAGATGCAGGTTTTACCCCTAGATCAGGAAGATCCCCTGGAAAAGGAAATGGAACCCACTCCAGTATTCTTGCCTGGAGAATTCCATGGACAGAGGAGCCTGGTAGGCTACAGTCCACTGTGTTGCAAAGAGTCAGACACAACTAAGTGACTGAGCACATACACACATTTGCAACAAGCATAACTGCCTCTGAAACAATAAGAAACAGACCAAAAGCATAATAGAAAAATGCACCAAAGGAATGAATAGATATTTCTCAGGAAAGATAAAAAACCTGTAGGTACATGAAAAGATTCTCAATTTCATTAACAATCAGAGAAATACAAATTTAAAGTATAATGACATAGCACCCACCACACTAGCAGAAATTTGAAAGTCTGATAACACCAAGTATTTGTGAAGATATAAATTAACTGGAAATTGCAAACAAGTACATTTATGTCTGGTGGTAGCATCCATTACTACAGTCACTTTGGAAAACAATTCATCATTACCTAGTAAATAACTTATCATTACCTATTGGACATACAAAGACCTTTTGAACTATCAGCTCCACACCTAAGTATATAATCAAAAGAAATTATAGGTGCAATGTGCCCCAGAACAGCAAAAACTTGAAAACAACCCAGATGTCCATGAATAGGAGAATGGATGGGAGAATTTTGCTATTAATAAATGGGATAACATGAACTATAGTCACAGTCACATCAATATGGATAAATCATAAAGAATATATAGGATAGTACTATTTAAATAAAACTAAAAAGTAGAGAAGAGAAAACAATATATTATTTAAGGAAATAAGCATATAGGTGGTAAAAATCACTAAAAATGCAAAAACAAATTAGCACAAAATTCAGAATAGTATTGGGTTGGCTAAAAAGATGTTACAGAAAAACCCAAAAGAACTTTTTGGCCAAAACCAAATAGTTACCTTTGGGGAAGAAAAGGCAAAGACAAGGTCATTGAGGGGTCCTGAAGACTGCAAAGGTACTGGAAATGTTCTTCTTTTTTAAATTTGGCTCATAGGTACATATGACCATAGTGGAAAGGAGGGAGGGTAAGATTGATTTAAATTAACCCCAAGACAGATTGATTCAAGGGAAACAATGACAGAGGATATTTTTTTCTTATGTCAAACAAAAACATTATCACTTGTTGGTTTTCTAAGGCAAGGAAGCCTGGTGAAGGCCTCACGCAGTATAGGAAATGAGTGTTAAATCCGAAGGACACCGGTTTGATTTCTGCTTTAAAAAATTAAAAATAAAAGCAAAATAGGTCCCTCTTCAGGCAGAACTAGGTGATTCTAGTTGGCCTGGCAGAGTGGCTACAAGGGCCATAATTACAGCCAAGGAGAGGTCAGGCAGCTAGATGGCCATCTATAATTAAGCAGGTGAAGTCTGTTTTCCATGCTCCAGGCACACTGCCGATAGCCCCGATGACCCCAAACCCCTCATTACAGGCAGTTCTTAATTTTCACAAGTTTTGCCTTCAAACAATACACTGGCCAAACAGAGACAGTTGCCATCAGACAGCAATGACATTTCACAACAGTGCTCTCTGCCTGCAGAGACTCGGAGCCACCTCCACACATTTGTCACATACACCTGGACAGCGGTCACTCACTAATTCCAGGAACAAGTATTTCCTAAGCACCCCTGTTCACTGGCACTGAGGCCATAAAAGAACAACAGAGACCAAAATAGACACAGTCCTGGCCTGCTCAGTGTTTAGAGTCTAAAGATAGCATTTGTGCATTTATTGAATATTTTATTGCTCCTGCCCCTTTTTGTTAAGTAAGAATGATGGATAAGGGGAAAAGGGAAAAGACTGGCTCTTGTGATAAGATGCATCTTTTCTCCTTTAGAGAATATAGCAAATCAGCAAAGGGTCCTATTTTGCCTCAGCTGTACCCTTCTAGCATTTAAGGAGGTTGACGGGTGACCAAATGAGAAAAGAAAAAATAATAAGATGCTGGAATTATTACTAAAAAATTGTGCCTACACAATGGGACATTATGAGAGGATTTTATAATATACTTTTGTTTTCCAGGAATGGAATCTTCTATTATAACATTTAACTCAGTTATTCAGACTTTCAATTCTTTGCCCTTCAGACATGTGTTTTCTTTTTAGAAAGGTATCATGCACAAAATTAGGGGACTGCAAACCTGACTGTTGGTCCTTCATGCATGAGAAGGTTAATAAGGCTTATGATTTCATCTTTCTAAAAGGGTTGATCTTTTCTTTTCTTTGGGGGGAAGAAAGAGCTAGTTATGTGATGGCATCAAAACCACCATCTATGTGAAAGCTCTAAAGGTAATTTCAAGCATTAGATAAAAGGTAGGTCAATACTGGGGGAAGGCAGTCAACCACCTTCTTGGTGCCCTGACCTCAAGTAGGCAGTAAATGGTTCAACCTGTTCACAGCAATCATCAGCCACCATAGTGAGAAGCTATCTACCCAAAATCAAACCCTTTCTTGGGGCAAGAGGCTAAAGAGGCAAAGAATCCTCCATTCCTTTCCACTTCTGTAGCTTCCATGTAACACCCTCATAAGTCTGAGGAGAAAACCATTACCTCTCAGCGGACACGACAAGCATGATGAAATGATGTTTTCCTTTGAGTCAGGGATCTCTGTTGCTCTTTTTCCTTCTCGCAGATGGGGCTGCTCACAGACACACACCAATGGACCACTTTTTAAGTGAACTCCACGTTCATCTCCATATGAGAGAGAATTAAGGAGCAAAATTGGTGTTACAAGAGGTTATTCCTCTTAAAAGCAAGGCTTCCAGGATAGGTTCACACAATTTGGGGTCAAATCAAATAGAATCCTTCCTTAGATCTTTGGAAATAAGATTCAAATTTCAACATTTCCATTTTTGACTAAATTTTCCAGAAATAGAACTATTCTGTACATCAATGTTGAGGTCCAACTTATTCTCTTTTCCCATCATTTCATTCTTTTTCTCTACCTCTTTTTCCATGTAGACCTTGGTTTTTTTTTTTTTTTTCAAATAAAATAAAGTTGTTTTATTATCCTCCATTTGTAGATACTTAATGGAAGTTACGTTACAGATAATCTGATCTTCAAACTGGGGCTCTGTAATAACCTAGAGGGGTTGGAATGGGCAGGAGGTAGGAGAGAGATTCAAAAGGGAGGGGACATAAGTACACCTATGGTTAATTCATGTTGATGTATGACAGAAATCAAACCAAGATAGTAAACCAATCATCAATCAATTAAAAATAAATAGATATTTTAAAAAATAGAAATCTTTTCTACAATATTTTTTTTAAACGCTCACTCAGTTTCTATTTGAATACCTACAGAGATTGAGAGCTCCCTATTTACTGCTGAAATGTACTTAACTGCTAATGAGTAGTTACTAAACTAAGCTTAAAGTTCCTCCCTGTAACTGCTACCCCTCTGGTCCCTGAGCTGCCCAAGAGCCACGGGATAAGCCTTTCCCCTATTCCTCTTCGCCACACTTTAAGTTCTTAAGATACCCAATCATGTCTCACCAACTACTCAGGATCCCATGCTTCATCGAGGAATGATTGAGTCTTGCTCCTTGGTGTCAAGTATAGAGAGAGATGAGGAAACACTGTCAATGACTCACACCTGTATTTAGAAAGTCTTCAATCTGAGACTCCAAAATCCCAAGCATCCACTGAATCACAGCATCTTAATGCCTTTGATGCAATCCAATTGAGGGCCAGAAAATTCAATCACCTTCAACTGACTGGTTAGAAGCAGGGCCCGGAACAGAATCCAAGCTTCTGATTTCAGCAAAGGGATTGCTCACACTGCACTTCATCATAGAGCTGCTTATGCTGAATGTATTATAACTAACCAGGGGCCATGCGCCCAGCATGATGAGGCCCTGTGATGATGAAGACTCCTGTGGACTTGCTTAGAGCCGCCACGATAGCTAGTCTCACAACGGCTTTGGGTGATCTGAGTCCCCAGCACACAAAAAGGTCCAACTACAGAGATGGCCCTTGTTCCCAGTCTGGCTGTGTGTGGTCCAGATGGCAGGACAGCGCCCTGGGCTCAGCACTGCTGTATCAAAGGGCCAGCCAGGAACCTCATGTGCACCGGGCCGGCTCTCAGCTCGAAGCCCGTGTTCCAGAAGCCTCTGCCCTTGGATAATTTGTGGCTCACTGGGGTAGGCAGGGTACAACCAGGACTCTAGTTATAGATACAATATAAATATCTGAGCACTTGCTTGTATGGAAAGACACAGAAGAGTGTGGGAGCAAAAGCAGTGCGTGAATCGGTGGGTTGGAGTGGTACAGCTGGCGTCGGAAGGTCCCCAGGAGGAGGCAAACTTGAAATCAAATTTTGAAAGAACAGAGAAGTAGTTGAATTAAAAGGGAGGGGATAGGATATTATAATTGGGGACTTGGTGTGTGTGGAGGCCCTGAGGTGGCCTCAGAGCACCCCTAATAAGTACCAGGCATAGTTTAACCATGCAGGTTCACTCCCACCCGTGAAATTGATTGTATACTGGAATACAAAACAGCCGATTATCCAAAGCAAGGTCAGACCAAACACCTCACTTATCTCCATAGTTTCCTTTTAAAGTGACACTTTCTCCTGTTATTTCATTTAGGCACAGATTCATTTGTGCGACAAGTTAAAAATTATGCCCCTACTGTGTACCCAGCACCTAACAGAACTCCCCCTGCATTTCCACCTCCATTACAGGCAGGTGCAACTTGCCTGCCTCAGAGAAGGATCACGGAGAGGTAAGTTCTAGCAAGGTCCCTGGGTGAGTTACTTTAATTAAAGCCCCAGGAACCGGGAGAAAATTAGCACAGTGGGGTCAAATTCAAGCCCCATTCAATACTTGAGGGTATTTATAGACAAGCAAACACAAAAACAAAAAATCCAATATCCTGACTGGTTGCTTTTTGTTTTCGTGGTATAAATTCGTGCCTGTTCTCCTAGCTAAAGAACACCGATGCTATCCATTTTGACCTTCTGCAGGTGATTAAAGCTGGGACTGGAATACCAGCACCCAGGGAATTGCCTACCTCCCTAAGAATATGCCAAGTGCCTTTCCAGCCCTTTTCCAGAAGAAAGGAGAAGGTAGGGGGAAGGATACTAAACAAAAAAGGATTGCAAGTTCTTGATTTTGAGGACAAAATGATTGGAAGTTGGGGAAGAAAAAAGCAGATTTCTCTTAATTTTTAATCCTATAGAAACTGAATCACAGGTCTTAGAGTCTCTCACTACTCAAAGTGTTGTCCAAGGACACGTGGCAGGGGCATCTCCTAGGACCTAATGAGAAATGCAGCAACTCAGGCCCCACCCCAGGCCCATTGAACCAAATCTGCATCTTTACAGGATCCAGGGGATTCACAGTCTTAAAACTCCTTAAGCCTCAGTTTTTCCATCTGTAAGATAGGGATAATGAAATGGCAGATCCATTTAGGCTTTAAAATAATCTCTGTACAGAGATTTGGCTTAAAAATTTTTGTCCTCTCTCCCTTCCTCCTTCTAGGTGCCCAGCTCTGAGCAAACTTATCTTGGTTTTAATTCAGCCCTGCAGAGGGCCATAGCGTCATTAGTCCCATTTCTCTTTCTCTTTGTATACCAAGGAGGCCACGAAGGTCCAAGTGAAGCAGCTGACTTGTTGCCAGACACACCCTAGCTTGGGAGCTCTTCGAGGGCAAGACCTACATGTTTTACATCTTGGTTTCTCCAGCTCTTGGCAAGGTGCCAGGCAGGCAACAGACTCCATATACATCTGTTGAATCAGCAGTATATCCAGTAATTAACTAATTGTGGAACAAAAGCTAAAGTGCAGGTGTCTATGAAATCCTAGTCCCAGTAACACACAGATACACCTAAAAGTGGACTTAACTTCTCCTAACTTCATTCTTTCTGACAGTTGCCAAAAAATTTACACCTGGCTATTAGTTGAAGCCATGAGTTCCTGCTGCAGAGAACAGTTCTCTGAACTAAACATCACTATTAATTTTCAGGAAACGGGCAAACTTGAGTGTCTGTAGAGTATAAATAACCCACTGGCAGCCAACGTGCTCTACTTAGCTAGGCAGAAGGGACCTCAGCTAGCGAAGTGTCCCAGTCTGTGGAGATGACTAAACTTGGAACAAGAAGCAGCTGGCCCTAAACTCTGGAGAGCGCTGCCTGGTGCTAATAAAAAATACCTGCATGGGACTGTCCATTCAGAGGTGTGCAGCCTCTCAGCAGCAGGAGTGGGCATGAAGAGGCCAGAAGCTTCCTGGAATGAACACTCTGGGAGCATCACTCAACCATCACTTGTTCCATGGAGTCTGGCTACTTGGCCCACCTGCCTCTACATGTCAGAAGCACATAGTCCTTGGAGACAGGCACACGCTGACAGCGTCCTTAATTTCAGCATATCCCACTCCAGATCAGAGATGTCTTAAGTGACATGAAGTGGGTGTCATGCATTATTTCTGAGCTCGCTGCCCTTAGACATTCATGCTGTGAATTAAGCAGGTCATTCCTCTCTACCTAGGTCTTCTGAAACCTGCCGCAGCCTGTGTTCATGGGCAAGTCACAGTCTCCATGTATATGGGCATGGTAACATTTCTACCTAATTCGTGTTTTTTTTTTTTTTTCAAACTTTCTAATTGTTTTAACAGCTCATGCACATCACATGGGAAAGAAAACCAAGATTATAGATATTGACAAGAATGGTTTCCCCTTTTCTAAATTCACCCTTTCCCTTCTCCAGAGACAACTCTGGTTCCCAGTATATGGTAGATCATGCAGAGACAGCCCACACACCCCCAAGCATGTCCATTAGAAGGGGCCCAGGTGCCAGGATTTCTGTTTTCACTACACTTCTTGGTCCCTGGTATAGGGCTTCCCTGGTGGCTCAGAGGGTAAAGAATCTGCCTGCATTGTGGGAGACCAGGGGTCGATCCCTGAATCGGGAAGATCCCCTGGAGAAGAGAATAGCAACCCACTCTCACATTCTGGCCTGGAGAATTCCATGGATAGAGGAACCTGAAGAGCTGAGTCCATGGGGTCACAAAGAGCTGGACACGACTGAGTGACTAACACACTTTCTGTGTCCCTGGTACTGAGAAGAGTAACTGCTAAAGGTGCCCAAATGGTTCTATGTTGAATGAATTAATGTGTAAGTCATAGGTATGCCCGAAAGGTTCACATTTTGGTAAATCTATTCATGCATGCATGTGTGCTAAGTTGCTTCAGTTGTGTCTGACTCTTTGCAACCCTATGGACTGTAGCCCACCTGGTTCCTCTGTCCATGGGATTCTCAAGCAAGAACACTGGAGTGAGTTGCCATGCCCTCCTCCAGGGGATCTTCCCAACCCAGGGACTGAACTCGCATCTCTTACGTCTCCTGCATTGGCAGGGGGGTTCTTTACCACTAGTGCCACCTGGGAAGCCCTAAATCAAGTACTACTCTGCCTTTATTTTATCTTCTGATTAGACGTGCCTTCAGTGGACAGCGGCTCTGTTTCTTCAACCAAGAAAAGAGGATAACTGTTATTACCTGCCTTTTAGGGCTATCATGGAGCTGACGAGAGCATGTGGAAGTACTGGAGGTTGTCATTTATTGACCGCATACTCCAGAAAGAGCAGTCCCACTATACCCTGTTCTCCCAGTAGCTACCCAAATGATCAAACACATCACAGCGCTTACTGGTGTAGTACTTGCCTTATTGTGTAAGAGTACAGATGCCCTAGACCAGGGACCATCTTCATTAACTCTATACTCCTAGGGCCTAGCATTTCTTAGATAAGTAAATAAGAGATGCTTCAAATGAGGGTCACTGAGGAAGAAGGGGAGATAGGAGATTCACAGACATTCGTTTTCAGCTATATGTACGTGCACAAAAAAACACATCTTCCCAGGCCCCCTAAAGCTCACACCAAAGGAGGAAGATAAAAGGCCCAGTATGAGCAGCTTGAATAAGATGGTGAATGCACTTGATTGTGAGAATGTGAAAGTTTCAATGAAGCTAGGTAATAAGAAAAATCAATAAAACTGTCAGCACTGGCCAATTTCAACTGGATAAAAGAATAAAGTAATTGGTCTTGAAAGACAACTCTCTAAATTAAGTTAGATGAATGGAAATACCCTTTTGTTTTAAGCCAAATCACAAGGACATCAACAGCAGTAAATGATTAAATTATAAGCCACTTTGACCCAGTATGATCTGAGCTGCAAACATGAATTTTCCAAAACGATCTTCTTTGTAAGACACAGAACTGATGTCTAGCAAGACAACAAAGACAGAATCTGAGGCCACACCAGGATACCCGGCGCTTGCTTCTTGACTAAGGATCTATTATAAACCTACTCTTTCTATTAAACTTATTTATTCAACATGACTATTCCTCCTTCAATTACTTCATTAGTAAAACAGGCACACAAGTCAATAGAAAATAGAAAATGCACATCTACGCTCCCATAATGGCCGAGAGGAAGGAGGCTTTGGTAGTGATCCTAAAGAGCTCTGCTCTCCACACACTCAGGATTCAATTCTGTTTTTCATCTGCTAATGGTTGGCATTTGGTGTTGTTAACTGTGGATGATTCATTTCAGAGGAACTGCTGTGCATCTCGAGCCAGTCTGGAAGGAAATGAGGGTTTCTTGGCTTATTTCTCATCAAGCATTTTAGCATTGTCTCTCTTTGTGACATTATAAACCCCTTAATGGGAGTTTGGTCCTCATTGCTTTCAAGCTGACTCTCCCTGTCTCATCTGGTGCATATAGCCACTTCCAGGAACAAGCATTTATTCCATCAGGACAAAGGAGGGAGCCAAAAATCTGGAAATTAATAGGCCCATTCCCTGAGTCTTGAGTTGCAATAGCAAGTGAATATGTGGGGGTGGGGGTGGGGTGGGGTGCACATTGCAAGAATAATGTTTTTGAACATCTGGCTTGGTTAATATTCACTCTTATCAAATGCTGAGGCTGTTTTCTGTTCTCCACATGCTACTGGAGAATCCAACTTGTCCACGAATGTCTGGGGACCCTGTGGGGTGAGCAGGATCACAACCTTATTGCCAGAGGCACCTCACAGGAGGGAGACCCATCAGCTCTGTGGTGCAGTGCCTGACTTTGAAGTCCCTTTTTCGGTGGGTAAGGGGTCCCTTTAACATATAAAGCAATGTTTCTCATTAGAGACTGAACAGAACTTGAAAAGGGTGAGAGTGTCAGGGCTTGATGCAGGGACACCAGCTAGATAGGCTGGAGAGAAGGAGAAGGCTTAGGGTGGTAGCAGGCTTACTGTGGGACTCCATGAGATTGCTGAAAAGGCCACAGAAGACCACAAAGAAAAGATCACAAAGAGATGCCTGTACTGGTCTTGTCCTTTAAATCACCTAAATCCCGTGCTTAAAAATGTGCTCTCTGCCATAACCCAGACTTGACCATACTTGGCCTAGAATATCCCTCCTCCTTAGTGGCCAAGGTGAGTGAGAAGCCTTGACCATGAAGACACATCCAGAAAGAGCTGCCTTCCATCTTCAAACACAACTTAATCATTTATTTCATTTCCTTGTTTGAAAATTTCTCTCTGCCACATTGATGACTGTCTTTGTTTGGAAGCTCCTTGAGAATACAAATGGCATCTATTTAATTTATAGTGTCTATTGAGCCTTACCAAAAAAAAAGAGCTTCAAAGCTGTCTTTGATAATGATGACATGATGCTCTCTACACAGAATGACCTTCCCACTTCTTTCTTGTCAATCTGGTATACCTAACTTTTTCTTTTCAGCCTTCAAGCTTTGCTTCTTTCTTGAGTTTCTCTGGGTTATTCTAAAGCTTCAACTTATTCCCATTTGGAGAACTCCTGGTAACACCAATTAAGCACTCAATGTGATATTATCTTGCATTTGTTCTCTAATGCTTTTGTCCTGCAGGTGTCATGGATTCCTAATAGAATTGCAAGTCCCTTGAAGGCAAGGGCCATGTGCTCTTACAAATGCTATTTCTCATTGTCCACTTCCCAGTCCCCAAATTCAGCATGGACACCAAACTTGTCATATTCACTAAAATACATTAGTGAATACTCTTCATCTGAATGAACGGTCCTGATTAATGATCTGATCATCAGAAATCACTGGATTAAAAAATGCAGAAATTCTAAGAAAAACAGTAGAATTCTTATAAGCTAAAGATTCAGTGGGACTCTGGAATTGGAAAGATGTTATCTAGATAAAAACCACCAGTGGCAGAGTGTCAAGAGGAAAGCCTGCCTCTCTATTTCAACCCTGAAGGCAGTGTTCTAACGCCTACCATGGACACAAGGTAAGAAAGATTATTAATCTGCTGGGATTTGAGTCTGACCAAGACTTAGTTATGGATGCATCTTACAGACAGCCTGAAAAGGAGCTGACCATTCCTAAACTGGGACCATGTAAGTTTTCATTTCATTTCACTGGGAAAAAGATCTGCTTATTTATGAAAGGGATTCTTTGGGTCACCTTTGGATTCAAAACTAAAAACTTTACCTTCGTCTTTCTATAAAAAGCTTCCTGAAGAAAAGAACTAAACTGTTAAAAGCAATGAGGAGGTTTTGCCACATAGACACAGGGGGGTTCATTATTGGGGCCCTAATCCAGGCAAGGCCCTGAATCATAGCCAGGAATCAGAACCAACAGGGTCTTGTGGTAAACTCTTCGGCCTTGGGCACACCACTTGACCTCTCAATGTCACCATCTCCCGCCAGGAGATGTATGTACTTGCTCTACACACATTATCATCTTAGAAAGAAGCAAAGCACGTTTGATCATGTCTACCAGTCTGTGCAACTTGAAAAAAGCCTAGAAGAGAGTTGCAAAGATGAGATAAGATTTCTAAACTCTCTCTTCAGAAAGGTGAAGGAATTTGATTGATTCAACCTGAAGAAGAGAGATTTAATAACCATCTTCAAATATATGCAGGGCTTTTCACCCAGGGCTAATGAGAGTGTGGGGACCACATGTTCTGTCTGCACTGAGCAGAGAAGGTAGAAGCCCAGGCTTAGGAAAACAGACATTTATAGCATTAAGGGCGGCAAGACACAGACAAGCTAATGAATGTTCTTCTGGGGAATACTTCAGTGGGAGAAGGGTGGTGACGAAAGAGAAAGAAAATGGGACAAAATTATGGGAAAGTCCAAACTCTGCAAAAAGCAATCTCATAGCCCCTGAAAGATACACATATTACTCTATGAATTTCCTCTTTGGCACCTTGCTCTATTCTTGGACCTTTTGCTTATGCCATGCCCCAGAGTCAGAAACGTGCCCTCAAACTGTTTCCCTGGATACCCTGCCTGCTGCTTCTTCCGGAGCACTGGGTTAGAGCGTTGCTCACCCCTCTGCCTTCAGGTCTCCAGGGCCTTGACGATATTGTCAAGCAGCCCCTTCATGTGAGTACTCTGTCCTTAAAGCAGTCCTATCACAGTATCAAAACCTACTATACATCCTATTAGCCCCATTGATGGCTGAGAAATCTGAAGCTCTAAGCTAGTAAACACTGGAGCTAGGATTTAGGAGTCCATCAGTCAGTGCAGTCCACCGGTCCACTGACTGATAGATTTCTAAGGCTCTCTTTTTACTCTCTCCTCTCCCAGAGATGAGACTGAATGCTTTCTGAAGCCTATGGCAACAGAAAAAAGAAAACAGGGCTTGCTTTTTCACCCACCTCTTCATCTTCCACTTCCACAATATGTACTAATTTCCCAACCTGATCTAACTGCAGTATTTATGACGGATGTGCCGCAAAAATCTTTCCAGTTGCTTTTATCTTCATCATTTTATTGGAGAAACAGTTTGGGGACCCAAACATACCACTGAGATCCACTTCCTGTCCTTTCTATTATTGTCTAAACTCTGAAAAACTCTCCTGGGTGAACATGACACCTGGATGGAAGGTGGGAGAAGAAGAGCCTAGAAATCTCTAGGTCAGACTCTGATTGCCCCTCCTCTGGGAGTCTGCAAATGATGGCTCATTATCATATTACTATAAAGAATAGAAATAATATACAAATTACATCACAACAAAGGGAAAATATTAACTAATGTCCACAACAGGAAATAATTATTTGCACAATTGAGAATTACATACATTGTTTTTTATGCTTCTGTTGCCTAGGCTAATTATGCTCTGATTTAAGTATCTGGTGAGTCTGTGTTTACCAGGAAGCCCCATGGTCATTACCTATGACAAAAGCAAACACTAAGAGGCACCGGTGCTTCTCCAATGATTCAGTGGGTAAAGAATCTGCCTGCAATACAGGAGACAGAGGAGAAGTGGGTTGGATCCTTGGGTCGGGAAGATCTCCTAGAGGAAGTAATGGCAACCCACTCCAGTATTCCTGCCTGGAAAATTCCATGGACAGAGGAGCCTGATGGTCTAGAGTCCATGAGGTTGCAAAGAATCAGACACGACTGAACAACTAATGCACAAGAGGCCCCCAAGTCTACAGCAACACATAAAACATTCTGAGAAGGTTTACTGCATGGGATAATGGAGGTAAAGTCCTTGGCACAGTACCTGTCAACTCCTTCTACTGGTTACAGATATTTCAGCTTGAGCTTTGACAGATGTCTATTCAAATTATACCAAAGATCAAAACTGCATGACCAGAAATGACCTTAACTGTTATCCAGCCTGACCCCATACGTCTGAGGTTAGGTCGCCTGGTTTAGCTAAAGCTCATACCAGTCAAATCCCATTATGATGAACTACACAGGACAAGCAAGCAATGGAATTTTATTAGACAGTTAGAAATCACATTAACTCCAGCTCTAGCAGACGTAAATGTCCGGGCTTTCCACAGTGTGTTAGCAAGAAAAAAGAATCCTTTGGCACATCCCAGAAGAAGGGGGTGTATTCACACAGCCTCACCCCCACATCTTTCCCTGAGCTCTTTGCTATTTGCATGTGGTGTAAAGTTTGTGCAATTGCTATGAATATCTTTTTTTCCATTGATGGGACTGACTGGAGCACTTGAAACAGGCAAGCTGAAGGGATGCTTGATGGCAGAATAATAGAGCAGTGACAATGTCAGCTGTGCCTCATTGCAGCTCTCTTTTTCACCTTTTCTCAGAATACAGAGTCAGGAATTTTCACTAAAGAGAAGGACTTATAAAAGAATCAATGAATGTCCGCAGTCTGGGTGTGACAAACCTGGTTTTCCCTGGACCCTTACCGTGCAATCAAGGTAGCAAAGGTTGTGGCTACTTATTCTCCATTCCTCTTCTCACCCTCCCAACCTTTCCAAAAACAAAACCCCCTTTGGACCACGAGTCCTCAACATCCCAGAGCAGGACAGATGCACAGAACACAAACAGAATGCACCAAGATCAGCTTCTAGGAAGAGATTGCTGGAAGTCCCTCCCACTATCCAGAGAAAGAATTCCAAACCCAGGAACAGCAAGAAAAAAGAGGAGAAAGCTTCTCCTTTTCTTCAGAGCAACACATGCTAGCACTTTACTGAGTCTGGCATGTGTCAGCATTTCCAAAGTAAACTCTGTTTTCTCTAGATGAAAGAGATAAAAAAAAATAGACTAAGAATTCAGTCCAATGAAAACTGCTTTGGTCATTCACATGCAATAAGCTGTAGAAGCAAGAAGAAAAAAAACAATTGCCTCTGATTTATTTATTCGTTCATTTGTCCATATCCTTTCCTGCTAATGTAAAAAAAGGACATCTTCTATAATTTGCAAGTCATTAATTTTTTCAAAGGAAAAAATAACCAAGCCTCCCACTGATTGCCCAGCATATTGGCACAGGAAGTACATATTTAATTAATTATCCTGTTGCATATAGAATTATGTAAGGGAAAGGGGGGATTGATTTTTCCCATCAAATGTTTCACCCATATTTCTAACCAGGAGACCACTGTAATACTGTGAAGTATGGTAAATTTGGGATCAGTCATTATGTTAAAAGTAACACAAGGCTTTACCTTACTGGGTGCTTTATTTCTTAATCCCATTTTATTATTTTTTTGCCCTTTTGCACATCTTGAATATTTCAAACTAAATATTGTTAAATCTTCAAATCTTCTATAATAGTTTTCTATTCTGGGCTGTTCAGAGCTGAGAGTAGAGAAGGAAAGTTGGAAATGCTAAAATGTAATTGCAATAAAGAGCAGAAAATGTAAGAGACCAATTTTGGAAGGATGTTTAAAGTTTTAAACCTATGCCAAATAATTGAGATCTATTATAAGAGAACTGACTTCTATTATGAGCTCCATATACACACAATTACTGAATTATTCTGAACACCTGTTGAAATCAGATGTTAACAGTCAAATAAAAATCACCAGGCACACCTGTCAAGTGCATCATTTGACCAGCTCCTTTGAATTTGCTTGCATAATCCCCCTCTATTACAGAACCTTAAACTAGAGCTTTGTCCCTAAAATTTGGGGGTTGTGGCTTTGGCTTATATTCCCCAGGATTCCAGGGAGATGCTGTAAAAGGCCCAAGTCTTCCAGCCAGGAGCTGTGCCTTTCCCGGCGAACCACAACCTCTAACCTCTATCTTTTCTCATTGCCAAGAGGAACCTGCCTTGCCCATCCCATCTTTCTGCCATGACATTAAAGCCAACCATTCTGTCCCCTGCCCTCAGAGGGAAGAGGAGAAGAAAGATGGTCCCTATCACTAAATTTCAGTCCTAATTCCCAACCTCCTTAGAGCCCAAGTCTGCCACCACCTCCCTGTTCTTAAGTGCATATGTTCATCCCAAAGTCCTAATTTATCCCTCTTTATAGAAGTAACATTTCTATTAAAGCTCCAAGAAATAGGATTCTGAAATTTGACACCTCATTTATTTCATTTCTGACTACCCTTAGACCAACTGGCTTTACTTCCGTCCCACTGCACACACACAAACCCCATGCGAGCTTCCCAGGAGAGGCGGCCGCCCTTCCAAAGCCTGCCTGGCATCTGCGCCTGGGAATGCCTGCTTTACTGGTCTGACTCTGTAAGATGAAAATCTTCCCTCTGCTCCACCAGAGCTAACAGATGGCTGGTCTCTTTTGGTACATAGGCGTAAACATCTTCAAAATAACCTTTTCCTTTAAACGGTGCCAATTAATTACATGTCACTGTAATATGTCCCAGCCAAAGATGGAAGGGAGAGACCAAAAGACAGAAGGGTCAATAGACGAGAACAATGACGAGAGGTCACACTCTCCTACCTTCACCCGACGACCCCGAGAGATCAATGATCACATACACTCTTCCTTCTGGCTCCAGATCAATCTGCAATTAAGAAAATGACAGTAACTCTGTTAGTGCATCGTGGGGGCAACCTGAGAGTTCATGACATTTCCAACCCAAACTGCTAAAACCTAGAGTCACAGCTCCATTCAATCCATCAACCTGCAACATGGAGAGTGCTGGGTGAATTAGGGGTGAGGGAGAATCAGCATTTATGGGATGTCTAGTATGTTCCAGATGCACTAATGATGAGGCTTGATGCATCCCCAACAGGCAGTGCCATCCCATGGGCTCCCAACTGGAAGCGGTTTTGCTGCATAAGCAAAATGTGACAACACAAGGAACTGCACAGGGACACTTGACACAAGGAACACTTATGGGGAGGACACAAAAATATCTGGAGACATTTTTGATTGTCATGACTGAAGAGGGAGTGGTGCTATTGGCATCTAGTAGGTGGAGGCCAGGGATGCTACTAAACATCCTGCAGCAGACAGGACAGCCCCCACAACAAAGGATTACCCAGCCCCAAATGCTGACAAAGTCAAGGTTAACAAACTGTGTTATCCTGTTTCACAGATAAGGAAACTGACCTCACCATTCCAGGGTAAATGGCAATGCTGAGATTCAATGCCAAGACCGTCTCCAGAAGCCCCTATCCTTTATATGACATGAATTGCTCATGGGAGATTTAAAAAAAAAAAAAGCAAAAGACATTATTCCCACTCTCAAGGTGCTTATAATCTCACTGGGAAGTTAAAAACAACAACAACAACAACAGAGAACAATGCCAAACCCAGCTTAATGATGAGGAAAAGAATCAACTGATATAAGGTATTCTGGTGAATCTGAAATCAGTATAAAAGAGCAGCCTGGGCAAAAAAGGGAAGGCATTCCAGATGAAAGCAACATCATAGGCAAAGGCTGGGCATGTGAGTGGTGCATGTGCAGAACTGAAGGGCCCCATGCTCAAGGATGTGCTGGCACCTGTGTTTGGCAAACCCCAGCCTCTACCAGGGTTGGGAGAAAGCCAATCCTACTAAATTCTTACCACCAACCTTCTCCACCCACCCTTATACCCTCCCTCCCCACCTCCCAATCCAGCAAGCTACTTCTATACAGAAGCAGGCTGATGAGCAAGGTCAGAGGAGCTGGGCCTCTTGTAGTCAATATCCTTCTGAGGTCTGAGTTGTCCTTAGAGAGAGTGTGTTCTCCACGAGAGTAGTGACTCCGGAAACCCTGGATCACCAAGTAGCCCTGGTACCCACCCTCGCCTTCCATCTGCCTGTGCAGAGTTCCAGTTGGCTCAGTCGTGCCAGGCTGGACTCCTCAACAAGCTGTGAGTCTCTTGAGGGAAGGAACTACTAGCCCCTCCCTTTCTTTTCCATAGTCCAGCAAAGAGCAGGCACATATTTAGCAAGTACTACTTAGGAAGGGTCAGTCTGGTGAACACCTCTTCCTCCTCCAAGGTCAAGGTCAGTTACTGCCTCCTTTCTGAAGCTTTTCCAGATATTCCCAAGTCAGAATGAATTACTCTTCACTTGTGTTCTCATAGCACACACACGTATCTCAATCACAGCCCCTACCAAGCTATAATACACTGCAGTGTGTCTCTATTGTCAGCCTGACAGAAACTATGACAATCCTATTTGCACCCCCCAGTGTTTAGCTTACTGTCTGCTGGTCAGGAGACACGCCCATTAAGCCTCTGCGGAAGTGGGGAAAGGCTCTGTGTTCCAGAGCCTATTCTGGGATTATTCACTCCTTCAAGCCCCTTCCCTAGGAAGGAAGGAAGGTAGGTGCTTTGCACTAAAATGGTATTCCAAAGAGGCACGAGGAGAAGAAGAGGTAGCTATACCTGGAGCACCAGAGACTATGAGGAAAAAACTCACGGTGAACTGATGCTGTTTGGGTCCCTGCCCCCAACATCTCGCTCCACTCCTAATCCACATTCCCTGAGCCATGTGTGAGCCCCACTTTCTTTCCTGACTCAGCCTTTCAGTGGTTGAGAGGGCTGATAGTTTCCCTCAGAATTTTAGTTCCACCCATAGGGGTCTTTGACGCCCCTCCCCACCCCAGATGAGGCCCCAGTGATCTTTTAGGCACATTCTCAGGGCAGGGAGGGAGGGAGGGCAGAAAGCTCTCAGGTAGCTCCACAGTGGCCACTCACCTGAGCTTGAGATCGAGTTTGGGGTACAAATGGGAGCCAAATAACACACTGATGATGCCAGGAGATGACTCTCTGCACCCCTTCTGCCCCAAGAGCCCATGATTTTTAGGTTTTTAGAGAAAGAAAATGTTCTCCAGCATTCTTACCACTAGTACTGTCCCCTGCCACAAGCATAACCTGGCCCCTGCACTGAATTACAAACAGGAAAACCATCAGTCGACTCTACTGAACAGAGCCCAACCAAAATCCCGTCCCTGCCACAGTTCAAAAGTCTCAGGGGCCCCCTTGTCCAAAAGCATGGAATTTAAATAATGTATGCCTCTTAGAGATTAGATCATTCCTATTAAACCCTGCCGGCAAAATGAAACACTTTCTCATATCCTCCAAGTCAAAGATTTCCCATGACTGTGGATTTCATTGGCAAAGTACAATGGTATCTAAGAAAAGCAGGGAGGGAGACAGCAAAGGAATGAGATGGGCCGCGTGGCCTATCGGAAGGCAGGCTGCATGCCTATCTTTGCAAAAGGGGAGTGAGAACTTGTGTCAAGGGGGAACAGGTCATTGATGATAAAATGTATTAGGATATTAACATTCAAGATAGCAATCAGAAACCATTTTAGCATCCACTGCTGTCTCAATGCCGATGAACTGCATTTCCAAACAGAAAAATAGAAATTAAGCTATTAAACATGCCAAGAGCAACAAAGAGCTTTGCAGCCTGGGCAGATGGCCGCGGAGTGCTGGCTGAGCCCCAAGCAAGCTGAGTGAGGAGGCTCTGAGAATCCATCCAGTGTGGTGTGACTTCGACGTGGATGACTAGAAAGGTTATCAGGTACAAAAAGGGGTGGAATGCGTTGCAACTTCATGGCCAAATTAGCTTAATCACAAATTCTGCTCACAATTACGTGGTCTGGATAATGAAGCAATGTAGGTGCCCAGCCCTGCAAAACCCCTGCAAGCTGAAAGCCAGCATCACCACCAGGCAACTGGCACTACATAAAAGCAGGCCTCCTCCCTCCTCCCAACCATTCCCAGTTTATTCTCAGTTTCTTCTCCTAGACTTCAGGTTCCTCCCAATTCTCCCAGAGGCAACCCCATTTGTCAAATCACCTCGAATCTCATGCCTTTATTTGATGCACTTTCCCAGATACTATCTCCGTTTTTGACTATGATTCTCTTTCAACCTTCAGCTGAGGCCAGAAGCAAAGCGGTAGAACTGTGGGGGAGATAAACACAACCTTTAGAGTCAGACCAGGACTGAATTCCAGTTTTGTCACTTGCAGGTCAGTCAATTATGTATTCTATTTGAACTTCAACCTCTGTCTCTTCATCTGTGAAACAGGTTACTGTGAAAATTCCACGAGACACACATACAAAGCACTTGGCACTTAGGAGCTACTCAGTATATAGTGGTTAAGAGTGAATTTGCTGGCTCTCCGGCCAGAAGCAAGAAACTATCTCTTCTAAGCTTCAGAGCGCTCCTCAGTGAAATGGAGCCAATAACGGGTGCTGTGACACTGGGGCTGTCCTGATGTAAAATGCAAAATCTATGTACAGTGCATAGCATGGTGCCTGGCACAGAACACTCAGTAATTGTTGCTGCTATTGTTACTAAAGGCTTCCCAGGTGGCTCAGTGGTAAAGAATCTAGCTACCAATGCAAGATATGCAGGAGACTCAGGTTTGATCCCTGGGTCAGGAAGATCCCCTGGAGGAGGAAATGGCTACCCACTCCAGTATTCTTGTCTTGGAAATCCCATGGACAAAGAAGCCTGGTGGGCTAGAGTCCATGGGGTCACAAAACAGTCAGACACAACTTAGTGACTGAGCCCAATGACAGTTGTTATATTAAAAAGTCAAGTATTTAAATTCGCTACTTAATCCGATGTAATGTTTCTTCCACTGTATCGAACTCTCCCCACCTTCCCCCACCACAAAGCATTTTCTTGCCCAAAGTTGATGTTACTTTATATACTCCAGTACATTTGATGACTTTACAGTGCTTTGAGTATCAGATGTAGAACCAAGGTGAGAATGCTGTGCTCTCCCCTGGCAGGAAACCCAGGGGCAAAAAATGGCTATAGCCCCTGTTCATCAGAGGGTCATGAGGTGATTATTAGATAAGAAGTGGAGGATGACAACATACTGTCTCTACTAGGCCTGGGACACTGTACTGAGTTTTTCACCTGAATTAGTTCACCCAAACTCTTGTGAGGGCTTCCCTAGTGGCTCAGATGGTAAAGAATCTGCCTGCAATGCAGGAGGCCCAGGCTTGAGCCCTGGGTCAGGAAGATCCCCTGGAGAAGGGAATGGCAACCCACTCCAGTATTCTTGCCTGAAGAATCCCATGGACAGAGGAGCCTGGCAGGCTACAGTCCATGGGGTTGCAAAGAGTCAGACAGAGTTGAGCAACTAAACAACAACAACAATCTCCCATGAGGCCAGTAGTACATATTCCCCACTTTTCAGATTGAAAAACTTGGGTTCAGAAAACTTTCAGTGGGATTCCCACACAGTGCTGCTGCCTAGAGCACACAGGAGAGATGACTCTGATAGGGTTCCCATCTCAAGCCCCATCCAACCAGGATGGGCAGCCTCTGGCTGTCCTCTGTGGGTTCACTGTCCTTCTCAGGGGAACTGACTGGCTCCCCAGCCAGGTCAGTTTAAGGCACAGCAGTGCCCTGAATGCCTTGCCTATCCTCCTTTTCCCCCACTTGGGGAAGGTCTGGGCATAAACAAGATCTCCATTCCTGCAAATTCAGTACAAAGCAATAGGGAAAGAGCTCAAACCATCGAAACCAGCAAAAAGCCATCTCTGGAAAGCAAAAAGACCTACAGGCACTTTTTTGGATGGTGCCTGACCCTTCACAAAGTCCTTCACAAGCATTATTCATTGATTCCTCACAATTAACCTGTAAGGTAACAAGTATTATTAGCAACATTGTAAGGATGAGAAAACTGAAGTTAAGGAAGATAAATAGACTAGTGAGAGCACACACAACTTCAGGGGCAGCATTCACATGGTGGTCTCTGGGGACCAGTCCTCTGGTGCTGAACAGTCAGGGATGAGTGGCAGAGTCAGAACCTGCCCCCTCAGTTCCCAACTCTCAGCAACCTCTGTTCCTCCCACCACACCACACCTGTCCAGCAAGAACTCTGACCACTGGACTAGCACCCCACCCATGCAGCCGGTTTAGCTGTCACTGCTGTGTGTCACTGTGCATGCCTGTGTTTGGGGGTAATGGGGTTTGAGACAAAGGAGGTAAAAAATTCATAGTCAAGCTTCCCCCAACCATAGGCTCCACTTTCACTGAAGACCTCGAGGCAAACCTCTCCTCAGAACAGCCCACAAAGGTCACAGAGGCCCCATCTGAGTTTCACTTCCTTTTCCATCTGTTGTCAGGCACTAGGGCCTGGAAAGAAGCAAAAGGGAGAGAGTGGGTCAGAAAAAGATGACTCCAGAAAGGAGAAGGAGGAAAAGAGGCTGCACCGCCCCTGTTACACCAAATAAGTTCTAAATAATAGCCTGTTTCTTTTATTTCCTGGAGGAGGGTGGGAAGTGAGGGAGGAGGAAGTGGGAAGAAGGAGGGAGAAGACTCGGGGCTTCTTTCCAAGGCAGAGGACCCACTTCCCAAGGCCTGCATCCTCTTTATTGCTGGCTCTTCTC
Source organism: Dama dama (assembly GCF_033118175.1). Lineage (NCBI taxonomy): Eukaryota > Metazoa > Chordata > Mammalia > Artiodactyla > Cervidae > Dama > Dama dama. Next base: position 75,607,231 of record NC_083691.1, read on the forward strand.
CCCTGGAGACCCCTTGGGCACACTACCATCCCCAGAGGTGCTGGGCATGGAAGAGGCAAGCCAGACCTAGCAGGAGCTCTTCAAGCAGCAGGTGGCCTGCCTCCTAGCCACTGCTTCTGGAAGGCAGTAAATGTGGAGACCGCAATGGCTGCTCTTGAGCAGCTGCTGGGTGCTGATTTTGGAGTTAGCAGCCAATTAAACTAAAGACTCTTCATTAGAGGAGTTTGCTGCTAGCTTGATGGGTAGAGTGCACTGGCTGGTTAAAAAGCAGAGGGTGCACATGTAATTAAATAATTTAAGAGTTCCACTCGGTTCACAGGCTTCCAACAGTACTTACTTTCATGAAATAAGGGGAGAGGAGGATGGCTTCTATCTCAAACGCCTTCCGTGGTAGCGCAAAGATATTATGAAGACTTTCGTGTATATCCTGCAGGGCAAAACTCTGCCTATCCAGCACACTGGAGGCATTTAATAGTATTTATAAATGTTGGCACAGTGGATGAAAAGAGGATCTGCACAACTGAATTATGGAGATTATTTACTTGGGAAGCCATCACATAACCACGTTCATGCGTGCTCTGTTGTGTCTGACCCTTTGCGACCCCATGGACTGTAGCCTGCCAGACTCTGCTGCCCATGGAATTTTCCTGGCAAGAATATTGGAGTGGGTGGCCATTTCCCACTCCAATATTCCCCACTCCAGGGAATCTGCCCAACCCAGGGACTGAACTGATGTCTCCTTCACTGGAAAGCCATCAACCCGGACACGATGTTCCCAGTGGCTTCATTCGTAACAATCAAATGCTGGGAACAGCCCAAATGTCCAAGAACAGATCAATGAATAAGTAAACCAGGCTGCATCCATAAGATAGACTTTTCCTCAGCAGTAAAGAATGAACTCCTGGTATACACAACAAACCGAATGCTACGGGAAAGAAGCCAAATACAAAAGAGTACATACTATATGGTTCAATTTACATAATGTTCTAGAACAGGCAAAACGAATCTATCATGACAAAAAGACTATCAGTGATCTCCTGGAGGTGGAAGTGAGAATTGGATTCAATGAGGCATAGAGGATGACTGAATGATTTTGAGTTTTGTATTTTACAATGGTAAAGTAAATATTCAATTTTTTAAAAAGAAGCACAGAAGAACTTTTGGGGAAGATGAAACTTTTCTGTATGTTGATTAGGTGGTGGTGACATGAATGTATACATTTGTTAAACCACATCAAACCACACACTTAAAATGGATGCATTTCTTGCCTGTAAATTATACCCCAATAAAGTCGTTTTCAAAAAAGGAAAAAAAGAAGACATCATTCCACATAAGGATTGCTCTACAATTTTCCTTTAAATAATAAATCATCTTCCCACCCTCAGGGCATTTAAAATTTCATATTCCATTTTTAAAAATAAAAGGGTTCATTCAGAGTTTTTCAAGAACACATCTGTCACCCAACATAATGTACACCTACCTGTGTAGGCATATATTCACACACCCACCCACGTGTGCAAAACACTCACAGCCACCTTCTCTTGTCTTTCTGTGATCAAAATACAGTAAAAGCAAGAAAAACATCCAAAATGTAGGTTCTCTGCTGAATTATTTAAACCTGTCTTTCGGTGTGTGGATCTCAATTTCCTCATATGCAAAACAAAACAAAACAAAACAAAAAAAATAGGCCAAATGTTCTAGAATGGCTTTTAATGACCTCAAGGACCTAAATATCCATGACCAGGAGACACTTGAATAAATCATGGGAAATCATTCGGTAGGTCACTACGCAAGTCCTATAAAAAGAAGGAAAAGATCTAAATGTATTGACCTATATGAAACTATCTCTGGGTTATAGCAAGTGGGAAAAAAGTATAGTGTAATGGATATATTATGCCAGGCTATCATGTGAATAAAATGGGTGAGCATATGGGTATACAAACACACACACACTCATACTCGTTAGGCAGAGATTCTCTCTAGAAAGAGTCTTAATCAACAGGAATAGAAACTGTAGGATTGAGGGGCCAGAAATCAGAAAAGGAGCACTATTCCTTACTCTATGCTCTTTTGAACCATTTGACTTTTAAAATCATGTTCCTAACCTGTTTGCAGGGCAGGAACAGAGATGCGGCCCTAGAGAATGGACTTGTGGACACCGTGGGGGAAGGGGAGGGTGGGACCAGCTGAGACAGCAGCATTGACATATGTATATACCACCACGTGTGAAATAGACAGCTCCAGGAAGCGGCTGTGCAGCACAGGGAGAGCGGGCTCAGGGCTCTGTGATGATTTAGAGGGGTGAGACGGGGGACAGGAGGGAGGCTTAAACGGAGGGGATGTATGTACACACGACTGATTCACAATTTGTACAGCAGAAAGTAACACCACATTGTAAAGCAATTTTACTCCAACTGAAAAAAATTGTGTCCTTGTGTGAACTTGCCACAATATTTAAGTCAACACCTTTTTTCACTACCTATTTCTAACCTCCCATCCCCCAGAGAGTAGCTTGCTTCCGTTCCCAGACACATCTTAAATAAACGCCCCTCAAAACTGGCTGACACATTGCTTGCCCATCCCCCGTAACCAGGTCCCAGATACCAACAGAGCAGCAGCCAACATCTCCGTGTGGAAGCCCTGTTGGCTGAACTGGAGGCCTGTTACAGATTCCAGCTCCCCACAGGCCACAAATGGAGTCAACTCAGCTAGCACCTGCTTCCTCTTTTCAACAGGCTCAGAAATAGACCCAGAGAGCTGGCTCCCTCTGATGACAGAGGTGGCTAAAAGCAAATAAGTCTGTGTATATAGACGCTTTCCTGAGCTGAGAAAACATCCAAAAGTGCCAAGTCTAATGCCAAGGGTGTGCAATGGCTTACAAAGTATAGCCAGGTCAGGGTGTCATTTTCCTCTCTTCTTTCAGGGATGACAATATATGTGTAATCCATGAGAAGCTGCTGAGTGCAAACAGTAGGAAATGCGACCACGTACCTCCAGTGTTTTGAAATAAAAAATACTCACTACCCATCTGCACTTTGCATTTTGCTTTACAATGCTCTCTCTCACCTCATAAACTTGTATCCATGTGTTTTATTCCATGTTTCCTAATTTTTACACTAAGCCAATCACAGTGAATGAGTGTCAATGCTCTGAAGCTAGCCTAACCCCAGCTCTGCCTGTCACAAGCTGTGTGGCCCCTGCTTCAATTTCTTCACCTACACATTTAGAATGTCAGTGCGACCTGTTTCAGAGTGTTGTGAGGATCAAATGAGAGGGTAAAGCACTTGGAGCTGGGCCTGACACACCGCTAGAATCCTCTCAATGTCAGCTGTCAAGTCATTAGGGTTATTGCCTGCCTAGACTTTGAGACCTTCTGGGGAAGAGTCACATGTCCCTTTTTGGGGGAGGAGGGGTCCACAGTTCTTGATCCAGGACTGGGCACATGGCAGGGAAATCAGTAGAGATTCCAGCGGAATTCAATGGATCCACGTGGAACAGAGCCAAGCCTCAGTCAGGAGCTCAAGACTGTGCAACCAGAAAATTTATCTCCAGACCAGGAACTCTTCTGTCTCTACAATATCATAACTTAGCAGGACCTTCACCAATGGCTCACAAAGGTGTTCGGTTCCTGACTCCCTTCAAAACCCAAGACATTATAACTGTATCTAACACTTTGAGCATCTCAAAAAGAGAGACTCATTTATTCATGCTAATAATCACAAGTCTAATAAACACCCTTTACTAAGCACTTTGCATATGTTATCTGGATGAGAGAGAGTCTTATCTTAACCATTACAGGAATGAGAAAACTGAGGCTCAGGGATTTCAGTGGCTTGCCCACATCCTCACAGCTTGAAGAAGGGGAGCCTGCACTAGGTTGGGCTCTCCAACTCCCTATCCAATGCTCCTGTTACCTTGGGCCAAATCAAAGGTAAGGACTCAAGGAGATCTTGGAGAAAGAACACATTGTGAGCTGTTCATGGAGCCCATGATGTGTGCATGAAGGCAGAGTTGCTTCTTGGGAACAAGAATAATCAAAGTAAAGCTTTCTCATTGTCCTCTTGGAGTTCATAGTTGAAGGAACACCAATCCCACAGCAAAACCACTAGGAGGTTTGGACTGTAAAACACAAACACAGGGCAGGATGCCCAGGTTCAGGAAGTAAGTGCCGTCCTAGAAATATTGCTGTATTGAAATTTTCTGTATAACAAGTCCTATTTGCCACTGCTTTGCATCATATCATCATTAAGCGACTTCCCTGGTGGCTTAGAGGGTTTGCCTGCCTACAATGCGGGAGACCTGGGTTCAATCCCCGGGTCGGGAAGATCCGCTGGAGAAGGAAATGGCAACCCATTCCAGTACTCTTTCCTGGAAAATCCCACTGACAGAGAAGCCTTGTAGGCTACAGTCCATGGGGTCACAAAGAGTCTGACACGACTAAGCAACTTCACTTGCGTCATATAGTTGGAACCATGCCTGATGAGGAAAAGAAGGGTTTTATAAAAATCACAGAGGCATGAAAGCTAAGAATCATAAGCTACTTTGAAAACACTTGGTTCAAATAAGCAAAGTAATGCAAATTTAACTAAGGGTAAGATTTTTTTCTTTTGCCTATCAAATTAGGCAAAGTTTCTTCAGGGCTATGTATTCTTGAGTTATTTGTTTATTAAAATATAAACAAAATTAAGTACCATGATGTGTTCAGTTTTTAAAAATCAAAGCTACATGTGAACTTACAATGAGAGACAGCAGTCTCTTGCCCCATACTCCCCAGAGGAAGCCAATTTTAATAATTTCTATTTGGGTTTTTCTAGCCCTCCCTACAGTGTCCTTAAATAATATGTTTATACCTCAATTTCCGGATTTCTTATTTTAGACATTTGCTCTTGCCTTGCTGCTGTGATAGATGAGGATTTAGTTCACTCACCACCTCACTTCACTTTCCTACCTCTACAAAATAATTACACACTACAATTCTCAATTCCTTCTCTATTCTTGTCTACAACTGCAAAAAAGCAATCTAAATGTCAATTTCTTGATTCATCAACTATAGACCACATCCCTTGACCTTCCACATTATAACTGGAGACCATGAATACTTCCAGCCTCACCCCCATCCTTCACATCTTTACCATTCGACTATCAGTGTTGACAGGCATCCCAGGTGGCTCAGTGGTAAAGAAGCCAACACAAGAGACACGGGTTTGATCCCTGGAGGAGCAAATGGCAGTCTACTCCAGTATTCTTGCCTGGAAAATCCCATGGACAAAGAAGCCCGTGGGCTGCAGTCCAGAGAGTCACAAAGAGCTGGACACGACTGAGTCACTAAGTATGCACACATCAGTGTTAACAATACTGACATTCTTTTCTAACTGTAGTTGAGTCCCGTGTTTTGTGTATATGTTGGTTCCAACATTTGAAAACGAATTAATAGTATTTACATAAAATTATAACTTTGTAAATGATATCACATATATTTTCTTTTTCATGAGTTCAATGTGACAACCCATATGCCACTCAATGAAGAATATACCTGGCATCAAATTCAAATAGGTTGCTTTTATTTTTATTTTTTTTTCACTCTACCAATTGCCTTTCTCAGATCCTTAAGTTTCCCCTGGGCTCCCTTTTTTTCAGGGTCTGCCCTTCTGGCGACCTTCACTGTCCAGTTCTCCCTAATCTGGGCTGACTGCTCTCTGGTCTCCTGCACAGTTGTAGTACCATGATTCATTTTCACTGCTCTACTGGATGCAGTCACTGTTGCTGGAATCCATCATCTTCCTTGTTCTGAGCTATTCCCTTGTTTTTGCCAGTAAAGTACATTCTGATTGATATATTGATTAAGAGTGCATAGAAAGCCAGCTTTCTAAGACCTTGCATGCCTGTCTTCACACATGATTGATAGTTTAGAGGTTGGATATAGAGTTCTAGGTAAAAAAAAAAAAATCATTATCAGAACTTTTTCTAACATTAGTATTGCCAGTGGACTCTAATATCAGCGTGGTTGCTTTTGTTTAGTAGGTGACATTGTTTTGTATTCATTCTCCGGAAGTTTTAGGATCTTACACCATGATTATTAACGTGTGGTTAGTAGTCTGCACTGTGGAAGTTTTAGGATCTCTTGTTTATCTTCAAAGTTCTGAAATTCCATGATATGCCACAGGGTATCTTTTTTTTGTTGTTGTTCATTGTACTTGTTCTTTGGATTTATTGAATTTGTGGGATAGGTTCTTCTATGTGTCCTTTGCTATTGACTTCTTCATTTTCTCTATGAAATTCCTATTATTTGGCATATTCTACATATAGACCTTCAAACAGTCACTTGCTTTCAGCTGCACATCTCACTCCTGCCTCTGGGGTGGCTGAGTCTCCATGCCTGAGCTCCTTGAGGGTTCTGTAGAACAGCTAGCTCTAGGTGGGGCTCTGGTACCCCTCCACACATGCTCTGGGCTATGGCTCCTTTGTATCTCTATTCCATCCCATGGTTGCCACCTGCCCACTCCTTTCCCAGAAATTCACTGAAATAGTTTGTTGATGGAATCTTTCTGCTCACTTATTGTTATAAAATTGTATCTCCCATCATTTTACTTTCCCATTATTTAATTGGGACCTTGAGAAGGCAAAGCAATCAACGTATTTGCTCACCTTGAATGAAAATTCCAAAGACATATCATCTTAAATGATATCCAAGAGCAGAGGAGAAATAGGCCCCCTTATACACTGTTAATGAAGTACAAATTGGCACAAAATTTGTAGGGCGGTTTGCCATTATATCCTTTGACCTAGCAATTCCATTTCTGGGAATTTATCCCAAATCACACATGTGCAAGAAGATTTAAATACAAGGATCATTATTACAACATTTTGAAGAGTATAAAATTAGAAACTAATTGTCCAATAATAGCAAACTATTTAAATAAATTGTAGCATATTCAAATCATTAGATACCATGCCATTGCAAAAAAAAAAACAAAAAAAACTTTGTAGAATTATACTTAATGACATGGAAAGATATGCAAAATACAGTATTAAAAATGGGAAGAAAATGAAATGACAAAGGAATATGTATACTATGACCCAATTTTTTAAAAATAAAATGTTATCCACAGAGAGTGAAATAATGCGTGATTTTTCTTTGTGCATATTCATAGCTTTCTAAACTTCATCTTTTCTTCTACCTTCTACTATAACCTTTGTGATTTAAAAAGTCAAACAATAAACTTGTTGCTTGAATGATATTGTGTGGCTCAGTCCCTTCATTTACAGGTAAGGAAACTGAGGCACAGTAAGGTCAAGTGATCCAGTCAGACATCTCAATAAATTATCTATAGCTGAAAATAAAGACACTCAGTTATCCTGATTTTCACTGCAGAATTCCTTAAGGTGCAAGCTAAAAATGGGACAAATTATGTTCACTTTACGTGCTTCTATAAAAGTATAATTTTCTGGTCAAATGTTTCACAGCACTACTCAATCCTAATCACTAGTTACAAGGGGTTAGTAGCTAGGCATATTCCTCATTTGGGGACTGTTAGAACATCTAAAGAGAAGCTTCAGTAGTTCAGCCAAATAGAATGTACTAGTTTAATTTTTACACCTTATATACAGTTAACTTTTAAACTACCTTCCATGTAACAAACTTTCCTACCAGCATAGACTTTGTCAACCAGGTAATGACCAAACACTTCTGCTATGATATAACCATACTGGGCTAACATCTAGCCATGCAATATTACTATCTTTGTTTTTATAGGAGTTCTTAGGAATATATTCTCTCATTTGTCCTCACTGTCCTATAATTTTTTAAAGACAATTTATAAAAAATGTAAAATGCTGGTTCTAAAAAAACCAAGCATAGACCTCAAACGCATAATACAGAGGAAAATGGAATTTAATAGGCAGGTCAACATCAGTAAAATCTTATCCTCAATTAGATATTCATCAGTTGACTCTGTTTAATTTTGAAGGAAAACACTAAATTTTTAAAATTTTTAGATTTTGTGCCAAAATAGTAAAGAAGATAAAATAAGTTTGATACAATTTCTAGTTTTTTGGAATAAAGTCTATCTTAACATGTAAACTAACAGGCATGTGTGAATGTTCAACTGGGCTTTTTCTATATATAAATGATTATGTTGGTTTTCAGATACAAAGAATACATGAAAGCAGGGACTATATATTCTCTGAAAATGAGCAATTCTCCTTAAAATTCTGCTTGTTTTCTACACATTTATGAAGTTGCAGGCCTTGTAAAATGAACAGGCAAATACAGTTGGACTCACAAATCAGACATGCGTGTGCTGAAGTCCCACCAACATCTGAACTAGAAGGAAAGATATTTCCTGAAGTTCATAGCAAAGGGGATCAGAAAGTTGTCCAAACTTTGAATGCTGGAATAGTTCTGAACCTATGACTTTCTCATGGGGACAACAGATTTCCATATATTTTGGACAAGTACAGAAAAGACCTATATCACAAGTATATTGTATTACAGACCATATGAGAGGGACGCTCAATTCCGTCTTATTTGTGAGGATAGTGTAGGGCTATCTTCAATCACTAATTAACAGAGGCAGGGATTGAAATAAGTAGAAGAAAGCACACAAAAAGTCCAAGCACAAAAAAGTCCTCAGATTTTCAAAGGCATCAAAGGAAAATAAAGTTAAAAATTTTTAAGTCTATCCATAGAATAGTCAATGCTTTGTTCATTGCCCAAAGTAGATGTAACAGAAAAAAAGTTTCAGTTAATAGATCTTTTCTAACCTGTTAAACCTTTTGTTGGTTTCCCTTCAGAGTATTTCATGTCTTATTTGTCAAAAGGTGAGTAAAAAGTTTGGGTTTGGTGACTGAGTGTCCATTTATCTAAGGTCATCAAGAAAGGCCTTCTTGACATTTAAGGAGTCAGGCCTGCAAATTTCTAGCAGGAAAACAGGAGTGTAACAAGCAGAGGGAAGAGCAGGTGCAAAGGCTGGGAGGTGGTAGAGAACTTGGCCTTCGCCAGGGTGAGAGATGGGGTGACAGGAGCAGAGTGAGGAAGGTAATCAGTGACAAGGTCCCAGAGGGGGGCGGTGTGGTGAGGACTCGGCTTTGTTGCTGAGTGAGATGGGAAGCCAGAGGCAAGTCTGAGCAGAGCAGTGATGTGCTGTGACTTGCACTTTGACAGGATCACTCTGGCTGTTGTGTGGAGAATAAACCTTGGGGGCAAGCGACGAAGCAGGAAGGCCAGTTCAGGGGCTATCATGATAATCCAGTTGAGAGGTGGAGGCTATCATAATAATCCAGGGAAGATGATAGCATGACTAGGAAGGGATGGGACACTGGAGGTAAGGGGAAGTGGTCAGTTTCTGAATATATTTTGAAGGTGGAGCCAAAAGGATTCCTAACGGATTAGATGCAGTGTGTGAGATAAAGAGAGGACTTGAGGCTAGCATGGAATTGTGGGGCGTGAGCAAAACATGAAGCTGTTCTTGACCAAGCAGGAGAGGACTGGGAAGGGGGCAGGGCAGGAGTGGACATCCAGGGCAGAGTTTGGACAGATATGGCTGGAGACACCTCTGAGACAGTCAAGGGTGAGGGAAAGTCCACGCTTAAGATCTGAATTCAGAAGTCACTAGCAGAGAGGCAGTACAGAGCTAAAACCCCCGACCCACAATCTTAACATCCAAAATGCTCTAAAAATTAGACTCTTTTGAAATTTGAGTCAAAATCCTTTGGCCACAAACCTTGACCCAAGCTGATACATGGCTATTTATTGTCTCTGCATATTCCACTTAGTGTGATTATTTATACAATTGTTATAGAAATATTAATTTGTTCGATCATAAAGGACTGCCCCAGAATCTGCTGGGGTTATTATGGAATATACAGAATAAATTCTAGAAAACACAAAATTCTGAATTTCTAAATAAATCTGGGCCTTGAGAGGGTTGGATAAGGGATGAGGATCTATAGGTTGGGCCATAAGAAAAGAGAGATTGGGAAGATGAGAAGGACCAGCCCAGATGCCCAAAAGACCTCCGCACAGAGGTCCAGCCTCACCTGCCCTGGGTGGATTCTGCTTTGATTTCGTTCCTTCCTGCCTCCAAACCACCACACCAAACATACACATTCATCCAAGACTTGTGGCAGATTTTTAGGCCTTTATTTTTAGCTTTCGCTGTGTCTTCAGAAGAGAGGGCCAAAACTCTTTCTATCCACCATCCCTGCCCTGTGTCCCCCCACACAGTAGTTTTTTTTAAAGCCTGATGTGATGTTGACTTCATGTATCACTGAACTTGCTGTATCTGTTACAAGGTGGGGTTCATGTGGGGGGCCTCACAAGTGGCTCAGTGGTAAAGAACCTACCTGCCAATGCAGGAGACACAGGAGATGAGGGTTCAATCCCTGGGTCAGGAAGATCCCCTGTAGGAGGAAATGGCGACCCACTCCAGTATTCTTGCCAGGATAATCCCATGGACAGAGGAGACTGGAGGGCTACAGTCCACGGGGTCACAAAAGAGACAGACACAGCTGAATGACTGAGCAGGCACACACACATGGGGTTCATGTGGTAAGAAAAATAATGTAGAAAAACTGAAATAATGCTTGAAGTTAGCATAAAGGCATTTCCTGTTTCTGGGAAGCCTATCTGCCCGCTGCTGTTTCTCTAACAGATTGAGTATCCCTCCCCCGACCATTAAACACCCAGACTCCAAATTCAGCCAGGACATAGTGGAAGAGGAGTTGCAATGGGGCCCCGCAACTCCCAGCCCTGTTGCAAGAAAACAATGGAGCAAGATGCTGGGTGCTGGAACCCCCTGAGCAACGTGCTCTCCTGGACTGCAGACAAGCAAGATCCCCACAGGGAACTCTCGCGTGTTCTGAGGCAAGACACAGGAAAAGGTTAAAAAGATTTAGAATCGCAGCCAGGTAAAGTTGAGGATGACATAGCTACTGTTACGGAAGCTATTATTCCCATGTTCATTCTTGTGTATAAATGTACAGCTCAGCTGGAGATAAGTAAACTGTCAGCAATTAAAAACAAAAATGAAAAGGTATTCCCACTCACCAGTGCATCTAGCCCACCAATGGACCCAGATTCTGTTGCCTTTGCAGGCCCCATGACTCAACCTCCTTCACCTACTTTTCCTGACCTGGATGCAGCTTCCTAGGAAAACCTCTATATTGACCTAAATTGTTGGTCCATTCAACTTCTAAGGAAGGAGAAAAAAAGAAAAAGAGGCAAGAACTCTCCACCAGAAATTCCAGGAGCCCCATCATTCATAAACAGATGAGCAACATTCAGTGAATAAGAAAAATCCCCATAGAGCAGGGGGTGCTGATAATTAAATATCAACTGGAAAATTGGTCATTGGTTATGATGACTGTTGAAACTGGGTGGTGCATATAAGAGAATCCATTATTCTACGCTGTCTACTTCTATATGTGTTTGACATGTTCCATAACAAGAGATAAAGAAGAGGAAAAGGAGAAGGGAAGAAAAGAGGGAAAGAAGGAAGGAGGGAGGAAGTAGAGAACTTCAATATCCCACCTGGGCTTGTGGTTCACAGCTCATCCTAGCCTTTCTTACAGACCTTATCTGAGGAGCAGGGTACCTCATTTAACCCAAGTCTTTCCCACTTACTGTCCCAACCAATCTAACCCAATGCCCTACTGCAGACACATGATGATTAAACCCAAGCCATAGCTGTCCATCTGGTCTTCGGCCCACCCCCTCTGAAGAGACTCCCCAAGCCCTTTCCCTGATCCCCGCATGCATACACGGTAGGCGGTGGGTGTTTTTAATGTTTTGATCAGGATTCACATTGATAAGTGCTTTGAAGAAAAAAGAAGCTGATCACTTCATCCTTTCCTTACTTCATAGAGATATTTTCCCTGACTTCAAAGGCCGTCTGTTTATCTTAGATGATTAGGGAGCATTAATGGAACTAATTATGTTAACAATGTGACTGTCTTGCTGAAGCCTGCAAATTATCCCTGATTTACTTTGATTGCCTCAAGATTACCTCACCACCACCAAACCCAGTAAGCTTCCATATGACCACACTAGGCTGTGCCCCAGTAGCAAGCCAGAGTGCAAAGTCAGCCCTCTGCAGGGACTGAGGCTGTGGCAGCTTCCAGAGTGTGAAGTAAGCCTGCTAACCCCTTGGCAGTGCCAGGAAAAGCCAGTGATCCGATGGGCATCTACCCTGGTAGTGCAAAGCTTGTGCCATGTCAGCCAGGCCAGATGCCCTGCCCTCACGCATCCCCGGGGCTGTGACCCTTTGGCTGGCATCTTGTACAAACACTCCACCAGCATAAGAACAGAAACAGCTGCCCAGAACACACACATTTCAGATGCCTCTGTAACTGCTGACAGCAGAGCTGGGTGAGCCCTCAGAGGTAGAACTGGGCTCAGGGAACAAACTGGGAAATAAACAGAATGCAGCCAGAAGAAGGGCTGGAAAACCTGACATTCTCTGTCACAGACGGAAGATGCCCCCCTTGGAAGCCTGCAAGGAGCATCAAACCAAGCAGTGGGGGTTGGTGGGGTGGGTGGGGAGGTGCCGCCAGGGCCCACTCATGCTGCCTTTTTGTCACCTTCACCCCTGTGACTTTATCACTGTGAGTGAAACTCCTGGAGTGTAACACAGACCCTAGTACCCAATTACCTAAATAAGAAAATTCACCACTTGCTTCTTGAAATCAAGTTACTCTGATTCTTTCATTCACAAAGCTATGGGTGAATCACAAGTTTCTTAAGGGGACCCAAAGCTTGCTAGAGCCTCCCTGAGAAAGTGATTTCAATAGCTCAGCCACTTGGAGTGAATCATTTTCCAACAAATTCCCACTATTTTTCATCCAAAAAGCAGGTGACAAACCTGGCATCCCCAGGTGTGTTATCTGAGGCAGTGGGAAGGATGTGATTGTCAGGCCAACTTCTCAAGCCTTAAGAATTGAAGATTTGGGAATTCACTCCAATGCTCAGAGACCTAATGGAGATCACTTCACTCTATGCCACGCCACCTGGGGTACAGGGCTTGATGACTGGGAGCCACCTCAGCAGGAAACCGGGCTCTTCCGGGACAGCTTCCCATTCATCTTTGTCTCCCCAGACAACTGGGGTAGGGTGGCAGGAACAGGCATCAGTTACAGGGAAGTGACTACCAGGACTCAATCAGAAGAGTGAAGAAAAAAAGAAAAACTTCATTTACCTGGTGTTATGCTTTGTTTGGGCCATTAAGTATCAATCATAGGACCTCACAGAGGACAGAGGTCCCCAACCTTTTTGGCACCAGGGACCACTTTTGTGCAAGACAATTTTTCCATGGATGGGGGCAGTGGGGATGGTTCTGGGATGATTCAAGCATGTTACATTTATTGTGCACTTTATTTCTATTATTATTGTATCAGCTCCACCTCAAATCATCAGGCATTAGATCCCAGAGGTTGGGGACCCCTGTCATAGGGGATAATATAATTATTAACATGAGCTTATGTTCTGCATAAGGGAATCACTGCCAAAATTAAAAGAAGCAACTCTCTTCACAAAGAGAGAACGTTAAAAAACAAATGCTCTTAACCAAGAAAAAAAAAAAGAAATTAGTCTTATGAGAAAGATTTAGCCCCTGGTTATGCAACTCACTCAGTGAATGACATTGATCTGTAACTCTAAACCCACGGCATCCCCAACTGCACCCCTACCACCACCTCAATGGTCAAGCCACCTGAATTAACCAAGTCGAAGGTGCAAAGCCTCCCTTGGCACAAAGCTCTCTACCGCCCAGAGTCCTTATAGGGTGTGCAAAAAGGAAAGGAAAAAGGAAGAAAGTAGCCATCCACGATGGGGATCCTTGGAAGTTACTGTCCACTTCCAACAACAAACTCATCCACAGACAACCCCAACCATGCAGGCAGGAGGTGGGGAGCTCCAGCAATGCTTACATACAACCTTATCTACTGGGGCCACTTGTGGGTTCACAATTTTGGCTGCCTTCTCATTTTTCCCAAGAGCCACAGCACTTCTCTCCAAAGTTGGCTCAAGTTTCATCCTCTGGAAACCAGCTGCTCTAAAAATGCCATGTGTGTGTGTGCATGCGTGCGTGTGCACATGCGCATGTACGTTTCAGTGGTGTCCAACTCTTTGTGACCCAACTCTATGGATCATAGCCCGCCTGGCTCCTCTGTCCATGGGGATTCTCCAGGCAAGAATACTGAGATGGATTTTAAGACCCTCCTCCAGGGAATCTTCCTGACTCAGAAATCGAACATTACAGGTGGATTTTTTACTGGCTGAGCCATCGAGGAAGCCCCTAAAATGCCATCTGCCTTCTCCAAACTACAAAACTACTCTGCTCCCTTCTGGAGATGACAGGAACATGTGCTTTCCTATCTCCCTGTGCCTTTGCATACACACATATTTGATATGCACAATAACTGATACATACTGACTTAACACAATATCTTCTGAAAAGATATATACAAAGAACTTGCAAAGAGAGGGCCCTGGACAACCACCAGACTCTTCTGCAGCCTGTTCTCCCAGACCCTTCACTTGGAGCCATCCCAGGTCCTCCCACACTCTGCCCCTCTAATCTCATCAGTCACTGAGCCCCTGAATCCTTCTTCATAACCTTCTGCGCCTACCCTTTGGTTCCCTGCCCACACTTGGTGCCAGTCCTCATAAAATCTGCCTGATCACCTAGATCTTCCTCATTCTCAGCACTCATCTACCCTACTGGAATCATGACCCATCAATGTACAATACAGTTGTCATCATGCTACTTTCACCAAACTGCCCTGTGCCCACAGGGTGACATTCAGTTCCTCAAGATGGCAGCCCACTTCTTCTAAACTGTCCCTGTGTTCCTCCTAGTCCTTATTTCCCACGGCAAATGCCCAGTGCTGCAGCCAGGTTCACATAACCACTATCCTGCAAGCTCCCCTGGGCATGCCTTACACTGGGGTCCAATGCTTCACTTCCTGGGGTCTAGTCTGTCTCCTGCCTCCTCCAGCATCTTCCATCTGAGTCACTCCTTTGGCACGAAGCATTGTTTAAATGGTCAGGAACTGTCTTCTCACTTGTTATCACCAGTCCGCAAAAGTACTTTTTCAATGTACTTGATCCTATATTCTTCCTTCCCCAACCCCACCCCCATCCCTCAACTTCTAGGATTTAGAAAACATCCCACAATAAACACGTGTTTGCTGTTTGCTTCCACTCCACACTGTGATGCTACATCTTTTCCTTTAGTATCTGTAACTTAGAAGAGATAATCACTTCAACTTCTAGGTGTTCAGTGTGGAGTAAAATGACTCTAGCAACAAACAATAATTTTTATATGCTGTATCTCCTGGAACTTCCCTGGTGGTCTAGTGGTTAAGACTCCAAGCTATCAGTGCAGGGGGTCCAGGTTCAATCACTGGCTTCGGAATTAGATCCTGTATGTGGCAACTAAGACCCAGGGCAGCCAGTAAATAAATAAATATGTTTTTAAAAAACTATACCACCTTTCCATATATTAACCAGCTTCTTATTAAATTTATTTTTAATTGAAGGATAATTGCTTTACAGTATTGCATTGTCAACCAGTCTCTAAATAGTACAAAAAGGTTGTGTGCCTACAGCCTATGAGGTTACCATAGGGCATGGGTTGGTAGGGGGGAGCTTGAAGGGGGGGGGGGGCGCGCGCGGAATTAGCCCAGACTTGAAGGGGGGAATTAGCCCAGAAAGCCTTCTTAAATGAAAAATGCAAATAAATAGAGGAAAACAATAGAATGGGGCGGACTAGAGATCTCAAGAAAATTGGATATACCAAGGAACATTTCATGCAAAGATGGACAGAAAAAAGGGACAAGGATCTAACAGAAGCAGAAGATATTAAGAAGAGGTGGCAAGAATACACAGAAGAACTATACAAGAAAGGTATTAATGACCCAGATAACTATGATGGTGTGGTCACTCATCTAGAGCCAGACATCCTGGAGTGTGAAGTCAAGTGGGCCTCAGGAAGCATCACTACAAACAAAGTTAGTGGAGGTGAAGGAATTTCAGCTGAGTTACTTAAAATCCTAAAAGATGATGCTGTTAAAGTGCTACACTCAATATTCCAGCAAATTTGGAAAACAGCAGTGGCCACAGGACTGGAAAAGGTCAGTTTTCACTCCAATCCTAAAGGAAGGCAATACCAAAGAATGTTTAAACTACCATAAAATTGTGCTTATTTCACATGCTAGCAAGGTAATACTCAAAATCCTTCAAGCTAGGCGTCAACAATACATGAACTGAGAACTTCCCGATGTACAAGCTAGGTTTACAAAAGGCAGAGGAATCAGAGGTCAAATTGTCAGCATTCACTGGATCATAGAGAAAGCAAGAGAATTCCAGAAAAACATCTACTTCTGCTTTGTTGACTATGTGAAAGTCTTTGTGTGGATCACAAAGTGTGGAAAACTTATTAAAGAGATGGGAATACCAGGTCACCTCACCAGTCTCCTGAGAAACCTATAATCAGGTCAAGAAGCAACAGTTAGAATCTTACATGGAACAACTAACTGGTTCAAAATTGGAAAAGGAGCATGTCAAGGCTATATATTGTTCCCCAGATTACTTAACACATATGCAGAGTATATCATGCAAAATGCTGGACCGGATGAATCACAAACTAGAATCAAGATTGTGGGGAGAAATATTAATAACCTCCAATATGAAGATGACACCACCCTTATGGCAGAAAGCAAAGAGGAACTAAAGAGCCTCTTGATGAAGGTGAAAGAGGAAAGAGCTGGCTTAAAATTCAACATTCAAAAAACAAAGATCATGGGATCTGGTCCTATCACTTCATGGCAAAAAGTGGAAAGAGTGACAGATTGTCTTTTCTTGAGCTCCAAAATCACTGTGGATGGTGACTGCAGCCCCAAAATTAAAAGATGCTCACTCCTTGGAAGAAAATCTATGGCAAACCTAGACAGTTTATTAAAAAGCAGAGACTTTGCTGACAAAGGTTCATGCTATGGTTTTTCCAATTGTCATGTATGGATGTGAGAGTTGGACCATAAAGAAGGCTGAGTGCCTAAAGAATGGATGGATTCAAATTGTGGCGCTGTAGAAGACTCTTGAGAGTCCCTTTTACAGCAAGGAGATCAAACCAGTCAGTTCTGAAGGAAATCAACTCTGAATACTCATTAGAAGGACTGATGATGAAGCTGAAGCTCCAATACTATGGCCACCTGATGCGAAGAGCCAACTCATTGGAAAAGACACTCATGCTGGGAAAGACTAAAGGCAGGAGGAGAAGGGGATGACAGAGGATGATATGGTTGGATAGCATCACTGACTCAATGGCCATGAGTTTGAGCAAACTCCAGGAGATAGTGAAGGACAGGAAAGCCTGGCGTGCTTCAGTCCGTGGGGTCGCAAAGAGTCAGATACAACTTAGCAACTGAACTTGTTGCTCAAAAAGCCTTAAAAGTCCTGAACACAGAGTCTCCCTGACTTCCCTACCCTAAGCCGGGCTCCCCCAACCCCTGAGGCTCAGAGATGCTAGCTTTGTGCAGTCCTATGTAAGGTGATCTGTTACCAGATCTGAATGAGCTCTCTGGAAGTGAGGGAGCTAGACCTCATAGGATTTCAGCTCTTTGTCATGGGGGAGAAGAGCCTAGGCCAAGTTTCTAACCCTGGCCTCTGCCACTAACACCCACACGACCCAGAACAATCTCTCAGAGCCTTAATTGTCTTAACCGTGAACTCCCACAGGGGCATGGAAGAGACCTGCCACAGTCATGCATAAACCAGAATGTTTAGAATAATCAAGAACTCAACAAATAAAGAGACTGAAGCTCTCAGTTTGAAAACCCAAAATTTGGCCTTTAGATTCTGAATCAAGACTTAAGGACAGGAGGACCCCTAGGTACCTCACTTTCAAATAACAAAGTTAAAATCCTCAGTTCTGTAATTCCTATTGCCACAAGATACAACTTCTCTTGCTGGCATTTAATATTCTTTAAAACTCGGCCCCAACTGGAATTTCCAGCTCTTTCTCCCACCCCCTTATGCTTCAGCCATATTGTCCTCCTACTGTACCAGCCTTTTGCATCCTACCCTCCCTTCTTCAGCACACTTTGTCCCTTCCAAACCATCCCCTGCCGGAAGCCCAAGTAAAATCTACCTAAACTTTAAGGCCTATCTCCACCCGAATCTGCTCTCCCTCTCAACACTGGGGTCCATCAACAGCAGGTCCTCTCCTATATTCTGAGTCCCCTCTCCCCACTGGGATAAA
The DNA here is from genome assembly GCF_033118175.1 of Dama dama. Lineage (NCBI taxonomy): Eukaryota > Metazoa > Chordata > Mammalia > Artiodactyla > Cervidae > Dama > Dama dama. The sequence continues at coordinate 75,625,488 of NC_083691.1, forward strand.
AGTGCTCAGTAAACCCTGATTACAAATGGTGTGATATCCAGAAAAACTGAGACTCCCTGATGCTTCCATTACTTTCAGCTGGAGGATCCCATTGAAGATTCAGCCTTGGGTCCAACCCCCTGAAAACATGCTCCTTTATTTTGCTGCTGAGCTCATCTCAGTCCTATAAAAGTGCTACATCCGACTTCCATCTGCACTCCCCAGGCCAGTGATCACTTCCAACCCTCATTAGACTCCCTATTACTTTTCAAAGAAGCAGCCACCACAGACCCATACATTATGAAGACAGGGGGCTGTGCAATGGCGTGGCCCACACCCATCTTGATGCAATTATGTCCTTGTGCCGTTGCTTCCCTGCAGTCTTACTACTGTTCTTCATTTACCCAGAGAGCTAGGTCTGAAGTTTTACAGGAAAAATGAATTAGGACTTGCTTTATATGCCACACTTCTCAGCTCACCAACATGGTTTTCAAAGCTTTTGCTGGTGACTCTCAAGGCTCTGTGGTGAACAATTTCACAAACCAGCTTGCTATACAGTGTCACCCAGAACTAACCTCCATCCTCCCCCCTCCAACATCTCATCAATACTATGCGAATGCTGCCTTTCCATCACCTGGACTCTAATCCCCAGCCCAGGAACAGGGAAAACCACAAGCTAACAACCAGCCAGCCTGGCAGACAGCTGGAAGAAAAGAACCATCTCTGAAACCGCAGGCTCGGAAGGACAGAGCATCTCCAGGACACTCATCTCCAGGGCTGTAACTGACAGTGTGTCCTCTGGAATTAACTTTATACCTGGACTCATAAGAGTGGTGTTCTCCCTGACCACCCCAGAGGAAAAAACAGTGCTCTGAGCCAGGTGAGTTCTTAAGAGGAAAACCCATATTACATAGTGCAGAAAGTGGATCCAGGAGTCAGACTTTCTGAGCACCACCTCCACTAAACAGCAGAGTGACCTTGGCAGTCAATTCTTCCTCATTCTCAATCTGCAGACTAGGGATAACAATAGTACCTACCTCATAGCGTTGTTCTTAATTTATATAAAATGCATAGAAACTATGTCTGACAGAGTAAATATTTACTACTATCATCATCAGCATCATTATGGTTATTATTATTACTTCCTCTCCTTTGCTTTATTTAGGCAGGAAAGCAAATGCCTCACCCTCAGCACAGATCTTCCTGTCACTGGACACTATACTCCAAATCCTTTCTCCCCCCACCTCCTTTTTTTCACCTCCTACACCTCAAACATTAAACATCCATTCAGGCACGCAAACCATCAAAGTGAACTGCTCTTACTTGCTTCCTTTCCTCAGCCAGCACCCCAGATTTCTTACAAGCTACTGGATCCACTTGGTGGCAAATTCAAGAATGTTTATACAGGTTTTTATCATTACATGTGTTTTAGAAACAGGCATGGTGAGTGCTAAAGCAGGGAAGAGGAGAAAGCAGGGCATTAAAAAGATCAAAAACAAGTCTCCACCTCCTCATCTTAAAATTTCAGTGGTAGATCTCCACCAAAGCCAGAGGCTCATTGAGACTTCTGTCCATCTGAATTCAAATTGTCGGCTCCCAGAGCTGGTCTAGGAAGGAGATAAGGTAGATGGGAAAAATTGAGGATGAAAGCAGGGTAAAAAGTTGAACCCCAAAGTGTGAGATGAACCCTTTAGATTCATTTCATAACATAGTTTCTGAGATGTGCCTACCAGAGTGCTGTCCTTTCCTACAAACATCTGTTATGGTGACTGAGACCCAGCGTAGTTTATTCATTCTTTGCTAAAACTTCCGTTGGGGTGTTGATCTCATAAATGTTATCCTTAAGCCTCAGATGAAAGTCAACGTTCAAATCCAAAACGGGGTGTGGAGCAGCCAGACTATCTATCCATATTCTGAAGCCAAAGAGATAGAAATCTACAAGTCACAGGATTGATTTTTGTTTACGCCTTTAATCCCAAACATTTGGAATGACCACTTTGATGTAACAAAAACATGTCCCATAAATGCCAAAAAATAAAAACAGAACCTCAATTTCTATGTAACAGACAATAAAGGTTACATTATGGACCAACTGATAATGTAAAGTGATTGTGAAATTCCTACAGCACCCAAAGGAATAAAGGCACCAAATCAATACCTGACTGAGTTTTTTCCTTTCACACTTGAAAGACCAAACTGATTTAAACTCTGTAGGACTTCAGGGTTAACAAGGAGAAAGTCCAAGGAAACTGAGCCTCTCCTGACTCCTACCACAGATAGATGAAACCCTGCCTCTTGTTTGCCCAGAACCCTGAGAGCAGGCAGGCCTCAGGTGCCCCTCCTCCTGGCTCTCGGCGGGCAGGTAGAGCAAACACTGCCCTTTCCTTAAGACTCAAGGACTCCATTCCTGGCTTCTCCTTTGTTAACTGGGTGGTGTCAGACAAGCCACTAAACCAAGTTAAGCCTCAAGAGCAGCACAGTTTGAGGGTTATTTGAGGAATTTAAAAGATAAAGATATTTGAAATTTGGTGCTCCACAAACATATAGTCCTATTACATAACCTGCAACACCCAGTAAGAAGTTAGCTACGTACTGTTATTATTCAAAAGGGTAGGGTTGCAGCTGTTGGCAGAAAGGAATGCCAGAGGGAGTCCTGTCTCATCCCTGGGGCATATACCTACCCAAAATACACACACACACACACACACCCTGCAGAGATTCTGTCACTTGAGTAATTTCCTCACAGAACAATCATTTTCCTCCACTCTGGATTTTTAGTAATACTTATTACAAAAGTTCACAGTAGTAACTGTAAAAAAGAGACATTTTTTAAAGTTACCATAATCTCACAACCCATAAATAATTTGCAATATATTTCTTCCAGCCTTTCATAGCTGTTTGTGTTAGATTTATACATATGTTTGTATGTATATGTATGTATGAGTGATTTTTAATAATAATAGCAAACATAACAAATACTCACCATATGCCAGGTATGGGATTAACTATATGATTTTAGTCATATAATCCTCTCAACAACCCCTGAGTAGGTACCATTCATCCTCCATTTTACAGATGAGGAAACTGAAACTCAGAGAAGTTAAGAAACATGCCCAAGGTCATAGCTTTTAAGTAGCAGAGCCTCAGTTCAAACCCAGGCAGAGTCTGCTGAGTCACCAAACCAAACATAAAACATAACCTGCAAATGTTGCCACTTAATATATCTTGAAAATCTTTACATTTTATTCATTATGTTTTCTATTATCATGATTACATAAGTCTTCCACGGTATCAATGAGCCAAGTTTCAATCAGCTGTTGAACTTGACTAATATATGTGTACCCACAATATACTCCAATTGGGGATATTTATTTTCTAGTGTTTCAGTAATTTAAACACTAAAAAGAACACCCTTTATACATATCTATGATCATTCTTACCATTTTTAGAAGTGGAATTGCTGGGTCAAGAGAACTGCATGTTTTTAAAGTCCTTGATATTTTTTGCCATATTGCCCTCCCGAAAGATTTCATCAGTTGCACTCCTGTTTGCTGCATCTGAATAAATTCTTACATCTTCATCAACAGTAGTGGTATCCTTATTTCATTCTCAGAAACATTTTCAAGTGTAACAACTCCGAAGTAAATTACCCTCACCCCCTTCTTCTGACCTAGGACCAGTTCACCCCCTACCACTTAGGAAATGGAGGCTCACAGGAGGACCAGGGAGGCAAGGGGAAAACGAGCAGGCAGGGAAGGGGCATCGGATGCAGCAGATGGGGAGGCAGTACAACATGGGGAGGAGCCAGGGGCCAGAGCAAGGCTGAGGATGATATGACAGAAGGGAAAGCAAAAGCATGCCAAAAATGAAGTCCTGGCACTTAAAAAATAATTATAATAATAAAATGGCAGGAGCTTAAGAATAGGGAAAAAAAAAGATTAATTGAAAACAAAACAATCAAAAGCCAGAAGTTTCATAAGAAGGTTGGAATTGGACCAGCACTGAACTGCTTCCGTCTGGTTGACACAGAAAGTCAAGTACGCCTCTAGGTGTAAGGGATAATGAGGTCCCAAATTTTATACCTGTGTGCTACATGCTGGAGAAAGTGCACCTGGCCTCATCCCCAGCAAAAATCACTGAGTGATTTCCTAGGTCCCCAGGGCACCCCCAAAACATTAAACCTCACTGAAGTCCAGAGGATAGTCAGCAAATTCCATTCAGTCTGGTCATGTAGGGCAGATTGTCCTTCCCAATTCACAAGTCAGTCTGGGACTCAGGGAAGAGGGAAATGGGGCCTTGAAAGCAGAATCCAGAGATCATATACTCATCAAGGAAGGCCACACAGCAAACCTCCAGATTATGCAGTGTCAGGCAATGACAGTAGTAGGAATTTCGGTAGTTGTGATAATAGGCATACAGATGAATAAATACAAATATAAATAAAGATGTGCCTTTTCAGTACTCCTCACGGGCCAAGAGAAAATGGTTAAATGAGAGACTCATCTCCATCCAGGATGTGTCTTGTCTTGCCTTAATTGCCAGACTCATGGAGGTGCCCATGTTAACACTTTTACATCACGTGGACTGCAAGCGTTCACATTCATCAAGCCAGTATAGCCACTGGATTGGTAGGGTGGATACCATCACTCCCATTTTTTCAGAAGAGAAATTGAAACTTGAGGATGATTTACCCAAGATCATCTAACCAGAAGGTGACAGAGGCACAAGTTCTAATAGTAGTAACAACCGGGAGTGCTGATTTTCTACTCTAATTCTATGGCATTCCTTAACCATACCTCCTAGTTCTTTCTTATAAATGAAATAGAGAAAGTGGTATATTTGCAGGAATACTCTATCAATAAAACAGTCTCCCTGTGTGGGGATTGGAGATGCTGACTGTAAACTTCAGGTTATTTACCTGATGATTTTCATTCACTTAGGCCACCTCCCCTCTGAAGTGACTAATCAGGACATGCTTTGGCCCATGGAGGGAACCCAGGAAGAAAACGACAGAGATCCAGGGTTGGAAAGCTGAAAGGAGGCAATGAAATACAAAGTAAGAAGAGGATTCCTTAAGACTTGTGTCCAGGGAGGGGATGGATCTGGGGCAGAGGATTCAAAACACCTGGGATCACAGCCCACCTGCTATGGTCACAATTCAAAGAACACAGTGCTTCTTTTTGGCTCTAGAACCAGCACTTTACCAAATGCATTTCTTGTTAAACACTGTGTGTGTGTGTGTGTGTGTGTGTGTGTGTGTGTCAGTCAGTTCAGTTCAGTCATTCAGTCGTGTCCGACCCTTTTATATATATATATAAATGATATTTTTGACCCTGAACCACCAAAGAGTGAAGAGAAAGGGGTGGGAGTGGGGGAGGGAAACTGCTGTATCATATTTCCTGCATAATCCTCTTATGAGATTAGAGCCTTCTTAAATGGTAATGAGGTTCTGGCTTGGGAACTAAATTATACCACTGGGTAATTCTCCTCTGGGGGAGAGGGGCATGCTTGAGTACATGAAGCAGCAGGGAAGCACAGACTTGTGATCCCTTGCACTAAATGGGTGCAAATCGAGCCATTTCAAACCAGGAGCATGGAGCTTTATAGCTGAAAGGAAATTAGAACTTAACCCAATGCCCTTTAGGTTCATTTGTGGTGAAGTTATACTGCCACAGCCTCCAAGCCTGGGACATGGGATGGTGTTCCCCACAGCCCTTCTTGGGTCTCTTCTCCTTTCAGGGGCCATCCAAACAAGCACGGCTTGTGACTGAGGTGCTTCGAAACTCTCCTCCCTCCTCCTCCTCCTCCCTCTCCACTCCTCCCTCCTCCCCCTCCTCCCTCTCCACTCCTCCCTCCAGAGTATAAAGTGCCCCGCAAGACACTGTCCAGGGCTAGGATATTTCAGCAACTCTGTTGCACCAAATATTTTTGGCGCCGAAGTTCCTCCTGAATGTGCCTGAGGCCTGAAAGAATCAAAATGCCCGGCTTGCACCCTCAAGCAGCCCAGACCCCCGGAAAATTGGGACTGGACATTTCATTTCAAACTAGTAGGGATGCAGGATTATCCATCTCTCCTTTTGCACATACAACTACATATTTTGTCTATAAGTTTTGTCTTCCTGGTTTTCAGCATGAAAGATGCCTAAAATCCCACTGGAGGAGGAGTAAGCTCAGACCCCTGCAGCGGTGCCAGGAATGAAACTGGAGATCTGAACAGAGGCAGGGCTCTGACCTCCCTAGCTGTCCCCTGGAAAGGCTGCCTTCCTCATGGGAGCACTTCTGCAGAGTTACCTGGCAGCCCTTGGCTGCAGGGCTGGGGGCCAGGGACCACCAGTTACTCTGGTCTGCGGGCTCTGTTCTTCTTGGCGGGTTGAATTTGATCAAACCCAACCAGTTTACCATTTCCAGTCTCCAGGTCTGGCTTCAGGATTCTTCTCAATCTGGCAGCAAAGTCACACTTGGGTTCTCAGCCACCCACCACAAGCCTGGTCACCACTGCTGGGAGGGGTTGTTACCCCATGCTAATATGCAATAGACTCACTTATATCTCATCTTTTTCTCAAATTAATCTGGGAACAGGGGCTGGGAAGGGCCTTTTCTGATTATTCTGCTTACCCTAGGGGCTCTGTTTCCTGTTAAGTGTCAATTTAAATGGCTTGTGTTGAATTCTCCGAAACTATACTCATTTTTGAGTTATTGTACATGCTCTTCGAGGCTTAGATTTCACATATATGCAGTTATACTCACCTATATTTATGCCCTAACAGTAGAGAACCAATGCAAACATTCTGGGGTGCATGGGCCGTGGGCTGTATCAGGTACTTTACCACATCGCAAAGATTCCTGACATACACTCTACAGAGTTATTTCTACTTACAGAGGAAAGCTCCTGACAGGCCACAATCTGGACCCTGCTCTGCCTGCTCCCCACCCCCACCCTTTGCTGTGCTCTGTGGCCTTGAGTGCTGGGCCTGAATTTCCAGAAGACCACCTCACACCTCACTGAGGCCAAATTTTCTCGTCTATGAAATGGAAAGAGAGGCTCCTGAGGTCCCTTCAAGTCCCCACATCCATTTAGCAGGGAGTTGGACACAGGGAAAAAAAGAATAAAACTGCCCCTCCCCCCGTCTCTGCTCAGGGACAAACCATGTCCTCATTAGCACCTGCACTTGCTTTGTGCCCGAGAGTCGCCAGTGAGAGCCATCTGCACGCTCCAAAGCCATTAACCCTGTGAACCTCCTCCTGCTCATGCAGCCGGGGGTTCACTTTTAGGTCCTTTTAAAAAATGACCCATGACTGGCCAACCCTAAGGCCCTGGCAGAGAGAGAAGCCTGGGAGCCCAGCCCAGGACCTCAGAGAGATGCCTCAGGGAAGGCGCAGTGGCCTCCTGGCTGGGGATCATGGTGCTGCATGAGATAATAACAAATTCCATGAAGTTTAGCAGCCTGGAACTAGATGCCAGAGCTTATTAACTCCATCCCCAACAAGGCTCATTCCTGGGCTGCAAGTGGAGCCAGAAAACCCAGAAATGGAATTTCCAACAGCCATTTTCTTCTAATTGTACGTGTTTTTTGCAACCAAACTAAGAACTCTCCTTAAGGTACTTGTCACCCTGCCAAAGCGCCACGACCTTCATATGCCCACTGGACACCGAAACATTCACCTGGTATATTGTTATTTTGCTAGTGTGTGCTGTTTCACATGCATCTTTCCACCCCTAGATTATAGGTCACACAAGAGCAGAGAACAATGCTACTAACACTTCTGCATCTTCATTCCCACCACCTCACCTACTGTGAGGCCACCTGTGGGCTCCAGGCCCTGTGCTGGGGACTTTACAAAAGACACAGCACATTTCATGGCTCTCACTTGCTGAGGTACTACTGCTATCATCTCATTGCACTGACCATGTTCCAGGCATGTTTGTTACGTGTTTCGCACCTACTAATTCATTTACTCCTCAAAACAAGCCTCTGTGATGGGCACTAATATTACCCCCTCTGTACAGCAGAGGACACTGAGAAGCAGAGAGGCTGAGTCACCAGCCTGAGATTATCCAGCAGGTGACAGGAGAGCCAGCAGTCCTGGAGTTGGAGCCCTTCACCATCACAGCACATTGCTTCATGCCCTGCTGTCCTTGGCACAGGGCTGACACACACCAGTGCTCCATAAATACTGGCTTTACCGGCAGTTAGTTCCTCAGTTCACTCTTCAGTTTCATGTTTCAGACAGCCTCTCTGCTGCCTATGGTAGAATTTCCTGTATGAGATCTGAGATCCATGGCTTCTTCTCTCAGTGGGTAATAATAATCCTTTGCATTTGAACAATGCTTTACATTTTTTTCAAGTGCCAACAGATCATCTCTCTCCCAAACACAAATCTGAGGATGTTCTTGGAAGGTAAGTAGAATAAGTGCATGCTAGCCTCTTTTACAGAGGCAGAACCTTTACCCAGAGAGGTGGCGTGACTCACCCAAAGTCACATAGGTTTTCAGGGCTGAGGCTGAGGTTAAGGCTAAAACCCAGGCTTCCTACATCTTGGTTCACTCTTCTTCCCACCTTGGGAAGAAATAACTACAAACACTGTCAGGAGATTTGCCCTGTAGTGGAATCCCTCAGACAGGAATATGTGGCTACGGATATGAATGGGGGGTGGGGGATGGGGCTAGAGATCAAGAAAGAGGTAAATACAAGAGGATGTGCAGAATTGTGGAGATATCTGTAACAGCTATCATAATTTTTATTTTTTAATTTTTTTTGGCCACACCACACAGCATTGGGATCTTAAGTCCCCAACCAGGGATCAAACCCATGCCAACTGCAGTGGGAGCATGGACTCATAATTCTGGACCATCAGAGAAGTCCCAGCTACTACAATTTTAAAATGTTATTTAAAACATTTTAAATAGCACTGATGGGAGTCAAAAACTTAATTTTTTTTAATTTTAAAAATAGCATCAACATTTTAAAATAATATTAAATCCCAGTGATTCAGAATTCAAGAATCACAAAAGGCTATGTAGTTAAAAATCTCTGTATCACAGGTTTTGATCCCAGGGCCCATCTTCTCCAAGCCCTTCTCTTTTCTCCATACTTGGACGACCCTACTGTAACAATTCAGAAAGCTTACCTAAAGCCACACATGATGTCCATTTTTTCCTCAAGCCATACATGATGGTGACTTTTATTTCACTGACAATAGATAATACATGAACACTGTTCAGGTTTCCATTCAGTTCAGTTCAGTCGCTCAGTCGTGTCCGACTCTTTGCGACCCCATGAATCGCAGCACGCCAGGCCTCCCTGTCCATCACAAACTCCTGGAGTTTACTCAAACTCATGTCCATCGAGTCGGTGATGCCATCCAGCCATCTCATCCTCTGTCGTCCCCTTCTCCTCCTGCCCCCAAGCCCTCCCAGCATCAGGGTCTTTTCCAATGAGTCAACTCTTCACACAAGGTGGCCAAAGTACTAGAGTTTCAGCATCAGTCCTTCCAATGAACACCCAGGACTGATCTCCTTTAGGATGGACTGGTTGGATCTCCTTGCAGTCCAAGGGACTCTCCAGAGTCTTCTCCAACACCACAGTTTAAAAGCATTAATTTTTCAGCACTCAGCTTTCTTCACACTCCAAATCTCACATCCCTACATGACTACTGTAAAAACCATAGCCTCGACTAGACTGACCTTTGTTGGCAAAGTAGTGTTTTTTAATATACTATCTAGGTTGGTCATAACTTTCTTTCCAAGGAGTAAGCATCTTTCAATTTCATGGCTGCAATCACCATCTGTAGTGATTTTGGAGCCCCCCAAAAAATAAAGTCTGACACTGTTTCCACTGTTTCCCCATCTATTTCCCACGAAGTGATGGGACCAGATGCCATGATCTTAGTCTTCTGAATGTTGAGCTTTAGGTCAACATTTCACTCTCCTCTTTCACTTTCATCAAGAGGCTCTTTAGTTCCTCTTCACTCTGCCATAAGGGTGGTGTCATCTGCATATCTGAGGTTATTGATATTTCTCCCGGCAATCTTGATTCCAGCTTGTGCTTCTTCCAGCCCAGCGTTTCTCATGATGTACTCTGCATATAAGTTAAATAAGCAGGGTGACAATATACAGCCTTGACATACTCCTTTTCCTATTTGGAACCAGTCTGTTGGTCCATGTCCAGTTCTAACTGTTGCTTCCTGACCTGCATATAGGTTTCTCAAGAGGCAGGTCAGGTAGTCTGCTATTTCCATCTCTTTCAGAATTTTCCACAGTTTATTGTGATCCACACAGTCAAAGGCTTTGGCATAGTCAATAAAGCAGGTTTAGAAAGTACCAAAAAAAAAAAAACAATTATAATGAAAAATTAGCATCCTTTTCCCCCCTGGCCTCCAGTTACCCAGAAACTGTTACTCTTTCCCTTATTCTTTTCAGTGAGAATTTATGTATTTACAAGCATATCCATACATTTTTCCAACTCAGATTGTACACTGTTATGCATACTTTTCTGCATGTGTTTTTTTCAGTGAACAATCTATCTTAGAGATCTTTACATCTGTACTTACAGAGCTCCTTCCTTTTAATGGTTACATTGTATGGACATACCACAAGTTATCTGATAGATCTTTAGTTGCCTCCAACTGTCTGCTATTAAGAACAATGCTGCAATAACCATAGATCATGGCTGCACAGAGGCTGCTAGGTCTCCCCAGCATCTGTGGTCCCTTTCTTCCATACAAGAGAATTTTATAAAGGCCACAGTTCCCAACCTCTCTTGCAAATAAGTATGGCCATGTGAGTAAATTCTGGCCATGAATGTAAGCAATGCATTATTTGGCAATTTTTAGGAATTTTCGTGTGAGAAAGCAGATGTATTCCCTTTATTTGCTTCATCTTTATCTCACCAGGAAAATTTGTGAAATGAACAAAAATAGTTACTGGTGTCCTATCCAGAGCCCACTTCTGTATTATATCAGACTTAGGTTGTCTTTGAACTACTTTACAACTCTGTGAGTAGTAGAATACTGTTAATAATATGAATGATTTCCATTCATAAAAATACAAACTATGTCAGTAGAAATGAAGTTGATATTGCAATAAATATTGACCCAATTTGCATCTAATTATAAGCTCATTTCAGCACTCTTGGTGGCCTATATATGTGTATGTTCAGTTCTCCTTTAAACCAACTATGACATCTTACTAGTCCCCTCATTGAGTTAAACAAAATATTTACAACGCTTTTATTTTTACATTTGCATGACAGCTATGATTTTATCTTTAAAAATTATCTTTTAATAATCCTTTACTCCATCCTGCTGCTTGGAATACAGATGGTTCCATCTTGGACAATGAGATTAAGAACAACCCTAAACAAAAAGAGCCCAAGTCCAAGACCTGGGAGTACTCCACCTATTTTAGACTTCATCTAGACTTTTATGTGCAAGAAAAACACATGTCTATCTTCAGTGACTATTATTCAGAGTTTTCTGTTAGAGTGAAATCTAACAATGAAATGATTTCTAAGAGAAATTTTTACTAATAGAATATGTCATGATTTCATCTCTGTGCAGCTGCAAATTTTACTTCAGACTATCTTGGCAGACATCATTAATCAATCCCCCCAGAGCCCTTACTCAAACTGCTTCTTAAGGTCACAATCTAAGTGGTCATTAGTATCAAAAAGCTTTGAATGACATTTAATTACCATTCTTGCTACAGGATAACAAATCAGCACAATTTTCTCAATTGTCCATATTCTAACACAAACTTACTGATTTAGATCCCATCTTACTCCTAAGAAGATTGAGATCAGAAAACCATAGGGATCTATGTGAAGGCCTGTAGAATTTCAGAACAGGGGGTAAGGAATGTCTCAGCCATTCCCACCAGCCCAGGATACACCCCCAGTCCAAGGTCCCAGTCTCAGAACAAGTTCACTCAAAATCTCACCCACAAAAGTCACAGAGGGAACAGGTGACCTGGATGGATGAGTACCACTTGGTGCTAGATTCTGAGCCAGGGTACATTTGTGATTTAGAAATACTGGCCTGCCAGTGCATAGGACACAGGATATACAAAAAGATTCCCAAGCAGCATGTCTACACGTGCCCATCCCAAGTACAGCTGGAGACAAAGCACTAAGCTAGGATCAGGGCAGAAGCACCCCTTCCAGCTCTGCTCCCAGTGAGCTCTCCTTCACTGGGTCTCAGATAACTCAGCAGAGATGGCACTAGATGATTCCCAGGCCTAAAAGTGTTTACAATGTTCTGCCTAAAACAAAACACAGTCTCAGCAGCCTTGAGAGCATCTTTAGCCCAGCAGGGCCAGGTACAGAGACAATCTTCACATCCACCCCCACCCCCAGGCTGTGGGGGCTTCCAATCCTGGCGGTTCCTTGGCCGCTAGCTCAGTGGCAGAGGAAGGGCTGGCAGAACTAGTGACTTTGATGTCCTCTACAGTCTAGAGACTGTACACAAACAGGAAACTAGGAGAGGTGATAATTGTTTAATCAGCTCTCCAGCAACACCTGTTGTGTTGAGTTCCTCTAATGTGAAAAGCCGGGCATACAGGGAATAACACTTCCTTGTGGTGGTTAGTGTTGATCTCGATGTACCATCAAAGATGACAGGAACAGTATTCCCCTGACAATTTTCTACAGTTCCTTTTCTCAAACTTCCAAGCCTACAAACGTCCTTTGATAAAGTAGGTACTCATCAGGGTAAGGCACACATTGAAAGTTGAAAGGGAAAGAAAGAACTGGAAGGCTCACTGCTTGCCAGCCAAGCACCTACAACTCAAGTTTCAGACTGGACCAACTTCCAGAGAAGTTCACTAGTGATAAAAGCTGTGGCAAGCAGGTGGGATCCTAAGAGTTATAAATGATCAGAGAGGGAGTGACCATGGGCTGGGGTGACCCAGAGTACTCTGGGTAAGCTGAGTTATGAGGGCAGCCTTGTAGGATGGATAAGACCCCAATTAAGTAAAAGAAAGAACATTTCAGGTGCACGGGGTATTACAGTGAGAGAGTGAGAGCAGAAATGTCCCCTGTATTTTCAAAAGGGAGACTAGTCTGGCTAGAGCAGAGTTTGTATTAAATACAGGGAAGAAAAAGCAGAAACAGAGGTGGGAGCTGGAGCATTGGTCCTCAAACTTGTGTGTATACTAAAGGGTTTGTGGAAGTGTAGCTTGCTGGGCTCCACCCCTAGGGTTTCTGATTTAGGACTTCTGGGGTGGAACCTCAGAATTTGCACTTCTAACAAAGTATCAGGTGATGCTGATGCTGCTGGTCCAAGGACCATACTTCTGAGAATCACTGGACCAGACTGTAGAGGGTCATGAATCCTGAACAGCTGGGAGCTCCAGAAGGTCTTTCCCCAGGGGAGAGATGGAATGGGAGTGGTGCTTTGTTTAATTTGCACCCTGCTCTTTTCCATTTCTATGAATAGCTTTCTGCCCTTTTCTATTGTCTGTTTTTATAGAAATGGGATCAGTAGACATCAACCACTACCTATCACCTCTACCACACTCCCACTTCTCATTTCTATGTGAAACACATTGCTTTAAACAGAAATTAGCAGTCATGATTCCGCGCCATAAGCATAAACCAAAAAACATGGTTTGGTTGAAGATTTCACTTTCTTTAAAAATGCCAAGTGAGTGTAAGAAGCCCAGCTGGGATCATTCCAGTGTTACGATTTGTGAACACCTACATGCCAGACACAATGCTTCATACTTTATGTACATTATTGCAAGGTAGGGATTATCATTCTCATTTTATAGATGAAAACCCTGAGGCTGAGACCAGGTAAGTGGCTGGCTCAAGATCACATCTGATAAAAGATGGAGTCAGTACACAGAACCAAGGTCTACCTCCTCCCCAGCCCATGCCAAGCCGGCACCCTGTGGCCTGTCCTGCTCCATCCACCCAGACCTGCAGAGAGCTCTTAGATGCTGCTTCAGCCCTCTCATCAGTCTCAGTGAGGACTGTCTATAGGGGATCTCTAGGCAAAATGTGCACAGGGACTCGACTTCTAAACCAACCTCTCAGAAGTTCTGAGTGTCAAGCCCCCATACCTCTGCAAAAGCTCCTGAGGTTTCAGGGCTTCACCAACCTCTCCCCTTAGGCCCCTGACATATACACACGGTCTCTCCTGGCACACTCTCTTTGCTTCCCTCAGGTCCACCCTCATCTGCGCTCAACCTGAGAACAATCAAGTCATCTGAGTCAAACAAGCCAGTCACAAAAGGAAAAATACAGTGTGATTCCAATTATACAAGGTACTTGAGTACTCAAATTCACAGAGTCAGAAAGCAGAATGGTGGTTTCTAGGGGCTGGAGGGAGGGGGAATGGGAGTCAGTGTTTAATGCATACAGAGTTTCCTTTGGGGACAATGAAGAATTCTGGAGGTGATGGTGGTGATGACTGTACAATGATAGGAACATACTTAATGCCACTGAACTGTGCACTTAAAAATGGCTAAGACTGTAAATTTTATATTATGTGTATTTTACCATAACTTAATAAATGAGTGAATGGAGAATCCAGTGGTAGAAGACAACTAGATCTCCTGAGTTCTGTTCCAGTTACCCTCAGTTCAGTGCAGATCAGTCGCTCAGTCATGTCCAACTCTTCGCAACCCCATGGAGTGCAGCATGCCAGGCTTCCCTGTCGATCACCAACTCCCAGAACTTACTCAAACTAATGTCCATCAAGCTGGTAATGCCATCCAACCATCTCATCCTCTGTCATCCCCTTCTCCTCCTGCCTTCAATCTTTCCCAACATCAGGGTCTTTTCTAATGAATCAGTTCTTCCCATCAGGTGGTTGAAGTATTGGAATTTCAGCTTCAGCATCAGTCCTTCCAAAGAATATTCAGGACTGATTTCCTTTAGGATGGACTGGTTGGATCTCCTTGCAGTCCAAGGGCTCTCAAGAGTCTTCTCCAACACCACAGGTCAAAAGCATCAATTTTGGGGGGCTTAGCTTTCTTTATAGTCTAATTCTCACATCCATAAATGATTACTGGAAAAACCATAGCTTTAACTAGATGGACCTTTGTTGGCAAAGTAATGTCTCTGCTTTTTAATATGCTGTCTAGGTAGGTCATAGCTTTTCTTCCAAGGGACAAGCACCTTTTAATTTCATGGCTGCAGTCACCAACTGTACTGATTTTGGAGCCCAAAAATGTAAAGTCTGTCACTGTTTCCACTGTTTCCCCATCTTTCTGCCATGAAGTGATGGGACCAGATACCATGATCTTAGTTTTCTGAATGCTGAGTTTTAAGCCAACTTTTTCCACTCTCCTCTTTCACTTTCATCAAGAGGTTCTTTAGTTCTTATTCACGTTCTGCCAAAACAGTGGTGGCATCTGTGTATCTGAGGTTATTGATATTTCTCCAGGCAATCTCAATTCCAGCTTGTGCTTCATCCAGCCCAGCATTTCGCATGATGTACTCTGCATATAAGTTAAATAAGCAGGATGACAATATAAACAGCCTTGACATACTCCTTTCCCAATTTGGAACCAGTCCATTGTTCTATGTCCAGTTCTAACTGCTGCTTCCTGACCTGCATACAGATTTCTCAGGAGGCAGGTCAGGTGGTCTAGTATTCCTATCACTTTAAGAATTTTTCACAGTTTGTTGTTATTCACACAGTCAAAGGCTTTGGCAAAGTCAATAAAGCAGAAGTAGATGCTTTACTGGTATTCTCTTGCTTTTTAGATGATCCAATGCTTGTTGGCAATTCGATCTCTGATTCCTCTGCCTTTTTTAAATCCAGCTTGAACATCTGGAAGTTCATGGTTCATGTACTGTTGAAGCCTGGCTTGGAGAATTTTGAGCCTTATTTGCTAGTGTGTGAGATGAGTGCAAT
The DNA here is from genome assembly GCF_033118175.1 of Dama dama. NCBI lineage: Eukaryota > Metazoa > Chordata > Mammalia > Artiodactyla > Cervidae > Dama > Dama dama. The sequence goes on from NC_083691.1 coordinate 75,641,331, forward strand.
TGTGCGGTAGTTTGAGCATTCTCTGGCCAGCTAGGCTACATTTTCTACAAATACTGTTCACAGAGATGCAGCAGGAGGGGGAAGTGAACGTGAGCTGAGGGAGAGACAGACATGCTTGGGCATGGTTGGGGGGCAGTCCCGCTGATGTGCCAATCACAGAGTAACAGCACTGTATATGTGTTGGGTGCTCTTCAGTCCCCAAGCTTTCTCACACACGTGGGTTAGTCTGGTTGATGACCTGATGACCTGGCCAGGGTCCCCAGAGCAAAACATTTCTAGAATATACTTTCTCAATGAGATACATGTGTTAAAAGAATTCTCCCCATGAAGCTTGGAATGACAGCCCCAGCCTCACTTTGTATTTCATGGTCTGCTAAATGCCCTTGAACTCAGTTTAAGAAATATTGATGGAGTAGGACCTGGGAACCCAAGGGCATTGGCGTGGATATGCTGGATGGTGGTGTGACCTTGGGCAAGTTCCTTGGCTTTGCTGAGGGTCATTTCTTTCCATGTGACACAGGAATGCTGTGTGATAGGAGCAACAAGATAGTGCATGCAAAAACTTAGCACAGGTTCTAGACAAGTGAAAGTTCTTTGAGGAGCTTTAATTACAAGGTCTGTTCTTTTGAGACCACGTCCTGTCCTCCAGAAGTCATGGCCCAGGAAGACAGATGAGGAAAGGGAAGAGGCAAGTAAACAGCAGCATGGTGGGCTGAGTCATCATGGATGCTAAACCCAGCCAAGAAAGGAGGACTCATTTCAAATTGTGTCACTTTTCCCCACCAGGCTCTACATTCTTATTAAGAGGCCGTATGCATAGTGGTGAAGAGCTTACAACCATGCAGCTAGCCTGGATCTGAATCTGTGTGTGATCTTGAGCAAATTACTTACCCTCTCTGTGCCTCCTTTTTCTCATCTATAAAATAGTGATCATAAAAACAAGGTCTAACTCATAGGATTCCTATAAATATTTGGATAAATATCAATGCTCAAAATGCTCAAAAGAGTATCTAATAAGGAAATAGAGATATTTATGGCTTAGCTAGTCTAATTATTAGGTCTTTGACTTTTCTTTTGTATTCTCTTCTCCTTTGCTTCCAAATATTTAACCTCATTCTAGAAGGATTTAGACAGCAGACCTGGGAACATATAATAAGTACTCAAAAAAATATAAAATTTAAAAAAAATTGATGACATTAACTGAACAGAGAATTTAAAGGCTTAATACAAAATCTCCCAATGAAGCAAACAAATAGTGACAGCTTTTGAAGCAATCAAATCTGATTCCTGGTCAGACTTCCTGAGCTAATTTGCCCTAATCTCTGATTTCTGACATCCAGACACCAACACAATGGAGCCTCCTGCCAGAGATTTAAATCCCTGGGTTTCCATATTCATTGGGTTGATAGGGAGGCAGAAGAGCCATCTTTTCTCTCAATATGAGAGCTGAATTGCTTTCCAAGTGGAACCATTGTCCCCTTCCACCACTGCATTGACCAACTCCAAAGCCCATAGAGCTTTAGGTTTCCCCAATGCTTGGTCCTTCCCCTACCCACAGCCTTCAGGAACTTGGTGTAGGAGAAGTTATTACTAATCAGGATAAAGTACTGAAAGACAATTAGAATATCCTGAAGCTGCTGCTGTTAAGTCGCTTCAGTCGTGTCCGACTCTGTGCGACCCCATGGACTGCAGCCCACCAGTCCCATCCATCCATGGGATTTTCCAGGCAAGAGTACTGGAGTGGGTTGCCATTGCCTTCTCCATCCTGAAGCTACCTGGATGCAATTCTTTGGAAAGACTAGCAAGGAGAGATAAGAAAGCCTTCCTAAGCGATCAATGCAAAGAAATAGAGGAAAACAACAGAATGGGAAAGACTAGAGATCTCTTCAAGAAAATTAGAGATACCAAGGGAACATTTCATGCAAAGATGGGCACAATAAAGGAAACAAATGGTATGGACCTAACAGAAACAGAAGATTTTAAGAAGAGGTGGCAAGAACACACAGAAGAACTATACAAAAAAGATCTTCATGACCCAGATAACCACAATGGTGTGATCACTCACCTAGAGCCAGACATCCTGGAATGCAAAGTCAAGTGGGCCTTAGGAAGCATCAGTACAAACAAAGCTAGTGGAGGTGATGGAATTCCAGGTGAGCTATTTCAAATCCTAAAAGATGATGCTGTGAAAGTGCTGCACTCAACATGCCAGCAAATCTGGAAAACTCAGCAGTGGCCACAGGACTGGAAAAGGTCAGTTTTCATTCCAATCCCAAAGAAAGGCAATGCCAAAAAATGCTCAAACTACCACACAATTGCACTCATCTCACAGGCTAGCAACGTAATGCTCAAAATTCTCCAAGCCAGACTTCAACAATACATGAATCATGAACTTCTAGATGTTCAAGCTGGATTTAGAAAATGCAGAGGAACCAGAGATCAAATTGCCAACATCCATTGGATCATAGAAAAAGCAAGAGAATTCCAGAAAAGCATATACTTCTGCTTCATTGACTAGGCTAAAACCTTTGACTGTGTGGATCACAACAAACTGTGGGAAATTCTTAAAGAGATGGGAATACCAGACCACTTTACCTGTCTCCTGAGAAATCTGTATGCAGGTCAAGAAGCAACAGTTAGAACGAGACATGGAACAACAGACTGGTTCCAAATTGGGAAAGGAGTACATCAAGGCTGTATATTTATAGCCACCCTGCTTATTTAACTTATATAAGAGCACATCATGTGAAATGCTGGGCTGGATGAAGCACAAGCTGGAATTAGATTGTTGAAAGAAGTATCAATAACCTCACCAACACAGATGATACCACCCTTAGGGCAGAAAGTAAAGAGGAACTAAAGAGCTTCTTGATGAAAGTGAAAGAGGAGAGTGAAAAAGGTGGCTTAAAACTCAACATTCAAAAAACTAAGATCATGGCATCTGATCCCATCACTTCATGGCAAATAGATAGGGAAACAATGGAAACAGTGACAGACTTTATTTTCTTGGGCTCAAAAATTATTGCAGATGGTGAATGCAGGCATGAAATTAAAAGATGTTTACTCCTTGGAAGAAAAGCTATGACTGATCTAGACAGCATATTTAAAAAGCAGAGACATGACTTTGCCAACAAAGGTCCATCTAGTCAAAGCTATGGTTTTCCAGTAATCATGTACGGATGTGAGAGTTGGACAATATCAAGAAAGCTGAGTGCCAAAGAATTGATGTTTTTGAACTGTCGTATTGAGAAGACTCTTGAGAGCCCTTGGACTGCAAGAAGATCCAACCAGTCAATCCTAAAGGAAATCAGTCCTGAGTAGTCATTGAAAGGACTGATGCTGAAGCTATAACTCCAATACTTTGGCCACCTGATGTGAAGAACTGACTCATTTGGAAAAACCCTGATGCTGGGAAAGACTGAAGGCAGGAGGAGAAGGGGATGACAGAGGATGAGATGGTTGGATAGCATCACTGACTTGATGGACATGAGTTTGAGCAAAGTCTGGGAGCTGGTCATGGACAGGGCAGCCTGGCATGCTGCAGTCCATGGGGTCACAAAGGGTCAGATACGACTGAGTAACTGAACTGAACTGACCTGGATGCAATACTCCCAGGTCCTTTCCTCCAGCTTTGGGTCAGCAGGTCTGGGGTGGGGCCTGAGCATCTGTAGGTTTTAATGCTGCTCCAGATCATCCTGATGCTTAGCCAGGGTTGAGACCCACTCTGCTGTTTTCCCTAACAGCTCTTGGCTTTGGCTACACTGCATTAAGCTTGCTGTACTGGATGCAGCTCTTTCATAAAGCTCTCATGTGGGTCATACACTGAGCACTCATGGCAAGCAAGACATTGAACTGAATGGCATGTCAGCAGAAACAAAGATGAATCAGCCACAGACAGCACACCGGGACACCCCGCCCCCACTCTCCTCCCACCCCCTCCATCCGGTAATGGAGAAATGAGTGAATCTGAGGCTGCGCTGAAACTTGTGATCAAAGCCCCTCTCCCAGGATGGGGTAAAGATAAGGACCAAGAATACTGACTTCAAGCTTTGTTCATTTAAACAACTTTCTCCCTGCAGAATCTCTGCAAGTTTAGACAGATAATTTTATGGGACTACCCTCCAAAAAGCAAAATACATTGTTTAAAAGTAACTAAATTTATAGTGTATACAATATTTTGGGGGGAAGCACTTCGTTACTAAAACACTTCAGAAACAATTTACTAAACATTTATTCTATTGGCCTTAATTCAGTGTAGCCCACAGTGGCTGAGCCAGCACTCATAACTGCTAAGGATGGTGACAAGTCCAGGACTGTCTAAATCTAAGCCATCAACAAATATTAAAGGCCAGTTTACAGCTGGAAGCAGAGAGAGATTAAAGTTAAAAGTCTCCCAGTGACTACTCTCTTAAGTCAAATGTTATAAGCAGGGCCAAAGGGATTCTAGCAAACCCTTCTCTCTGACCACACCAGTGGGAAAAACATAGCCACAGGCCACCTTGTGATGATAATTCATGGCCAAAGGCACACTGCCCATGGTACAAAATCCCAGAGGGGAAGACATACTGAAACTGGTTAGTGGCAAGTCTTACAGTCCCACACAGATCCCATAGTGCTATACAGCATTCCTGACCTGGGATTTCATTTCAGATGTCTTATTTTGTAGTGCAAAATGGTCCAACCTAAAGGGCCACATCATCTTTACAATTCTGACACCTGGGCCTACACCAAATCTTGTTCTTTTGATTCTAAACACTCTCCCTTTTCTCCAGGACTTGTAATAGTGATTAATAAAATTTCCCTAAGATCCATCACTGTCTTAAGTGAAAGGGAAAGTTGCTCAGTCATGTCCAACTCTTTGAGACCCCATGGACTATACAGTCCATGGAATTCTCCAGGCCAGAATACTGGAGTGGGTAGGCTTTCCCTTCTCCAGGGGATCTTCCTGACCTAGGAATCGAACCAGGGTCTCCTGCATTGCAGGCAGGTTCTTTACCAACTGAAACATCACTGTCTGAGACATTTAAAATTTTGAATTTTTCATCAAAATAGCTTTGGCATACTGTTTAGAAATCAGATTCAAACGTTCAAGCCATATTTTATTTTTATTTTAAAAAACATTCATCTTTGTCCATGATCTACATTTTGTAATATTTGTCATAAAATTAGTTGATTTCCACTCTAGTTTGGTAATAGTTCATGTAAAACTTGAGCCTACTCCAGTAAACAGGTGAAAATAGTGACATGACATCTTATAAAGATAAACAGTTGTGTTTTCAAGTTAGGAACTCAAAAAAGTTAGAGTCAAAATTGTCCTCAATTCAGTTCAGTCACTCAGTCACGTCTGACTATTTACAACCACATGGACTGCAGCACTCCAGGTCTCCCTGTCCATCACCAATTCCCAGAGCTTACTCAAACTCATGTCCATCGCATTGGTGATAACATCCAACCATCTCATCCTCTGTTGTCTCCTTCTCCTCCCACCTTCAATCTTTCCCAGTATCAGAGTCTTTTCAAATGAGTCGGTTCTTCCCATCAGGTGGCCAAAGTACTGGAGTTTCAGCTTCAGCATCAGTCCTTCCAATGAATAATCAGGACTGATTTTCTTTAGGATAGACTGGTTGGATCTTCTTGCAGTCCAAGGGACTTTTAAGAGTTTTCTCAACACCACAGTTCAAAAGCATCAATTCTTCAGTGCTCAGCTTTCTTTATAGTCTAACTCTCACATCCATACATGATTACTGGAAAAACCATAGCTTTGACTAGATGGACCTTTGTCAGCAAAGTAATGACTCTGCTTTTTAATATGCTGTCTAGGTTGATCATAGCTTTTCTTCCAAGGAACAAGCGTCTTTTACATGGCTGCAGTCACCATCTGCAGTGATTTTGGAGCCCCCCAAAATAAAGTCTGTCATTGTTTCCACTGTTTCCCCATCTATTTGCCATGAAGTGATGTGGCCTGATGCCATGATCTTAGTTTTCTGAATGTTGAGCTTTAAGCCAACTTTTTCACTCTCCTCTTTCACTTTCATCAAGAGGCTCTTTAGTTCTTCTTCACTTTCTGCCATAAGGGTGGTGTCATCTGCATATCTGAGGTTATTGATATTTCTCCCGGCAATCTTGATTCCAGCTTGTGCTTCATCCAGCCCAGCTTTCTCATGATGTACTCTGCATATAAGTTAAATAAGCAGGGTGACAATATACAGCCTTGACGTACTCCTTTTCCTGTTTGGAACCAGTCTGTTGTTTCATGTCCAGTTCTAACTGTTGCTTCCTGACGTGAATATAGGTTTCTCAAGAGGCAGGTCAGGTGGTCTGGTATTCCCATTTCTTTAAGAATTTTCCACAGTTTATTGTGATCCACACAGTCAAAGGCTTTAGCATAGTCAATAAAGCAGAAATAGAAGTTTTTCTGGAACTCTCTTGCTTTTTCTATGATCAAACGGATGTTGACAATTTGATGTGTGGTTCCTCTGCCTTTTCTAAATCCAGCTTGAACATCTGGAAATTCACGATTCACATATTGTTGAAGCTTGGCTTGGAGAATTTTGAGCATCACTTTACTAGATGAGTGCAATTGTGTGGTAGTTTGAGCATTTTTAGGCATTGCCTTTCTTTGGGATTGGAATGAAAACTGACCTTTTCCAGTCCTGTGGCCACTGCTGAGTTTTCCAGATTTGCTGGCATGTTGAGTGCAGCACTTTCACAGCATCATCTTTTAGGATTTGAAATAACTCAACTGGAATTCCATCACCTCCACTGGCTTTGTTTGTACTGATGCTTCCTAAGGCCCACTTGACTTTGCATTCCAGGTGTCTGGCTCTAGGTGAGTGATCACACCATTGTGATTATCTGGGTCATGAAGATCTTTTTTGTATAGTTCTTCTGTGTGTTCTTGCCACCTCTTCTTAAAATCTTCTGTTTCTGTTAGGTCCATACCATTTGTTTCCTTTATTGTGCCCATCTTTGCATGAAATGTTCCCTTGGTATCTCTAATTTTCTTGAAGAGATCTCTAGTCTTTCCCATTCTGTTGTTTTCCTCTATTTCTTTGCATTGATCGCTTAGGAAGGCTTTCTTATTTCTCCTTGCTATTCTTTGGAACTCTGCATTCAGATGGGGCTATCTTTCCTTTTCTCCTTTGCCTTTAGCTTCTCTTCTTTTCTCAGCTATTTGTAAGGCCTGGTCAGACAACCATTTTGCCTTTTTGCATTTCTTTTTCTTGGGAATGGTCTTGATCCTTGTCTCCTGTACAATGTCATCAACCTCCATCCACAGTTCTTCAGGCACTGTCTATCAGATCTAATACCTTGAATCTATTTATCTCTTCTACAGTGTAATCATAAGGATTGGGAGAAGCCCCAGCAAGACAGTAGGGGGGCAAATTCACTTTTTGAATCAAACCCTATTCCTGCCGGAGACACTCAGAGGGCACAAACACAACCTTGTGTGCACCAGGACCCAGGAGAAAGGAGCAGTGACCCCACAGGAGACCGACCCAGACTTCCCCAGGAGTGTCCAGGAGTCTCCAGTGGAGGCGTGGGTCGGTGGTGGCCTGCTGCAGGGTTGGGGGCACTGAGTGTAGCAATATATACATGGAGGAGGTCACCTCCTTTTGAAGGAGGTCACCATTATCTTCATTACCTCCACCATAGTTTGGCCCCAGGTAAATAGCAGGGAGGGAACACAGCTCCACGCATCAACAGAAAATTGGATTAAAGATTTACTGAGCATGACCCCGCCCATCAGAACAAGATCCAGTTTCCCCCTCAGTCTGTCTCTCCCATCAGGAAGCTTCCATAAGCCTCTTATCCCTCTTATCAGAGGGCAGACAGACTGAAAAAGAAAGTCACAGAAAACTAATCAATCTGATCACATGGACCACAGCCTTGTCAAACTCAATGAAACTATGAGCCATGCTGTGTAGGGCCACCCACGATGGACGGCTCATGATGGAGAGTTCTGACAAAATGTGGTCCACTGGAGAAGGGAATGGCAAACCACTTCAGTATTCTTGCCTTGAGAACCCCATGAACAGTATGAAAAGGCAAAAAAATAGGACACTGGAAGATGAACTCCCCAGGTCGGTAGGTGCCCAATATTCTACTGGAGAAGGGTGGAGAAATAACTCCAGAAAGAATGAAGAGACAGAGCCAAAGCAAAAACAACACACAGTTGTGGATGTGACTGGTGATAGAAACAAAGTCCGATGCTATAAACAGCAATATTGCATAGGAGCCTAGAATGTTAGGTCCATGAATCAAGGCAAATTGGAAGTGGTCAAACAGGAGATGGCAAGAATGAACGTCGACATTTTAGGAATCAGTGAACTAAAATGGACTGGAATGGGTGAATTTAACTCAGATGACCATTATCTCTACTACTATGGGCAAGAATCCCTTAGAAGAAATGGAGTAGTCAACACAGTCAACAAGATTCCAAAATGCAGTACTTGGATGCAATCTCAAAAATGACAGAATGATCTCTGTTTGTTTCAAAGGCAAACCATTCAATATCAAGTAATCCAAGTCTATGCCCCAACTAGTAATGCTGAAGAAGCTGAAGTTAAACAGTACTATGAAGACCTACAAGACCTTCTAGAACTAACACCCAAAATAGATGTCCTTTTCATTATAGGGGACTGGAATGCAAAAGTTAGAAGTAAAAAAACACCTGGAGTAACAGGCAAATTTGGCCTTGGAGTACAGAATGAAGCAGGGCAAAGGCTAGCAGAGTTTTGCCAAGAGAACGCACTGGTCATAGCAAACACCCTCTTCCAACAACACAAGAGAAGACTCTACACATGGAGATCACCAGATGGTCAATATTGAAATCAGATTGTTTATATTCTTTGCAGCCAAAGATGGAGAAGTTCTATGCAGTCAGCAAAAACAAGACCGGGAGCTGACTGTGGCTCCGATCATGAACTCCTTATTGCCAAATTCAGACTTTAGTTGAAGGAAGTAGGGAAAACCACTAGACCATTCAGGTATGACCTAAATCAAAATTGTCCTAGAAAATCTTAAATCACCCACACCATAAAGTGTGTATACTGTGTATGCTCATGTTTCCGTGTCCAATGAACTTAATTCACCTTGAAGTTTGAGAACCACTGAACTGGATCTTTATGGAAGGAACACAAGGCAAGCCCCTATGTATTCACAAACCTTTCTGCTTTTAGAGATTTATATAATCCGCTGAGATGAAAGGGGGTTGGGTGAAGCATTCTAAAGTGTTTCAGGTTCCCTGGAGGGTTTACTCCATTTGGTTAGAATTATGCCTTAATACATTTTAATTTGTTTGTCATTGTGAAGATTAAGTCAGAAGACAGCCTCATCCTCAGTGGGAGGTAGGTTGTCAAGGGCCTTATAACAGTCTTACTTTGTTGAGATTTTCAAAACACACTCACATTAATGGCAGTTGTTCATCTAACCTCATATATCATCATTTTTAATATGAACCATTATTTTATCTATCATTAAGAAAGAAAAATAATGTTGCCAATTAAAGTATAACAGACATTTATACAATGTATCTGGAATTCATATATGCTAAGGCACAAAACTGCATCTCAGATGCAATAAAACATCATATTGCTTTTAAACCTGAGCCTAGATGGTAGGTATTATCATCCTACCATCATGGAGGCTGGAGTAGGTCAGCCACACCTGGGGGCCCAGCTTGCTAGGTTCAGGTGTCCGCTCATTGATCTCAGAGGCCATGATGGAAGGATATGAACCTTAAGAGTGACCTTTTTTAGTGCCTCATTAGAGCTTGGATTTTGAAATGAATTTGTCAGAGGGAAAGACCAGAGGAGGGAAGCAATTCAAGGGTTCTTCTAGAATCCAGGCAAAAGGTGGCAAGAACTGGAACTGGGGCATGTTCATTGGAATGAAGAGGGAGGACTTACTGGTCAGTGTTAGGGCTGATGGCAGGGAGATGAAGGGTACAGTTTGTGAGCTATTGGAGAAAGGTCTGTGGAAGGCCTGGGGGGCACAGTGAGAGTGGAGATTCTGGAGGAAAGGAAGTGAGGACTCAGAGAGGACGTCCTTCCCTTGTATCTCTTGGCAGTCACCAGGCAAGTTGAGAGAGGGAGGCCACTGTGGGTCCTAGGATGGTGCTTGGAACTGGTCTGGAAATTGAGTCAGGGTCCCAGCTTTGCTGCCGGTACCAGACCTGGGACTGGGGTCAATCTAGCACTTCTCCTTCTTTCCTTTTCTGCAAAATGTGGATGATAATACCTACCATCTAGGCTCAGCTTTAAAAGCAATATGATGTTTTATTGCATCTGAGATGCAGTTTTGTGCCTTAGTATATATGAATTCCAGATACATTGTATAAATGTCTGTTATACTTTAATTGGCAACATTATTTTTCTTTCTTAATGATAGATAAAATAATGGTTCATATTAAAAATGATGATATATGAGGTTAGATGAACAACTGCCATTAATGTGAGTGTGTTTTGAAAATCTCAACAAAGTAAGACTGTTATAAGGCCCTTGACAACCTACCTCCCACTGAGGATGAGGCTGTCTTCTGACTTAATCTTCACAATGACAAACAAATTAAAATGTATTAAGGCATAATTCTAACCAAATGGAGTAAACCCTCCAGGGAACCTGAAACACTTTAGAATGTTCCACCCAACCCCCTTTGATGCCATAGGAGATCCTAGAGCAGTCCAACAACATCATCCACCTTGCTTGTGCTCTTCTCCCTTCCTGAAATCCCTTTCCCAGCTAATTCTTATCCATCTACTGAGACTTGCTGAGGAATCTTCTCTGACATAGGTCAGCACTGGTGTCTGTGTACTGTAATGATCTCTTCTGCCTACCTGTTAGGGTGGATCTGAATCACTTGGTGGGAAGGAGCTGGGACCCTGGCCCATTCATACTTGTGTGTGAATGGATAGCACAGTGCATGGTGCACAGGAGACAAATCATGAGTATTCGTAGAAGGCGGGGGGAAACCAGATTTACTAGTTCAGCTTCAACCTCCATCCCCAGTTTTAATGATGGGTGTTTTGTTCTTCTGCCTCAAAATCCATAGGATGAAATTTCCCATGGGTCTAAAAAGCATGGCCCTGACCCCTGCCCAGCAGCCAGTTCTGCCAAATTGTGGTTCTCCCTTGTCCTTCTCTCCAGTCTTTAGTTCTAGGCAATGGAGGCGACCCTTGAACCTGAGTCCAAGACCAGGTTCTCAGTGCCTATTGCCAGAGCCAGTAGCCAACTCCCCATTAAAACCTCCTTAAATACCAGCCAGGGGCTGTGGGTTTGTGGGGCTCTGGCCACCCCGGGCCTGGCCTGGGGCCAGGGCCAAAGACACAGGCAACCTGACTGCTCTCTGGAGTGGGCACCTAGAGTAGGGCTCTGGGGAAGTGCTCCTGCCTGGACAACAGGATTCAGGCCAGGATTCCCCATGTTCTCAGAGCTGATATCCCACAGTGCTCATACTTGCCTGTTCTGTTCCTTCCTGTCTCCTGAAAACACCCAAGCCCCACCTTACCTAATGGCCTGTGCCTGGAATGAGCAGAGTCTACAACACAGCTTCATACATTTGCTGTAATTTATCACTGAGATGGGTGCAATTTGCCTCTCCTCACCCCCACTGCAACCCCACCTCCTGCAACTGTATTTTCACCTACTCAACATTATACAGCCAAGCGAACTAGGTAGGGAATCCCTGCTGGCTTGGCAAGCCTGGAAGGAACTACCCACATACCTGTTCTCCCCCTCCCCAGGGCCACCAGTGGGGCAGTACTACTCCAGCCTGGCTTCCCTCACCTTGTGAATGAGAAGTCCAGATATCCAGATGCTAAGGGCTTCCCTCCCTCAGCTGTAGCCTGGCGCTGCAACACCAGATCTGGATGCTGCCTGTGCTAGACAGCCCTGGCCCGGCCCTGCTTAGACAGCCATGTGTACCACAACATACAGAAGTTTATTTAAAAAGCACCTGCTGCTAAGGGTGCTCCTGTTGCCAAGGAGTCAATGCACAGTACAGAGCAGCGTGACACATAACCCTAAACTTCACTTTGTGTCAACAATTCAGGCCCAAAGGATATGTTTCTCCTACATCTCCTGGCCCAGGTCCTCAAAACCAAAGATGACTATATCCAAATGCCAGGAGGATGTGTGGCTTGTGCTGCTTCAGACATGGAGACCAATCCGGCCTTGGAGAGGGGGGAGATTCAGGAAACCTAAATGACTAAGAGAAGTGGCAAACTAATTAATTTGAACAAGTCTTTCTTTCACATGACATAACTGAATGCAATAGAGTCTTGCATAACCAAGTATATTTTTCATCAGTGTTAAGCAATCACTTTCTCACTTCTTTGCATCCCAACTCCTAGTTCAAAAGATACTCACGAATTCGTGTGGAATTGGTGGTTGCAATGGCAGCTGAGGAACATTTTGCAATATCAATTTATATTACTCTTAAATGTGTGTAGACTCAGGTCTAGACATAGCAAGAAAAAAGTGATACTGACTGTATATTGATAACTAAACGGATTAGAATCCTAACATTGTGAATACTATTATTTTTATAAAAACATTTAACGTGATTTCTTTTTAAAGTTAAAATTTTAACCTTACTTAAGTACTTTTAATTAACATTTAATAGTCACTAATTATACTGACATTTTTGCCTTTTCATTTCATGGATAATTTTGAATATTTTGGAAGAAAAATAATTTTTTGAAAATAATTTAATTTTAAAAATTTTTATTTATTCCAATTTATATACCTGATTAGAAATATAATCAAGTTTTATACTATAACCAAGTATGTAATAAAGTTTTATTTTTATATTAAAAATATAATCAAGTTGAATATCATTATAATTTACTCTGTAATTCTTTAGATCACAGAGTATGAGATCACAGTAGAAACAGACAAGAAAGTGGAGCTTGGAGAAAAGAAAAAAAGAATAGAAAACCAGTAATGAAGGAAAATGTTACATTTTTAAAAACTGAAAACACTGAAAGAAGAGACTTCTGTTGAGCATGGCCTGCATACAACTTGAAACAGAATATCACAAATTCTTGATTTAGTAAAGATTCAAGACTTAATTACTGATCAAAACAATGAAAATTAGGCAGAAAAATATCCACATGAAACATGCAAGCTGAACTTGACATTTTACTAATAACTTTCAATCATATAAAATAACTTTCAATCATAAAAATCATATAAAACTCTGGCTTTACACATTTTTAAATTTTGTTATTCTGCAGGTATATTTATCAAGCTAGGAAGCTAGACTATATTTAACAGTTAATTTGTTTCAATATTTAGATACATGGTATGCAGCTGGTCCCATGTAAGGCTGCAGGCAATGGTGTGTATGAGTCTAAGCAGGAAGCAGTGTGTCTCAGTGGTAAGAGCATGGACCTTCAAGTTCAAATCACAGCTCTATACTTACTAGCTAGATGACTTAACTTCTGGCAACCTCAGTTTCCATGTCTGTAAAATGGACATGGTAAAATCTAGCATGTATTACATGTTTCATAATCCCCCTTTCATAGTCTTTAATTCTTTATTCATATTTCTCATCTGCCTTTTACAATCTCATTTAACCTAAACCAGAGCAACAGTAGTTTCAGCCATGCACTTCATTTGCACAAATGACTCTGCTGCTCTGCTCCTTGATCTCCAGCTGGGGCAGAGTCCATAGAGAAATGGCCCTGGAAACTTCATTAAACTTGGCCTCACCAAGGATACCAAGGAGCTGGATCTCAGGTTTATCACATTACACATCTCCAAGACTTCTTCATGGAAATGAAGATTAGGAAGTGGGAACGAGGCTATATACCTGTCTTCCCCCCGCCCCCCAAATCCAGGGGCTCAATAAGCCCAGCACATGGTTTTGCTGTCTTGACAATTTGCATTCTCCTTCCAGCTAAAATCTAGCCGAATACCAAAGCCACATACAGAGGCCTAGACCCCCTCAGCTGAGGTAGAGCATGGCAGCTCTTACGCTAAAAGCAGAACACCGAAGGTGCCATGACAGTTCCGGTTCCACAGGACAGTGAATTGCAAGGCAGCCCCTCCTGAGTGTACAGAGTCCCGGCTGTCTATTCCAACAGGGCTCTGCTCCAGATATGAGATCCTCTGAAGGGCCAAGGTGCAGGGCCTGTTCAAATGCTCAGTCTCTCTGAGGGGCCCCACCACCTTCTAAAGCCATCCACAGGCTCAACTGGTTTGCACAGGGAATAAACTGAGAAGGATGGTGATTTCAGCCCTGGGCCCAGAAGAAGCCTACTGGGAGGTTACAAATAAGGCATAAGATATGGCCCCCAAGCTCTGGAAAAGACACTTGTGAGAGTCAACAGGTGTGCTATGCATCACTTAACTGGGTTCACAGGTGTAAATGGGACTGTTGAGGCAAGCTGTCATCCCAGTCATGGAGAGTTGAGTCACTCCAATGAGGACATAGGGATCCATGGCTCTCCCTCCCTCACCCACCCAGCCAGCTGCATTTGGTCTGGGTTTGGCTCAAAGAAGACTGAGTAATGTGGCAGAAGGAGTAAGGTGACCAGGTCTTGACCTTCACCAGTGGCCAGCTGTGTGATGTCAGCTAGCATGGGTATAGAGGAGCTTTCTCCACATGGACAATGAGGCTAAGAATACCCACCCCAACCTGTTTCACAGAGGAGCTAACAGGGAGTATGAAAATATCACACACTCCATTCTGTCCCCTCTCCCCTCTCTGCAAGTCTTCGTTGTCTGAAACACTTCGGACCCTCCTAGGCACACTCTTTCCTGCATTGTTATATCTCCAATAAATAGCAAATAGAGCTATGTGACCTTGAATAATTTTTTTTTTAGCTACTTTATTATCTTTATTTGTCAAGTTAAAAAAAGAAAAAAAAAAAAAAAACAACTCTCATGACCGTTCCAGCTCTACAATTCTTGACCCAAGCCCAGGCAAAACACACAACAACTAATAACAATGGCTTGGCCTATTGATCTAGGCACGCCAGGCACTATTCTCAGCACTTTACCACTATTTACTCATTTTATCTCCCCAGCCACCCAGTGAAGTAGATATTGTAGTGACCCCATTTAGCAAATGGAAAAGATGAGGCCAGAAATGTTAAGTTGACTTGCCAGGAATTAGACTGCCCAAGTTAAAGCAATGCCTCCTCTCAAGTTCAAGGTCAGTGATAATTTCAGTTTGGTAAATATTAAATGCTATCATAAGAAATCAGTAATAGCCAACACTTATGTATGTGGCACTTAATACATACCAGACATTGCTCTCAGTAAATAATATATATATATAATATATATTAACTCATTATCACTTTGTTTACACACCAGGACATAAGCATAGAGAATTAACTTCCCAAGATCCCATCTAGTAAGGAAGCTAGGATTTGAATCCACGCAGTCTGGTTCCAGGGCCTGTGTTATCAAGCATCTTACACTAACTCCACCTGGACATTTTGTGAACATAGAGAGGGATGACTAACCTGAGGCAGGGGTTGGGATGGAGACCCTGGAGAAGATGTCTAAGAATTAGCTGGAGTCAGGCAAGTAGAGCAGGGAAAGGCATTCCACACTGAAGGAACATCAGGGGCAAATGCACAGAGGTATGAAGAATAATGGCATTCAAAGAAATGCAAATAAGACTGGAGTGAAGGGAGATGAGGATGGGAGAATTCCTTAGAGAAGATGAACTGTGTTTCCTTATTTTTTTCAACTTTCCTGAATGCCTGAAATTGTTTGTAATAAGAAAAAATGTTAAAGCACTGTCATGCATCAGTGAAGATCATAAACAAAGAAAAGCATAAATCTGCAATGGATAGATGCATGGAGTCCAAGGGCGCTGCCCAGCTCTGCTCTGCTCCTGGCCCCCTGAGTGGTGCTGGCAGACAATGAAGTGAGAAAGGGCTCAGAGCACAGGGGCTGGTTGCCAGGAAGCCCCTGGGGAGGGAATCGGAGCCCAAAGAGCCAGGGTGTGTGGTTCTGAAGTTCAAGCCAGGCAGGGAACCCGGTGAGGCCAAGTAGCAGATAACAGGCTGGGTAAATTGAAAATGTTCAAGCATTTAAGGTTCAAGGGAGAGCCATAGGTGTGCAGGAAGAGGTGGAAGACTGGGGTTAAGAAGCCTGAGGTCAGAAAAGGCCAGTGCCAAGATGTCTCAAGAGTAGAAGCTCCAGGTGCAAGCTCTAATCCCTGAGGCAGACACACCTGCCCAAGCAGGACCGGGAATGCTGAGGCCAGGGGCCTGGCTGGCTCACAAGCATGGGGCTGAGGTCTCTGGAAACCTCAGTGGGGTAGGACCTGGAGGGGAGGAAGAGGGACTGACCTCACCTCCCTAAGAAGGTGGAAACAGGTTCCTCACCTGGCAGCAGTGTTGGAAGTGTAGGTGGAACACAGAATAAAGAGAAGAGTTTGGAAAGCAATGACAACAAACCAGCAATAAAAACTGGATCTGAATTTCTCTGCTCTCATTACCTCTGTAACCTTGAAATTTCTTCTTTGAGGTTCAATTTCTTGAAAAAGAAATAGGGCAATAACAGCCTCTCCCCCAGTATGGTTCCATGAGAATTCACTGACACTGCACCACCCGGCACAGTGACCAAGCACAGAGCATGTGAGCAGAACACAACAGCTTCAGTTATGGTCACTATACAAGTGATTAGAAATGGAGAATGATGGTGGCACTCCAACCACCCAAAACTGGCACCACATGAGGAAGACAGGAAGTCAGAGGCCGGCGAAAGGGAATGAACAAAGCTGTGAACTCTCAGAGATCAGTCACATTTCTCCCCTCAGGGACGGTGTTGTTGGGCAATTGTCACACTCTTCCTAAGATTTCTAGTAACAGCAAGACCCAGGTTCTTCCCCAGGCACTTTGAACCACAGAAAAGCTTTGCACCAGGGACTGTGCTAGAATAAGGCAGGAGCTGGGAAGATGAGCTTCTAACTTCATTTGGGATGATTAACCCTTCCTTAAAAGATAAGAAGTAACCCAACCCCAAGTGGAATCCCTTCCTGTCTGTCCTGGCAATGCATTTGCCATTTTCAAAAACAAAAACCATTCCCTGAATAATTCATTATTCAAAGGAAACATCAGCCCAGAGTGCTCTACTCCATTTATTCTGGCATAAGCACTAATCTTGATCCCTGTGTATGTTTCTGAAAAGGATCCACATGAGAAATCACTTTTTAAAACGTCAATATCCGAGAAGGCAAGCAGAGTTTAAAAGGGCCATAATTCATAAATCAGTGATGCCACACTTGACGAAGTGTTCTGCATCGACTGGTCAACAATTCCATTTGCAGCAAGTTGAAACATCTGCGGCTCCCTGGGTCTCCAGCCAGGGTCCCAGGGCTGCTGCCCCTCAATAATGAGGCAAAGTTTCAGCGACAGTTAGAATCATGTTCTTTGGGATTCAGGCACTGAGCTGTGGGATTACTGTGAGTTTTATCTAAATCTATTAGTTTCTGTTAATGCACCAATAACCAATCTGAAGCAGGCAAAACCCCAATGATTTACAGTCATGACTCAGCACCCTTTTTGCCTGGCTGTTAAGCAAGACTGTTCATAAGTCCTCATCCTTCACAGGCACCTGCATAGGTTTTGGCTGAGCCCAAATCCTGGATGCAAACCTAGTGTTCTCTCAGTATCCATCAAGGGAGTTGGTCCCAGGACCCATCCCCGCCTCACCCAGGGGACAGCACAACCCACACCTGCTCGAACCCCATCATCAGCCCTGTGTATCCACATCTGCAGACTCAATCAACTGCAGGCCATGCACTGTGCTTCCAATCTGCAGTTGGGTGAGTCTGCAAATGCAGAACCCACAAATACTGATCCTATGGATACTGGGGGCCAACTGTATCTGTGGGGAAATTTAAACAATTGTTGCTATTATTGATGGTTCCTAATGGCCTCAACCAAAACGCATCGTCGTTGGCGTTGATCAGAGCTGTGGAAACAGAACTACACACCTGGCATTGGCTAGCTGCCCCACATATACTTATTCAGAAGTAAAAGGAAGAGCATTAGGCAGAAAATCAGTAAGTGGAGGTGGCCTTGTAAGAGTTGCTTTTTGACACAAACCCCACACTGCTGGAGGAAAACAGCTTGAAGCTATTGATCAGGAATTCTGTGGCACAGAAACCAAAGAAGAACACCTGTGAGCTCTCAGGGTGCCCAAAGTGCAAGGCTTGGGGGAAGTTGAGATACAATTTCTTCTTCCTTCTTCCTCTCTCAGCTTGCTTCCCTTCCCCAGGGCTGTCTAACCAAACACAGAACACAGGCTCGAAATGGACAAAAGAGATCAAGCGAGAAAGAAGAGAAGCAGCCCAGGAAACAGACCAAGAGCCAATGGGATTCAGAGTTGCACCTCTTCACTGCTCATCCAAACAACAAAGAGGAAGGATCCCTCATAGCTCTCTCACAGTCATCAAAGAGCTTTCAAGTACATTTTAGGTATTGAATACCTCGTCGGTGACCTGTTCTAAATCTATTTTGGAACAAGGAAAGGTAAATTATACCACACACTATTTATCATTGTTTATGATGGATGGATGGATATATTAATAAGAGTTATCTCATGCAATCCTAAAAAGAATTATGGGATTATTGGAAGATAACCCTGTTTTACAAGCGGAAAGCCTAGGCACAGAAATTTCCCAAGAAAACACAGTGAGCAAGTGGTAGAAGTCTAGTCCACTTCTTGGTAGTCTAGTCCACTCTCCAGTGGAATAAGCTAAATAGAGGTGAAGAGATGTGAGGGGGTGTTTCTCTAGCTTTGTGTTTAGGATAGTGAAGGGAAGTACTAGTGACAATAACACATAACATTCACTGAGTCCTTATAGTGAGTCAACTGAGCCCCTTCAGGTATGTGGTCATTTATAACCCCTATGGGGTAGGAACCCTTATCTTCATTTTATGGATGAGAAAACTAAGACCCAGAAAGGTCCTCCAGTGGGTTTGTATGACAACCAGGATTCCCATCCATACAGCTGGGGTGGGAGTCTATGCTCTCAACCAGGATGCTCTGCTGGAATTGGCACTGGCCATAAGTATCTGAGTTTTAGCACTGCTCTGATATCAGCAAGGACAGACCTGAGCACAGGTACCTCACACCTAGACCAGGCTGCCTTCAAGGAAAGTACAGCTGCTCTGCAAAGCTACCCATAAAGATGTGAAGTTAAATTAGCTATCAGGATTTAATTCAGCAGGTATTTTTTTGGGGTTTCTATTTGGTTACTTAATTGACTCCATTCTTCAAGAAAGAAATTAAAGAAACAAAGGACTTAGAGAAATTAGGGCATTATAAAAATACTGTGTATGTGGATCCTAATGAGCCAAAGGGGTACTTGAAAGAAGGAAGCAAGACCTCTTGGGCTCAAGACTGGGCTGACAGGCTGCTATATGGGCTCCACTGGGCAAAGGGCTCTGAACTGGTTCCTCCACCTGCTCAGTTGTGGCATTTCCCCTATTGGAAGCCTGAGAGCCAGACTTATGGCTCCTGGGGTCTTTTCCATATCTAGGGTGAGTTATTCCAAGTAGTGGATTTCAGTCTTTCAGTAGCAGGATCCTCTTTATCGGAAAATCCAATATCTACTAAAATGGAAAGAGGGAACAGATCTGGAGGGAATGGGGGATGAGGGCCAGCAGAGTGTAGGCCACCATGACCTACCCCAGCTATTCCCATAATAGGTCATGGGCATTTCTACCAGCCAATTTATAAACATCCCCTTGTCAACAAATTGAGCTGACTATAGATGACAAAAGGGGAGAGGTTAACTTGGCCTACTCAGAAGGCCAGATGCTTTTATTGTTGCTGTTGTTCAGTCATCAAGTCATGCCCAACTCTTTCTGACCTCATGGACTGCAACACGCCAGGCTTTCCTGTCCTTCACCATCTCCTGGAGTTTGCTCAGATTCATGTCCATTGAGTCAGCAATGCTATCTAACCATTTCAGCTTCTGCACCCCTCTTCTCCTTTTCCCTTCAGTCTTTCCCAGCATCCACATCTTTTCCAATGAGTTGGTTCTTCACATGAGGTGGCCAGAGGATTGGAGCTTCAGCTTTACCATCAGTCCTTCCAATGAATATTCAGGGTTGATTTCCTTTAGGATTAACTGGTTTGATTCCCTTGCTGTGCATGGGACCCTCAAGAGTCTTCTTCAGCACCACAATTTGAAAGCATCAAATCTTTGGACACTCAGGCTTCTTTATGGCCCAACTTTCACATCTGTACATGACTACCGGAAAAACGACAGCTTTGACTATATGGAATATAGTCAAATACATATTTGTTTTTAATAGATGCTTTTATAGTGGTCTTAAATTTAGTACAGGTCTCATGTCTTCTGGGATTGTCCCCCAATCCCTTCCCCACCCCCACCCCTCAACCACCATCACCACCATCTGGGCGAGAGGAGTCAGTCAGCTGCTTGGCTAAAAAATCAGCAACCTTGAAAACTTCCAAGGAAGGCACGGAGAGAGATACAAAGTGTGTTCACAAATCAATTTCCCAATGCCCAAAGCTTAGTACATCCCTCCTCAAGCATGATAGCCTTCAAAGAAGATTAAAAAGGAACAGAAAAAAGTAGAAGGTTACCCAAGGTTGCAAGCACAATGGCCAGAATGTGTGTAAATACTGGAGTGGCCCTGTGCTGCTTTGGATCCCCTGATATAATGGCCATTTCCTGGAGCCCCATTTCCTCTCATTGTGTTTCAGTGGAACAACAACGTTATAGTGAGAAGTTGCTCAGTCACATAGGTTATTTTAATAGATACATCCTACAAGCCTTGAAAACCTGTTCTAGGCACTGATAACAGGGCTAAATATATCACAAGCTCAACAGTGAATTTGAGAATCAAAAACTGTGAGATTGGAACACACACGTGTGTTTTTTCTCAGCGCATCCTGCAAGTTTTCTCACATTCTGGCCCCCTCACACAGGATCCTTCCTGCTGAAGCCTGGTTTAAACCACTGCTCTCCAGCAACACTGGAGAATTTTGTTGCGTTGATTTATCTCTTTAGCATCCCTCATTCAGCTACACATCTGAACTGAAGGCTGAAGGACAGTGCTGTCATTTATGGATATGTGTATTTTTGCAAATATAAACACACACAGGAGAAAACATTGGAGACCTAGTTACAAGGCGGCCATCACAAAGGCTGATCCACAAACGATTTGGGAGCCCTGCCCACATCTATAATTCATGGCTGCTCTTGGGATTTTCACTTTCAAGATCAGAGACGAATTTGTGGCATCCCAGGTGGGGTTGATCAAAGTTCTCCTTTCCTTCCTATCCCTCTAACATGAGCAAATGCTACCATTTGGGTGTTGGATTTGTAAAGCTAAAGACAAAGGTTGTCACTGCCTTCAGAAAGACAATGATACATTAAATATATATATATATATCCAAGCCTTTTAGAAAACACAGATTTATAAACAGCAATATTGCTGGCAAAATATCTCAAAGCAGTGATTCTCAACCCTGACTGCTCATTAGAAATATCTGGCAGTAGGGGTACCCTTAACTGTTCCTGCCTCCTCCAGGTGGTTCTCATGGGCAGATGGGTCTTAAGTGAACACAGGTCTTTGGTGTGATGCTTTTGCAGAAATTTAAGTCAGTGGTTCTTCATCTGGGTTGCATATTAGAATCCGAAGAAAAAATTTTAAAACATCAATGCCTGGGACTCACCTCCCCAATGATCCCAAATTAATACGGGATGGGGCTGAGCCTTGACATTTGAAAACTGTTTTGAGAATTCAGTCAGGGTTGAGGACCACTAGTCTAAGTCACTGCACCTCTCTGATTCAGTTATCCTTAAACACACAAAGATAGAGAACTCAGGAAATCTATCCTCAGACATTTCTCCAGGCCTAAAAATCCAAAGAACAGCAATACTTTGCCTACCTTATATAGGAAATAAGTAATAACGGCATCTGAGTGAACAATTGAATTTGATGTCATGATGCCCACATATATCCCTTTCAGGCTGAGTATCCCTTGGGTCCTCATGGGCAGCTTTTTCATTTCATTTCACACACTGTCGAAACAAAATCATTTATCTGGTTTCTAAACCAACAGCAGATTAGAATCACACAAATTAGAAGTGATAGAGGGGGCAGGTAGAAAAGAGGAGAGAGACCATTAGAAGCAGGTCCCCTGACTGCAGTGAGAAGTGAGTGCTAATAGGGAAGAGACAGAAAAACTGAAATCAGTAGACACAGCACAAAAAAAGCATGAAAGTCAGGGTTCATTAATGAAAGGACACTGTGGACATCAAGGTGCCACATCACTGATAATCCTAAGAATAGTCCAGAGTCACTCAGAACAAGTTAAATTATGCTCATGATAACCTGGTTATAGAAACTGAAATACAGGTGATGACCTCCCTCAAAAATAGTAATAATAAACAGCAAGTATGATAGAAGGGATAAATCTTGAGCTATTTGGAAATTGCTGCCACCCAGAATAACTCATTTCCTGAAGCTCCCAAGTAGCCACAGACTTCTGTAGGAGACCTTTTAGCAGGAAGAGCTTCAGCTTGACCAAGAAGAGATCTGCCTCCCTATGGCAGTCAGGAGACAGTGAGATCTGAGACAGGGAAATGGTCATGGATGTTCCTGATGCTTGTGCTTTCTAGGAACCAGGGCACAGACACAGTCCTCTGAGCTTTCACTATAAACAGGCACAGCTGAGCCCTCGGGCATCCTTTCTGGCTGGTAGGACCTGATTGCTCTAGGTGGGCCTCCCATTAAATGTACCTCCAATGCACAGGGTCTCCATGCCTGCCATTCGTTGCTGAGAATGTCCACACTAACCACAATCCAGACAGTTCTTTTAAATGCAAAGTCCTGGGATGGATAATACCTGAATCCCGACCACTCAGCCAATTCATCAGCCCACTTCTGTTTATACTGTAAGGCCCTGGTTTTCACATTCCCCCCATCCCCCGACAATGAAATATGGAACACAAATATATTACAAAGATAAAATGGGACACCCATGACCGAAGGACTCTTGGTAGCTGAAGCCTTGTTACTACTCCCTCCCATCAAAATTCCATGAAACACCCAGTTAGGAAGCCATTGGGCAAGGACCCTCCAGGCCCCCCACCCCAGACCCCCACCCAGAGGCTCAGTCCTGCCCTGTGGCCAACAGTGCCCAGTGTGGATTGCTAGTGTGAAGCCCCCGGCTGCTATTCTGGTACAGGAGAGAACCCCCTCCTAACATTTTATTCTACTATGCTTTTCATTTGTTCCCCACATTCATCCTCAAGCCTATCTGTGTCTGCTAATTGAGCTCTTGTACCTTGAATCTCATTTTGACCAGCTCCTAAGTCTAGGCCTATTAGCACACAGACATCAAGAAGCGCCCGCCAGCAGTTTTGCTCCCAGCAAAGTGTACAAACCACAGCCGGACTCCTCCCAGCTAGGGGCGGGGACAGCACCTCACTTCCAAATGACCTGATGCAGAATTTTCTAAACCCATCAGTGGGTAATTCACTAAAGGCCTGCCTCTATTGGATGTGCAGGTTCCCAAACCCATGGGGTCCTAGTTCCTGTTGAAATCACCTGGGTTTTATCACGTGAACCAAAGCCTCAAATGAACAGATGAGTTCACCTATGAACAGATGAGTTTGAGGTAAAATTGCCTCATGGTTACTATGAGGCTCAGAAACCAGAATGCCTGGGCTTGAATCCTGCTCTACTATCACGATGTCATTTTGTTCAAGTGACTTAAGCTGTCTGAGCCCTCAGTTTCCACACCTGTAAAGCAGAGGAGATGGCAGTGGCTGCCTTGCTGGATTGTTGGAAGATTAGGAAGACTAGAGGGTGCACAAAACACTTCAAGCCCACCTGGCACATGGTAACCCCCCAGGAAGGTTTGCTGCTATTGATAATGAACTTAGACATTTGCCACAAGCCCCCATCTTTGACTTCTCACACTAAATACTCTGCCTTCCCCATTGAACCTCCAGCACCCAAGATTACCCAGATCATGCCCTGAAGACCTGTCCCATTCCTGGGAGCAGCCTCCTTGGATCTACCTAGTTTTACTGCAGTGAAGTGGGTCATGAGCAGATGAAATCTAAAAATAAAATGGAGATAAAAGGAGATAAAAGCAGTAGGCAGAGAGAGACAGAGTGGGGAGTGATGATGGTGTACAGAACAGAAGATGTGGTAGGGACACACACTTCACTGATGTCACAGTTTTCTAGGAACCCCTGGAAGGTGGTTAAACAGCACCTATCACTTGAACTGTCTCTTCACTGTGATCCCCCTCCCACCCCTAGGGATGTGGGATGAATTCTACCATATGGCCAGATACACAGAGACACTGGGCAGTCCTGGACAGCCCGGACTCCCTGGAATCCAGAGGACAGGAGCAGCACAGGGCATAAATAAATCACTGGAGGACCATAAGCCATGTTCCCTGTACATTATTTCGACAAAGATCCCAGCAGGTGTCAGTGGAGGCCTCAGCTCGCTGGAGAGAAAGGGTATCTATTTGGCCCTATGATGACCCAGCAGGGCTGTGAGACTCTCAGTCGCTGGGCAGCACCAAGGCAGCTTGGCCCCTACGGCCAATCCTAGAAGGTACCGGGCACAGTCACAGGTGAGCAGGGAGATAACTCAAGGAAACTTCATGGCACTGTCTCTATATTCATTATTCCAACAGACAGCATGGCCAGGACTCCCAGCTACTCCCAGGTACCAGGTGCAGCTTGTGAAGCAGAAGTCAGGGTTTTGTTTCTGGTTGAACCACTGACATCTGCTGTTCCTCCAACTTCCCACAGATGCCCCAACCCCCTGCCCCCAACACCCCGCCGATGTCAATGGCTATCTCTCCATGCCACTGGCTCTGCAGGAAATTAACACCTGGAGTTCAGAAAACAAAATCAAAATCAACAAGTAATGTCTGAGTGACAATGAATAAGTATAGAGCACTTTTCAGTAAGACCCCTTCCCCCCAGGAAGGGGACCCTGACACTGTGACTCCCCATCCCATCAGTGGTCCTCAAATGTCTGCCAGTCACCTCCACCCATGGTTTTCACTCTCCATCCTTACCACTTACCTCTTTTTCTTAAATATTTTATTTCTGAAGAACAACATTATCATACTACTTAGGAAGACTAGTATCATTGACTATAAATAATTATTTTTTATGCAATGAACACAAAACAATATTCTTCCAAGGACTTCCTAAGTTTTCAAAGGGAGATAAATATTAGAGAGGTGTTACTGACAATGAAACTATGAGCTATGCTGTGTGGAGCCACCCAAGACAGATGGGTCATGGCAAAGAGTTCTGGCAAAACGTGGTCCACTGGAGAAGGGAATGGCAAACCACTTCAGTATTCTTGCCTTGAGAACCCCATGAGCAGTATGAAAAAGGTATGACACTGAAAGATGAAATCCCCAGGTCAGTAGGTGCCCAATATGCTACTGGAGAAGGGTGGAGAAATAACTCCAGAAAGAATGAAGAGACGGAGCCAAAGCAAAAAGAGCACCCACGTGTGGATGTAACAGGTGATGGAAGTAAAGTCTGATGCTGTAAAGAGCAATATTGCATAGGAATCTGGAATGTTAGGTCCACGAATCAAGGCAAATTGGAGGTGGTCAAACAGGAGATGGCAAGAGTGAACGTTGACATTTTAGGAATCAGTGAACTAAAATGGACTGGAATGGGTGAATTTAACTCAGATGACCATTATATCTACTACTATGGGCAAGAATCCCTTAGAAGAAATGGAGTAGTCATCAGAGTCAACAAAGGAGTCCAAAATGCAGTACTTGGATGCAATATCAAAAACGACAGAATGATCTCTGTTTGTTTCCAAGGCAAACCATTCAATATCACAGTAATCCAAGTCTATGCCCCAGCCAGTAATGTTGAAGAAGCTGAAGTTGAACAGTTCTATGAAGACCTACAAGACCTTCTAGAACTAACACCCAAAAAAGATGTCCTTTTCATTATAGGGGACTGGAATGCAAAAGTAGGAAGTAAAGAGCTACCTGGCGTAACAGGCAAATTTGGCCTTGGAGTACAAAACAAAGCAGGGCAAAGGCTAGCAGAGTTTTGCCAAGAGAATGCACTGGTCATAGCAAACACCCTCTTCCTACAACACAAGAGAAGACTCTACACATGGACATCACCAGATGGTCAATATTGAAATCAGATTGTTTATATTCTTTGCAGCCAAAGATGGAGAAGCTCTATACAGTCAGCAAAAACAAGACTGGGAGCTGACTGTGGCTCAGATCATGAACTCCTTATTGCCAAATTCAGACTTTAGTTGAAGAAAGTAGGGAAAACCACTAGACCATTCAGGTTTGACCTAAATCAAATCCCTTATGATTACAAAGTAGAAGTGACAAATAGATTCAAGGGATTAGATCTGATAGACAGAGTGCCCTGAAGAACTATGGATGAAGGCTCATGACATTGTACAAGAGGCAGTGATCAAGACCATCCCAAAGAGAAAGAAATGCAAAAAGGCAAAATGAATATCTGACCAGGCCTTACAAATAGCTGAGAAGAGAAGCTAAATGCAAAGGAGAAAAGGAAAGATAGCCCCATCTGAATGCAGAGTTCCAAAGAATAGCAAGGAGAAATAAGAAAGCCTTCCTAAGCAATCAATGCAAAAAAATAGAGGAAAACAGAATGGGAAAGACTAGAGATCTCGTCAAGAAAATTAGAGATACCAAGGGAACATTTCATGCAAAGATGGGCACAATAAAGGACACAAATGGTATGGACCTAACAGAAGCAGAAGATTTTAAGAAGAGGTGGCAAGAATACACAGAAGAACCATACAAAAAAGATCTTCATGACCCAGATAACCACGGTGGTGTGATCACTCATCTAGAGCCAGACATCCTGGAATGCAAAGTCAAGTGGGCCTTAGGAAGCATCAGTACAAACAAAGCCAGTGGAGGTGATGGAATTCCAGTTGAGCTATTTCAAATCCTAAAAGATGATGCTGTGAAAGTGCTGCACTCAACATGCCAGCAAATCTGGAAAACTCAGCAGTGGCCACAGGACTGGAAAAGGTCAGTTTTCATTCCAATCCCAAAGAAAGGCAATGCCAAAGAATGTTCAAACTACTGCGTAATTGCACTTATCTCACAGGCTAGCAAAGTAATGCTCAAAATTCTCCAAGCCAGGCTTCAACAGTACATGAACCGTGAACTTCCAGATGTTCAAGATGAAAAGGCAGAAGAACCAGAGATCAAATTGCCAGCATCCACTGGATCATCGAAAAAGCAAGAGACTTCCAGAAAAACACCTACTTTTGCTACTATGCCAAACCTTTGACTGTGTGGATCACAACAAACTGTGGAAAATTAAAGAGATGGGAATACCAGACAACCTTACCTGACTCCTAAGAAATTTATATGCAGATCAAGAAGCAACAATTAGAACTAGACATGGAACAACAGACTGGTTCCAAATCAGGAAAGGAGTACGTCAAGGCTATATATTGTCACCCTGCTTATTTAACTTATATGCAGAGTACATCACATGCAATACCAGGCTAGATGAAGCACAAGCTGGAATCAAGACTGCTGGAAGAAATATCAATAACCTCAGATATGCAGATGACACCACCATTATGGCAGAAAGCAAAGAAGAACTAAAGAGCCTCTTGATGAAAGTGAAAGAGGAAAGTGAAAAATGTCACTTAAATTTCAACATTCAGAAAACTAAGATCCTGGCATCAGGTCCCATCACTTCATAGCACACAGATGGGGAAACAATGGAAACAGTGACGGACTTTATTTTCTTGGGCTCCAAAATCATTGCAGATGGTGAATGCGGCTATGAATTTAAAAGACGCTTGCTTTTAGGAAGAAAAGCTATGACCAACCTAGACAGCATATTAAAAAGCAGACACGTTACTTTGTCAACAAAGGTCCATCCAGTCAAAGCTTTGGTTTTTGCAGTAGTCATGTATGGATAAGAGAGTTGGACTACAAAGCACCGAAGAATTGATGCTTTTGAACTGTGGTTTTGGAGAAGACTCGAGAATCCCTTGGACAGCAAGGAGATCCAAACAGTCCATCCTAAAGGAAATCAGTCCTGAATATTCATTGGAAGGGCTGATGTTGAAGCTGAAACTCCAATACTTTGTCCACCTGATGTGAAGAATTTACTCATTTGAAAAGACCCTGATGCTAGGAAAGATTAAAGGTGGGAGGAGAAGGAAATTACAGAGGATGAGATGGTTGGATGGCATCACCGACATGATGGACATGAGTTTGAGTAAACTCCGGGAGTTGGTGATGGACAAGGAAGCCTGGTGTACTGCAGTCCATGGGGTCGCAAAGAGTCAGACACGACTGAATGACCAAACTGAACTAAACTGACACTCTGGGGGCTTCTCAGGTGGCGCCAGTGGTTTAAAAAAAAAAACAAAAACCCTGCCTGCCAATGCAGGAGACAGAAGAGATGTAGCTTTGATCCCTGGATCTGGAAGATCCCCGGGAGGAGGGCATGTCAGCCCACTCCAGTATTCTTTCCTGGAGAATTCCATGGACAGGGTCGCACAGAGTCAGACATGACTGAAGCAACTCAGCACACACGCATCACTGAGAGGGTCGCCAACCTGAGAGTATCTCCTTGATATGATCAGAAGGACTGAAAGAACATTAGGAGAAAAGAAGAAAAATTATTTTTTGGAGTTAGAATTATATGCAGTGCAATGCCCAGGTGTTAAGTGTACAGTTGGCTGTTTTACAAATGGATACACCATGTCACCATTGGCCCAGTTAAGGCAAAAAACATTATCATTATCCCAGAAAGTTCTCTCATGCCCCTTCCACTCAACCTCTCCTGATGACCAGAGGCAACTACCATTTTCATTTCCATCCTCATAGATTAGTTTTTTCTATTCTTGAACTTCATGTTGATGGCTTTTTCATTGTTAAATAAAAGTTTATTAGATAATGTTATTCTTTTGTATGTGTTTGAAACTTTTCATAATAAAAAGAATTTTTTCAGTCATGGAACACCCTGCCTTTATCTACAATCTTCTCCAGAACTTCCAATGGAATGAGACCTACAATTCGGGGCACCCTGAACTAATGAAAGAGGAAGATGCCAAATTAGGAAATTGGGCTCTGACTTTGCAAATCCCAACATGATGCTGATTATAGCACTGATCTGCCAAATTTTCTCCCCTAAATCCCAGCTAATCTGATTATTTTTTAAGCTCCCCATAAAAAGTCTTCTCCTAGACCAGCATTCCTTCACAATCAGCCAATTCTTCCTCCTTCTTTGGTCAGGCTCAGCGGCCCTCCCCATCCCCAGTGTGGGTCCGCTGTTCATGTGGCCTTCTGAGGGACTTCCCGCCTACCTCTTGCCCCATACCACCCTTCCTCAGGACCCCACACAAGGCCAGTAATTCTCCTCTCCTGTAAAATCAAGTTTATGCGGCACATTTGCACTTAGCCTTCCTTGCCTTCTGCTGTTACCTATCTTTTAATATGAACACACCTCATCTCTCCAACTAGACCCTAAGCTCCTTAAGGGCAAGTGCAGAATTATCTTGGCATCAAAGAAAAGATAGTAGAGATAGAGGTAATCATGTGGATGAATGTGTAAGTGACTGCCTACAGATTCAAAGTGAAAGTGAAAGTCACTCAGTCTTGTCCAACTCTTTGCAACCCCATGGACTATACAGTCCATGGAATTCTCTAGGCCAGAATACTGGAGTGGGTAGCCTTTCCCTTCTCCAGGGGATCTTCCCAACCCAGGGATCAAATCCAGGTCTCCCACATTGCAGGCAGATTCTTTACCAGCTGAGCCACCAGGGAAGCCCAAGAATACTGGAGTGGGTAGCCTATCCCTTCTGCCGTGGATCTTCCCAACCCAGGAATCAAACCAGGGTCTCCTGCATTGCAGGCTGATTCTTTACCAACTGAGCTATAAGGGAAGCCCACAGATTCAAAGTCACAGCCTTAAAGGAAAAGAAAGAAAGAAATGGTGGCAGCCCCAGTATCTTCAATGATGGCATTTTATATACAGACAAACATTGTTTCTATGAATTTTTATCACAGATCCTGGGTCCCATTCTTAGAAGCTCAGACTTAACAAGTCTGAATAGAGCTCGAGTTTGTACCTTCCCAAGCTCTTGGAAGACAATGCCAGTGGTTCTGGACCACTTCAAGAGACATACCATCTGTGAACACAGAACAGGATGGGTTACTGAACATCCTTATATCTAGAAGACCAAGAAAAAAGGTGTTCCAGCTGGCAGAGCCTAACTTAAGTTCTATTAATTCCACCTCTGTCTCTGGAGATGGGAATAAACACAGCAAGGAAACTACTTCCAAACAATCAAAGATGACACAAAGTGAAATAAATGCAGATAGAAGTAGATTCCCAATGAGCGCAAAGCTGAACCCCAGGAAAGGAAACCACAATTCCTGACCTGGGTCCTTGTCCTGTTTCCCTTATAAAATTACACAGTGGTGTTTTCCTATGCCTGGAAGAAAAACCAACAATAAGGTAAACTTCAGGGTGCAGATTTCAGGATGCAGCAAATGTGTGCAAAAATGCATGTAATGATTAGAAAATGTTTTAAATAAAAAGGACAGCAACCAGCAGGATGATGCTGAGGAAACTGGCATTCTTACCACAACTACTGAAAACCCCAAGTATTTGTCCTCTGCAACCAGGGAACAAAGGGGGTGTTGACACGGCTGTGTGTGAAGGAGGGGGAAGACATTCCAGCACTTAGAGTTTCAATTGAAAATAAACAAACACCCCAGGCTGCCTGAGGACCAACACTGCCCAACCACCAGCCTGGAAGCACAAGCTGGCCACCAGGGCCAGCACACAGCTATTTATACTTGTAATCCAATTTGGATGGGGAAGGCGCATGAAAATAAATTGATTATCTTGAAACTGTAAGAGCAAAATTTGCCGGGACAAAAAGTAATGAAATAATAAAGAGGAAGTACCCAAGTAGGTCTACCGAGGGCATACTTCATATGAACTGTTTCCTATCTAGTTTGCTTTCTGGATTCAGACTCGAGAAAACCATGGCTAACACATTGCCTGAAATCACATGCCAGGGGCTTCCCTGGTGGTCCAGTGGTTAAGAATCCACCTGCCAATGCAGGGGACATAGGTTCAATCCTTGGTCCAGGAGGATTCCACATCCCACAGGGCAACTAAGCCCATGTGCCGCAACCACTGAGCCCGCACTTCGCAACAAGAGAAGCCACAGCAATGAGAAGCCTGTGCACCACAACTAGAGGGTGGCCCCCACTTGCTACAACTGGAGAAACCCCACACAGTAACAAAGACCCAGCACACCAAAAAATAAATAAGGAAAGAAAGAAACTAAAAAAAAAGAACCAAAATCACATGCCAACCTGCAGGTGAAAGTTTGCTGAGTTTTCCCTCTCTGTGTATGTGTGTGTGTGTGTGTGTGTGTGTGTGTGTGCGCGCGCGCACGTGTACAAATGTGTGTACATGTAATCAAACAAAATAATTCAAGAGGTTATATGACAGAGAGCTGATTATCTCAATTCAGTTTTTAGCTTGTGAAGAAAATAGTGGGTAGTTCATAAAAAAACAACCATCTTTCCCACATCTCAGGGTCAAACAAAAGCATATATTATCCTGAAAACACTGGCCTTCTATCTTTGATCTCTCTCATCCCCACTTCCCTGAAGGCTGGATTCATCTCTGCCTCTCCACAGTTACAATGGCAACCATTTATTAAGCATGTGGTATATGACAAGGACTGGAGGTGCACAGCCTGGAATGACCACACCAGTCCTGGGATTGGGACTGTCCGCCCATTTTAGAGATAAAGAAACTGAGGTTCATGACCTACGTGACTTGCTCAGATACCACACTGCTACCAAGGAGGGACTCAGAACTTGAACCTAAGTCTGTCTTGGGCTTGTTTCATTAAAACACACTGCCACCATGCAAGGATGTGAAGACAGCCCCCCAAATCAGCACAGATTCCCAGGGAGTGGGCAGCTGAGCCTGTGAGTGGTTGTCAGGCTAGACTCAGAAGAAGGATAAGAACAAAAAGACAATAAGAAGAGGCCTGGGGAAGCATTGGTAACCTAGTCAAAGAAGTATCCCTCCCTTAATTCAGCTCAAAGAGTTTCTACAGTGGGACCTCCCTGGTAGTCCAGTGGTTAAGATTCCATGCTTCCAATGCAGGAGACATGGGTTCAATCCCTGGGCACAGAGATTGAATATGTGTACACATGCTCACGCACACAAACACAGACACACATATACACAGAGAGGGAAAACAGCAAACCCTCACCCGCAGGTTGGCATGTGATTTCTTTAAAAAAAAAAATTTTTATTTCCTTATTTATTTTTCTGTGTGCTGGGTCTTTGTTGCTATGCGGGCTTTCTCCAGTTGTGGCTAAGGTTCCACATGCCATGTGAGGAGGTCAGGGAAAAAAAAGTTTCTATGGCATATTTAATGAGGAATAATCCCGAATTCATAAGCTGCACATATGAAAGATGTCCTTTACTATGGACTTTACCTTGTGGGTCCCATGTTATGCTAAGTCACTTCAGTCACGTCCCACTCTTTGCAATCCTGTGGACTACAGCCCGCCAGACTCCTCTGTCCACAGGATTCTCCAGGCAAGAATACTGGAATGGGTTGCCATTTCCTCCTCCAGGGGATCTTCTCAACTCAGGGATCGAACCTGGGTCTCCTGTACTGCAGGCAGATTCTTTACCACTAGCACCACCTGTGAAGCCCTTACTTGTGGGTAACCCTAACAAAATATAAGGATTTTTGTAACACTCAAACAGATGTAATCAAAGCCTAGCCACAAACCTCATCTTCAGTTCAGTCAGTTCAGTTCAGTCGCTCAGTCGTGTCCGACACTTTGCGACCCCATGAATCGCAGCACGCCAGGCCTCCCTGTCCATCACCAACTCCCGGAGTTGACTCAAACTCATGTCCATCGAGTTGGTGATGCCATCCAGCCGTCTCATCCTCTGTTGTCCCCTTCTCCTCCTGCCCCCAAGCCCTCCCAGCATCAGGGTCTTTTCCAATGAGTCAACTCTTCGCACAAGGTGGCCAAAGTATTGGAGTTTCAGCTTCAGCATCAGTCCTTCCAATGAACACCCAAGACTGATCTCCTTTAGGATGGACTGGTTGGATCTCCTTGCAGTCCAAGGGACTCTCAAGAGTCTTCTCCAACACCACAGATCAAAAGCATCAATTCTTTGGTGCTCAGCTTTCTTCACTGTCCAACTCTCACATCCATACATGACCACTGGAAAAACCATAGCCTTGACTAGATGGACCTTTGTTGGCAAAGTAGTATCTCTGCTTTTTAATATGCTATCTAGGTTGGTCATAACTTTCTTTCCAAGGAGTAAGCGTCTTTTAATTTCATGGCTGCAATCACCATCTGCAGTGATTTGGAAGCCCAGAAAAATAAAGTCGGCCACTGTTTTTACTGTCTCCCCATCTATTTGCCATGAAGTGATGGGACCGGATGCCATGATCTTAGTTTTCTGAATGTTGAGCTTTAAGCCAACTTTCTCACTCTCCTCTTTCACTTTCATCAGGAGGCTCTTTAGTTCTTCTTCACCTTCTGCCTTGTTTAGTTGCTTTAATACTATGTCATTGTGAAAGCCCCACATTAACTGCTGGTGGTGAGCTGCTCTGGTCCCATGCCCTTGATGAATAGAAAATAGCAAACAGTCTTTAAGAAAAGGAGTTGATTTCCATGGTAGAGGGAGGGGAAGCTGATCAAAGGTATTAAAAAGCTGGGAATGATCATTTAAGAAAAATGTGGCTAGGGACTTCCTTGGCAGTCCAGTGGTTAATAAGCCATGCTTCCACTACAGGGGGCAGGGGTCCAACTCCTGGTCGAAGAACTAAGATCCCACATGCTGTGTGGTGTTGCCAAAAAAAAAAAAAGAAAGAAAAATGTGGCTAAAGATGGGCTTCTGGGGATGAGGTGGGAAGGAGGATTCAGGGATTGTCATTTAATTTCTAAATTAAGTGATTCTTCTGTAGGAGTTTGTGATGTGATGTGTAAAGCATTTCAAGAGCACGAGCAATGTCTGCAAACACTTCCAGATTTTTCCCAGCTCTGAGCTGAGACAGTTAAGCTGTCCTCAGTGGCTCAGCAGTGTCAACTGGATGATCGGGTTGAGAAGAGGAAAGAAATTTGTGTTTATGGTGGTGTGTGTGTGTGTTTAAGTGGTGACCTGTTACATATAGGAAGAAGGGAAGAAAGCCAGGGCAAAACCATGGGAGGAGGAAGCCATAAACTTCCATAGATGATGGTCTACTCCATCATCTGAGAGCCAGCTGCTAGTCAGATGATGGGATCTGATGGCCCCAGAGGCCCCCACGGAAGGTGCTGATGAAATGCAAACCACACCCCTGCCAGCAACTGAGCATCCTGGAAGCCAGCCCTGCAGAAGTTCAAGGGCACCCTTGCCCTTTGTCTCCCACCTGCATCTAGGGAGAGCAAAACAAGGGGTTGAATTTGGGAGGCCCTTCTTTCCTAAAGCCACTACTCTTGCTCCTAGTCATTTCCCTACCTAAGGAGCTCCAGCTCTTTTGCCAAGAAATCAAATCTGATCCTGCACCAGCCCCTAAAACCAACCACCTATTAAGAAATATAGATTCATGTGAATGTATGGCAAAAACCACCACAATATTGTAAAGTAATTAGCCTCCAATTAAAATAAATAAATTTTTTTAAAAAAGAAACAGAGGAACAGAGGAACAGGTTAAAAGACACCTTGGGGATATAATCAGCAGAGTTCAGAATGCAAGAAACTTTACAGGGCAAATCCATTTCATTCTCCAGGGGATCTTCCCAAACCCAGGGATCCAACCTGTGTCTCCTGGATTGGCAGGTGGATTCTTTATCACTGAGCTACCAAGGAAGCCCCATTTCTTCAACAAATACATGGCAAAAACCAAAAAAGGAAAAGAATACAATAGAAATCTATGAATGAAAAGAGACTATAAAAAAATCAACCAAATGCAATATATGGACCTTATTTGAATCATGATTCAAACACATTCGTTCCTAAAAAGAAGTTTATAAGACAATTGGAAAAATTTGAACATTGACTAGATATTTGATGATATAAAGGAGTTCATATTTTCTTTAATGTCGATAATGCCATCTTGATTACTTTTTTTAAGTGCTCTTGTCTTTTGCGATAGATACAGACATATTTACAGATGAAATGTATGATGTCTGGAAAATTCTTTAAAATAATTCAGGTTGACCAAAGCTAAGACAGCATCTCTCTGGCTTCAGTCTCTATCTTCATATGTGGACACAGTAAGGGCATAAAATGTCATTAATAGGCTATGAGTGAGCTATACATTTGCATCCAGAAGATTATACTAAAACCCTCATATCATCAATGTTTTTCAGGCTAATGAACTTCTGGCAAACAGAAATGTACATTATGTCTCCTCCAAAGTAAAGAAGGACACAAGAAGAGCTAATTTAGTTCCATATTTGACTGAAAGATAGAAACCTTGACCATATTATCCAAAAAGAAATTGCTTTTCAAATAATGCTGGAAATTTGTATAAGAAATAAAATGCTCAGAATACACACCCTGGGTCTCTGACCAAGAAAAGCTGTGCCCTGAGTCAAGAGCTGAGCAACTCAGGGATCCCTTCCTCTCATGTGGTGGGCTTATCACACTGACCTTAGCACCATTCCAGTGGGCCTGACACATCCATGCATTCCACAGAAACTTGTTTTAAACTATATTAAATTGCATCTTTCAGCTAAACTCTAAGATAGAGTTAAACCCTCTACCTTAGAAATAGAAACAGAAAGGAAACAGAAAGCTCTGTTCCTTTAGAGACTAAAAGTCTGACCTTCAGTGAATTGATGCACTTCTGCTTTTGTGTTAAATGTATGTATGCTCAAAGATATGGCTCCATCATATTTAATATATGTCATTCCAGTGTAAAATGTTCTCTTCTACCCAAGGGTATCCTGGCCATGATTATTATAAATCAATAATATGTAAAGTTACATTATTAAAAAGCCACTTCGGGCATTCCACCACGTGGTTTTCAAAGATGGATGGCTAAACTACAAAAAAAAGATAAATTGTCCATTTGGTCCTCATCTTATTCCCTGGTGG
Source organism: Dama dama (assembly GCF_033118175.1). Taxonomy (NCBI): domain Eukaryota; kingdom Metazoa; phylum Chordata; class Mammalia; order Artiodactyla; family Cervidae; genus Dama; species Dama dama. Next base: position 75,677,476 of record NC_083691.1, read on the forward strand.
CTCAGATGGTAAAGTGTCTGCCTATGATGTGGGAGACCCGGGTTCAATCCTTGGGTGGGGAAGATCTCCTGGAGAAGGAAATGGCAACCCACTCCAGTATCCTTGCCTGGAAAATCCCATGGATGGAGGAAACTGGAAGGTTACAGTCCATGGGGTCCCAAAGAGTCGGACATGACTGAGCGACTTCACTTTCACTTTTACTCCTACCATGTAAGTCATTTTTACCTGGACTCAGAGTTGTAGGTATGGTGGGATACAAGTGGTAAATTTGGAGATTCAAAAAATTACAAACCACAAGAAAAGTAGGTTTGTCTCTTTGAGCCATTTACTTTGGGTCAGTTGCTGGGAATCTATTTCCTGTGCCATAACTAAGTAGACTTAATATGCTGTGGAATCTTGAGCTCCCAACACCACATTGTTTGATACAATGACTTTGAGGCCCTTGAATAAAATACGATATATGTAAGTACAATTCAGTTCAGTCACTCAGTCATGTCTGACTCTGTGAAATATGTTGCTACTACTTTTATAGGAATATAAGTAATAAAAGACTATTAGTATTAAAAAAATTAAAACATAAAATAATCCAGTTGTAAGGAAACTTTGGAGAGAGGTAGAGGTAAAACATGATTGGCCATACATTGACAAATATTGAAGCTGGCAGAGTGCATTCATTATACTGCTTTATTTTTATATACATTTAAAATTTTCCATTGTGAAAGGCTTTTAAAATGCTAAAAAATGAGTTACAGTCATGAGTAATATTCCCATGGGATAATACAGAGTTTTTAATGAGATTTTAAAACTGTATTTAAAATAATCCAATTTAAAATAACTCATACTACATACACATGTATTAATTATGTATATATGAATAGCATATTTATCTATATAAGTTTACAAATATAGGAAATCTACTGAAATCATATACACCAAGCTCTTATCAATTCTGTTTTGTGGGGAGGATGGAACTAGAGGGAGATACTCATTTTTTTACTTTACATACTTCTGCACTGTTTCAGTTTCTTCCATCAAATATGTCCTACTTCTCAATTTGCAAATGCAGTGTGGGAGTAGACACAGTGGCTCCCTGGAGCCCCCAGCCTAGCTCTCAAGGGCTCTGTATCCTGGACCCCCATTCAGGACACAAGGCTCAGCTCTAGACTGGCTGCCATTCCTTACCTATGGGGGTGCACTTCAGAGAACACCCCCTTCCAGTGCCCCTCCTGTGCCCTCATTCGCCAAACGTTCTCCTCCCGTTCAGACTTCCAAATCCGAGCTCCAGACCTGCCTCCTCTATCCAGGATGCCCTGCTGGACTACCTCAGGGCTCAAGGGCCTCCCTCTCTGCGAGATGGCCAGGACCTGACAACACTTTGCCACTTGTGCATAGACAGTACACTTACAGAGGAAAATAAACCATAAAGCACATGCTACCTAGGAGGCCTACTACACAGTTAGGTTACTTAACCTTTCCGAACCTTGATTTCCTCATCTGTCTGTGGGGACTCAGGTACCTACCTCACTAGACTGCTGTAAAGATCAGCCACGGGAAAGTAGGTTGAGCGCCCTGCACCTGTTTCAAAGGCTCGGTTTTGTGTAACAAAACAAAGCCTCTGAGACGCAGCTGCAAGCTTTAGGAAAATGGAAAGGGGACCTGTAAATACACTTGGATCCATACACTGGAAAGAACATTACTCAGAACTGCTCCTTAGTTAAAATTTTAATAACAGAAATAATGTGCTGGGGTCAGGAGGAGGAGCACGGAAGGTCACACTCTGAAGTCCCACTAGGTGGCAGTAATGTTTTCTTGCTGTTATGCAAACAGAAGGAGGGCCATCCGGAGGGGAAAACATTCCTCTAAGGAGAACACTTCCCTATCAATGTCCCCACAATACTGAAACAGAGGTTAGCAGAAGAAAATGCACCGACTTAGAAGAATATTCGTCAGTACCAATGATGAAACCCCATCCAGGATCCCTTGGTAGGGGTGGGTAGGAATGTTAGGAATACTGGGGGGAGGGGCAGCAGAGGGGATGATGAGCAGAACTGGAGGTACCATTGCAAAGACAGAACTCCAGTTGAGAGTGAGAACTTCCTAGGAGTTCAAATGATGACTCAACCTTCCTCATCTGAAGAGGAACTTGAATGCAACCAAAGGCAATAAGTTCCCCTGTGGACCTCAGTGACCAGGTGTGTCCTCCTGGGAGATCAGTCTCCAGAGAAACATGGTTGGAAGAAAAAAGCCTCTCAGGTTTTCATTCGTCATGTCCCACTGCCTAGAACCTTATACTGACCCCCACCACCACCCCGAACCAATCAAGACCAAGTCTGAACTTCTCTGCCTGGTGACAGTCATCAGCTATCGGTCTGAAGTCCAGCCAGTGACCTACCAGCCAGTGCACTTCAGAGAACATTACTTCACCAATGAAGAAAATGAATCCCAAGAGGTGAATTGGCAGGCTACTCCCTAAGCCAACCCTTCCCTCAGCTGGGCTTTCCTATGTGTGTTGTACTGAAGCCATCTTTTCTCTCCGAAAAGACAGTAGCTCTGTGAGGGTAGGAAAAATGTCAAGGTAGCAGAAATACTGCAAAGTGTGGTTCTGGTAGGAGTGAGTGTAGGGTAGTAATTAGGAATGTGGAGAGGGGGTAGTCTCTGCAGTCAGGCTAGGTTCAAATCCTCTCTCCTGAGCTAGCTGTGTGACCTTGTGGGGTGGGGGGATTAATCTCTCTGGAGATCAGTTTCCTTATCTGTAAAGAAATAATATCACAGATAGTATATAGTGTGTTAGTCGCTCAGTCGTGTCTGACTCTTTGCGACCCCATAGACATAGTGTCCTGCCAGGCTCCTCCATCCATGGGATTTCCCAGGCAAGCACACTGGAGTGGGTTGCCATTTTCTTCTCCAGGGGATCTTCCTGACCCAGGGATTGACCCTGTCTCCCGCATTGCAGGCAGACTCTTTACCATCTAAGCCACCAGGGAAGCAGCTCTAGTACATAGAGATGTTAATAAAGATTAAATATCAAGTATGTAAAGCACTGGAACTGTGTCTGGCAAGTAACAGGGGCAAAAGAGGTGTGTGTTCCAGTTCAGGTCCTGCTCTTTATCAGTTGAGGGGCCTGGGCAAATCACATTAGTTCTTGAGCTTCATTTTCTTCACTGGCAAAATCAAGGAAGAGAGAGGGCAGGCAACAGAGGATTATGTAATGTCCTCTGAAATCCACTGTGGGTTTGAAGTTCCATGCTTCTCTGGAATCCTTATCCCCCACTTGCCACAGGACGTATCTAGTGTATGAATATGAGGGGAGAGAAATCCAGGTACTGATTTTGTGTACTTAAAACTAGCCCAGTATCAACACCTAGCTCAAACACAACCTTCTCAAGGAAATCTTCCATGACAACCCCACTCCTACCCCATTCCCCTTTAACTAGGTTAGCTCCCATTGTTTTATGCTCTCATAACACACTACACTTCCCTATGTAATACACAGCCTAAATAGAACTGGATTCTTGGTTGTGGATTGCAATCCTCATTTTGCAGATGGGCAAATTGAGAGTCTGGAAGCTTTTGTTGTTCATTCAAGATCCCCAAACCAGTAAGTGGCAAGACAAGATTCAAACCTGGTCTGTTTTACCATAAAAGCTGTAAGATCTTTTCTCTAAAGCCCATGTAGATTAATATTTAATTCTTGATGTCTATAAAAGGGTATTTATATGTGTGAGTTATGGAGAAGAATTCTAAGGAACCTAATATCCAAAGTAAACACTGGAAAGGAGGCTCAAAGCTGCCCATGCATGGCTTTCCAATGCCCTCCTCCTGTCATGCCCTACCCCAAGGGGGCACAATGCTAAATTTGTGTTTGTTGTCCTCTTGCTTATTTTCTCTTCTTAACTTTGGATTAAGAAATGGAATATATTTACAGAAAAGTGCACAAGGTGACGGCACCTGTGTGACCAGTGACCAGCTCAAGAAACAGAATGAGTCTGTAGCACCCAGAGGTCCCTGGGGCCCCATGGTCCCAAGACCTGCACACTTCTCCCTAAGCCATGCTGCTCCTAAGGGCTCCCTACAAAATAAGATAATAAAGTGAAATTGCAATTTCTAATTTCTACAGTTTAATTTCTAATACATTTCTCACCCAACGAACAATCTCATATTAAGGCTGGGATCTATCTCATAAGCAAGATATTCGATCGGTTGGAAAGGGTTAACATTCTGAGCTCTTGGGAGGAGTGTCCCTGGAGAATTCTGGTCCAGAAAAGAACCAGAAACAGTCATCTATGAAAAAAGGCCACATGAGGCTGGCCTCCTCCAGCAGTTTTCTCCAAGGCACTGGAACCATCCTTGGACTTCTTTAAACAAGATTAGAGTGCCACAGGGGGTGGGGTGGAGGATGAGGAGCGGCAGACAGAGTAGCATCATTAAAGCCTCATGTGTGGTTTTGATTAGATCATCTGAATTAAGTGTTCTCACACAGGCATGGCTCAAGTCAAAGTAAATAAGTTTGCAAGCAGACCACCTACTGGAAAATATCAAGCATGGTGGTGGAGTTAAGAATGAAGTCCCCTGAGGAAAATCCGGCCAGATTATGTGGATGAAAATCTAGGCTTGGTCAGTTCAGTGGGATGCCCTGAGAAAAGTCGCTCTTTGTCCTCCAATCTGCAAGTTCCTGGTTAATCATTCTCCTCAGTGGGCAAAGGCAGTTTTTGTTCCTCTCAAGTCGGCCGGCATTTATTGAGGGTGTGTGAGGATGAATGCCTCGTATAATGTCTGATCCCTGACCTCAAGGAAAATGCCAAAGGAATCGCTCAGAAAATAAGAAGAGTCTAAGTATGGCGGAGCTGGTGGCCAGGAAACAACGTCTCTAGAAAAAGGGTTGAGTGGGGGAGGTTGGAACCAGGCCTTAAGCGGGGTGGGGAGGGGGGGTGTCATCATCAGATTGTCTCTTCTCAGAAGTTTCATTCTACTCCCATAGTAAGTGCCGAATCCACTAACTAAAATATGAAAAAGCACACTTATAATTCTATAACACTCCAGTGGTAAATGAAATCCAAAAGCTCCAAGAACTAGTTCAATCCTACTAGGCTCTATTATAACCCTTCAAACTTTTTCCACAGTCCATGAGATTCTGAGGTTGAGGAAAGAGAAGCAGCTTGGGTCCCTTGGTACCTTAGAGTAGGCAGAGAGGAAATGCCCTTAAGTTACCACATGAAACCCAAGTGAAGCCTTCCTGTTTCCATGGAAACTGCCAAAGCCTTCACTTCATTGGAACTCAATGTTCTGAAAGGTGCATTCAGTGTTCCTAATTATTGTCCTCTCAGTAGCCAACAGCAAGATTTTTTTATGGCCATTTTGGACAAAATGGATATCTTTTTGCAATGAATATGAGCTGTTACTATAACCCAAGGCCTAGCTTGGGGTATCTGGCCCTTCCATGTTCAAAGATGATGCTACCTCTGTCACAAAAACCTACAGCAATGTGTGCCCCTCACTGTGTGGGGACTAACTCTCTGTTTGCTGTATTTCCACACTTCATTCTCCATTTTAAGAACACATTATGGTTATAGGTTATATAGTGTTTTTCACTTCCAGACTACCAATTGAAGAAGCACTCACAGCACACAACTTATGGATTATATTTACATTTCTGATTTGTGGATTTATCACATTAGTTATTTTATATAGTACATATATCTAACCTCCATGAGTAGAACAGAAACTTCTTGAGTAAGAAGAATGACTTCACTTCTCACTGTATCCTTCTCAGCCCCCAACATGATCTGGATTGTGAGTCCTTCTGAAATAGACAGGTGCATGACACAGCATGCTCATCCTGGATGGCTTTCAAACCTTTTCCAAGTTGGTTTTCAAAAGCTCAGAACCCCAGCCTGGAGGACAGGGGAGGAGACCGCAGGGAGACAAGAATGCAAGTCGCAAGTCACAAGTTGGTCTAGATCACACTTCCCTGAAGGCTTCCTTCAGGGAACCTACAATCAAGCTCAGCTGGAGAGGGGAGGGCGGCAGCCGTGCCCAGGCCCTGGAAATCAGCCACCAATGTGCTCTTCGGTGAGTGGCCAAACTCCGCCATTGCTTTTTTGCAACCTCCTGGCTTGCTTTAGCTGACACATGGCCAAACACTAGGACCTGATGACTGAGGTCTGCATGATGACCAGGACGGCATACGGATACAGTCCTGGCTACCCAAGACTTCCCAGGAAAGGAAGAGCAAGACAGGGACCAGTCCACAGGATATTGGAGGAGAGGGGCAGGACCCAGAGAGGTGGGCTCAGCATCAAGTCTGATTCTCTGCGTAGCTGGCAGGAACATGAGGCCCAGACAACTAGATTATCAGTGCTGCTTTCTCCAGGAAAGAAGAGGAAAGAGGCTCTGAGGCAGACAGAGCTGATGTTAAACAGTGCATAGCTGCGACCATGGGCACATTTTTTATCTTCTGTGAGTGTCACTGTTCTCCTGGAAGAGATATGCAAATGTGTGAGATAACATATACACAGTATCTGACAGATAATAACATACACAGTATCTAGCACATGTCTCACACATGGTACATATTGGTGCTCTTCTGCCTTCTATGCCTAGGTTGAGGTTTTATTTATCTTAAAAAAATAGAATTGTTCTAATACAAAGCACTTGGGGGGAATCCTTGTCTTGGGAGTAAAAAACAAGTTTTACTGGTGAGGTTTACTCTAGTCATAAGTTCCAGGCTAACCTGATATGTGATTTCATTCATTCATCAAATATTTATTAAAGTGCCTACTATGTGCCAGGTATTGTTCTAGACGATTAAGATCTATCAGTGAATATAAGAGGAAAATAAGTCATTGCTCTTGGGAAGTCTACGTATTAACAGTAAAGAAAGTAAACTGTATGACATTTTAGAATGTGATAAGTACTCTGGACAAAAAAAAAAAGTAGGATAAGCGGGATCAGGGTGGAGAAGGAGGTAGCAGTTTTAAGTTGGGTATTCAGGATTGCCCCATTTTGCCCGGTCATTGGAGCCAAGAATTGAAGGGAGAGGTTCTGATATTACAAGTGATCCAGGCAGAGTGAATGGCCAGTGCAAATAGGAAAGGTCTGTTCTAGGACCAGCACAAAGGCCAGTAGAATGAGTTGGGAGAGAAAAATATAAAATGAAACCAGAGAGGTAGGGGTAGGGTATACACAGAACACGCAGAGACTCATAGGCTATTAGAAGGATTGGGGTTTTCACCCATGACGAAGACCCATCATGAAATTCCAAGCAGAAGAATAACATAACCTGAAGACCATGTGGGCTGGAACAGCAAGGGTAGATGCAGAGATATCAATGAAGAGGCCACTAGGATCGATGACCCTGGCAGGAGATAGCGGGGGCTCAGAACAGGAGGTGGAAATGCAAAAGAGGGGTCAGATCCTGGATTTTTTTCCTAATTTGACCTTGAATTTTCCATTCTGTAATAGTCTTAGCATCCCCTTTCCATATTCCAGGGAGGTATAAAAATAAGTGGAAAACAATAACTATCTGGAAATGTTTAGGGCTACTTCAATTTAAAATGCCCCTGGAAACTTATGGTGGGAAGAGCAAATTCTTGCTGGTGGAAGGATTTCAGGAGCCTCAAATGTACTACATGAAGCATGAGGCTGAGGATGGGTGGGGAGGGGGTTCCTCAAGGAGTCCATCTTTCCATGTGTCTGCCCACACACACACACATACACTCTCTCTCTCTCTCTCTCTCTCTCTCTCTCTCTCTCTGTAAGAAGACACAACCCCTGAAGCAAGTCAGGAAACCAGCTAGGACGCTTTTCAACCATGTGACCATAAGCAACTTATTTAAAGTCCACAAGACTTAGTTCCTCCTGAGCAAACGGGATAAAACAGGGACAAATGAGGCTTAAGGGACAATGACAAGAACAGATGTGGTTTAGGTGCCTGTCACAATGCCTGACACATAGTACAATCTTAATAAAGCTTAATTTCTTCTTTACTGCTAACCGCCCTTAGGGATCAATCCCACCTTGGGAAGAGAAAGCTGTGGATTATCCAGAATGCAGACGAATCCACTGGTAAATAACTGAGAAGCATCTACACTGCTATTGTTATTTTACTATCCTGTTTACCATGAATAAAAACAACTTCCTTCACCACACCCTGCTGGGACCATGTCGCTGTGCTTCCTCGGGTCAGCATGATACCCTGAACTCAGAGACAGCCTTCAGAATGGGAGGAGCAAGGTTGCTGCTCAGAGGCACATGGGGAAGGGTGTACTGGCTCGGCCCTCCAGGAATGGGTCAAAGTCAGGGTGACCAGACCTTTCAGCTTGGATCATCTGTCAGCAGGCAAAGATGGAGAGAAGATGGTCCCTGAGGCCAAGGCCTGTCTGTCTCCCAAGACCTGTGGCTCCAGAACAACTCTGGGATAGAACACCACTCTCCCCTCTGCCCTGTTCTGGAGGGTCACACAAAAACACACACCTGACTCCTAACATCGACTGCTTCCAAGGCAGATAACCACGTGCTTTGATATCATGGAGGAAAAAACACAGGAGAGATGGGAAGGAAAGGGATTCAGTGAAAAGAAAGAAAACGCAGCACTCAGCCTCTAAAGATGAGGTTGCTGTGGTAGCCCTGCTGGGATCCTGCCCGGTTCTGTGTTCATAACTCAAGTCCAACACGGATTCAGAGAGGCCCTTCACAAGCACAAGGCTGGAAGCCGCAGGTGGCGGGGTGAGCCAAACTGCCAGGCCAGCATCAAATCACCTTCTAAAAGCTTGAGAAGCAGCTGCTGAGAGAGGGGTGGCCTGGAGGCTGTGAGTCAGTCGCAGGCCTGGACCAGCAGGGCTGGCCCTGGAGCTCCAAGGCTGACACATCCCTGATTTCTTCCAGTTCCCTGCTCCTCTGAGAGAGGTCTCACCAACTGAGACAGCACAGGGGGCCCCCAGATGAGCAGCAGCAGCAGGAGGGATGGCTGGGGGCCCAGCAGGGAGTTTCTATTTCTAACCTGATGTGGCAGTCAGCAGCAGCTGCAGCTGAAAGCGGCAGACAGCTCTGACTGGTGAGGAGCATTCTCAGTGCGGATGGTGCTAAGGACCAGTCTGAAAGGTGCGGGGGGAGTGCCTCAATGCACTTCCGCCCCCAATGCACGTTCTCCAGAGATGGGTGGCTCTGGGACAGTGAGTGCTCCCAGCAGGGCAGGAGTGCTCAGGGCAACCAGGGGAGAAAGAACTGGGAAATTGGCCTTAAGCTGCTATGGAGCAAAAAGGGGCTCAGCAACTTGGGTCTCCTCCTCATCATTTCAGAAGCACCATCATTCCTAAGGCCATTTGCCTTTGCCTACTTGAGGACATCCTTCCCTAAATATTCTAGAATGACAGTGCCCAGAGGGGCCCAAGCAATCAGCTCATTCAAATCCTTACCTTGAGAAAAAAGAGAGGCCTAGGCTAATAGGTAAGGAGGTGGTGTGCCCTAATCATCAGGACAGCACCTCTGGAGTCATGAAGAATGAGCATGAATCCCAACTCTGCCTCCCAGTGCCTGTAGAGTTCCATGAGCCTCCATTTCCTCATTTGCAGGAGGAGGGTGATGATAGCACCCCCTTCACACAGCCACGAGGAAGATCAGCTGAGTTGTGTCTCTGATGTACTACTCAGTCTGGGCACAGGAGTGGTGACTATTGCTACTTTCATCATTGGCATCTTCAGCCAAGCCACACAGCTGCCTAGGAGCAAACCTAGATCTGGGTCTCCCTTGCCCACCACTCCCACCTCACCCCATGCTCCTGCGACCCTTTTCCTGGGAGCATCCTGGGGACAGTGACACAGCCTCTCTGCCTGGTTCATCCATCAATGGCCAGCACTGGAGGGCTGTGGGTCACAGGAGCTAAGGTAGTTTTTTGGACTTTGATAGTCTGTAAAGGAAACCCCTTCCAGGGGCCAGGCAGCCAATACCCAAGGAAGCCTGAAGAGGAGGGGACAGGAGCCAGGGGAGACCATTGAGCAGGGCTTTTGCCTTCTCAGGAATAACAAAGCTCCCTGTTTCCAGAAAGCCTTGGTACTCAGCCCAGACATCACACCAGCCACCTGCCATCACCACCCAAATTGAAACAAGCTTGATTCTCAACACCCAATAAATAGGGCACCCAGTAGGCTGTCACAGGTGCAGAGGGCCATCTCAGGTATGACCCCAGCACTGCCCACTTTACATTTCTCCAGCACCTTTCCCCGTGAGGACAGGAGAGGCCCATTCTCCAGCTCAAGCTCCTGCCCCTGAGACATCCTCCCTGATGGCCTTTCCCATTCAGAGTCTGCTCCTCAGAACCCGCAGCTTGGGCCTGAATGGAGCTAACCACACAGCAGATGTTCAAATCACGTTTCCTCATCGACAACCTTTGGCTCCATCACTTAGTGCTTTGGGGCATGTTGGTCCGGCAAAGGCTGCAAGCTCCCTGAAGGAAGAGCCTGTCTCTCCTCTACCTCATATGTCCCAGAGGGCCCAGGGCTAGGCAAGGTGACCAGAAGATAGTCAATAAGCTTTTTTTAAAACTGATAAGTGGAAATGGTCAAGAAACAATTGGGCAAGTGAACAAAATCTGCATTTACTGGGAGCTGAGTCTACTGCATTTCCTTCTTACTGTGACCCTTGGAGGCAGACAGGGGCACATCACTCACTAATTTAAAAGAGTCCTAACAGGCTCCCGGTTCCACCAGCTCCCTTTTCTCTTTCTCATAAGTCTCTCTGTTTCCCTTTTACCTTAGTTACTTTTACTGCCCTGGCTTTTCATTTGCACTCAAGCTTTAAGCAAAAGCTCTAACTTAGGCACCAGCATGTCTGGGAGCTAATTCTGACTCTACTGCTTAACCTGGTTGAAGAAGTCACTCAGTCTCTCTGGGCCTCAGTTTCCTCCTCTGTCAAATGGAAACATATTTCCAAGAACAGCTGGGAGAATGAAATGAGACAAGGAGGGATTGCCCTCCCTTCCTGCCCTCTCTGGCCATCTACCGCATGCTTTCAGAAAGGAGTGGGCAGTGGTTGGCCCCTCAAGGCAATGACCGAGCACCCCAATCAGGCGGCTGGAGTTTTATACATGTGGTTCTAGCTTCACTCTCTTCCTCTCCACCCCCAGCAGCCTGTGTAAGATCTGAGACTCTTGGAAAGGTTTCCAGCAGGGGCAGAAGTGGGCTGGGGGCATCCAGAGAGGAAGGGACACAGCCTGCCTGTCCCTGGTGGTGGGCAGCTCCCCCCACACACCCATTTCCAGAATCACCCCAATAGGACCACCCCACTTCCTCTGGGTCTCAGGCAAGTGCAAAACCGGAACAAAAGTTCTGAGAAAAGACAAAGGAGGAGGAAGAGGAAGATGGCCAGAAATCAGTCCACGTCACAAAGGGCAGCTGGCACAAGGAGGAGAAACCTGGGCGGCAGGGCACACACAGCAGCATCGCGCCGGCAGCTGCAGGAGAGGTCAACCTGGGGCCGGCAGGTTCCCCATCTCTGCCTGCTCCCTGGGCAGGGAGCGGCAGCACCAGGGAGAACAACCTCTCATTTGCTGTCTGCAAGGCTCTTCCCCAGCCCACTGTGAACAGCAGCATCTGCCAGGAAAAGGACCTGCTTAATGCAAGCCCTATATAAACAGATCCCGCTCATTCCTTTTGCTTTGCCTTCTTCCTCAGTCCTTCCCTTTGTTTTCCCTTTCACTTCAGATCTTCTAGGTCATCTCCGTATTGGCCAATACGGGACAAGACAGGATGTCAGCCTGGGAAAGTCTGAAATGACCATGCTCTCCCACCCCCATGCTCCCTATTCACCAAGGCTCCCCCAAACATTACAGTGGCCCCTCCTCATCCCTGAATTTAGGGGTGGCCTGATCCAGTCCTAGAGTACTCCAGAACTAAGAGGACTGCCTAGAGAGAGCAGTATAGTGGTTTCGACGTCAATTCCTAATACAGCCAAACTGGCCAGCCCAAACAATGACCAAACTTAAATATTTTCCACCCACATTAATCAGCTCAATAATTCCTTAATGACTTCCTAAGAAAAGTGTAAAAAAAAAAAGCCCTTGTTTGTTTTTATTTCATTGGTCTTTTTCACCCGTGGTTAAGGATTTCATTGTCTTCGCATGGCAAGAAGCAGCCTGGATTTTTAGGAAGGAAGAAATAATTGGCTGCGGATGGGGCCAGTCCTGGCAACCCACAGGTCAAGAGGGAGAGTGTGGTTATAGGGCTGGCATCGTGGTCCCTGAGCTTCTCACTGTCTCAATTTCATCATCCACCTATGAAGTAAAGATAACCATAGCCGCCGCCTGCCTAAATCACAGGGTGTTTTTGTGGGTTTGGGGGTGGGACCATGGCTGTGCCAAGCCTGGTCCTCCTGTGAAGGTATAAAGCTAAAAAGAAATTCAGGCTGCTGAGAAAACAGAAATTCATACTCTTGCTGCACTGCAGAAGGGACGGCATACACCTGACATCTCAGAATCTACCTTCAATGTTACCATCTCTGTGACTGAATAGAACTCAAACACTACAATCTCACGAACTTTGGGGCAATACTCTTACTTTGGAAACAGAAGAGCGACATCATGTCCCTAAAATAAAAAAGCCACAGCCAAGGTTGTGTTTTCCAGACAGAGGAAGCAGAATTTCCACCTTCTGGATGCATCTGGATAGTAATTCCAGCTTGTGCCTGACTGCTCTGCGCTTGACCCCAGGGAAGAGAAGTGGGTGGGAAGCAGAATATCGCCTGCCCAAGAGGGCCATCCTGAGAACAAACTGGAACTCACTTTGAAGCTAATGCTTCATGTCCACTATACAAGAACCAGCAAGGAGAAGTGATGGGAGTCCTGTGAGCACAAGAGGACTGTGTTTCCTAGCCTTACTTCTTGCTGAATTGCATATCCTTGGTGGTGATCATGTGTGAGTATTTACTCGGACATGCAGGAGTGAGGATGTGACTGAGTAGGAGGTGGTCACAAGCCTGCTGCACTCTGATACGAGCAAGGAACCATGGAGACCGGGGCTATATGTCCATGCTTCTGTCCATCTGTCCCTCCCTTTTCCTCCTACAGTTTTATCCAGGGTGCTGGAATTTGAGGGTTTGGAGACAAGTACACACTTAGCAAAGGCTAACCATCCACATGTTAATCTACATATGATTGATCCTAGATCCTTGGTATGGCCCCAACTAGCAAAGCACACCGAAGCATACCATACATGAGCACAAGAAGACAAATTTCATGCTAAAGGCAGCTGGCTTAAGCCCAGAGAAAAGAGAATAATTTACAAACTCAGGAAACAGAATCCCTCCACAATTCTGCACCGTTAAACAAACTTAATGTCAGTGAGAGATAAACTGTCTTTGGAAAGAAAAAAAAACTATTTTTTTCTTCATTTTGTTGGGGCCCTAGATCCTACTCATTCCATGTTAGTCAGGCAGGGGCTATTCACCAGCAAATATGAGTGACTATGTGCACACATGACACTTACATGCACACACTAAAACCCATACGTGTGTACCAATAGGTGTGTACAGATACACGTGCATATACACATACATACATGTGCCTGAGTACCCACACAAACCCACACAGACATACACCTGTGCGCGCGTGCACATTCCCTCCAGCTGAGCTAAAGGGGAAGCATCATGATGTGCAGCCATAAAACCCAACAAATGTGGTGGAAGAGAAAATGGCAGCTAAAAAATACCCGTGAGGAGGAAGGAGAAAAAAAGCTCCTCGAAACGCAGCTTGACTCATAGTTTTGAAGGCACAAGGTGGGCGAGGATAAAAAGACCTTCGTCAGAAGCGACAAAGGAAGTCAGTGCAACAGTTGGGGCTTGCTGGCTCCCACACAGCACAAACCCAGCCAGACTCCAGATGATTAAAAATGAGCTAATTTGATTAGGGAATTGTAAATGTGGATGGATTGCCCAGTTCACTGATAAATAGGAACAAATAACTTAAATCTTGCCCCACGGCTCTACTGCCAAAATTGCCCACAATCTGCTAGACACAGAAACCAGGGTTTGACAAGATGAATGTGTCCGCAGAAGAACAATCAGATGATCGATAAATATTGGTGGCTAAGCCCTAACCTGGCAATGTGGTTGTATAAAGATGTCCAATGAGTTCCAAGCCACCAATAACCTACTGCAAGGCAAACACACACCAATTGGATATAAGAAACAGTGTCCATGGGTGTAAAATTTGTGCCAGGCATTGTGGTAATGACCATAATTGCTGCTGATATTCAGAGAAGGGACAGATAACTAGAGGCAAGAGCGGGCTTTCCTTCACCTGGCATGGGAAACACACAGAGGATTTGGATAACAGAGGGAAGTTATTCAGATTGTTATCCAGAGATTACAGTATCCATTCTCTTGTTCAATATCCATTCTCTTGTCTATCTGTTTGGAACATTATTCAGGTGGGGGTCCATGTAAAAAGGAAAAGAATTATCTACTATTATCTCCCAACTCTGAACTGTCCTCTTCAAACTCTGCCATATTCTCCCATCCTTCCAGCCAACTATCAGTTGCCTAAGCTTTTGTGGAAGGAAAAGAGGGAAGGAAATGCTGAAACATCTTTCATTTCTCAACCAAATTGGATAGCACCTGCAAGAAGGGATCCAGCTAATGAAATGCGATATGGCTCCTTCCAAAACTCATCCCCCAAGGGATTCACACATAGACCATGTCATTTGGGGTTAATCGGATGTCTCTACAGATAATTACAATCAGGCCAGGACAGGACCAAGGAAAACAGCACTTCACAATGTACATTTAGCAATGTAATGGCTTTTAGAGGTTCTGTCCTTGTTTCGACTTTCTGCTACCAACACAGTTGTCAAACATCTTCAGAGGTGGTCTCAACCCATAAGAAAGCATCTGAGTGAAAAGAATGCAAAAAGCTCAGCTCCCTCAGATTTCCTTATCCATGACCTTAGATATCTGGGTTTGGGTAACAATCCACAGGGCCTGGCCAGTATTTTTGCTTCTCACCAGAACTTCTGCTGAGAATGAATGCACATTTTCTTTAAGGCAGTTTCTTTGATCCTTAATAGAACCTGAGAGCAATGATTAGAGAAAAAGTATGCTCCAGTAGCTTGTGTGCTGAACTAGAAAATTATTCTGTATGTATAGCCCTCAGTATCACAAAGGCTATGCTAGAGTCTTCCTGTATAAACTCTCTGTAATAGGCACTTGGTTGATAACATACTCTCTTTCTACATAAATGAGAAGACACAGGAAGTCTTCTCAGAATGAGAAGATGCAGGAAGATCAAGACTTTGGGATAAATACAAGGATGCTGAGATGATACATATTCATGACATCAACACTCTTCTAAATTCTGAAAGTGCTTAAAATGGCCCATTAAGAGGCTAATGAAAAGGGGACAATGTTGTGCAGACATTTTACTTCCCTCTTCCTTTAAAAAAACAAGTAAGAGAATCAATGTATTGAGTAATTCCACACTCCTTCCAGAAGGGAAGTATTTGAGAAAACTGTTGCCTTCATCTTTTTCTTGCGATTATCTGTGCAGATCCTATTCAAGTAAAAAGTACATCTCCATGGAAGGTAAGCATAAAGACCAAAGTAGGAGGTGTTCATGCTTAGTCACTTCAGTCATATCTGACTCTTTGCGACCTTATGGACTGTAGCCAGCCCCTCTGTCCATAGGCTTCTCCAGACAAGAATACTGAAGTGAGTTGCTATGCCCTCCTCCACAGGGCCATATTATTTTTACAAATTTACTCACAAGAAGTCAGACCTTCTGTTTTGTCCCATCACTAGGAACCTGAATGTAAGTGAAAGAGGCGCCTCTTGATGTAAGAGGCTCAGGATATGCCATTCAAAAAACTCCCCCCATCCATCAGCCCATTCTGGCATCTAAAACTCCACCATTAAGATTCATTATTAGGGGTTAAACAGTTACACCCCAGGCTTTTTATTGGCTAACTGTGATTTGTTAATCAAACTTCCCTCAACACTTTTTCTCTGCCTCTCTCTGTACCTCCATTAATTCTCTGAGAATTTCTCTGATTTTATTCAAAGTAGACTACAAGGTGTGCAGACTGCAGGAAAAAAAAGAGAGTGGGACAAACCTGAAAGAAGCCACAGGGCTTTCTCTCTTACTCAAGTGAGAAAGTGCTAGAATGGCCTCTCAATTCTTCTTTCAGAATCAACAGAGATCTACACAGCATCCTGAACCAAAAGGTAATAGAACATTGGTGTAAATGCTTCAGATTAATAAACAACCTCCTCTTTCCTTCTCCCAGTTGATTGTCTTGGCTGGAAGTTTGGGGATGAGCAGGAAATTTAATTGACTATGGAGCCTGCAGAACTATACACTTCTATCCACCACAGCTCAACACTGCAAATCCCCATAAACATGGATAAACTTGGGTAGCTTCCAGCAACACAAGGGAACTACCATGCTTGCCAGAGTCCTGAAAGAATTTCTCCCATCTCCAGCATCTCTTTTAAGTTTCCTAGTTGCCACTTGGAAATAGGTGGTTGGGGGGCAGGGCAGTGGGTGGGTGGTGATGTTAGGTTGGAACCAACCTCCAGACTTGCAAGTTCACTACAATAAGTTTCTTGGTTATTTCAGCTACCTACATTTACCCAATGTAATTCACTTTTCCTAAACTTAGTCAAGACTGGCTCTTCTGACTTTAAGTGGAAGGGGGGAGGGTGGCAGGAAAAAGGGGAAATCCCCTTCCATGCAGTAATGCTCTGTGTTCTAAAAGGCAAAGTGTGCCAAGAGCCCAGTTCTGGGAAGCAGCTCCCTGGGCAGCCCAGGATCCTGCTGGGTGGTCTCATCTTTGGGCCTGGGATGTGGGGGTCAATGGTCCAGAGTTCTATTTCCAGCACCATCAAAACTTCAGCCAAGATACTTGATATCTTTTCATAAGCCCTTTCCCCCAAATGAAAGGGAGAGAGAAGAGGAGAGAAAAAGAAATAGAAGAGGATGACCACAGTATGGTGGAGAGAAATACCAGGTATTCAATGAAGACTTTAGCTGCAAACTGTAAAAGGTACTGCTACACAGCATAGTGGTCCTGTAAGGAAGAAATAGAGTTTGAGAATGAGGCCAGGTTGAAGCTGGGTACCCTGTGAATTTGATGCAAATGAAGCATTTCCTCAGAACTCCATCCACAGGTCACACCTGAGAATCCAACCTGCCTATCCCATAGACTTCTTTCTGTAAATGTACTGTTTATGTTGTCAATAAACCTCTTCATAGAGTTTAATCTCCAGGCTTTATTCATCATGTGACTTTTTCTCTTTTAAAAAAATGAAGAGAAAAAAACCCACTGAAGAATAAAGTACAAATTAATTAGAAGCACATGGCTAAATTTCTCAGAAAGTTATACATGGCTTAAGAACATATTAAGAGTGAAACATTTCCTCCATCCAGGCTTGAGGATTTGCTGAGAACAAGGTCCAAGTTGATGGGTGGGTTTTAAGGATCTGGCATCCAGAACCATTTCAGGCCAAGGTCACAGGGAGGAAGGCCGGGGCTCAAGTGGGGCCCAGGTTCTTCAGCATGTCTGCTCCTGACAGCAACAGAACCAAGAGATACCAGAGGTTCCTTTTTCTCTAAAGCATTTAAGTCAACCCATTCTTCATGATACAAGGGTAAGATCACACAGAATAAAGGAAGGAATAATGGATATTTTTGATATATGATTTCAACTTTTTTTAATGTAGTCTAAGGCTATGGTTTTTCCAGTGGTCATGTATGGATGTGAGAGTTGGACGGTAAAGAAAGCTGAGCACCGAAAAATTGATGCTTTTGATCTGTGGTGTTGGAGAAGACTCTTGAGAGTCCCTTGGACTACAAGGAGATCCAACCAGTCCATCCTAAAGGAGATCAGTCCTGGGTGTTCACTGGAAGGACTGATGCTGAAGCTGAAACTCCAGTACTTTGGCCACCTCATGCGAAAAGTTGATTCATTGGAAAAGACCCTGATGCTGGGAGGGCTTGGGGGCAGGAGGAGAAGGGGACGACAGAGGATGAGATGGCTGGATGGCATCACCGACTCAATGGGCATGAGTTTGAGTCAACTCCGGGAGTTGGTGATGGACAGGGAGGCCTGGCGTGCTGCAATTCATGGGGTTGCAAAGAGTCGGACACGACTGAGCGACTGAACTGAACTGAATTCATCTCCAACAGAACAGATGGCAATTTCTTTCCACTCCAAAGATAACAGAACCCCTTCCTTTAGCCTCTGCCGTGGACATAATTTGAATTTACTTCTAGGTGGGCTTCTAAATGAACAGCTGAATTGTTCTCAATTTGTATAGGTTTTCAGAAAATGGATAAAAACATTTGGAGAATTTAAACTTGCTGACACCCCCCTCTTTCACTCAGCTTTAGATCAGCATTTCCCTGTGTTTAAGGATTTTGACTCTCACACTACACTCATCTGAGCTGCAGATATTAACTCTCATACATGCATATACATACAGGTCAAGCCTAAAGAGTGAACCCTGTTGATCGTAGATTAATTAATCATTTAACTATTCCTTAAATAAGGACCTATTTTGGCTATCATTGTCAACTATAATCATTTATTTCTTTGAACTAAAATCTTCTATCTCCATCTACAGGCTCTTAGTAAAACATGGGCTTAAATTTCCTCAAGTAGATTAAAATTTAACCCATCTAATACTGCACAAGTGTAACTTACATGAGTCAAGAGTTTCAGCTATTGACATGCACGCAGGTGGGTTCTACTTTAAGAAACTCAAAATAAGAAAGTCAGCATTTTTTTAAAAAAGATAAAAAGATGACTATTCTTGGTGTGGAAGTCCTCTTGTTTCCTCCAAAGAGGAGGTTCCTCCAAAAAGTCACCAAAAACAAGAACTCCTGGGGTATTGAAGCACTGGCCTCAGTCTAGCGGTGGGTGCCCATAAGCCTTTCTTAAGAATGAGAACTCTGTAAACAATCATCTATAGCATTTCTCTGAAGAGATCACAATTCATGACCTCAAAGAGTCCTCCCAGCTCTGAGGGTCTGTGACTTGATACTAAAAATCAAAACCAATCTAGAACATAAGCAGTATGGAAGGGTAGGGGAAGAACACAGTCGATTCAGTAAAAGATTTCAGATCTAAGTGGGAAAAAAAATAGCAGGCATGCAGGAAAGCATCCATCAAAAGAAACAATACACAATCTTTTCACTTTGGTTTGGGATTCTTTCAACAAGAGGGTATAATTCTTCCCTCTGCCATAAAAGACACACTAGAGCTGGCCTTTCTGCTCACTGATGATATGAGTAGATTAAACTACATGGCCCTTAGGTCTTTCCTGACTCTGGGGTTCACTGAGTCTGGACCAAAGGGTGGCAAAAGAGTCTGGGGGGACCCCAATGACTGAAGCAACATTAGGGAGTGCTGCCAAGTGAGGCTGGAGAATCAAGCCCTAGGTTGGATATTACAGAATCCAAACGCTCAGACTTTGAGAGACTAAGAGGAGTCAGTGAGGGCTATGGTCATCTCTAGAGGACATCAGGGGAGAGAGATAGGATGTGGCCAAAGACTTGACATTTCCCTTACTTGGCTGTGTAGCACTGAGTCTGGGTTCGAATGACGGGGGTGAAGGATAATATGAAATCATTTCAGCCCCTACCCTTTGGCATAAGCTTCTACCAGACAGATCTCTGCTGTTTTGTACTGCAAGGGAGTCTCATCTGAGGAGAAAACACCTCTCCCATCCACATGCCCAAACCAAAGCACATCCAAGATCTCCAGGGGCCAAAGAGAGAAAGCGCCTGAAAGGGCTCTAAAACTACTCTGGGCCTAACAGCCTGAAAGCCTCCTATAACACAGAGCTTCCCATCTCATCTGTAAAATGGGCTGATAGGTATCTGTTTGGTTGCTGTGCAAATTAAAGAAGTAATACACTTAAAGCACTTAGTGAGTACTCAATAAATGGCAGCTATTGTAGTGATGGAGAAATTAAGTCATCAGTATACTTTCAGATATAGAGTCCCAGGTGAGAGCTGATTATAATATATCTTTTATTTATATATTTATTTTCATGGAAGTGGAACTTTATTTGAAAGACTAACCAATACACAAATGACGGTTACTTAGACTTGGATATTTAATCAATATTTTATCCAAATTTAATGAAGTAACTTTGCCATACAATATATCTTTTAGACATCCACCTTCTTTGTCTTCCCGGACCAGCCCTTCCAGAGACAGCCAAACACAAGAGGACAAGTGGATCCCACTGATAATACTGTCCTTCAAAAGCTTCAAAAAATAAAAATCAATCCTGGTGTTCCAAAAGTTTCCCTCTGAGCCTCCAAAGACGTGTGTTTGAGGCCACTCAGTTCATCTCACCCTGTTCTCAGTGACAGAGGTCAATGGGAGCCGAAGAGAGAGCGAGCAGGGGCAGGAATTTAAGCCGAAACCCAACTTAGCTGGTCACCAGCCTTCCCTGTACAGGGGAAGCAACTTGGCGTCATCCCCAAATACACAATCACTTTGCATAGAAATAAACGCACACTGATCCAGAGGTCCAAAGGCAGCAAGAATCCCAAATCTTTCAGAAGTAAAAGAGTTTATCAAAATGTGTTCCTCCTCCATTCATGAGAATGAAATTCTTTGTGTAGTTTTCAAGTATTTTTGATATGATAAAATGGCAATGGTACATGGCAGCTATGCCCCTGGAGAACAGCAGAGCAGAACGTCAACCAGGGGAGCTCACGTGAAGGGGTGGAATATAAACAAGAGCTGGCTTGACCCTCCCCTCAGTCTCTTATCTGCAGTATTCCTGATGGGTAGTAAGAACTCGCTGGAAGGTGCTGAAAGGAATACAGGCTGTCAAAACAAGGAGATTTAGATACTGCTTTTATGGGACCGATGGGACACAGAACTGGTTCAGGTAGAAAAGGGGGGAAAGGGTGACTCCAGGGACAGACATAGTAGCATGAGGCTCAGAAGAAAAACCTTCGGGATCAGGTGGGAAAGTCCCTATCTCATACAAATGGCCAGGGACTAGCAGGAGGTCCAGGACAAACTGAAAAATGAAAATCCCAACAGGCACAATATGGGAGAGGGAGAGATCTGTGGCCAGGGATTGGACAGGCAGCCAAGACTCAATCCACCAGATCCCAAAATAAGGCCAGCTGGAATCTTCCTCAACCATTTAAATCTTCACAAGCTCCAGTCTTTCCAATAAAATGGAGATAATAACAGCACACACTTCTGGAAACTGTTTTGAGGATGACATAAACAGAATGTAGGTAAAATGCTAGGGACAGTCAACACTTAACAAACGGCAGCTCTTGATAGTAGGAAAAGTTATAAAGCTAATCTACTAGTGTGCAATCTCTTCTGAACTTGTGCCTATCTTGGATTCATTTTTTAAAGTAAAACTACCCTTTCTAGACTTCAAACTGCTTGAAAAAGTGTCAGAGTAAAGAACAGGTACTTTAAGGCCTCTGTTAACATAGATCAAGGGATACTGTACTATAGGGTTGCTGGTGACAGAGACAAGACCAGCTCCAGACTCTGGAATCAGATGTGTGTCTCCTTTTGTGCCTCTGGCTGCCAGGACACTCAGCACCAAATCTGATCCCCAGACAGGGTAATTATACGCTGGACAGTGGGAACCTGGGGAGACAGCATCCACATTCTTTCCCTGGGTATAATCTCACCAAGACCAAAGAGGTTTCCCCTCTGAATTTCCACTAGAGAGGCTCCATCAGGATTTCTCTTCTGTCTACTCTTCCAGCAAATGATTCCAAGTTCCTTTTGCATCAAGTCAGAGCCCCCCAAAATCACATACTTGGATCTTGCCAGCTTAGCCACTGGCCTGATTACCTTCACCATGTCACAACTTGGCACTCAATCCTCCCAATTCATAAAGGTTTTCGTGGCTGATGGATCAATGTCCACTATACCCCTGAATCTTTTGTATAAACTCCTACATGAGAAAATTATTTTGGGAAAATGTGCCAGGAAGAATTTTGCCTCCCCTCAGGAGCTGGTAGATTTTCCCCTTTCTGATCAAGAGAGCTATGTAATTAACCTGGTTTTCATTTTGGCTTGGCTGCCAAGAAGCTCAAAACCAAATGTAGGGCTCCATCAGAGCAACTAGATTAGCCACTTCTTTCTTTTTCATGCCTCAATTTTATATTTATGTTTGTTAACTTTCTTGTATAAGGTGCTTTCACCCTTCATAGACAACGGCAGGATGGGGATCAAGTAAAAGCAAAATGTTCTATACCTAATATTTTCACCTTTTCACACCCTGCCTTCTCTAGGAAAAATTCCATGAGCATCCCAGTCCACAGGGATACTTCCCTGCCTAAATTCTAACAGCTCTCACAGCCCCTTCATGCAGTGCTTTCTAATAAATGCAGCCTCTTACCTGTGCACTTAACTGGCACCTAAGCTAGGACCCAAGGACTGTGCCCTGCACTTTTTAGCAACTCCCATAAAATCCAACTAGAGTCACACATTGAGGACTAAAAAATATCAAGTGCTTGGTGGACCATCCAGTTCAGACACTCTGAAGGGTTTAACCCAGGATTTCCCTAAGATTATCCACCTCCCCACCCCTAACTCAAAATGCTGAACGCCTGACATTCACTCAGACTTTGAAGAGTACATGATGCCATGGCAAAGATGATCCCTGCGAATGCTTTTAGAAGATTACTCACCCACACTGACTAGCTATTTCTGTCTTACTCCTAAGAGCATAACCAAGACGCTTCTATACTTAAATCAAACGAGTGTGATAACTGACATTTCAGATTACAGCAAAGAGGAGGCCTGCCCTGAAAGAGCAGGAGCTAATTGCTGAACTTGAGGAGGAACAACAGGCCTTCTCCCAGCCGCTGCCACCCCTGCTTCCCCAGGAAGCTCAGGTGCGAGGGCAGAGGCCCAGCCTCCCAAGGGCTTAGCAGCGTGGAAGTCTCCAGGCACCAAGCGCCCAGCCAGCCTGGGCTCCTTCCAACCCGGTCCTGACATGATAAATCAGAGCCATCTGGCTGGCCCCTCTTCTGACACACGTGTCAGCACCTCCCTCCATCTCCATGCCCCATCTGCCTAACGCGTTCCTTCTGAAGGAGTTCGCTCCCTTTCAAAACGGAACAGCTCATGTCAGAGTAAATGGATGTACTTTACTCCCCAAGAGATACTTGGGGAAGTACCTCTCAGCTGGCACTGACTGACACTGTCTCATTCTAAAATATTCATCTCCTGCATGTGTCTAGAGCTGGGACCCTCACTGTGAGGCCCAAGCAGGAAGGGGCACCGTATCCAATGGGAAAAGGAGAGTTTGGAAAATCACAAAGTTTCCCTTATTTACGTATCAATTTTTTTTTAAGAGCATATGCTTATTTGCTTTAAAACCTTCAATTTTCAAAACTGGCCTGAAATTATTTATAAAGTTATCATGCAATAGTTGGGATAATTCTGTAAGTTTCTTTGTCCAAACATTGTAATGGGGGTAACACTAAAAATTAACACTTCACAGATATTATTTCAAAAACATATCATTTAAATATATAATTTTATATTATTGATACCAAGATTTGTATAATTTCATAATGCAATCTCTAGAACCATACATGTGTCTTTGATTTGTTTCATTGCCAGGATATTATAAAGAATATTGAAGGTAGCAATATGCCTTGCTCAACTCAACTCTAGTCCATCAAGAACATACCTTGAATTTCTAACAGCCAGAAAATGTTACCGAAATGCAAGTCCATGTTTCTGACACAGTGAGGCCAAATGATACCAAAACGTCGGAGTTTGGAACGAGAAATGTTTATCATAGGGCCATGCAAGGAAACGAGTGGCTCATGCCATAAAAACCCCAAATGCCCCTGAAAGTTTTCAGCAAAGCCCTTTTGTAGGAAAGGTGAGGGTGGGGTGTGGTTAGCTGTTGCAAACTTGGTGTCAAATCCTTTGTTCTTGAGGTCAGGTCACGGTCAGGTAAGGATGTTCCTGTAAATCTTGACCTAACAAATGTTATTCCCTGTTCTGGTAAGAACGGGCCAGGTCCCAAGGCACAACTGCCACCGTCTGAGGTCCAGGTCGTGGCTGAGAGGAAGCAGATCTCAGTTGGCAGCTCCCTCAGGGTCAGGTCCCCAGATTCTGCCCAGCAGTCATCGCTGAGGGAGCCAGGTACCCAACCCAACTAGCCCTCCGGCTCCTCAGGCCACCCAAATGGAGGAGGTCAGGTCCCACAGTCTATGACCCAAGCAGACTGCCGCTGCTATTAGGTTGCAGAGACAGAGATAGCGGAGAGGTACACCACTGCCTCAAGGCCTGGACCCAGCCAGTGGATAACCTTGATGAGGGCTCTGGAGCCCTTCAGGACACAGCCCCCAGCCTGTTAACTGGGCGCTCCAGCTCACCTGCTGGTCCAAGACCAGGTAAACTGAGGGACCCCTGGAGAGCCGGCCGAGATATGCCTCTTACCTCACTTTCCACCTGAAGACCACCATTCTACCAACCGTTGGCTGAATTACCTCATTAAGGGTTGCTCTTTGACAGTTGATGGTTTGTGGGCGGGGCCCACTGCAGTACCAACCAATGGCTCAGCAGGACCACTAACGGTCTCTCATTGGCAGTTGGTCTCTTGGGGGCAGGGCCCACTGTGGCACTAACCAATGGCTGAGCAGGACCACTAACGGTCTGTCACTGACAGTTGGTCTCTTGGGGGCAGGGCCCTCTGTGGCACTGACCAATGGCTGAGCAGGACCACTAACGGTCTCTCACTGACAGTTGGTTACTTGAAGGCAGGGCCACTGCAGCACCAACCAACAGCAAAGCGGGACCAGTAAAGGTCCAGGGGTAACTGTTGCCTGGTAATGGGGTGTGGGGTAATGGTGCACAGTGACGGCACTGTGCTAAGGGCTGCACTCGCCTGCATTCTATTACAAGAATACTACTTATACAAATTAGTTTCAGTATTAGTTGTATGTGAATCTTCTTTATAGTTATGTAAATATTTTAATTTTCTTAATTTCTTCATATTTTATTAGAGATTAAATTTTGTTACATATCTCACATGATTTTTTTTAATTAGAGAAACACTTTTCTCTAAATTTTGAAATAGTATATTTTAAGCTGACTAAAAGCATCCAAATTAGGTTGTTTACCATTTTTTAATTGAAGTATAGTTTATTTACACTATCATGTTAGTTTCGAGTATAGAATACAGCAACCCAGTTATTTACATATATACATATATATGTTCTTTTTCAGATTCTTTTCCCTTATAGGTAACCACAAAATACTGAGTATAGTTCCCTGTGCTATACAGTAAATCCCTGTTTGTGATTTTCTAAGCTTCCTTTAAATGACTGAATTCACTTTGTCATTTCAAACAACATGTAAGAGGCAGGAGATGCTTAAATCTCAAAAACTACAAGCTTTAATGACAAGGAGGGGGGCAAAAACTTGTACATAAATGTTCAAAGCAGTATTATTCATAATAGCCCAAAGGTGGAAAGAACTCCATTAACTGTCCATAAATTGCTGAAATGATGAACAAAATGTATTATTGTATTATACCCATTATGACGGAAAAGTATTCAACCATAAAAAGGAACAAAGCTTTCTTGATACATGCTACAACATAAATGAACCTCAAACACAACATACTAAGTAAAAGAAGCCATCAGCTAAAAGTTAGTATTCAAGGTCCTGCCCAAAAGCAGATAATGATGGTGATGATGATGATGATGATACAGCAGTAACAATAACATTTATTGAGCACTTAATATATGCCAGGCATGATTCCAAATACTTCTGGTACATTAATTCATTTCACGTTCACTGTAATCCTATGAGATCTGGACTACCTCTCAAATGAGAGAACTTAGGCACAGAGAAGTTAGGTAATTTGTCCAAAGGTTGCCCAGTTTCTAAGTGTTGTGTATTCAAGAAACATAGCCGAGCTGTCTGGTTCCATCACCTATGCCCTGGCCCACCAGCCCATCCAGCCTTACTTCTTAATATTAGCCCTTCTTAAACTACACCCTCAGCCTTACCTACATGGCCTCTCCTTTGAAGTTCAACACAGCTTGTGGATTCTATCTTTTAGGCCGTCCTCATTTGGCACCTCTGTGCTTTCAACATTCTCTCCTTTCAGTGAAGTCCATCTTCGGTCCTACATCCACCCGGAGCTTTCCCTGACACCTCTCAAAAGCAGTTCCTTTTGTTTTCACCAGTATTAGCGTCCATCGGAGCGTCCCTTCATTGTGCTCAATTTCAACAGTGGCCCTTCCTTGCCACCCTAACCTCTTTGAAGAAAAAAGGATTGATTTACCTCCTTTATAATTGATTCACTGAAATGAATCCATTCTAGTTCAGGAATGGGTAAGCTTGCAATTATGGATTGTTTGATTGAACTGCAGTGAAACTCTCAATCACCACTTTTATTTATTTGTAGCAACTTTATTGAGATATAATTAATAGACAATAAATTGAATACCTTTGAAGAGTAAATTTTGTAAGTTTTGACATATGTATCTATTCCTGTAAAACCATCACTATAATCAAGATAATGAACATATCCTGAAGCCCCAAAACCTTCATCCACCTCTATGATATCTTCCTCTTGCCCCTTCTGCTGTTTTGCTTTCTGTCACTATAGATTACTTTGCATGTTTAAGATTTTTGTAAGAGTGGTATCATAAGACATATTCCTTAATCTAGCTCTTTCCACCCAGTATAATTATTTTGGGAATCAGCCATTTCTCCTTCTTTACTGCTCAATAGTATTCCATTATATGAGCATACCACAATCTGTTTATCCATTCATCTCCTGATGGACATTTGAGTTGTTTCCAGTTTGGGAGTATTATAAATAAAGTTGCTATGAATGTTCCTGTACAAGATCTTATATGCACATATGTTTCATTTCTCTTGAATAAAATACCTATGAGTGGAGTGACTGGATCATATGATAGGTTTATGTTTGACTTTTTAAGAAACTCTTGAACTGGTTTCCAAAGCAACTGTATAATCACCACTTTTCTAAGCCTGAAACTTTACATCTTTCTGTCATCTCAAACCCACCTCAGTATTTCTTTTCTAGCTAAACCATCAAAGCCCTGGGCCAGAAGCCTCTTTACCCTCTTCTTTCATCCTGCTCCATTATCTGGTATTTGAAGACATGTTCTTTTTCAAAATCCAAAAACGTAGATAATAGGGTGGCTCTCCATCTGATAAGTAAATATATATCTCGGCTTCAACCTGACTCATCCCCATCAGTCTCACCAGGAACTTGGAGTGAGCATCATGCTTTAATAATTTTGAAGCCACCCTTCCCTGTGGTCAGTCTACATAATTCTTGACAGTTCACTGTATGTCTAGTAAACACCCAGAAGCTGACGGTTCCAAACTAATTAGCCACACCTTTTTATTCCACCCAGCAGTGGAAATCCAAAGTCTCCCCTGATCTTTCCACCACCAAACCTGTTCTCTCCCTTCCTCCTTTTCCTCCTGCTCCTCTTTACCCTTCCCAATTCTCCACATGCCAATCACTTCCAACTCCCTATAGGAGGATTCTCCAGATGACTCCACTGCCCAAGGAGCTCTCCCTCCCCGAATTCAAAAAAAAGTCACTGTGTGAGCCATTCCTTTAGCACTCCCAAAACATAGTCTCGCATTTCACTGGGCAACTAGATTTGAGTCCCTGTTAGTATGTGTAGACCACAGTGCCAGGGCTAAGGAGGAAAAGAAAAACCAAATGTAATTGCTATCCTCATGCACCATAAAGTACAGGTCAGGGATAAGACATAGTTACAATTGAAATATTTCTAAGCAGCATGGTAACTGCCATAAGATATTTAAGCCAAATATCGTGGTGGTCTGCAAGGCAGGAAAAGGTGAGGAACAAGATGTGGACAAGAGTGTCCCGGGAAGACACCAGCCAGAAGAAGTCATGGTAGAATGAAGCACCCTATCTTGGGCAGGTTAGATGTACTGACTTTCAGAACCATTTCTGAGCTTTTGTATTGTGTGCTTAACCTGACTCACCACAAAGATACCCCCCTTCTCTCCATTTCCTGGGCTACAGTAATGCATCTGCTGCATAATTACTGAGTGCCACTGTGTGCTAAATAGCAAGATGGTGAACATCACTGCCCTGAGGCCCTTCCTGTCCAGAGGAGGATAAGAGAGAGGCAATAGCCCTTTATAATCCAGTGTGGTAAGTGTTCTGGTGGAGCATGCTGGATAGATGCACAGAGGGGGCTGTCAGGGAGTCGGTGAGGCAGCACAGGAAACTGTGCGGGGCTAAAACGAGGCCGACAGTCAAGCTTTCTCCACTCTCTTCCAGGCCTTCCTTGTGGGTCACCTAGGGCATCTCCATGCACTGTGGGGCACAGCGTTGCTGCTTGGTCCTGAAGCTTGAGCTAGTAGTCCAAAGCCCCCAGAAGCTCTTGACAATCAGGTCCCTGTCCAGAAAGGCCCTCCCCTCCAGGCAGCCTCATGAGCCTATCCTCAGCCCAGCTTGAAGTTGGCAGCCCCTCTTTGCACCACGCTGTGGCCCATATGGTGGTACAGCTGATGCTGCGTGACGCAGAACAGCTCTGCTTTCCAATCCACGTCAGCCCCAGCCACCGGTACACTGTGGCATTTAAATTGTAGCAAGGGACCTTTGATTTCGATGGGGAAGCTAAATTAGAAACTGTAACATGTTTGAAACACCTACGTGAAGAATAAGCATGGAGGCAGGGCTGAGAGGGAGCCAGGCACAGCACATCAATATTTATTCATCATACCTCTGGCAAGAAACCAGGCCACCCAAGGGGACTAGGTGTGTGTGAGCTCCCAGAGCCTGGAGCTCCAAGGAGCACTTCTCCCCGCAAAGCCTGGATGGAGGCTGGATTATTAAGAGAGGGAGAAAGAAAAGCCTGTGGAGAATAAAACACACATCCCAGACACTCTAGAACACCCACAGTCAAGAGGCCTTGGGGCCAAGACTCCCTTGCTGACCCTGGGCAACTAAGCTGCTTTATAAACATCTTCTAACAGATACATACTCCCACATGAAAGCAACTCACGGATCTGGAAGTCACACGCCTGGCCTCCTTGCCTCTGCAGATCAAAGAAAAGAGAGGAAAGTAAAAGAGCATCTGTTTCTAAGACAGAGACGTCTCTAAGTCCCTGCAAGAGGAGGCACTCTTCTCACAAACTAACTCAAAATTCTCTTTCTCGCCTTTAGATGTACTTCATCAGCTTTTGGTAACCAACAGCAGCTATCTATCCCCATCCCCCTGAAGATCCCCTGACACCGCCCCCCCCAAATAGCAAATTCCAAGGGAAAGGTACCTACTAGTCAATGGCAATGTGGACACAGACCTTTTTTGCATCCTGATTCAACATGAAAGACTTTCTGGAACAAGTGGGGAAAATATGAATATGGTTTCAGCATTAGATGATATTGAGGCATTACTATTGGGTTTGTGAGTTGTGATAATGGTCTTACGATTATGCAAGAAGTGTCTTTATTTTTTAGAGATGCAGTTGGAAATATCTGGGAGGGAAATGTTATGATGTCTGGGTTTGGTTTTAGAATACTTCCACCAAAAACAAGATGAAGCAAAAATGCTAAAAATCTAGATGATGGGTAAATGGAAGTTTGTTGTTCTACTTTCCCAACTTTTAAAGGTGCAAATGTTTTAATAAGAAAGTTTTTAAAAAAGAAAACAGGCAGAAAAGAATTCCACAGGCACAGCAGCCAGTGTGAGGCAGACCACCGGACCTCAAGGGAAGAGATGGAAAATGTCAAACGCAAACCAATAACTCAAATAACCTGGGCCAGCCACCAAAGGGTCTTGGACATCCCAAATAATAGCCAACCACAATAATGAATACTCATAATTATGACTATCAACATCAAGAAGATATTCAATTACTTTTTAGTATACTAGAATACAAGTAAAGAATGTTTACCTAAAAATATGGACAGAAATATTTCTGTTTCAGTTAAGTGCTTACACCTAAAGTTTCAATCTTCCAGTACAGTTAGTTGTCAAAGTGTGGTCCTAGGACCAGCAGCTTCAGCATCACCTGGAAACTTGTTAGAAATGCACATTATCAGGCTCCACCCTAGACCTCCTGAATCAGAAATTCTGGGGTGGGGCCCAGAAACCAGCACTGTAACAAGCCTTCAGGTGATTCTGATTTAACCTGTGGTGATTTAACTTGTGGTACAAGGTCGACCCAGCCTTACTCTGAACCTGTTATATAGACATCAGAGATGTGCACATGCACACTTGTGCTCAGACAAACCCTGCTCTGCAGCCACCACCAGGGCCAGGAAGCTGGTAGTGGGGGAGAAATAAAACAACACAGCCCCAATTAAATGCCTGCACCCTGGGAAGCCCTATAAACCCTGAGGAGCCTCCCTCAAGTTGGTGCTCCAGGAAGCCCCATAAACAGCAGGCGTCCCATCTGCAGTTCAAAGGATGCACACTCTATTAAAACGGATCGTAAATGGCTTACATAACCCACTAAATCCCAACCTCTGGGCAAACCCCACTGACAGCACTGGGGCTGGCTGGCAGCTTCTGCAGACACACAGAAGTGGGGGGGGGGGGTACCCGGGTCAGGGTGACCCGACTGCCTGCCTGCATGGACAGGGATGGAAGATAACAGGCCTGCAGGTGTGCAGATGAGGAGGCGGGGAAGGACACACATGAAAAGCAAGTCTCAGCTTCAGTATTTAATTCATAAAATCACAGAATGTTCCAGCTGAATAACAGAGATTGTTGAGGCTAGCTCCAGGATTTATAGGTGAGGAAACTGAGGCTCAACGAGTGCTTACAACTAGTGAGTGCATGGAAGAAGGAAAATCCTGAGTCCCAGTGCTGATTTGTGTCATTAAACATGAAGGAGGGGAGACGGAGGAACATCTCAAAGGGTATGGGGAGGTGGCCGGGCAGTTTTGCACAGAGTTTAGTATAGACCCTAAAGCCAAAGTGCTTGAGTTTCAAACTCAGCTCCTCTATTTACAAGCCTGTGACCTTAGATAAATTGACTTCTTTGTGCCTCAGTTTCCTAGTCTTTAAAATAGGGATAATAATAACACCTGCCTCACAAGGGAAACAGATGCATTAAATCAGATGGAGACTTAGCAAATGACTCAGTACATAAGAGCACTCATTAATTATGTCAGTTATTACACATGATATTAACTTCTTTTAATGGTAGCAGTGGTAGCATTAGGGGTGGGATTACAGGAACGGTTTCTTTCTTTTTTGTGTTTTCAAAAACTTCCAAGGCATATACATGTTGCTTTGGTAATTTTTTTCAAGTTCATTAAACTCATTTTTTCTGCACAACCTGGTATTAAATGCTGTGGAGGACTGGAGAATAGAAGCCAAAGGCTCTCTTTCAGAGACCTGATTTCTCACATGTGATTCGAGAAACAAGAGAAAATGCTGAGGAACAAAATCAGTATATGATGTTAAGTGAAGATTATATATAATAGATACATTTATATCTACATAAATCTAATTACTTACAATTTATATATAAAAGAGTATATATATATGTATCTATATTGTATATAAATATGCCAGAAAATTTCGAAAACTCAGCAGTGGCCACAGGACTGGAAAAGGTCAGTTTTCATTCCAATCCCAAAGAAGGGCAATGCCAAAGAACATTCAAACTACCACACAATTGCACTCATTTCACATGCTAGCAAAGTAATGCTCAAAATTCTCCAAACTAGATTTAAACAGTACATGAACTAAGAACCTCCAGATATTCAAGTTGGATTAAAAAGCAGAGGAATCAGAGATTAAGTTGCCAACATCTGTTGGATCATAGAAAAAGCAAGAAAATTCCAGAAAAACATCTATTTCTGCTTCATTGAATACACCAAAGACTTTGACTGTGTAGGTCACAACAAACTGTGGAAAATTCTTTAAGAGATGGGAATACCAGACCACCTGACCTGCCTCCTGAGAAATTTGTATGCAGGTCAAGAAGCAAAAGTTAGAACTGGACATGGAACAATGGACTGGTTCCAAATTGGGAAAGGAGTATGTCAAGGCAGTATATTGTCACCTTGCTTATTTAACTTATATGCAGAGTACATCATGTGAAATGCTGGGCTGGATGAAGCACAAGCTGGAATCAAGATGGCTGGGAGAAATAATAACCTTAGATATGCAGATGACACCACCCTTATGGCAGAAAGCAAAGAGGAACTAAAGGGCCTCTTAATGAAGGTGAAAAAAGAGAGTGAAAAAGTTGGCTTAAAACTCAGCATTCAAAAAACAAAGATCATGGCATCTGGTCCTATTACTTCATGGCAAATAGATGTAGAAACAATGGAAACAGTGACAGACTATTTTCCTGGGCTCCAAAATCACTGCAGATGGTGACTGCAGCCATGAAATTAAAAGATGCTTGCTCCTTGGAAGCAAAGCTATGACCAATGTAGACAGCATATTAAAAAGCAGAGACATTATTTTGCCAACAAAGATCCATACATATAGTCAATGCTATGGTTTTTCCAGTAGTCAGGTATGAATGTGAGAGTTGGACCATAAAGAAGGCTGAGAACTGAAAAATAGATGCTTTTGAACTGTGGTGTTGGAGAAGACTCCTGAAAGTCCCGTGGACTGCAAGAAGATCAAACCAGTCAATCCTAAAGGAAATCAACCCTGAATATTCATTGGAATATTGAAGCTGAAACTCCAAAATTTTGGCTACTAACTCACTGGAAAAGACCCTGATGCTGGGAAAGACTGAAGGCAGGGAGGAGGAGAAGGGGATGACAGAGGATGAGATGGTTGGATGGCATCACTGACTCAAGGAACATAAGTGTGAACAAGCTCTGGGAGATGGTGAAGGACAGGGAAGCCTGGCATGCTGCTATCCATGGGTTGCAAAGAGGCGGACACACCTGAGTGACTGAACTACAAAATATTGTGTATGTATATGTATATATATTGTGTATATAATTTATAAATATATTGTATACATATATATATATTATATGTTGTGGGTATGTATGTATATACATACATACATAGTTGTCCCTTGGTGTCTGCAGGAAACTGTTTCCAGGAACCCAGCAATTACCAAAACCCCATATGCTCAAGTCCAATTGTATAAAATGGTCTAATACAGTCTTCCCTCCATATTCACTGATTTCGCATCCACATATTCAACCAGTGGCAGAATGCAAACACAGCAGAGGATCCTGGTTGGTTGAATATGTGGATATGGAATCCGTAGACACAAAGAGCCACCTGTATACATGTATACGTGTAGATACACACACACACACACACACACACACACACACACAGAGGCATGAAAAGAGCGAATCAAGGACAGTGATAAAACCCAGATGTCTCCATGAAGTATTCCACGCAGGGAAGAGAGTAAACAAAAGCACAGACGGAGGGTGCGAGGAAGCCCAGGACAGGACAGGCTTACTTCCTGGAGGAAGCTCCAGGAGCAACACCTGAGAGCACTTTGGAATCCAAATGATGAAGGGGCTTGCTAAAGATCACACATTGACTCTGTGGCACAGTCAGCCCCTCTCAACAAGGTGACATTAATCAGTGTCAGACTAATGAGCCATTCACCTACCAAAAACCTGGACAAGTAAAGGGGCACAGTATGAGTATGTTCTGAAGTGTGGAAGTTAGCAGAGAAAGGACTAGATCTGGAAAAGGGGGCCTGGCCGGGGCAGCCCTGTAAGGCAGTCACTGGAAACCCAGAGGCAACATGGGAACACTGGGTACCAAAGGCACCAGGGTAATGCTGGGTCCGCCTCATATCACAGGTTTAAAAGGCATCAGAATCACCTGAAGGCTTGTTAAAGCACTGGTTGCTGGGCTCCACCCCTCAGTTTCTGATGCAGGAGGTCCAGGGTGGAGTCTGAATGGTCAAAGCAAACAAACTCAGTCTGTTTCCCCAACTGGCTCTGACTTCATTGTCAACTAAAGAAAACAGGGGTTGGGAAGAACCACAGAGACCTCTCATTTCAATATAGTTAAATACACGATTATGGAAACTCTATATGCAGACCTCCATCTAGGCACCAGTGGGGATATAAACATAAGATATGGCTCTGTTCTCAAGGAATGTGCTGTCTCGCTTAGAAAGCA
Organism: Dama dama; assembly: GCF_033118175.1. Taxonomy (NCBI): domain Eukaryota; kingdom Metazoa; phylum Chordata; class Mammalia; order Artiodactyla; family Cervidae; genus Dama; species Dama dama. Next base: position 75,711,596 of record NC_083691.1, read on the forward strand.
GGTGTATACAAACAGTCCTCATAGAATAATGATATGATACAAAGACAATTAACTAATTAACACAAACTGAACAACTACCAGATGTCTCCCACACATGTGTGCTCTTTATCTCAGTTACCATTACTACATACCTGTATCATCTTGGTCATGTTTGTGTCAGGTGATCTCAAAACAACCCTGCAATGTACATACAATTACGATGCATTAAATAGCTGAGAGGAGGACAGGAGTGTGGCCGGATGATGATGATGATGGAAGGTCACTCTCAGAAGAGGGAAGAGTAGGAGCAAAGGCACAGACGCTGGAGAGCCCAGGGAGCCCACGTGAACTGAGGATGGTCCAGCGTGGGGGCAGGGAAAGGGTTCATGGGGAAAAGGATGGGAAGAGAAACCAGAAAGGAAGGAAGCAAGAGGCAAAGCTAAGGAATCTGAACTCTCCAGGTAGTAGAGAGTCTTGGAAGTTCCCTGAGATGAAGACTAAGTGACCAGTGAGGCTCTGGTGACAACATTCAGGCTGGGTCTGTGGGCAGACAGGCCATTGAGGGGTCTCCATTATTATTTCAGCAAATGATGTCAGGCCTGGTCTAACTCATGCCACCAACCAAGCATGTGATACTGACACACGTGAAGCCATTTCCATATGCAAGCGTCCTATGTACTTCCATGTATTGCCTCATTTACTCCTCAGAATCGCCCCATGATGTAGAATACATGTATCAATACATCTCCATCTTACAGGGAGAGAAAACTGAGGCAAAGAAGTGTTGAATAACTTGTCCAAGGTCGAGAACAAGGAGCTCTACATCATTTCACTTAATCCGACAACCTGACCAGCTCAAAGAAGTCAAAGAACTTGCCCAGCTCAATCACTCCGATTACCAAGCTGTACCCACCTTCTGATACAGTCCCCCACTAGGGCAGTGGGGCTGCAAATGGGTGGAAAGGAGGAACCCTGATGGTAAAAGTGACAGGACACACACAAGGCCACATATTGTATGTTTCCATTTATATGAAATATCCAGAATCAGAAAATCTACAGAGACAGAGAACAGATGATTATTTGCCAGGAGTTGGAAGTGGTGGGAATAAGGAGTGACCGCTTAATGGCTACAGGGCTTCCTTTCCGGGGTGATGAAAATATCCTGGAACTACACAGCGGTGATGGTTGCACAGCCCTGTGACTTTACCAAAGATCACTAATGGGATGTTGTATATTACGTGTATTTTACCACTGGTTCTTTGAAAAAGAACCCTAACCGGAAAGAAAAACCCTTGGGGTGTAGGGACAAGGACATTGTGGAAGCTGACACATTATTCACTACTTAGCCAAGAAAACATCAGCCATGCTGAAAGAACCCAGGCTGCAGACAAAGTTTCCTTTTAATACAGCTTAAATATTCTGCCCCCCCCCAAAAGTCCTCATTTTTTAACATGATTTTTGACACCTACAAATATCTCTGGAAGAATGTTAAGTGTGGGCAAAGGTAACAGGCATTTCTAATGACTTCCTTTTTTTCAACTGATGTCCTAACTTCCAGGAGCACATGTGATGGACAGGTGGTTTAGTGCAGCCTTTGAAAGCAAAGACTTTAGAAACAAAGCAGAATCATGTTCAAGTCTAGGTTCCATCATCTACCAGTTGTGAGAGTCTAGAGAATTCTTTGCCTCACTAATAATAGTACCTGTATTTCATAGGATTTTTATTAAAAAAAAAAAAGTGAGATTGCATTCATAAAGTAAAGTGCTCATTATGTGAGTTATAATTTTATAAGTGCTAAAATATGCAATTCACATCTTATGAAAGCCATTCCATATCTGGAACTGTGGAATCCCTCTTAGAGACTGGTGAAACACTCTTAGAACAACGACTTGCCTTAATTTTTGTCAGTTGTTCAGCTGAGTGGTTGGTCTGTGTCCTGCAGCATGCTGCTGCTGCCAAGTCACTTCAGTCGTGTCCGACCCTGTGCAACCCCATAGACGGCAGCCCACCAGGCTCCCCCGTCCATGGGATTCTCCAGGCAAGAATACTGGAATGGGTTGCCATTTCCTTCTCCAATGCATGAAAGTGAAAAATGAAAGTGAAGCCGCTCAGTCATGTCCAACTCTTAGCGACCCCATGGACTGCAGCCTACCAGGCTCCTCTGTCCATGGGATTTTCCAGGCAAGAGTACTGGAGTAGGGTGCCATTGCCTTCTCCGGTCCTGCAGCATAACTGCACCCAATAAGCTTTGAGTCCCATGCCAATGACACTGTGGTGGACACTCAATCCCAACTCAGCTGAGACCCAGGGAGCTAAAAATTGCATAATCCAAAGATTGCATCTCTCAGTTTCGGACTGTGCTGTGTAATCTGTGTGTAGCATATTTCCTTCCTGAACATATTTTGTTCAGTCTGACATTGACAGGTTGGCTTTTCTGAGCACATTCCCACAGTGGGTCAGGGAAGATGATTCCAGAACACATTAAAATTGTGTTCCCTCTGTGTTTTTGGCATCCAGACAGGGTGCACTGCACCATGTACTCAGCTTCCAAAGGCACAATATCTCTCCTTGTTCCAGAGTTACATTTGCTGTCCAGTCCAGCCCCTGCAGTGAGACTGTCTTCCCATCCATCCCCCTGTCCCAGCACAAAGCCTCCCCTGCTTTGCACTAACTTCCTGTCAAATCGAGTTGATTGATGCATGTGAGCAACTCTGAAAAGTCCTAGGTTAGAAGCAGGACAGGGGAGATAACAGACTGGAAAAGCGAGAGGATCTGCCCTCCCAATGAAGGCTGGGTAAAGGAACACCAGGGATTTGAGTCACGCCGAGACCCAAACATAAGGAGGGATAACATTTTGCAGAGTCAGGGGTGCTGGCAGTGGCTTGCTTGCCAGGCACAGGGGTTTCTTTAATGAAATCCAGAGAACATGAGTGATGAGCAACACATGTGTGAAGCTCGCTTGCACGCTCTCACACATACTGCCTGAAGGCACAGGAGGTGTGGGGAGGCAGGCAGGCAAGGTTTCACAACCTGATTATGCCACTCACTAGGTTAGAGCACCTTGAGTAAATTATTTGACCTCTCTGAGCCTCAGTCTCTTCATCTATAGCATGAAAGTGATCTTACATTCCTTACAGGATGGCTGTGAGTTCTGCCTGAGATCAAGAATGGGCAATGTCTGGCATAGGTCAGAAGAGTTCTTTCAAATTACCTGCCAGCTGGCATTTTAGGACCTAGAAATGCAGACACCTAGAATACTGGGTTGGAGAAGGAAATGGCAACCCCCTCCAGTATTCTTGCCTGGAGAATCCCATGGACAGAGGAGCCTGGTGGGCTACAGTCCACAGGGTCACAAAGAGTCGGACACGACTGAGCGACTTCACGACTTCACGACGAGAATACTGGGTGAATGATTAGCAATGAGTTCCTGGTCAAAATTACCCAGTTGTTGCAGATCACATATTTGATAAGGTGTTAATATCCAGAATATGTAAAGAACTCTTCTTTTGACTCAACAACCAAAACCAAAGAAATCACCTGATTAAAAAATGGGCAAAATGTGTAAACACACAGTCCTCGAAAGAAGATAAACAAATGGTTGATAAGCACATGAAAAGATACTCAATATCACTAGTCATTCTGTGTTGTGTGTGTGTGTGTGTGTGTGTGTGTGTGTGTGCGCGCGCGCTCAGTTGTGTCTGATTCTTTGTCACCCCACGGACTCTGTAGCCTGCCAGACTCCTCTGTCTGGGGAATTTTTCAGACAAGACTACTGGAGCGAGTTGCCATTTCCTACTTCAGGGGATCTTCCCAACCCAGGGATTGAACCTGTGTCTCTTGAGCCTCCTGCATTGGCAGGCGGATTCTTTACCACTGTGTCATCTGGGTTCTGACCCACTAGTCATTAGGGAAATGTAAACAGTGGCTACTATCAAAATAACAAAGTATTAGCAAGGATGTGGAGAAATTGGAACCCTTGAGCACTGTTATAAATGTAACATAAAACGATCCAGACACTATGGAAAACAGTGTGGGGGCTCCTCAGAAACTGAAACATAGAATTACCATATGATCCAGCAATTTGCCTTCTGGGTAAATACACACAAGAACTGAAAGCAGGGTTTTGAAGAGATATTTGTACACCCATGTTCATTCACAGAAGCATTATTCACAAGAGCCAAAAGGTGGAAGCAACCCAAGTATCCTTTGATAAATGAATGGATAAACTCAATGTGGTATATACATACAATGAAATATTACTCAGCCTTAAAAAAGTAGGAAATTCTGACACATGCAACAGCATGGATGAACCTTGAGGATTTTATGTTCAGTGAAATAACCAGTCACAAAAAGACAAATAATGTATGATTCCACTTATATGAGATATTTAGGGTAGTAAAAAATCGTAAAGATAAAAAGTATCATGGTGGTTGTCAGGGGCTGGGATAGAAGAGAATGGGGAGTTATTGTTTAACAGGTACAGAGTTTCAGTTTTACAAGATGAAAAGAACTGCAAAGATGGAAGGTGGTGATGGTTGCCCAACAATGTGAATGTATTTAATACCACTGAACTGTACACTTAAAAATAGTTAAGATGGTCAGTTTCACATTATGTGTATTTTACCACTACTTTTTTTAACTTGCCAAAAATAAAAAAATAAAAGTACACAGTCGTTTCATGCTGTGTACTATAAGGATGAAAGCAAATGAGAAATAAATTGTCCTGGCCTCAAGGGGTTACAATCTTAAGGAAAGAAGATAAACGCATACAGTGTGAGTCAGGGTACCATCCAATGTGGGTCAGTATTGGAGAAATCAGAGAAGCCCTTAATCAGTGCAGCTGCAGAGTCGGGCAGGGTGGGGCTCAGATGATGGGAACTGAAGCCTTAAATGGTAGGGAGAGTCTGGAAAGGCTTGGAGATAGAGGAGGGCATCCAGACCTGGAATTGGGAGAGGAGATTTCAGAGCAGCAACGTGATGACATGTTCCCCGAGACGATGAAGAAATCTGTCTCCTTAAACAGAAGGAGTTGTATTGAGAAATCACTTGGGCAGACAGGTTTCAAAAGAGATGTATAAAGCAGTCTTGAATAAAAACCAGGTTAAATGTCCATGTGATGCTGCAGGGGGAAAAAAGGGAGGGCATCGAATGCTCTGGGGAAGGTGTGTGATACAATGTCTAGCATTTACCCAGGACCACTTTCTCATTATGTTCCAGTACGTCCATAACAGATGGTAACATCATCCACATTTTAGGGGGATATGTCCATAACAGATGGTAACACCATCCACATTTTAGGGGATAGAAGCTGCAGTAGGGAGGTGAGCAGCTCCTTTGGTGATACATACTTCATTAGCTGCAGAGTTTGGAATGAATCCATCCATTCCAGACTGCAAGCACAAAGGTGTAAACTCTTCATTTTCTTGTTCTTTGGTCTATAAATATCTATCAGTATTTAGTGGGCACCAACTGCATGCCAGGCACTCACTCTTCTTGACATGGAAGATAGGAGAGACTACAGAAGGAGTTGACTTGGGGAGAAAATCCAGGAGCTCAGGTTTGGACATGTGAAATGTGAGAAGCCTAGTGGATACCTAGGCAGTGGATAAAGTCTTAGAAATGAGTCTAAGTCTTAGAGGGAAAATTTTAAGAACTGTCTGTATATAGGAGATATTTGAAGCCATAGAACTGGATATAGCTGACAGCTTTCTCTACAAACAAAAGCTTGAGAGAAAGAAAGTTGAGGGGCTGGAAAGAGAAATCCTCAGTAATGAGAGGCAGGCATACTTGGGATTGCTGCCTAATCTCCTTCAGTTCCACTGCCTGGTTTCTCTTAACTATCACACGTGAGCACACAATCATTGATATTAATTTACAAAAGAGATAAAGCATAATGCATCTTAGTACAATAAAAATCCATAGGTTTATGGCTTGAGGTATAATGACCTCTTAGGCTATCCACTTAAATAAGCCCAGTGACTCAGGGCTAGAGAGAATTGAGACAAGGTGGATGAAAAAATTAGATGCCAACCAGAACAAGCCAAACTACAGAAACTTAAACTCTGATTCTCAGAAAGAATGCTAATACTGTTTTGGTTTCCCCATTTCACTTATGTCCAGATATTGGGGATATTTTAAGGGGCTGGTCCACATCCATGGGCTCCCTGGGAGACTAATCAGGCGGTATCTCCACCCCCTAGGTATCCTATTAACCACCAGAAATAAAACTGACTGGAATTAGAAGTGAGATTAGAATTTTCTTAATGCCATACCCACTTCTCTTCAGAGGAAGTTATCTATACAGACCCTAAACAGAGAAAAACAAAATCTTCACATCTCTCAGTGTAAATGAGAAAGCTTCCTCAAATTACAGCAAGATCCAGAGGTCAGATACCTGCAGGGCAGGGTGAAGAATGTGGACAGGGCATGAGAAATAAAAATTGTTTAGAACAGGGATGAGAAAGGTAAACACACCAGAGCAGATGGGGAAAGGAAGCCTCAAAGACTGTGATTCTAAGCACAAGTTCTGAGGCGTGGGCAGGGAGGGGGCAGCAGACCTCAGAGCCCAGTGAGACACAGGGAGGGTACCAGGGCTCCCCTGTCCCCGCCCGACCACTCCCACCACCATCTACCTCCATCACTGCAGGAACGGACAGAATACTCAGAATGGAGTGGTTTATAAAACCCTCGAAGAACAGACAAGGACAATTATAAGAAGTGATTGATTTCAGAATCCCCAGAAAGTTGTTGTCCTCGCCCTCCAAACCTTCCCTCTTTAGCCAACTACACTTCACCCTGCAGCAACATCTAAAATTCTACTCTGGGCAATTCATTCCTTTTGGTTCAACAAGAAAGCACATCAAAATCACCTGGAGAACGTTGAAAAATATAGTTTCTAGGGTACAACATGAGGATCACAAATCATACTCTATTTTTCCTCATATCAAAAAACACAGTTAGTATCTCTATTCCCATTTTACAAATGAGGAAACTAAGCTCAGAAACATTAAGCAAGCAGCCCAAGGTTACCCAGCTTGAGATGGTTCGGGACTTGAACCCAGGGCTATCTGCCTCTTTCCATACGTTATTTATTAGATGCACTATCTGAAAAAAAATTAACGGCTAAATCCACAATCAACTTAGCTCTCAGGAGTCAGGCTCCTTCCTGTACATTCAGGTCTCCGCACCCTTCACCAGGGCCCAGCGATGAGGTCATTCTGGCACTCGGACCGTCTCTGGCCAGGCCAGCTTCCTATTTTGATGGCCCAGAAGCTGAAAGAACATCTGTAGGGACCAGGGCCGGAATCAAGCTCTCTGCAGAATCTGCTCATGTGGGTGTGCTGGCTCAAACTATTTGGACTAAACAGAATCTAAGACTTCATGCTTGGGGCAAGGTTTTGAAAAGAAACAGTGGGGAGAAGGGAGGGGGGATGCCCACGCCCACAATACGGATGTGAGGAATAAGTAAATGTACACAGTTGCAGTCAGGCAGGGCGGGATCTGAAAGATAAACCAGAACTGGCTCAGTAGGAAGGGATGAGCTAACTTCCGACATCAGCTTCTCCTGGTTGCTTTCTCCAAAGCAACTTCAAAGGCAGAAAAGTCTAGTCTGGAAGGCTCCTGGACCTGCCTGTGAGGAGTGGGAAAGAGCAGGAGAGGAGAAAGACTTCCATCAACTTGCCTTTGGCTGACTCTTTATCCCCAGTTCTTAGAATTTTAACCTGGCTAGACTTCCCAGGTGGCTCAGCAGTAAAGAACCTGCCTGGCAATGCAGGAGACATGGTGGGTTCAATTCCCTGGGTCAGGAAGATCCCCTGGAGAAGGAAATGGCAACCTACTCCAGTATTCTTGCCTGGAAAACTCCATGGACAGAGGAGCCTGGGGAGCTACAGTCGGTGGGGTCACAAAAGAGCTGGACACAGCTAAACAACAAGCATTAATAAACAGAAAAAACATAAGGATGTTTAGGCTGTTGAACTCCACCCTCTTTCATGGAAAACTCTAAGGCTGTCTCTCTGAGACCAGCCTTGGCTATGTCCCCAGGTTCCAGCTCTCAGTCTCCTCCCTCTCACACCCCTTCTGGCGCCTGAGTTTATACCTCCTTCAAGGAGGCAGATCCAGAGGTTCACTCAGATCTGTCAGTGCCACAGGTCCAATACAGGCCTTAAGGCACCTGTTTCCATCTTTGAGAGGAAGTGGGGAGTACCCGGAAGCTGGGGCACACGATTCCTCTACACTCTGACCATAGGCTGTCTTCCCAACATCACTACAGCACAGCGCACCCCCAGCTGCTGTCGGAGGCCAAGGAGGTAACAGTCATTTGGGGGATTAACTGGGAGACCCTCATGTCTCACAGCCTCAAGCTTGGTGCTGGAGGCGCAGAGCCTGCCTGCACTCTCTGGCTGCAGTGGCAATCACGCTGGCAGCCTTCCCGGCTAATCCTGCGCAGGCTGTATTAGCATCGAGCTCCCTCCTGAACCTGCCCTTTGAGACCACAGCCCACAGCCCATCAGCGTTGTCATCCAGCCCAGGCACGAGCCCAAAACATGCACAAGTCCATCTACTGGGCTGGGCTGGCAAGATCTCCAACCTGACTGGAGGACACTGGGCGGGGACCCACAGTGTCAGAGCCGGAGAGCAGGCCTCATTCCGCCAGAGCAGTGCTGGCTTCCCCCAGAGGAGCCCCTGCTCTCTCTCTGCCAAAGCCAGGCCCCATTCTCCTGGCACTATTTGCCCCAGGAATACCCTGATGCTCATTCCTAACGGGCTCAAACTCCTGTCCCACTCCCTAAAACTGATTGAGCATTTTTGTGAAACTTAAAGCTGGGCATGTCAGACCAGTTTAGCTAAAAGCAAACTACAAACAACTGCCGGGAAATGTTTCTCAGGAGCTTTATTACAACTAGAGTCTCAGGTTCAACCTTGTTTCCAAAGTATGTATTTCAATCTGATTTCCAACTCATCAAAAATATCCATTAGGTACAGTACTGGAATTCCCAAGGCATGAGCGTTGGCATGTATCGTTCAGGGTGGCTGGCATGTAGTTGGACACAAAGAGGAGTTAGAAAACAAAGGTGAAAAGGCAGACCTTTCCATTAATTTGTTTACCTGGGTCATGACCACACTAGCTAATTAACTACTGCTTTACGCAGCAGGGTATAGATCTTGGTATGTGGTAGGGTGAGTTCACACATACTGTTCTTCGAATTTATTTGGTTCCTCTTGCCCTTTATGCTTCCATGTCCCTTTTATAATCAGATTGTCTAATGCTGTAAAAAAATACTAGTTTAGAGTCTGATTAAAAAATTGTATTACTGGCCTTATCAGATTCATTTGGGGAGAATTTCTATCCTTATGTCTTCCCATTCAAAATCATGGTACTTTTCTCCATTTATATAGCTCTTACATTGTTCAATAAAGTTGTACAATATTTTTTCCGTAAAGGACTTGCACATCTAAAAATATATAAGTATAAACATATATATATCCTTTAGAGGCTGAACACACAAAGGTTTACTCTGACCCCTGCTTTTACCTGCAGCTTAGCACAAACCTGCTTCCAGAACCAGTGACTTCTTGACAGACACAGATAAAAGGATTCCCAGTGGGACGGCTGAAGCCAGCTTCCTAATCTTCAAATTCCACCATTAGAGCTTTTTCTATTTTAGTTTGTAATTGGTAGGCAACTTTTTTTTGGTAAAAGCATTATTTCAGAAAAAATAAAAATGTTTGCAGCTTATGTATATCTTTAATGAGATGCTTTCAATCAGAAAATGTGATAGGGTTCTACAACTGAATGTATTTCTAACTTCCTGTCAGTAGAGACTTTTGTGAAGCAGAAGGCTACCAAACCTTCAGAAGCCACTCTGTCATCTGTATATTCGATAGTGTCTCTTGGTGGCGCTGCACCTTTGGACACCCGTGGTGTGAGAGGGGGCCACGTAGAGTTGGGGTGGGGCAGGGAGAAATCAGAACATTTAGGGGTGCAGAAGGGGATAATCAGACAGGAACGAAAAAGCAAAATGCCCCAACTGGAATGAAATGAGCTAGAAGGGACTGGGGAGGAGTTTGGGAGAATAAGAAAGACAGAGACTGGCCTGAGACAGTCCCCTGGGGGAGACTCCTGGAGCCAAGGACAGGAAGGCTATGTAGGGAGGACTCACAATGGAGAAGGGGAGGAGGCATCTGAGTGGATCCTAAAGAAAAAATAAAGTGACCAGGATGAAGGAGCAGGGGGAGGGGGTGGGCGGTAGATGTTAAACATTGTGAATGATCGTACTTTCCCACCCTCCTCCCAGCCTACCAGCCTCTGTCACCCACGCTGTGCCCTAAGCCCTCTGCACCGATCCTAGATTCCCCCCACTCCCTAGAAACCCTCCATCCCTGACTCGGTCAAAGGGAGGGGAGCTGGGACACAGACTCCCTGTGTCAGTCAGATGCTGGCGGCAGCAGAAGAGCCACTGAGTCACTCATCTCGGAGAAGGATCGTTCACTTCTCAGGGAATGAGAGTGAGTATTCTTGACTGACGAGTACTTTGTGGGTCTTCATTCGTGCTATTCGATTGTGGTGGTCTCTCAAAGCTACGTAGTTCATCACAACCTAAAATCTGGTGCTCATTAAGATGCAGATCTCATGGTCACTCATACTTGAACAGGATTTAAGATTAGGAGTTTTTTGCTGTTGTGTTTATTAAAGTATCATTCACATGCTATAAAATTCACCGTTTCTTGTGTATGGTTCTATGAATTTCGACAAATATATGCAGTCTTGTAAATATCACCACAGTCAAGATATAAAACAGTCTATTACCTCAAAAACTTTCACAATGCACCTTTGTAGTCAATCCCCAACCCCTACCCCATTCATGGCATCTGTTTTCCAAACCTGTAGTTGTGCCTTTTCCAGATACACAGGATCACACAGTATGCAGCCTTGTGCGTCTGGTTTCTTTCACTCGACATAATCCTTTTGAGTGCAATATCAGGTTTTTAAAGAAGATAGGAAGAAAAAGAATTAGAAGGAACTAGGCATTAGCCGAGTCCTCAGATAGACCCCAGAAGATCCAGACAAAAGCAAGCAGGAACCGTCAAAATACAAACCTTGGCAGCTAAGGGCCGCCCCTAAATAGAAAGGGCTCACATTTGTTGTTGTTGTTGTGTAGTTGCTCAGTTGTGTCTGACTCTTTGCAACCCTATGGACTATAGTCCCCCAGGCTCCTCTGTCCTTGGGATTTCCCAGGCAAGCGTGGGTTGCCATTTTCTTCTCCCAAAAAAAAACTGGCTCACATACACAGACATGAAAAGACACTAGCTGCCCAGGAACAAGGGAGGGTAATCCAAGGAACAGGAAGTGTGGTCAGAAGACACACTCTTCAGTGCACTATGTGATCTTGGGTAAGTACTTAGCCTTTCTAAGAGTCACAATGTCCTTCTCTGCCCAATGAGGCCCAGACCCACCCCATCAGAGTACCACATCTCCCTGGCCATAGTACTGAACTCAGGGACAGACCCTCCCAGGGACTTCTGCTGGAAAGACACCTCCTCTTGTCATGCTGTGGGTTCCTAAAATATTAACAATTGAATTTAAGCCTGGGACTGCAGGTAATCACTTCTGCCACCACACAGAAAGAACTTGTCTGCAAACAGAGTCAACCAGAAGACCACAGCCTAGAAGGACAAGACAGCAATGTGATTAAATCAACGTGTAAGTACCCCAATCTGACTTTGTTTCCATTTATTGTGGACCAGACTGAACCAATACAGTTCCTTATTTGCTTAATAAAAGTAATGCATATGCAATCTCCCTGCTCAGAGACAGGGCCACAGACACATGATATTAAAATTCATCTATTTTAAACTGTAGAAACATGATTCCCAATCCTATGCCTTTAAAAGAACTATCACATCCTAATTCCCAATAACCCTAAGGCCTAAGGCAAAGCATTTGTTAGGCTACACATGGCACCCAAACATCCAAGACCTCACGGCATCAATTAGGCCTTCTAAGAGACTTAGGCTATCTCTTCCTAAGATGCCCAAATCCAGTACAGTTCAGCCAATGCTTCCTGAGAACAAGGTACAAGGCTAGGATCTGTGGCCATATAAGGGTTAATGAGAAACCGTCTCTATCACAATTCAAAGGAAAGCAAAGAAATTCTCTTGGGTTGGGAAAGTTAGAGTAAGATCCTTGAAGACATGTAATTTAAGAAGGGATGGGATTTCAAACAGTGGAGAAGAGAAGGAAGGGCAGAAGCAAAAGAAGGCACAGAAGAAGGAAATTCTCAGCTCATTCAGAAAACAGCAAATGTGCCCTTTGCTTGAGGTGTAGTTTATCCACAGGTATAAAAGAATTAAGTCAGAAAGACTGAGTAAATACTAAAGAAGATTCTAGTTGCTAGGCAAGAAGTCATTATTTAATCCTAAAGCAAAGAAAGAACACTGAAAGATCTGAGCAGGAAAATAACATAATTAAAATGGTGCTAATTAATGATTTTAATTAACATAATTAAAACTGTAAATTTGGTAATAGTGTGGAGGCTGAGATGGAGATGAGAGAGATTGGCAGCAGGGAGGCCAGTTAGGAGGAAATCCCAGGAGTGCAGGCAACAAGTCACATCCGCCCGCCCCAGGACTGCGGATCAGAGGATTTGGGTACCAGAAGCTCTCAGCACCAACAGACAGGACTTTCAAAGAGCTATTGAGGGAGAATAAGGTGAGGGTGGTGGAAAAGAATAAAAAAGGGCACAAACCAGGGAGATCAAAATAATGGAAGTGTGGTTATCATCAGGAAAGGAGGCTAAGTTTACTAAATGCACTCCTGGATTTGTTGAATTTGGGATGCTGGGGTAATGCCCGGGTTGAGATGTTCAAGGAACATTTGGAGATACAGACAAGTTAGCAGACGGGAAATGCCTCAGGCCCCAGAGGGAGGAGAGGAAGAGCTGTGGGGCAGATGGGGTCCCCAAGCAGAACATGGAGAGCCTTTAAGAGAGGATGGTGGGGAGAATCAGCAGCGGGCACCTGGCTGGACTTGACTCTCCCAGCCCTGACTTTCTACAGCTTATAGCTCCAGGGGAGAAAGGGACCAGTAATGGCAAATGCTGGGGAACATCTACACGTTAGGGATGAAAGGAAAGGTGCCTGTGAAAGAGGCAGAAAAGGAGCTGAGAAATCAGAGAACCAGTATGACTGCCAGGCAGCTGAGAGGAGCCATGAGCCTTGGACAAATGGGGCTCCACTTTGGGCCTCAATTTCTAGCCATGTGGACAGACATACTTCTTCCCACCCTGCCTCTCAGCCCACCTGTGTGGAAGGTAGAAAGGTAAGTAGTGCATGAGTGTTCCATGGAAGAATATATAGTGGCCCAGGACTGGCAGGCCTTAATTCCAACAAGGCGAGAAGGGGGAGAGGGGATGACTCTCTGAGGAGTGTTTGGGGGCTCCTGATTCATCTAAAAGATAAGAGAAAGCTCAACCAAGCAGCAGGCAGTCTATAAGCAAGCAAAGATGTGGGCCAGGTAATTCATGCTCGCTTGCTCACCCACCTCTCATCAGGATTTCATCTTGAAGATAGCTGTGTAGGAGGAACATTTGGTCTCAGGTTGGCAGCGCTGGCATATCCACATGCCCCAGGGGGAACCTCCAGCCCCGGTGCTGCAGGAGAGACACTGGTCACCAGGTTCAGTCCTGATAGCACACAGCAGGAGAGGCACCCACGACTGACCACTGCCCATCCCCCAAAGGTGACAGCTCCCCCTCTTCCCTACCCAACCCTTCACTGTTTCCATTCTCCAATATCTGGGTTTGAGCCTCACCTCCTCAGAGAAGTTCCTGACTCCCCGTCTCCAAAATGATCCTTATTTCTACCGGATTTCTAAATGCCTGAGGCTGCAGGGCCTAGTCACTTCTCACCACTGTCTAGTGTTCCTACTCGTTCATTCTTTCCATGAAACTGCTGCATACTATGGAGGATGCTAGGGGAAAGGCAATGTGTGGAGAAATGGAAGGAAAGAGGTTCAGCCTCTCACATTCTCGAGAAGCTAGATGGTGAAGCGGGACTGAGAACAGCCCTCGGTCACCACGACACCCTGTAGGAAGTGAAAGGGGCTGTAGAGTGAAGAGTGATTCCTGCAGCATCAGAGAAGTCAGAGCAAGGGGCAGACCCCAGGGCAGGGGACCCTGGAGGAGGTGGTGTCTCTGTGTGATTTGCCTAACAGATTGAATTATCTGTAAGTAACTCATTTCTTCCTATGCCCCTCTGCTCCTGGCCTATGACAGCACTGAAGCAAAATGCCTTAGGCAGTGTGATCTGGTCACAAGAACATGGCCCCACTGTCACACAGACTTGCCTATCACACAACAGCTCTCTGGTGTGGGGCAAGAAACTTAATCTCTCACAACCTCAGTTTCTCACCTATGAAACAGGAATGAACATATGTATGTCAAATGGATACAGTAAGGACTAAATGGGACATATATGGAAGGGCTTAGCATAGTTGGTGCCCAATTAGTGTCACTTCCCTTTTCCATGTCCCCCTTCCCCCAACTTGAGAATCTGAGCTCTGGTTGTCTCAAGAAGAATCTCCTATCCTTGCTCCCATCCTCCCAAGGATAAGGGGATGGCCTGCCTTTCTCATTCATTCCCATGTCCATCTTCAGACAAAATGCACAAAATGGTCATGTTCTAAGAGTTATTTTTCTCTTCAATGAATCCTTTACTTTTTTGTCACCTCCCACCTCCCCTGAGCTCCTTTCCCTTCCTATAATCTTCCAAGAGCCAACACTTACACAGGTACGTGCCAAGCACCTCCATAACGGCTTTAGAGTCACTACTTCACTTAATCTGCAAAACAACCCAGCTAGGTGAGTACCATCATTAACCCCGTTTTTTAGACGATGAAGATGGATACAGAGAGGTTAAAGGCCTTGCCCATGGTCACTGAAGCTAATATGGAAGGGGGCTGAAATGCAAACCCAAACAATCCCCATTCAAAGTCTATGTCCTTAGCCCCAAACTGCACTGCCTCCGTGTCTTACAGTTTCCTTAGGTTGTTCTTGTTGTTGTCATTTAGTCACTAAGTCATGTCCGATTCTTTTGTGACCCCATGGACTGTAGCCTGTCAGGCTTCTGTCCATGGGATTTCCCAGGCAAGAATACTGGAGTGGGTTGCCATTTCCTTCACCAGGGGATCTTCTTGACCCAGGGATTGAACACCTGTGTCCTGCATTGCAGGCGAATTCTTTACTGCTGAGCCACTAGGGAAGGTTAGGCTGCTCTTAGTAGGGACTAAAGCACTCTGAGATATTAACTCATGTTGAGGTGACAGTCCCCAAGGAATGTATGGAGCCACAGGAGAGCCTGCAGCAAGGAGCATATTTAACTCAAAGATACCAACCTCTAGTGGAGAGTATGATGGTGGACAGCCTTGTCATAGACCCTGGCCACCCCACAGGGTGGCAGAGCACAGACAGTGTTGCAACTATGTACATCCAGTGATCTGTCCACATCAGCGGCAACTGTTTCTACCAGAGGCTGGCCTGGCCTAGTGCCATAGGTTGGGTCCCCGGGAAGCAGACTCTGAGATGGAGATTTGTGTGCAAGAGGTTTACTGGGGACTACTTTCAGCGTCCACCACTGAGGGAGGAGTGATGATGTGGGATGGGGCCCCCTGGACCGTGATGCAGCCATAAAGGTCTCAGTCAGGTTTCAAGGAGCTCTGCAGGGAGGATGGCCTTACAGAGTCGGAGTTGTCCCACAGTGGGGAAAGGGGGCGGAGCCTTGTGACTTCCCAGAAGCAGGTCATTTCATGGGGGCTATCCCCAGGGAGGGGCGGACCTGAGGCCAGAAGGCTCTCCTCTGAAGGCAATAGCCTGGGGAAGAAGGGACTGTAGTGACTGTGAGCCATCAGTCATCCCTCCCAGCCGTTGGGAGCATGAGCGCTTCAGGCACACAGGAGGTCTGTTCACCTGCGATCCATCACTAACGCTGAGGCTCACGGGTTATCTTGACCCTGAAGGCTCAGGCCAAAGTCCTGCTGCTCCCAGGAAGGCGGGAGCACAGACCTGGGCACTTCCCTCCTCTCCTGTCTGCCTGACTCCAAAGGTGCGCCAAGAGCCGGCCGCTCCCCAGACACTCGGTCACTTCCAAAAACCAAGCCACGCAACCTGGGCGACTGCACGCTTGCACACAGAAACACGCTGCCTTTCGGGATGGCACTCCTTACCTAAGATGAGGGTCAACTGTCAACGTGGAACTGAACTTCCGTCAAATGTTTTCCAACAGCCTGTACTTCCAACCCAAACAACCGAAACTGGGCACTTTTGAACCAATTCACGATTACACAGCCTTGATGGCACATTCCAAACTGTGCCATCTGTCATATGAAAACTCTTGTTTTATGGTTCAGTTCAGTTCAGTCGCTCAGTTGTGTCCGACTCTTTGCGACCCCACGAACTGCAGTACGCCAGGCTTCCCTGTCCATCACCAACTCCCAGAGCTTACTCAAATTCATGTCCATTGAGTCGGTGATACCATCCAACCATCTCATCCTCTGTCATCCCCTTCTCCTCCTGCCTTCAATCATTCCCAGCATCAGGGTCTTTTCAAATCAGTCAGTTCTTCACATCAGATGGCCAAAGTATTGGAGTTTCAGCTTCAACATCAGTCCTTCCAATGAACACCCAGGATTGATCTGCTTTAGATGGACTGGTTGGATCTCTTTGCTGCCCATGGGACTCTCAAGAGTCTTCTCCAACACCACAGTTCAAAAGCATCGATTCTTTGGCACTCAGCTTTCTTTATAGTCCAACTCTCACATCCATACATGACTACTGGAAAAACCACAGCTTTGACTAGACCCACTCCAGTACTCTTGCCTGGAAAATCCCATGGATGGAGGAGCCTGGTAGGGTACAGTCCATGAGGTCACAAAGAGTCGGACACGACTAAGTGACTTCACTTTCTTTCTTTTCTTTGACTAGATGGACCTTTGTCAGCAAAATAATGTCTCTGCTTTTTAATATGCTGTCTAGGTTGGTCATGACTGTTCTTCCAAGGAGCAAGCGTCTTTTAATTTCATGGCTGCAGTCACCATTTGCAGTGATTTTGGAGCCCCCCAAAACAAAGTCTGTCACTGTTTCCATTGTTTTCCCATCTATGTGCCATGAAGTGATAGGACCTGATGCCATGATCTTAGTTTTCTGAATGTCAAGTTTTAAGCCAACTTTTTCACTCTCCTCTTTCACTTTCATCAAGAGGCTCTTTAGTTCTTCTTCACTTTCTGCCATAAGGGTGGTGTCAACTGCATATCTGAGGTTATTGATATTTCTCTCAGCAGTCTTGATTCTAGCTTGTACTTCATCCAGCCCAGCATTTCGCATGATGTACTCTGCATATAAGTTAAATAAGCAGGGTGATGATATACAGCCTTGACATACTCCTTTCCTGATTTGGAACCAGTCTGTTGTTCCATGTCCAGTTCTAACTGTTGCCTCTTGTCCTGCATATAGATTTCTCAGGAGGCAGGTCAGGTGCTCTGGTATTCCCATCTCTTTCAGAATTTTCCACATTTTGTTGTGATCCACACAGTCAAAGGCTTTGGCATAGTCAATAAAGCAGAAGTAGATGTTTTCTGGAACTCTCTAGCTTTTTCGATGATCTGGCGGATGTTGGCAATTTGATCTCTGGTTCCTCTGTTTTATGGTATAAGTCCATAAAAAAGTAGGGGATAGCACTGCCTTTAAGGAGATTTTCTTGTGAAGCTGAGACCACCCCAAGAACTATTAACACACGGGATGGCATGAGACTCTGACTCCACGTGAAATCAGAGTTCTGAGAAGGCAGGGTTCTACAGGCCTCAGGCGGCTCATGACTCAGCAGATGGACAGACACCACAGGGTGAGCAGCAGAGCCATCTGGAATCCACATCTCTCTAAGACCTGAGCCCTACCTACCAACTGCCTGGGGACCTGTTGTCTGCCCTGGGGTGACCAGAAACCCTATATTATCTTCTCCCCTTCAATGACAGTCTGTCCCAGGGAAAACAAAAATTTCATTTATGTCTATGTTAGTTGCTCAGCTGTGTTTGACTCTTTGCAACCCCATGGACTACAACCCACCACGCTCCTCTGTCCATGGAATTCTCCAAGCAAGAATACTGGAGTGGATTGCCAAGCCCTCCTTCCGGGAATCTTCCTGAACCCAGGTTTCCTGCATTGCAGGCAGACTCTTTACCGTCTGAGCCATCAGGGAAGCCCAAAAAAACAAAGCATAGTGCTAACTAATCACAGTAATCAACTCGCCTTGAAATACCTTACCAATCCCTAGACTATCCCCAGGATTTACCTTCTGCCTCAGAGTTTTTCCTGATTCAAAAGCACCCAAGCTTTCACTATTTTCCACATTCCTATTTCCTTCATCTCAAAATTGTCATTAGCAGTCTCTGTATGTCATTTCACACCAGTGGGATTTGGTTCAGAAAAACCTGGGGAATATCATTTTCAAGGTCCATGAATGTAAAAAATTATTTTTAAAACATTTTACAAATAATAGCTCTCTGGCTTCCATGATCTGTCAGGCATACATACAAAGTTGATTTCCATTTCATGGGAGAAGTATCTCTTAAAAGACAGAAAACAAACTAGCAGTGATGAAAGTTATTGACAGTTAAAACTGTGGTGCTTTGTAAAGCCCCAAACGGCAATTTAGGTTCCATGTCCTGGACAACACGACGGCACTACCAGTGCTGTTCTTCCAACATGTGGTTTCCATTTTCTCCCTCCCTTCTAATCCAAAGTTAACAAGGGGACTCACGAACACCAGTGCTGGTCAGTGTTGTTGAACTATAAAAATATAACCCTATATCCTTTAAAAAATGCAAAATATACCAGTGACACAAAACCTCCTTCACAGGGATGTGTTTCTCTCCTAAGAGCCTAGAAGGGTCTAAAACCCTGTCTCCACTTTGGTAGATTCCTAAGCCATTGCCAAGTCTACCCACCTTGGGGAGAGATGAAGGTACCAGTCTTATCCCTGTGAAGGATGACCAGAGCATCTCTCAGCCCCACCTCTGCATCAGAGTCAGCATGCAGGCTTACCAGTTAGACTACCAATATCCCTTGGACTATTTTCTGCCCAAACTTGAAAAATATGCCCCATGGAGGATGAAGCCTCTGGCACAGCCTCAAATCTCTAGTAAAGATTCAAAACCTGATGCATTCTTGAGTATACCAGTCCCTCCAATACTGTATAAAAATTCATATAAGCCAGAGGTCATTGACTATAACCTTATGGGGCCTGAGTAATATAATGTCAGGCTACTATTATATGACAGGGAGAAGGAAGACAGAAAAGAGAATGAGAGGGAGAGACACAGATGCATCCGGTGGAAAATGCAGGCAGGAGCCCCTCAGCCAGCGTGGAACCACATCTATGTCACTATGTCCACGTTGGGAACATACTCTTTGACAATAAAAGTGATGCAACTGACTCCTGCTAGGAGGGCATGTGCTTGCGTTGAGGGTGAGTTCCATGGAGTCTTTCATCCACTTTTTCTTTACTCTATTTTGCTCAATCTTTCACAAGCCAATGCAGGGACTTCTGTGGTGTTCCAGTGGTTAAGAATCTGCCTGCCAATGCAGGGAACGTGGGTTCAATCCCTGTTTAGGGAACTAAGATCCCACATGCCACAGGGCAACCGAGGCCACACCCTACAACTACTGTACTTGTACACCACAACTAGAGAGACGGCGAGCTGCAAGAAAAGATCCTGAGTGCCACAACTAAGACCCCATGCAGCCAAGATAAACAGACATATAATAAAAATTTTTAAAAATAATGTTACTTTTAAAATAAAAAGCCAAGACAGTAAGGGACTGCATTATGCCCTCCACTGCCCTAATTGTCTCACTTAACCAGACCAGGATTCCTAGTATCAGTGATGTGTGTCAGCCCCTTTATGTGCCCCAGAATGAGGAATCTGAACCATTGAAATGGCTCTAAAGCAAGGAATGGAGGGACTATCCCAGTGGAGCAATGGATAGGAATCTGCCTACCAGTGCAGGGGCCATGGGTCTGATCCTTCATCTGGGAAAATTCCACATGCTTCAGAGCAACTGAGCCTGTGCACCACAACTACTGAAGTGCATGAGCTCTAGGGTTCATGAGCCACAGCTAGTGAACCTGAGTGCTGCAACTGCGGAAGCCCAAGCACCTACAGCCCCTGATCCGCAACAAGAGAAGGCACCGCAATGAAGAGAGCTTCAGCTCACTGCAACTAGAGAAAGCCCACATACAGCAATAAAGATCCAGTGCAACCAAAAATAAATAAATAAAAAGAAGGTGTCCAGGCTCCCAAGTCATCGTGGTAGTCACATACCTTTGTACCATAGTAGAGACGGAGGTCCCTGGTGGGAAGGGGAAAGGAGAAGGGGGTAGAAGTAGGAGAGAAATGAGAACAGAGGGAAAACCTCTGGGAAACAGGGCAGCACAGCCTGATGGTTAAGAGCTAGTGTTCTAGGGTCATTGCATCTTGAGTTCACATCTCTGCACCACTACCCATTAACATCAGACTCCAACCACTTACTCGGCCTCTCTAACCTTAAGGGAGGAATGATAATAATACCCCCTCACACAATCATTACAAGAAATACATGACGTGAGGCATGAAAATCACTTAATACAGGGCCACAATAAGTCATAGTTGTCACTATTCCTTTCTCAGATACTGAAAAAAAACCATGAACTGGTGAAGAAGGACTTGGATTGAGTTGGATCATCTGGACTTTTCAGTTCCCTGTTTGTCAAATAAGGGGCTTACCATTAAGGTTTCTTCCAGCGTGGATATTCCAGAAGTCTATGACTAAGAGGTAAGACTAAAATGTGAACGTTACAATTCTAATATAAAATGCCATCCCATCACTCACTTGCCACCATCAAAGGAGGCTATGTGCATAACAGGGTCGTGTGAAGACTGAGTGAGTGTGTCTGGTGTGGGAGTGTTGAGAGAGGGGTGTGGTGGGGGTGGGGTGCCACTGGTTAACCGCAACTGAAACTGTTTGCGTTGTTATTCTTGGGTTTTCCAGACCAGCATCTAGAGAAGTTTCTGGTCCCCTAGGTACCAAGCAGGCAATTAGGGCCTGGTTAAAAACTGTTTCCCCAGAAATCAGGAGGGAGAGATGTCTCTTTACCCTAACTTTGATTCTTTGCCCTTTGAAGCAAAAACCCAAAGTGCCTTTAATCTATATAGAAAAGCTTCTCATCCATCATCTCACTCCCTTGATGGACTACAAAAGGCTTTCAGAAAGGATATGAAGTCACACTTTAAAAAATATACTCAGAGTAAAAGACATGGTGTTTACATAATACACCTCCCTTAGCCTAGTTTAGACCAATCAGGGATTTACCATCAATAGTGCATCCTTCTTGGCTTCCCAGAGTTCTGATACAGTGTCAAAATGCATGCTCAAAGCATGGAGCCAAGGAGGAAAGACCACTGTAAAGGCAAGGAAGCAGCAGCATCACGGCTCCACTAACAACCCACGCATCTGGACGGACTGACAGATGTTGCACAAAAGCCTGGCCAAATCCTCTAAGCTACTGGGAATGCCCTCCCTCCCAGTCCAAATCCTCTTATCCCCTAAGGCGGGGCTCAACACCCCTCCCCGCTCCTCCTAGAAGCCTCCACTGGTAATAATGCACCAGTGATCTTTCCCATTAGAGACACCCACTCACATTTACTGCCAAGCTTTCACTGGCCATACAAAGCAATCTGCCATTGCTTGTTTTCTGTCCTTGACACACAGCTCATGCTCATGAAAGGACTTCCAAACAGTTTTATTTTATCTCCCATTTCACCTTGCACTTGGCACACACTGAATAAATAACTGGAGCCTACACGTGTAAGTAAACCATTCTTAATATACACATACCTCTCTTCTCAGGAGAAGATAGCACTACCGGCCTAATAAAGACCAACCATGTCCAGTCATAGAAAATTAATTTCGCCTTAGGCAGGTAAGTAACTGTACAATGACATGCATCCAGGCATACATCGTCACCTAGAAAATTCTCCCAGTGAATGGCAGGTTAACAATAATAAGAAATAAGGCCAAATTTTAAACTGAATAGAGCTTGACAATACTAAGCCTTCACATGCATTCTTAAACCTGTCTCCCATCAGGAAAGTGAGGCTCAGGAAGGTGAATTGCCCAACGTCACCCAGACAACACACAGGAAAATCAGCATTGGTATCCAGGTCCAGTTCCCTTTCCACTGCCCTGCAGCTGCCCTACAAGGACTCCCCATGTCACCTGGGGAAACAGGGCTGAAGTACAAGGCACCACTGTCAGAAGCCAAAGGCTGCCAGGACACATCTGATTCATTAAATCAGTAGTATTTTGTGTAAGAAAATAGATCTGAGAAGCAAAACTGGGCAGTGGAGATCCCAGCACACTGTCCAGTAGCTGAAGCCAGGCAGTGGTAACTGGAGATTCTAGACTGTTTAAACTGCTCACAAAACAGAAACAAAAATCAGGATCTCCTAAAAGAATATAAGAACAGGCCATGTCATCACAGCATGAGAAAATTAAAAGAACACATGCTGGAATGTTCAGCTCAAAACCAGTAAGCTGTCCTGAATAGCAGAAAATCCACAGTGGGCAGAAGTGAATGGTAAACTGTTACCAACCACAGAGCAAATCAGTTAGGAAAAAGGACAGTCCCTTCCCAAAGGATAGCAATAAGCAACACACACTTCATGTAGAGCCCAGAAGCCCAGAAGCACATCTGTGTTGAAAATTAACACTTAAACCTCAGACCCTGAAAGATTCCTGGGGCTCATGCAGGTACCCTCTAATGACTACCGTGAAAACACATGTGAACTGAGTTCTGGGCTCACAGGGACCTCTCTCCCCTTATTGCATATTTTAACAGGGAGGATTCACGGCATTTTCTCCCAAGAGTCTCCAGGAGTGGGAAACCACATGTGTAAACCAAGTGGACTAAAAGCTCCAAGAGGGTACAAGTCACCTCTCATACATGGCTTGTTTCCCACTGTCATGAAATGGAGAAGATATGCTGTGAACTTAGTTTCTCACCAACAACAGTGCATTCCTGGGCTTCTATGAAGAAAGCCAAGAGGTGCCTTTGTTACACACAAAAGGTGAGATTAGAACTCCAAGTGGAAACAGGCCAAATCTGTCATCAGCACTGAGTCACACCTGGTTAGTACACTCAGACTCAAGAGTCAGACCATGCAATCATTCCAGGAAGTGAAAGGATGTTTTCCCATCTGCTTTCTGGCCTCTTCCTGTTTCCTAAGGGAGAACCACCAAAACCATCATCCTGAGTTCAGCACCCTCTTCTGCCTACATGTAAGTTTTCTTGGTTCCTAGCAGTGGTTACCAAAGTGTGTTCTGGGGACCCTTAAGGGTACCTGGGGCTTCCCAGATGGCATTAGTGATAAAGGACCTACCTGTCAATGCAGGAGATATAAGAGACGCGGGTTCAATGCCAGGTCTGGTAGATTCCCTGGAGAAAGGCATGGGGGCAACCCACTCCAGTATTCTTGCCTGGGAAATCCCATGGACAGAGGAACCTGGCAGGCTACAGTCCATAACGTCACAAAAGAGTCAGACACGACTTAGCAACAAATACCAAAAGGGTCCCTGAGACCTTTTCAGTTGATGTGCAAGGTCAAAATTATCTTTGGAATAATACAAACACATCCTTTTTGGTCTCTTTCACTCTCATACTCTCAGGAGTGTCCAGTAGAGTTTCCAGGGATGATGTGACATGTGATATGGCAACAATGTAGAAGCAGATAGAAGAATCCAGCTGACTTTTATTAAGTCAGTCATTGAAGAGACTGGCAAAACTGTAAAACAATGCCATGCTGCTAAGATTTTTGTTGTGGAAAATGCAGTTAATATTTCACAAAAATGTGCTCTTATGTTAACATGTAATGAGTTTCTTTTTAATTAATTAATTTTAAAGTGCATTGGTTTTAATTTTCATGTGGTAAATACTGACAGATCTAACCCACAAAAACAAAAAAACTCTCTGGAGTCCTCAGTAATTTTAAAATATTTAAATTGAAATCATTTAAATTTTACTCTTGAGACCTAAAAGTTTGAGAACCACTAGTTCATAAAAAAGAAGTTCTCATCCCATCTGTATAACCCTGTTGCTTTCAGTCCTTCAGACCCTACCCATTCTTCAGGGTCTAGTTCAAACTCCATACCCTCCTCCAAATCTCCCAGATGACCCAGACCTCTAAGAAAAATTCCACCCTCTGATCACCCCTGACAACTAGTTTTTCCATGCCATCTCGCATTTCATCATTCTCTGCCCCGTGACATCCCCTGCATTACTGTCCTGGGTTATGTAACTCCTGTTGTTATTTAACTTTCCCCGAGGGTGTGTCTTGCTTCCCAAGGCAATGCGGAACTGTGAAAATGGGTCCCAATCCTAGCTCTGCCTCTTAACTAGCAGGTTGACCTTGGGCAAGTTACAAAGCCTCAGTTTCCTCATTTCAAAAATGCAGAGTAAGCAAACTACCAATACCACTTAGGATTTTTCTGAGAACAAAGCTGGAACAATCCTGAGCTCCATGCAAGGTGCTGGTGTGCAGGAGGCTGAGCAGTTTTCTTCATAACTGCGCTGCCATGACGGACAGAAATGGCCTGAACTATCACCCACACTTATTGAGTGAATGAATGAATGACGCATGAATCAATGCACAAAGCTGAAGGCTTATCGGGGTACAGTATGTCCTTCCCAGAGGGACACTAGGAAACAAGGGAGGGGAAAGAGGGCTACCAGCTTTTAGAGATGGTGAATTATTGGCACTTAGTGGGCAGGGCCCTAGCGAAGACATCATCCACCCAAATGCCACAGATTTCTATCTCAGATGTGAACTTCCTTTTCTCAGCATCCTTCTCAGATACGTCTCAGGATCATAAGCTTCTCACTCACTCACAGAAGAAGGTTCCCCAGTGTTTGTTCCCAAGCCACTCCTGGCGGGAGGGGTCTTCGGGGTACCCTTAAATCCCTAGGAGGAATGCCAGCTCTGCCAGCTTCCCAGGTAGGCAGTTCCCTAAGCAACCAACAGGCTGAAATGACGGTGCATCACTTCACTTACTCTGAACTCCCAGAGGAGTGAGGAAGGGGCTGCTCCCAGCTTTGGCGGTGTACCTCCTTCACCTAGAGCACCTCACCACAGGTCTCAGCCCGCCAGCCCCACTCCTCACTCACTCTCTGGCAGGCAGCCCACAGTGCCATCAGAGAGACCAGGAAGCAGCCAAGGGATGCTGTTACTGTGTGAATTCAGATTCCACTGCCTTGGACTGGATCCCTGGGAAGGGACTTCAGCAAACAAGCCCTGTGTGCGCTCAGGACAGTCAATTTGAGTATTTCAATTGTTTTCCAGGGAGTCATGATTTGTTTGATCTAAAGTGCAAAGGAGGAAGAGGAAACTTCTTCCAAGCCATCACCACATGCTACATGTGTATAACAACTAAGTATTGTGCACATGTATTTCAGATGTACCACACTTTGAAATATTTGTTAGACAAAACCCTGACCCCCGTCTTTCAAATGCAACCCACCATCAGCTCATCCATCTATCCATCCATTCAGAACACATTTCCCAACTGCCCAGTGCTGCTTTCCCAAGAATGGGAAAGAGCTGATGAAACAAATATGAGCAGATGCCTAAACAGCTCTTCCTATGGTCCACAGGACACCCTGGGGATATGACTTAAAGGGATGTCAGCACTCCAACCTCCACTGATAGCCTCCTTACGAAAAAAATTTAAAATAAGAAGCACAGTTCACCCTCTGACAATGAAACTGTAAGATCAACACAATAATGAATCGGCACAAAAATTTAAAAGTCAATCACTTAGCTAATGGGAACCTGAGCACAGACAGCTTGGTGACCTAGACTGTGAGATGGGGTGGGGTGTGACGGGAGGGAGGTCCAAGAGGGACAGGGTATATGTATGTGTACATGTATGTGTATATGTATGTATATACAGCTAATTCATTTCATTGTACAGCAGAAAATAACACAACATTGTAAAGCAACTATGCACCAATTAAAAAAAAGTCAATCACTTAGAATAGATTTCAATCAGATTCAATGTTTTAACATAAGCTCAAAAAAGTAAGTGGCTGGGAGAGGCAACAAAGAAAGCAGGGAAAGAGGGACATCTCAAAGCATATGATGACAGTGCCCAGCTCAGCCCTGCCTGCAGGTCAGGATATCCTTTGGTAGGAATTGATTCCTCAGGCCTTCTCCACCTGTTGCTAATAAACCCTTTTTTCAAAATTTAAACTAACATCCAATTCTTGTAACAGGATGAAGTGGCATCGTGACATTATATATCCATTGTAAGCACTCAGTTACCGTTAGCTCCCCCATATGCCTGGAACCTCTCTCGTGTTCTAACCTAGAGGGTCCCAACTAGGGGTGTTCTGCCCTGGAGGTGGGGGGTGGGAGGTATCTGGTAATATCTGAAGACATTTTTAGTCATCACAACCCGCAATGAGATTTTATTAGTATCTCGTGGGTAGAGGCCAGGAATGCCACTAAACATTCTATAACGCATGGAACAGCCCCCAAAATAAAGAGTTGTCTGGTCTAAAATGCCAGTAGTGCTGAAGCTGGGAACCCTATAAACCCACAGCCTTGATTTGCAAGTCTGAGAATCTTGGTAAGTTGGCCAAACAATGAATGCTGTCCTAAAAGCGTTGTTGACAACCAGCCATCAGCCTCTGCAGGCTCTGCAGAGACGATGCCTGTTCTTCAATGTCCACAAGATATACAGCCTGGAGCTGGGCACAAAGGCCAGTCACCATAGACTGACCCTGTGATAATGGGCATCCTCAGCCCTGTCCTCCACTTACTTAGTTAACAGACACATTTACACAGTTGGAATGTCATTTGCTCAAAAAGTAATGACCAGCTTGTGGGAGCAGCCAAGCTAGTGTGTACTGAGCCCCTCAGCTGCCTCCTTTCCCATCACAGAAGAAGAAGCAAAAGATGTGACTATCAGTCACAGACAACTTCAGCAGACTGAACAGTGTCATCACCACTGAAAACACAAGACATTAGGAAACAAGACTCAGGATCCTCCTCCCAAAGTCGAGACAGATTAAAGATCTCAGACAGAAGGGACATACTGTGTTCCGTGGGACCTATAAGTATGCACAAAGACCATTACACTTTAAGGGGAACCCAACACTGCTTTTCTTACACAAGCAAAATGCTCCAAACTATGGATGCATCTGTGTTGACACATATGTGCCACGGGAAGACAAATAGATAGAAAAAAATAGATGACAAATAGGTAGATAGATGGTTGATGAATGGACTGGGATTCCAGTGTCTGGGGTCTTAGGGTTGCTCCCTAACTCACAGGACCTGCTCTCCTTCCAGTGCAATGACGCTGGAAGTGCTAACTTGCTTCAGTCCTATCCGATTCTTTGTGACCCCACGGACTGTAGCCTGCCAGGCTCCTCTCCCCATGGGATTCTCCAGGCAAGAATACTAGAGTAGGTTGCCATACCCTCCTCCAGGGGATCTTCCCAACCCAGAGATCAAATCCTCATCTACCGTGACTCCTTCGTTGCAGGCAGATTCTTTACCACTGGGCCCAATGACACAGACACACCCACAACCGGAAGCCAGAGAAGCTGCCCTCCAGATGGCAAACCAGAGGATTAAGCTCCTCCTCCCTCAAGCAGCAACGTCATCCTCATCTGGGTTTAGTCTGCGCTGGGGGAGTGGAGGACACACTGGGAGCCCCATCTGTTCCCTCGAGGACCTTGAACAGGTTGGAGCAGCCAAGCTATCACCATGGCATTGGCCTTGACCTTTGAAAACTAGAGAAACGACCCTTCCTGAGGATTCTAATGCTGTCTCTATGTAAAGGAGGGTTTGCAGGCTTCAAAAGGCACTTTCCATATGAAAAACGGAAAACTGGATTTGAACAGGTGGAACTCTGCTGAGAATGTGGGGCACGGCCTTGAGAGGAGAGGCCTGTGTGCCTCCTCCCAGCAGAGAGGGGTTCAGGGGTGCCTTGAGGTGAGAGGCTCCAGGGACAAAGTGCACTGAGGGAGGATGGGCAATAAAGACAGGTTTTATGGACTTCAGTTTGCCGTCAGCTAACACTGCTTGACCTGTCCCAAACCATCAGACCCCATCCTGTCTCAAAAATAGGAGCAAGAGGAAATAACTGAGTCACCAGAGAAAGGCAGTGTATGTGGTGAGGAAAGACAGCAAGAAGGAAGGAAAGTTGAACTAGAAGGCAAGAGTTAGCAGTAGGAAAACAATATGGCTTAGGCCACGCTGATAAAAAGTAAGCAACCTCCTCCCACTCCCAACATACACACACACTCACACTCACACACACACATAATGCCATTATTCATCAGGAACCAGTGAGAGCTCTCAGCTCAGTAAAGGAGGCACCATGGTGTGATATACACACAAGGGCTCCAGAACCCAAGAGACCCAGCTCAAAGCCTGGTTCCACCACAGCGAAGCTGAGTGATCTGAGGAGATGTGGTTCACTTCCTGAGACACAGTTTCCTGTTTTTTAAGATGGCAACAAGGCCTTCCTTCGAGAGCTGTGAAGCCCAGGGGGTGTGAGTAAAGCAGGGGGCACTCAGAATCCGGCTATGCATGGTCCTTCTTCTCCATCCCATCTTTATCCCCTCACCATTCAGACTTTATTTCTGAAAGAGATGCCAACTCCTTAGAATATACTAGTCTGTTTCTATGGAGACAGTTGACTGACACTCCTAGAAAATTCCAGAAGATGCCAAGTCTTTGTGAGAGACAGCAGGCTCCCCTCACTCCTCAGAAGCTCCATGACAGCGAGGGACAGTGGATAGATGAAAGCAGGAGGTGAGGCTTTTCCTCCAAGAGGAAGACCCGGAATTGATCAGAGAGAAAATCCACCATGTACTTAAGGACACTGATTTCCCTGAGGATCTGAAAGCAGGTGACATAATTTAAGATTCTCCAACTCCTCCTGGCGGTGTCAAAGGGCACCAGGTGCTGAGGGAGTCAGAGAAGACGGTCAAGAGAAGCTTCCTCCTGGCAGAGTTTACGTCTGGCAGCCCACACACGAGGAAAGTCCACGGCAAAGGACAACAGAGTGCAGATCAAGGGAGTCCAATGAAGTCACATACACGACTGCATCCAGTCAGCACTCAAAAATACTTGTTAACTGAGTGAATGAGTTCTTCATTCAATTCACAGCTCAGTGAAGCCCAGTCTCCTTTTCTGCCAGGGAACAATTCCAGCCTGTTTCAGGGAAAACAACAAAACCTGGGGAGGAAGCTGAAAGGGCTGGAAACCCTGAGGCCGAGAGGTGAATTGCCTAGTGGTTGTCAGTCAGCGCCACCCAAACACACAGACCATGAGGCAGCCACCCGCTGACTCACAGATGTGACAGATATTAACACTCTCAGTCCCATGGCAGTGCTTCAGGTCTGCCTTGGTTTTAGGGACACAGAAATTAGACTCCAAGAATGCCACAAGATTCCAGGACAGACTCAACAGCCTCAAGGCCCATCCCCAGAGTCAGGGAGGTCATCTGTTAAGTTTAACCTGGATTCTGCCAAGCTCCTCCCCATATAGTCTGCACTCCCCACCTGGAAAGCACATCACCTCTTTAACAGTGGATAGGCAAGAAAACTTTTTACTAGGCCACAGTAAAACTAGGCAGGAAGGGAGGGACAAAGACAGTCAGACATGGTTTTGAGTTTTTCATAACGTTGAATATATTTAACTTAAAGAGCCATCCTTTATTCTGTGATATGTCTTACTTTTTCATTTTTTAGTTATTTATTTTTGGCTACGTTGGGTCTTTGTAGCTGCAAGAGGCCTTTCTCTAGTTGTGGCGAGCAGGCTACTCCTTGTTTCTGTGCTTGGGCTTCTCATTGTGGTGGTTTCTCTTGTCGCAACATGAGGGCTCAGAGTTGTGGAGCACAGGCTTAGTTGTCCCAAAGCATATGGGATCTTCCTGGACCAGGGGTTGAACCTGTGTCCCCTGCATTGGTAGGTGGATTCTTAAGCACTGGACCACCAGGGAAGTCCTCCTGTTTTTTTTTTTATTTTCTATCTTGAACCCATAAAGTCCTTTCCTACCTCAGGGCCTTTGCACATGCAGTTTCCTCTGCCTGAAACACATCGTCCATTCCACTTCCAGCTCCTTCTCTCCCTCTGTGTCTCAGTTTCATTGTCCCTTCCACAGAGAGGCCCTCCCAGAACATACTACTGGAAGGCAACCTCCTCTCTTCACCTCAATCTTAGACCCTTGTGTTTCTTCAAACCCCTTCTGAGAACATGTTATTTATTTACTGGCTTCTTTTATGTCAATCCCCCACTCAACTTTAAGTCCGATTAGATCAGGGGCCATTTCTGTCTCATTTGCCATTAAACAGCCACTACCTAGCACAGCACTACTCAGCACAGCTCTAAATAAATGCTATCCAATCACTGAATGAAAATGCTATGTTTGCTTACGAACTAATTACAATGGTAAATTTATTTTTTAAATCATTGCTTGGTAAAATTAAAAGAGCATAACTTGAGCATGATGCGTTCCCCTTTGGGGAGCGGGGGAGAGAAAAGTTGAGGGAGAGGAGTCATTTTATTGTTTCAAGGAATGCAAAAATTCGCAAACCAGGACTTCCCTGGTGGTCCAGTGGTTAAAGCTCCACACTGCCAGTGCCGGGGGCAGGGTTCGATCCCCGGTCTGGGGAGCTAAGATCATACATGCTCTGCAGTGCAACCAAATTAAAAGAAAAGTTTACAAATCAATGCTTTATAGAATAACTCATTTCGTGAAATGAACATAGTTTGGGGTCCCTCTGTTAAAATCACAGACCTGCTTCTGAAACAGGTACCTGTAAACAAAATGTGTGCAAATTCAGATCAATTTGCAGAGAGACTCACTTTCTCAGACATGTTTTATCGTTCACTTCTCATTACCCCAACAGGGAACACTGACATCACAGCTTTAGGGTCTTCTGCCTTCCCCTTTCCTTAGCAAGCTCTTTATTATGTACGCGTTAATTTTTCAACCCATAAACATTCATGGGTTCCTACTTAAGGGAATGTTGATGGATCCTTTCTTTGGAAGAATCTTTTTGATTACAGTAATGATCCCCCACTATTGTGCTGATTTAGATGTTCGGTTACTGAGTCTTCTCACAACAGGGTTTACCTGTGTACTGGATGGCTCCTCGGGGGGCCTAGCCTCACAATCAAGTGATCAGTAATGCAGGAAGAGGACACTTCTCCCTGCGGAGACACAGGACATGATAAGTCTTTACAGCTCTCCATGTCCACCATGCATTACACAACCATGTAGGGCACGCATTATCAGTCACCCCCAGGCTTGTGCTCTCCTGTAGCTGTTCCCATCTGGCCAGGCGATGGGCTGCAGAGGCCAAGGGCAAGATGTGCAAAACAACGATGCCCTTTGTATGTGTACAGCTCCCTCCCAAACACATTCTTCAAAAAGTAAGCACTCACTTCTACAAGATCCGTGGGATAAGGATGACTGCAGGTCCTTTACAGATAGAGAAACTGAGGTCCAGGAGATAAGCAAGCTTATTGAAGACAGCTCTGTGAGTCAGCACCAGATTAGGACTAGAGTGAGCAAAGGTGTGAGAGCCTTGAAATCATGATGTACATTGGAGATGCAAGGCAACAGTGCTGTCATTCTCATCATCATGCCTCCATTCAAGATCTCTGAGTATTTACCAAGTGTCACCTGTTCTCCCAGGCTCAAGAAGGCAGGCATGTGGGGAAGGGGGGATACCAAGATAAATGACACATGGTTCCTTCCCATCAAGGAACTGGACAAGTTGACCGTCTCTTAAACAAATCTGTAATACATTTGGAATTCTAGAGCCATGCAGCTGGGAGCCCAGAGACGGACAGCCTGACTCTCTAGGAGCAAGGAGGAGGGGGCATTTGAGCTATAATTTGAAGGAGGCCGTCAATGGATGGAGAAGAAGTGAAGGGTCATTCTGGGCTGAGGGGACAGTGTACCCAGGCCATAGCAGTGTGGCATACCATGAAGGAACTACAGACATAAAGTGAGGTCAGCGAGGGCCAGCTAGCCAAGGGCCTCACAGGGGTCACTAAGGAGGCAAGACTTTTCTGACGGCCACCCACAGGAGCCACCTCCATCAGAGCCATGAAACAGGAGAACGGCATGAATAGATTTCGCTAGCAGTTAACAGGAGCACCTGGGGACACAACTCAGTGAGAAAGTGTAACTGTTCAGACAAGTGACAGAGGGGGAGCTAAACAGGAGACCTGCCCTTCTCACTTAACCTTTCACCTGCAAAATGAAATAATGGCGTTTGCCCTGCCTCCTTTGTGGGGCTATGATAAAGTTGTTAATAATAATGAAAACAGAATAAAAATGATAACCAACATAAATTGAGAACTTATATATTTTATTCATAAATTGAGAACTTATATATTTTATTTAACAAATACTTAGGGAATTCTCCGGCAGTCCAGTGGCTAGGACTCTGCACTCCCACTGCAGAGGCACAAGTTCAATCCCTTGTTGGGGAACTATGATCCTGAAAGCTGCATGGTGTGGCCAAAAAAAAAAATTGTTTTAAATTCTTAGATAGCATTTGATAGGTATGAGGCGTTGTTCTAGGTACTTTACAAATACTAGTCCATTTAATCCTCAAAACAATGCTATAAAATAATGATTTTAATTATCTCCACTTTGCCAATGAGGAAACTGAGGCAGAGAAACATTAAATGATTTACACCAGGTCACACAGGCAGTAAGTAATGGAGCTGTGATTTCGATCCAAGCAGTCTGACCCCAGTCCCTTCTTTGTCTTCCGCTTGTCATGTCTCAGCCTTGTGGTAAGTTACCTTACAGCCACTGTGTATTACTTTGGTCCTCAAAATGACTCTAGGAAGTAGGCACTCTCTGTGCCTGCTTTGCAGATAACGAAACCGAGGCAAAGAGAGAACCTGCACTGTGCCCAAAGTCACACATCTATGATGGTACATGGTAGACATGCAAACTGCATCCTGGTCTGTGACACTGCTTTTAACTGCTCTCCCCTCTCCCGTCATTCTCAAAGTATGAAAAACAAAGGGAGCGGCAACCTGGAGGAAGGCTGAACGCTGAGAGCCGTGGGCAAGAAGCCGGAATAGGTTTTCCCACCAAATGTTAAGCAGAGAAGAGAGAAGACACACTCCCCCCTCTCTCCCAGCACCCCCACTCGGCCTGGCAGACAAGTCAAGCCTGTTAGCTGGGCAATAAAGCACCCCAACTCCCTTGGGGGTAAGGGTCTGCAGGCCACAGTGCTGGGAACAAGGGGATGGCAAACAATGATACCTCAGTCAGGCCTGGGCTTCACTGATCGGTCTTGGCAAAAACAAGATGTCAGTTAGCAACAGCTGTAAATCCCGGTGACAGCAGCACCCCAGGCCCCGGGCACACTCTGGGCCAGGCTGGAGCCGCAGAGTCCAGAGCCTTCTGCTGTCACTTCTCAGGACTGGGAGTCCTGGCCAGGGGCCTGGCCGTGTAACCGTTTGTCTATGGACAGGCTTCCGAAGGAGGAAAATATGTGGGAAACTTTACAGAAGGAAACAGCTAAAACTTATATTCAGAGGGGTTTAGCCAACACGAGGCCATTTAGGGCAGTGATTCTGAAGCAGGAGGGCAAAACCACCACGAGCAAGGGTTACAGGTTCTGACGGACTTTGAAGGAGCACATAAAAGGGGCTGCATGTCACAGGGTGTGGACTTCAAAGTCAGACTCCCCGGGTTCAAATCCCAGCTTGGCCACTTACTAGCTAAGAGACTTGGGGCGTGTTCCTTAATCTTTCTAGACCTCAATGTTCCCCCTAGTTATATGAGGATAATGACAGTACCTGTCTCATCAGGTTATGAGGATTCAGTGCATTAATACACAGAAGGTTCTGAGAACAGTGCATCACACCTGGGCAGTGCTGTGTGTATGCTTGTTAACTAAGATACACAGGCTAGGGAAACATGAGACATCTGTCCTCTCACAGTTGAGGACACCATCATATCCAAGTCCATGGAGGCCCAGGCTGGGGACAAGAAGCTTCTATTTCTTTTAAAAAGAGTGTAGATATTTTAAAAGCTGGCAGTTACTGATCTGGCATCACAGGAAAAGTTGCAGCGCTATTCAACTACTGCCACAGCAGCTATCCTAAGGCAGGGCATTAGAATCCAGGATGGAGTGGCATGGCCCAAGAACTCTTCAAATTCCTGGGGTATGGTTACACTAAAGCGCTCAAAATTCACACTCAGAAATATCCAAAATCATCTAGTGCACACCCAGCCCACTGTGTAGGAAAAGAATCATTCTGAGGGCTAGAGAAGGGCCTTGTCCAAGCTGGCTAGTGTGGGAAAGGAGGAAGAGCCAAGGGCTTTTGGATCTGGGGCATCTTTGACCACCTCAGCCTGCTGGCCATGCCCCAGGGAGGCTGGGAGCCCAGCATCTAGGTCTCGGCAAGGCTGAAGCAGCTGCCACCCAGGCTTGGCAGGGTCTGCAATGCACTGGCCCCAACCTAGACTATTCCAGACCAGCACCTGCCACCAAGCGCTGGCTGTCCTCAGAGGCCTCGGGCTCAACTTCCTCTCTCTCAGAAGTGGGGACTACAGGTCCTCACCACCTACGTATTCACACTGCAAGTGGCTCCAGGCCCGAGCATGAGTCTAGAAGAAGAGCCCAAGAAACTCCACAGCCTCACTTGTCTCATCCAGACTGATTCTGTGTTCCTGACTCAAGCCAGCAACTCTGTTCATAAAACTGGCTTATTAGGGAAACAAGAGAAAACCCAGATCTTCAGGGGCTCAAGGCAATTTTCAGTCCCACCGTGTATGCCCATCCACATGGGGTGTGGAGACCACAGCTCCTTCCTCCTTGTGACTCTGACACCTTCAACCCACGGTCCCCATGATGACCATAACTGGCTGATTCAAGCCAAAAGAGGGCGAAGGCACATGGGGCGTGGTCCCAGAGGTTTCAGAGGCCAGCCTTGAAGAGTCACTTATCCCTTTCATCCATCTTCTACTGGCCAGAATTCAGCCACCTGGCCACACCATCCATAGGGAAGCTGAGAGGTACAGTCTAGGTGTTTGCCCAGGGAATGGAAGAAACTGGCTTTGGTGGACACAAAGGTCACCTGCTGTCATCATCCTCACACCTTTGCTCTGTGGCACTTGATAGTCCTGGTCTGGAGCCCCAGCTTAAAGCAGCAAATTACTCTGCCCAGGTGACTATAACGAGAATGCGATGGCCTCAATGCCCAGGCTATGACACGCAGGAAGGAGTGACAGCAACAGATTGTACCAGATCAGGAACTCATCGAGGACAGGAACCGTGTGGCGGCGGTGCAGAGCGGTCCTCGCGTGTGGCCTGTCACTGAGCAAGGTTCCCTTACGTATGCGCCTGCTGAACGCGGGGCTGGGTGAAGGGAGGCCTGGGGCCAGCAGAGGTGCCAGGCACCAGCCGTCTTGCAGGAACACCATGGTGTGACTCACCAGAGCTTCACGCCCGGGATTCCCTGAACCACTTTGCAAGGGGAGCGGGAGGAGCAAGGAGAAGGGGACAGCCAGAGCCACCCCCCCTCCCGCCCCCATTCCCAGCTCTCACGTCAGAGGCAGACTCTCACCTCATCTGTGTGGGAAGGAAGCAGGAGCTGTTTCCATTTTATTTCATATTCATCATGCACTGTGTCCCACAGACGTGAGAAGCCCCAGGAGATGCATTCTTCCTCCCCCACTGAAGCATTTCAAAAGCAGGGGGCCAGGAAAAACGTCCAGTGAGAACACTCTTGACTTCAGGGGAGAAACCAAGCCCCACCACCAGCCAAGGGGCCAACAGAGGGGAAAGATCAAAAAGCAAGAATGGCTATTAGCTGGCTTCATGACCTTGAGCAAGTGACAGATTCTCTGTGTCTCCATTTTTTTCCCCATCTGTCAAATGGAGATAATAAAAGCTGTTCTGAAGTTAGAATGAGATAATCAACGTGTAAATGGCTCTGGAAAGTACAACACTTTATATGGGAATATAAGGTGTTATTATCCACTCACCCTTCCTGCCTCTCCAGCAAATTCAGATGTTTGATAACAATTACAATCTGGAGAAGGCTCCATCTCAATGAGTTGAAGCAGTGCAACAGCCTCCATATTTAAGAAATGGGTCCTGAGGCTGGAACCTGTGCCAGACATAGGCCTGGTGTGTTCTGGGACACATGCTCTAATCAAGAAATATGTGCACGTGAAAGAGTGAACCGTGATCCATGAGGCATTTCCACTGCATAGAAGCCAACTCTCACAGACTCAGGTACTGTTTATCTTTGAACTGTGAGGAATACACAGTCAAAAAAATCAGACTTCTACACTTGGCCTGGACCCCAGTCCTTGGGGGAAAGAAGCTATTTCCCAAGCAAAAGTGAAAAACCGACTCAATTTTCCACTGACCCATGAAAGGCAAAACAGGTTTCTGTCTCTTATCACTTACTTGGTTGGCGATCTTCTGCATATTTAACCACCCTGATATGCCTGTTTCTTCCTCACAAGAGTACAGAATGAGGAAGCACGTTGGCAACTAAAAGATACAGATTAGATGAAAGGTATTTCTTGCTATCGATCATTAAATTTCTTCCCTATGCATCCCCTGCAGCATTCTCAGATCCTCTCATACACAAAAGACAGGGGTCCCCATTCTCCTTCTGCTGGAATTTAACATGGTGGTGGCACCCACCTAGCCTGCAGCCAGCATAAAATGCTATCTTGAAATGAAAAAAAGAGAAGACGCTGCTGGAGTGAGGCAGCAACCAACTGACACCTGCAAACTGTTCATTCAAAGCAAAAGCAAAGATCATTCTATATTCCAGGCTGGCTCCTGCCAGGGCTGAGCCCAGATTTCCAAATACCTTTCCAGACTGGTTGACAGATTGGATGAGGCCTGAAACAAGGGCAAAGAGGGAAAAGAAGGGAAGGATGAGAATGAAGAAAAACAGGACACTTTCCACGGCTTATTTTCTCATTACCATCACCTTCCATTTATTTCCTCTGTTTGAAGGGGAAAAAAGTTTTCCATTGAGAGTCCAGGGCAATTCTGTGTAATATTTCACTTCATAGCCTACTTTTCTTGCCAACTATGACAGCAGCTGTTAAGTCCTAGCCTCCCCGCCAGCCCTGTGGCATTTCTACCCTGGCATCAATTCAGAATCCTCCCCCACCCTATCCCCTAACTCCCCGGGCTTCCATTTCTTCTTCTCCTAACTCACTCCACCCCCAAACCTTCACCTTGACACACTTCTATCCAGGTGAAATCCCTGGAAGAAATAGTTTCCAGTCCTCAAACAATGGCAAATTCAAGGAGGACCAGAGATCCCTTTATCTGCAAAATGTCCTATGGAACAGAGTAAACAGAGCATAGGAAGCCAGACACAGAGCTCCAAAGTGTACATCTAACTTGACACATCTGATGGTTACATAGGCGGGCTCAACATCCAATCTCAGAGCCATCTTCAAAAAGCCCCAGGTCCCACCAGCCATTGAGCCAGACAAACTGATTATCCTCTGCTTCAAGGCAAGACAGGAGGCTTAATCAGGTCAGTAGCATTTGATCTGAAAATAAGCACCTTCTTTTGACACTCCATGGATAGGAATTATGCCTGGTAAAGCCACCAATACCACCATCATGTCAGGGGTAGTCAGCTGAGAGGAATAATTAGACTCAAATGCTATCAAAGCCACAAAATGAAAGCAAGCCACCCATCAGTCCAGAAGCCAGAACCGTGAGATTGACCTGACAGGAAAAAAAGACGGTTTTTGAGATTTTTTCCCTGCCTTCCTCCTTCCATGGAGCCTGTAACCTATACAGTGAGACTCAGGGGAAGGACAGAGGACGACGGTATGGTTGAGATTACACCCAGCCTACCCTGATGGGTACATATGCCCCAGCTTGCAGTCACTCCTGTTTTCCGACAAGCCATCGTTTCCAGCTAAAATTTTCCACTCCTGGACTCGATTCAAAGGTGAATTTATTTTGGAAAGTCTGGGCCAATATTTTTTGCAACTTAGAGTTTTAAGAAGGTGAAAGGAAAGGCTGCTACTCCCCCCAACCCCACATAAAATTGTGTCCTGTGAATATAGCAATAATAGTTCAGGTCCCTAGGGCTACAGTGGGCCAATCTTCACAGATCCAGAGACAAAGTATGCATTAAATGTGGTGTGAAAAGATACTCCTCCAAAAGTAACAGTGAATGAGGGACTCAAATTTCATTTCAACCTATCCAAATAGTGATGATATCAAGTTGTAGACACTTGTATGCTTTAGACTTCTCAAAATACTTGATCCCACAATTTCATCCATACCACATGGCTTCCCTGGGGCTAAGAAAGAGCCAGCCCTCCTGGATCCCATCTGACAGATGGTAAAATGGGAGTAAAAGAGGGGCTGAGAATGATGAAAGATCATCTTATATTACCTTTGGTAAGTTTAAGACCATCCTCTTGAACCCTGGTCCTCCCAGGCCAAGTTTTATAGCTTTTAATGGTAAGTATAGGAGTTACAACAGAATCTTGAAATATGGCACTGAACTATGTTATCAAAGTTTCTTAAAACTTGATTATCTGGTTTGGTATGTTCACAAATTAGTAGGAAGAGACTAACATTTACTCAGCATCCACACTTGCCAGACACAATACCAGGTATCTCATTTTCACAAAACTTCTACAACACTGGGAGCATGACACCCACCCATGCTTCAGAGCAAGTGGGTGAGATAACCCAGGTAGTACACGCAGATCTCGGAGATAATGCAGGTTTAGTTCCAACCAATCACAATAAAGCAAATATTGCAATAAAGCAAGTCACACGAATTTTTTGGTTTCCCACTGCATATGAAAGTTATGTTTATGCTATATTGCAGTCTACTGATTGTGCATAGCATTATGTCTAAACAATAATGGATATATACCTTAATTTAAAAGCACTTTAGTGATTAAAAAATGCTAAGCACCATCTGAGCCTTCAGATGTTCATAGTTATTTTGCTGGTGGAAGATCTCACCTCCATATTGCTGGCTTCTGACTGATCAGAGTGGTGGAGGCTGAAGGCTGGAGAGATTGTGGCAATTTCTTAAAATAAATTAATAATGAAATCTGCCATATTGATTAATTCTTCCTTTCACTTAAACATATGGAGGTCACTATAGGGTTACTAATTGGCCTGATATCAATATTGTTGACAATAGATTCTCAGAGAATAATTCTCAGAGAATAAGGAGGCCTGAAAAGAGGGAGCAAGACAGGGGGAAGAACCAGTCAGTGGAGCAGTCAGAACACACAGATTTATTGGTAAAGTTCACTATCTTATATGGACATGGTTCATGGCTCCCCAAAACAATTACAGCAGTCACATCAAAGATCACTGATCACAGATCACATAACCAACTAATAATCATGAAAAAATTTGAAATATTGTGAGAGTTACCAAAATGTGACACAAAGACAGGAAGTGAGCAAACGTTGTTGGAAAAATGCCACCCATAGACTTGCTCAATGCAGGGTTGCCACAAATCTTCAATTTGTAAAAAAAAAAAAAAAAAAGAAAGAAAGAAAAACTTATCTGGGAAGTGCAGTAGAGCAAAGTGCAATAAAACAAGGTGTGCCTGTAACTGGCAGAATGAGTACTTTCCCAGTGGGTACTTACGTAGCAAAGGCCACCTCTTCACATCAGAATGCCAGGCTCAGGAAAACTCAAAGACCTCAAGTAATATTTTACATAGAAAAATCACTTTAGGATTTACAAACAAAATCTAAAGACTTGTCCCTCCTTTCCTATCCTTTTCCAATGGCCCAGTCTCTGAAAAGAGACAGTCATGGTCCAAAAGTACAGAACATTCAGGGGATGAGGAACGAATGATGTGGAACCATCTACAAGCTAGAAAACTATCTCCTACATAGTAATCCAGCAGTGGCCTTCAGATATACTACACTGAAGAGACACATATAGTGGTTTTTCCTATATTTAATTCTAAAAACAATAAAATGGAGATAAAATGCTAATAATCTCAAGTATTAAACACTGCTCCCTGCCATGATTTCCTTGGCCTTTTTCTATGCAAGTCTGTATCACCCATGAATCTCGGGACCTGCACCAAATAAATGCTCAGTAAGTGTTGGCTGGATGGGTGGATGAATGGATGGAATAATACTGTTGTCAGTAATAATGCCTCCCAATCTAAGTGGAATTTAAATCTGTGCTATTCCAGTCATTTGATATTTGGAGACATATTTGTCATTTTAATACTTGTAATATAACTCAAGCTATTTTAGCTTTATCTTCTGTGAACATATGGAGGAAAGAATATGAATGTTCTGTTGCAAGTGAACAGGCTGCAGAGTTAAAGATAGTTTTCCAAAGATTGTGACAGAAGCCCAATTATTGTCTTTTTTAAAAACAAAACAAAATAAATGTTCTAGGAAAGAATCTTTACAAGCACAAGTGGAGCTTTCTATTTAGGACAATAAAAGAAAATCCAAAGAAGAATCAGTTCCATAGACAGCGGGTCTCTGTGTGTCCTTCAAGAGGGAGGTACTCACAAGATTCCACATGAGCCCTGCCCTCCAGGAGCTTCTAATTGAATTGTTCATTTATGGGCTGAAGAATACAACTTAGGGGGAAAGGAAACTGTGTTGTGTTCTCTAACTCAGTTAGGGGGACATAACAATAATTACCAGGAATGCAAAAAAGAATTACACAGATGCTGAGGTGCAACACATTCCATCCTTACTAAGGACGGCTAAATTTTAAGATTTCTTAGTTAGCAATAAGGACCGACTTCCTGAACAAGCAAAAATCCTTTCCAATTGTAGTGGAGTTTTCCATTCTTCCATCAGTGTAAGGTTTTCAGATGGCTCCTTCGAGGGTGTTTCCAAGGGAGGATGAAGGAAAGGGAATGGGGTCAGAGAGAGGTAGCCCTTGTCTGCGTTCAATAAGAGAAGCTCCTCTTGGATTTACTGTTTGTGTGGGGGTTACCCTAGAGCTTTATTTAGGAAAAAGGGGGAGGGGGATTCTTGCTACTGAAAAAATAATAATTTGGATACCACTGTTGTAGAACATTCGCTAAATCTCATTCATTAGTGATTCAATAAATATTTATGGAACCAGATACAAAGCTAGGTGCTTTAAATAGCCAAGATATGGAAACAACCTAAGTACCCATTAAAGGATACTGATATAAAAATGACATGTAAATGAAATGACTGATAAGAGGTTAATATCTAAAATACACAAACAGCTCATACAACTCAACATCAAAAAAACAAACAACCTGATTAAAAGATGGGAAGAAGACCTCAACAGACAATTTTCCAAAGAAGTCAAGGCAGATGGCAACAGGCACATGAAAAGATGTTCAACATCACTAATCATCAAGGAAATACAAATCAAAACCACAATTAGATATCACCTCACACCTGTCAGAATGGTTGTCATCAAAAAGAACACAACAAATGTTGGCAAGGATATGGAGGAAACAGAACTCTTGTACAATGCTGGTGGGAATGTAAACTGATGCAACCACTATGGAAAACAGTATGAAGGTCTCTTAAAAAACTAAAACTAGAACTATCATATGACACATCAATTCCACTCCTGGGTATACATATGCAAGAAAACTAAAACACTTAATTTGGAAAGACATGTGCACATCAACATTCACAGCAGCATTATTTACAATTGCCAAGATATGGAAGCAATCTAAGTGTCCATCAACATAAGAATGGAGAAAGATGTGGTGTGTGTGTGTATGTATATGTGTGTGTGTATGTGTATATATATGTATATATATATAATTATATGGAGTACTACTCAGCCATAAAAAGAATAAAACTTTGCTATTTTCAGCAACATAGATGGACTTAGAGGGTATCACGCTTAGCGAAATAAGTCAAAGAAAGAAAGACAAATACTATATGATATCACTGATATGTAGTATCTAAAAATTACAACAAACTAGTGAATATAACAAAAAAGAAGTAGACTCACTGATGCAGAGAACAAACTGGTGTTTACCAGTGAGGAGAGGGAAGGGGGTAAAAGGGGTAGGGTGATTAACAAGTACAAACTATTATGTATAAAATAAACTAGAAGGCTATACTGTTCAACATGGGAACATGGCTAATATTTTATAATCACAGTAACTTTTAAAATTATGAATCACTATATTGCACACCTATAACTTATATAATATTGTACATCAACTATATGTGTATTTAAAAAAAGAAAAAAACAGCATTCTCTCATTAGCCATGGTTTCACTTTCTGCAGTTTCAGTTACCTGTGGTCATCTGTGCTCCAAAAATATTAAATGGAAAATTCCCCTAAACAACTCATAAGTTTTAAATTGCACACTATTCTGAATAGGATGACAACGTCTCATGCTATCCCACTCCATACTGCCTGTCTGTCCAGTGTATCATGCCCCTTAGTCACTGAGTAGCCGTCTTGGTTATCAGATCAACTGCGGCAGTATCTCAGTGCTTATGTTCAAGTCACCCTTATTTCACTTCATACTGGCCCCAAAGCCAGCAAGAATAATGATGCTGATAATTCAGATATGCCAAAGAAGGTCATAAAGCTCTTCTTTAAGTGAAAAGGTGAAAGTTCTCAACTTAATAAGGAAAAAGCATTGTATGCTGAGGTTGCTAAGACCTATGATAAGAATGAAACTTCCATTTGTGTGAAACTGCGAAGAAAAAAATTTTTGTGTTAGTTTTGCTGTCACACCTCAAACTGCAAAAACTATAGCCATAGTGTGTGTTATGGTTTATTTCCAATGCAAAAGCCTTAAATTTGCTCAAGAAATTTTGAGAAAGAGACTACATTCATATAACTTTTATTACAGTGTATTGCTATAATTGGAGCTTCCCTCCTGGCTCAGATGATAAAGAATCTGCCTGCAATGCAGGAGACATGGGTTCAGTCCCTGGGTTGGGAAGATCCCCTGGAGAAGGGAATGGCTACCCACTCCAGTATTCTTGCCTGGAAAATTTCATGGACAGAGGAGCTTGCCATGGGATTGCAAAGAGTTGGACACAACTGAGTGACTAACACTTCACTTTACATTGCTGTAATTGTTCTATTTTATCACTAGCTATTGTTGTTAATCTCTTACTATGCCTAATTATAAGTTGAACTCTATCATAGATATGTATGTATCAAAAAAACAATATACCTAGGGTTTGATACTGTCTAAAGTTTCAGGTACCCACTGGGGGTTTTGGGACATATCCCCTGTATAAAAGGAAGACATATACATAATGGAATATTATTCAAACACAAAAAAGAAGGAAATCTTGCCATT
This sequence comes from Dama dama, assembly GCF_033118175.1. Classification (NCBI taxonomy): domain Eukaryota; kingdom Metazoa; phylum Chordata; class Mammalia; order Artiodactyla; family Cervidae; genus Dama; species Dama dama. Next base: position 75,755,001 of record NC_083691.1, read on the forward strand.
TGCGACAACATGGACAAACCTGGAAGACATTATGCTAAATAAAATAAGCTACAGAAAGACAAATACTGTATGGGCTCTCTCATATATGGAATCTAAAAAAGTCAGACTCATAGAAGCAGAGAGTTAAACTGTGGTGCCAAGGGCTGGGGGTGGGTTGGCAGAAAGATGGGGATGTTGGTCAAAGGATACAAACTCCCAGTTATAAAATGAATAAATGCTGGGGATCTAATGTACAACATGGTGACTAGAGTTAATAACACTGTATCATATACTTGGTATTAGATAAGAGAGTAAATCTTAAGTGTTTTCACCATAAAAAAAAAAGGTAACTATGTAAGGTCTGGAGATGGGCACTCTCCATCTCTAGATGGGCACTCCAGCAGCCCATTCCAGTATTCTTGCTTTGAGAATCCCATGGACAGAGGAGCCTAGCAGGCTAAGTCCATAGGGTCGTAGAGTCAGACATGACTGAATCGACTTAGCACAGACATGTGAGGTAATATATATGTTAATTAATTTGATTGCAGTAATCATTTCACAATCATTTTAGAATGATCACAATGTATACGTATATTAAATCATTATACTGTACACCTTTAAAAAAACCACATTGCATAACCTAAATACAGACAGACCTGACTTAAAATTCTTCAACTTTATGATGGTGTGTATATGATATGTACTCAGTAGATGCTGTACTTTGAATTTTGATCTTTTTCCAGACTGTCGGTATGCAGTATATACTCTCTCGTGATCCTGGGCAGAGAAGCAAGTGGCAGCTCCCAGTCAACCACTCAATCACATGGGGAGAAAACTGATAAACTTACAACCATTCTTTGCCCAGACAGCCATTCTGTTTTTCACATTCAGTACAGTAGTCAACAGATGATATGAGAGTCAATCCTAAAGGAAGTCAATCCTGAATATTCATTGGAAAGACTGAGGCTGAAGCTGAAGTGCCAATACTCTGGCCACCTGGTGTAAACAGCAGACTCATTGGAAAAGACTCTGATGCTGGGAAAGATTGAGGGCAGGAGGAGAAGGGATAGAGAGAGGACAAGATGGTTGGATGGCATCACTGACTCAATGGACAGGGGTCTGAGCAAACTCCTGGAGACAGAGAACAGAGAAGCCTGACCGCTGTAGTCCATGCGGTCGCAAAGAGTCAGACACGACTTAGTGACTGAACAGCAACAAAGCTTTGGTTAGATGATTTTGCCCAACTTCAGGCTAGTGTAAGTGTTCTGAGCACCTTAAAGGATGGCAAGGCTAATTACAATGTTTGGTAGGTGAGGTATATTAAAAGCATTTCAACTTGATACTTTCAACTTATGGGTTTATCAGATGGAACCACATCGTAAGTCAAAAAATACCTGTATGTACAATTTTTGTCAACTATACCTTAACAAAACTGTTAAAAAAAAAATAGAGAAAAAAAAGAAAAACTAGATCCCAGAGATCGGCCTACAGGAGGCATAAATCCCACAGCTCAGAATAGTTACAGCAACAACCAACAGACACCTTACAGATGTTCTCATTTGATCAGCAGCACAAGGACTATATGTAGGGTATGTATTACCATCCTTATGTTACAGATGAGGACATTAACACTGACAAAAGGAAATAACTTGTCCAAGGGCTGGGACTAGAGCCCCAGGCCACCTAACACTTCTCACCAGCTACTAAAACCAGGTTGACTCAGACTTTAATGGATAACTCCCCATTTCAGGTTCGCTCATCTTTGTGTTTGCTTTGTGATTTTATATTGTGAGGTGATTCCTAAATTTCAGATACTAAGGAAGGAAGAAAATAATCCAGACCCATCAATGTCTCTAAGAATCCAGGTGTTTAATAAAACACCCATGTAAAAGATGCATCTTTATCATCCTGGAATATAAGTGGGAATGGGAAGCTGCGTGGACCAATACGAAGAATTCTGCCTTCACCCGGGGCCATGCCTGGGTTAACCCAAAATGAGGTGAACAACATTTGCTCTCTTCACTGTGTTATCCCTTCTGGTATGGCCTCTTCTGCAGTGCAGGCCTTTATTGCCCTAGCAAGCTCTGCACTCTCCCTCTCCAGATCAAAACTGTCCCCCAAAGATCTGAGGAATTATTTACCCCTTAGTGCCTCTGCAAGTCATTGAGACTTACTTCCCAGGACAGATGCATTTTAAAGTTCTGTCCTTTTATAAAGGGCTGGAGATCTGACCATAGGTGGACTGACTGGGGCATTTTTCTTAGCATAAGGAAGTAAAAGATTCTCTATAGTAGCTACCATCCATATCTGTGTAGTTGCTAAGTCGTGTCCAACTCTTTGCGACCCCATGGACTGTAGCCTGCCAGGATCCCTTGTCCATGGGATTCTCCAGGCAAGAATACTGGAGTGGGTTGCCATTTCCTCCTCCAGGGGATCATCCTGACCCAGGATCGAACCCACATCTCCCGCATTGGCAGGCAGGTTCTTTATCAGTGAGCCACCAATGAAGCCCCTAAACCTGAGTTTGTTTCTGTTTTGCATGTGTATTCATTTGTATTGTTTTAAAACTGCACATAAGAGATATCATACAGTATCATACAAGTCTCTTCTTCATTCTTGGCTGCCCTAAACCCACTGCAATGCTATGGCTTGGAGGTGGTGGGAACAGAGCATTACCAAGTAGATAATGGGATCATTCACAGGAATGCCATGAATCTTGCTTCCCAGTGGATAGATGTGACCACTGAGCATGAAGTGCAGTGTATGAGCAGGACTCTTGAGGAGCGGGGCAGGGACAGAAAGTGAACAAGGTATTCTTTGAGTTCACAAAGCTGGGTTGGAAAGGAAAGAGGATTGCAATGACCAGACTCCCCTTGTCCTGAAATAGACAACCTGACACTGAATCCCAAACATCTGTCCATTGCTGGGAGGTAACAATTAGAAGACACACCCTCTCTGTGCCTCAAATTTCTCCCTAGAAATGGTCCACTTGCTCCCTGATGATTGCACTTGTGTCCTCCCACACTGTTACCACGCCAGACTCCACTAACGCCAGTGCTGTCCTCGTTAGCTGCACTCACAAGGCCCCTTCTCCAGTGTGAACTCTCTGATAACCAAACAGACCCAATATACTATTAGATTTCCCACATTCACTGCACTCAAAAGGCGTTTCTCCAGTGTGAATTCTCTGATGATCAAAAAGACTAGATTACAAGGCAGCCCAATTTGACTTCAGTTCTGCCGGTTTTTACAAAAAGAAACACAGAGCACACGTGTGTGTGTGCACACACCCAGACACACACACACAAACCTGAAAAGCAAAATTGAATCCACTCCATAAGATAACAATAGTTCCTGGAATGTAATATTTTATAGTATATATTTTATTAATATTATGATAATATTAATAATACACAATATTATATATTAATCTTCAACACAAACTTTCATTTTTCTTTCTCCCTTACTATATTAATTTCCGAGGGCTGCCACAACAAAGAAGCACACATTAGGTGGCTTAAAACAACAAAAACATATTCTCTTGCAGTTCTAGAAGTTACAAGTCTGACATAACAGTGTTGGCAGAGCCATGCACCCTCCTTCTCTGCCTCTTCCAGCTTCGGGTAGCCCCAGATGTTCCTTGGCTGTGGTAGCATCACACCAATCCCTGCCTCTGTCCTCATGTAGCCCACTTCTCCCTGGGTCTTACTTTGTGTCCAATTGTCCTCTTTTTATAAGGACACCAATCATATCAGGTTGGAACTCACTCTAACAACCTCACCATAAGTTGATTACCTCTGTGAGGACCCTACCTCCAAACAAGGTCATATTCTGACATACTAGGGGTTAGGACTGCAACATATCTTTATTGGGGTGGGGGGAACACAATTCAACTCATAATACCCACCTATGAGAGAGTGATGACCTCAAGGTCCTACAAGGTTCTGGTCAAAGTATGGTTCAGTTTCACGTCCTAGATCATCTGCAGGCAGCGGAAGCACAGAGTCAAATACCATGAAGAAGTCCATCCCATCAAAGACAGACAGCACCGTGCTTCTCCTGCTGCTCCCCGAGCTTCAGACCTCTTCTCTTCTGTCTTTACTCAGCTGCTCCAAGGAGCTCAAACACCTGACCCCAAGCAGCCTTTTCTGACCTCCCAAGTCAAAATCTCCTACTTCAAACTGTCTTCATACCATGTCTCCTGCCCTCATCGCCCTCATCGCTGGTGCAATTTTCCATTTGTTTGGGGATTATTTGGTAGGTGTCTCTCCCCACCATCTGAGTAGGAGCACCTCCCTGCTTCACTCACAGCTGAACTCCTGACTCTTAGCACAGCCCCTGGTTCTTAGTGGGGGCTCAGAGCTTAGTCCTCTGTCCTTGCAAAGAAACCTCAGTTAACCATTTCACCTTGAGCCCCAAGCAGCCTGGTTTGCTGAGGGCAGTCATTAGCCTTGTGACCTAAGCCTTCCTCCTTCAGAGGCTGGCCCAGACAGCCTCCCCACTCCAGCCCAGCCTATGGCTGCCAACCACTGCAACCCTCATCCAGTGCAACCCTCTTGACTCCACAGCTCCCCCCACCCTGCGCCCAGCCCTCATCAGTGTGAAAAACAAGTGTCTTCCCTCCCACCAGACACATGAGGCAACATTGGCACTAGAGCTTTCCAGGGCCTAAAAGGTGTTTCCACTTCACACCTTCCTCATCATCAGGCAGCCACACATATCTCCTCAAAGCCACTACCTTCTAAGGAATCAATTTCATACTTTTAACAGCCTGCTCAACCCTGAGCACTACATACACCAATCTGCTTCTGAAATTATCCAGGACTGTCAAAATCATGGCAGGTTTCCTTGAGATCAGTTTTAAAAAGTCACCATGGGACCTCTCTTGTGGTCCAGTGGATAAGAATCAACTTGTCAATGCAAGGGACACAGATTGGATTCCTGGTCTGGGAAGATTCCATGTGCCACAGGGCAACTAAGCCCATGCCCCATAACTATTGAAGACTGTGAGCCCTAGAGTCTTGCTCTGCAACAAGAGAAGCCACCGCAATGAGAAGCCAAGCATACCATAAGTAGAGAGGAGCCCCTGTCCACTGCAACTAGAGAAAGCCTGCAGGTAGCAAGAAAGACCCAACACAGTCAAAATGGATTGAAAAAAAAAGTCATTATGGTTGAAGGAAACTTGGCCTGTGTATTGATGAGGACAGCAGAGCTATGCCTAGAGGAACCCAGCTCGGGGCCCAACAGCAGCCTGTCAACCCAAAGGTCTCTGTGTGGTACCATTAAGGAAGACCACCTGGTCCTTGCTCCACTCTTTCACTCTATAACTCATAACTCATTCACACCTCACCGCTGACTCAGCCAACCTTTTTCAGTTCTAATAGTATCAAAGGAACAATTTAAGACAATGGGATTGATGGGGGGGGTGGGAAAAGAGGTCTATCTTGTTCCTATATTTCAGCATCTTAGAGATGCTAGAGCGATACAGACAAGGAATCAAATAATGAAAAGACAGTGGGGTGAATGCCCCAACAGAGGTAAGAGCAAAAGGACTATGGGGGTGAGTCTCTGGGGCTTTGGGGAAGCCCCTCCTTTGCTTACCAGGGTTTCCCTGGTAGCTCAGCTAGTAAAGAATACGCTTGCAATGAAGGAGACCCTGGTTCAATTCCTGGGTCAGGAAGATCCACTGGAGAAGGGATAAGTTACCCACTCCAGTATTCTTGGGCTTCCCTGGTGGCTCAGCTGGTAAAGAATCCATCTGCAATGCGGGATACCTGGGTTCGATTCCTGGGTCAGGAAGATCCCCTGGAGAAGGGAAAGGCTGCCCACTCCAGTATTCTGGCCTGGAGAATTCCACGGACTGTATTGCCCATGGGGTCGCAAAGAGTCGGTCATGACTGAGCAACTTTCACTTTCACGCTTTTACTTGCAAAGGCCAGTAAGACAGGGAGGAGGGTGGGAAGGGGTAGGGGTCTTAAGGCAGAGTTTCCAAGGGAAAGAATAAGATGTTACGGCAACAGTAAACCACACCACTTGCCTGTGGTGTAGGGTATCCAGTAAAAACAGAAATAGATGAAGCTAAAAAGATAAAACAGAGGGGCAGTTTATAAAGGATCTTATAATTAACTGACAAGGCATAATTTTTTACCACTCCTTAGACAACACATAAATCTTATCCCAAGACTAATGGTGAATTTTGAAGGTTATGAATGTTCATTCTTTCAAAAGGGGTATAAGCACCCATGCCTCCCAATATGACGCCTGTTCTGTTCACCTCTATGTGCACAACCCGATCCTAAGAAATCCAGAGGACTCCCGGCCACACGGCTGCCCTTGGTTGCCCTCAGGGACTTTCTCAGATTGATGGATTTTCCAGATGGATTCCTAAGCTCCACGCATCTGCAATCATGCCCAGATATAAGAATTTGGATCTGAAAGACGGAACCTCATCCTTGTTGTTTCCTGCTCACATTGCTGACCTCCCTCCCCTCCTTTTCCCCTCTTTCCTCTTCCCTGCTCTCTTCCTCTATAGTTTTGTTTTTTTTTTTCCCCCGTGCTCACTGCTGTTTGCAACAGCTGCTGAATTTCACATATCTGGGAAGTCCATTAACGTGCTGTTTACTTGAGCACCACATCGTTAGCAGAGATGTTGGGCAAAATCAAAGCTGTCACCCCCTCTCCCACCTCCAGGGAGCCATATCCCTGTGCCAACTTGAGGAGGAAGGAGAAGGAGCACACTGCCTCCAAATAGCCCCTTCCCTTCACTCCCAGCCTCCAACTGGAGATTTATGTTTTATATCAAGCCAGATTATATTAACTCTACTAAATTCGAAATACAATTTGGGATTCTGATAGAAAAAAGGTTCCATCAAATTCATCTACCCATAGTCTAGGTATTTTCTGCATATCTGTGAAGTAGATAATCACACACAAAATCCTATTGTAACCACTTGTCCAGAAGCTTGCCCACAAAACGAGAGTGGGCTGCCCACATGTGCACGTGGCACCCAATGGAGCACCTGTGGAAAATAAACCCAGCATAGGCTTGATGTCCACGCTAATTGCAGCTGCCTGGAAATTAAAAATAAGTCTACAGGGAGATGACACACGCTCATAGCTCTTTGGAAACTTGTCTCTTTCTTCTGTCAAAAAGCTGCACTCCATTCACAGTGGCTGAGAAAGAAATGCTCAAGAGTTTCAATGTTCTCAGCTTCTTTCAATGTAGAAAACAAATAGATATACAATTAAAAGAAATGGGGACAAATTCTATCAACCATCAGGAGTATCTGGGTGCCAGTTCATCAAAAAAAAAAAAAAAAAACTTGCTGGCAACTGGGGTGGCCAGCTGGGCTGGTCTGGAAATTCATTCAGTCTGGAAATGGGACCCTCAAGGGAAGGGCTGGGCTGGAAAACAGGAAGTTCCTTCCGGTCAGCTCCTGGGAATGGAGGTAGGTGAGGTCCCAGGACCTCCAGGTGAGGGTGGCACCTGCAGGAAGCTGCCTAAGGTGTGATGTAGCCAGTGCTGGAGTGAAAAAAAGGGAGGCTGGAGATGCCCCATCCATGTGCCAACCAGGCCACATGGAGCAAAGAGCAGGAACCTGTACTATGTTGGACCCAAACTCTTTGCTTTGGTTGGGAGGTTCCAGTTGTCATTTCCACTCTGGTTTGGTTTTGTTTGTTTGGTTGGTTTGGTTTTGTCTGTTTGATTTTGGTATATGGTTTTGTTTTTGACTATAGAAGTCCTTATCTGCCCTGGTTAAATGAAGAAAATGGATTTATACCCATATTTTTATTAATACCAAGACCAATAGAGAATCAGAACCCCATTAGGAGGCAGAAAGGGCAATAGTGTGAGCCAGACCAGAATTTTCTGAACCTCAAAAATAAAAACAAAACAAAACCCTCAGGATCAAAGCCAAGCAGAATGTAAGCAGGTGGGCAGCCAGGAGGACAGGGCAGTAGTGACACTCCCATCCCCACCTTCCAGGCTTTGAAAGGAGAAAGTAATCACTTGTAAGCTACACCAGAACATTTCATTTTATACAGAGGCATCTTCCTGAGCATTAGAGCAAAATCCACGTTTGATCTCAGGGGATAATCCTCGGTATCACCCTGGGCATGAAGGCAAGAGCAGTCATAAAAGAGTTTGCCTCCAGCTCTGCACCAAGCATGGCCCTTTTTGGCAGGTACAGAAGCCAAGGGAGTTTAAAAGGAATTAAATTAAATTAATTTAAAGAATTAAAAGGAAGTGGGGTTCAGATTTCCAAGAGGAGAGCAGGAGATCTGTGACCAGGGAGCAGTGGTCACATGATCAGTCACATGACCAAACTACGTCCTGAGCAACCACTTCCTGGTCCTTACCAGCAAAATCAAGATTTTAAATTAGTAGAGCTCTTCAAGTTTTGTGATGAGTCTAAAAATGTTACAAAAGGCCTGATACTTGAACAAGAAGCCACTTCGTGGCCAGATTTCACTGCGTGGAACAATCTGACAATCAGCATTCTCAGCTTCCGGTGAGAAGATACTAGCTGGATGGGAAAACTGAGATCCGAGTCTCAGGTCTGCACTCACCCTGACTGTCTTAGCAGCATGCTGTCACACTGGTTATTCCAGAAAAGGCCTAAATTTTTCAAAGAAAAGGAAAAAGGATGCCAAGTGGCACCTTCCTCTGCCCTGTGGCCCTGTGGCTTCTCTCCTGAGAGCAGTAAGAACTTGGAGAAGTAGCAGCAAACTCAAGATGGGAGATGGAGAAATTGAAGAAACCCTCAGGAGAGTGAAGACACACAAAGCACTGCAACCAAAATCCAAAATGTGAGGGCAGGAAGAGGGTGGGCGTTCTTCGCTGCCTCCTGCCAAAACTCCCATCGACATCTGAAAAATCAAGGTGTCTCTTTTGTGGCCCCAGCAACTCAACTGTGAGAAACTGCAGCTGATATTTAACAGGGCCCCCAGAAAGCCTTTTTCATAATTTAAAAAAGTAATTATTTTAACCACTGATGTGTATAATAAACTCTTGTCAGCCTGACATTAAAATCTGTTTCTTTTCTCTGCTCCCCACCCCCTTCCCCACAAAGCCCTTGCTTCCCACAAGTGTGGGACATGCTCTATTATTGTTATTTTAGGATTTCTTCAAGGAGCTCTGTGATGGGCAGCTATTTTGTTAAGTGGAGGTACGTTTATCTAACACACATACCATCTCCCTGTAGGAAAGGAGAGAAAGACTGGAATGCAATTGGCCTCTCCACCTCCAGTCTGGGTTGGGGTTCTCTTTTAGGAGTGGTGAAGCTTTTAGAAAACTCATTATGGGAATAGGAAAAATCCAAAGTGGAATGATGTCAAGATCCTCAAAGGCTAAGGCAGAAGACCAATGTTGGGGGAGGGGGAGGAAGAAGAGAAAAACTGAAAAACAGGTTTTTCCCCTCTAGCTTTACAGTAACTTGCATTCTGCACTTTGAAAGAATAAACCCAAGCTCCTGGGGGATGTTTCCTAACAGAGTGAGAAGAAACATAATCGAAGAAGTGCCCTTCTTGTAGGTGAGTTCCACGAGGACAGGGAACATGGCCAAGCCTCTTGCATGAGCAAGTTAGCTCTACAGCCAAACTGAAGGAGAAAGGAGAGGCGATTCTCTCTTCAAAACACCAACTTGCCCACGTGACCCCTGCTCTATAACTTTCTGTAGCTCCCACTCACTCTGAGGGTGAAGTCCACAATCTTCAGCCTTTCTTTCAAAGCCCTCCACACTCCAGCCTCCCTCCTGATCACATCCACGCCCAGATATAATCCTGTCTAGTCTGACCAGTCTTCCCTTTGTCTCACGGACACATTATGTTGTTTCCAGTACACTGACCATCAACCTAGGATGCTACTGCATTTCTTATCTATCTATGCAAATATTTCATCATTCAAGGTCCCACTCCTGTTTTCATGAAGCCTTTCTCAACCACTCCAGCCAACACCAACCTTGCCTCTCCCCTCAGAACCACAAAACTAGCATACATGCATTTCTCATATAACTCTTGTCTCTTTTACTTTCACTCCATTCCCTAGATCCAGATCCAGAGGTTGAGATCTAGAGAGAGGGAAGGTGAGGAAAAACACATAATTGTTCCCCTGGATACTAACAGAGGGGAAATAGTTCTTTCCAGGCCATTCTCCTATAGCCATTCTATTTACCCAGATGACACTTCAGCCCTTAGGTCAGAGAAAGCCAATTTGGGATGGTAGAACTATCCCTTAGTTTTGGAAACAGCCATAAAATGACAAATCTCGGGACTTTCCCAACAGTCCAGTGGTTAAGACTCCATGCTTCCGGTACAGGAGATGTAGGTTCAATCCCTGGTTGATGAACTAAGATCCTGCATACCATGCAGTGTGGCAAAAAAATGACATCAATCTATACATTCTCTAGGAGAAGCTTCCAGAACTGAATGTGAGCTTGCAGTTCCATGGCAGTAGGGCACAGCAGAGGCCAACAGTCACAAAATTCTGTGTCCACAGGTCAACTCATCCAGTCTCTAGTCTTCAGGGAGGGCTGTGAATGATCCTCATGAATTAAAAGTCCCCACAAGATTCATGCTGCATTCATACAATGAAACTTACATGATTCCCTTGAGAATCTCAGTTAAACTTCTCTCCTGGCTACCCACCCCACAGCCTGCCATCTCTTCCAGAACTCGTTTCATCCAATAATGATCCTCTCTCCTATCTTCCTGACTGACTATTCCTTCTCTTTACCCTGCTTCCTCACGTGACCTGCCTTCTTGATTTATCCTGCGAAGAAGTGACAGTCTACCCTTCTCTCCTTTTCCAGAGTGGCAGTCCACCCTTGCTGCCTCCCTGCCGCATCTCCCATTCATCTCCTCAACCTCCTACAAGTTGGATCCTGCCCCTAATCACCTCCCTGAGAGCATTCTCTCCAAATCAGTCTTCAGACAGAACACCCGCTGTCAGCTCTGACAATCTCCCCAGCTAATGTGAGGCCGACAAAGCCCTGCTGGGTTCCCTGTCTGCTCTGAACTCTCCACTCTCTGCCTGTCAACCTGCACTGTCTCCTAACCCTGTCCCTCTCCTGGGCATTCCCCAAGGCACGGGCCTTGCCCCGCTGCTCCTCTGCCTCTGTCCCCTCTCTCCAGGTCACTGCATCCACTCCTATGGTTCTAATCAGCATGCTGGCATTCTTGCTTCCAACTTGGACCTCTTCTTCCAGAATGCCTCAAGTTTTAACATTTGTGCTGAGCGTCTCCACCTAGAGCTGCAAGGACCTCAAACTCAACATATTTACAAATTTACCTTCCTTTTCTAATGCGCTTTCTTCCTAAGCTCCCCCTCCTGTTGAAAGGCATCACCCTCCCTCTAGTCGACCCTACCAGAACACTGAAAGCCATCTCTCCCCTGACCATCTCCCTGTAACCATCCATTGCTACCTTCTACCAACGCCCCCACCCTCACTGCAGTCCTTATAATCTGTCCCTGACTTCTCACCCCATGACTATTTCCAAGTTCAGGCCTTCTGGTGAGCCTGAGGCTCCTACAGAATCTCCCATTAGGCCTCTAGCCTCCAGATCTCCAATCTTGTCCTCATATTTCTGTCAGAAGCATCTTTCTTCCCAGGTTGAAACAAGGGTGCTTTCAGAACTTTGCTTACACTCAGTTTGACATTCCCTTCACTGCCTGCTTCTCTAGTACTAAACCCCATCCTTCGAGGCCACATGCCCAGGAAAACTTCTCCAAGAGAGTCTTTATAACTTACCATTCTGCCACAGTCGCATGTTTGGTATTGGAGTGTGTGTGTGTTGTGTGTGTTTCCTTCCTTGGACTCTTACAACACAATGCTTAGGTCTCTTTTAGTACTAAGGACACCATCCTTTTCCAACACTTTTCCCCATGAATTAAAAGATACCTATGGACAAGTGGAGTCGTGGATTGAATTGTGTCCCCAGAAAGGTATACTGAAGTCCTAAACCCTGACACCTGTGAATGTGACCTTATTTGGAAATAGAGCCTTTGCAGATGTAATCAAGTGAAAATGAGGTCATTAGGGTGGGCCCTCTATCCAATAACTGTTGTCCTTATAAGAAGAGAAAACAGACAGAGGGAGACAGCCATGGAAAGACAGAGCCAGAGCCTGGAGTTCTGCTGACACAAGCCAAGGAATGCCCAGGGCTACCAGAAGCTGGAAGAGGAGGGATTCCCCTCCAGGGTTCAGAAGAAGCCTGACCCTGCCAACACCCTGACTTCAGACTTGTAGCATGCAGAACAGCAAGAGAATACATTCTGCTGTTGTAAGCCACCCAGTTTGTGGCACTCAGTTCCAGCAGCCCTGGGAAACTAACATCGGTGGGAACTATGTCTTAACTCTCAGTATCCACAGAGTCCTTGAAACTCATTAACTTCAAGAACAAAAATGGACCATGCACACTGAGGAACTCTGGCCATGAGTGCAAATTTTTCCAAACATTAATCCCTGAGACTTGAGTGTCAATGCATACTTAAACCATCATTTCCTACGACAGAATTACAGATCTACAATCACGAGAACCTCAGCTCTGTATTTTGTGTCCAGAAAGAAAAAGATATGGACTGAGTTTAAGCCACCTGTACCCTCTTCATGGCCTCCTAGAACCTGATGGAAACATGGGCAAGGCAGCTGGCAGTGTATTGCAAGGGAGAGCAAGGCTTCCCTCTATGCAAAGTTGTGACCTGGGACTCATTAGCACAGGGCCCTGTGCCACTAAGCTTGTTGTTACTGTTATTGTTATTGTTCAGTCGCTAAGTTGTGTCTGACTCTTTTGCAACCCCGTGGACTGTAGCCTCCAGGCTCCTCTGTCCATGAGATTTCCCAGGCAAGAATACTGGAATAGGTTGTCATTTCCTTCTCCAGGGGATCTTCCCAACCCAGGGATGGAACCCACATCTCCTGTATTGGCAGGCAGATTCTTTAACACTGAGCCACCACCCAAGCCCAGTTTCACTAAGCTAACGACCTCAAATACCAGCCAGCAGAGACAAGATTTACTAAAAGGGGTGTGAGAAGTGGAGGCTGATAAGAACCCTGGCTCTCCTCACGCACAAAGTGAAGTGAAGCATAATTATCAAGATGTACATGCTGACACCGAAATGCTTGGAATTCAACTAAGTGGACCCCTAAACCAAAGGCCTTTTGTGAATAAACAGGGTGAGAATAAGGTGGCTGAATTTGCCCAATAATGAGTTTTTCTCTTTTTTCTTTCTTGAATGCTGAAAACCAGCATGCTGGGGTGTTCCAGAAAAATCTCTGAATGGAAAGAGGGGAATCACTCTCTGAGACTGTGTCACTCTGTCTGTCTGTCTCCACCAGCGCGGTGGTCATAAATAAGACTCGTGAGTCACAATGAAAACCCACAACCTCTCTGGAGACAGAGCAGGTGTGTGCAGTCCCGCTCCTGTGAGGAAATCAGGTCTAGGGGAGGCTGTACAATTGCCCCTCATCCCACCACACAAATGCAAACCGTCCAGCTTGGAAAGGAGAACCACCCAGCCTGGCCATGGCAGCGGGACACAGATTGCTGATTGCCAAAAGCTCCCTCTTAGGGCTGAGTGTGGCCTTTAGATCTTCAGTCCTAAATACTTAGTACTTCCCTCGTGTGTGATTTTAAACAAAACAAGTACCAAGCCATAAGAGAAGGAAGTTCAACATAGTTCAGGCTTTTCCCATGATGACTACTTTGAAGCTTTTCGGTAAATACCCGGGCAGTCCACGATTGCCTTTCCACTGTCCCCTCTCCAACCCTGAGAGCGCAGGGGTATTGTCACTTAATCATTAGACACTGAGAAAAAAATCACCCTGCCCCACCCCCACCAACCCTAACTCTGAACGCCCTTATTTCCAGCTCCCACTCTATCCACTCAACCCTCTTTGCCAAAGAACCTCTTCTTCAGCAACCACAGATTATCCTTTTAACTTTCTAATATGCAAAATCGCTAACATGTATACATCATTTAAAAGGCAGTGAAGTTTTGGTCTCCAATCTGATTCACCCTTTTACCAATAATCTAGCCCACAACAGGAACAGAGGTTCTCACTTGGGTAAAAATGAAGGTGCAGGGACTTCCCTCGTGGTCCGGTGGTTAAGACGCCCTCTGCCAATACAGAGGGGGTGGGTTCCATCCCTGGTAGGAGAACGAAGATCCGACATGCCAGGGAGCACTGCAGAAAGATTAAAAAAAAAAAGACGGTGCAGGAGGCCCACCCTGGGAGATCCCACATGCTTCCTCCACCTCCTGCCTCCAATGATGTAAGAACTAGCGTTTCACCCGCCATCTCATTCTATACGTGGCTGTGGTCAAGGACTGATAACGGGTGGGCTTTTATCTCCCAAGAGGAGCAGCACATGTGATTTGTAACAGCTGTATTTCTTCTTACCCAGATATCTTTCCCCAAGATGTTAAAAGTCACAGAAATTTAGAGCTATAGGGAGCTGAAGGAAAGATCTTTGAATATAATCTGACTCTTCATCAACAAGACATTAGTTCAACTAATGACTGAACTATGGATTATCAATTGGAGAAGGAAATGGCAACCCACTCCAGTGTCCTTGCCTGGAGAATCCCAGGGATGGGGTCGCACAGAGTCAGACACGACTGAAGTGACTTAGCAGTAGCAGTATGGATTATCATACCTCCCAGTCTGCAAGTGAAAATAAATAGATCGAGCTTATAATTACAACTTCCAAAATTATAAAGTAAAAAGTTTTCAAAATTGTTAAGCAAAAAAGGGAAGAAGCAGGACAGTGTGCATGACAATTACCTCATTCACTTTCAAAAGATACATACATAATATGCCTATAAAGATATTTCTGGAAGGAGCTAGTATAAAGGGTACCTTTGCAGAGGGAGATGGGAGTCTGGGATAAGAGGAAGGTCGTTTTTTGCCATCTGCCTTTTTACCGTTTGAATTCTTTACAAAGTACATTTTTTAAACTTTTTAAAAATATTATAAGTACATAAATGTATAAACACAAATGGGCTTCCCTGGTGGCTCAGTGGTAAAGAATCCGCCTGCCAAAGCATGAAATGTGGGGTTTGATCCCTGAGTTGGAAACATCCTCTAGAGAAGGAAATGGCAACTCACTCCAGTATTCTTGCCTTGGAAATCCCACGGGCAGAGACTGGTGGGTTACAGTCCATGGGGTCACAAAGGAGTTGGATACAACTTAGCCACTAAACAACAACAGACAATAAACACAAATAAAACAAAGATTGCACATTTTCAAAAAAATTTTTAACAGGGAGAGAGATCTTGAAACTGTCTAATGCATTCATCTCAACAATGAGGAAACTAAGGTCCAGAGAATAGCCAGAGGGTCGCTGAGGCTGGACCTCTGGCCCTTCAGTTCTTTCTGCTCTTTCATAACATTTCCATATTCATGGGCCTGTTCCGGTTCCCAGAGTGACCTGAAATCTACTCCCTGGTAAATGAGGCCTCACTGTTCTTTATTTCATTCATAAGACATGCTTAAAACAGGGAATCTGAGATCTAAAATTTTGTAATCAAATTCTATTCCCAAGGTGTTACAAGAGTTGTGCTTAAATCTCTCCCTTCGTGAAAAGCAAAGCAATGATCCCTAATTCATTTTGGTTTATTTCACCCTGTTTTTCCTTTATGAGGTTTACTTTAAACAGCACACAGATGGCTCATCAGAGCTGCAACATTTGGTTCATTTTTCTTGTGTTCTTAGGTTCTGGCCACATCAGCAGGATCTGCTTTGAAACATGAGCTCCCAAAAGGTCATCACCAATTCGCTTCTGTTGTTGATGCTCAACTAATGAATTATGCTTCATGCAGGCATTTCAGAAGCCTTTGGCTATGACAGCCTTTTCAGCTAATGCACTTGACCCCAGGCCCAAGGTGCATTTGCTATAGGTGCAATTTATAAAGTGATCATAACAAATCATTAGGGTGTATTCTTCCAACCCAGATAGGAAGCTCTATTGGAAATCCCATTCTGCATGCCTTATTTTTCTTGACTTAACCAATACACTAGCTGAAGTATTATGCAAGTCCGAGGGATGTTAAATGTTTGATCTCTTTCAAGAAACCCACAAAATCAACACAATCATTCAGTGGTTTAGGCATTTGCCATTAAGAAAGCCCAGACTGAGGCTCTATTTCTTATGCATAATGTATTCATCCAAGTTAAATTCTCTTCATTTTGCTAAAGTCTAGCCTCTCAGAATGGTTATTTTATTAGGCCTTATCTGGGAGTTAAGGGGGAAAAAAACCAAGGAAATATAACAAGGGAGTTTTACAATTTTAAAGAAGAAAAAGGAATTAAAACCAAAGTTTCCGCATCCATGAATTTCAGCTTCTTCTTGTTGATATGCTTTTCTGGACAAATATGAGCTATAACATCCTATTCTAGGACTTTCCTATTTTTTTTAAATAATAAAAATCTTTACCTGTCCACCCATTAATTACTTGAAAATATTTCTTTCTGGCCTCCAACTACTCAGGGACGTCCCTTAGCAATCTCCTTACCTGTAATTATGTAGACAGGCTGTGTAACAGGTCGCATCATTATCTGAGTCAAATTAACGTTGGTATTAAAATTATGTCAAATCTGAAGGCTCCCCACATGCTGGACCCAGGAAGATGGTCCCAGCAGATCTTCCATCTTGAGGCATATGAGAAGGTCAGACTGGATGTGGTGAGGGGTGCTCTGACCCACTGCTCCATCTCTCGGGGCTCTGTGCCAAAAAGGCTACCAGCCACCCCCATCACACTGGCCTCCAAAAGCCTTCCAGGTACATCCAAACACAACTCTTGATGCCAGAGTAGAAAAGCAGGTGTAAGTTTAGCCCTGGCATTTCAAAGCACAGGGCAATCACCTTATAATTAGGACCCCTTTTCTGAAACACCAGAATGATGTCTTAAAATTAAAGACTACCTTTCTTCTCCTTTCAGGCAGCCTCGCTTGTTTCTGAGGTACTCTTATACCAGCCACTTCAAGCATCAGGAAACTAGAATTATTATTCCCACCACATGCATGCATTTGTGCTCAGCCTCTTCAGTCATGTCTGACTTTCTGTGACCCCATGGACTGTAGCCCACCTGGTTCCTCTGTCCATGGGATTCTCCAAGCAAGAATACTGGAGTGGGTTGCCATGCCTTCCCCTAGACAGTCTTCCCAACCCAGGGATCAAACCCGCATCTCCTGCATTGCAGGTGGATTCTTTACTTACTGAGCCACCTGAGAAGCCCTTATTGCCACTTCAAAGATGAGCAAAATGAAGCACAGAGTAATGAAGACATTGAGATGTAGCGATGAATCTTCTAAAAATGCTTCTGAAGGATAACATTTCTGGAAGTGGAATTATTGAGTTAATGTGTACTTTTCATTTTGATAAAGATTAATCAAAATACCCACCATGGAAGTTGTTCCAATTTACACAGCTATTATGCATGAATGTCTGGTTCCCTTCACCCTCAATGATAAATTTTTATCATTATGATAGTTCAAAAAAATTTAACTACCATTCAGATAGTCTAAAAAAAAAAACTTTGTTTCAGGTTGAGTATCTTTCTGTACATGAGTCATTTTTATTTCTTTTCTCTGTCAATACTCTATTCTTGTTTTTCCCCATTTTTTCATTATGTTATTGATCTTCTATTAATTTATTAGAGCCCTTTATAAAGGATATTAGTCCTTGGGTTTTATATGTAATTCTCTGTTCATTGTTTCTTGACTTTCTGGTGGTCCATGAACCATGATTTCTAGGATTTGTGTTGTACATAGGAAGACCGTGTTACCACAAGATTTTTTAAAACTTCTGTCTTCCACTACTTTTAATATTTAAATTTTTATCCATCTGGCATTTATGTTGGCATAAGAAGTGAAGTATTGATCCAAATTTTGTTTTTCCAGATGGCTACCCAGTTGTCTCAAACTGTTTTATTAAAAAATCTATCATTTTATTTTCTGATACAAAATGCCACCTTCATTTATAGACAAAGTTTTAATATAATATTGGTATCAAGTTCTGGATTCTATTCTATACTATTGATCTTCCTGTCCATTCAATTGTCAGTATTATGCTATTTAAATACATATAAGATATACATATTTAAAACACGTAATGTCCTACAAAACAATTCATCTTAATTATTCTCACATTTCCTTGCTATGAATGGAGTCTGCTTCTATTGATCTACTATTTTTACCAGTTTGTTCTTCTCTAAAGCTTTTTTGTATATTAATTTCATGTCAAACTACCTTACTGTATTCTCCTGTTTTTTAATAATAAATAGTATGTGTGTGCATGCTAAGTTGCTTCAGTCATGTCCAACTCTTTGTGACTCTATGGACTGTAGCGTGCCAGGCTCCTCTGTCCATGGGATTCTCCAGGCAAGAATACTGGAGTGGGTTGCTGTGCCCTCCTCCAGAGGATCTTCCTGACCAAGGGATCAAACCCACGTCCTGTGCGGCTCCTGCATTGCATGTGGATTCTTTACCACTGAGCCATCAGGGAAGCCTGATAAATAGCATATCATTTAATATATAAGCATATCATATGCACATAATTATAATTCCACCTCTTGCTTTCCATTTGTACACTTTGTCTTATCCAAGTGCATCAGCTAGTACCTATAGAACAATCTTTAATACAGGCAATTGGTAGTAGACATCCTTAATTTGTTGGCAGCACGACACTTAACAACTCATGTAATCCTGCTTGTCTGTATTCTGCAAACCTTAGAGGAGAAGAAAAAGGGAGAAAATCAAATTGCCAGTTTCTACTCTGGGATGTGGGTGAAACAGAAGCAAGGGAATTATGAAGAAGGAAAAGCTTTTCTCTAGGACAATCCAACTGTACTGCCCCACTGAGTGTCTCTGGATTTCAGCTTGTATTCTTCTCCCCTTTATTTATTTTTTTTAACTTTATTTTTTTTTTTTTTTCCTTTTGCTGCTCCACACAGCATGTTGGATCTTAGTTCCCCAACCAGGAACCAAACCCTTGTCCCCTGCAATGGAAGCTTGGAGTCTTAACCTCGGCTCCTCCAGGGAAGTCCCCTCCCTCCCCTTTATTTGCCATGCTTTATAGGGTCAGGTGTATGTTTTGTGGATGAAAAAAAAAAAAAAAAAACTAGTAACTAAGATTCCATTCTAAGAACTTCCAGGTATGATTTCCTACAAAATCTCCTATACTTAAAATTTTAAATAACAATAATAATTAAAACCTGCTAAGCTACAACTTGACTCTTGGAGCTACTGGGTGGTCAGGGCTCTTTCAATGGAAAGGTAGCAACCAAGCTGCCAGGGCAGGACCTTCACAAGTCCTATTTTATCTGCCACAGCAGAGGGGTCTAGTGTAGAGTGAACAGGGTGTCAGCTAATCTTCAAATACTACCCAGTCCATGAAAGCCTGAGTCACATCCCATCTCCTTTACAAAGCTTTCCCTCACCCCTGTACCCCATGCCTGAGATGTTGTTAGCTGCCTACCTTAATACCATCCCCCCTTCTTCTTTAGTAATAAACCTCCTGAATTTAGCTGTGCATATGACTGGCTAGAATAAAGAATATATTTCCTAACCTTCCTTAAAAGGGAGAAAGTATGCCCTTCTTCTCTTTCTCCTGGAATGACTATGTGATAGCTGGAGCTCTAGCAGCCACACTGGACTACGTGAATGAGGACCACACATTAGGGATGACGGAGTGGTGAGATGAGTGAAGCCTAAGTCCCTGAAAGCATCATGGAATACCACATCAGTTCTGAGCAAAACTCCTAAGCTTTGAGAAAATAAAACCGAGTGTCTTTAAGCCACTGTATTTTTAGGTTTTCTATCACATGCAGACACACTTATTCCTAAATGGTACACATTGAGTAGGACCCTTAGTGACCACCATATAAGGGCATCTCAGGCCCTTTCTTGCTCATGTGTAAGCCTTACCTTCCCCTCAACTCAGCTCCCTGAGGTCAGGGATTTCTCCATCCTGCATAATGCTAAGTGCCCAGTCAGCGTCTGAGACACAGTGCATAGTCAATAAGTATTTCCTGAATGAGAAACTCCGAGTGACATAAAAGAAATGCCTCTTAGTTGTCTATGTTTTCCATAGGGTTATCAAGAACACAGGGGTAAAGAAAACTTTTTCTTAATCTAGGAAACCTGGCAATGGTTTTCTTAGCTTTAATTAACTCCCCAATACTCCCTCCTGGCAACATGGTCATTATTTGAATAACAGTAGTTGAGTCTCTTCTATTTTCAGGATATTTATGCTTAGTGACTAGCTAGAAGTGAAGAAAAATCACAGAATTCAAATGAGGGCACTCATGCAGATGGGTTCATTTTTTAAAAAGTTAATCCACGGTGAAAGTAAGAAACTATTTAAACAATGTAGTATCTGATTCAGTCTCTGGTACAGAGAAAGTTTTCAACAGACATTTGTTGAATGTATTGTTTACTTTCGTTTTTTAATTGCATTTATTTTTTCCTTATTGCTCTTTCCTTATTTCCTTATTACATTTAATTTTTCCATCACAGACAGAAATTCAGCTCCTCCCTTCAGAGAAATCTAAGAAGCAGTGGCCAGTGTCTAAATTACATCAGCTCTTTCCCCTTTGTCTTGGTTTAGCACCTTCCAGATCACAAAACGAAGGGGATGTGAGGAAGAAGCTGAGAGCAGATACAGTTAGAACCTCCATATCTATGAATTCAACATCTAAGGATTCAACCAACCATGGATAGAAAACATTAAAGAAAAATATTCCAGAAAGTTCCAAAAAGCAAACCATGAACTTGCTGCATGCTGGCAAAGCATCTACACATAGACTTTACATTGTGTTAATGACTATTTACACGTAATTGATATTGTATTAGATATTACAAGCAATCTAGAGAGACTTGAAGTGTGCAGGAGGATGTGCGTAGATTACATACTGCAAATACTTCACCATTTTGTACAGGGGACTTGAGCACCCACCAATTTTGGTATCTCTGGGGGGGGCCAGAGCCAGTCCCCCTCAACTCTTCTCTCACTAGTGCCCGAGCCATATCTGGCATCCTTTCTCACTCTGGATCTAGCCTCTCCTGACCTGCAATTTCATACTCTCTCTCTCTCTTCTGCAAGGTGTCTACTGACAGGACACTACCAGCCACATAGATCTTATTTGCAAATTACAAATGATGCTGGGTGGAGCACACAAGTACCATGCATAAAGTCTTGGGCACATGGATCACTTCATGAATACATTCTATAATGTACCCCTTCTTCTGGGAGACCCAGTGCCAAGTTTGGGCACCTGCTAGGCAAGAGCAATGAGAGTCAAGGTTTAGCCCCCACCATGCCCCTGACTATGCACCCTGGTACAGAAAACCCAAAACACAGCCTGGCTTGGCCCTTTAACTCACATGTGGGTTGTGAAATCAGTTTAGTAGGTCCAATCAACATTATTTAAATTAAGCCATAGGTTATTAAAATGATCAGGTACCTCTCACAGAGTGAAGATAGGTATTAATCTATTACTCCTCATGTGTGCACCCTGTGTCACAAGACAGAAAGTATTTCCTACTGTGGGTCCAGCTCAAATCCTTGAAAACCCCAGGCAGATGCTTGCCTGTGGTGGTCTTCTGAGTGCACATGAGGCAGGCTTTGTCCCTCCACATGAAATCTCAAAAGCAGGCCTGCCCACTCCTCAACTCCTTATGATTCCTTCACCTGAAGCCCAGGCCTCTCAGTTCACCAAAAAGACCCAGTTTCAAAAGCAAATTTCCTGAATATGGGAACCCACAGACGTACAGTCATACTGGGGTCTAAACGGTTGACAGCAGATATGTCTAAGATCAACTTCTCATTTCCTCAGATCATCGCATTACAGAAAGGAGGGGAGGGAAATGAAGCTATCCCGCCTTAGTTCACAATGCTGTCCAGCGCTGGCGTGACTTCTCATGTCCTTCCACCCCTCCACGCCCCAAAAGACCAAGTCAGTTGTACCCTGAAGTCATTTATGGTGCTGCATAGCACGGAAGGCTGAAATTTCTGACTAATAAGGCCTCTGGTTGACTGGGGGCTCTAGCTTCCCACGTTACCTCTGTCCCCAGAACACCACACATGATTGACAACTGGCTGCAAATTGAGCTGCCCATCAATGGAAACCATATGCCTGGCCAAGAGATGGGAAAACAGGAGCAACTACTCCTATAGGCAGGCACTGGGTCCCTGTAGAGTGCAGCTAAGAGGGGAGGGAGTACTGGGGACTGTCTGTGCACTGTTCATTTTCTTACACTTATTCTTTTGACAGCAGCTCTAATGACTCGTTCAAGGTAAGAAAATCCTTTCTGAAATGTCCATAAATACTGCTCCCAAGAACCATTTCCCTAGCTCACAAGAAACATTAAGGCTTGATTACATCTCATCTCTCATTCTTTCCAACTCAACTGGAAGGTACTTAAGTGCAAAGACCTGAAGCATCTTCTTCCTGCTGTACTAAGCCCACTGCTGAGTTTAGAGTGAATAAATATTTCCCAGCATCTTGCTCCTCAGGTATTTCTTTTCCTTATCTCACTTCCTCCCTATTCCTGAGAAAGGCAGGACTTGCAGAGACAGAGCCTGAAAATAGTTTTGCCTCTTCCTTGCTTCCACAGAAAGATGTCTCACCTTTCCTAACGCTACTTGGCTGACTGCTTCAAGAAAAAAAAAAAAAAATTGCGACAGTCTATGGGGGTGCTAATTAGAATCAATTAAAACTCAGCTGGCCTGCCCTGGCACTCAATTCTCTTACAGGACTTGCTCAGCCCTTATGGAAATCAAAGAGGGCTCCAGAGAGTAAAAGATTCTGCAGCCACAAAAATATCCACATACTTTCTGGCTGTATCTTCCCACAAAGCCTTGGCCAGCCAGCATCACTGCACTCAGGAAGTAAAATCATTGCTGGATTTGTTAAGAGGACAAAATGCCCTAAGTTGCTGAGGGCATTATAAACTATCCTCCATTTAAAAAAAAGTAACTATGTGAGGTGACAATTATATTAATTAATGGTGGTGATCATTTCACAGTATATATCAAACCATCCTTTTGTACACTTTAAATAAATATATGTGTGTGTGCGTTTAGTTAGTCACGTCTGACTCTTTGTGGCCCCATGGACTGTAGCCCACCAGGTGCCTCTGCCCAGGCTATTTTCCAGGCAAGAATGTTGGAGTAGGGTGCCATTTCCTACACCAGGGAATCTTCCTGACCCAGGGATCGAAACTGGGTCTCTTGTGTCTCCTGCATTGGCAGGCAAGTTTTTTTATCACCAGCGCCACCTGGGAAGAACTGTTTTTGTCAATTTACCTCACTACAGTTGGGAAAAAAATTTTTTTAACTATCCTTTATTAAAAAATAAGCAAATAAAAGATGGAAACTATTGCTTTTTAAAGGGCAGGCACAGGGAAACTTTACAGCTATACACACATGACCAGCAAGAAGATTTATCACATGTCCCCTGAGTGTCAGAAGCTCAACTCACTAAGGCAGAAAACTACACTAGGAAAGTCATCTGGAAGCCAAATCACCGCTTCACCACCACACAAGTGTCATTTTGAAAATTCCTAACTCACACTTGTAGATCAGCAACCTACACAAAGTTGGTGCCCACTGAATTTTATTTTTTTAAATAAGGTTATGGGGCCCAAACTTATCAAATGGTACATTTATCAACTGTATACATGCAGTTTATCATAAGTCAACAATGCCTCAAGAAATCTGTTTTTTTAAAAGAGGTTCAGTTAGCCAATTTATAATTGTTTGAAAAAAATACTTATATTTTAATAAATGGAAACACTTCTATTTCATAATAAAAACAACCATCAAGTGTGTTGCCCATAAAGAATGCTGGTTAGGAATTTGAATAAGGAGGAAAGCCTGTATCCACAATGATGGAGTAGTATAACTGGAGAGAAAAAAAAAACAGATACATGCAATGGTTACTAATAACCCAAGACAGGATGTAGCAAGTGCCAAATGAGTGACCCAGACAATACACATTATAGGAGTAGTGCCGGCTGACTGTATTCACAGGGGGAGCCAGCCGCTCGGCGGTTTTAAACACAGGCTGTGCATTCCTTTCACAATCTCGGCGTTTGGATTCCCGCAGGCACTACCCATTCCTGTCCACTCGCGGGCCTGGCAGCTGTGTCACCAAGAAGTGACCCCAGCTTCTGGCATTCCTGGTCTTCCCCCCAGGCCAATGGAGGGAGAGCCAACACAACTCAATAAATTTTGGCATATAATAACATAGGTGAAATTGCCCAAACAATCTAAAGGGGCATTAACCCTAAGTATAAACACTAAAACCAAAACAGATCTGATTGGCCTCTAGTTAGGCACATAAATGCCCACTCGGCCACTCTGAAAACTCCAAGACTTGGTTTACAGATAAATATAACAGGACCCATTTCTAAATGACAATTTAAAAAACCACGTGGCTAAAATCTAAAATAACTACATAGTCCAAGGTATTCAGTCACAATTATTTCCTATCATGAGACAAATGAACAGTGGTTATAAAAAGCATAGGAAGAAAATACTCTCCCTTTAAATTACATTTTATAGGCTGTCGTATCTAAGTTACTAGATGTTTAAAATCTCTAACCTCTAACATTTCGCCTGGAACACAGTACGGAGTCAATAAAGGCTTGTTAAGAGAAGAACAAATATGATATATAAGAACTTTAGAGTGTCTAGGACAAAACTCTGCTTTCTGTGTATTAGTCAGATTTTTGTTATAAGCACCTGGAGACAACCATATCTTGTTTATTTTCACAAGCTGAAATGTAGAAGACTGTTGGAAAATCTCTACAATGTGGCCATTTGTACAAAGGTTTTTCTATTCTCCTGAAAAAATCACTCAACAGCAAGGTGCCTTAGTTACAGATGTGTGTATATATCTGAGTGCATGAGTTCTGGTCTAATGGCAGAAGCGGGCCATGCTTTATCAACCTGCTTTATTTTACTTTCCCAGTTTGTGTCTCCGTGTCCTGTGCATGTAAATCGCTTGACTTTAATGGTTAACTCTGGGCACCATAAAACTATTAGTTAAAGGAACTGGTTTGAGCCTAAAGGGCAAGGGTGAACATCCCTGACATATATTAGCTCGTATCTGGGATATCAGAAGTATGAGCCTTCTTTTCCATTCTCCCTCCCAGTGAGGGGAGAGAGGGGGTATACAGAGCCTATTCTATCAGCCTGAACACACAAGGATCTCCTGACTTGGAAAGAACAAATCTTGCAGTTAGGTCTCCTGTGATGACTAGCACTCACATTCAAACTCAACAACGCTGTCAGCTTCTAGAGATTTACAGTTCCAAAATCAACCCACCCCTCCTTATTTGTCTAGTGACTTTTATTGTTTCTAGAACAGCCATCATCAAATCTGTGAATGCTGGCTTCAAATCTGTAAGCTCACTCTTCATCTCAACACACACCTGTTGTGATTCTTGCTCTTTGCCTCTCTCTCTCAACAGCTATTACAATCTCTCTTAAACTGCTCTATTACCATGGAGAGATGCTCAACCTCTTCCCAGATCTAATAACAAGAAATAAAAGTGCAGGAAACAGGCAGAGCTTGGATTTGCAAAATAGACTTCTCATGACCTCTGCCCTGTAAGGATTTAACCTTCATGTCCCATAGTCCTTAGGTCAGACCTGGAAGAGCTGAGCTGAGCTGGCCTCTCTGTCCCAGGTGGCAGGAACCCAGATAAAAGCGGGCAGAGTGCCTATTCAAGTCAATCAACAAACCCATAGCAGGGTCCCACATACATCTGCAGGCTCCAGGCTCCCAGCTCTTGGTGGTCATCTGCTTCCCACACTGCTTCTTCATGTAAATACCACATTTGTGCCTCAATCCACCCCATCTTTCAACCTATCACTCGAGTTCCACTTCTCCCAGGAGGACTTCCCCGACTATTACAGCCCATATACCCATGAGCTTGATTTTCTTAAATTGACAATGCTTCCTTACAGAAATCACATGCTTGGCACTTAATACAAACTGACTTAGATTTTTATATAGGTGCACTTTATTTTCCTAATTGGATTGCAAATGCTGAGGGCAGAGTTTTCCCTAGCAAAACTACCTTTCGCATAGTAGACATGCTCTAAAAATGTATGAATTAATGTGGAATAAAAACAAAATTGGGGCCTGCGCCTACCCCAACTTGGGTCCCAGAGGAAGAAGTCTCAATCCCAGTGGAAAAGGATAATTAGGCTTCCAATACTGCAGTGTTTTTTTCTTTTTTTGGACCTAATATGTGTGTCTGAGGTTGAGTGTTTACAGCAAGAAATTGTCTATGGAAATCCAGGGGTGGATTCTATTGTAGTCACATTGCCATTTGCTGCTTGCATATTTATGAAAAATTATCCTTTTGGGATGAAATTTTCCATGACTGGCTTCTGACCCAAAATGAGAGTGTTTCTCTCTTTCCTTTTTCTCTTTTGGAAAATTTGAACAATATCCAGTCAGCCATGTAGAAGTTGGGCATGGGTGAAAAAAACAATGACATGTTTTGTCTTTCAAAATCAATGTAAGCCTTTCTTTAGCGTGACCAATTAGAAAACAACTAAACTTCAAAAGGAGAAACTTTCCACTTGTCTAGGCTTTATCAAGGATGAACCTTGTTGATAATGAGATAATGGAATGAGAAACAAGCAATGGAATGAGAAACAATTGAAATATGTATCTATTCATTTTATTTGCACTGACTCACAAATGCCCAGAGATACACGACTTCTGAAATTTAAAAAGACATTGTATTTGTGAGATCTGCATCCACTGAGCCTGAGCTTACACTCAGAGAAATGAAGAAAATTTCCAGATAATTCCAGAATAAATTTCTGGATGGTAAATAATTTAATTATCTTGGAAAAAGAGTTCCCTCCAAATTTCCCTCAATATAAACTTTTTTGCCTTCTAACTTCACATCTGTAGAATTTCCTCATATAATACTTATTTAACACTTGATTTACCCAAGTTCATTCTGTACCCTTAAAACCAGAAAAGTTTAGAAACAACAGGTCCCCTTAACTAACATGTGCATTTTTTTTTAATTTGGCAAGAGTTGTTGCACGCATTTGCAATCGGCAGAACATGATAACATTGGAGAGATTTTTAAAACCTGATCCCTCAGTAATGCTACCAAAATTATCCATGACACTACTAACAGACACCAAAATAAAATTTAATATGTTAACTTTTGTTTCTTCTATTTTTTAACTTAAAAGACATTTTAAGAACATTCTGCACTATATAATTCAAAAAATTATATTGTATATTCTGAATGCATTTGAACACAGGTAGAATGGTAAAGAATCTGCCTGCAATGCAAGAGACCCAGGTTCAATCCCTGGGTTGGGAAGATCCTTTGGAGAAGGGAATGGCAATCCACTCCACTATTCTTCCCTGGAATATCCCACGCACAAAGAAGCCTGGTGAGCTACAGCCCATGAGGTTGCAAAGAGTCAGACACGACTGAGCGTTACATGCCAGATGCCAGAATACTGAAAGTTTAAGCAAAAAAAAAAAAAAAAAAACCCAAAATTTCAATATGAAGTATTTGCATACACACAGAATCCAAGAAAACTAAAAAGGTAAGGGAGGCATAAAAGTCAGGTAAGTGGAAATTCCCTCATTACAACAAAGATGCAAAGCTTTTCTCCTGGATCAGTGGGTGACCCACCACCTTGATTGATTTGGTCCTAAAAGATTTTTCTGACTCCTGTAAAATCAGGTTGATAGTCACATTGTACAGCAGGAGAAGTTAGTGATATGCTCATCTCTGTTCCCACTATCTCTTCAGACTTTCCATCACTTAATTGACCTTTCAGTTGTCCTCATGTTCACTACTTAAACGGCCCTATCTATTCCGAAATGAAATTCCCCAAGGCAGATCTAAAGCAGCCATCAAAGACCCACAAAGACACCTGTTTCTCTGAATTACCCATCTCAGGAGAGACCACCCAGAGCCACCCCACTGCTCAAGTCAGAAACATGAGGTTCATCCTAGATCCTAGCCACCCTCACTCCCCACAGTCCACCCACCACCAGTTCTGCCTTCTCCAATCATTAGCAGCCCTGCCAGTTCCCACTCCAGGCCACCAGCATCTCTAACCTGCTAACTAACTACCCCAGTCCCCTAATTTTCTGGTCCATTCTTCAGGATGATAAATAGCAAATCTGGTCAAGCTATTTCTCAGCTTAAAACCCTTTCCATGGGTCCCCTGTTACCCCAGAACAGAATCCAAACTCACAAATTGCTATGCACCCGAAGCAGCCCGTCATGGTCCAAAGTTAACTCTCAAGGAAAGAAGGGAGAGAAAGAGGGAGAAAGGGAGGCAGGGAGACACCAAGAGAGGGAGGGTGGTGGAAGGAGGGGCCAGCTGACAAAAAAACATGACTCTAGGCCACACCTCCGACCCACTCCCACCCGCCACCCCATCTCACAACACAATCATGTTTTCGGTTTCTCATTTCAGGCCTCTGCTAAAATGTCACCTTCTCCCAAAAGCCTCCCCCTACCCCATAATCTAGATTGAGGTCCCTTTCAAGTATCCCCACAGCCAACATCACAACACTTTTCATACTATATAACTGCCCATTTGCTTATCTGTTCCCCATCTGAGTAGAAGCCCTCAGAGGTCAATGTACGTATATCAGTCATATAGTACATATATAGGTCCTAGTGATACCCCCAGGACCTAGCATGATGCCTGGCCCAAGGCAGGGGCTCTCTAATGATTTATTGAATGAACAAGTGAATGATCTAATGATCTAGAAATAAGGACGAGAAAAGGAAAGAATGGAGATGCTTGATACCTCCCTCCTTCAACAGCTAGCAGTGACTGACCACAGAAGGATGGGCAAATGCTGCCTTTACTCGAAACCTCTTGAGAACCTGGACTAAGCTTTTCACTGCCCTCCACATTAAAACAAATCTTCCATCACAACAGAACAATGTGGGTGTCAGACAGAGAATGCAGAAGGTGATGGTATCTGCACCTACCAGCACTACTTCCCAGCTTTCCTTGGGTGGGTAAGTCAGAATTTACTTCAAGCAGAACCACCCCTCTCTCTGTCCACACTCCAGCCTGGAACGGAGTTCTCCTCTTAATGTAAAAATATGGTCTTCATGGATGTCATTCTGAACTGCATGTGTTACGGAAGGAAAGGGCTCTGCACTGTTAAACTGTTTCAGTGGTTTAAATGGTTTTGCTGTACTTGGGTTTGGTTTTTAAAAATCTTCACAGGAATGTTTCAATCCCTGTATTGCTTTCCCTATGAGGCAAACGATTATCAAAACCCAGGCTACTGGGGGAACCTGCTCAGGTGAGCTATAAAACATCCACAGGGCTGAACATCCAGCAAAGAAGGGAGGGGCAGACACCCTGAGATGGGGGATGATTCTAGTAATGATCCTCTCCAATGAAGCTGTCTCAGGGCTCCCTGAACTTCCCCATAGCACAGAAGATCTCACTCTGATAATAAATAATTTCTCACCACCCCCACCAAAATCACTCACACACACACACACACACACACACACACACACACACACACACACACACACACACACACACACACACACACACACACACACACACACACACACACACACACACACACACACACACACACACACACACACACACACACACACACACACACACACCTGGCATCCATTAACCACCATGATAATAGAGCCAAGGCAGAAAATCAACGTGGATAGGCCAGCTAAAGCTGCTCATGCCTGGAGTGGAGGCAGTGACTTTGATGCAAAGCAAAATGCTGAGATACTTTCATTTCCACAATTAGAGTTTTGCCCCCTCTCCGGCTCCATCTGCTAGCTGGGAGCCTCCTGGTAAGTGGTGGTCTTTCACCTAGTGGTCTCTGGGAGCTGAAGGCCCGCTCCAGAGACCCCTGGGAATTCCCAGAGATGCTGGCTCACAAGAGAGGCCTGAATGCTTCTTGCATGACCTTCAGCTCAGCCCCTCCCCAGCCTCCCCTCATCTCAACCTCAGATGATCAAAGATAACCATGCCAAGTAGATCAGCTTGCTGAAAATGAACGAGACTGGAGGGAAATAAGGGGTGACCAAATGAGGAAATGCACCAATGAATTTCCGCAAACCACATGGACCTTAAAACTTGTCAGACCGGTTTAAAATTAGCCAATACCCAAGAGAATTTATTAAATGCAACTGTTATGATTCATTTAGATTCACTCCAATTCTGAACCAAAAAACGACAGTGAAACGATTGTATTTACCATCCCCCACCCAATACGAGTCACAATCTCCCCACCACTTCTGATATGGGATGAAGGCATGAAAGCAAAGACAGTGTCATGTGTAGCCACTGTCAGAAAAGCTCAGCTGAGACGAGTTGAAGGCCTAGGTTTGCTGGGTCTTCCTGGTTTGGGGAACAGTTTCTGGAAAGGACACTGCTTTATGTATGCATATGATGCACTTTCTCGTACTGGTCCTCTTTTGTTTTGCAACATACAGTGCTCTAGACTGTTCTGTTTGTCTGTAATTTATAAGGAGGTCAAGCCTGCAGGATCTGTTCCCTTTCCCCCTGATTGGCCAGCCTCAGAAAACTGCCATGCCACTCTTTCTTTTCCCTCTCCAATACTTAATGAACCTCGAATTAGAAGCAGGTGTATGAATGACCTGGGGAATTCTTTGCCTTACTAAGGCACATGTAAATTAAGATACTGGATCTATAACAGGCACAATCCACACGCAAAAATCTTGCTACCAAAAATAATCACTCCTCTCACCCGCTTTCCAAACAGTTCAAACACCTGCTTCCCTTTGACTTCAAATCGTTTTGAGGTCCAGAGTTCTGATAAACTCATCGGGGCACCAGAAGAGGAGTTCCTACAGACTAAGTTCAAGTCTCTTATCCCTCCACTCCCGCAAGGCAGTGCCTTCCTCTTTTCAGGAAGCACTCTCTCTTTTCCATTTGAATTTCCATGAAGAAGCTGGAGTTTTATTTTCCCTTGGCTTCCAGTCTGTGCTTTGGACAGTCCCATAAAATTCCTCAGTAATTTATGGTCTGTTTTTCCTTTAAAGTGGAAAAGCACTAATCCCTCACAGACGCGTGAGACAAGCATTTCAAATGTGAAGTAATCTAGAAATATGTCCATTCAGCACAGGTGAGTTGGATCCTCACCCACAGCTGAAGGCTTACATGAAGTATTGACATAGTCTCAGTAATAGCCTGGTCACAGGTGAATCCCTGGTTTGAAAGATTCCTCTTGGCCAAAAAAGCTCATCTTCACCTATCACTGACATCTGAAAATTCCAGAGGCGAGGATGTCGCCCTCTGGGTGAAGGATCGCTTCCTCTGCAATCTGTGTAACTCATTATGTGTGGACAGCCCAGTGTAAATGGCTTTGTCAGCTAAGAGGAACCCAGGAACACTGACTGGGCCCCAGGCTTGGAGGGACCCTCAAAAACATGAAAACCTGGAAACAATCTTTGCCTCCCTCACATTTTTTAACGGCAGGTCAGCTCCCAGGAT
This sequence comes from Dama dama, assembly GCF_033118175.1. Lineage (NCBI taxonomy): Eukaryota > Metazoa > Chordata > Mammalia > Artiodactyla > Cervidae > Dama > Dama dama. The sequence goes on from NC_083691.1 coordinate 75,786,517, forward strand.
CACACTCAGATCTTTGCATGTAGCTTTCCCCCAATCTCTTCTAATAGACACAAGAAAATGAAAAATTAAAATATGCCTCCACCATAGAGTTAATTGGGAGCAATAACCCAGTGACAAATAATTTCTGAAGAGAAGGAGCAAGAGTTAAATTGCACTTGGATACTATTAATCCTGACCTGAGTCAGGAAGGAGGAGGAACCACGGGCCTCTGATCTCAGCCCATGTAATTCTATATGAACAATCTCAGGAACCATAACATTAGCTTGGCGAATGCTTTATAAATGTCACTGTCTAAAGACAGAAAACCCTGATGCTGGGAGGGATTGGGGGCAGGAGGAGAAGGGGATGACAGAGGATGAGATGGCTGGATTGCATCACCGACTCAATGGACATGAGTATGAGTAAACTCCGGGAGTTGGTGACGGACAGTGAGGCCTGGCGTGCTGCAATTCATGGGGTCACAAAGAGTCGGACACAACTGAGCAACTGAACTGAACTGAACTGAAATACAGAACAAGGATGAACTACTAGAATATCATGTAGAAAATCCTATGAATGAGACCCCTATTTGCACTCCTTTTTTCATGTAAAAACAACCGTCCAGCCTCAGCTTTTCTCCCTTCTTTGGGGTCAGAGGCCTATAAATAACACTTGGGGTTCTATTTTTAAAAACTAAGGTTTAGACTTAATTATTAAAAGATCAACAGAAACTAATAAGGATCCATCCGTTCCTGCTCTCCATATCAGTCTCCCTTGGTCAAGAGCCCCAAATATGTAGTATTTGCTTTAAATATAGAGGCCAGATTTCAGTTAGTACTTCCTAAATGACAGTATTCCAAGAGATATAAGGACTGGCCCCAAAAGAGTGGTGCATAATCAAATGAGTTTGGGAACACTATTCATTCAATTGCCACCCTGAAGATTAATGGAAATCAGCCTATTAAAGGCTCTGAAAAGTCCTGCAATAAATGTTACAGCTTTATTTAATCCATTGTTTGCCAAATCTACTTGACATGGCATTCCTTTTTTGAATGTATATATTCTATTAACTTCTCCTATTCTGGAGAACATATTTTGGGAAATCCTACTCCAACTTGAAAGGAAGGATCCTGTCAGTACAGCAAGCTGAATTACAAAGTCAATGCATCCTGACACTCTAGAGAATTTTGGAAGTAACAGGAAGACAAAGGGAACTCATTTTCTTTACAATTACCCCTCATTGCAGTTTTTAACATCCCCTTGACATGTAAAGACCAACTCCAGAGAGAAAGGCAAATGGTCAGCTCACTAAACAGGCAATGGTCCAATGGTGGTCTGATCATCTACCCCAACCTCAGTCAGTAGCTGAAGAACAAATTGAAAAGATAAATAAATTAATCAACCGCCCTTACTAAAAGTTTGAGACACATGGTACTGGCATTAACTTATGACCAGTAAACGGGACAGATGTATAATGATGCATGATGGAAGCCTGGTAGTGGATGATGGTTGGATCCAATATGGTATAGCTGTGCAATCACCTTGACAGGAATCAAGAAACCTGTTTTCTCGTATTTTCTCTGGTCTCTACTGGAGTTTTTACCTTGATCATATCACTTATGTTATAGTTTTCCATCTACATATAAGAATTAAGTGGGTATCTATTATTAAAGAGCAGTTTTTGCAAAATTTCAATTAGAGGAAAAATGTTCCATGAACCTTTCCTCCATCTGCTCATTTCTAAGAAAGAGAGGAGGTGGTGAAGCAAGAAGAGAGGGGGAAAGGAAGGTAGAAAGGAATTTTCATTCATTCAAATGCCTTTTGAATAGAGCTTCAATGTACAAATACATAATGGTATAAAATGTATAATGGTGGTGACTTCCCTGATGGTCCAGTGGTTAAGACTCTGAGCTCCCAATGCAGGGGGTCCGGGTTCCACCCCTAGTCAGGGAACTAGATCCCACAGGCCCCAACTAAGACTTCGCATGTTATAACTAAAGATCCCATGTGCCGAAAAAAATATCAAACATCCCACATGCCAAATAAGTAAATTAATGAATAAATAAATAAAATGTATAATGGTATTGATATCAATACCTTCTCAACCAGGCCCTGGGCCTCCAAGACCAGTGTGTTTGGGAGACAATATACCTGCACATGTGCACTAAAGAGCCTTCGAAAAACCAAGAGACCCAGGTACTCTTTCATCTGCCCCAGTCTCTGATTCATCATTTAACTTCCCTGGGTCTTTTCCTCAAATGTCAAATTAAGATGGAGAACATGTATTTACTACTATACAAGTTTGATGGAAGAATAAAGAGGAAAAGTACAGGTTTTTTAATAAATGTATTAACCTTACACAGTGTCACCCAAGGCCCCACATTCCTGATCAAAAAGTGTAAAACTGTCCTGTGTTGGCTGAAGCCAGTTCTGGAGAAACCCATCATGTGTCACAGGGCACGAACTGAGCTCTCTAACATTGAACTCCAGATGATTCCAAGTCATGAACCCTGATGCACCACTATCTGATACTGAATGCCATTTGCAGGGGTGTCAGGAGACGGGAACTCTTGGAGAACACAAGATATTTCAGTTCATCAGGTCACTTTTGCATCCTACACAGTTGTGAATTTTTGTTCACCGAGGAACCAGTAAAGCAGGATTTTCAGAAGCAGTCTATCCCACTCTTCAATAGTCACCACCTTTACGGAATTTTGGAGGTGAGAAAACTGGAAGCTTATTGAATAGAGAAAACCCTATCTTCTTTCCTTTTCATCTCCCTGTTATTGGTACTCATTGCAAGTCTATTAAATCAGAAATCGTGCTCTAGACCATTGTTTCTCAATGTTTTAAAAATTTTTTACTAGGACCCACAGTAAGAATTGGGCTTCCCTTGTAGCTCAGTTGGTAAAGAACCTGCTCACAGCACAGGAGACCCCAGTTTGATTCGTGGGTCGGAAGATCCCCTGGAAAAAAGATAGGCTACTCACTCCAGTATTCCTGCTGGAGAATTCCATGGACAGAGGAGACTGGCAAGCTACAATCCGCAGGGTTGCAAAGAGTCAAACACAACTGAGCGACTTTCACAGCCTAACAGTAAGAATTAAGATCATCATATAAATAAAACTCACATAAAACTGAAGCAGAGGTTTTCTAAAGTAATATTTACCTTTACTGCCTGTGATGCATTCTGATCAGTTTGATATTGTTCTATTTCCAACTCTAAAATTGCTGTTTGAGAGCCATCTAAGTGATCTCATCACCTCAATGGGCGGGGCCTGACCCTTAGTTTGAAAAACTCAACAAGACAACATCAAGAGGTGTTATCCTCTTATCTCAGGTCTTTTCCCATTAAAAGCAAAAACAGATCCTCCTGTGAAAGATAGATAAAAGTTCTCAAAGTTCTTAATCAATTCAAGTTTAGAAAGCGTCAAATGATGCTTGCTTGCCTAAAATTCAAATCCCATCAGAGAAGACATTCTCAAGGATATGTGCACACCCACAGGACCACCCCTTCAGCCATCAGAGACAAGCTATGATCTGGATCTCAAATAGTGTCAATGTAATGTATCCATATGATTGATAACTATCAATTGAGTTAAGTATACACATTACCTGGATTATATCTTGTAGTATACATTTTTGTTTTTACCGATCCCACCTGCCAGGTTGCTCTCTAAAAAGAAGACTTCACTAATTTATACCTCTACCAAAAAGGTTAGGACAAGACCCAGTTTCCTTTCACTCTGAAACTTATGTGATCAGTCTTTCGAAGTGGGCATTTCTTCCCCCTTTCTATTCCTGGGGGCAGGTGCCAAGACCTCTCCTTGGAGTCCCCACTGCACCTAGCACGTACAGACACACAGCAGGTCACCCACGTGTGGTTCGTGAGCTCCGTCTGGGCTCTGAATCTCTCCTAACAGGAAAGGGCTTTAAAATGCACTCTCGACAGCACCTAATTTACTCTCCAGGCATTCAGGAGGCCTTCTCAGTCTTAAAAACTGAGGCACATCTTACCCACAGGGGACGACCACGTGACTCCACTTTGCTGATCCTTTCTGAATCACTGTCTTATCTGTCTTCCTCCCCTTTTCCCCTTAAAATAGTTGGCGTTATGGTTGTCTGTGCCCAGTCATATGATAAGCAGTGATAAAGACAAAAATTTAAAGAGCCAAGAAGGGATAAGGAAGCAAAGAAAAAGAGACATGTTCTCTTGCTTGTGGGGGTGGGCTTCCAAGACGCCCGTTTCCTAGAAACAAAGCCAGCAGATCAATTTTAAATCTTCAGCCCCAACAACTTGAGAGCGAGGCAGACTGTTTGGCTCAGAAACTCAAACGCTGCTCACCACTCAGTGTTATCAGGGACTTGGGGAGATAAGACCCACTTTAGTCCCTGCCAGAGGACAACCTCTATCCTCAGTTATCCCATCTGTAAATTTCCCAAGAAATGCCACACCCCTCCCCCAATCCCAAAGCGGTTCATCACTGCTTAACATGTGTGTGACATGTTTCACTTTTCAGAGGTACAGTAAATGAGTCTTTCAACCCCACAAGGTAAGCAGAGACAATAAGACTATTCCTGTTTGACAATAGAGGAAACTGAAGTTCAGAGAGGTTACATTTCTTCCCCAAGGTCACACAGCTCATTAGTGGCGGAGCTGAGTTGATAAAGGACAAATAAGCCGCTGTGAATACAGCATTTTGTGAACGTATGCTGGTCTGTAAATGCTTGAAAGCAGACAGCAAGTACAAACTTGGCAAACCACTGTCATTTTCCTCGTCACTCATTACAACGAAAACTACCATCTATTTGAACATAAACCTCATATAAAAAGCAACCCCACATCGAAGCTACCCTCTAACAAACAGAATCAAATCAGCTGGACTCTGACAACATCATAAGTCCCAAGCCACATAATCTACAATGTATTTTTTATAATAGAATTAGAATAACAATAATAACTCACATTTTTAAGTGCTTATCATGTGACAAGCAATTTTCTAAGCACTTTCCATGCATTATATGACTTATTCCAAACAATACAATTAGATAGATATTACTGAGTTTATTTTACAGATGAAGCATCAAAGGCTCAGACAGTTTACCCAATTTGTCAAAAGGTCACACAGCTGGTTCAGTGGTACAACCACGATTAGAACCCACCTCCCTCTAATGCAAACCCTCTGCATTTAACCATGACACCACCTGCTTCAATGTGCAGTAGCTATGTTGCATCTTGCCCCCTTTTTCTTAAAGTCAAAATATATATAAAATAATAGGACCATTGCAACAAAAAGAATAAAATACTCAGGAGTATATCTACCTAAAGAAACAAAAGACCTATACATAGAAAACTATAAAACACTGATGAAAGAAATCAAAGAGGACACAAACAGATGGAGAAACATACCGTGTTCATGGATTGGAAGAATCAATATTGTCAAAATGGCTATTCTACCCAAAGCAATCTATAGATTCAATGCAATCCCTATCAAGCTACCAACAGTATTCTTCACAGAACTAGAACAAATAATTTCACAATTTGTATGGAAATACAAAAAACCTCGAATAGCCAAAGTAATCTTGAGAAAGAAGAATGGAACTGGAGGAATCAACCTGCCTGACTTCAGACTATACTACAAAGCCACAGTCATCAAGACACTATGATACTGGCACAAAGACAGAAATATAGATCAATGGAACAGAATAGAAAGCCCAGAGATAAATCTACGAACCTATGGACACCTTATCTTCGACAAAGGAGGCAAGGATATACAATGGAAAAAAGACAACCTCTTTAACAAGTGGTGCTGGGAAAACTGGTCAACCACTTGTAAGAGAATGAAACTAGAACACTTTCTAACACCATACACAAATATAAACTCAAAATGGATTAAAGATCTAAATGTAAGACCAGAAACTATAAAATTCCTAGAGGAGAACATAGGCAAAACACTCTCCGACATAAATCACAGCAGGATCCTCTATGACCCACCTCCCAGAATATTAGAAATAAAAGCAAAAATAAACAAAAGGGGCCTAATGAAACTTAAAAGCTTTTGCACTACAAAGGAAACTATAAGTAAGGTGAAAAGACAGCCCTCAGATTGGGAGAAAATAACAGCAAACGAAGAAACAGACAAAGGATTAATCTCAAAAATATACAAGCAACTCCTGCAGCTCAATTCCAGAAAAATAAATGACCCAATCAAAAAATAAGCCAAAGATCTAAACAGACATTTCTCCAAAGAAGACATACAGATGGCTAACAAACACATGAAAAGATGCTCAACATCACTCATTATCAGAGAAATGCAAATCAAAACCACAATGAGGTACCATTACACGCCAGTCAGGATGGCTGCTATCCAAAAGTCTACAAGCAATAAATGCTGGAGAGGGTGTGGAGAAAAGGGAACCCTCTTACACTGTTGGTGGGAATGCAAACTAGTACAGCCACTATGGAGAAGAGTTTGGAGATTCCTTAAAAAACTGGAAATAGAACTGCCATATGACCCAGCAATACCACTTCTGGGCATACACACTGAGGAAACCAGATCTGAAAGAGACATGTGCAGCCCAATGTTCATCGCAGCACTGTTTATAATAGCCAGGACATGGAAGCAACTTAGATGCCCATCAGCAGATGAATGGATAAGGAAGCTGTGGTACATATACACCATGGAATATTACTCAGCCATTAAAAATAATTCATTTGAATCAGTTCTAATGAGATGGATGAAACTGGAGCCCATTATACAGAGTGAAGTAAGCCAGAAAGATAAAGAACATTATAGCATACTAACACATATATATGGAATTTAGAAAGATGGTAATGATAACCCTATATGCAAAACAGAAAAAGAGACACAGATGTACAGAACAGACTTTTGGACTCTGTGGGAGAAGGTGAGGGTGGGATGTTTCGAGAGAACAGCATGTATATTATCTATAGTGAAACAGATCACCAGCCCATGTGGGATGCATGAGACAAGTGCTCGGGCCTGGTGCACTGGGAAGACCCAGAGGAATCGGGTGGAGAGGGAGGTGGGAGGGGGGATCGGGATGGGGAATACATGTAACTCCATGGCTGATTCATGTCAATGTATGACAAAACCCACTGCAATGTTGTGAAGTAATTAGCCTCCAACTAATAAAAATAAATGAAAAAAAAAGTGAAAATAAAATAAAATAATAGGGTAAACTTGGGGTTGGAGGTCAGAGGGGTTTTACGGGACTCTTGGTACTGCCTTTTCAATTTTTCTAGAAACCTAAAACTGCTCCAGAGCTTCCCTGGTGTCTCAGTGGTGAAGAATCTGCCTGCTAATCAGGAAACTTGGGTTCAATCCTTGGATCGGGAAGATCCTCTGGAGAAGGAAATGGCAACCAACTCCAGTATTCTTGCCTGGGAAATCTCATGAACAGAGGAGCCTGGCAGGCTACAGTCCATGGGGTCGCAAAAGAGTCAGATACAACTTAGTGACTAAACAACAACAAAACTGCGCTAGAAAATAAAGTTTATTAATATTTTAAATGCTGAATAAAAGTAAAAGATAAAAATCTTCCCCATGTATCAGCACCCCCTCTTGCTTTTTTCTTTTTTAAAGCACATGCAGATGTGTGTGTGTGTGATTCTTTAAACATTACATTCTTTTCTGTCACAGGAGGAAAGAGAACACTCCAGAACAAGTATCTAAAGAGCATCTATTTTTTAGGTAAATCTCATTGTATTTAATGTTAAAATGTTTCGACCCAGCAAGTATTTATTATATTCAAGGCAACATGCCAAGCATTAACACAAAATGGCGCGTGTTTTTCCTCTCCTCCGGGACCTTGGCTACCTCTGTAAGACAACATAGAGAGTATGGGATCATCAGCGCTAGACAGCAATACTTGGAACTGGGGGGCACAGGTGGAAAATGTTACCAGGATTCCAAAGGCCAAAAGGGAGCCTGGAGAGTTCTAGAAACGATGGCCCAAAAAGGACAAGACTTGGCTGGGTGGTGAGACATTCCAGGAAGATGGACTTGGGGGATCAGAGCACCAGGAAACATCGGGCATGAAGGACAGAAACAAGCCCTCGTGGAGGCAGTTCCCAGCACAGGGGATGTGGGATACTTTAAACAGGGCAGAGAGAGGGAGGGAACCACGCAGGGCTTTTAATGTCTGGCAGGATAATGGGGCTGGACTCTATCCTATAAGCTGCTGGGGTGGAGGGAGACTGTCCTTGGTTCTGAGCACCCAGAAAGGGGATTTAGTGCCACTGTACAACCCCCACACAAATCCTCTGGATTCCAGAGACCCAGACTAATAAAGACACAAAACCAATTCTAACGCTATCATCATGAGTTAGTACTCAGGCACCTGGAACTTAAAGGCTATCGTCTTCTCTAAGATGAAAAATAATATTAATGCTTTTCATAAGTGAATTTTCACAAAGTCACAAAGCCACAAAAGAACCAGACCTCCTGCACCTGGGTGAAGTCTGAAGAAAGACTTGAAGGAAGGAAAGAACTTCTCTGACTGAGGAGAAGAAAAAAGCAGTTTCTGAAAACTGATTCATAAAGAAGGGAAGATGAGCTATCTGCCTCATTTATTTTTGTTACTTCAATATAAGTTATCTGAAATGAAATCTGAGCTTAAAGACCAGGGTCTTAGAAAATTAACAAGTAAATGTTCCTTACAAGTATGTAAGTATATATACAATCTTTTCAAAAGACTGGCTATTCAACTCTTTGTAAGTAAGTAAATGAAAGTCACTCAGTCATGTCTGACTCTTTGAAACTCCATGGACTATGCAGCCCAAAGAATTCTCCAGGTCAGAATATTGGAGTAGGTAGCCATTCCCTTCTCCAGGGGTTCTTCCCAACCCAGGGATCAAACCCAGGTCTCCCACATTGCAGGCAGATTCTTTACCAGCTGAGCCAGCAGGGAAGCCCAAGAATACTGGAATGGGTAACCTATCCCTTTCTCCACTGGATAGTCCCAACCCAGGAATTGAACTGGGGTCTCCTGCATTGCAGGTATATTCTTTACCAGCTGAGTTACCAGGCAAGCCCAGCAATTCCAATGTCTGGGTCAAAAGCAAAGTCCTACACTCTAAGTGGAGTAGCTTTGGGTGCTGCCTATGAGCTGGGACAACAGAGCAGTCGGTGTGCACTGCATTGAAGGCTGGGTTTACAGAAGAGACACACAGTAGGGCAAAGAAGGCGGTTGCCTGGGCCCAGAGAAACGGGGGGTACACCTGAAAGTGAAAGTTGCTCAGTCATGTCAGACTCTTTGCAACCCCATGGACTGTATAGTGCATGGAATTCTCCAGGCCAGAATACTGGAGTAGGCGGCCTTTCCTTTCTCCAGGGGATCTTCCCCACCCAGGGATCGAACCCAGGTCTCCTGCATTGAAGGCGAATTCTTTACCAACTGAGCTATGAGGAAAGCCCTGGACCACAGCAAATCTGGCTGTTAAAAAACCATCAAGACTCAGTTACTACATTAAGCCCAAAAGCTAAAGCAGGTGATGTTCAGATCAAAATGCAATGCTGTGTCTGGTTTTTAGAAAGGTAAGAGGGGGACTTCTCTGGTGGCCCAATGGCTAAGACTCTGCCCTTCCAATGCAGGGGGTAGAGGTTCGATCCCTGGTTGGGGAACTAAAATCCCCCATGCTGTGTGGCATGGCCAAAAAAACAAAAAGACAAGAGGGAGCAATGTGTTGGGAAGGTCCATCCATCAGGACCAAAGAGAGTCCAAGGGCAGGTCATCTATGTTCCTGCACCTCCCACCCCAAGGGGGTCGCCTATAGAAGGGCCAAGAGTGGGGTTCTAGTTCTGCAAGCATGGAATTAGCAAACCTCAAATTCCTATTGCTAGCTCATTTCAGAGAGGGAGGGAAGCAGGGATAGAAAAAAGGTTTTGCTTAAGACTCCTTAGTTGAGAATTACTGAGCAAAATCTTAGGACAGAAGCACAATTTTACCTTTATGTGGTAATAAATATTAATTGCAGATATTTACCAATAATAATTAACTACTATGTTTTTAAATTTGCTAGAAGTTGGGCACTTTTATTGGGTTGGCCAACAAGTTCAGTAACCTGACTGAACTTATTGGCCAACCCAATATACTGCTCATCTAATATTACAATAACTCTACAAGATAGCTGTTATTTCCCTTTCATAGATAATGAAACTGGTACAGAGAGGTTAAATAATTTGCCCAATAGCATGCAGCCAAAACTGATAAAACTAGAATTCAGTCTAGGATGGACTGACTCCAAAGACCACACTAGTTTTTAACATTCATGAATTTGGACAAGTCACTATTCAATTACATGAAGGATGCTACAAAGCTATTCTCCATCTCTATTAAGTCTATCAAGAAATAAACAATAGAAAATTAACTGGAAATATGGCATAAGAGATTGAGGTTAGCCCTCTGGATAGATTTCCTTGATAATAAACAGTTCAATACATCATGAGCGATTTTGTCAACACTTTGCTCTGAGCAAAATTCCTGGAACATAGAAAGTATTCAACATATATTAATATTTGTTGAGTGGCTGGCTGGCTAGTTGGCTGGCGGGCTAGATGGATGGATAGATTAATGAATGAAAACCAGGTTCTATGCACTGTTAGCTCTCTTTGGCTATCTTATTGTTTGAGTTTTGTGTGCATATTTTTTTTAGCAAGGCAATTATTTTTGGATTGCATTCTTACTTTAATCTCACCAATTTCCTGACTTCCCTCATAACCCAAAATGCTAGAAATGGCCTAACTTCTTTATGCTCTTCTTTCAACTTAGAGAGACTCCCTTGCATATCTATTCAGATTCCATTTTCTATGAGGACTAGATCCAAATCTTGCCAAGAAGCCCCTGCCATCTATTAGAATTGACAGTGATTCCCTCTCTCCTTCAAAGTCCCACAGTTCTTTGACTTCACTGTTTCATAGAAGGGTATTACTTTTGAATCCCCAAATGACCCACTTGAAGAAAGTCCATTCCTTCTTTTTTCTAACTATAATGTTTTACAAATTTGTCCACAAAACACTAGATCTATGGTGCTAATAAATTTTGACAAATAAGAGCATTCTATGACAAAATAATTTGGGGAATAGGTGGTTACATACAGAGTTATATATCCAGAGTTATGCTACAGGTCATCTTGGGGTCTTTAATATAACTAATGTATATTTGACTCTGTAACATTTCCCAAATTCTTTGATCACAACAACCTGAAAATATTACAAGACTCCTATATTTTGGAAAACATGCTAGCAAATACTGGCCGATCACATGCTCCATTGATGATTCTATTAGCTTACCAAAATGGTCTAAAGGCTCATCAGTCTGGAAGGTAGAGAGATGGATTCATAGACCCTGTATTCTATAAATTCTGCTTGCTTTATTTGTTTACAGAATATCTTTCAAATGGCTCAAGGATACAGAGAGAGGGCTCCATTTTAAAAATATTAATAAATGTATTTTTGGGGGCCTTGAACACTAGGCAAAGAAGCGAGCTTTCAAAATACATTTGTGCTTTTGATCACAACAACAAAGAAAGATGAGAATGGGAAAAAGCAGACACTGACGGTTTCTCAGAGGAGATGAGAATTAGCTTCATGGACAACAATAAAGATAAAATATCATCCTGCACTAGTTGGACATAGTCAAAGCCCCAAACGCAGAAAGCCAAGTCAGGACCATTGTTTACAGAGGCCTTACAAAGTCTCTAGCCTATGCTCTCTTGCTCTCATACATGTGGAATCTAAGGTCCAATGCTACTGCGTAACAGAAGTCACCTGAATCACCATTCAGTGAATTTCTCGGGGAAAGGAAAGGTGTTAGTCAATCCAACCCTGAAGAGGTGAGGTTTAGGTGTCCCCAGACTCTGAAAGGCTTGTGAACAACTCTCCTTCTTAGTTGTAACTTTCCATACCAGTATATTTATGTTATTCTTTGATTAATATTGTATCTTCTACTAGACCATATGCTCCATGAGATCAGGGATCAGCTTCTAGCAAGGTGCCTGGCATATAAAGTATTCAATGAATATTTGCTAACTGGCTGAAAGGATGGCTGGAACAATGAAGGAATACTCCTCTTTGTACACTGGTTAGAATCTTTTGTGAGTTCCACTATCTTTCTGTTCAGTACTGGACTGGAAGATGAGTTTCTAAGAGGTGCAGAATCTAAGTTAGTCTGATTAAAGAGTGCTGTCTATTTGAGACTCCAAACAGTCAGCCTTTTACTCAACCCATGGATGAGTGAGTACATTAACCTGCTCCTTCTGAGTGGCTCATATTCTGACTGGTGGGGAAGACGCCTGCTTAAGATACTTACATCTGAAAGACAATGGGCACCAAGAGATGCTCTCATCTGAAAAAAACAAACACATCTATTCAAGAAGGTCATAAGCAAGTTCCGAGTCTATTTTTTCCTCAACAATTAATCATAAGTGCACCCGCCATGATTTTTCCAAACTCTTCTGGAATCTGATTACATCCGGAACCTGGGTCAGTAGCTCAATGAGTTTACTCCTTGCGGGCAATGGACAGTGACCTTTCAGTAGCTTCAAAACTACCTCCCTGAGACTTCAAGGTGAGGTTGACAGGACCAGGAGGGGAGATGAAGCCCTCCCTAGGTCCTCATTCCTGAAGTTGGATCTGGTGACAGGCTTGTGCCCTCCTCCTCCCAGGCAATAGATACTACAGAGATCAATCATACTCTGTCCGGAATTTCCATTCTGCTTAGAGGTCAGCAAAGTTCAAACACAATAGTCTGTCCCTGTCCTCTCCGTTCTCCCAGCACAATGCAGACTTTTGCCCACTTTTCGTGAGTTCCTGCCAGAAAATTAGATTTCAAACAGGTGCAGCCTGCTGATTAGCATTATAATAGATTGTAATTACTTAACAAGCCCCTATATACCCAGAGGGACTTGGAGAGAAATACAATGTTTTGCCAAATGTAGCTTTTATTTATGTAAAATACTGCAGGCTGCTCCAGAGTTCTAAGTGAAGACTCTGGAAGCTCTGTCTGCGTGTGCTTCAATGAGCTCTGAGTTCAGGCACCAGAATGTAAAATTTCACTTCTTGTTGCTGCCAATTACAAAAGGTGTTGTCTCTAAAGCCCTAAGGAGAATTTAAACTTGATTTTAAACTCTGCAAAGGGAGAACAGGTGGGTCCTTCCCTTCTCCCCCTATCACAGCACTCTGCAGGGGTCCTGAGTACCCAGAGGGTACACAATTCCCTCCTTCAGAAACCTCAGACCATCATTTTGCTCTGTAATGGATTATTCGGCATTTGGAACCTTTATTTTTGTGTGTGACAGTTCCCACTTGTAAAAGTGGTTTGACAAAGACCTACTGTATAGCACAGGAAATTATATTCCATATCTTGTAATAACCTATAATGGAAAAGAATCTGAAAAAGAACATATATAAAACTGAGTAAATCTCTACACCTGAAAAAAATAAATGCTTTGAGCTTTTACAATGTGTGTGTGTATATATATATAAAATCATCATATTGTACACCCTAAAAGTATACAATTTTTATTTGTCAATTATGCTTCCCTGGTGGCTCAGATGGTAAAGAATCCACCTGCAATGTGGGAGTCCTGGGTTGGGAGGATTCCCTGAAGAAGGGAATAGAAACCCACTCCAGTATTCTTGCCTGGAGAATCCCCATAGACAGAGGAGCCTGGTGGGCTACAGTCCATGGGGCCGCAAAGAGTCAGACACAACTGGGCAAATTTCACACACACATACTTCAGTAGGCTGAGGAAAAAAAATCGAAAAAGAAAAAAGAAACCTCACACCTGATGGAGATGCTTCAGCTTGGTGCAAACTGCCTCATGGAAATAATACAGCATTCTCTCATAAAAACATCTTCCAGGATCCCATAGATTTTTATAAAATAAAATATCCCTTTCTTCTACCATTTCTTTACTTCTTTCAACCATACAGAAAGATTGTTTGAGGAATTCACTCAACTGCTTACCCTACTGGTCTTCCCAACTAGATTTCCTGCTCTTCAGAGTCAGGAATGATACTATCCACCACTTTCTTTTCCTAAGCCCCCACTGTCTACCACAGCACTAGACCATAGTCGATGCTAGGGGAATACACCTTTGTTTGATTAAAAGCTTTCTTTAATTCAACAATGTGCCAGGAATTGAACACCAAGATCAGAGCAGTGAACAAAAACCTCTGCATTTATCTAACCTCTGTTCTGGTGTTAGAGATGATCAATGAGGATAAATAAGGAAAATATATACTCTATAAGACAGATAAGAGCTAAAAAGTAAAAATAAAGCAGGAAAAGAGCATATAAAGTGTCAAGGAGAAGGGTAAAATTTTAGATGAGATTGCCAGGAAAGGCCTTACTGAGAATGTACCAATAATATTTGAGTAAAGATTTAAACTATCTAAGGAAGGAATATTCTGGAAAGATGGAATAGCAGATGCAAAGACTGAGGTGCAAAGCAGGTGCAAAGAATACAGTAAGTGTAAGGGTGCAAGTGGGTGAATATGACTGGGAGAGAACCAAACAGGTGAGGAATACTTGGTGATGGGGTCAGAGAGGTTGTAACAGGAGGCCTGGCCATGGTGGTTTTACAGATGGTGACAAGGACTTGGGTTTTTACCCTGAGAAGTTTGTGAGCAGAGTGACATGATCTGATAGAGTTGGGGTAGGGGCGGGAGCCAGTTAGAAGGCTGTTGAAATAATCTTGGTGTGACATGGCTGGGACTTGGGCCAGAGCAGCGTCAGCAGGGGTATGGAAAGATGATCAGACTTGAGAATTATTTTGAAGGCAGAGCAAACAGACACTGCTGAGGGATTGCATACGAGAATGTGAGGTGTCAGGAATGGCCTGGGCAATTGGAAGGGTGGAACTGCTGTTTCTTGAGATGAGGAAAATTATGAGAGGCTTAAAATGGGGAGAGGAGACATCACATATACAATTTGGGATATAATTGAGTTTGAGATGCCCTTTACACTCAGACGGTAAAGCGTCTGCCCTCAGTGTGGGAGACCCGGATTTGATCCCTGGGTTGAGAAGAGCCTCTGGAGAAGAAAGTGGCAACCCACTCCAATACTCTTGCCTAGAAAATTCCATGGACAGAGGAGCCTGGTGGGCTACAGTCCATGGGGTCGCAGAGTCGGACACAACTGAGTGACTTCACTTTACACAATCAAATGGCCATGACAAGAAGGCAGTCACCTACACGAGTTCTGAATCTCAAGGGCAGATATGGGATGGAATTAGGAACTTGGAGTCAACAGCATTGAGAATGTATTTAAATTCATGAAACTAGATTTTTCAGTACAGCAAAACCAAAACAGCAGCTCCCAAATATTCCTATTTCCAATTAATCATATGCTTCAATAAATACTTAACCTTTGACTCCAGCAGCCACAGTTCTAGACTTACCAAAACAATTTCATTTCAAGTAATTCTATTATTAAATTTCCAAAAAGCCAATTGTTAAGTATAACTAAGTTAACATTATTTTTAGACAATGTGAGACTTCTCATAAAAATACATTTTATATGTATATTTTTAGACCATGTGAGACTTCTGATATAAATACAAAGGGGAAAATATCTTTCCCTGGACCATATGTTCTGATTAAAGATTCTAAAACTATGAACACACACACACACCCCTTTAAATATTAATAAAACTGTTAGAATGTACAGTAGCCTGACCCCTTGCTAAGAACTTTACACAGATTCCCTTGTGTCGCATAACAACCCTAAGAGGTAAGAACTATTATATTCCCATTGTACAAAGGAAGAAACAGATTTCAAGAGTGTTAAGTCACGTGCCCAAAGACACACAACTAGTGAGTATTCCAGGCATCCTGCAATTAGAGCTCATGGGTTCAGGGCCAGAGGCCTACTGAGGAGCTAGGGAGCTGAGGGTCTCAAATATTCACTAAATCTGCTGCTGGTCAAAGACACAGAGAAAGAGGAACAGGACAGGAAGCCAAGGCCCAACAGCATATGAGGCCTCCGGCCCTTTAACTTCAGGGACCCACTGTCAAACTGTTCTGTGGGAGCACTGGGGCAAGAATTGCATCGTTAAATAACCAATTATGTACCATGGGAGGCAATGTTTCATTAGATATTAAGTATTATAGGCTTTTCCCGGTAAAGAATCCACCTGCCAATGCAGGAAGTGGGTTCGATCCCTGGGTCGGGAAGATTCCCTGGAGGAGGGCACAGCAACCCACTCCAGTATTCTTGCCTGGGAAATCCCACGGACAGAGAAGCCTGGCGGGCTGCAGTCCATGGAGTCGCAAAGAGTCAGACAAGATCAGCAACTAAACAACAACAACAATATAGGGGTCAGCAGGGAATCAGCAGGGAGACACCTGGAGCCCCAGGTGCTCGGAGAGTTCCAGGCACAGGTGCCCACGAAGTGGGTGTGGACTCTTCCCAGTCCTTCCACACTGCTTTCTGGACAATCCCACCTCACTCTGTCTAAATGATAATAGAGGTCTCAGAGATCCTCTGAAAGACTGCCTTACAAAATCCCTGAAGACAGAGACGGGCCTTTAAGCTGTTTATATCCACATGTGCTCCGGCCACCACCAGAACAGACCTGAGTAATTTCCTAGGGTAATTTCACTAGAACACGTGTATGTCCTCAGCATCTGGGCCAGTAGGCTCCTCTCCTTGGCTTCTGCATTGGAAGACTCCCCCCAAGGGCTTTGGGGCCCAGGGAGGACCCCATCCCCCTGAGTCCAACCTCTCCAAAAGGGGCATCAGCCTATCTCCCAGAGTCAGCAGGCTGGGATAATTTTTTTTTTTTTTTTGCCACTTTATTTTTTTAATTGAAGGGTAATTGCTTTACAGAATTTTGTGGTTTTCTGTCAAACATCAAGAATCAGCCATAGGGACACCCATGTCCCCTCCCACCCATCTCTCTCCCCATCCCACCCTTCTAGATTGTCACAGAGTCCCTGTTTGAGTTTCCTGAGTCATACAGAAAATTCCCATTGGCTATCTATTTTACATATGGTATTGTAAATTTCCATGCTACTTTCTCTATACATCTCACCATCTCCCTACTCCCCTCAATTTTTAAGATTCTTTTTTCATGTGAACCATTTTTAATGGCCTTTACAGAACTTGCTATAATATTGCTTCTGTTGTTTATGTTCTGGTCTTCTGGCTATGAGGCATGTAAGATCTTAGCTCCCCAACCAGGGATCGAACCCACATCCTCTGCATTGGAAGCAGAAGTCTTAAACACTGGACCACCATGGAAGTTCCATGGGTGGGATAGTTTTGAGAGACCCTGTCAAATGGGCTACCTTGGAAAAATGAAACAGAAACACTAGTGCCCCATTCCTTGCCAAATGAGACTCCCTGAATGAAAAACATTTTGGAGGCTATGAAAAACTGGCTTCCTTAGATCTTGTATAATATTCAGCTCAATAAAGACCCCCTCTCTAGGGCCTACCCATGGTAGGTTTAGGGGGACATAACAACAGTAGCTACAGTTGTTAAACATTCACAGAGCCCTTGGCTGATGTGCTTTACCTGTTCCTTCCATTCCCAGGACAAGCCCGTTGCATTATAGGTGGAGACTTGTACCACTGCCCACTTCTTACAGAGGCAGAAACAGAAACACGGGTTATATGGCTCCCTAAAGGTCTCGCAAGTGGTTGGTGATAGAGATGAGATTCAAGCCCAAGCAGCCAGGCTCCAGAGCTCTTCCCTCGGGTGCTCCACCAAACCACCTGTCAGAAAATGACTTTCTGTCATTGCCACTGTGATGAGGGCCTCTTCCATTGCGTGAACCATGGGAGAGACACCAACCAAAGATAACTTCAGAGCCTGGGGACAGGGAGGAGTGAACTGAGCAAAGGATATAGAGAGCAAACTCCAGAGTATGACAGGACCAGACAGTTGTAACCCACACACTCTACCCATCCTCTCTGCCATCTTTCTGCTCCCCTAGCACCCCACCATCTGTCCTAAAGGCGAGTGCTGCTCCAACCAGCATCCATTCAGGAATCCCCATGCTTCTAGTTTACCCAATCCTGCTCACAAATCTTGCTTTATCCAGGTGAGCCAGGCAAGAACACTGGAGTGGGTTGCTGTTTCCTTCTCCAGGGGATCTCCCCAACGCAGGAATCAAACCTGGGTCTCCTTCACTGCAGGCAGATTCTTTACCAACTGAGCTACGAGGAATTATAAAAGTCTATTCACGGGTGAAGAAGAAGGGGGTACAAATTAAGAGAGTACCACTGACATATATAGACTACCACATGTAAAATAGATAACTGCTGTATAGGCAGAGGGATCTCAACCCGGTGCTCTGTAACAGCTTAGAGCGGTGGGGAGGAGGTTCAAGAGGGAGGGGACACATGGGTACTTGTGGCTGATTCACGTGGTTGTATGGCAGAAGTCAATACAATATCGTAAAGCAATTGTCCTCCAATTAAAAATAAAATTTAAAAAATTAGACGAATGTAAAAAACAAATCTATTCAAAAATCTCAGGACATTTCTATGCACAAAATCTTGGTATATTCATTATCTGGAGCTTTCCCCTGCCTGCAATTTCTATTCTAGTTCAGTGTTTCTCAAGGTATGGGCTAATCAGAATCTCCAGAACAGCTTGTTATAAATGAGTATTCTGTCCTAAACAACAGAATGAAAAGCTCTGAAAGTGGGGCAGGACGACCTGTATTTTTAATGACCCCACCCGGTGACTCTTCTGCACACTAAAGTCTGAGGAGAGTTATCACCTCTAACAGTTTTGGGGAAGCGAGCTATAGCAATTGTGTTTCATGGGATTCTGCTTCAAGTATAGGTGAAATCTTCCCATATCTATGTAATGAGCTTTCTCTAAAGCAACCCCTTTTGTCATCATAACAGATATGCCTCTCACTGTCTGGAGAATAACAATCTCAGTCTGGTTTTAAACATTCTAGAATCCACCTCAATTTTCTAAACGTTATCCCACGGTTTCCAAAGGGTGGAATCATTAGCCCCCATAGCACTAATGATTTTAAGAGGCACCTGAGGTAAACTTTTCATTTTCATTTTAGAGACAAACATTTAGTTTAATGTCAATAAAGAAAAATTGTAACTACCATATCCAAGCCTGTGATTTCACAAATACTGGGGCTTAAGTGGGAAATCAAAGAGTTACTGTTTTAAAATATTAAGTAAATACATATTAGCACTGGCGGTACTCAGATAAAAGTCTTAAATTTGGGAAACCTCGCCTTGTCTGGCCCTTTTCTGATGGCAGCCTCAATTTCAGCCATGCATTTCTGACCACAGGCATTCTTTGCCTTTATCCCAGCATGTGCATGCCCATGGAATACTGTCTTCTCCCATAAATACCTCTTTAAATGTTACCCATCGTTTCATGCCCAATTCAAGCCTCCTTCCAGGAACCTCGAGATTCTTCCAGCCATCCCAGCATACTCCCTTTTTGAACTCCTGTAACATACTTAAGGTACCACTCATTTAGAGTCTAATTGCTACTTAAGTGTCTATGAGTACCTATTCAGTGTTATTTCCCTAGTGAAATGAAGCCTCCTGAGAGTAACCCATGGTCTCTTTTACTCCTGGATTACACAAAGAGCTAAATGTTCCTGGCTGGATCTAAGCGCAAAACAGGAACTTGGTGAATACATAGGAATTCATCATGCAGCTGAATGAAATGTTCCACAGTGATGAGAAAGGTGGCTGTTGCATGCCCTCTGCATCTCCTTACTCCAGGCCAGATTTCTCAGCCACACCTCTTCATTATTGCCAGGTGAAGAGCACAGAGGCTGGAGCCCAGGAAATTCTAACCAAAGGTGGGATTCTGTGGGTGTCCCCTGGCTGACGGGGATGGCAGAGGTGACCTTAGCCAGCCCAGGTGCAACCTGTCTGCTTCCACAGTCCGGTCACCTCTGCTGCTGGGTCCTCACCCTCAGTTGGAAGAACCAGTGTGGCCAGAGCATCCTCATGAAAACAACCCCAGACAACAGAACCAGCTCCACTACTTGTTTCATCCATCCTGTGACTCTAGCCTTTCTGTATCTCAAGTTTTTAAATCTACCAACATCTAATTCACACTTGCTATATGGCAAAAGAGACACTGATTCTAAAAGCACTTTAAATTATCATGTACAATAAAAACTCGGGGACACAGCATGTGAATCTGCAGAAAGACTTAGACTAGGAGACCAGAGGGCCTAGTTCTCCACTGAGCAAGCCGTGAGCAATGGGAGCTGTGGTCCCTCCTTCCAACCCTGCCCCGTCTGCTTGTCTTGTGACCTCAGGAACCCACTTAGCTGCCCTGGGACTCAGGATCCTTGGCTGTGAAAACTGCCTATCACTAGATGATCTGGTCTAGGGCCAAGTCCAATGTGAGTTTGAGTACCTTAGAGAGTGACAGACAAACAAGTCTAGTGTCCACTGCACACTTCACTGGACATGCTCCAAAGTGGGGATCATGCGCCAATGTACTCAGGATTTGGGTGGGCCCCAGCAAAGTATCATCAGAGACACTCAGACACCTTTCCCTCCAACTAGCATCTGTTTTGTGGAAAATAGCAGACGTGCTGTTCACCCTACCTGTTCTCCACCTCACTGTCCAACTCCATCTGAATACACGGCAAAAAGCCTCATTTCCTCACTACCATAGTCATGTTTTTTTCTTCCTCTTCCTGTCCTAAAACAACAACTTGAAAACCACAGGTTTTGGTGTTAAGATCTGGCTTTGAAATTAGTTATCCCTTCAGCTCCCCCTCCGACACGCACCACTTTCATGAGTGAAAGGTCTGAAGGCCAGTGGACAGGAAATGGGAAATGAGTGGGAACTCTGGTGGTGGGAGGGGGGCAGTGGCCAGGGCCATTGGTGAACTGGAATGGAATGGAATGACACTGTGTTCTTTGGGATTCCATAAAGGTTTGCCTGCTTCCCAAAGTGTAAGCCACAAATCTCCCAGGGTTGTACTTGATGTGGTTTGTTGGAGCTTCCTTGTAAGCCCTGTAACCATGGTTTTGGGCAGACTACATCACAGCCAGGAGCATCAAAGGAAGACAAAAAGCTTTTTCCTATTTTCCCCTAAAATCCCATCCCCTTAAAAAAAAAGCGTGTGTGTGTATATACATATGTGTGGGGGGGTATATATATATACACACACACATATATGTATATATACATATATGTATTTATATGTAAGGTGATATGCCAAGGCGATTCTAGGACATCATGAAGTTATTTGTTTTCAATAATTAAACATCTCTCCATCAGGATCAGGTATTTCTCTGTGTAGACCAAAGAACCCTAAAACCATATACACCCAGAGTCACACCTGCTCTCCCTGGAAACATGTAACAAACATAAAAATAAAGAAAATCATTTCCTAATTTAACACCTTCCCTCTAAAAAAGGGCTAAAACAAGGTTGCTTCTCCCTGCTTCTCTGAGTGCCAAGGTTGAATGCATTTGGTTTAGAGTGTGTGCAGAAGGCCTATTACCAAGTCCCTAATATTTTGACAGTGTAATCAATTAACTTGGTCTCAAAAATAGTATCTCATTGCACAGTGTCTTGAAAATCAAAACAGAGAAACAATGTAACTTTAAGTCGATTCATAGCACTGACTGCCAATTAATCACAAGCAGAACCGTTTGTAAAACACAGCGCTAGTTCGGGATGGATGGACAATGCATTGGGCAAAACCAGCTCGGCCCATGTTTCTGGGACCCTGGAGGGGACGAGAGGAGAAGAAATTTTTCTTCCTGCATGTCAGAAGATGAGCTAACCGCCCGACAACAAAATAGAAATGAGCCAGCTTCATCCCGGAGGGAAAAATAAAACAGCTCCTCACTCGGCTACTCAGGACAAAGCCAGGACGTGAGAGAAGCCTTCAGTGTAGGGCTCCACGTGCCTCTCCAAGGACCGAGGAACCCACCCACACACAACCAGCCCACCACGCGCCTGGCGGAAGAAGGCGCCTGCTTCTCCGCCAACCTTCAGCACCGGCAGCTTGGGGTTCCCAGCTTTCGAGCTCCCTGTAGCGCCCGCTGTCTGGACAGGGCAGAGGACCATACCCTCTTTCCAAGACTCATCTTCCATGCCCCAATGGCTACTTCTCCCCAACTACTGAGTGTGCTTCCCCAAGCTAATTGACACACACACACACTCCAAATGGCACGAAATCCCAGAGCCCCACGACCAAAGCCAAGGTCGTGAGTTCTGCCCCTGGAACCCCACAGTCTGGTTCCTGGACCGGGAGGCGCCCAACTCACCCAGTCCTCGAAGTGACGGCTCCCGTTCTGCAGCAGCTCCTCAAACTGGATGGTGCAGTTGGCCACGAAGTCATCGTAGCCGATGGGGGCATCGTGGAAGACAGCCAACTCAATCTTGCGTCCGTTGCACACATCGGTGACGAACTCGTCGTGCCAGGCCGGGCTGTTGGTCTTCTGCTTGGTGGCCGTTTGGCCGATGCGCGAGTCGTCCACGTTGAGAGCGATGTAGGGGTCGAGAAGGAAAGTCTGCGGCCGGGGTCCCACCGCATGGCGCAGCGACCAGGCTGTGGGCTTCAAGCTCACGGCCTCGCAGATTTTGATCTTAAGAAGGCCATTGAACACTACCATGGTCGGGGCGGGGAGTGGGGGCCGGGGTCACTCCGTCCGCCCCGAGGGCAGGAACGAAGAACCGACGCCGCGGCGCTCCGAGCACGGGACTCTTGGGTCCCCTCTCGCCCCACCCCACACTCTCCCTACACCTTGTAGCGTTGCGCCCTGGCGCGGGCGATTCTCAGCCAGCGCATGTATTTCCTCGCCGGGTTCCTAACGGAAAACAGGGAGGGGGGAGAGCTGGGGGACGTCCGTGTTTGGAGAAGTCTCTCCCCCCCCCCCCCCAACCAGCAGCACCTCCAGAAGAGGAGACGAGCTGTCGGCTCCGCTGCAAAAGCCGCGGGGGTTGTCTCGTTGCCTCGCTGGCTCTCCGGGTTGGGGCTGCGGGGAAGTGGGCGCCGCGCCGGGCGCTTACCTACCTTTCCGAAACATAATCCCCGGGAAATTTCGACTCCAGGAGGGGGAAGGGGCGGTGAGACGGGGCGGGGACCAGAACGGGGGCGCAGATTTCCACCCGGATCCTCTTCGCACACCCAGCGCCTGCCTCTGACCGCGCAGGGCGGGGGATGAACCCAGGGATGTGCAGTCTACCCGGAGGGATGCATGTCCAGAGGAAATGGTCCTCCTCGGAGCCAAATTTAAAAAAAAAAAAATCCACAAGCCACACGGCCAGCCCGGCCGCCTCCTCCTGGGCGAAGCCGCGCCGCGCCGCAGTCGGCGATCAGGAGGCGCCAGGAGTCGGGAATCTCACATCCGCGCGGGCTCGGGAGTCGGGGTGGCCGCGGCTCCGGCTGGGGCGCAGGCCGGCACCGGGCGGTGCGCAGCGCGGCGGGGCCGGGACTGCGACTCGGCGCGGCCCCACCTCCCGGGCGCCGGCGCCCGCCCGCCGCGCTCCCCGCGTCCCGGCTTTCAGCGGCCGCTCGCTCGCTGCCCGCCCGCTCTCCCCCTCGGTCTCTTCTCCCTCCGTCGGTGTGCGAGCGAGCCTCCCTCCCTCTAATGCAGGAAATGCGCAAAAGACGTCAGTGTGTCTGTGTGTGTGTGTGTGTGTGTGTGTGTGTGTGTGTGTGTGTGTGTGTGCACGCGCGCGCGCGCCCTGGTGTTTGGGGAAATAGAAAGTTTTGCCGGTTGGGGGAGCAATACGGGAAAAGTGAGCCCAGCAGGGGACTGTCGAGGACCCGCGAGCCTTTAGGGGTCGCGGCGGCCTGCCGGGGAGCAGAACTCGGACCCCGCGCGGGACCCCGGGGAGTGGCGGTCTTGGGGGGGTGGGGGGGGATGCGAGCCCGCTGGCTGTGGATACCTGGTCTGTGGTCTCCCGCAGGAGACGAGAAGGCCACGCATCTTTCCAGGCTCTGCGGCCAGCACTGTCTTTTACAGCCGGGAGTGGAGAGGTGGCAGGGGTCGCGCTGCTGCAGAGGACTCGAGACCCTCCCTCGGCCCCACCCCTGCTCTGACCGTGGCTGGCCAGGGCAGCCTGCGGAGTATTGGTCGGTCTGTCTGTCATTCTGTCCGGAGACGTTCTGCTTCGTGGTGGTGGGGGAAGGGGGAAAGGGAGGGGCGTGCACGGCTCTGTGTGAGTTTTAAAACACTTATTCTTTCTTCCCTTTCTTTGGGGGCATTCTCCCTTTTGGGGGTCTGTCCCAAACTTCTCGGGCTGCGAGAACTTGTTGACAAGCGAAAGCTTAGTAATACCCCGACTCGGTTCGTGTGTTTGTTTATATTTCACAAAGTGACTTCATATTTACTCTAGACCTTGCCTGTGTCCTTTGGGGGGGACAGTGTTCTGATCAGCGCGCTGACAGGGGCCGTCCCAGCGGCGCGAAAACGGGGCGCGTCCTCCGGCGGGGACTGGGGGTTGTGGGCTGTGTCCGTGTTAATTTCCTCCGTAACCTTTAAACTCTCGCTGGAAGCCGCGGCGGCAGCTGATCACGTGAGGCGGGCCCTGGGCTGCTGGGGAAGAATTTCCTCCGCGGGGAGCCGGGGACGGGGAAGGCGGCCGGGCGAGGGACGGCCTGGCGCCTGGGGACGCGAACCTGGGAGGGCGGGGCGGACAGCGCGGAGGTCCGGGGCGCGGCCCTGCCTGGAACTGCAGGAGGACAGCCCTGGGAAGAGGTCGTCTCCGCAACCTGCGAGCCGGGGGGCGGTGGGGTGGGGTGTTGTGCAAACGGAAAAAGAAAACCTCGGCCCTCGCCCGCGTGCCAAGCCAAGTCAGGGAGTTTGTAGGAATCGTGGTAAGCTGTGTTTATCTTTCGACTCTGGTTAGCCCAAGTTTAAAACCCACCTCTCGATCACTTTTTCTCAGTGGAAAAAAAAAGAAAAAAGTAAAGTTATCATTGTCTGGGGCTTAGAGGCTTAAAACGGCTTAAAGGCGCAGAAGGAGGCAGACCCCTGGAACGAAAGGCTATCAAGTGCCGCAGACAGGTTGCAAAACTGATCAGAAAAGTCCCGGGCAGATCCCCTCCGAAGGCCTGCAGCTACTGCGCTCTCCCGAGCTTACCAGTAATTTCTCGCAGCCCTCCAAGTTAGATGGAGCAGCAGGGTAGAGAGAGCTAGCATGCAGTCTTAGAGCCAGAAGACTCCCGTTCCCATGGAAAAAGTCAGGATGTAAAAGTTTTGCCTTCCAGGGCCACTCCCACCAGCTGGAGGCATATTTTAAAATTTGTCAGCTTGACAAAGCACAGGTGGGATATATCATCGCTGTTAACTTTATTTCTTTGATCATCAGAACTTTTCCCTCCTCGCTTCTTACTACCACCATTCTATTCTTATTAAGCATGTTTCCCCCTTCATGGAGCATGTGATGGGCTTGATCTTCTACAAATGCATTCGGAAGCCCAGCAAGAGCTAGAGAGAGATTCATAAGATGCCTGACAAAGAGGCAAAATTGAAGGGCTACCAACAAACTGGCCATCAAGATAAATTATATTTTAATATGATATTTTGAAAAAATAAAAATGAATATAGAGTTCCAAGAGGAACACAATATCCACATTTTTAAATAGTTTTAGATATTACATTAAAATAGTATTTGTATTGCTGAGTTTCTGGGCACCCCTAAAATTTCGTGCCCAAGAAGAGGGCTTCCTTTGCCTTGCCCCAGCCCCAGCTCTGTGAGGAACAGGAGAACGGCATAGATTTCATGAAGGAGGAATTCTTGAGTGTTTCATACCTTTTCTCTACTCTTTTCTGAGTGAGTCCTATCTTACCAGCAAACAGACAAGTACCGGGATTGAAGACAGTGGTCAAAATCCCTCCTCTTCTATGTCTGTAACAGGAAATATATTTAGAATTAAAGACACATTAAACTTGAACTTTTGGCATCTTCTTATGTTCCCCCCCTCCTCCCCAGGCAAGAACCCCAGTGTTATTAAATAATGCCTGTTGCTGTCTCAGGGACTAGGCATTCTTAAAACCAATAACCTACAAGTTTCTAATACCATTTCCCTGGACCTGGGTAGGGATACAGAAAGGCTGCATCTGCCTCTTAACAGACTGCTTGTTGCACCATGTGAATAAATCGTACTGCAATCCTCAGATGTGACCAATCCCAGGGTGACCTTTCCTTTCAATTACAAGTCTTTCTGCCTGGGGGTGGAGGAAGGTGGGGTAACTCAAAGACTTGGCCAAACAAACTTTCTGTTTTGTGTTGGAAGAATATTTAAATAAAAAGAGAATATTGGTTGTCTATATAAAAACATTGCTAATTTCCTGACAATTATTACATCCTTATTTCTAAATCAATCTCTCACCATTCTCCTCTCAAACTTGGCTAAATGAAAATATATATCCTCTAGGGGCACCATGGAGATGCCAGATGTGAGTCTGTTTAGGGAAAAACCTTTAAATTTACCTGTGGGTGGGCGTTTGGATCTAAAATAAGCCCACTGCTCCAGATTTCATATGAAGAGAAAAACAAGCCCTTGCAGGGCAGAGGTTTTAGAATGTAAAATTCCAATCAATAATTACTGCCTACTTCATCCTTCTCTTGGCCCCTGTATAGTCCTGAAAGCCCTGTGTAGAGCCATCAGTAAAAAACATCTTTCTCAGACTACAGCCCACGGGGTGGCCAAGAGTCAGATACGTCTTAGCAACTGAACCTACACAAAACACACTTTAGAGTCCAACTGTGGCCTGGTGGTTTTGTTATCTTTGGGAGAGGGAAGAGGAAGAGAAGAAAAATGATAGAAGAGTTTGACAAGGACAGTGACTCTCTCCTTTTAAAATTAAGGATCTTAGGGACTTTTCCTGGTGGTGCAATGGTTAAGAATCCACCTGCCACTTCAGGGGACATGGGTTTAATCCCTGGTCCGAGAAGATCCCACATGCCTCAGAGCAACTAAGCCCATGCACCCCAACTACTGAGCCTGCTTGCCACAAATACTGAAGCTGGGCGCCTAGCGTCTGTGCGCTGCAACAAGAGAAGCCACCACCCACTGCATCTAGAGAAAGCTTATACACAGCAATAAAGACCCAGCACAGCCAAAAATATAAAATAAAAATTTTTAAATAAATTGATAAATTAAGGCTCATGAAAAAAGACTGGTGGAGCAAGCGTGCCCAGGGCAATATGATAAGTTGCAAATGGAGGGCTGTACCAGCCTCTGGGAGTGCATGAAAGAAGAGTCAATGCTTCGCCTGAGGTTGCCTGGGAAGGCATCACCCAGCAGGCCTAGGCTTTTCAACAGGAGTTTCTTCAGAAGCAAAAAGGAGAGAAAAGGGCATTGGAGGCAACAGGAACGGAGTGTAGAGAGCTCAGGTAGGTAAGAGCATGGCTGTTGGGATGAGTAAGGAACCAGGTATACCTGGCGTTTGAGGTGAGAGGAGGTGAGCTAGGCTGTACTGGATAACTAAGGCCTTGTAGAGCCTACAAAGGAAGCTGGAACTTCCTCCTTGAGAGACACTGATCCTTCTAAGGTGGAGAAGCAGCATAATGGGAGTTAATACTTTTTAAAAAGCCATTTTTCAGGGATAGGTACTTTCTCTTCTGTAATTTTCCTCCAGAAGACTCACCCCAAAACAGGATGTCAGGGAGACAGAAGATCCAAGTCTGAGGACACTTTACCCTCCATCTGATCAAAAAGGAAACAGTCTGTGGATATTGTTGAGCTGAGTAGAAGGGATCAAGGAGGGGTGTCTGAACCTTAGACTAGCACATTCAGATTCACAGCCTTGTTGCTCTGCTGGTCCTTGCCATTCGCAGGATGTTAATGGCTTCTGCAAAGATCTGCCTGGTTAGGGTCTCTCATAGATTCCACATGTGCTCTGTGGAGCAGATTCAACCACCTGAGCCCTGTGATGGGAATATGCAGTAGCACGACAAAGCGAAACCATGCAGTTTGGTTGGCCCTGCCCTGGCCTAACTCCCACCTGAGTTCCAGCCTGGCTTCTAATCCCCTCACCCACCCTCTTGTTGTTGGCCCATGTCTGGCCTGCCATGTCTGCTTATTTTGGCCCTGTCTCTGCTCTGAACTCTGATGCGGTGACCCAGAGACAAGCTTCCATCTACAAAGAGATGGAAGGATCAGAGGGAACTCTATAGAACTTAAAAGTGCATAATGGATAGGAGATGACCTGGTATCCCTCCCTCCTCAGTTCCCTTGACCCTGAGCCCTACTCATCTCAGGAGCCATATGGAAAATAATATCACATACTACATTGTCTTTGGCTCTGATGTTGGGCTGCATCCTGGGACTCTGAAATCCATAAATTCATCCATCCATCTTTACTGAGAACTGCTATGTTCAGAATACTGGGGCAGGTGCTCTCATTTCAGTTCAGTGCAGTCGCTCAGTTGTGTCTGACTCTTTGCGACCCCATGGACTGCAGCACTCCAGGCTTCCCTGTCCATCACCAACTCCCAGAGCTTACTCAAACTCATGTGCATCGAGTCAGTGATGCCATCCAACCATCTCATCCTCTGTCATCCCCTTCTCCTCCCGCCTTCAATCTTCCCCAGCATCAGGGTCTTTTCCAATGTGTCAGCTCTTCACATCAGGTGGCCAGAGTATTGGAGCTTCAGCTTCAGCACCAGTCTTTCCAATGAGTATTCAGGACAGATTTTCTTTAGGATGGACTGCTCTAGGGAGGACAAATACATACTCCTGCTCCTTGATGATTGCTGCTCTGGCTGGGGAGATAGGAAGATCAATTCAGGTAGCCATTCGTTTATTCAGCAGTCAGTATTGAATACCATGTCATTTAGACCGCTGGAGAAACAAAGATGATGACATATAATGACACTTTATTAGTTGGGATGGGCCAGTTCACACTGCTGTAATAAGCAGTCCCCAAACCCCAAAGTCTAAAACTAACAAAGACCTCTTCTCACATGGCTGTACATCCATGGTGGGGTTGTCCACATCAGCGTCTTTCCCACTCCTGCATGTAGACCAACAGAAAAGTCACTTTCTGGAACCTCGCTGGTCACAGGCAGAGAGCAAAAGAACCCCAAGAGGGTGTTAGGCAGTTAAATAGCCCACTCGAAGTGCTAACCTCTATTTCTACTCACTAGTTGTTGGCTAGAACTAGTCACATGGCCTCTCTTCCTCATACACACGTGAATTGAGAAGTTCTCCCACCTGCAGGGTGAGGCGAATATTTGATGGAATATTTGATGAATAGCACTGAAGACTGCCTTAGACACTGTCTTCAAATAATGGGTACACAGAGATAATTCAAGGTAGCACATGGTAAATGGCAGATAAATGGCACAGTCAGAAATTTCTGTGATCATTTAAGGGAACATGAGCATCACAATCAGAGTGAGACTAAACCTGATGGCCCTGGGTCACTGCATACAGAATCTTCCAGTAACTGGAGAATCCGACTACCAGACTAGCAACCACCTAAGCTCCTTTTCTTCTTCCCTCAATACATCTGACTTCTCAGAATCTGCAGGTCCTTCAAGTGACTTCAGACCTGAGTCAGCACTAAGGAGGCATTTGGACTCAACAGAACTAAGACTTGTTTGCTTTACTCTGCAAGATTTGGGAGATCACCTGGCCTATATTCTAAGTTCTTATTATTATTCTAAGTTCTATTAAATGAGGAAACTCAGTCCTAGAGAGGTTAACTGCCTTGCCACACAAGAAATTTTTAAAAAATAATAGTAATAACCAAAACACTACTTAGAGGTCAAAACAAATGCTTGAACTTCCTAGTTTAAGTTCACTTTTCTTCTATATTGTCATACTAGAACCAATGCAATGCCATGTAATGATAATAACCCCAATCCCATTTTAATTCCTTGGAAACAAAATTTCTATAAACCTAACATCCAAGTTTATTTTAACATACTGACTTGCAGTTTAACTGGCCTTGGTGAAATACAACATTTAGATAACAATAATTCTCAGAGAACTATGATATTGATAGAGTTCTTACTGAAGTTGTTTTGGTGACACATCTTAAAAACAAAAGGACTCTATTATTCCTCAACTTCTCTATTTTTACGTCTTCTCTGGTAACAGCAGTCACATGTATTTTCAGCATATGATTTTATGATACCTGCATCAAGTGTAAAAACTGTTTCCTGAGGCTCCCTGTGGCTATTTTATCAATTAGCAGAATGATGGATCTGACTGCTCAGATTAGGTTATAGATCGCTAACATGTTCTGGACATTTGGTCTGCAAATCTGTCTCCCTTGGACTGCAGGGAGATCAAACCGGTCAGTCCTAAAGGAAATCAGTCCTGGAAGGACTGATGCTGAAGCTGAAGTTCCAGTACTCTGGCCACCTCATGTGAAGAACCAACTCATTGGAAAAGACCCTGATACTGGGAAAGATTGAAGGCAGGAGGAGAAGGGGATGACAGAGGATGAGAGGGTTGGATGGCATCACCAGCTCGATGGACATGAGTTTGAGCAAGCTCCAGGAGTTGGTGAAGGGCAGGAAAGCCTGGTGTGCTGCAGTCCATGGGGTCGCAAAGAGTCAGATACGACTGAGCGACTGAACTGAACTGAACTTCTAATTTACTTTTCAGGATCAAGGAGCTGGGGCTCCATGGCAGGGAATATTGCCTCTCATCACCGATAAGGATAACAAATGTACAGATATAACAAATGTAAAATGAGAATTGGTTAAGCTCACAGGTTCTTTTGCAACCGATATGCAATGCATAATTCGCAATTCCTTCTCTCCTTCAATACCCAAACCCTCTCTGAACTCAGACCTTATTCCCCCAGCCAAAACTATGAATTCTCCTCCCTGATCTGCCCCTCCCCTCCTCCTCACTTCTCATTGCCAGGCCAGCACCGCAGTCTCGTGTCTGGTATCTGTCTTAACTCTGTTCCTTCTCTAAAAAGTCTTTAAGTTTGGAAATGCAGTTTGGGGAGCAAGCATCTCCATACTTGCTTCCCAGTATCTTGGACATAGTAGGCACAACTTTGCACTCTGCAAGTATTTGTCCCAAAGATGGCCTTTTGAAATAAGAAGAGTGTCACAAATCTTGTTAGCCTCACCCCTTCTTACCCAGATAAGGTCCTTGGCCAAGTTTGGGTCTCCGCTCCAAAGCAACCAGGGACGGTAGTGATGAAGTTCCCGGGATGCTGGACGGGTCGCGGTGGCAACTCAGAGCCTGCGGTTACGGCGCTGGGCTCCGCGAGCCGACAGCGCCCTCTGGCGGAAGTAAGTGTGCCCAGCCCGGTTTCTCCGGCGCTTTGATCGCTTTTGCTTCCTCAGAATCCGCGGGGCTGGGATTCCAAATGTTGGGAGCACTAGGAGATCTTTTAAAGTTGAAGGGATAGGTCAAGGGGCAGACAACATGGTATGTGACCCTTGGCTTTATCCACATGCCCTTCGGGAGCAGGGGAGCAATCCAATCACTAGCTGTATGAAAATGCTGTGAATATTGTGCTCTTTTTTTTTTTTTTTTTAAACGACTAGGGTTCTCAAAGGAAAGAATTCTGTTCCTATAGCTGCGTTAGAGCAAGAGGCCATCAGTTGCCAGTTAAACCCATGTTAGGTCCAGGAAAAACAGAAATGAAGGAGATGGGGGTCCAGATTTTTAGGAGCAGGAACTCAAAGGGCCTCCTGACTGGCCAAAGACCAATCCTGCTTTTCTTAGAACAGCAAGTCAGTTCCTGAAGCTGAGGTGAGGGTCAGGAGAAATGGCCAGGGAACTGCACATAAAAAGTCATGTCCACAATAGGAAACACTGGGAGCTGCAGATCATTGAGGTCCCCTCAGAGGTTACTCCCCTCATTCCAGCACATAACTTGGTTTCCTTTTATGAAAAAACACAGATGTCTTCAGCTGAGGGCTGACTTGACTTTGCCACTTAACCCAAAACCATTTAGAAAGCAAGAAAGGTATCTGGTCATTTCTCCATCCCACCAGTTGTCATGGAAATGGGTCCTTCCAGCTCAAGCCCCCACTTGTGTTGGACCCATTACACACTCCTCTGTTTCAGAGACTGCTGTTGGTCACCCCTTGCTCCTCTCCTTCTCCACCATTCTTTCCCCTCAGTAAGTCTCACCCATCCTAAAAAATATGTTGCACTCTTCATAACCTCACATCTCTCTCCAGCTACCTCTCAGACTTCTTCTGCCCCCTCCCTAAAATTAAGCGTTACATACTCTCACATTCTCTACTTCCTTATAATCCACTCCCTCAGCCCATGCCATGAGAGTCACCGAGCCCTCTCTCATGGAGGATTCCAGTCATTTCTACCCTGCTCAGCCTCGTTTTGGAATCTACCTGGTTTGGCCACTCTCTTGGCAGCATAGGATGCTGTTTTCTCCTCCCTCCTTGAAATGCTCTCTTCCCCTGGAAATGCTCTCTTTCCATGATGTCTGAGCTCTCCAAAATGTTCTCCTTACCTCCATGGCTTCTCCTTTTTAGTTTCTTTTGTTCTTCTCTTCCTCTGCTTATCTCTTAAATGAATTATTGCTGTGCTATGCTTAGTCGCTCAGTTGTGTCCAACTCTTTGCGATCCCATGAACTGTAGCCCACCAGGCTCCTCTGTCTGTGGGGATTCTCCAGGCAAGAATACTGGAGTGGGTTGCCATGCTCTCCTCCAAGGGATCTTCCCAAGCAGGGATCAAACCTAGGTCTCCCGCACTGCAGGCAGATTCTTTACCATCTGAAGCAGAATGCTAAACCAATGCAAATATTTTCTTGACGAAAATGTCAGGTGAGTGACCAAAGGTGCTATAAACCTTGAAAGACGAAAAGATTACTATGACCTAGAGTGGTAAGGGAAGCCCCCTTGGAGGAAGAGAGATGGAAAGTGAGCACAGACATGGGGTACATTATCAAAGAGAAAGGCCATTCCTGGTGGAGGAACATGTCACTAAATGCATGAGGAAAGAAAAAATTTTTTAAAAAATTCAAAATTATTAAGCACCTCTTTGTGACACATGATGTAAAATTAAAGAAGGAGAAAGATATGAGTCCCTAGCTTAAATTTTACTGTACGTTCCTGTGAAATGATTAAGAAGCTACATAAGATAGCTTTTGATAGAGGTCTAAGCGGTAGAAAGAAGGAAGAAATCAGGACGGGCTTCCTGGAGGTGGCAGGACTTGTGGGCTATATTCTGTTTGAATATAATTATATAATTCTGTTTAAATTAGGGTAGGCTAACTGCTCTCACAGATATGCCCTCAAATGCACAAAAACTCAAACACAATAGATGTTTATGTTTTGTTCACCCAACAGTAGTAAGTAGGAGAACAGGTCAGAGGGGTGGCCCTGTTCTTCCCAGGCTGCAACAGTCACTCTGGGGATTGTAGCCAATGGACCCATCCCAAAAGAGAAAAGATCGTGAAGGATCATGGAGCCAGAAAGGCCAGGTTGCTCTCATCCCATTGGCTACGACTTAGTCACGTGGCCACGTGTTAACTGCAAGGGAGTCTGGGAACCAGTCTAGGATGAGGAGAGCATGTCTGTTTGGTGAGCAAAGGGCTGTATTTCCCACTTGGTTCTTCCCCCTTTACTGGAGATTAGGAGGATCCATTTGGATTAACCTCTGTGCAAATTTCATCCATTCTTCATTTTGAGAGGATGTCACCTTCTAGAATAATGGCCCCTCCCTGCCCATTAGCAGTCCAAGTCACCCTCAACTTCAGTGCATGCTGTGCATGGTGGGAGACATCACCTACTGTTTCCTGGTGGGGGCGCATCCAGTCAACCCCCAAGTGAACTTGGTCAAGGTCTTCCCTCTAGTTGACCTTGGAGATGCTGCAGTGCAGCGTGCGATGAAAGTGTAGGGTGGTGAGCAAGTCACCAGGCACAGAAGTCAAGCTGTAATGCTATTCTGTACTTGGAATTTTTAAGGATGCTTTTATATCTATCTTTCCCATTACTCTGCAATTCCCTGATTCAGGGACTGTGTGTCAGATTCCCTGGCGGCGGGGGGAGGGGGGGTATTCCTAGGTCCAGGACAAGACTAAGCTCTCAATAAATGTTTGTTAAGTGAAAAGATGAAAGGAAGAAAGGATCCTTAGTTATTGCTTGGCAGATCAGGGGTTCTCATTAAAAGCCCTCAGCCCTGTCATCTGGGCAATCTGGCTGGTCCTTTCAGCACAGTACAGAGTGGAAAGTGAAAGAGTGAAAATCGTTCAGTTGTGTCCGACTCTTTGTGACCCCATGGACTATGCAGTCCATGGAATTCTCCAGGCCAGAATCTTCCCAACCCAGGGATTGAACCCAGGTCTCCCACATAGTGGGCAGATTCTCTACCAGCTGAGTCACAAGGGAAGCCATACAGAGCGGGGTGGAGTCCAGTTTGGAAACTCAGTTCTAGGATCTTGGGCAAATTATCTGCCTCTCAGTGGGCCCTGCTTGATTCAAAGGTAACAGGGGTTTGTAGAATGACAATGGGCATTGTGCTACAGCCAGGCACAGTGCCTGCCTCTGAGTAGGTCTCAGGAAATTCCTTTATAGACTGACTCCCTAAGGAATATTAAAAAAAAAAAAAATCCTTTCGCTCTCTAGCATTGACAGACCTGGCCACTGGATAGTGGGGTTTTGGTGTGAAGGGTCCAGGCACAAAAGAGGTTTGCCCTGGGCCCAGCACTCCACTAAAACGGCCCTGAGGTCAGATCTGGAGTGCCCCTTCTCCACTGCTCCTCCCTACAGTAAGACAGAGGACTGCAGGAAACACTCAGGAACTTAAAGAAAAATACAAATAATAAGGAAACAAGTCATGCGACTGACCAGCTTCCACTTGCAGCTGCGGTTGAGCTTTCCAGCCATTGAACCCACCTGGAACTTTCGATGGCTGAAAGTAGTAATTATTTTTCTGTGTCTCTCAGAGAAACAGAGTCGGGCTATCTGCAGAGCTGAGCTTCTGGAACACGGGGCGTGGTGGGGCAGGTGGCAGAGCTCAAGGTGCAGAGCAGATGCATGCTCCTCCTGCCACCCTGGACGTGGCCTCCCCTCCCCTGTCCGTCAGCACAGTTGACGCACACCCTGCTCAATTCGTTCAGGCTCCCTCTCTGACTCCCTCATCTGGTGAGAACCAGGTTACCTGCCGGTGCAAGAACTGACCTTGCCAACACAGCACAGAGCGTGTCGTTGTGGTTTCTCTCGAGCAAGAATGGAGAAGTGGTAAATGTTTCTCATGTTTTCCTCTGGTGAGTCCATGCATTCTGAGTTTGTTTGTGCCAGAACTTGAAAATTCAACAGCAAAGAGGGTAGGGCATGTGAAAAGGCAGGATAAAACAGGAGGGGTAAGTGACCATTTATTACAACGTGAGTCCCACTATTCACTTCTTAATGTGGTGGCAGTAGTAGTAACAATAGTAGCAATATTAATAATAATAATGGTTCTCTCTCTGCTGGTTGAGAACTCTGAGCCAGGCATTAACATATAACAACTCTTTAAATCATTAAAACAACCCAATGAAATAGATACTACCATTTTTCTCCAATTCTAAGACATGGTTTTAAAGTTACATTTTAACATTTTAAAATCCATGAGAAGAGAATACTATGTTGTATTATAATGGCTAGTGAAAAAATTTTTTATCTCATAGTAGCTGAAACTCCAATATTTTGGCTACCTCATGCTAAGAGTTGACTCGTTGGAAAAGACCCTGATGCTGGAAGGGATTGGGGGCAGGAGGAGAAGGGGACGGCAGAGGATGAGATGGCTGGATTGCATCACCGACTCGACGGACATGAGTTTGAGTAAACTCCAGGAGTTGGTGATGGACAGGGAGGCCTGGTGTGCTGCGATTCATGGGGTCACAAAGAGTCAGACACGACTGAGCGACTGAACTGAACTGAACTGACTAAGCACATTAAATTGGGCTTCCCTGTTGGCTCAGTTGATGAAGAATCCACCTGCAATGCAGCAGATTAAATTAGGGTGCATTTTAAAGATGAAGCAAGTAAACTGGAGAAAAACTAAGCAATGCAACCAGGATCCCACTGCTAGTAGGTTGCAGAGCCTGGTTTCAGACACAAGTGGCCCAGAGTCTATCTGTGTGTTTGTTGTTTTTGCAACCTCAGACATCCTGCAAACATTTCCCCTTAGGTCTGTCTACCAGGAACCAAGCTCATGATGACTACATACTCTGTAAAACAAGATATATATGTTTTTTCATTCAGATTGATTTTGTTTTACTTTTCATATAACCATGATTCTGTTCTGTCTCCCACAGGAAACTCTGAATTTTGTTGTTGTTCAGTTGCTAAGTTGTGTCCAACTCTTTGGGACCCCTCTTTGCAGCACACTAGGCTTCTCTGTCCTATAGTATCTCCCATAGTTTGCTCAAACTCATGTCCATTGAGTCAATGATGCCATACAATCATCTCATCCTCTGTCACCCCCTTCTCCTCCTGCCCTCAGTCTTTTCCAGGATCAATGTCTTTTCCAATGAGTTGGCTATTTGCATCAGGTGGCCAAAGTATTGGAGTTCCGGGCCTCAGCTCCGGTCCTTTCAATGAATATTCAAGGTTGATTTCGTTTAGGATTGACCGGTTTGATCTCCTTGCTATCCAAGGGACTCTCAAAAGTCTTCACCAGCACCACAGTTTGAAAGCATCAATTATTCAGCACTCAGCCTTCTTTATTGTCCAACTCTCACATCCATATGTGACTACTGGAAAAACCATAGCTTTGACTATATGGACCTTTGTTGGTAAAGTGATGTCTCTCACAGAAAACTCTGAATTTAGAAACTGCTTGAAGAAAAACAGAAGCCCATTTAAACCTGCCTGGCTGGGCCTGCAGTAAGGGAGAGGCATCAGAGATATTTCCCAAGAGAAAATCCACCCCTGTAGTTGATTTGTATTTGGACTTATGTTACTTTTGCCTTCGTGCCTCAGTTTTCCCAGCTGGAAAATGAGGGGCCTGCACCAGTTCCAAACTTTTTTGCTGGTGCATCCTTAGCATTTTAAACATTTGAGCACAATATATTTTCAATATTTGTAACCTCTTTTTTATTTTAAAAGAGGGAGGTGTACTTCTGTGTGTGTGTATGCTTCTATGAGTTTAACACATGTATAGATGTGTACAACCACCACCCTGATCAATACAGAGCAGTTCTATCATCACCACCCTCCAAAAAACATTCCCTTGTTTTAACACTGTTGAAATTCTGCTTCCCATGAAGCCTCTTTCAACCCATGATCAGTCTTCATCCTAATAGTGTTGCCTTAACCCCCCTGCCAGTGCAAGAGACATGAGAGACATGGGTTTGATCCCTGGGTCTGGAGGATCCCCTGGAGGAGGGCATGGCAACCCCCTCCAGTATTCTTGCCTGGAGAATCCCATGGACAGAGGAGCCTGGTGAGCTATACTCCTTGGGGTTGCAACTAGTCAGACATGACTAAGAGAGACTTAGCACCAGCACTAGCATGTAAATGGAACCGTATAATACGAACCTTTGGAGACTGGTTTCATTTACTTAGGGAACTGAGCTTATCCATGTTGTTGACCATATCAATAATTTGTTCCTTTTGTTGAGTAGAGAGTCATTGAATAGATGACTATGTTTTACTTAGCCATTCATTCACTGAAGGGCATTTAGAGTGTTTCCAGTTTGGGTTTTGTTTTTGGTTTTTTTTTTTGGTAATTATGAACAAAGCTGCTATAAACATTCATGTATCGGTTTTTGTATGAACATAAGTTTTCATTTTTTAAGGGTAAATATCTAGGAGTGGTATTGCCAGATTATATAGTAAATACATACTTAACTTTATAAGAAAGTGTCAAGCTGTTTTCAGAGTGTCTGTGCCATTTTGCATTCGTATAAGCAATGTACGAAGATTCCAGTTATTCTGCATCCTCACTAATACTTTATATTTTCAGTTGGGTTTTTGTTGTTGTTTTACTTTAATCATTCTAATAGATGTATAGTAATATCTGTGATTTAATTTACATTTTCATAATGACCAATGAAGTTGCATCTTTTCTTGTTTAAAATTTTTATTAAAATATAATTGATTTACAATGTTGTGTTAGTTTCAGATGTATAGCAAAATGATTCATAGATATATGTATTTAGATTATTCTCCATTATAGGTTATTACAAGATATTGAACATAGTTCCCTGTGCTTTATAGTAGGTTCTTGTTGGTTATATACTCTATATATAGTAGTGTGTTTATTTTAATCCCAAACTCCTAATTTATCACTCCCACCCCAATGTTGAGCATCTCTTCAATGTGCTTATCAGCCATTTATATATCTTCTTTGGTGAAGTGTTTATTCAGATCTTTTGCCTATTTTTAAACTAGATTGCTGTTCTCTTACTGTTAATTTTTGAATGTTATTTACATATTCTGAATGCAAGTCCTTTGTTGGATATATAATTTATTAATATTATCTCCGGTTTATAACTTGCCTTTTAATTCTCTTAACAATGTCTTTTGCAAAAAAAAACTTTTAATTTGGTGATGTCAAGTTTTCCTTTGTATTTCTTTTATGGATTGTTTTTTTCTCTTTTGTCAGACATAAGCCAGTGAAGAATCTACCTGCAATGTGAGAGACCCAGGTTCGATCCCTGTGTCAGAAAGATCGTCTGGAGAAGGGAACTGCAGCCCACTCCAGTATTCTTGCCTCGAGAATTCCATGGACAGAGGAGTCTGGTGGGCTACATTCCATGGGCTCACAAGAGCTGGACACAGCTAAGGGACAAACACTTTCACTCTTTCTCAAGAACTCTTTGCCTAACTTTTTCTCACATAATTTTAAATAAAAATGTATACTTTTTGGTTTACATTCAGACCTATGATCCACTTGAAGTTGATTTTCCTGTGAATTATATTCAGATGTCTTGATTGAAGTTCTTTCCTTTTTTTGTAAGTGGATGTCTTTTTATTTCATTTGATGAAAGGACTTTCCTTTATCCACTGACTTGCCTTCAAACCTTCATTAAAAATCAATTAATCATGAATTATAAACTTTAAAATGATTAAAATGGTAAATTTTGTGCTATGCGAATTTTGTCTTAACAAAACAATATCTTAAAAAACAAATTGATCATACTTGTGAGGATCTAACACTGTTATTTTGTTCCATTGATCTACCTGTTTAAACTTTCACCAGTACCACATTGTTTCATCATTAAGCTTTAGGATAAGTTTCAAAAGTAAGTAATGTGAGTCCTTTAACTTTTGTTTTTCTTTTTCAAAGGTCCTTTGCCTTTCCACATATATCTTAGAGTTAGCTTGCCTATATCTGCCTAAAATTCTGCTGAAATTTTGATTGTTCATCCAATAAAAAATTACCAAGTATGCAAAGCAGCAAAAAAATATGTTCCATGATGAAGAGAGAAACAAATCAATTGAAACTGATCTAGAACTAGCAGAGATGTTAGCATTACCAGACGAAGACATTAAAATGGTTATTATAACTGAATGCCATATATTCAAAAACTTAAAGAGAGAGAGGAATATTTAAAAAAGACGCAAGACAAACATCTATAGGCAAGTCAAGGAACAACAGTTAGAACTGGATATGAAACAACAGACTGGTTCCAAATCAGGAAAGGAGTATGTCAAGGCTGTATATTGTCACCCTGCTGATTTAACTTATATGCAGAGTACATCATGAGAAACGCTGAGCTGGATGAAGCCCAAGCTGGAATCAAGATAGCCAAGAGAAATATTAATAACCTCAGATATGCAGATGACACCACCCTCATGGCAGAAAGTGAAGAAAAACTTAAGAGCCTCTTGATGAAAGTGAAAGAAGAGAGTGAAAAAGTTGACTTAAAACTCAACATTCAGAAAACTAAGATCATGGAATCCAGTCCCATCACTTCATGGCAAATAGATGGGGAAGCAATGGAAACAGTCAGAGACTTTATTTTGGGGGGCTCCAAAATCACTGCAGATGGTGACTGCAGCCATGAAATTAAAAGATGCTTGCTCCTTGGAAGAAAAGTTATGACCCATCTAGGCAGCATATTAAAAAGCAAAGACATTACTTTGCCAACAATGGTCCATCTAGTCAAAGCTATGGTTTTTCCAGTAGTCATGTATGGATGTGAGAGTTGGACTGAAAAGAAAGCTGAGTGCCAAAGAATTGATGCTTTTGAACTGTGGTGTTGGAGAAGACTCTTGAGAGTCCCTTGGACTGCAAGGAGAGCCAACCAGTCCATCCTAAAGGAAATCAGTCCTAAATATTCATTGGAAGGACTGACGCTGAGCTGAAACTCCAATACTTTAGCCACCTGATGTGAAGAACTGACTCATTTGGAAAGACCCTGATGCTAGGAAAGACTGAAGGCAGGAGGGGAAGACGACAACAGAGGATGAGATGATTGGATGGCATCACCGACTCAATGAACACGAGTTTGAGTAGGCTCCGGGAGTTGGTGATGGACAGGGAGGCCTGGTGTGCTGCAGTCCATGTGGGCACAAAGAGTCAGACACGACTGACTGACTGAACTGAACTAAACAAGACACATATCTAGAGATATAAACTACAGTATCTGAGGAGAAAAACACATCAGATGGAATTAATGTCAATGAAGACATTGCAAAAGAAAAGAGTGAGTGAATTTGAAGACATAGCAATAGAAATAACCAAAAATGAAACACCAAGAGAAAAAAATTATTTTTAATGAAAAGGTAATCACTGAATAGCCAAAAATAAATGAATAAAATTATTTTTTAAAGTTCCAAAAAACTATACAGTGAGAGTTGGGAGTGAGGGGGGGGTCTTCTGGGGCACTTCCTGAGGAGAAAATGATGAAAAGAAACAGTTCTTTGATAGTACCTGAAATACTACTGCTAGTGATTATTTTTCCTTTATGAATTAATCATTGCCCATTTCTTTTAGGTTAATATGTTTATAATGCAAAGGCCCCAAGAAGGATTAATACTTGGAGTCACATTGTTGTGAATTAGTTGGGCAGCTCTCTAAAAGGGCTTGTGTGGTGTAATGAATTACATAAGCGAAAAGTGAAGTTGCTCAGTCGTGTCTGACTCTTTGCAACCCCATGGACTGTAGCCTACCATGCTCCTCTGTCCATGGAATTTTCCAGGCAAGAGTACTGGAGTGGGTTGCCATTTCCTGAGTTACACAGTGGCCCCCTAATATGTCTACATCCTAATCTCTGGAACCTGATTCTTATAACTGTGACTGTTACCTTATTTGGGAAGAATGGTCATTGCAATGTGTAATTAAGTCAAAGATCTTGAGATAAGAAGATCATCCTGTAAAGCCAATGACAAATACCCTTCTATAAGGGAAGCAGAGGGAGATTGACTGACACAGAGGAGAAGGTGATGTGAAGACAGAGGCAGAGATTGGAGTGATGAAGTCACAAGCCAAGAAAGCTAAAGGATGCTGACACCACTAGAAGCTGGAATAGGTGGGGAAGGATTCTTCCCTAGAGCCCCTGGAGGCAATAAGGGACTGTGGTTATCTTGATTTCATACTTCTGGCCTCCAGACTGTGAGAGAGTGAAATGTCTGGTGCGTGAAACCTCCTGATTTATGGTAATTTGTCGCAGTAGCCACAGGAAACCAAGCTAGGTGGCACACACTTCCTGGGCGTTTAAATGAAATCAAGACCCAGGGAGGGATGCCCGCAGGTCATGAAGAGGAATCCACTGCCTCTCCAGAGTCAACCTTTCTTCAGAGTCCCAGCCTCAACCCTAAGTGAGCCAGTCAGCCTGTGCCTTGTCCATATTCAGAGATGAAGTCAGGACTTCTCTGGTGGGCCAGTGGGTGGGGAATCTGCCTGCCAATGCAGGGTCAGGGATTTGATCCCTGGTCCGGAAGAGCCCACATGCCACAGAACTAAGCCCATGCCCACAACTACTGAGCCCAAGCTCCAGAGCCCACAAGCTGTATCTGCTGAAGCCCAGGAGCCTACAGCCTGTGCTCTGCAACATGCGAAGCCATGGCAAGAAGAAGTCCACACACTGCAACCCCCGCACATAGCACCTAGAGAAAGGATGCATGCAGCAATGAAGACCCAGTGCAACCAAGATAAATAAATTAATGATAAGATAAATTTTGAAAAAGAAGAGGAATTCAGAACTCCTTCTAGTCACATGTTTCATTCCTACCCTGGCTGTAGATATTGTTCCTCACCTTGGCTGTTCATCTTTCACACACACACACCCTTGGGCATAAGGGAGTAAATCGTTCAGTACCTACTTTCCTTCTTCGTAGGGGTACCACTCAGAGGCCCTGTCTCTCTAAGGACCTTCCAGTTTCTACAAGAAGAACACATTTGGAAGATTTCATACCCCACCCTCTGAGGGGAACCTGCCCAGTTAACTGACATAGTTGGAGATTCTGACAGCTGGAAATGGAAGCTGGGAGCAAAGGCACTCATGTTTATTGTGTAGGTCCTGTGATCTTGGCCTTGTGCTAGGTGCTTTACATGTATGACCTCGTTCAATCCTCATGAGCATTACATGAGGTAAGTCGTAGTATCTTTCTCAGTTTTATACAGGGAAACTGATGCTCAGAGGGGAATGATGTCACACTGTTTCTAAGTGATGGAAACAGGATATGGTGGTCTGTTTGGCTC
Source organism: Dama dama (assembly GCF_033118175.1). Classification (NCBI taxonomy): domain Eukaryota; kingdom Metazoa; phylum Chordata; class Mammalia; order Artiodactyla; family Cervidae; genus Dama; species Dama dama. The sequence continues at coordinate 75,829,038 of NC_083691.1, forward strand.
CAACGCCTGTTTTCCATACAAGAAAATGCTGCCTCCCAGTGGAAGTCAGGAAAGGCTCAAGACTGAGGGCAAAGAATGAGTGGGAGATGCCTTAGATGCCCGCTTCTCTGTCACTCCCTTCACAGTAAGAGCAGAATGTGTTCAGAAGGGAGCAATGAACTCTCTGATGAAATGGGGCTGGGCTCATTGCTTAAGGAAGACATGCCACGTTGCATATGAAATGACAGAGCTTTAACGTCATTCTCTAGAGACCTGAGCTGCTCAGTAAACCCCAGCACCATGGATCACTCAAAACTGAAACAATAAGGGCAGTTGCCCATCTCAGGCTTTGGAGCTTGTTTCAACCCAGGTTTGGTGAACAGGAGAGTGAACCAAAAGTCTATTTGAAAAAGGAGACAGTTCTATTGACTTCTCCTCTTCCACTTCCCCTGTGCTCCAATCCACCTACCCTCAGCCTGCAGAACACACTGCCCTGGAAGAGGTGTATTCACCCTGTTTGATCTGGGCTTTTAACTTTCAGGTAGTATCACTGGGACCAGAGCCAGAGTCTCCATTTCCCTCCAGTTCTTACAAGAAATTTCCCAGTAAGCACCAGCTATACTTCCAAGAGAAAAGGGGTTAAGCCTACCATGAAGAATATATGTTTTTAAACCCTCCAATTTCTTGATAATTGTCACCAATTTCCCTCTTGCACCCCACGGTCTGGGAAATGATGCTTCCTTTTCACACTCATCTCACTTAGGAGGTAATTGCCCTTTTCCAGGAAAGGAAACTGTTCAACTATCTGATTTTCACGCCAGCAACCACACACTTGTTCCTTTGGGTAATTTGATTGGTTTAGAAGAGGCAGGTGGAAGACTGTCTCTTGAAAACATTCTGGGAACACACGGTAAAATTGGTCTGTCCTTCACTGGTCTGCTTGCTCAATATATTTAGCTTTAGAGTTTACCGAATCTCCCCTGAACACTGCCCAGCAGGATCTCTTTCTCTGCAGCTCAACTTTTCTTGTGACAGTTCTCTTAGAACTTGGACTGGATCCCAGTTCTGAGCCCCTGCCTGACCAGTTACCAGCTGTGTGCTTCTGAGTGAGTTGCTTAACGGCTTTGTGCCTTCTCTGTACAAAAGAGGCGAGTCATCCCTGCCACCTACTCGCAGTGTTGATCTTAAATGAGAGATCAGACAATGTAAAAGCATGCTGAAAACTCTAGAAGCCTGTGCAGAAGTAAATAATACTTTTGTGAAGTATCACCTTAGCCATCTCCTCATGCTCAGCGTTCAGCACTGGTCAGAGATCCTGAACTCCAATAGCTTATGATTTGAGGTAGAGAAGACAGCTCTTTTACCCATTTAGACTAATGGCTGAGCTGTGGTCCACTCTGAGTTGCAAGTGAATATCTTAAAACAGGATAGTATACAGTCGGGGGGTGGTGGTGCTTTCAGATGTCCCCAAGGAGATATCCCGTGTTCCCATAAGGGAACCCATGGGATTCACACAGCAAGATTTTGTGGGACCCTCCTGTTAACTCTTTAAGAGTCCCCTGCTCATGTGGATCAGTTATGACTGTAAGCAAATGCTTCATTAGTAAGAATTCTAATCCACATCTACCTTTGTTTGTTTGTTTGTTTGGCTGCCAGAGTCACATAGAGAAAGGCTGCTCATTCCTTCATAGGCTGCATTAAAAATTTCTTTCTTTTTTTCCCCCAGATATCTCAGTGTTAGTATATAGAAGTGCAACTGATTTCTTTATATCTTACAACTTTACTGAATTCACTGATTAGTTCTCAGGTTTTTGATGGCATCTTTAGGATTTTCTACACGTAAGATCAGAACGTCTGCAGAGAAAATTTTACTTCTTTTCTAGTTTGGATGCCTTTATTTCTTTGTCTTGGCTAACTGTCCTGGCTAAGATTTCCAGTACCATGTTGAACAGGAGCAGTGGGAGTGGGAACCCTTGCTTTTTACCTAACCTTAGAGGAAAAGCTTTCAACCTTCTACCTTTGAGTACAATGTTAGCTGTGAGGTTGTCACACATGGCCTTTATTATGTTGAGGTACATCCCTTCTATACACAATTTATTGAGAGCTTTTATCATGAAAGAGGTTGTATTTTGTCAAGTGCTTTCTTTGGTATCTACTGAAATGATCATATAAAGTTTATCTTTAATTATGTTAATGTGTTATATCCCATGTATTGATTTGCATATATTGAAATATTTAAATCCTAGGGATAAGCTCCACTTGGTCATGGTGTACTTTTAATGTGTTGTTGAATCTAGTTTGTTAATATTTTATTGAGAATTTTTGCACCTATATTCATCAGGGATACTGGCCTATAGTTTTCTTTCCTTGTAGCGTCCTTATCTGGCTTTGGTATTAGGGTAATGGTGGTCTCGTAAAATGAGTTTGGAAGTAGTCCTTCCTCTTCAATTTTTTGGAAGAGTTTGACAAGGATTGGTATTAATTCTTCTTTAATGTTTGATATAATTCACTAGGGATAGCATCTGGTCCTTGGTTTTTCTTTGTTGGGAGATTTTTGATTACTGATTTAATTCCCTTACTCATTATGGTTTGTGCAGATTTTCTATTTCCTCATGATTCAGTCTTGGTAGATTATGTGTTTCTAGAAATTTATCCATTTCTTCTATATTGTCCAATTTGGTGATGTATAATTATTCATAGTCTCATAAGATTCTTTCTGTTTTTGTGATATCATCTGTAATGTTTCTTCTTTTATTTTTGATTTATATATTTGAATATCCTCTTTTATTCTTAGTCTTTCTAAAGGTGTGTCAAATTTGTTTATCTTTTCAGAAAAACAGCTCTTAGTTTTGTTGAGCTTCTTTAAGAGAGCTATTCTGAATTCTTTGCTGGGTAAATCATAGATCTCCATATCACTGGGGTCAGTTACTAGAAAATTATCATGAGCTTGTGGTGGTGTCATGTTTCCATGATTTTTCATGTTCTGTGGAATTCTGCATTGTTAACTTGGTAGTTGAAGTAACACTCATCTCCTCCAGTCTTTACTAACCTCTTCCAGTGTGTCCAAACTCATTTACTTTGTTCCAACTGTTTGCTGATACACCTCCTCTGGAAATCTGGACTTCCACAAAGGATCTCTCATCCATAGGTGTTTGTCTAAGACAGAGTTTTCCAGGGGCTCTCAGTCCATGGTCAAGAAAGGTTGAGCCCATTCATGGCTTTGAGGTTTATATGCTTATTACTTGATGCACAAGTGTGCACAATTCCTCCCAGGTCCCTTGTCATGACACTGGATCCCACAACTCCCACAAGGCACTTTTGTCCATGGATGGATACTGAATTGTTGCTGTTGAGGGGATACAATGAGGGGGCATCTTATTCAGGCTTGATGCTGGTGTCACCCTCCTGGAAGATATTTGCATACAGAAGCCATCCCCTAGGGGAGTCATCACAAAAATACCTCAAGTGCATTCCACATATAATAGAGCTTTTACCCTAGGGAGCTCCTGGTTGTCCTTTTGGGGAAACATTTAGGTTTTTCAGTGTCCCTTAAAGTTATGTATCGCTATGAAACTAATGACTCTAAAACTTAGCTGTTTGAAGCTTTAACTGTATATTATTTTACACAATTTCTGAGTGTACAATTCAGGGATTTTTAATATATTCACTAAAGGTTGTGCAACCATCATTACAATGTAATTCCAGAACATTTTCACCATTTCAAAAAGAAAGTCCGGAATCCACAAATAGCTTACGTGGGTGGTTCTGGGCTCTGGGTCTCTCATAAGGTCCCAATCAAGGGTCAATCATCTGAAGGTTGGACTGGGACAGGAAGGTCTGCTTCTAAGAAGGCCCATTCACATGGTTGGCAAGATATTTGCTGCTTTTTGGCAGGAGGCCTGAGTTCCTAAAGGGCTCAACTCCTCACTGTGTGGACCTCTCCATAGGACTGCTTGAGTGTCCTCAACATATGGCAGTTTGCTTCCTCTAGAGGTACTGATCCAAAAGAGAAAGCAAGAGGGAAGCTATAATAGGTTTTATGTCCTAATATTAGAATCACACACTATTATTTCTTTCTTATTCTATAGAAGCCAGTTCCAAAGCACAGCCCACACTCAAGGAGGGAAGTTTGGCTTCACCTTTTGAAGGGAGCAGCATCAAAGAGCTTGTGTGCGTAATCTAAAACTGTGGTTTTCAGACCTGGCCACAATGGCCAAGATGAGGTATGATTAGTGTCATTGGCTGTCAGGCTATCACCTCCCTTGATCTGGATTTTCATCTTTTCTTAACACAAGTATAGTGCAGTTGTCACATACATAAGTATGTAGGCCCTGGAAGCCTGCCCCTCTCTTTCCTACCTGATTGCTCTCTGGCAAGTCACTTAACCTCCAGGTTCGTTTTCTGTAAAATGAAGATAACAGCAGCCATTTACAGAATTGTTCTGATGATCCTGGAAATGCTTCGCTAATTCCCAGTATATTCTCAGGAAGTGTTAACAAAATTCAAGGTGGCATAGTTTCTTAAGCAGCCATTTCAGCCTGATGATTCAATTAAGAGCTCATAGCCAACTCAAAATTACAGTTTTCTTTTCATCTTGTTAAACCACAAAGTCTATTCTCTCATACTGCTTTTCTGTAAATACATTTTAAATTAATTTTTTATATTAAGATAAAATTCACATGCCATACAATTTATCATTTTCAAATGTACAACTCAGTGGTATGGAGTCTATTCACAAGATTGCGTAACTATCATCACGATCTAATTCCAGAACACTTTCATTATCACCCAAAGAAACCTCATACCTCTCAGCAGTCATTTCTCATTGCCTCCATTCCTACCCATGACAATCACTAATCTCCTTTTGTCTCTTTGGATTTGCCTATTCTGGACATTTTATATAAATGTATTTATACAACATGTGGCCTTTTGTGTTTGTTTTATTTCACTGAGGATAATTTATCTTGAGGTTAAAAAGAAAATAATGAAAGGAAAAGATAGAAGAACACAAATGGGGAAAAAATGTCAGTGATAGGGAAGACTAGAAAAGGCCACAAAACAATCTGATCTAATTAGCCCTCTCTGGCAGTAAAAAGGAATTCACATGATCTAAATCAATTGTTAAGTGATTGCCTAATTTATTCATAGACTCCTCCAATTAGGAAATAAAGTACACAACCCTGAGGATAATGTTTTTAAGGTTCATCTATCTTGTAGCATATATCAGTACTTCATTCCTTTTAGTGGCTGATTAATATTCCATTGTCTGGATATACTATATTTTACTCACCTATTTGTCAACTGATAGTCAATTGGATTGTTTCCCTTTTCTTTATTACAAATGCTGCTATAAACTTTCATGTACATGTCTTTGTATGAACACATGTCTTCATTTCTCATGGGTATATATTTAGGGGTGGAATTGCTGGGTCATATGGCAAGTCTAATGTTTACATTTTTGAGGAACTGTTTTCCACGGCATCTGCACCATTTTTTTACATTTCTACCAGCAACATATGAGGGTTCTAATTTCTCCACATCATAAATAGCTTTTTTAAAAACAATCAAAATAGAGGAGGGACTTCCCTGGTGGTCCAGTGGTTAAAATTACATGTTTCCAATGCAGGGGGCTTGGGTTCAGTCCTTGGGCAGGGAACTAAGATCCCACATGCCAACAAGTACAGCAAAAAACAAAACAAAATACAGGAGTTTAGGATCAACTTTATTAAATTTCCCTTTATTGAATTCAGGTACTTTTTCAGAAATTTGAGGTGATTTTGAACCCTGGTTTTCCCAATCTTATGTCTTTATTTGATTTATTAACCACCCTGTTGTGTAGAAACATTAGCTTAATTGGAACTAGATGGGAACCTAACCCATATTTCTTTATCATTTCCACAAAGGTACCATGAAAGACATCAGACATTTTGCTTACAGCAACAAACTCCTGATCTTACAAATTTTCTAGATTATAGTGATAATATATAGCTATTTGTAATATAGTTATAGCTTCCCTGGTAGCTCAGCAGCAAAGAATCTGCTTGCCCATTCAGGAGACAGGAGTTTGATCCCTGGGTCAGGAAGATCCCGTGGAGAAGGGAATGGCCACCCACTCTAGTATTCTTGCCTGGAAAATCCCATGGAGAGAGGAATCTGGTGGGTTATAGTCTATGGAGTCGCAAAGAGTCAGACACGAGTTAGTGATTAAACGACAACAACAACAATATAGTTATAACCAGATTATAGTTAAAAAATAATTCACAGAAAGAAATTTAGGAATTAACAAATGCAGTCTTATTTTAGATAAGCAAAAATAAAATGAGTGACTTCGCCAAGGTTACTAGGCAGTGTCAGCAGCAGGCCTTGAATCCAGTCCCATTTTTCACCTTCTTGTTCTTCATGTCACTCAGAGCAGAGCGATAGGGCACGGTCACTTGTCTGTTGGCAAGGCAATTGTTTAGTTTGTTTGCACAGCAAGCTGTCCCCCTCACCAGAGTCACAACCTAGCTGTGGCATAACAGTTCAGCGAATCTCCTCTGGTTCCTTTTAATCACCTCTTTTTTTTTTTTATTTTAAAAATAAGTATGACATTTTTGGGTTTCCCTGGTGGCTCAGATGGTAAAGAATCTGCCAGCAATGTGGGAGACCTGGGTTAGATCCCTGGGTTGGGAAAATCCCCTGGAGGAGGGTGTGGCAACTCACTCCAGTATTCTTGCCTGAAGAATCCCCATGGATGGAGCAGCCTGGCGGGCTGCAGTTCATGGGGTCGCAAAGAGTCGGACACGACTGAGCGACTAAGCACGCATGACAGTTTTACTTCTTAAGTGCTAATAAATCATATTTTCATTGAGTATTTTAAATCTTGTGAAGAGAAAAATTTACTAGCCTGTATTTCCTGTAACTTATATTTTTCCCTTTTGTAAAAATCCTTTACTGCATCTTTAGTCACCTCTTCTTTCATTTATTATTTCATGGAATTACCCAAAATGATTTTATCACCTCTATGTGTTTCTTTTAGTACTGTGGTTTATATTTGTTCAGGCTCAAATGCCTTAACTCCTGTAAACTATTTAGATATCGTCTTACTATTTTTTTCTTTTCTTTTATGGCAAACTTGAGTCCTTTTTCATTTAACTTTCCAATTTGTTTATCCTTGTTTATCCTATCCAACTTTCCAATATCTTTATCCTTGGAGAAGAAACAAGGAAAATAAGGGTTGTTATGTGTTTTCTTTCAGTCATCTGAAGTTTATTCACTATCTTTTCCAAAGAATGTCCTATTCCTTTCTTTTTCACCTTCTGTATTAAAACATATTTGTTAAAGTCTTCTTTTCACAGATCTCCCACATAAAAAAGGAGGAGAAAATACCTTAGGTACTGATATGAAATAAGCTCCAGGATATATTGTTGAGTGAAGCAAGACAGTACAGAATCATAAACATAGGCTACAATCTTTTGTGTAAAATTTGGAAAAAAGAATATAGGGCATATTTCATTGATTCTAAAAGGCATGTATTTTCACACTTTGGATGTCTCTGAAATTAGAATTCATTGTATTGATGGCAAATAGTAATTTATTTCATAGTGCTTTTTAATTTTTTTCTTTTCTAGTAGTATAATGTACTGTAATTATAGTGTATGCATAATATATGCCACATAATATAGCATACCATATAACATATATATACATATATAGTATTCTGTGCTATGCTCAGTCGCTCAGCTGTGTCCAACTCTGCAACCCCATGGACTGCATCCTGTCAGGCTCCTCGTTCATGAGATTCTCCAGGCAAGAATACTGGAGAGGGTTTCCATATTCTCCTCCACAGGATCTTCCTGATGCAGGGATCAAACTCGCATCTCCTGTGCCTCCTGCATTGGCAGGCAGATTCTTTACAACTAGTGCCACCGGGGAAGCTCCATATTATATATATATAGCATATGAACATAATAATGGTACATCTTGTAATCAACGGGAATGTAGGTTTGGTAAAGTATACTATTTCTTTTGATTGCATATGCAAACAAGTTTCTCTAGGAGAATTTGTAAGAAACTGGTAAAAAAAAAAAATATTGCTCAAAGGGAGGAAAACTAAGTGACTGGGGAGCAGAGGTGACAGGATTTCTCTTGCATTCCCTTTTGTATCCTTCACTATTTGAATCACATAATTATGTAAATAAATGAAACAATTGAACAATAATTCAAATTCTGAAAGTGCAACAGGACTTGAGTCCTCCTGCCACCATTACATTTGTTCAGATTTGTGCAGTTTTGTGTTTGTTCATAGTCATGACTGTGCCATCATATACCCCACTCTCAACCCAAGTTCAGCATTGAGCCTGGCCAGGCACTCTCCAACTGACATCATCCCTTTTCCCCAAGTTTTTTGTCACTTTCAAATCACCAACCAGATCTTTATTGGTTAAAATTGAGTTCACTATAGCTGTTCCTTTCATTGCTTCCTTCACATTTCTACTGATTAAATTGTTCCATAAGGCAAAGCATAAATATATCAGATGCTCAGCTTTTATGAGATGTTGACTTTCAGCAGAACCATCTAGCAGCATCTAGGGAGAGGAGGAGAGAAATATCTTGAAAGGAAACAAAAAATTTTAATTGGCATCAAAGCACTTGGCAACCATTAGATTACCATGATAGCTCATACATAGTGTTTGCTAAATAAGCCAGGAGGCAGATGCAATGAATGACTCTAAGATGCTAGCAGTTATGCCTGTCACTAAACCAGCATTGCTGATTCATTCCAATTGATGATGATATTTAGAAATTCGAATAGCCACTTCCCAGACCACTCTGAATGTTTTCTACACACAAAAGTAGTATTACATCTCAAGTAAGCAAAATCAATTCTAGCAATCCTGGATGGCAAATAGTAGCTACCAGAGCTATTCTGAGATGTCAGGCCTATTAAAAAAAAAAATACTCAATACAGAATCAGTTCAGTTCAGTTCATTTCAGTTGCTCAGTCATGTCCGACTCTTTGCGACCCCATGAATTGCAGCACACCAGGCCTCCCTGTCCATCACCAACTCCTGGAGTCTACCCAAACTGATGTCCTTCGAGTTGGTGATGCCATCCAACCATCTCATCCTCTGTCGTCCCCTTCTCCTCCTGCCCCAAATCCTTCCCAGCATTATGGTCTTTTCCAATGAGTCAGCTCTTCACATGAGGTGGCCAAAGTATTGGAGTTTCAGCTTCAACATCAGTCCTTCCAATGAACACCCAGGACTGATATCCTTTAGGATGGACTGGTTGGATCTTCTTGCAATCCAAGGGAGGAAGAATTTTCAGGGCCAGAGCTTTCCAGTTTGATGCAGATAGGATCCAACTAGTGCTGGTTGGGTGTGGATAACAACAGATTCCATGGTGATTACCATCAGTTCTTATTGGCGTTTGTGGTTCCCTCTTATCAACAGGCTGGTGCAAGGTGAAGAAAGTTTAAAGGCCCATTAGTAAAAGGAACAATTTTCAGTGGTTTGTGTGCTGGGGTACAGAAAAAATACTTGCTAGAATTAGGAAGACCTACTTTTATATAAATTTATTTTTAAGAAGGTTAATTATTTAACATGCAACTGACATAAAACATTTCCTTGTGATGAGAACTTTTAAGATCTACTCAATCATTTTATTTTTTTCCATTTGTTTTTATTAGTTGGAGGCTAATTACTTTACAATATTGTAGTGGTTTTCGCCATACATTGACATGAATCAGCCATGGATTTACATGTGTTCCCCATCCCAATCCCCTCTCCCGCCTCCCTCTCCATCCCATCCCTCTGGGTCTTCCCAGTGCACCAGCCCTGAGCACTTATCTCATGCATCCAATCTGGGCTGGTGATCTGTTTCACCCTTGATAGTATACTTGTTTCAATGCTATTCTCTCAGAACATCCCACCCTCGCCTTCTCCCACAGAGTCTAAAAATCTGTTCTGTACATCTGTGTCTCTTTTGCTGTCTTGCATACAGGGTTATCGTTACCATCTTTTTAAATTCCATATATATGCATTAGTATACTGTATTGGTGTTTATCTTTCTGGCTTACTTCACTCTGTATAATGGGCTCCAGTTTCATCCATCTCATTAGAACTGATTCAAGTGAATTCTTTTTAACGGCTGAGTAATATTCCATGGTGTATATGTACCACAGCTTCCTTATCCATTCGTCTGCTGATGGGATCTAGGTTGCTTCCATGTCCTGGCTATTATAAACAGTGCTGCGATGAACACTGGGGTACACGTGTCTCTTTCAGATCTGGTTTCCTCGGTGTGTATGCCCAGGAGTGGGATTGCTGGGTCATATGGCAGTTCTATTTCCAGTTTTTTAAGGAATCTCCACACTGTTCTCCACAGTGGCTGTACTAGTTTGCATTCCCACCAACAGTGTAAGAGGGTTCCCTTTTCTCCACACCCTCTCCAGCATTTATTGCTTGCAGACTTTTGGATAGCAGCCATCCTGACTGGGGTGTAATGGTACCTCATTGTGGTTTTGATTTGCATTTCTCTGATAATGAGTGATGTTGAGCATCTTTTCATGTGTTTGTTAGCCATCTGTATGTCTTCTTTGGAGAAATGTCTGTTTAGATCTTTGGCTCATTTTTTGATTGGGTCATTTATTTTTCTGGAATTGAGGTGCAGGAATTTCTTGTATATTTTTGAGATTAATCCTTTGTCTGTTTCTTCGTTTGCTATTATTTTCTCCCATTCTGAAGGCTGTCTTTTCACCTTGCTTATAGTTTCCTTTGTTGTGCAAAAGCTTTTAAGTTTCATTAGGTCCCATTTGTTTATTTTTGCTTTTATTTCCAATATTCTGGGAGGTGGGTCATATAGGATCCTGCTGTGATTTATGTCAGAGAGTGTTTTGCCTATGTTCTCCTCTAGGAGTTTTATAGTTTCTGGTCTTACATTTAGATCTTTAATCCATTTTGAGTTTATTTTTGTGTATGGTGTTAGAAAGTGTTCTAGTTTCATTCTTTTACAAGTGGTTGACCAGTTTTCCCAGCACTGCTTGTTAAGAGGTTGTCTTTTTTCCATTGTATATTCTTACCAATGCTATGTTATGAAGTAGTCTGGGAACATTATTTTTAACATGTCATTTGATTTGATTGACAAAATATAGTCTTTGAATACGCACTCTTACTCATCCAGACTCTCTTTCTGAACTCCAGTTCATCCAGTTTATTTACCAAGAGGTTATTTAAAACATTTACAGAATGGAAAAAAAATATTATCGGGTAATGTGCTATGCAGCAATAGATAACTAATGTATAAGGGTTTAGTTGTAGATATAAAGCTAGTTTGCATAAAACTAATGTTTTTTTAGTTTGTGATACATTTATTTAATAGTGCTGTATAATTTTGGGTGAATTTGGGTGAGTGTGCTAAGTTTCAGTTTTATCATCTTAAAATGGAAATAAATATATCGTCCAACTGCCTCAAAATTATTTTGAAAACAAAATGAAAAAGTTTATAAAGTAATTACCACAATATCTTACAAATATTAAGCAATCCCTAAGTGAAAGCTATTTTCAATTAATAAACTATACCGCAATAGTCAGGCTTCCCAGGTGGTGCTACTGGTAAAGAACCCACCTGCCAATGCAGGAGACTTAAGAAATGTAGGTTCGATCTCTAGATAGGGAAGATCCCCTGGAGGAGGGCATGGCAACTCACTCCAGTATTCTTGCCTGGAGAATTCCATGGACAGAGGAACCTTGCAGACCACAGTCCATGGGGTTGCCCAGAGTCCAACACCACTGAAGTGACTTAGCACACATGCACACACCACAACAGTCAGTGTGGATAGCAGGAGCTATTTGGTCCACCTTTAGGATGGCCATATTTAAGGTTAAGCACCATAAAACATTATATTTAGAAAGTATACTACTATAGCTCAGTCCTCTAAGTTTTCTAAATTAAGTACATGTTAAGAATTAGGCCATTTTTTCTGGTAATGTATAAACATCTTCATCAGGCAAACTCACTCAGTTGGGATCTTGGGTGCTAGGTTGTTGTTGTTGTTCAGTTGCTAAGTTGTGTCTAACACTTTGTGACCCCATGGCCTGCAGCATACCAGGCTCCTCTATCCTCACTATCTCCTGGAGTTTGCTCAAATTTATGTCCATCGAGTCGGTGATGTCATCTAGCCATCTCACCCTCTGCCACCCCCTTCTCTTTTTGCCTTTGATCTTTCCCAGCATCAGGGTATTTTCCAATGCGTCAGCTCTTTTCATCTAGTGGCCAAAGTTTTGGAACTTCAGCTTCAGCATCAGTCCCCCCAGTGAATATTCAGGGTTGATTTCCTTTAGGATTGACCGGTTTTCTCTCCTTACAGTACAAAGGACTCTCAAGAATCTGCTCCAGCACCACCACAAAGACTGGGAATCACTATTTCAAAAGAAGTTCTGCTCATGATTCTAATGTGCATAAAATTTTGAGAAATACTAGCTAATGATTTCTAGAAACAGGCCTAAAAGTTATAGGAATTATAAATATGGGTTCCCCAACTAACAAAAAACTCAGAAAGTTATGAAAGATCCTTATATATGCAACACCTACTTCTGCTAAACTCTCTTTCAGAATCCAACAGGAGTTTCTCAGTAAACTGTCTGTATTTTCTTATACTCAGGTCATGGTCCAGTCTAAACAAAACACTCAATTTTGTTGTATGAACATTATGGTTTAGCTAACTTTCACATTATTTGCTAAAGCTTGTGGGTGGCACTTTCTCAATTTTAAAGCATTCCTTTAGGGTAACAAATACTTAGGGTATTTTAAGCTCATACTTTGATCATCTTTCACTGTGAAGTTAGGCCATTTTTCTACAAAGAATGTTTTCAATCTGTGGTAATGGTGGTTTCAGGAAAATTTATGTATGTAAAAAGACTGGTGGTTTTGATACCATCTGTTAGCTAGTCTCTTGAAAAACACTTGGCTGTGGTAGCGTTTTCCTCATAATCAGAGAAGGAATTATTTTTCTATGTGCCAATATGATGGCAGTTGCCTACAATAACTCACAGCTCTTAAAGCTAAGTGTTACATTTAAACAAGGATTAGTATCCACAATATGTAAAGAACTCTCATAATTCAACAATAAAAAATCCAACTTGAAAATGTCAAAATATTTGAAGACACTTCATCAAAGAGGATATGTGTGTGGCAAATAAACATATTACCAATAAGTGTTATTAGACATTAAACAAATGCAAATTAAAATTCAAATCAGATACTCCTATATACCTATTAAATGGTTATATGACTGTATATGTTTGTCAAAATTTAAAAGTTGAGTTTTACTATATGTAGCTTATACTCAATAAATCCGACTTAAAAACAGGGCTTCCCTGGTGGCTCAATCATAAAGAATCCGCCTGCTAATGCAGGAGATGCCAGTCCCATCGCTGGGCTGGGAAGATCCCCTGAGGAAGAAAAATGGCAACCCATTCCATTATTCTCACCTGGGAAATTTCACGGACAGAAGAGCCTGGCGGGCTACAGTCCATGGGGTCAAAAGAGCATTGGATACAACTTAGCAACTAAACAACAACAAAAATACATGAATTTGGACATAGACTGATCTGACACATGATGCTTTTCTAAATTTGCATTTCAGTTCATCTATGAAACTTCCAGTATTAAAACTCTGACTATAGGGTTCTGAATGAAAGTTTCAAATAAGCACCTTGCAGGATACTTCCAGCTCATTCAGCTGCAGGATGAACTCAGGTACTGGAAATCAAGTACTGGTTCTGATGTATAGAATTTTCAAACATGGCTTCCTGTGGTGAAAAACAAACTAAATCTGGCCCCACTATACTGCCTTTCATTCCTTCCCCACAACTCAACCAGCCATGCCATCATTAGGATCCTATAGAGTTCTCTGGGGTGTCTGTTTGGATCTCAGGCTATTCAATGGATATTTTAGGTCTTTGAGATGGTCTCTGGACACTACTAGAGGATGAGAAACTCACCAGGAGAAAAATTTGCAATATGTCTGCAAGTGGAAGCAACTGATTGAGTGTCAGTGATTGAGCTAGTGAATTTGCCAGGCAGGTGAAAATGGGACAGTGGGCCATGCAATAGATACAGTATTTTATCTATGATTCAGGCTTTTTTCCCTCTTAATATTGCTTTTAATTACATTTATTACAAAAATTACTTTGAGGATTTATAAAAGATTAAGTGAACAAAACACTGCAAAATTCAGTTTTCAGGTAAAGATTAAAATTATATTCTAGTGTAATAAGTAAACCCCACAATTTTACTTCATGTAAAATAAAATTAAATGTATGTAATTCTTTTGAATGACACCTGAATAACCATTTCTTTGAAAAATCTGTACAATTAATTTCCTCAGGCTTAACTGATGCCTTCTCAAGGATCAACTTAATATTTTTCAAAACTCAGGATTTTACCTTTTACCTTTTTTCTCTCACACAAAAGAAAGACTGACAAACTCACTCTGGGCTAGAACAATGTCTTCATTACCAGACTAGCACTCTGGAACTATGCTGCTGTTCCCAGTCAGAATGAGACTAACAGGGAAGTCTAAATTTGGGAACTTATCTACCAGCCTAGTCTACCTCACTTGACAAGAAATATCTTTCTCATCTGGGAAACAGAGGCAGTTCCCTCTCTGCTTCCCAATCTCTTAGATCTTGCAGGAAAATTCTAAGTTCCTGACTGAGTTATTGAGAGAAGCTCATTGAAGCCAATCTGTTTTTTTTTTTTTTTTTCTTTTTAATATTTATTCAGGTATTTTTTTTGACTGCACTGGGTCTCTGTTACAGCCTGTGAGATTACATTGTGGCATACGAACTCTTATTTGCAGCATGTGGGATCTAGTTCCCCGACTACAGATGGAAGCCGGGTCTCCTGCAGTGGGAGTGCAGAGTCTTAGCCGTTGGACCCACCAGGAAAGTCCTGAAGCCAGTTAGTTTTAGTGTTTAGAAATGAGAACTTCTGACAGTGGGAGAGTGGATGGGCAGGAAGCAACACACAAATTTATGAAATACGGCTCAGTTTCAATTTGTTCATTCTCTAATCTGAAACAGTCCCTTTTTTTGCCTTTGTTGGGTGACTGGCTCTAAGTATAACCCACTTTCAGTGTGGCAGGAACTTTAGACTAGTTTTCTAGTACAAGGAAGGGTTTTTCTTTATTCCAGGCACATTCTTGAGTCCAAGAGCTAGTCTACTATTTTATTGAGTACCTATTATTTGTCAATATTATTAGACCCTGTGTCAGGAGGGAGAAAATGGAGAAAGGGAGACCAAAATGATTAAGACTTAGTTCCAGGACTTAGATCCAAGTATCTTACAGTTTAGTGGGTGAAAAGGTTGCATCTATATTAAATTTTTTTTTTCTCATGGGACTTAAATTAGTTTGAAGTTAATAAGGAGAATGGCTTTGTTCTATTTTAGGTGGGAAGATAGTAAGTTATTTAGTGCATTTAGAGATTCAATGGTTCTTGAGCATCTCAAAGATTCTGAGTCTTACACTGGCCACCATCATGGAGAAAGAAAAGACCTTTGCTTCAAGTTGGTGATAGTATTTGGATATCTTTAATAAAGAGTACTGGATAGGAGTATGGCAGATCACTGGGTCTGAATTCCAGATCGGCAATAGTTGACATGACTTTAGAAAAGTTATGTAACTTACCCATACCTTGGCCTTCTTATTTTATAAAAAGAGGATAATAGCAACATCTCATTGAACTGATACGTTAATAAAATACACAAATAATGTAAAAGTATAAACTTAGTGCCTGGAACATGGTAGATGAGGAATGACTAAGTTATTACTATTATTATTACAGTAATGCATACCAATGAATATCATACAAAGAGCTATTTGCTTTGGAACAAGAAAATAAACAACCTCCAAGAAAATCCAAGACATGTTTTCATTACTCCTAAACTCTACTGCATTAGTCTCAGGTGGGTGTTCAGATTATTCCAGACTGTGACTCTAAATCCATGAATTTCTTGGAATTCAGCACTTAAGATCCAAAGTTAAATAACACACTGGGTAAGGTCCTAGAGAGAAAAGGCAGTTTTTGCAGTGGAGTCTGGTTTATACTTAATGATTACAAATTTCCCTTGACAGTTTTTCATGGAAGTGGCTTTCTTGCAAAATTCCAAGGGAAATATGTTCTGGACTGTCTTATTTGCCTTTGGAGTAAGTCAACACCTACATTAATTTTAGAGGACTCTGCCCTAGCTTTTATTTTCCCCCTATGGCTGATGTCTGATGTCTAAAACCTTACCAGGTTATTTACTTTAGCTTAGTAATCTTTTTTCTTTCCCTGCTGAAAGACAAATATCCCTGGTGGAGGAGAGGCGAGTCAAGGTCCAACACTATGGGGGCTAAGCCCTACTCTTTTTCTTACTGATTATGTGGCTACTACCATGCACAACCTAGCCCTTGAATCTAGACTGTTTTTTCTGGGTCTCTATCTCTTGTGACTATCTCTAGTCCTCAGTTTTGTTTGAAAATTCCTTCAGGGCAGAACTTATGTCAAAAGATTTTGTAGACTATTGATTCAGCTTATTCACCCCACTTTAAACCTGTGTAGCACAATTCAACATCAAAATTAGGTGAATGATAAATAGGAAATTGTTGTTGTTGATTATGACCTGGTTTCACTTCCCCCAAACCTAAACTGTAGTGTGTTCTCTAGTAGTCTTTTAAAACTAGAAATTGTGGAGCCTACCGTAATTGTAGCAGAGTTCCAGATCTCCTGGAACCATTGTAAAAGGCAACCTAGGGCTTCAAATTTAGAAAAAAAAATCCCTAATCAATCTCAGAAATGGATCCTTATTGCCAAGGATCTTAGATATAGAAGAATGGGCCTGAATAATGTTAGAGTCCTGTTTTCCTCCCCATTGCAAAAATTATCCAATAAAATTTATGTTCACTTAGCACCCAAAGGATCTGAAGCTTGCTCAGCTCTTCAGTATGTTAGAGTTCCTGAAAATCATTGAGTAGCATGGAAGGCCGCTCTTAGAGTCTTCTAAGACAAATCCATGGGGTTTTGATTTGCTAAATTCCAATTTAGACTAACAGCAGTCTTATTTCCCTAATTTTACAGTATAAGTTCTTGGGCTCTTTCTGTGCACTTAAGAGTTTAATGTACCTAGTAAAAAAAAATACAACAACAACAACCAAAAATGTCATTTTTCATTTCTAATGAGGACTAATTATGAGAAAATATATTCAAGGTAAGATGAAATAAGAAATTCTGGGGAGGCCTTTATAATAACTTTTAAATTCAGTTAATAAAAAGAAGTGGGGTTTAGAGTATAAAAGTGGGGTTAAGATACTTGGCCTCATCAAAATAAAAAGCAGGAGCTGTTTTTGTGTTTTGTGGGAAGGAAAATGATGGTGGATCTGGAGGACAGCTCACCTAGGATACTAGGTTATCAGGACTTAACACACAGCACTTCTCAAGAATCTAAAAATGAAAGGGATTTTTCTATTCTTGCCCAAGTAAGTTAGACAACTGGGACCTGCCTTTGCCTCAGGTAAATTAATTCATGAGTGCTCACCCCTCGTATATGCAGGGTACCTTATCAGGTAAGGAGTGAGATAGAGAGGTAGACTGTGGGGGAAAAAAAAATCCAGAGACATAAAGCATTTCCCCTGAACACTAGGAAGTTCTTGAGTAAACTGAGTTTCCAAATTCATGTGCCTGGCAGTGTACCTGGAATTCCTCTTTTTTTTTTTCTTTTTGTCCTACCTGGTCATGTGGAGATCTTTCTTTCGATTTTGGGTATTTGAATTATTGTGTCAGCGTTCAGTAGGTATTCTGTGAGACCCGTTCCAGATATAGATGTATTTGGGCTTCTCAGGTTGTGCACTGGTAAAGAATTCGTCTGCCAGTGCAGCAATGTGGGTTCGATCCCTCGGTCAGGAAGATCCCCTGGGGTAGGAAATGATAATCTACTCCAGTACTCTTGCCTGGATAATTCCATGGACAGAAAAGCCTGGCTATGGTCCATGGGGTCACAAAGTATTAGACATGACTGAGCACATACATACACATAAAAATTTTTTTTTTTTAAACTTATTTATTTTTTACTGTGTTGGGTCTTTGTTGCTGTTCACGGGCTTTCTCTAGTTGCCTCCAGTAGTGGCTATGCTCAAGTTAATGTGCACAGGCTTCTCATTGCAGTGACTTCTGTTGCAAAGCAGGGTCTCTAAAGTGTATGGGCTTCGGTAGTTGTGGCACGGCAGCTTAGCTGCAGGTGGAATCTTCACCAGTCAGGGATTGAACCCGTGTCTGCTGCATTCACAGGCAGATTCTTAACCAGTGGACCACCAGGGAAATCCTAGAGGTATTTTTCTTTTCCTAGATGTATTTTTGATGTACTTGTGGGAAGAGGTGCTCTCACTGACCTTTCTACCATCTTGATAGGTGTCTCCCCTAAGCTGCCTAAGACACCTAAGTAAGTTAAGTAATGATGCTAGATCTAAAGTGTGTTAGTTGCTCAGTAGTGTCTGACTCTCTTAAAGCCCATGGACTGTGGCCCGCCACAAGAATACTGGAATGGGTAGCCATTCCCTTCTCCAGAGGATCTTCCCAAACCAGGGATCCAACCCAGGTCTCCTGAATTGCAGGCAGATTTTTCAGCGTCTGAGTTACCAGGAACGCCCCACTAGGGCTAAGTTCAGTTCAGTTCAGTTGCTCAGTCGTGTCTGACTTTTTGCGACCCCATGAATCGCAGCACGCCAGGCCTCCCTGTCTATCACAAACTCCCGGGAGTTTACTCAAACTCATGCCCATCGAGCCAGTGATGCCATCCAGCCATCTCATCCTCTGTTGTCCCCTTCTCCTCCTGCCCCCAATCCCTCCCAGCATCAGGGTCTTTTCCAATGAGTCAACTCTTCGCATAAGGTGGCCAAAGTATTGGAGTTTCAGCTTCAGCATCAGTCCTTCCAATGAACACCCAGAACTGATCTCCTTTAGGATGGACTGGTTGGATCTCCTTGAAGTCCAAGGGACTCTCAAGAGTCTTCTCCAACACATGAAGCACGGCCGTGAGGAGCTACCCCTCGCCCAAGGTCAGGGATAGCAACCAACAGCGCCAGACTACAACAGCGCAGGAGCGGTGGCAGAGAGGAGCTTCCCTACGTCCGAGGTCAGGGGCGGTGGCCGAGAGGAACTACCCCACCCCGGAGGTCAGGGGCCCCGCCCAAGAGGAGCTACCCCACCTCCAAGGAGCGGCTGCTGCGCGGGCGCAGGAGGGCTGAGAGGAGCTACTCCACGTTCAAGGTCAGGAGCGGTGGCAGTGAGAAGATACCTCTCATCCAAGCTAAGGAGCAGCGGCTGCACTTTGCTGGAGCAGCCGTGAAGAGATACCCCACGTTCAAGGTAAGAGAAACCCAAGTAAGACAGTAGGTGTTGCAAGAGGGCATCAGAGGGCAGACACACTAAAACCATAATCACAGAAAACCAACCAATCTGATCACAGGACCACAGTCTTGTCTAACTCAATGAAACTAAGCCATGCCGTGTGGGGCCACCCAAGACAGTCGGGTCATGGTGGAGAGGTCTGACAGAAAGGGAATGGCAAACCACTTCAGTATTCTTGCCTTGAGAACCCCATGAACAGTATGAGAAGGCAAAATGATAGGATACTGAAACTCCCCAGGTCAGTAGGTGCCCAATATGCTACTGGAGATCAGTGGAGAAATAACTCCAGAAAGAATGAAGGGATGGAGCCAAAGCAAAAACAATACCCAGTTGCGGATGGGACTGGTGATAGAAGCAAGGTCCGATGCTGTAAAGAGCAATATTGCATAGGAACCTGGAATGTTAGGTTCATGAATCAAGGCAAATTGGAGGTGGTCACACAGGAGATGGCAAGAGTGAATGTCAACATTCTAGGAATCAGTGAACTAAAATGGACTGGAACGGGTGAATTTAACTCAGATGACCATTATATCTACTACTGTGGGCAGGAATCCGTTAGAAGAAATGGAGTAGCCATCACAGTCAGCAAACGAGTCTGAAATGCAGTACTTGGATGCAATCTCAAAAACGACAGAACGATCTCTGTTCATTTCCAAGGCAAACCATTCAACTTCACGGTAATCCAAGCCTATGCCCCAACCAGTAACGCTGAAGCTGAACTTGAACGGTTCTGTGAAGACCTACAAGACCTTTTAGAACTAACACCCAAAAAAGATGTCCTTTTCATCACAGGAGACTGGAATGCAAAAGTAGGAAGTCAAGAAACACCTGGAGTAACAGGCAAATTTGACCTTGGAGTACGGAATGAAGCAGGGCAAAGGCTAATAGAGTTTTGCCAAGAGAACGCACTGGTCATAGCAAACACCCTCTTCCAACAACACAAGAGAAGACTCTATACATGGACATCACCATATGGTCAACACCAAAATCAGATTGATTATATTCTTTGCAGCCAAAGATGGAGAAGCTCTCTACAGTCAGCAAAAACAAGACTGGAAGCTGACTGTGGTTCAGATCATGAACTCCTTATTGCCAAATTCAGACTTAAACTGAAGAGAGTGGGGATAACCACTACGGCTAAGCCCTCCCATAAACCTCAGGGACCCTGTGAGGGCTTATCCGTTCAGTTCAGTTGCTCTGCTGCTGCTGCTAAGTCACTTCAGTCATGTCCAACTCTTTGTGACCCCATAGATGGCAGGCCACCAGGCTCCCCCGTTCCTGGGATTCTCCAGGCAAGAACACTGGAGTGGGTTGCTATTTCCTTCGCCAATGCATGAAAGTGAAAAGTGAAAGTGAAGTCGCTCAGTTGTGTCTGACCCTTAGGGACCCCATGGACTGAAGCCTGGCAGGCTCCTCCATCCATGGGATTTTCCTGGCAAAAGAGTACTGGAGTGGGGTGCCATTGCCTTCTCCGTCAGTTGCTCACTGGTGTCCAACTCTTTAGACCCCATGGACTGCAACATTCCAGGCCTTCTGTCCATCACCAACTCCCGGAGTTTACTCAAACTCATGTCCATTGAGTTGGTGTTGCCATCCAACCGTCTCATCCTCTGTCATCCCCTTCTCCTCCCGCCTTCAATCTTCCCCAGAATCAGGGTGTTTTCAAATAAGTTAGTTCTTCGCATCAGGTGTCCAAAGTATTGGAGTTTCAGCTTCAGCATCAGTCCTTCCGATGAATATTCAGGACTGACTTCCTTTAGGACGGACTGGTTTGATCTCCTCGCAGTCCAAGGGACTCTCAAGAGTCTCCTCCAACACCACAGTTCAAAAGCATCAATTCTTTGGCACGCAGTTTTGTTTACAGTCCAACTCTCACATCCATACACAACTACTGGAAAAACAATGGCTTTGACTTGACGACCCTTTGTTGGCAAAGACGGACCTTTGAGTACTTATCAGAAGAGGGAAAATTTGGATAAGCCCCTAAGCCTAAAGCACACCCTTATCTCGGGGTTTAAGAAACACCCTTTGGAAAGTTAATTACCGATATTTAACGTTCATGTTAGAAAGACTGAAGCTTGACTGATTTTCATTTTTCCATTGCAAATTACAAATAATGAAATAAACAGAAACATTATTGAAAAAAATTTAAAAGAGGAGAAAAGAAAATAAAAACAAAGCGGATTAGAAGGAAAAATAAGAAAAACAGGGAGGTGGGTCGGCCTTTGCAAACACCTTGGGGCCCACCTCCGACCGGTCCGGGTAAATGGAGCTCCGCCCCCAGTCCTGGAAAGGGTCCCACCCCAGAGCTTCTAAGAGATCCTCGTTCTAGCCCCGCCTCCATTCAGCGTGGCTCCACCCAACTCTGGGAGATGAGCGAGTCCGGGAGGGAGCCAGGCGGGACTTCCGGTGTTTGAAAAACTTCCGGCGGCAACCGGAAGATGTTGTCTAGCACACAGAATCACGGACCTTCTGACACGCCGGGCGGGAAGGTGAGCCGAGCGTCCGCCTTCGCGGGCTTCCTGTGGGCTCGCTGGAGCCAGGTGCCCCGGCTCTAATATTTTTGGGACCGTTTAAAAAGTTCTGAGCCCTCACTGGGGGAATAACATCCGTTTTTAAAGTGAGGAGTTTCATTACATATTACTGTCTGCAGTATCCCACACCCTACCCCCTCGGAAAACCCCTCCTAGCTGCTGCGTGCACCTGGCGCGTTTTCTCAGTTAAATTGGCAGCACCTAGTGCATAAGCGCAGTTGTGGGAAAGCCCGGGTAGACCTAGATTGTTTTCATACCTCAAATGAACGGAGGTGGGAGAGAGCGCCCTTTTCACTATCAGATCATGTCCCGGGCAGAATCCGCTGCATCCTCAGCTCTGTGCCTGGGGGCACACTGATCTGGTTGAGTTGTTTGTGGGGAGCTTAGTATCTTTAGCTTTTTATTCTTGGGCGGGTCAGATTCACAAGGAAGAGTCTTTACTTGCTCCTCCCTAGATGGTAGGAATCTGCCTGGCAGCTTTTTTGGGAGCACAGTGGGAGAAGGGGACCGGGAATCTCTGTATGGTTCCCCTGCCCACAGCTGTACTTAGTATCCCCTGGTTTAGAGACTCTGTTTTACCTTCTCAGGAGAAGAAACCTCCAGACTCTTTCCTGGGGCGTTTGTTAATTTCATGAAGCAGAGTAGAGCTTGTAGAGACATTCCTTTGCCTCAGACAGCATACTCTCTTTACCCTTAGTTCTGAGGTATCAGATAATGTGTCCTGTGCTTTTTTTGGAGGATACTGCAGAGAAAATTGGTTTGGTTCTGAAATGCTCCCACTGCTGACTTGGGGGTTTAATTTTTACACAGTAAAATCTGCTAATCTTTTAGGCTTTTGGAATTTTGAGTCATGCCTAGAAAAAGGTTTATTCTCCCACCTCCACTCAAAGTTATGAAAATAGTCTTCTTTACTCTTTGTAGTACTGTAGTTTTTTTTGTTTTTAAATTTAGTACGTTTACATCATAAGTGTGGAGTGTATTTTTAGTTCATGGTGTGGAAGCAAGAATTAAACACTTGTTTTCCTGCAGAGGATAGCTGGTTGTCTTAGTGCCACTTATTGAATAATTCATTTCTGTCCTGGTTTGAAATGCCACCGTATCATACGCTGACTTCCTCTGTTTCTGTGTTATTGTGGTACAGTGCATTTAACACAGAAATCACAAGTTATCCATTCCTTTGTAATCAGTATCAAGGAACACTTGTTTAAGGAATGATGGCCTTGAGAAACATAAAATTCCAAAAAGGGGGTGAGGGAGAAGATGGAAGAATTTTCTGTCTACTTCTTTTTGTTCTCCTGGTTCCCTCTGGGTGCTTTCCTGTCCAGTATTTCTGCATCCACTGGACTGAGTTGAGGGATAGCTGCCAGGAGGACTTGTTCCCTTTTTTGTGACAACCCCTTTCATATTTCTGGGAGGTGTTCCTTCTCCTAGCAGAAATTAGAACAGAGGCATTATAATGTAGGCTTGGTTTAGGAACTTGTTGAAAGGTTTACAAGCATGTTAGAGTCCAATGTAGTTTTTAGGTTTGACATAACATTCTTTAGGTAGTAGAATTTATCAGCTAAAGCAAATTTGTGGATTGTATGACATCTCTGGCTATTTGACTTTTTTTTTTTTTTAATTTTGGGCTTTTGAATTTGGGGAATACTTTCTAGTGGCATTTGTGATTTGTTATCCTACTTAAGTATTGTGAAATTTTATAATAAGGGACTGGATTATCTTGTTTTAAGAACAACCTGGCTGCTTAGTCAATCAGCATCATGTAATTGATTGTCAGCTTTGTAGATCAGCATCAACTGTACCCTTAAGAAGATAAAGAAGAGGGAAGATATTTCTTGTCTTTGAGATATAGTTTAATAAAGTACTTTATTATTTGCTGTCTGATAGATTATCAATAATACTTCGAGTATATGCTAGTCTATAATTCTGAAAAAAAATTAAGAGTTCTCACCCTATAGGACTTGCATTTTTCCAAAGATGGCCCACACTCACCAGGCTTTTGAAGTTATTAGAAGGCTATTAGCTGCCTTTATAATTGGCAGCCATAGAAGGGAAAACAAGTGTTCAGGCTTGTGAATGATTGTCATATTTTCCCTCCTATGGCATTTTCTAGCAGAAGAGCTATTGGAGTGTTAGTTTTCAATGGCACGTCATTTTGTAGACAAATTAAGTTATCAGTCATTCAAGTGATTTAAATCATGGTGATTTCATGTTTTATTTCTTCTTTCAGATGTCATCATTGCCAAGAAGAGCAAAAGCAAAGGTCCAGACTGTGATATCCAAAGATGAATTCTCTTCCTTCTCTGAGTTGTAAGCATACTTGCTTTATATGGCATGGGAGAATGATTTTAGGGATATGCATTCTGTCATTTACTAACTTCAGAAGTTATTTTTTTTGAAGAAGGCTTTGTCTTTTTCATTCATTCATGCAACAAATATCTATTGAACTCACTGTATTCATTGAACAGAGCTGTGTTCCAGGCTCTGTTTAGGTGTTAGTGATAAACTGTCGAACAAGGAGAAAGTGATCAACTAAGTATATAATATATTTACACTAGAATATACAATCCGTGAGAGTATGGGACTTTTTTATGTTGCTTTAGAGCACAGTTTCTCAACTTCAGCACTATTGAGCAGATAATTCTTTGATATGAGAACTGTCTTTGTAGGACCTTTAGCAGCATCCCTGGTCTCTACCCGTTAGTTGGTTATATTCCCCCACCTAAGTAGTAACAATAAAAAATGTCTTTAGATATTGTTTAAAAATGAATAACCTCACCATGACTGTGGTGTGATATGACCCATTTACTATTTACTACTTAAGGTAATAAATGATTTCCTATGTCTTGAGTATATGGTTGTGTATATTGGTTGGGTAAGAGGAAAATGAAGGGAGACCTGTGATTTACAGTGTATTGGAGGGTATTTCTGGTCGAATTTCTTGTTTCAGTTCATAGTCTGTATTCACCTCACTACATTTTATTTTAAACACCTACCTTATTCTTTTTTTTTCAAGAAGCATATGTCTCTTTTTCAGAAACCTTTAGCACTTGGCTTCCATTTCCTGAAAATTTTTCTGTCGTTTTACTCCTAGATCATCTGCCTCTGAAGATGATAAGGAGGACAGTGCATGGGAACCCCAAAAGAAAGTACCCAGAAGCCGTAAGCCACCTGTTTCCAAGGTATCCAAACCAAAGAGAGTACCACGAGTGAAGAACACGCTGCAGATCAGTGATGGCTCAGAAGACATGGCTGTCAAGGAGGAGCTGGTAGGTACTTTAGCTGGATAGAGGGAACCCTGCAGTGTCTTCTTAATTAGTGATGCTACTTTCTCCTTATGTGGACTAGGAAAAACCAGGTAAATGGCAGAAACTGCAGATCAATGGTGTCTTCTGCCAGGGGTCTTAATAGTATTTACCATCAGATCTCTCACGTTGGAGGAAGAAGAATATTTATCACCTGGCACATATGTTTGTCTTGCCATAAGCAAACACTGTATCTGCACCAATCTGAATTAAAAGACACCAACAACAATAAATTACAGGCTCTGTTGCAGTACCAAAAGAATTATGCATTTCTAAAATCATTCCCTATGGTATCCCTTAAAATAACAGCTTCCCTAGTTCAATTAAAAGAATAACTCTTTTTAATATCCAGTGGATGTCTGACTTCCGAGGGACTCATTTATTGTGTATAGAGGGGACATTACATTGCATCTTACATTACATTACATTACATTACATTGCAGTGCCCTTGAATCAGGCTTTTGAATCGATCTTTTCTCCTATCAGCCAGTACCTCTGTTTCTGCATCTTTACAGACAACTTTTCACTAACACATTTTTAGTGGGTAGGTGAGTAGGTTTTACGTATAGCTAAGAAACCACAATCACAGAAAACCAACCAATCTGATCACATGGACCACAGCCTTGTTTAACTCAATGAAACTATGAGCCATGCTGTGTAGGGCCACCTGAGACAGATGGGTCATGGTGGAGAGTTCTGACAAAACATGATCCACTGGAGAAGGGAATGGCAAAGCACTTCAGTATTCTTGCCTTGAGAACGCCCATGAACAGAATGAAAAGGTGAAAAGACAGGACACTGAAAGGTGAACTCCCCTGGTCGGTAGGTGCCCAATATACTACTGGAGATTAATGGAGAACTAACTCAAGAAAGAATGAAGAGAGAGCCAAAGCAAAAACAACACCTAGTTGTGAATGTGACAGGTGATGGAAGTAAAGTCCAGTGCTATAAAGAGCAACATTGCATGGAAACCTGGAATGTTAGGTCCATGAATCAAGGCAAATTGGAAGTAGTCAAACAGGAGATGGCAAGAGTGATCATTGACATTTTGGGAATCAGGGAACTGAAATGGACTGGAATGGGTGAATTTAACTCAGATGACCATGATATCTACTACGGTGGGCAAGAATCCCTTAGAAGAAATGGAGTAGCCATCATAGTCAACAAAAGACTCTGAAATTCAGTACTTGGATACAGTCTCAAAAATGACAGAATGGTCTCTGTCCGTTTCCAAGACAAACTATTCAGTATCACACTAATCCAAGTCTATACCCTGACCAATAATTCTGAAGAAGTTAAAGTTGAACAGTTCTGTGAAAGCCTACAAGACCTTCGAGAACTAAAACCCAAAAAAGATGTCCTTTTTGTTACAGGGGACTGGAATGCAAAAGTAGGAAGTCGAGAAACACCTGGAGTAACAGGCAAATTTAGCTTTGGAGTACACAGTGAAGCAGGGCAAAGGCTAACAGAGTGTTGCCAAGAGAACGCACTGGTCATAGCAAACACCCTCTTCCAACAACACAAGACTGTACACATGGGCATCACCAGATGGTCAGTACCGAAATCAGATTGATTATGTTCTTAGCAGCCAAAGATGGAGATGCTTCTATACATTCAGCAAAAACAAGACCAGGAGCTGACTGTGGCTCAGATCATAAGCTCCTTATTGCCAAATTCAGACTTAAATTGAAGGGAAAACCACTAGACCATTCAGGTCTGACCTAAATCAAATCCCTTACGAGTATACAATGGAAGTGACAAATAGATTCAAGGGATTAGATCTGATAGACAGAGTTCCTGAAGAACTATGGATGGAGGTTTGTGACATTGTATAGGAGGCAGTGATTAAGATCATCCCCAAGAAAAAGAAATGGAAAAAGGCAAAATGGTTGTCTGACCAGGCCTTACAAACAGCTATGTAAAGAAGAGAAGTGAAAGGCAAAGGAGAAAAGGAAAGATATACCCATTTGAATGCAGAATTTTAAAGAATAGCAAAGAGAGATAAGAAAGCCTTCCTCAGTGATCAATGCTAAGAAATAGAGGAAAACAATAGAATGGGAAAGACGAGATCTCTTCAGGAAAATTAGAGGATACCAAGGGTACTTTTCAGGCATAGATGGGCACAATAAAGGACAGAAATGGTATGGACCTAACAGAAGCAGAAGATATTAATAAGAGATGGCAGTATACACAGAAGAACTATATGAAAAAGATCTTCATGACCCAGATAATCACGATGGTGTGGTCACTCACCTAGAGCCAGACATCCTGGAATGCGAAATCAAGTGGGCCTTAGGAAGCATCACTACAAACAACCCTAGTGGAGGTGATGAAATTCCAGTTGAGCTATTTCAAATCCTGAAAGATGATGCTGTGAAAGTGCTGCACTCAATATGCCAGCAAATTTGGAAAACTCAGCAGTGGCCACAACTGAAAAAGGTCAGTCTTCATTCCAATCCCAAAGAAAGGCAGTGCCAAAGAATGCTTGAACTACCGCACAATTGCACTCATCTCACACGCTAGTAAAGTAATGCTCAAAATTCTCCAAGCCAGGTGTCAACAGTATGTGAACTGTGAACTTCCGATTTTCAGGCTGGATTTAGAAAATGCAGAGGAACCAGAGATCAAATTGTCAACATCCGTTGGATCAACAAAAAAAGCAAGAGAGTTCCAGAAAAACATCTATTTCTTCTTTATTGACTATGCCAAAACCTTTGACTGTGTGGATCACAATAAACTTTGGAAAATTCTGAGAGATGAGAATATCAGACCACCTGACCCACCTCCTGAGAAATCTGTATGCAGGTCAGGAAGCATCAGTTAGAACTGGACATGGAACAACAGACTGGTTCCAAATAGGAAAAGGAGTACGTCAAGGCTGCATATTGTCACCCTGATTATTTAACTTATATGCAGAGTACATCATGAGAAATGCTGGACTGGATGAAGCACACGTTGGAATCAAGATTGCTGGGAGAAATATCTATAACCTCAGATATGCAGATGACACCACCCACATTATGGCAGAAAGCAAAGAAGAACTAAAGAGCCTCTTGATGAAAGTGAAAGAGGAAAGTGAAAAAGTTGGCTTAAAACTCAGCATTTAGAAAACCAAGATCATGGCATCTGGTCCCATCACTTCATGGCAAATAGATGGGGAAGCAGTGGAAACAGTGACAGACTTTATTTTGGGGGGCTCCAAAATCACTGCAGATGGTGACTGCAGCCATGAAATTAAAAGACACTTGCTCCTTGGAAGAAAAGTTGTGACCAACCCAGACAGCTTATTAAAAAGTAGAGACATTACTTTTCCAACAAAGGTCCATCTTGTCAAAGCTATGGTTTTTCCAGTAGTCATGTATGGATGTGAGAGTTGGACTATAAAGAAAGGTGAGCGCCAAAGAATTGATGCTTTTAAACTGTGGTGTTGGAGAAGACTCTTGAGAGTCCCTTGGACTGCAAGGAGATCCAACCAGTCCATCCTAAAGGAAATCAGCCCTAAATATTCATTGGAAGGGCTGATGCTGAAGCTGAAACTTTAGTACTTTGGCCATCTAATGTGAAGATCTGACTCTCTTGAAAACACCCTAATGCCGGGAAAGATTGAAGGCAGGAGGAGAAGAGTAAGACAAAGGATGAGATGGTTGGATGGCATCCCTGACTCAATAGACATGTGTTTGAGTAAACTCCAGGTGGAGGCCTGGCGTGTTGCAGTCCATGGGGTCGCAAAGAGTCGGATCCGACTGAGCAACTGAACTGAATTGAACTGAAGAAAGTATTGATTTGTTAGCAGAGTTTGGAGGTTTTTTATTAAGGGTGGCATAGATGCACTTAACAGAGAAGGTGATGGCACCCCACTCCAGTACTCTTGCCTGGACAATCCCATGGATGGAGGAGCCTGGTAGACTGCAGTCCATGGGGTCGCTACAAGTTGGACACGACTGAGCGACTTCACTTTCACTTTTCACTTTCACGCATTGGAGAAGGAAATGGCAACCCACTCCAGTGTTCTTACCTGGAGAATCCCAGGGATGGGGGAGCCTGGTAGGCTGCTGTCTATTGGGTCGCACAGAGTCGGACATGTCTGAAGCAACTTAGCAGCAGCAGCAGCAGCAGCTGCTGCACTTAAAAGTAGCCTGACTGTCTAATTAGGAAGTATATCTTAGTTGCGTGGTTCTTTGTTTTGGGGTCACTAACCCTTTGAGAATTTGATTATAGTTATGAACTTTCTCTTCAGGAACACGTGCGCATGCCCATCCTCTGAAGTTTTAAAGTTTAAGAGCATACAACTTAAGAACCCTTGTCATGGTGACTTCTTGATCCTTTCCATTATGCTTGATGTATGTATATTTTTTTTAAAGGGAAAGAGAGAATTCACATGGGAACCCTCTCAAGAGATATTGAGCTAGTTTTCTAGCTCAGTCAAAACACATGGAGCATTTTAGAAGATTCATTTCATTGGTTTTTCATCTTGCCTTGGTGTAACCACCACTGAACAAAATAATTGAAAACCCTATTTTCGGTGGAGCTAGAATTGGTAGTCTCTTAATAATTTCAAAATGTGTTGCTAGCAAGCATCGTAGACAAAATCCATCATTATTTAGTCTCTTCCTCTACATATTGCTATAATTTGCCAGTCCACTGGTCATTACTCTTCATTTGAAGAATTTAGCTCCAACTTCATATCTTCCTTTCTGCCATCTTCTGTAATTTCTCTCAGTGGTTTCCCCTCTACTTGATGAGCGTTTTAATACCCTGTGTTCCTGGTTCTTTAACCTCCACACCTCCAGTGACTTTTTCTTCTCTGCCTTCACTCCCCCTCTCATGATCTCAACCTGAATCTTGTCATGACATGAAGCTGTGCTACCTCTGACATTTCTATTGTGTCTATCTCACTTTTGTACTGTCAGCTCACTGTTTTCCTGTCTTACCACCCTACTTGCTCAGATGCTATTACTACAACAAATTTGCCATTTCTTCACAACTTCTTAGCAGTTCTCGGCCTCAGTTCAGTTTAGTCAGTTCAGTCGCTCAGTCGTGTCCGACTCTTTGCGACCCCGTGAATCGCAGCACACCAGGTCTCCCTGTCTATCACCAACTCCCAGAGTCTACACAAACCCATGCCCATCGAATCAGTGATGCCATCCAGCCATCTCATCCTCTGTTGTCCCCTTCTCCCCCTGCTCCCGATCCCTCCCAGCATCAGGGTCTTTTCCAATGAATCAGTTCTTCTCATGAGGTGGCCAAAGTACTGGAGTTTCAGCTTCAGCATCAGTCCTTCCAATGAACACCCAGGACTGATCTCCTTTAGGATGGACTGGTTGGATCTCCTTGCAGTCCAAGGGACTCTCAAGAGTCTTCTCCAACACAATAGTTCAAAAGCATCAATTTTTTGGTGCTCAGCTTTCTTCACAGTCCAACTGTCACATCCATACATGACCACTGGAAAAACCATAGCCTTGACCAGACAGACCTTTGTTAGCAAAGTAATGTCTCTGCTTTTTAATATGCTGTCTAGGTTGGTCATAACTTTCCTTCCAAGGAGCAAGCGTCTTTTAATTTCATGGCTGCAGTCACCATCTGCAGTGATTTTGGAGCCCCCCAAAATAAAGTCTGACACTGTTTCCACTGTCTCCGCATCTATTTCCCATGAGGTGATGGGACCAGATGCCATGATCTTAGTTTTCTGAATGTTGAGCTTGAAGCCAACTTTTTCACTCTCCTCTTTCACTTTCATCAAGAGGCTTTTTAGTTCCTTTTCACTTTCTGCCGTAAGGGTGGTGTCATCTGCATATCTGAGGTTATTGATATTTCTCCCGGCAATCTTGATTCCAGCTTGTGCTTCATCCAGCCCAGCGTTTCTCATGATGTACTCTGCATGTAAATTAAATAATCAGGGTGACAATATGCGGCCTTGACGTACTCCTTTTCCTATTTGGAACCAGTCTGTTGTTCCATGTCCAGTTCTAACTGTTGCTTTTTGACCTGCATACAGGTTTCTCAAGAGGCAGGTCAGGTGGTCTGGTATTCCCATCTCCTTCGGAATTTTCCAGTTTATTGTGATCCACACAGTCGAAGGCTTTAGCGTAGTCAAGAAAGCAGAAATAGGTGTTTTTCTGGAACTCTCTTGCTTTTTCGATGATCCAGCGGATGCTGGCAATTTGATCTCTGGTTCCTCTGTCTTTTCTAAAACCAGCTTAAACATCTGGAAGCTCATGGTTCACGTATTGCTGAAGCCTGGCTTGGAGAATTTTGAGTATTACTTTACTAGCGTGTGAGATGAGTGCAATTGTGCGGTAGTTTGAGCATTCTTTGGGATTGCCTTTCTTAGGGACTGGAATGAAAATTGATCTTTTCCAGTCCTGTGGCCACTGCTGAGTTTTCCAAATTTGCTGGCATATTGAGTGCAGCACTTTCACAGCATCATCTTTCAGGATTTGAAATAGCTCAACTGGAATTCCATCACATCCACTAGCGTTGTTCGTAGTGATGCTTCCTAAGGCCCACTTGACTTCACATTCCAGGATGTCTGGCTCTAGGTGAGTGATCACAGCTAGATCACACCATCGTGATTATCTGGGTCATGAAGATCTTTTTTGTACATTTCTTCTGTGTATTCTTGCCACCTCTTCTTAAAATCTTCAGCTTCTGTTAGGTCCATACCATTTCTGTCCTTTATTGTGCCCATCTTTGCATGAAATGTTCCCTTGGTATCTCTAAATTTCTTGAAGAGATCTCTCGTCTTTCCCATTCTGTTGTTTTCCTCTATTTCTTTGCATTGATCACTGAGGAAGGCTTTCTTATCTCTCCTGACTATTCTTTGGAACTCTGCATTCAAATGGGAATATCTTTCCTTTTCTCCTTTGCTTTTCTCTTCTCTTCATTTCACAGCTCTTTTTAAGGCCTCCTCGGACAACCATTTTGCCTTTTTGCATTTCTTTTCCATGGGGATGGTCTTGATCCCTGTCTCCTGTACAATGTCGTGAACCTCCGTCCATAGTTCATCAGGCTCTCTGTCTGTCAGATCTAGTTCCTTAAATCTATTTCTCACTTCTACTGTATAGTCATAAGGGATTTGACTTAGGTCATACCTGAATGGTCTAGTGGTTTTCCCCACTTTCTTCAATTTAAGTCTGAATTTGGCAATAAGGAGTTCATGATCTGAGCCACAGTCAGCTCCCGGTCTTGTTTTTGCTTACTGTATAGAGCTTCTCCATCTTTGGCTGCAAAGAACATAATTAGTTTGATTTCGGTGTTGACCATCTGGTGATGTCCATGTATAGAGTCTTCTCTTGTGTTGTTGGAAGAGGGTGTTTGCTATGACCAGTGCGTTCTCTTGGCAAAACTCTGTTAGCCTTTGCCCTGCTTCATTCCGTACTCCAAGGCTAAATTTGCCTGTTATTCTAGGTGTTTCTTGACTTCCTACTTTTGCATTCCAGTCCCCTATAATGAAAAGGACATCTTTTTTGGGTGTTAGTTCTAAAAGGTCTTGTAGGTCTTCATAGAACCGTTCAAGTTCAGCTTCTTCAGTGTTACTGGTTGGGGCATAGGCTTGGATTACCGTGAATTTGAATGGTTTGCCTTGGAAACGAACAGAGATCGTTCTGTCGTTTTTGAGATTGCATCCAAGTACTGCATTTCGGACTCTTTTGTTGACTATGATGGCTACTCCATTTCTTCTAAGGAATTCTCAGCCTAGGGAGCTTTAAAAAATGTCAATGCTTAGACCCCTTTCCTAAAGAATTCTGGACGTGAGCTTGGTACCAGTGGTATTACTTTTTTAAAGCTTGTCATGGGATTGTTATGTATAGTCAGAGTTGAGATCCACTACCTAAATCCATTGACTCTAGAGCTCTGTCATAGTGCATCAGCCCATTCTTTTCCTACCTAATCTAGCCTAGATTACATAATCACTTTTTATTGAATAGGAAATAGTAAGACTATTTGCCCTTCTTTTATATGACCCTACATGGCTTACTTAAACCAAGGCAATAGGTGAGCCATAGCTTCTCCTGCCTGCACTGAGCAGAAGAAAGCTTCACCAATGACTTGATTTGTTTTACATTAGATTTATAACCGATTTGTTTTATATTAGATTCATAACCTCAGACCCTTGATTTGTATCAGAAATACCTGGTAGAGTTACTATTTTTTTCCAGCAAGTTTGATTTTTGACTTTTTTTTCTTTTCTTAAAACTTTCTCAGTTCCTGTCCCTTCTCTCACTCAGCTGATTCCGTTGCCTTTTATTTATTTGAGAATATGTGATATTTGTCATTTTCCCATGACCCAGCTGAGACCAATTGAATCATAATGACCAGTTAAATAATGATCTGCTCATATTTGTTTTCACCTTCTATCCTGTTGCCATAGAGGAAGTGTCATTCCTCCTGCCAAGGATGGGTTTGCCTTGTGGGCTTATGATCTCATCCACTCTTGCACAGGGTCTCTATTCCCTCTGTCATCTCCTTTCTTTTCTCTTGTCAGGTTTTCCTCCTCAGTCTCTTCTGAGTATAAAAATGGTCTTTTACATCTAGTTTTAAATGAAGCCTTCCCTGACTCCATATTCCTTTCCAGTTAGCTGTCAAGCTCACACAGTACAACATAAGGCGGTCAAGGCCAAGGCCTACTGACTGATTCAACTGGTAAAGATAATGAATCACTTTTTTGATTTAGACAGCTTATGACTTTCAGAGACAGTATAAAGAAGAATGGTCAGATTCTTCCTGGAGTTTTGGGTTTAGTCATAGGCTACTTAATTACCATTTGAAGTGTTAAGAGTGATTAAAAAACCCATGAAAGTGAAAGAAAATGTACAGTGATTATTCAGTCTGTCAAAGATTCAGGTTAAATATAAGGAGGAAAAATATTTTCATGGTTTGTTAAGATTGAGTATGTCACTGGGGAAGGCTGTAGAATCTTAGAAGCTTTAAAAATGGAGCAATATTGCCATATAGTTTTGATCTGTATTTTGATCTAGACATGCTTGGATTCACCTTTTCTCAAAATTTTTGGTCGTTGGACTTCTTTACACTCTTAGAACTTACTAAGGACCCCAAGGGACTTTTGCTTATGTGATTTATATCTGTAAATATATACCATATTAGAAATTAAAATTGAGAAAATAATTGATTAATTAAAAAATATTATTAAACCTATTTCATGTTAATGCAAATAACATGTTTCAATGAAAAGTAGGTATATATTTTCAAAACAACCAAAAATGAGTGGAAAGAATGATGTTGTTTTACATTTTTGCAATTATCTTTAATGTCTGATGTATAGAAGATAGAAGATAATTTAAATAAAAAAGAAATCCCAGCCTCTACACAGGTATGTATTTGGAAAAGTAAGTGATGTTGTAATAGCCTTTTTAGATAATTGTGGATGTTTGATACTATATACAAACTCAGTAAGTGGTACTTTCTAAAAGGTTTCTTTGTGGAACCTGTAACGACCCTGTATTCTATTACATTGAAATCTGTTGGTCTGTGTTATTTGAATGGATCTTTTACCCATGCATGATCTTGTAACATTATGCGTTGGTCATTAGGCAAACGATGAGGCTTCCCTGGTGGCTCAGTGGTAAAGAATCTGCCTGCCAGTGCAGGAGATGCGGGTTCAGTGCCTGCATTGGGAAGATCCTGTGGAGAAGGAAATAGCAACCCACTCCAGCATTTTTGCCTGGGAAATCTCATGGACAGAGGAGCCTGGCAGGCTACAGTCCATGGGGTCACAAAGAGTTGGATATGACTTAGCGACTAAACAATAACATTTGGAAAAATACTGGTTCACAGACTTACTATGAGACAACCACTGCACGTCAGTATGCATTGGCCTGCAGCAGAAGTCCTGATGTGAACACTTGTGCTTTACGTACATTTCAGTGCAGAGCACAAATACAAAAAAGGTGTGTGTTCAGGGATTGAAGTTTTAAAAATTAGTAACTTATACTGATTCATTCTTAAGTGCCACTGACAGTTTTATTGCAAGTGTGTGACAGTGAGGGGAACAGTGATTATTAGTACAGCTTGGTGCACGGTCTTGGTTTTTGCTACCATTGCTCTTGTACCATTAGTGAAATGTCAGGTGCCTTCACATTATTATTATTATTTTTTTTTTGTGGTGTGCTGATTTTATTTTATTTTTTTGCATTTTCTCTTTTTTTTTCTTTTTTTAAAATTTTTATAGTTGGAGGCTAATTACTTTACAATATTGTAGTGGTTTTCGCCATACATTGACATGAATCAGCCATGGGTTTACATGTATTCCCCATCCTGATCCCCCCTCCCACCTCCCTCTCTACCCAATCCCTCTGAGTCTTCCCAGTGCACCAGCCCTGAGCACTTGTCTAATGCATCCAACCTGGGCTGGTGATCTGTTTCACCCTAGATAATATACATGTTTTGATGCTGTTCTCTCTAAACATCCCACCCTCGCCTTCTCCCACAGAGTCTAACAGTCTGTTCTGTCTATCTGTGTCTCTTTTTCTGTTTTGCATATAGGGTTATCGTTACCATCTTTTTAAATTCCATATATATGCGTTAGTATACTGTATGGGTTTTTATCTTTCTGACTTACTTCACTCTGTATAATGGGCTCCGGTTTCATCCATCTCATTAGAACTGATTCAAATGTATTCTTTTTAATGGCTGAGTAATATTCCATGGTGTATATGTACCACAGCTTTCTTATCCATTCGTCTGCTGGTCGGCATCTAGGTTGCTTCCATGTCCTGGCTATTATAAACAGTGCTGTGATGAACATCGGGGTGCGCATGTCTCTTTCAAATCTGGTTTCCTTGGTGTGTATGCCCAGGAGTGGGATTGCTGGGTCATATGGCAGTTCTATTTCCAGTTTTTTAAGGAATCTCCACACTGTTCTCCATAGTGGCTGTACTAGTTTGCATTCCCACCAGCAGTTTAAGAGGGTTCCCTTTTCTCCACACCCTCTCCAGCATTTATTGCTTGTAGACTTTTGGATAGCAGCCATCCTGACTGTGCCTTGACATTATTATGAAAATAGTTGTAAACCTGCAGATCTCTTGAAAGGGTCTCGTGTCTGTGAGCAACACTGATAAACATTAGATAAAATTTACTTGAAGATTCCAGTACTTGAAGATAATGTTAAGTATCTGATTTATGATTGTTGGTTTTTCTCTTATTTTGAACTCCCCAGCTTTAAGTCATTTTCCTTTTTCTTTATTTCTTCAGCTACTTCCTTTTCTCTCTCCTGGGAATTGGTCTGGGTGTAGTAGTCATGAAATGATGGTGGTATCAGCAGATATTTGATTACTTATCATTAGCTAGGCAATATGCTCAACAGTCCACTTGTATGATTTTACTTAATCTTCACAACCTGTTGAATCAGGTGCTGTAATTATCTTGGTTATATAGACGAGAAAGCCAAGGAAAGAGATGTTAAGTGACTTGCTCATGGACCACAGATAGTAAGTCATAGAACTGGGTTTCTAAGTCAGGAACATGAATTTTTTCAGCATCTCAGGAACCATTCTATCTCGGATGTTTTTATACCAGCCGTGCTCATAAGAGTCTATAAGACCAGTGAAAGTCCCTCAGTCGTGTCTGACTCTTTGCGACCCCATTGACTATACAGTCCGTGGAATTCTCCAGGCCGGAACACTGGAGTGGGTAGCCTTTCCCTTCTCCAGCAGATCTTCCCAACCCAGGAATCAGACTGGGGTCTTCTTCATTACAGGTGGCTTCTTTACCAACTGAGCTATCAGGGAAGCCTGTATAAGACCAGAGTGCTGGTTTAATAATGCATAGTTTTGATATAACCATCACAAGGAGTTAAATTCCTGTGACTAGCACTGTCTCTCATAGGACAGGTTGAAGTAAGTAGAGAATTAAATAATAATCAGAAATTTACTTGATGAGTATGGGCTCAGATTAGGAGAATTAGATAAATTTTTTGGGTTTATTGAATACCTAATGTGGTCAAGGTACTCAGCTAGTCACACTAAGAACTGGATGTTTTAACTGCATAAATCTAAGGTAGTCTGATGTATCCATCTCACAAGACGCCATTCTTACTATTGGGACCAAATTAATCAAAATCTGTTTTCTGACTTTTTCTCTTCTTTGTGCATTACTTAGAATGCTCATCATACTTGCTTTTTACAGATTTCCTTTTTCTGTTCCTCTGGGGCTGAGAACTCTCGTATGATTGACATATTCCTTCTTTAGCTATGTCAGTTAATTTGATCAGGTTATTATCAGCTCTTATGGACTTTGGGGGAAATTCTATTTTTGTACCTCTGTTCTTACCCATTTTGTTCCAGTTACAAATGCAATACTGAGAGGGCTATTGAATGTATATAATTTCCAGGTTAGGTGGTGATGGGTGGGCGTTAGGATGAGGGCATGGTTTGTAGTTTCTAGTATTTTCAGTCGTCAGTGATTCTGGGAAAAAATATCTGCTAGGAGAGGAAAGTGAATATTTACTGACATTTAATTCGGGAGCAGTTTTTTTGTTCGAGTTTGTGCCATCTGGTTCACTCAGGTAACTGAAAACAGGCTAGCTTGTGAAATTGAAAATTCCATTGGGCAGGGTCTGTATTTTATTTCCCACTCTAGTGTCAAAACAAGTGCTGGATGTCATTGCTTCATTCCTGAGCTGTCTCCCGACAGGTGGGTGGTCCAGAGAATAACCCCTGGACAGCTGTGTGTACCTCACTGCAGACTCCTATGAAAAAAAAATGCCTGATACTACCCTGCTGTCCTGCCATATTTTCTTTCAGCAAAGCGGGTGGCAGGTGTAGCCTGTTGAACTTTGTGAGCCTGTGTTACTCTTCTCTCATAAAGGGTTGACTTTTGATTGCAGATTTTAAATCTTGTTTTTTTCTGCCAGGTGTATACCTTTCCTTTACTCATTAAAAAAAAATTAAACCTTCTATTTCTAGATAATTGTAATTTCACATGCAGTTGTAAAAAATAATACAGAAAGATATTATGTACCCTTTATCCAATTTCCCCCTATGGTAACATCTTGAAAAACTATAGTTAAATATCACAACCAAGATATTGACATTGATAAAATCCCAGTGATCTCACTTAGATTTCTCCAGTTTTATTTGTATTCATTTGTATGCATTATGTGTATATGTGTGTTTAGTTCTATGCAGTATTACCCTATGTTTAGGTCTCTGTATCCACCACACAGAACAGTTCCATCACCACAAGGATCGTAACTACACCCACCTCCCTCCCAACTTCCACCCCCACCTCTGACCCCCCCAAGTAACCATTCGTTTTTCCAGGAATATTATATAAATACAGCTGTACAGTATGTAACTTTTTGAGATAGTCTTTTTCTCTCCACTCAACAATTTCCTTGAGATTCTTTCAAATTACTGTGTATGTGAATAATTTGTGCCTTTTCATTGCTAAATAATATTCCAGGGCCATTGGTTTTTTTAATCTTTTAATTCTCGTGTGTTCTCTTTCTCTTTGTGGTTTGCTAGAATAACTCTATCGCTATTGCTGATGTTGATTTAGAAGACAAAAACAAATTGGAGACTGGGCAGACTCTGAAAACAGCAAAGACAAAACGGAAAAATTCAGCTCAGTCACCTTCAGCTCGGAGGACTAAAAAGCTGAAAACTGGTGAAGAAGCCAACAAAGCCAGCAGCTTAGAGAGCAGAAATAATAGCATAGAGATGCCGTCCACTAGCACCATGTGGGAAGGTGGGTGCAAGGAAGAGGAGAACAAAGACGACTTTACATGTGGTCAGTCCCCTTTGAAGAAAGTGAAGACGGAAACGTGTCCTCAGGGGCAGCCTGTCAGGTTTCCGGCAAATACCAGTAATATTGAGGATGTGGAAATGAACTGGGACATAGTACAGGTATGCACAGCCTTATTCTGTCACTTCAGTTTGATTCTTTTTGACTGGGATGGGGTGAGGGAAGGCCTGGGAGTTCCCTTGTCCCTTTTGCCAGTGGTTCCTGTAGGCTTTGGCTCTTGGGTACGTTGTTTGGTATTATAGCTTATTGTCATTAATTCTTCAGTTAAAAGCTGTGACCTCAGGAAAGTAGATTTCTTTCCATGGTGTTCTAGTGAACGTGTATTCTATAGACAGATCACCTAAACAGATTGGGCCCTCCTAAGTTCCTTGGTAAGTTTTTGCTTTGTACTTGGACTGTAATTCCCCATAAAAGCAGTGCAAGTGATTAAGTCATTGACTGTTAGTACGTCTACTTAACTCTTAGTGTAATGTTGTAATACACTATGAACCAGGCCTAGTAACTTCTTAAAGGAAATTTCCATCCGAATTCCAACTTGGGCTCCCATAATTATATTTCTTACTATAGGAGAGATCATATTTCTTTGTTTCTTTGACTAGCTT
The DNA here is from genome assembly GCF_033118175.1 of Dama dama. NCBI lineage: Eukaryota > Metazoa > Chordata > Mammalia > Artiodactyla > Cervidae > Dama > Dama dama. The sequence goes on from NC_083691.1 coordinate 75,868,652, forward strand.
TGAGGATGGTAGAGAAGACCTGAGGAGTGACTCATTAAACAGTGATTCTCAATGTTTTGTCCACCCCCACACACTCTGTGAACATTTCAGACTTAATCATAGCAGTACCCCTCAGGGTGGATGGGGATCACCTCCCTCCTTATTGTCTGACCCATGGTGATTCTGACAAGTGCTCCTTCCTCTGCTGGGAAATGCTGCTCTGGAGCCCAGTGCCTCTGCTGGGAAATACCACTTCTCAGTCTGGAATCGTCTGTGTGTTACCTTTCTCTTCAGAGGAACTCCTTTTTACCCATGCTGCCTTTTCTATTACCTACTAGTTGAACATTGCCAGTAACGTTTAATTATGATTTTTCTTCTCTGTGACTCATTAAGGAGTAGAATGTTGCCTTATAGCTTTCGTCTCATTCCTGAACAGTCCAAAATTGAGAAACAGCATAATTAGGCTCCTTTCTATGCCTTCTTTTTCTTTTTTTTCACTTAGGCCTACAAGGAAATGTTTTAAAAAGACATTTAAAACAGCCTGCATCAGGTTTACCCTGAAGGCTTTCTTAACATGCAGATCCCTTGGTTCCAGCCCAGATCTACAGGGGCAGGTGGGTGAGTCCCACTTCCCTTCTCTTCTCCTTAACTTTTCAGCCTATCTCTGCTGTTGACGTAGATCTACCTCTACTGGTTGACCCTGAGTAGGAAGGAGGGGGAAGGTTTCAAAGCGCAGGAAGTCTCTTGAACTATGGAAATAAGTTTTGCAAAATGAAGTCAAGGGTTAGTTATTCTATGAAACTCTGCTTCACACCCATATCTCATAATCTGTGTAAAAGAAATGAAAATAACCCTACTTATGACGGTTGTTTACAAGTAATAGAATCCTGCTTCTAATGAGCTTAAGCAGAAAAGAGGATGCAGGGGCCTTTCGAAGAATGCAAGGGACGAAGTGTGATCAAGTCTCCTAAGGCCTTGAACCAGAAATTGGAAAACTGAGGACTTGAAGAAGCCATTTTCTTGATTTTCTCTATTTCAGAGATTTCATGATCACCCATTTTCACCCCCTCTCTGTTTGAGTTGTTGTTTTCTCTTGGTAGATCAGATTTCCCTGCTTCTTTACGAAAGGTGGGAGATGACAGCTGCACAATTCATTTACCATTAGTTTTAGCTAGTGAGGAGGGAAAAGTGTACAGTGAGAACAGGTCCCCAACTGCCAAAGGGTGAGTGGCGGAAGAAGAGCAGCCAGGGGTAAAAGTTTCATCTGTATATCTGTAGCAGGAATGTCCATGTGATGTTTGACTATCAATTGGAAGCAGGCTTTCAGGTCTAGAACTATTTATGGCCTTTGACCATATTATCTGAGTGGTATGAATGTGCTTGTCTTTCCTTTCAATTCTAAACATTTTTTCTCCTTATATTAATAGTGATTTTTGGCAGCTCAAACACGCCTGTTCTCAGAATGTGCCACTCCTTTGCACCTGAGTTGGGAGAAGTGGTTGCCTCAGCTGCGACCTTTGCTAAGCATCCTGAGGACCACTAGTAAGCTCAGCATTTTCTAGATGGGTTTAGGAAAATTGCCTGGGGAACTTTAGGTGTGACTTAACTTGTTTGGGTTTTTAAAAGATTTAACCAGTACAGTCATCCTTGTCTAACCTTGAATCACTTTTAAATCTTGTCATATGTGTGGACTTCCTGTCCTATACTATTTTCCATAAGCAGGAGAGAGAATCATTTTATCTGCCAAACATGGTTGAAAATAGTGGCAGGTGTTAAAGGGAAACGGGCTGAGCAGAGTGAGAATTAGTAATGCCAAGTCAATCAGCAAGACAATCAGGAAGGCTTTGAACATTTGAGTGAGACTCAATGAAATGCTTGTGGTATATATATTAACTGCCACAAAATGAAATGTATGCCCAAGTTCTTTGGGGAAGTTCTGACAAGTACCTCATTAGTAAGGAATGGTTGATGGAAATTAACTGTATAGGAATTATTCAGTCTTGAACATGAGGGAAATGTTATTTATATTTCCTTCATTTTAAGGACCATGGACCCTGCTCATCATGACATCTTGATCCTCTTAACTTTTTCCTTTCAAGGTGGTTTTTTTTTTTTTTTTCCAACTCTTCAGTTCAGTTCAGTCAACTCTAAAGTTCCATAGCTTTTTCAGGAGCATCACTATCTTGTTTGGGGAGGGACTTTACCTAGAAATACACTTTGTATCTATTTCCTAATCAGGTTCTGGTATCACCAGACTCCTCTGGGAGAAACAACTTACTTCATCGCTTTTCTGCAAACTGCAAATGTGTGGTTGCCTTAAGAAACTAGTTCTTGTTAAAGTATATTACATCATTAAGCAAATATATTGTGAATGCCATAACCTTTATAAGAATTTGAAGACATGACTAGCTACAAGCAGTTTTTGAGAAAATTAAATGCTCTTAAATGGTGATTGCTATTATGTAGTCTATTTTGAGGGAGGTGGGAGTAGAGGAGCCATATGCAATATATTAGTAATGTTTGCTAAATTAGGGAAGAAGAGTGAGCAAAACCTGTTTATTAGTCATTTTCCCCATTCTTGCAAGAGATGATGTGGAAATATGTAGGTGAAGAAGACCACAGGGTGACAGAATAGGGGGAAGAAGTGGGACAGGAAGGAGACGACTGTCTAGGTAACTTTCTCACAGCACTTTTACACTTAAGCATGTGTCACTCGTTAGGAGGAATTAAGTAAAAACAATTGGATAGACCCTTGCTTTTTTATAATTTAGCTGAGGTATTTATTATGGGCCTTAAAACAAACTTTCTGAAATATATATGGAGAAAATTGTACTAAAGTATACACCTCATGAGTGTTCAAAAATGTAACCGTGTAACAAGCTTCCAGATCAAGAAACAGAACGTTACCAGCAGCCTAGAATCTCTTTATACCCCTTCTCAATCCGGTGTCCCCTTTCCTAAAACCACTCTTCTGACTTCTAAAATCATACATAATTTTTCCTTTTGCAGTCTTTAGGGAACTTATTTGTGTGGCAAAATAAGTGATGTAATAAAGTAAATAGGTTAGGGTGAAGAGAACAGCAGTAATAGCATTTCAGAAGGGATGTGTCCAGTTGCTGGTTTGATTTTTGAAAGAATAAAAAATTCTTTCTCTCAGTGCTAGTCATTAAGTGTTGTTTAATTTAGATATAAGTTCTTTTAAACTGCAGATGCTGCCTGGATTATTAAAGCAATAGTTTAGTTGTTGATACCCAGAGGTTTTCTTTTCTTAACTGAGAAGCTGGGAATATAGCCTTGGAGGAGTAAATTCTCAGTCCCCTTGGAGAGAAGGCCGTCTTGTTCGGGGTTTTGGACACCAGAGGGCAGTATGACAGCACCATGGCTCCTCTGCAGTGGGATTCAGGAGAAGTGAGACAACTTGATGAATCTGTACTTTTGCCTGAAGAATTGCATCTTGCTTTGCCCACAAATCAAATTTTTGAAGAGGTAAAATAGCATGTGGGACTTTTGGCCATTTACTTGGACTTCTTTGAACATCAGTTTTTATGTCTGTAAAATGGGAATCAGTTCAGTTCAGTTGCCCAGTTGTGTCTTGACTCTTTGCGACCCCATGGACTGCAGCACGCCAGGCTTCCTTGTCCACCAGCTTCTGGAGCTTGCTCAAACTCATGTCTGTTGAGTTGGTGATATAAATGGGAATAGTAATCATATTTATCTCACATAGTTTAAATGAGTTAATATTGAATATGTAAAAGTTTGTAGAACATAATAAGCCCTATACAGGTGTTAGCTTAAAATGGTAGTCACCAAAAGTGCCTCTCTACTTAAGTCTTAAAAAAATATTGAGACTGCTTTCCTTTTTTCCTTTTTCCTTTACTCTCATTCCTATCCACTAGTTAACTATAAAAATTAAGTAAAAGGTGTTAACAGTTTAAAAATAAAAACTATCGTAGTTCCCTGCCTTACCCCAACCAGTCTGAAAATTTTATCTTTACTTTTAACTCTTACTCATTTGTTGTTTGCTTCATTTTTCTAAGACACAGATTGCTGGACCCTACCTCAGAGATTCTGATTCATCTGATCTGGGATGAGGCTCAAGAATTTGCACTTCTAGTAGAGTTTCCTGATGATGTTTATGCTGCTGGTTTAGAAAGCTCATGCGGACCGCTGCCTCTGGTCCCCAGATCTCAGTGACTTACAGAATGTCAAGGGAATTTCCAGGAGGGTTGACTCAATAGCTGAAATTGATCAGTCAGGCAGGAGGAGAAGGGGACGACAGAGGATGAGATGGTTGGATGACATCACCGACTCAATGGACATGAGTTTGAGTAAACTCCGGAAGTTGGTGACGGACACGGAGGCCTGCCGTGCTGTGGTTCATGGGGTCGCAAAGAGTCGGATATGACTGAGTGACTGAACTGAACTGAACTGGATGGTTTGATATTGAATATAGGATAAAGTTCATACTTGTTTGAATTCACCATTTAGGCCCTTCTACTTTTCCATGTCTCACTCATCTCAGTACCCCTTGAACATTGAGCATAGAATTACTGAGCATAGAAATTAAAAAATGTGTGGTGGTTTCTCATCAGTTCCTTTGATATGCTATTCTCGGTCCCTAGAATTCCTGCCCCAGTTTGGCTGCCTGGAGATACAGTCATTCCTTTGTTGCTTTTCCATTTCTGCAGAGGTAGATGCTTCTTCCTTCCACATGCTCTCAAACAGTCTGTATGTTTCTGTCAGAGTACACATCACTTTGTAGTTTAACTGTCTGCTTGTCTGTCTGTCTTCTCGTTTAGAAGTTTCTTGGCAAGAGGGACTTGTTTTTTTACATTTTATTACTGAATTGGTATGGTTATTGGCTTATAATATGAGCTAAAATAAATGACTAAGTTAAGACAGAAGAAATTGGATGATTTGGAAGCCCCAAAGTTGTGACTGCTTATATTAAGTTTTGTTCTCCTTAATTTCAAGAAGCAGATTTGCATAAGCAGCGACATATGCTCCCTTAATACACATGACACTTCTGGATTTGTTAGGACCTAGTACTATCCAGATGCGGGTCTGGCTAGTTCAGGTTAGTGAGAACCCATGGATCCTAACAATCCCCCAGTTCCAAAGTAATGATTGTTTTTGTCATATTCATGGCTTATGTCTGTATTTCAGAACTTGGCCTTTCGAGGGCAAACTGAAATGCTACCCCTATAGCATTGATTACACCAGAGACATCTGTTTCTTCTCTGAAAACATTACACCACTTATTTCCTGGTGTATTCTGTTTTATTTGTACTTATGTACATTAACATTTTATCTTCCCTTCTAGATTGTTTATTCCTGAAATTTGGGGCCAAGCTTGGGAAGGAATTTTAAAGCTATGCTACAGTGATTTGACTTTTACTAGTAGTTAGATAAAAGTCAGTGGAGCTTATGTTCAAAAGAAAAAAAAGAGGGGAAAATTAAGGGACTTATATATGTATTTTAGAAACATAATCAGTAGTAGTGCAGAGAGGTTGGGTGGAAGACATAGAGAACGAAAAAACTGCTCTGTGGTTTGGATAAAAGAAGATAATAGCAGAAAGGGAGCTTGAAGGGAAAGGACAGACATTTTAGAAGTTCAGTTTGCTTCCTTGATAACATTAGATGAACTAGATAGGGAGTACATAGCGATACTGAGGACATTGTTAGAATGCTTTTCGTTGCAGTGAGAGAAAACACATCTCAAACTAGCTTAAGCAATGAAGAAGACACATTGAAAGTTCAGTGAGTTCACTGCAGCAGTCTGTCCATGATTCTCCTAGCATTACCAGCCAGCTTCAGTATTGTACTGGTACAAACTGTGTTTTTCCAGAGGAAGACATGTATATAGGTCCAGCATTCTAGGCCAGATCTTGAGCTGCATGTGGACTAGACTCATCTCTGGCTACACTCTGGCCAGTGTGAGTCTAAACCAGCTGGCTGATGAGCACAGTGCTGTGCGGGTGGAGCTGAGGTCAAGTGTGCTCAGGCCAAAAAGCTGCTGCATGACGGGGAGGTGGTGTTGAGGGAGATAACCACAGCATCCTGGAAAGTTTCTGTGGCATAAAGTGATGTGAGCTGGAATAGGAAACAAGGCACAAGGATCAAAGAGAGAATACTGATATATCTGATTTTGTAGGGGTCAGGGATGATATCAAGCAAAAGGAGCATTTCTGAATGATGGAGCAGCCACATGAAGGCCTCTGAAGAGGAAAATAGCTGGGCTTGTTCTAAGAACTGAACATTGGTCTAGGAGCAGCCCACTGGGGCTGGCTTCTAATGAGGGGAAGACTGGGTAAGATGAGGGCTGGAGAGGAGGCCAGTATTTTTTTGGGTTATGGTAGGGACTTTGGAATCTTCAGTGCTATGGGAATCACTGAAAGGTTTTGACTAATCAGGTAACATGATCCGTCATGTATTTTGGAAAGGTAACTTTTACTGTTTTGTGGAGATTGGCATCGATGGGGTTGGAGTGGATACAAGGAGAGTGTGTGCTGTGCTCAGCTACTCAATCGTGCCCAGCTCTTTGCGACTCCATGGACTGTAGCCTGCCAGGCTTCTCTGTCCATGGAATTTTCCAGGCAAGAATACTGGAGCAGCTTGTCATTTCCTACTCCAGGGGATCTTTCCGACCCAGGGATCAAACCCATGTCTCTTGCATCTCCTGCATTGGCAGGTGGATTATTTAGCACTGTGCTACCTAGGAAGCCTGGAAGGAGAACAGTAAAAGACAATCTGGGCTGTGGGGAAGAAATGAAGAATAATACTTTTGTGAATGCAGTTTGAGGTGCCTAATAGGTTTTCAAGAGAATACATCAGGTAACTTACTTAAAATAAGTCCAGAGCTCATGCAAAAGAGAGCAAGGGTTGGAGATATGAAGCTGACTTTCTCACCAGAGAGATGGTATTAATTGATCAGAATGCATAAGATGTAGGCTTAAGGATTTCAGGTACACAGAGGAATGAAAGTATCCTTGATAGTCTCTGGAATTCAGCCATTTATTTCATCTGTTGTTTCAAAATGTAGTCGGTTTTATATATTGCCTTGATTTTGTCGGCCAGTTGATAATCACAATTCTTCAATAAGTTTTGAATTTTTCTTTAATTTTTGGCATATCTCGAGCAGTAGGATTGAAATAATAATAAAACTTATGCCTTTCATGCTTTATTTTAACAATCCGCTTAGGTTTTGAAAACAGTGACTGAAATTGCATTTTATTTTTTCTGTTCTCCAGGCTGACTTCTCTGACCTTTTCTGCTTACATGTACCTTTTGCTGAGACCTATAGACTTTTTAAAAAATAATTATTTTGAATATGTGGTAAATGGGAATCATAGAAAATGCCAAAGACACAGAAGGATCTTCCCGCCCTAGCTCTAAGTCAACCAATTACCTTTCCCCCAAATAAGCCGTGTTCCAAGTTCTTGTAATTCATTCCATATCAGTTCATACAAGAGTAAGTTCATGGTGTTCTTCTCCAAGGGTGTATAATTTATTCACCAGTTCCCCATTGTAGACTGGTTTTTGCTGACTTCTACCATTCTAGAAAAAGTTCTTCAAAAAATATCACTGTAAATAAGTATCATTTTCCAGAAGTATGAATATGTCAGAACAAAATTCCCAGGAGTGTAATTGCTGGATCATAGAGTTTATGCATTATAAATTTTGATAAATACTGCCGATTGTTCTTCCTCCAGAGGTTATAGCATTATACTTTCTCATTAGCAATAATTGAAAGTGCCTTTTCCCATCATTTATGCCAACACAATGAGTTACCAACTTTTTAATCTTTGATGCCAACCTGAAAGGTTAAAAATGCATATCTCATTGAGCCCTGTAGAATCTGGATGATACAAAGTGGTTTTTATTGGGTTTCATTGAATTAGTGAAATGTCTATTATGTGATTATCAATATATATTCTACATTTCATGCAATTTTCTTTAAAACCACAGCAGTTACTTTCTAAGTGACTGGAAAACATTTCATATTATATTTTAAACCATATGTTATAATACAGATGTTTAATTTTCAGGGTTTTAAATCACTAGATGTGCTTAATTTGCAGGTTTTATCTGAGAGAACTGATGTTGAGCTTTGGGTTTGTGCCAATATTATTCGTCTCTTTAATGATGATAACACAATTCCCTTCATTATACGTTATCGAAAAGAGCTTATTAATAATCTTGATGCTGATTCCTTGAGAGAAGTTCAACAAACTCTAGAGGAGCTACGGTAAGAAACCTGGGAAGGGATGAGCTTTGTGTAAGGGGAAAGAGGGTATGTGAGCCAATGAGGGGAAACAGTGAGAAAGAGAATGATAATATGTTTTAACAGTTCCAATATTTTGTTTTCTTGAGTTATTGTGATCTGAGTATAGTCAGTCCCCCCCGAAGAGAGGAAGCCAGCTTCCTGTTCCTTACTGAGGCACTCAGAGCCCCGCTGCTCTTGTGTTCCTGCATAGCTTGGGCAGGAATCTGCAGAAGGTGGTTTGCATTATTAATGTGAGTTTGAATGTCATCTTCTCTCACAGAAGTGATTTTGCATAATGGCAAAATTAGAATTACCAGCAGGAAACTCAGGAAAATACAGTTTCATCTAAATCTTCAATAGCTTTTGTAAAACTGTCCTCTTAATAACTTACTAAATGGAGAGTTCTTTGACAGTATCAAGTTTGCTAGGAAAAATGTATATTTCCCTTTTCTAGTATTTTAAAAGTAATTTAAAAGAATTTAAAAGTGATATAAAAGTATTCTTTTATAGTAATTTAATGGTAGTGGATTGTAACTTGTTTATAGAATGGAAAACACCGTTTAAAAATATTATTCCTCTGGACTTATTGTAAGAACTCAGAAAAAAGCATACCAGAGACTATAAGTATCTGACTGTATTATTCAGTAGAGTTTATTTAAACACTCTTCCCCATTCATTTATTTACTACATGTATCCTACATGCCAGGTGCTGTGTTGTTGATACCTGTGTTCTCTAACAAGGATCTGATTTAAATTGGATATAATCCTACCATCAAGCCATTCTAAGAGTGCTAAGGATTATTTTTATTAATAGAACAAGCCTAATAATTTTGAAGGGACTTGCATCTCACTAACATTTCTATCCCTTTTGTGGAATTTCTTTTGGTACCAGGAGGATTCAAATGTTAATATGTGGGAAGTTATAGTTCATTGAGAAACAGAATCAATTAGCCAACCCAGAAATATAAATGACAGTTTAATCAAGTGGTTTCTGAGTCAGATCTTCCAGGGCTAGTCTAATATAATTAAGCACAAAGGGCTGCAAATCGGAGATGACAGATTCTGTTTAAGAGGGCCAACCACTGCTTATCTCCAGCAGATCATAGTATGCAGTCTTCTCTACTCAAATTGCTGGATCTTCCCATTTTTGAAAAACTAGTAATCTGAATTTTGATGTAAAAAATTTTGTAGGTCAAGCAAAATCATCTATAGACCACGTCTAGAAGTCCAGCAGTTTACAAATTCTGAAGTAAGCTCTCTGGTTGAAGGCAAAGTAATGAAGAAAGTTTAAGGATTAAGGGGTGTGAAATTGGGGAAAGTGTCACAAACAAGCAGGAATAGTTTTCTTAAAAAAATTAAAAGTATTCTAGCAATTAGTTTTTTATTGAGTGAGGGACAGATAGGAGCTGTATGTCAAGATTATTTTCTTTTTCTCTAAAAAGCATTTCAGCTGCAACAGAATTCAATTTCTGGGCATCTGTTAATAAAGGAATACATTAAATATTAGCAGAGGACTGTTTCTCTAAGTGTGGCATTGATTAGTAGTGACTTAGAAAATCTTTTTATGTCATACAGAGATTTCTTTTTGGTAATTAGGTATGGTATCTGTGTTTCTTAAGCTTTTTTCTATGACTAGAGCATGGTTTTCAATGTGTTAACTGTTACTCATCAATCAGTAGTGAAACTAATTTAGTGGGTCATTACCACTTTAACAAAAATGAAATAGAGAATAGGAAATATGAGTGCAGTTTCTGTAGTAAAGGTAAATATTGTTTAATGAAGCTATCATATGTTTATATAACTTTATTATTAGGTTGCTGCAAATGTAACTGGTTTTTGCATTGTTGAAATTTACTCTTTGATATTGAAATACATTCTTTATAAATGTGGTTATGGTTATACATCTTTTTAATGTGCATTTCTCACTTTATGTTTTTTTGCTGATGACTTATTACTGTTTATATTTATTTTGGACTGTAGAAAAGATGCTAGACAAAAAAGTAGACTTGAGCGATTTTCTTATTTGAGTTCAAAATGGGTCATAAAGCAGAGGAGACAACTCGCAACATCAGAATGCGCTTGGCCCAGGAACTGTTAATGAGCGTGTAGTGCACTGGTAGTTTAAGAACTTTTGCAAAGTAGGTGAAAGCCTTGAAGCTGAGGTGCGTTGTGACCAGCCATTGGAAGTTGATGACGACCGGTTGAGAGGATCATCAAAGCTGATCCTCTTAAAACTACATGAGAAATTGCCGAGGAACTCAACGTTGACCATTCTATCGTCATTTGGCATTTGAAGCAAATTGGAAAGGTGAAAAAGCTTGATAACGCGGGTACCTCATGAGCTGACCAAGAATTTTAAAAAATCATTGTTTTGAAGTGTTGTCTTCTCTTATTGTGCACAACGATGGCCCATTTCTTGATCGGATTGTGACGTGTGATGAGAAGTGGATTTTACATAGCAACCAGTGACCACCAGCTCAGTGGTTGAACTGAGAAGAAGCTCTAAAGCACTTCCCAAAGCCAAACTTGCACCAAAAAAAGGTCATGGTCCCTGTCTGGTGGTGTTTCATCCACTCCGGCTTTCTGAATCCCAGTGAAACCATTACATCTGCAAAGTATGCTCAGCAAATCGGTGAAATGCACTGAAAACTGCAATGCCTGCATCTGCCTTTGGTCAACAGAAAGGACCCCATTCTTCTCTACAGCAACAACCGACTGCACGTTGCACAACCAACACTTCAAAAGTTGAATGAATTGGCTATGAAATTTTGCCTCATTTAGCATATTCACCTAACCTCTCATGAACTGACTACCACTTCTTTAAGCATCTTGACAACTTTTGCAGGGAAAATGCTTCCACAACCAGCAGGAAACAGAAAATGCTTTTTGAGAGTTTTCAAATCCCAAAGCACAGATTTTTATGCTGCACAAAAGAGCAAGCTTATTTCTCATTGTTAAAAATGTATTGATTGTAATGGTTCCTATTTTGATTAATAAAGATGTGTTTGAGCCTAGTTATAATGATTTAAAATTCGTGGTTGAAAACCCCAGTTACTTTTGCACAAACCTAATGAATATGAAATTACATGTGTATATATTGGGTTGCAGGGTAAAATATATTTCTTACTGAGAGTCCCTGTTAAAAAAGTGAATTAAAAAATGATTATGGTTATGGACAGTAAACTTCCTCTGAAGATGCCTCGCCTCTCCCTTATATGCAAGTCAGTGGATCCTTGGCCTTTTGTCAAAGTGATCCTGGTAGACTTCAGTCTCTGAAAGCAATCTTGGTCTATCAGGCATGTAAAAGACACAAAAGTGTGATTGAAGGACTGCATATTTCTTCCTGTTTAACTTAAAATCTTCTGCCTTTGGGTTTTTTTTCATAAGTAGGTTTAGTTCTCCATCAATCATTTTTACTAATTTATATTAACATCTCTCTAACTTTCTGTCTGTCATTTTAGCAGTACCGTTATTAGACAGAGATTATAAATAATAACAAGTAATAAAATAGGATGAGAGGTTTTAATAATATTTTATTCTAAAATATCAAGATTTTGAAAATCAAGGAGAGACTAAAATACTGGTTCATCTTGAAGGAGATTGTAGACACATAGCAATTACATAAAACTCATTCTTAGCTGAATTCAGTATCAAAGTCGTCATAGGAACAATTGGTAAAACTTAAATGAGATCTGAGTGTTAGAATATAATATATCAATATAATATCGAACCCAGGTTTCCCACATTGTGGGCAGATTCTTTACCAGCTGAGCCACAGGGAAGCCCATAATATCAATATTATTATATATTACAAAAATTTTTATTTTCAGGGCTGTTGCAAAGAAGGCTCATAGTACAATCCAGAAAATTAAAAAGGAGGGGAAGATGTCTGAGTGCCTGCTAAAAGCTTTGCTGAACTGTAAGACTTTTGAAGAACTAGAACATGTGGTAAGGAACCCTTTTTATTTAATGGAACACCTACCTGAATATATTATAATTTGTGTCTTTTTATAGTTAAAGAATAGCTAGAAATAAAAAGCCACAGAGTCATCAGCCACCATCATTATTTAATTCAACAAAATAGTCTTTATTCAGTAAACATCTTTTAAGCCTTTTTTTGTGTGCTAGGCACTTGGGTTTACAAAGATGACTAATTCCTTGTGTTCAAGAAATTCCCAGTTGAGTAAGGAAAAAGAGTAGGTAACAGGAGTGAGAAGCTTGAGGGAGAGTGTTACACTGGAGACACAGATGTGAATGTCTTCAGCATGTAGTTGGTATTTGGAGCCGTGAAAATGGAAGATTTCACTCAAGGAAAGATCATAGGGTAAGTAGGTCAGGGTAGACCATCGAGGAACACTGACTTTTGAAGCATGGGTGGAAGAAGGGATAGCCTAAGAAGGAGACATGAAAAGAATAATAAGAGAAGTAATGAAGAGAGTCAGGAGATAAGGTACCCATAGGATTGAGACAGAGTCATAGAAGGAGGTAATGATCAATGGTTAAGTAATTAAATATAGCAGGGAGTTTTGGCAAAATAAGGACTGAAAAATGTTTATTTGGTAATTAGGGGATCATTATGGATCTTTGTGATACCACTTTCAGCAAGGTGTATGGAAAGAGAAGCCAGGTGGAGGTGGGTTGAGTAGTGAATATGTACTCAGAAGTAGAAGCATTGTGTGTGGACATGTTTTAGAGGAGCTTGCTTGAGTTGAGAACTTGTAGTCCTTGCATTCCAAGCACTGAGTTTGTAAAGGGAATGAATCCAAGCAAATAGCCAACTGTGAGCATGTAGGAAAGTATAAAGCATTTGATAAGGAATAACTTTTTATACAACTTGTATTCTGTTAGTATTAATTCCTCTCTGAAGGAAGAAGAGTTGAAAAGAGGATGTCTTTAGCATTCTTGCATGGCCTCTCATTTTGTGTCCTAATTTTGCTTTTTAAAATTGATTGATTTGTTATGTTTTCTGACTTTTTACCCTAGTCAGCGCCATATAAAACTGGTAGCAAAGGCACCAAAGCCCAGAGAGCAAAGCAGCTGGGATTAGAAGGAGCAGCCAGGACACTGCTGGAGAATCCAGGGGAGCTGAATCTGCTCTCTTACATTAGACCCAGTGTGAAAGGTACTTCCTTGTTTAAAGAGGTTGCTCCTGTTTCTTTTTTAATTTGAAAACTTAGGTTAAAAAATAGTTTAATTAAGTAATAGAAAAGAATAGTATAGCATATAAAGGGCCAATTATTCTAATAAAACAAATCCCAGTATATCTCTTTCTTAGTCATTTAGCTTTCCTTTTTTGATAAACTGCCTGTTCTAGTCTTTTGCTCATTTTTCTGTTGTGTGGTTTCTCTTTTTTCTTATTAATCTGTGAGTATTTTTTAGATATTCTCTCTCAGTTATATGTGTTACAGATCTTTTCTCCCAATTTGTAACTTCTCTTTTCACTTTCTTTATGCTATTTTTTGGTAAAGAGTCTTAGTTTTATCATAGTTAATTTTTCAATTTTATTAATCTTTTCTTTTAAGATAATTGCTTTTTTTCCTTTTCTTTTTAAAGAATTCCCTTTGCACCCAAGATTATACAGATACTCCTATATTCTTTTAAAACCTTTATCCTATTTCTAAAAACTTATACAAATTTTACAATTAAAAAGTCATATCTACTCTTTAGAAAGAATTTCAACAACTCAGACAGACATGAATTGTAAAAGAAAGTCCTGCTCCCACACGTCTGCTCCCCATGAGTAAAATGCTTGTCATTTTCTGAAGTCTATCTTCTTATCTCAGTGTGTGTACGTGTACAGCAGAGGATGAAAGAGGAATGGGGTAAGGAGAGATATTTCTAAGAAAAACCCAAGAAAAGTGACAAATGATACATGTCAAGGTGTATTGGTTTTATTGTCAAAATGAGCCTTGAAGTGAGAGCTTTTTAAGTAAGAGTGGTGGCTTTTATCAAGGAGTGCTCTGATAGGATTGAATGGGGAGATTGATGCTCAGGTGACCCCTACTCTCATTCTAGTTCTTTTTGACCTTCTGTTCTTTAGGCTGGGAGATTTGTCTGTAGGGGGCAGTCTCTGATAACAAAATCTGCAGGATGTACCAAACTGTAGAGGAGCAGCGTACTGAAACCTGTGTTTTTTTTTTTTAAGTAATTGGGCAAATACGGATTTGCAGTTGGAAAAATTGAGTATGTGTGTCTGTGGAAACATGAATATCTGCTCATACCCAAATACGCACACCTTAGTATCTGTATTGAAAAGGGCAGTGATGATAAGAAAAAGCAAATTTGTATTATTTGAATTTAGAAATGGGTTGAAATAAGTAAAATTCAAGTTTAATTTTTTAATGTGGATTTGCCATTATATTTTCAAATGGTTGCAACTTTAGTATTTTAATGTTAGCTGCAACTATATAACCAAGCATTGAGGTAAGCCACAGTGGAGACTATCTGAGCCCAGTGATGGTATGTTTTATTACAGATGTTGGTGCTTTGAAAATGTTAGATGCACAATGATTTATGGTTTGTTTTATTTTTATCTTCTGGTCTGTTTCCTTTCCTTTTACTCTTCACCTCCTCTGGTACACAGTTTTCCTTCGTTCACACACATCCTGAGTTCCTATTCAGTATGTTTGATAACCTTATATCTTTTAATTGTCCTACAGGGTGATGCTCATGTAGTCTCTGATGATGAGCACTAGGTGATACTTCTGATGATGGGGTAGGCCAGGGCCTAGCACAGTTACACATACCAGAACCCATCTAGCACACATACCAGAACTCTTCTGTTTGCTTTTCTCCCTTTTTCTTTCACTCTGATCACAAATGTAGTATTGTAATCAATTCTAAACAACTTTGAATTGCTTTTCAAAGTTTGTTTGGAATGTTTTTCCCTTCTGTCTCTTTCTTCTTTATGCTACATACATTCTCATGATCACTCTCTGTTCCTTACTGTCTTTCTAAATAAGTATTTTCCTTATTCCCATCATTCCTCAAAGAAGTATTTAAGAAACCAGATATTTCAGTGCCCCCCTCCCCCCACCCCTTGGAGGCACTTTTAATTACCACAGACCAACAAGAATTTGGTCTGAATCAGAAAGATAGGCTGTGCTACAAATGGACTACATCCTAGAAGATCCAGAATATCCCTATACAAGGAGGAGTAGCTAATTGCCCCTTTGTAAGTAAGGTGAGATGGTGTTAGTGCAGATAAGCTGAGGAGAAGTGTCCAGTTTTTTAATTGTGGAGGTTTGAAGAGTGTGTAGCTGTAAAGCTTTCACTGCAAGGCAAGGGATATGATTTTCTGGTTCTCTGGACATTATTTTCTCCTGATTTTACTGAGGTGCTAAACTTTTTGAACTCTTGTTATCCTTGGCTGTATTAAGCCCCAGTGAACAATTCTGTCTGATGAGACAGGGTGCTTTTTCAAAACACACAAGACTCTCTTCCAGTTCTCTCTCGCTAGTTGGACTGAGATGGGGATTTGTAATTTGGATGAGCTTTTGGAATGACTGAATGTTTCCACCTGCTGTTAAGCACTGGCGCTGAGGTAGTACAATGCACCTCCCCAGCAGTGGTTTTTTTTTTTTAAGCTTTAATGATTATCAGAATCATCTGGGACGCTCTGTAAAACAATAAAATACCACAGTCTAGAATCGATATTTTTAGCAAGTATGTAGTATGATTTTATTTTAGGGTCCCTAGACTATACAATCTATTGTTCTAGAGCTTTTGAATAATTTTAATTATATGAGGTTCATTAAATACGTAAGGTTTACAAATTGTTATCTTCATCAAATGATGTGAACTTTTCAAAAGCTCTTTGTTATAATCACCAAGTCTATAATCTTCTCTTTCTGTTCTCTCTCATTAATTGTTCTCATTGTAGCTTTCCCCTTTACTACTGACTTCTCACCCTGGTACTCTCATTGAACTTCTAGTGATGATACTCTGAGGTACTTTTGGACTCCAGGAATAAGTGCATAGTGAGTAGTTTTCTAGGAAAAAGACTGGTCTAGTGAGAAAGCTAACATAAGAATAGACATCTACTGACTGCTTACTATGTGCCATAGCTGTTCAACGTTCTTATATATACAGTCTTCCACCTATCAAAGATTGTTCCTGAAAATTACCTCGTAGGGAAATTCTCTTAAAATGTAAACAGGATACCTATTAATTTCAGTTACCAAATTTCCTTGAAATAAATGCAATTATATCATTAGTTAAGATCAGTTATCATAATGCAACCCAACAAGACATTTCCTCTTTATTAATTATTCTGTGAGTCTGTCCTGCTCTTTGTTTTTTGCGCCTGTTACTCATTAATTCTGTGCTTCAGAAAAACATGATACTCAGTGCTTGTGTAATTGAAGCTTTAATGCAAGAAAAAGCTTTAATGGAAATAGAACTATAAAGACAAAAGAAATGAAGGAATGCATTGCAAATGATTTCTTAGTATAGAAGCTGATATTGCAGGGACCATAATATACAAGACACTGCTGTAAATTAGCAACCTGAAAGCACTTGGAGAGAACTTCACATACCATTAGTAGACAGTTCAGCTGTAAAGATGAACAACCACGTAATGACTCTTGTTTTGTGCTTATTTGAGATTTGAGATGTATTTCAAATAGGTCATTGAAAATGTGAATAAATGCCTCATAAACAAAATTGGAATATTAATAAAATTCCTTGTAAAGGAGAATTTTTATAACTGGAATGAGGTAGTATACCTTGGGATATGACTATTAATATGTATTTCCTATAACAGCACTTAATATTTGTAAATAGTTCATGAAGTAGATACTATTATTACCATTTCTATAGGAATCTGAGGCACAGAGAGGACAAGTAACTTGCCCAGCACACATTTGGTGGGTGGTGGAGCCAGGATTAGACCAGGCAGCTGGCTCCAGACTTGCATTTTTTTACCCCTAGGTTATATGGTATGTTAAGGCCCTGTATTGCTGTTTTTGGAGGCTTGTTTTCAATGCTGAGGGAAGCTTGTCACTGCTGTGATACTTTTCTGTCTTAAGTTTGTCAGTTTAAGGTTTTATTTTGACTGGAATAAATTTATTGTGATTTAATTATAGATTTAAACACCAATCTCTAGTTCTTGCTTTTGTTTTCCTTCTTACCCTTCTCCTAAAGGGCTTTCGGCACTCCAGGATATTGAAACAGGAGTACAGCATATTTTAGCAGACATGATTGCTAAAGACAAAGACACACTTGACTTCATTCGGAAATTGTGAGTAACTCTTGGAGAGTTTTCTGCTCTGTGGACACATGCTGTTAAGGGTCGCACAGTTAGTGCTAACTCCAGTGCTCATTAAAACTTTACTTTCAGACTTAAACAATTTTTTAATATTTTTAGTAGCAGAACTCTTTGTTCAAACAACAGAACCTGAGTACATGAAACAGATAAAAGTAAAGTTGTTTTAATCGAATTCTGGGCATGGAGCCTGGAACACTGCCTGTTCATCCTCCTTATTCTGAAGCACCTCAGCAGAGGCCTCTGAAGGAACATGGTTTAAAAATCACTACATAATGCAGTGTATGCTAGAGAGCAATTCATAACTATTTAGAGTGGGTGGCATTGCTTTTTAAGCAAATTGTGATGTATGTACTTCATTTTATAATATCTCATTTCTGGTATTTACCAGTGGTTGGATTACCTTGAAAATGTTTAATATCAGGTATGGATAAATGTGATGACCTCAAAATTAATTTTAGCTGATGGAGAGAGCAGCGTATCCATAGTATCACACCAATTTATAAGAAAGTGAAACCTTTTGACCTAGACACTACTTGTGTTTATGGATTTTATGCCTCCTAAAAAAAAGACATTATTTAAAAACCCTATTTTTAGGTACTCTGGCGTTCCTTTTCTTCTGTATATTGAAAGACAGGGCTTTTTTTTTTTTTGCAGAGGTCTGTTCTTCCTCTCTCTCCACATCTCTAGCTGTGTGAGCTGTGCATAGGAGGGCAAAGGTGGAGATGAACCAGTTGACTGCTGTTGCTTATCAGGGTTTTTGGTTGATATAAGGGAGAAAATTTTTCTGTTTTCTCAGTGGCCCTCAGAAATGAGTTGAAGTAGAAGAATTGCCCAGGTTTTTAAATGTGTTTTTATAAGTAGCTATACTGCTGAAATTTGGTTCAATTTCATAAATTGTCATTGGAAGCTGTCCTGACATATCATTTCCCCTGTTTTTAGCTTTTAATTGGTTCTGACTCTGTAACTCAGTGGTTAGAAAAGGATGATATCTAGGCCAGAGTTATTGGTCTCTTGCATAACTGCAGGTAGTATCTATAGGAGGACTGGGTTGATATATAAATAGATCTGTGCTGTGCTAGACCGATGCTAGCATGAATAGGTGAGGAGTCCTTTTTTCATGGGTCAATATCATTTTTATAGTTGAGCATAATATAAAAAAATCTTATTTGGTAATTCTCATTTAGTTTTTTGCTGATCTTATTTCTGTATAATGTATTTCTTTACTGAAATACGTGTTAATAACTACTTGTGGTTGAATACTTGTGTATCTGAACAGGTGCCAAGATAGATATATTCATATCCAGTCATCTTTGGCAAAAGTGTCCTCAAAAAAAGTAAATGAAAAAGATGTTGATAAGTTTCAGCTCTATCAAAACTTCTCATGCAATATAAGAAACATCCAACATCATCAGGTAAATAAGGAAACTGCTTATTCATGCTGATAGTAGTAATAATGATAATTCTTCAGATTTATTACTTTTTTTACTAAGAAATTAAAGACTCTTCAATCAACTATTTTCTTTTTTCCTTCATATAAATTTTTATAATTTTCTTATATCCTCTGCATTTCACAAATGGAAATCTGAAGATCCACAGAAGTTAGTAAATGATACTGAGAATTATTAGCAGAGCTAACAGTGTAACACTAGGTATCTTGGCTCTCTGGCAGGTGATCTTTCTTATTAGACTTTCCTTCCCAGGAAAAGATTTGATCTGGATATGAGCTCAATTCTGGATCTTTTCTATTTGAAATACAAATTAGAGATAACTGATTTAGAATAAAGTATGCGAAATCTCACCTAGTTATATAAATTATAGTCATTATATCTTTCTTTTAATCTCATTTTTCATTTTACTAATTCTTATCCTAATTGTAGTTATAGGTTATATATCTATGTGTGGAATGTTGCTATAACTTATAGGAAGAAAAATAAAATACATTTACCTGTGTAGCTGCCTTTACCAGTGTTCTCTACTTCTTTGTATGCTTTCGAGTTACTATCTAGATTTTATTTCGGCCGGGAGGATTTCCTGTTATGTTTCATGTAGGGTGGGTCAACCTCCTCAGATTTTGTTTATCTGGAAAATCTTAATGTCTCCTTATTTTTAAAATTGATTTTTAGTTGTGACAAAATGCATACAACTTAAGCTTTACTATCTTAACTGTTTTTAAGGGTACAGTTTAGTAATATTAAGTATATTGACATTATTGTGCAACCGATCTCCAGGTTTTTTGTTTTTTTATCTTGCAAAACAGCTTTTGTGAGAGTAGAATTCTTGGTTGCTAGTTTCTTCTTTCAGCACTTTGAGTATGTCATCCCACTATCTTTTGACATACATCGTTTTGATGAGAAATCAGCTGGTAATCTTACTAAGCGTTTGCACATGATGAATTACCTTTCTTCATTCAAGATTCTCTTTTGACAATTTTATTATAATTTGTCTTGCTGTGGATCTCCAAGTTTATTCTTCTTGGAGTTTGTTGTGATTTTTGGTTGTGTAGATAGATGTTTTTCATCAAAATTGGAAAAATTATGGCCATTAGTTTTTCAGATATTCTTTGAGCACTTTTCTCTCCTGAGTTTCCTGTTAAATGTGTGTTGGCATGCTTTAGAGTATCCCACGAGTCTCTTAGGCTCTGTTCATTTCTTTTCTTTCTTCTCAGACTATAATCTCAATTGACATATCTTCAAGTTGATTCTTCTCCTTGTTCAAATTGACTATTGAAACCCTTAAGTAAATTTTTCGTTTCGGTGATTGTACTTCTTTGCTCAGGAATTTCTCTGGTTCTTTTTTATGATTACCAATTCTGTTGATATTCTGTATTTGTTGGGACAACATTCTTATGGTTTCTTTTAGGTCTCTGTTTATGATTTCCTTTAACTGAGCATATTTATAACAGTTTCTGTTCAGTTCAGTTGCTCAGTCATGTCCAACTCTCTGTGACCCCATGGACTACAGCACTCCAGGCCTCCCTGTCCATCACCAACTCCTGGAGTTTACCCAAATTCATGTCCTTCAAGTCAGTGATGCCATCCAACCATCTCATCCTCTGTCATCCCCTTCTCCTCCTGTCTTCAATCTTTCCCAGCATCAGGATCTTTTCAAATGAATCAGTTCTTTGCATCAGGTGGCCAAAGTATTGGAGTTGCAGCTTCAACATCAGTCCTTCCAATGAACACTCAGGACTGATCTCCTTTAGGATGGACTGGTTGGATCTCCTTGCAGCCCAAGGAACTTTCAAAAGTCTTCTCCAACACCACAGTTCAGAAGCATCAATTCTTCGGTGCTCAGCTTTCTTTATAGTCCAGCTCTCACATCCATTCATGACTACTGGAAAAACCACAGCCTTGACTAGACAGTTTAAAGTGTGTCTATTAATGCCAAGGTCTGAGCTTCCTCAGAGGCAGTTTCTATTAGTTTCTTTTTTACTGTGAACGTTTGCCTGCCTTGTAATTTGTTGTTAAAACGTGCCAGTTTGAATAAGTTGTCAACACTGAAAATTAGGTTCTCCTCCTCACCAGCATTTGTTGTTATTGCTGTTATTATTTTGTGGTTTGTTAGGGACTTCTAAATTGTTTCTGTAGTCTGTATTCTCTATCATGAATACACTGAAGTCTCTGGTCCATTAGCTTAGTTGACATCTGGTTACTTGACAGAGATTTCCTTAATTCCTGGAGCCAAAACAAATAACACTCTCCCAGTCCTGCATATTTGCTCTTCGTTGGGACATTCATCAACATTTAGTGAGTGTGTTTACAGCTCTACCTTAGCCTTCACTTCCTCTTTGCATGGAACTCAAAGGTCAGACAGAAGTGAAAGCTTAAGGTCTTCTCAGAGCAAGTGTCTTGTCTAGTCCTGAATACTAGACAAGACACATGACCTCTAAGATTCCCTAAAATATGCAGAAATTTTAAAAAGCCCCTTTCCCTCAAGTGTCTCATTTACTGGCTTCTTCCTTTCCCAGTTTTCTGGTCTGTCTGATGTTGCTCTAATTATAATCCCTTATCCCCAAGCGTCCCTTTACCTTTGAGACTGCAGCTAACACATTGCCTTTAAATACTTTGGACAGATACCACCCAGGAAATGACATCTGTCCTGGGGAAGCTCTGAGACAGGCAAAACAAAGGCAAGTCCTTGAACCAAACCCTCAGGAAGCATGAAGCAGATGAAACACATAATCACAAATTTTTGAGAGTAAGGTCCATCTTATAAGGTCCATTTTGAGAATAAGGTACAGCTGTTATCTGTACCACCACTGTTGTACTGGAGAGTGGAGGGTGGTGAGTGGGTACATTAAAAGTGCTGTTTTACCAAAATTCTGTGGCTTCTTTCTTCTTTTAGTGTTCCTCTATTTGTTGTAAGTTTTCTTCTTTTTGTGTTCCTCTGATTGTTGTAAGTTTTTGATTGGATTTCAGAGTTATGAAAAAATTGAATCTGACAGTTTATGCCAGCTTGTTAACTTCTGTAGAGGTTTGGATTTTAGAATTTCCTCCTCTAGCACTTTGGTGATATCACATTTAACAGCATGTATTCCCTTGTTCTGTTCTAAAACCAGCATGTTAGTCTTATAAAGTGTTACCTTGTTTAATTTTTTTTAGTTTGAAGTCTACTTTGACGTCAGGATTGCAACTTATATTTCTTAATGAAAATTGATTCCATCCTTGTTTTAATCTTAACTTTTCAATTATATGAAATGCTTGCCCTTAGTTCTTTTGCTAAAAATTTCTAGTCTTCCTTTAGCTGATTGAAGCTTATTCTCTAGTCTAGTATGGAGTTGGCAGAACTTTTCTGTAAATGACCATAGAGAAAATATTTTAGACTTGGTGAGCTAGATGGCTCTTCCTGCAAATACACTACTGCCATTATAGCATGAAAGCAGTCATAGATAATACATAAGTGAATGAGCATGGTTATGTTTTTAAAAAATTCTGTATGTAAAAACAGATGTTGGATTGGGTTTGGTGCATGGGCCGTAGTTTGCTGGCCTCTGCTCTTATATTAATGTTTTCTCAAGATTTTATGTATATAGTACAGGCATGCCTTATTCCATAGAGCTTTGCTTTATTATGCTTTGCAAATACTGCCTGGTTTACAGATTGAAGGTTTGTGACGACTGTGTGTCATACAAGTCTGTTGGCACCAGTTTCCAACACTTGCTGACTTTATGTCTCTTATGTCGCATTTTGATAATTCTCACAATATTTCAAAATTTTTCATTGTTTGTTATAGTGATATGTGATCAGTGATCTTGGATGTTACTATTGTAATTGTTTTGGGGTGCCATAACCACACCTGTATAAGACAGCAAGCTGAATTAATAAGTACTATGTGTGTTCTGACTGCTTCACCAATCAGCTGTCCCCCTGTCTGTCTCCTCCTTGGACCTCACTATTTCCTGAGATACAATAATATTGACATTAGGCCATTTAATTATCCTACAGTGGCCCCTAAGTGTTCAAATGAAAGGAAGAGTTGCGCATCTCTCACTTTAAATCAGAAACTAGAAATGATTAAGTTTAGTGAGAAAAACAAGTCAAAAGCTGAGATAGGCCACTGTATAGCCTCTTGTGCCAAATAGGCAGCCAAGTTGTGAATGCAAAGGATACAGTCTTGAAGGAAACTGAAACTGCTACTCTAGGGAACACAAGAATGATAAGCAAGTAAAGCAGCCTTTTGATGATATTGAGAAATTTTCAGTGGTCTAGATAGAAGATCAAAGCAGCAGTAACACTTCCTTAAGTCAAAGCCTAATCCAGAGCATGGGCCAAACTATCTTTAACTCTGTGAAGGCTGAAAGTTGAGGAGGCTGCAGAAGAAAAGTTTGAAACTAGCAGAGGTTGGTTCATGAGGTTTAAGGAAAGAAGCAATCTTCATAACCTAAAAGTGCAAGGTGGGGACTTTCCTGGTGGTGCAGTGGTTAGGACTCCATACTTCCACTGCAGGGGCACAGATTCAGTTCCAGGTTGGTGAAATAAGACGTTGTGTGCTGTTCAGCTCAACAAAAAAGAAAAAAAAAGGGAAAAAAAAAAAAGGTGAAACAGCACATGCTAATGTAGAAGCTGCAGCAAGTTATTCAGAAGATCTAACTAAGATGGTTAATGAAGGTAGCTACAATAAGCAACAGATTTTCATTATAGACAAAAAACAGCCTTATACTTGAGGAAGATGCCATCTAGGACTTTCATAGCTAGAGAGGAAAAAATGCCTGGCTTCAAAGGATACGGTCTCTCTTGTTAGGGACTAATGCAGCTGGTGACTTGAAATTGAAGCCAATGCTCATTTACCAATGCTCTATAAATGGAACAACAAAGAAAGCCAGGATAACAGCACATCTGTTTACAACATGGTTTGCTGAATACTTTAAGCCTACAGTTGAGATCTACTGCTCAGGAATAAAAATGCCTTTCAAAATACTATTGCTCATTCACAGTGCACCTGGTCACCCAAGAGCTCTGATGGAGATATTCAATGAGATTAATGTTGTTTTTATGCCTGCTAAAGCAGCTTCCACTCTGTAAGGAGTAATTTTGACTATCTAGTCTTGTTATTTATGAAATGCATTTCATAAGACTATAGGTGCTATAGAAAATGACTCCTCTGGATTTGGGCAAAGTAAATTGAAAGCCTCTAGAAAAGATTAAAAAAAATGATGATCATGGCATCTGGTCTCATCACTTCATGGCAAATAGATGGGAAAACAATGGAAACAGTGACAGACTTTATTTTGGGGGGCTCCAAAATCACTGCAGACAGTGACTGGAGCCATGAAATTAGAAGACGCTTGGTCCTTAGAAGAAAAGCTATGACAAACCTAGATAGCATATTAAAAAGCAGAGACATCACTTTGCAGACAAAGGTCCATCTAATCAAAGCTATGGTTTTTCCAGTAGTCATGTATGGATGTGAGAGTTGGACCATAAAGAAGGCTGAGCACTGAAGAATAGATACTTTCGTATTGTGATGTCGGAGAAGACTCTTGAGAGTCCCTTGGACTGCAAGGAGATCAAACCAATCAATCCTAAGGAAATCAACCCTGAATATTTATTGCAAGGACTGATGCTGAAGCTGAAGCTCCAGTAATACTTTGGCCACCTGATGTGAAGAGCTGGGAAAGACCCTGATGCTGGGAAAGATAGAAGGCAGGAGGAGAAGGGGGCAACAGAGGATGAGATGGTTGGATGGCATCACCGACTTGATGGACATGAGTTTGAGTAAGCTCCAGGAGGTCGTGAAGGACAGGGAAGCCTGGAGTGCTGCAGTCCATGGGGTCTCAAAGAGTTGGACACAACTGAGCGACTGAATAAGAAGAAAGGATTCACCATTCTAGATGCCATCAAGACCATTTGTGATTCATGGGAAGAGATATGGTATCAATGTTAATAGGAATTTGGAAGAAGTTGATTTCAGTCTATGGGCGACTTTTAAGGGTTCAAGACTTCAGTGACGGAAATAACTGCAGCTATGATAGAAATAGCAAGAAAACTAGAATTAGAAGTAGAGCCTAAAGATGTGAAAGAATTGTTATCATCTCGTGACTTGACTAATGGACGAGGAGTTACTTTTTATGGATAAGCAAAGAAAGATGCTTCTGTGAGATGGAATCTGCTCGTAGTGCAGATGTTGGAAAGATTGTTCAGATGGCAACAAATGATTTATTAATAGAATGTTACATCAGCTTTGTTGATAAAGCAGTGTCAGGTTTTGAGGGGATTGATTCCAGGTTCTCCTGTGGGCAAAAGGCTGTCAGCATTTGCCTGTTACAGAGAAATTGCTCCTGAAAGGTTAATTAATGTGGCAAACTTAATCATTGTCTTATTTTAAGAAATTGTCATAGCCACCCCAGTCTTCTGCAGCCACCACCCAGATCATTCAGCAGCCATCAACACTGAGGCAAGACCTTCCACTAACAAAAAGATTATGACTTGCTGAAGGTTCAGATGATAATTAATATTATTTAGCAATGAAGTATTTAAAAAAATTTTTTATATTTATTGAAGTATAGTTGTACAATTTTATGTAAATTGCAGGTTACATAGATTAATTCACAAATTTTAAAGGTTTATGCTCCATTTATAGTCATTATAAAATATTGGCTATATTCCCTGTTGTACAGTATATCCTTGTAGCTTATTTTATACATAGTAGCTTGCAACCCTTTTTAAAAAAAATTTTGTCTATTTATTTTTATTTCATTTTTTGACTGCCCTGGGTCTCTGTTGTGGCATGTAGGCTTTCTCTAGTTGTAGAGAGCGGGAGCTGCTCTTCGTTGCGGTGTGAGGACTTCTCACTGTGGTGACTTCTCTTGTTGTGGAGGAGGGGCTCTAGAGCCCTAGCTCAGTAGTTGTGCACACAGACTTAGTTGCTCCATGTAGTGTGGGATCCTCCTGGACCAGGAGTTGAACCCATGTCCCCTGCTCTGGCAGGTGAATTCTTAACTCCTAGACCACCAGTGAAGTCCCTAGTTTGTACCTCTTAATCCCCTTCCCCTATCTTTTTCTCTCCTCCATTCCCTCACCCCACTGGTACACTAGTTTGTTCTCTGTATCTGCGAATCTTTTTTTTTTTTGCTGTATTCTGTAATTTGTTGTATTTTTATATTCCACATATAAGTGATATATAATACTTTTCTTCTCTATCTGGCTTATTTCACTTAGCATAATACCCTCCCTGTTCATCCATGTTGTTGCATATGACAAAAATTTTGTTCTTTTTTATGGCTGTGTGTGTGTGTGTCTGTGTGTGTCGATATATACCACATCTTCTTTATCTGTTCTTCTGTTGAAGGACACTTAAATTGCTTCCATATCTTGGCAATTGTAAATAATACGGCTTTGAACATTGCGGTGCATGTATCTTTCTCAGTAAGTGTTTTTGTTTTGGATATACACTCAGGAGTGGAATTGCTGGGTCATATGACAGTTCTACTTTTAGTTTTTTGAGGAACTTCCATACTGTTTTCCCCAGTGGCTGCACCAATTTACGTTCCCAGCAACTGGGAAAAGGGTTCCCTTTTCCATATCCTCGCCAACATTTGTTATTTGTGTTCTTTTTGATGATAGCCACTTTTAAATTAAGGTATGTACATTGTTTTCTTTTTTTTTAAAGACATATTGTTATTGTATACCTGGACTAATATATAACTAATATAGTATAATATAACTTTTATAGGCACTGGGTAACCAAAAAATATGACCTGCTTTATTGTGATAGTTGCTTTATTTTAGTAGTCTGAAACTGAATCCGCAGTGTCTCTGAGATTCACCTGTATTCTCTGACTTTATGACACAGTCACAATTGTTTCCTTTGTCCTTGATACTTGAAGGACAGCTTGGTTCAGTATAATTTTTTTTGCTTGCATTTCCTTTCCTTATGTTTGTCAAATATGTTGCTCTGTTGTCTTGCTTTGCATGTTTTTATTTGCTTGTTTTTGGAAATCAGATGTCAGTCTAATTTTCTGTTTTCTAGAAGTGCTGAAGATGTAGGTCCTGTGTTGTTCATTCCTTTACTTTATTGGTTTATAGAAGGATGAGGGAGATTTGGAATCAGGACACTGCCAATGTTCTTTAAACCTGGAATTCCTCAAGAAATCATTTAAAAAATTTATTTTGTCCTCCTTTCTGAATTTTACTATTATAAGGACAAGATAATGAAAAAGACTAGAATGTGTTACTTTTCATAATGATGTCTGATTATCATCACTAAAATTTTTGAAAACTTACGGTGGTATTTTTGTGAAAATGTTTATTCTTATTTTGTGTGTGTGTAACAACAGAGAATCTTCAGTTATGCTACAAATATTCTTGAACACTTACTGTGCATTTGTTCCTTCTTAGGGTATGTAGGTGACATGGTCCCTGCTGTTGAGCTTTTGAAGTGTTTCACTGTTACATCTAAGTTGTCTGTTTTACTTTTGTGTACACTGTATCGTATGGGGTAAAGTGCATACTTCTGATAATTGGAAAAGTTGTTAGAATTAAATTTTACTTACCTACTTGCTGTCTACTGATAGAGCCTAATGAAAAAGAATTCTTAGCAAAACCAGTTACTAAACTACTAAAATTCCTTTGCAGAAATGATTGTGCTGTTACACGTTGTCTCCTTTTATTTGGTTTAATTTTATTGCAACTTTGGAAAAAATAAATAGTTTTATTCTATTAAGAATAAATATGAATAATACCTCTGTTTTCAATGATTGAAAACATTTTGGTTTCTGAATTTTAACTAGTATGCGTAGCACATGTGACATTCTGAGTTAGTTGTCGTTGCAAACCTCCCTCCTATCTCCCTTCCCGCCCCACCCTTCAGCCTGTCACAGAGCCCCTGTTAGTTTCCTGGGTCTTACAGAAAATTCCCATCGGCTATCTGTTTTACACATGGTATTGTAAATTTCTGTGTTACTCTCTCCATCCATCTCCCCTTCTCCCTCCCCTCCTCCCACCTTGTCCGTAGGTCTGTTCTCCATTGCCACCCTGAAAATAAATTCATCAGTGCCATCTCTTCAGGTTCCATATATATGTGTCAGTATATGATATTTATACTTCTCTTTCTAACTTACTTCACTCTGTATAATGGGCTCTAGTTTTGTCCACCTCATTAGAACAGATTCAAATGTGTTCCTTTTTATGGCTGAGTAGTATTCCATTGTATATATGTACCACAGCTTCTTTATCCATTTTCTGTCGATGGACATCTAGGTTGCTTCCATGTTCTAGCTATTGTAAATAGAGCTGCAATGAACACTGGGGCATGTGTATCTTTTTCAGTTTCTATTTCCTCAGGGTATATGCCTAGAAGTGGGATTGCTGGCTTATATGGTGGTTTTATTCCCAGCTTTTTAAGGAGTCTCCACACCATCTTCCATAGTGGCTGCATCAGTTTACATTCATACCAGCAGTGCAAGAGTGTTCCCTTTTCTCCACACCCTCTTCATCATTTATTGTTTGTAGAGTTTTTGATGATGGCCATTCTGACTGGTGTGAGGTGGTATCTCATTGTAGTTTTGATTTGCATTTATCTGATAGTGAGTGATGTTGAGCATCTTTTCATGTGCTTGTTAGCCATCTGTATGTCTTCTTTGGAGGAATGTCTCTTCAGGTCCATTTCCCACTTTTTTTGATTGGGTGGTTTGTTTTTTTGGTATTGAATTGTATAAGCTGCTTCTGTGTTTTGGAAATTAATTCTTTATCAGTTGTTTCCCTTGGTATTATTTTCTCCATTCTGAGGGCTGTCTTCACCTTGTTTGTACTTTACTTTGTTGTGCAAAAGCTTTCAAATTTAATTAGGTCCCACTTGTTTGTTTTTGTTTTTATTTCCATTATTCTAGGAGGTGAGTCACAGAAGATCTTGCTTTGATTTATGTCATTGAGTGTTCTGCCTATGTTCTCTTCTAAGAGTTTAATAGTTTCTGGTCTTACATTTATGTCTTTAATCCATTTTGAGTTCTGCTTTTTAATATGCTGTCTAGGATGGTCATAGCTTTTCTTCCAAGGAGCAAGCATCTTTTAATTTCATAGCTGCAGTCACCATCTGCAGTGATTTTGGAGCCCAAAAAATAAAGTCTGTCACTGTTTGCATTGTTTCTCCATCTATTTGCCATGAAGTGATGGGACCAGATGCCAGGATCTTAGTTTTCTGAATGTTGAGTTTTAAGGCAACTTTTTCACTCTCCTCTTTCACTTTCATCAAGAGGCTCTTTAGTTCTTCTTCACTTTCTGTCATAAGGGTAGGGTCATCTGTGTATCTGAGGTTATTGATATTTCTCCCGGCAGTCTTGATTCCAACTTGTGCTTCGTCCAGCCTGGCATTTCTCATGAAGTACTCTGCATATAAGTTAAATAAGCAGGGTGACAAGATACAGCCTTGATGTACTCCTTTCCCTATTTGGAACCAGTCTGTTCCATGTCCAGTTCTAACTGTTGCTTTTTGACCTGCATACAGACTTCTCAAGAGGCAGGTCAGGTGGTCTGGTATTCCCATCTCCTTAAGAATTTTCCACAGTTTTTTGTGATCCACACAGTTAAATGCTTTGGCATAGTCAATAAAGCAGACTTAGATGTTTTTCTGGAGCTTCTTGTTTTTTCTATGATCCATCAGATATTGGCAATTTGATCTCTGGTTCCTCTGCATTTTCAAAATCCAACTTGAAAATCTGAAAGTTCACAGTTCACGTACTGTTGAAGCCTGGCTTGGAGAATATTGAGCATTACTTTGCTAGCATGTGAGATGAGTATGCTTGTGCAGTAGTTAGAACATTCCTTGGCATTTACTTTCTTTGGGATTCAAATGAAAACCAACCTTTTCCAGTCCTGTGGCTACTGCTGAATTTTCTGGATTTGCTGACATATTGAGTGCAGCACCTTCACAGCATCATCTTTTAGGATTAGAAATAGCTCAACTAGAATTTGATCACCTCTACTAGCTTTGTTCGTAGTGATGCTTTATAGGAATTGTTAAATAAAAAAGCACCCACAATAATATATTTTGATATAATAGTTTATTTTTTTTCTTTAAGATAAAAATGGATTTATTTAGAGAGAAACACACTCCCCAGACAGAGTGTGGGCCATCTCAGAAGGTGAGAATGGCCTTGTAGTATATTTTTATAAATAAAGATTCTTCTACTCTATTATTGTATTCTGCATGAATAAATTTATTGCCTATAAATCCTTGGATGAAGAACTTTTATTTACTGTTGAGTGTTCCTTTCAGTATTTTAGAGAGCTGGCAGACATTGAAGGTTTTGTCCAGCCCCAAATAAAGTTTATTTTGCATTAAAAGCTTATTTTTAAGTGATTATTTCTGCCAATGTTTACCTTAGAAATATCTCAAATATATTTAAAGTGTTTTTAAAGTGTCTATAGTTTTTTAAACTTTGACAATTTGTTCTGTATTTAACATTTTACTTGAAAATAGTTTTAAAATTTATATAAAGTTTCAAAAAGATACATACTTTTCCTTTTTTATGTAGCAGTGAAATTACTGAATTACATAGCAATTCTCTTTAACCTTTTGAAGAACTGCCATACTGTTGTCCAAAGTGGCCACCCTATTTTACCTTTCCATCAACACTTTATGAGGATTCTGTTTCTTTATATCCTAATCCGTATTTACTCTCTTTTTTATTGTGGCCATCTTATTATGAAGTCATATCTCATTATGGTTTTGATTTGCATTTCTCTAGTAAAAACTGATGTTGAGCATCTTTCTATGTACTCATTGAACATTTCTATATTATCTTTGAAAAAATATGTCTGTGGCCCTTTTGAATATTTTTAGTTAGGTTGTGTCTTTTTACTGTTGAGTTATGAATTGTATGTTCTAGGTATAAGTCCTTTGTATGATGTATGATTTGCAAAACTTTAAAAAATTTTTTTGCTAAGGGCTTTCTTTTTACTTTCTTGATGATATTCTTTGAGGTGTAAAGAGTATAATCTTGTTGGAGTTGAATCTGTATATTTTTTTCTTATGTTGATTATGCTTGTGGTGTTTTACCTAAGGCTTTATGTAACTTAAGACTATGTATTTTCTTCTAAGTGTTTTATATCAAGTGGTGTGATCAATTTTGAGCTAATTTTTGTGTATGTTGTGTGGAAACAATCCAACTTCATACTTATGTCCCAGTGTCACTTATTGAAAAGGCTATTTTCCCCATTAAATTGTCTTAGTACCCTTGTTGACATTCACTTGATGGTAGATGTATAGGTTTATTTATAGACTGTCAGTTCTATTCTCTTGATCTGTATGTTTATCTTTAATGCCACACTGTTGTTTACTGTAGTTTGTAATTGAGAAGTGACAGTCCTCCAGGTTTGTTCTTTTTTAAACAAGATTGACTTGGTTATGCTGGGTCCCTTTAATTTCTATTTGAATCTTGGAATTAGTTGTTCAATTTCTGCAACAAAACCAACTGGGATTTGGTAGGGATTATATTGAATTTATGAATTAATTTGGGGATTATTGCCATTTAGCAATATTAAGCCTTTTGATCCATGGACTTGGGATGTCTTTCCATTTGTTTAGGTTCAATTAAAAAAAATGTTTATAGTTTTCAAGAGTATAAGTTTTGAACTTATTTTGCTAAATTTATTCCTAAGTATTTTATTCTTGCTGGTGGTATGGTAAATAGAAT
Source organism: Dama dama (assembly GCF_033118175.1). NCBI lineage: Eukaryota > Metazoa > Chordata > Mammalia > Artiodactyla > Cervidae > Dama > Dama dama. The sequence goes on from NC_083691.1 coordinate 75,900,296, forward strand.
TTTTAAAAATTATTTTCATAATGTTTATTGATAGTGTGTAGAAATTGATTGTCCTGCAACCACGCTGAACTGTATTAGTTCAAATAGTTTTATAGTGAATTTCTTAGGATTTAGTGTAAGCAAGATCATATTATCTGCAAATAGAGATAGTTTTACTTCTTTCTCTTCAATCTACAGGCCTTTTATTTCTTGCGTAATTTTCCAGGATAGAACCTTTAATACAGTGTTGACTAGAAGTGCTAGAGGAGACACCCTTGTAATCAAAGAGAGAAAACATCCAGTCTTTTACTATTAAATATTATGTTACCTGTGGAGTTTTTGTATGTACCTTTTATCATGCTGAAGAGTTTGCTTTCTGTTCCTAGTTTATTGAGTATTTTTTATCATGAACAACTACTGGGATTTTTTCAAATATTATTTCTGCATTTATTGACATGACCGTGTGATTTTTGTTTTTTATTCTATTGTTAATGATGTATTTATTATGTTAGCTGCTTTTTGGATGTTAAACCAACCTTTCATTCCTGGAATTAATTCCTTTTGAGCCTCATGTATAATCTTTTAAATATGTTTATGAGTTTGGTTTACTAGTATTTTATTGAGAATGTTTGCATCTATATTCATAAGAAGTAGCAGTCTTTACATTTTTCTTGCAGTGTTCTTGTCTGGTTTTGGTATTAGGGTAAACAGAATCAGGAAGGTTTTTTTGTTCCTATTGTATTCTTTGAGGAGTTTGTGATGAATTGGTATTGATTCTTGTTTAAATGTTTAGTGGAATTCAGCAGTGTAGCCATATGAGCCTGGGTTTTTCCTTGTGGGAAAATTTAAAATTATTCTATCTCTGCTTGTTAGGGATCATTTTGAATTTTCTGTTTCTTTTTTGTTCTGTTTTGGAAGTTGATGTCTTTTTAGGAATTTGTTCTGTTGAGTGACCTAATTTGGCATAGTTTGTTCATAGTATTCTCTTAGGATCCCTTTTATTTTTATTTCTATAATATTCATATTATTGGTTCCTTTCATTCCTGGTTTTGATAATTGGAATGTCTCCTCCTTTTCCTTGGTCATCTAGTGAAAGGCTTGTTGATTTTGGTGATATTTTCCAAGACCTAGCTTCTGGTTTTGTTGATATTTTTTGTTGTTTTCTATTCTGTATTTTATTTAGTTCCCTTCCATTGTTTATTATTTTCTTCCTTCTGCTTGCTTTAGGTTTGCTTTGTTTGCTCTTTTTTGAGGAGTGTTTTTAATGCGTTTTAAAATAATTATTCTTCTAATGTACTAATTTAGATCAGAGACAGCTTGATCTGAATTTAAATTCCTCCTTTGCTACTTGCTAGCTTTTTGATTTGGGACAAGTTAGTCTTAGAAGAATTATCATATAAAAGTAAGATGATAGCACATGCATTGCTGGTGGCTTTGAAGATAAATGAGGTAACATATTTAGTGCTTAGATGGACCTGACAATTAATAAGTGCTCAATAAATGGTAATGATTAGTATTTGTTAAATATTCCACTTAGAGTTTTGCATATTTGTGTTTATCTTAGTGATGTCTTTTAACAAATAATGGAAGTGTATCCTTCTAAGCCTAGTTAAGAGTCCACAACCTTTCTGGCACCAGGGACCAGTTTTGTGGAAGATAATTTTTCCACAGGCCTGGGGTGTGGGAGTGGGGTAGCATGTGGGGTGGATGGTTTCAGGGTGATTTAAGAGCTTTACATTTACAGTGCGCTTTGTTTCTATTATTTCTATTTATTGTGTACTTTATTTCTATTTTTATTACATCAGCTCTACCGCAGATTATCAGACAGTAGATCCCAGAGGCTGGGAGCCTCTGCTTTCAGTTCAGTTCAGTTCAGTCACTCAGTCATGTCCGACTCTTTGTGACCCCATGGACTGCAGCACACCAGGTTTCCCTGTCCATCACCAACTCCCGGAGCTTACTCAAACTCATGTCCATTGAGTCTGTGATGCCATCCAACTATCTCATCCTCTTCTCCTGCTTTCAATCTTTTCCAGCATCAGGGTCTTTTCCAGTGAGTCAGTTCTTCACATCAGGTGAAGTATTGGAGTTTCAGCTTCAGCATCATTCCTTCCAATGAATATTCAGAACTGATCTCCTTTAGGATGGACTGGTTTGATCTCCTTGTAGCCCAAGGGACTCTCAAGAGTCCTCCAAAACCACAGTTCAAAAGCATCAATTCTTCGGCACTCAGCTTTCTTTATAGTCCAGCTCTCACATCCACCCATGACTACTTAAAAAAACATAATTTTGACTAGACAGACCTTGGTTGGCAAAGTAATGTCTCTGCTTTTTAATATGCTGTCTAGGTTGGTCATAGCTTTTCTTCCAAGGAGCAAGTGTTTTTTTAATTTCATGGCTGTAGTCACCATCTACAGTAATTTTGGAGCTCTAGGTGATCAAAAACTTTCAGTTAGTAGAATCTGGAATGAGATTTTAGATCACTGAAGTCTCTTCTTGTGACTATCATAGGTTTTGTATCTCTATTTTATTTTGGAAAAAAGTATTAAAAAAATGAGTATTTTTGAATACATTCTTGGTAAATAAATGAATCCACAGTTGATAGAACTCTAACCTGGGTAACCACCCAGTTTGTTTTAAGTGTGGACTGGTTAAACTGATCATTTATATATTTTGTGGATCATCATTCTTTGCTCTATATGTTTGCACTCAGATTCTGGCAATTAACCGTGGAGAAAATTTGAAGATACTGACTGTCAAGGTTAACATTCCTGATGGAGTAAAGAAAGAGTTCTGCAGGTGGTGCATACAAAACAGGTCTGTTTATAGGTTTTTACAGAATTTTCGCTCTTTCATTTTTAAAATGCTTTATCGAGATCTATATGGAAAGATGTCCATTGTGTTAAAAAAATAAACAATGGATAGATATAGTATCTTTTTTACATTTTTATAAAACATGTGTTAGTTGAAATAGGAACTATCTGGGAAGTATGTAAGAATTATTAATAATGGCTATTTCTGGGAAGAAGGACTTTCAGTTTAATCTGTATCATATAAATCTTTTATAAAGAGCTGTTTTCTTTTTTGAAAAAGATTAATTAACAGAAACATACTGTGTATAGTATATATGAAGTCTTTTGTTCATTAAGGATAATTGAGACAAAATTTTATCAGATATCATATGAATAGTGAATGAATGACTGGCCACTAGCCTTTTTTATTTTTTAAAATTAGCTTTTAGTGTCAGTGCATGGGATAGTCTTATAAAGTAAATCATTCTGTCCCCAAATGTTTGTCATATCACTTTGAGAAAATGCTACACTAAAGTGGTTCTGTAGTAGATTGTCATGTAATAGATTTAAAGGGAACTATACCCTATATCCATTTCTCTTTTAAATATGGGAAAATGAAAGCTAGATGGAGACAGCCTACCTTTATCTATAGATACAAAATTGGGGGGAGTATATTTCTTTGCCAAAGTGGAGTATATTTCTTTGTTTAAAAGGGTTAGCAAAGCATGTCTGTGTCAAAAACACACATGTAAGCCCTGGGTCTTTTTCATTTGTTTATAGTACTTTCTTTAAAAAATTTTTTTAAAAATTTTAATTTCTTTATTCTTAATTGAAGGATGATTGCTTTACAATATTGGTTTGATTTCTGCCATACAGCAGCATGAATTAGCTCTAGGTGTACATATGTCCCTTCCCTCTTGAACCTTTCTCCCACCTCCCACCCTTGCCTACCCCTCTAGGTTGTTACAGAGCCCCAGTTTTACAGTACTTTCTTGACCCATGTAGGTATTTGAGGTTTGTGACCTCTGTCTTAATCTGCGTGCTTCATTGTACACATCTTATATAGCATGTGTTTTGTATTGTGGGATTTAATTAAAGTGCTACCCTTCTTGGTGTTTATTCAGAGATGTTTAACTGTTGAATTAGAGGAAGCATCATCATCATAACAGTATTGCACACTTTAAAGACTACAGTATAGTATAAACATTACTCTCACATATGCTCTAGGAAACCAAAAGCCTCATGTGACTCACTTAACTGCGATACTTTATTGTGGTGGTCTGGAACCTACCTACCTGACAATATCTCTGAGGTATGCCTGTGCCAGCAACAGAATATGAAAATAATAACTGTCTTAATTCACACCTTAGTTCTCCCTACCTCTCATGCCATCCGGAATAGGTGACAGCAGGAAGAAACAGGATTTGGATGGAGGGAAGGATATATGTTCTACGTAAAATCACATTCATTCAAATTAAAAAGCAAAACTGTATTCTACTCAAGTGATACCCTTCTATAGAAGGGATTCAATTAGTTGTTATGTAGCCTTTTGTGTGTGTGTGTGTGTGTGTGTGTCTGCGTGCATGCTCAATTGTGTCTGTTTGTGACTCCACGGACTGTAGCCCGCCAGGCTCCTCTGTCCATGGAATTTTCCAGGCAAGAATACTGGGGTGGGTAGCCATTCCTTTCTCTAAGGGATCTTCCCAATCCAGGGATCAAACCCAGGTCTCCTGCATTGCAGGCGGATTCTTCACCGCAGAGCCACCAGGGAAGCTCTTGTATCATATTATAAATGGTTAAATATTTGTTCACTGAAATTTAGTTAATTTCCTAGCTGAGATAAGTAAGGGAGATGACAGTGTCCCTGAAGTATATTAATGGTTTATTAAGAACAATTGATAAAATATTAGCATTTTTCTATTAAAGAGCCGTTGAAGGATGCAGGCAGAAATGCTGTAGTTGTAGGTAGAGTACACAGGAGGGGTAGGGCTGAGTTTGTTTGTCCTTTTTAGCTTGTGTTTTTCTCTTACTATTCTTTCTCAAATTTCTACTAATGATGGGTTCCCTGGTATTTATATTTATCAGTATGTATGCAGATGTACTGCCTAGTAGAGCAGTACCACCTCAGGAATAGAGTGAGTTCTACTCAAGAATGACAAGAGGCAATGAATAAAACAAAGTTTCTCCTTTACTCAATCTATTTTAACTCTCAGGAAGAGATTAAGAAATAGTAAAAGGATACAGTGCTTGTCTTAGCTTCAGCTGCCATAGCAAAATACCATAGACTGGGTGGCTTAAACAACAGAAATTTTCTCCCAGTTCTGGAAGCCGGCAGTTGAAGATCAAGGTCAGGCTGACTTGGATTTTGATGGGAACCCTCTTTGTGGCTTGCACACCATTGCCTTCTCATTATGTCCTCACCTGGCATTGTGGAGAGGCAGGTATCTGATGTTTCTTCTTATGTGGGCACTAATCCCATCATGGAGACCCTGCCTTCATGACCTCATCTAAACCTAATTATCTCCCAACAGCCCCATCTCTATCCAACTTAGGGGCTAGGGCTTCAACATACTAATTTTAGGGGCATAATTCAGTCTGTAACAGTGCTTCAGTAATTTTTGTGACTTTCTTATAACTAAAAAATTTTGGCCATTATTAATAATGCCTTGGGGACTCTCCCCAGAATAGGTTTTTTCCTCCCTTAAGTTTTATATTTGGCCATGGTTACCAGGTTTTTAAAAATAAGAACTCCAGATGTCATAGTAATAAATTTCAGACATCACAGCCTCTCCTCACAGATTATGTTACTTTGGCTTCAGTAAAGTTTCTTACCCCCCTTTTCTTTTCCACTTCCCCTCTCCTCTTCCAGGAGCCCTTTTATGGTCTTATTCTTGTTACATCAATGTTAGTATAGGCTTTTCTTTTTTGCAGGTGGAGACCACGTGGCTTTGCAAGGCCAGAGTTAATGAAGATTTTATACAACTCACTGGATGATTCCTTTAAACGCCTTATTTATCCTCTCCTTTGTAGAGAGTTCAGGTATGCATCTTGTGTTATTTAACTTTGTGTACTGTTTATTTTTATGTATGGTAATAAGCCCATTAAAGCGTGCAGTAAATATTTGTCGATCCATTAACCAAGCCAGAGAACTGAGTCAGAATCACAAAGTCTTAAATTTAAGCCTGGATTTCAATCTGTAGAGGCATTCACATGCATAGATCACAAAACATAGCTCTTAATTACAGTATACTTTTCAAATCTTGACCACTTAATGTGTACCCCTTCCAGTTCTGCAGTACCAGTCTTTCAGTTTGACAACCAAGCCAAACAAATGGTTTTATTGATGAGAGATTTGGCTTGGGAGAAACAAACTAAGCAGTTAATAGAGAAGTTAGTTGGCAGCAGTTTCAGAGGTAAGAGAGCCAAGAAAGGCATAAGGAAATCAGTAGAGTGCATGATGAATGTGTTACTATGAGAGAAAGCTAATATATATGTTTTAAACTCCAAATGGGAGTTGTTCAGAGGAATGATTATCAGCAGTGATGAGCAAATATTACGAGACTTAAAGTGACCATCTAAATGGACTAGCAGAAGAACTAAGGTTTACAAAGAACTGCAAAAGAGGTGAGGTACTGAATTATTTTAGGGAAGGAGATGGACAGAAATGTTGGGAGGTGAAAACTCTCTCTTCTGCTTCTCTCAAACCTTTATCTTGGTAGTTAGCCTTTAGACACCAGCCATGCCTTCGTATATTCTTTTCTTTGTGCTATAGATTTTCTTTATTCTGACTTATTTAAAGGTTTTAGCAAGAGTCACCAGAAACTATAAATTTGTAGCCATCTCTTCAGCCTCACTAGAATTTATATCAGCCTTTGTGTTTGTCTCTTTTTCCTTTCCTGGACTTGACCGTTGACTTTGGAGGCATTAGAGTAGGGAGTGAGCAGATACTTTTAAAAAGGACATATAGCTCCTTTCTGTCCAGCTTCTTTTTATCAAGGTTGTTCATTGTCTTGATTCATCCTTTTTAGCCCAGACATCCCTTAAAAATATTGTTTCTTTTGGAACCCTATCTCATTTCATGTCTGTGAAGTAACATAACTTGCATTTGAGTGCTGGGATATGATGTTTTTAAAAAGGGCTTTTGTTCTTAATGAAGAAAAAAAAAAGAAAATTATCTTACTAAAATTTTAATTCCCTTTTTGCTATATATTTATCATTTTCTTATTCGCATATAACATCCAGTGGTGCTTTTGACATTTTTGTATATATTTGATATGAGTATTTATATTGCCTGTGGAATAATCTCATTGAGATTTAATATATTCAGTTTGGTGTGGGATATTTAATGTATAATTCTTCTCTGACTTTCATTAGCAGTGGCAAGTGAGAGCATTTCCCTTCTCTTTTTATAAAATGCCTGTGGTTAAAAAAAATATATCTTCTTCCAGTCCATAAGCTGGTTTGCAGACATTGTCTACAGATGTGTCACTTGGTGCAAATACTTGTAATTACCTTAACAGCAGTTGAGAGGGAAAGCCCCTTAAGATTTATTTCTTAAAGAAAATTACTTTAATTCTCTAATTAAAAAGAAATTTGTCCAAATGTAGAAAAATCGAAAGAATCAGTAAAACACAAAGAAAAAAAAAAAAAAGCATGTAGTTCCACTACTTACTTTGCCAGGCTTTTTCTCCGTTCATGTGTGCATATTAAAAGAGATCATATAGACTATATTATTTTGCTGCTACTTTACTCAGTTGACTAAAATTCATAGTCTACTACATTTTTGTCTCCTTGACTTCATGATCATTTATCCATGTTGCCTTTTTTTACACATACCTCTTTCATCAAGACTACATTATCAGTATTATCAAGTGTTGTCTTCTATACTATCTTTTATTGTATCTTGATTTTGCCTCCTCTTCATCTCCATCTTTACTAGGAGAAAATATATCCATGGTTAGTTCAGGATATCATTGTTTCTTATCTGAATAACTGTACTAGGGTCATAGATGATCTCTGTCTTGAATTGCCTAATACATATTCCACATTGCTCTCCTAAAATTCCCATCTGATTATTTCACACTCTTCTAACTTAAAATCCTTCAGTGGATCTTCTTTGTCTCCAGAATGAAATCCAAGCTCTTTAGAAGAACCTTTTTTCTGCAGCCCTTTGTCTTGATATTTCTTTTTACTTTTTTGTATGATATTACTTGCTTTTCCTATAAATGAACCATGAACTTTTATATATGCTGCTTCTGTTGCCTGTAATATTTTCTCTATGCTCTTCAGCCACTCTTCCTACCTTTGTTTGCTTAACTATCACTTATCCTTCTTGATTTACCTGAGAAGACATTTCTTTTAGAAAGTTCTCCTAATTTAGCCATCCCTGTCATGTATATTATACTCATCTGTTTAATTTTTCTGTTTCTTTCACTTGACAGTGATCTCCAGGGCAGGGTTGTTTTTTTTTCAGTTTTGTATCTTTCACACTGATCACAGTACCTTATGTAAGACTGAATACAAATGCTCACTCAATAAATAAAAAGTGAAGATTTAGAAGTACTTGTAATGATATTTGCATGTTGCTTGGCTGAAAATGGGGAGAATGATGTTGAAATATTAGACAAAATGAGGGAAAACTCTTAAGAAACTGAATTAAGCCCAAAAAACAAATGTTTGTTAGCTTTAGTTAGCTATGTATGCCTTTAGATATGTAGATAATTCTACCTCAACACTGACCTGTGCTCTGAATTGCTTTTGTTTTTGTGGCCATTGGCATGCACTTTTTTTTTTTTAACCTTGTCTAATAGAGAAGAGATACATTTTATAGATTCTTATTGAATTTCAGGAAATAATACATTAAGGAATTTTGTTAAGTAGATGAATGATGCTTACTAGTTGGAGTGAGCAGGCGGACTCTTTACTGCTCAGCCACCGAGGAAGCCCTTAAGTCCAATACAGACATATATTTTTTTATCCTAGAAAAAGTTTTAAAATTAGACTTGTAAAAGCTTCTCTGGATACAATTGGAGAGTTATTTTTATGAGGTATGGTTCTGGACTGATACTAGTATCTGTGATCAAGTCACATCACTGTGAGAAGGCCAAAGGAAATGGAATAGAATGAGAAGATGGCATTGAGAGATACTTAGGTGAAGGGTATAAAACTAAGTATTGATGGAGGAGGCTACTTGGATTCAATAATTAATCACTAATCATATGTTTATATTTTTAATCAGCTGATAAACTTCAATTTGACATTCTATGTCATGTCCAAATCTTGATATACTCTGTCTCTGTCATATACACAGATAAATATCTGTGTACATGTAGATTTCTTACATAAGGGAGAGCAGATGGAGAAGGAGGGCAGTATGACAAACTCTGCAGGTTTGATGCCACAAAATTGTGGTACATGTATTACTGAAATTAGCAAAAAGAGACTCAATGCAATTTTGTATGTGATTTTTTTTTTCCTCTTAAGTTACTTTGTCATAATGAATGCACTAGTGAGGAATAATTATACAAAATGAATTGTGTTCTTTTTCTGGAAGAAAATTTGAATGAATGAAAACCTGAGTACTTTATCTTTTTTCTTCTCCTTTTTTGTTTCTAAAGAGCCAAACTAACATCAGATGCAGAGAAGGAGTCAGTAATGATGTTTGGACGGAATCTTCGTCAGCTCCTTTTAACAAGCCCTGTCCCAGGGCGTACCTTGATGGGAGTGGATCCTGGTTATAAACACGGTTGCAAATTAGCTGTAATTTCTCCAACTAGTAAGCATATCTTTCATTTTTTTGGTATAGAAGTTGGTTGGTCATAAATTTCACTTCATGTATTTCATGAGAATGTAGAAATAATCTTAATTTTCAAGGAATGGAAGATGCTTTACTCACAAAAAGGGATATAGGAATCAGAATCATACTTTCTGTTTGTCCTATTTGTTGACCTAAACACTCAACTTTTACTTTTATGCCCTTCCCTGGGTCACAGTGGAGATATTGAGGATTAACTGGATTCAGACTTTAATAACTTTATTTATCCCCCATCAACTTCTATTTGTTGTGATGCAGTTATGTATGATACATTTTAATACTGTATATATTTTAAATACCACAAGACACTTTTATTGTTTTGTCCAGTCAGTATTTTTTTTCCTGTTTACTCATTTATTTGCCCTTTCTATTATCTTCATTTCTTTCTACATTTCTGTGTCCAATGGAGATCATTTTCTTTCTTCCCCAGACTCTAGCCTGTTACTTTTTAATGTGGATCAGGTGTTGAAAAATGGTCTCAATTTTTTTTTCTTGACTGAAAGTTTCTGATTTGCCTTCAGATTTGAAAAATATTTTGCTGGGTATAGAATTCAAGATTGGCAGTTATTTTCAGTAATTTAAAGATGTCTTTTTTCTTTTCTGACTACTAGTTTCTATTTAGAAGTCAGCCAAAAATCTTATTATTATTTCTTTGAAGGTGATAATTTTTTCCTCTAACTGATAAAATTTTTTCTTTTCGGTTTTCAAAAGTTTTCTTACATGCTTAGTTCTTTGTGTGTGTGTATTTGTTTTGAGGGGAGGAGAACATGAATTGTGCTTGAGGTTTGTAGAACTTCTTGAATCTTTTTTCTGGAATTCTAATTACATGTATTTTAGATCATTCAATTTCTTCTTCTATTTCCAATTCTTTTACTTTCCATTGACTGTCTTTATAATTAATCCTTTATTCTGCTATATCTAATGTGCTATTAAATCCACCCATTGAGTTATTTAAGGTACTGTGTTTTTAAGTTTTTGAATTTCCATTTGATGCTTATAAAAATGAGTTACAGTTCTGTGGTGAACTTCTTCACCTTTTTTTTTTTGTTTGTTTTTTTGATTATTTACATTTTTCTTATGTTTCTTTTGGTTTAAGTTTTCCATTTCTGGAATAACTTTTTCTTTCACATTTAATTCATTCCTGTATTCTTTCATCTTATTTCTGATGTTTTCTAGTTCTGATTTATTTTTTTCTCATTTTCTATAATCTTTTTTTTTTTTTTTTTTTTTTATATATTAAGTTACAATTTTTCCCTGTTTGCGGGCACATCTTTCTGTAAGGATATCCTACTAATCTTTTTTGTTTCCTGACTTGAGAAGTAAGCATTCTATGTGAAATTTGACTGTGATGCTTTTCTGTTGCTTAATTTTATGTAAAATGAGTTTTCCTCAACTTTTAGGATGGAAGACTGGGTTAGGGTAGCTGCATATCTCCAGAACTGTCATTTCTACTTTATCCAAATTATTCGGAAAAAAAACTTTTATATCTATTGGCAAAGAGAAATAGCCTTATACTTGTTGAAATTTGCTTTCTTCCCTTTTATCTAGACTTTTTGGCCCCCTTTGCCCATACTATCCTTGCTGTGTGCTTAGTCGCTCAGCCGTGTCCCACTCTTTGTGACCCCAAGGACTGTAGCCCACCTGGCTCCTCTGTCCATGGGGGTGCTCCAGGCAAGAATACTGGACTGGGTTGCTATGCCTTCCTCCAGAGGATCTTCCCAACCCAGGGATCGAACCCAGGTCTCCTGCATTGCAGGCAGATTCTTTACCATCTGAGCCACTAGGGAAGCCCAGTGTGGATACGATTCTCTACAGTTTTTTTCTCACTGTGACATTTTGTCTTGAATATCCTACAGGTTAGTTTCAAGAGTTCAGAGATCAGAGTTTTCCAATCATTTCTGAACTTACTGTGCAACGTTTATACTGACCTATAAATTAGAGTATGCAAAAGTCTTCCAGTTTTACTTCCTGTTGTCAAATGAGCCAGTTTTGATTTCCAGGGAAGTATCCTCTGATATTTTGAGGCTTTTTCCGATCTCAGGTCCACGAGATTCTCCATTGTTTCTCTCTGCTTCGTCTGATAGAAATGCTGATACACATTGGCCTTCGTAGTTGTTGGTTCATTGTTCCCACCTGCTCATCTTTTGGGTTTTGTGGGGATACATTTTTTAGTAAATATATTCATGGGTTTTTTATTTTGCTGTCCCAGTTGTTCTTTTTATATGTTATGTATTTTTATAGTATTAATAAATGGCTAGTATATTTTGTCAGTGTTTTTTCCTGCATTTGTTGAGCTCTCATATGGCTTTTATCCTTTACTGTGTTTGTATTGTTTATAGGATGGTTCTTTTTAGAATTTTATGCATACATATATACATGCATATACACATATATATTTTCAGTCTGTTTTAAGACTTTTCCAGAATTTACTCAATTAACATAAAGTTTTTATAGTAATGTTTCTGCATCTTCTAAATTCATTTCTAATATAATTTATTTATGTCATCTTTTTTTCTTGATTGGTATTGCCAAATTTATGTATTTTTCTTAACAGGTGATTTTTAATTTTAAACTTCATTGATCTTCTCTGTTATATGAGTTTTCTTTTTTTCTGTTTCATTTATTTCTGCTTTTTTAACTTTTATCATTTTCTTCCTTACACTTTCTTTGAGATTATTCTACTGGCCTTTTCCTAACTTCCTAAGTTGGTCATTTAGCTCATAACATCTATTCTTTAGGTAGTTACCCTCATATTTTAAAATGTATTTCTGGCTGAAATATTGTTTAGTATAGAACAGATCACAGTTCACAAATACGTAGCTAAAAAACTTACACAAGGTCAAGAAATTTACATATCTATAATCCAAAGGAAGAAATAGAATAGTATTATAACACTCTGATATATAATAAATTTTCAGTAAATGTTAGCTTTTACTATTTTTGATGTTAAGTATTTTAAAAAATCATTTCTCTTTTAGGTGTCATGGCATATTATCTAGTTAGTAATGATTTTGTGTAGCAAAACAGAGTCCTAGTAACTCTGAAAGTATCAAAATTTCAGAGTCCTTACGGCAGTATCTGATTAAAGAATATTGAGACAGTAGCATGGAATCATACATACCATATGTAAAACAGATAGTCAGTGGGAGTTTGCTGAGTGACACAGGGTGCTCAAACTGGTGCTCTGGGACAGCCTAGAGGTGTGGGATTGGGTGGGAGGTGAAGGCAGGGTTCAGGAGAGGAGGGGCGTATGTATACCTATGGCTAATTCAAGCTGATGTATGGCAGAAACCAGCATAATATTGTGAAGTAATTATCTTCCAATTAAAAATAAATAAATTTAAAAAAATATATATATATACACATATATATATATAAAAAGAAAGATTCAGACTGCATTTTAAAAAAAGATAAATCAGTTTGCTTTTCAGTTTCAACTTGCTTTATCAAATCAGTGGTGTTTTCTGTTTCGTAATTTCTTACAAAATGGCTTATTCCTTTTATTTTTTCCTAAGGTCAGATACTTCATACTGACGTGGTATACTTGCATTGTGGACAAGGCTTCCGAGAGGCAGAGAAAATAAAGAGGCTCTTGCTGAATTTCAAGTATGAAAATAAGTAACCTTTTGAGTACTTTAGTGGCTCAGCCAATCAGAGATAACCTTTGAAGTTCCTAATTTCGAGGGGGGTATCAAGGGAAGTGCCTTGATGTGAGAAAAGGAGCTGTGTAAAACCATGCTGGGGTAAATTGCTAGAGAACTCTGTTATTTGGAGCCTGGAGGAATGCTGTCCCCTTCTTCTGCAGCCTTCACTAAACAAAGTTGATAATATGAGCAAAAGTGACCATTTAATTCTTCAGTTTGGGCTTTCTGTTTCTTCCTCCTCCCCTTTCTTCTGTCTTCCCTCCCTCCCTCTCTTTCTTTCTTTTTCATAGATCTGAGGAATGGATTTGGCAGTAGTTAGAAGCTTCAGATGGAGAAGGAAATGGCAGCCCACTCCAGTATTCTTGCCTGGAGAATCCCAGGGATGGCGGAGCCTGGTGGGCTGCCGTCTAAGGGGTTGCACAGAGTCGGACACGACTGAAGCGACTTAGTAGCAGCAGAAGCTTCAGAAATTACTTGAAAACATATGATGTAATTCAGTCATAGTTCTTTATTATGGCTTAGAATGTTGTCTTATTCAGTTACATTACATTTCAATTACATTTTATGCAAAGACGGGCACAATAAAGGATAGAAACGTTATGGACCTATCAGAAGCAAAAGATATTAGCAAGAGGTGGCAAAAATACACAGAATAACTATAGAAAAACAATCTTAATGACTAAGATAACCCTGATGGTGTGATCACTCACTCACCTAGAGCCAGACATCCTGTAGTGTGAAGTCAACTGGGCCTTAAGAATGATAACTGTGAACAAAGCTAGTGGAGATGATGGAATTCCAACTGAGCTATTCCAAATCCTAAAAGATTATGCTGTGAAAGTGCTGCACTCAGTATGCCAGCACATTTGGAAAACTCAGCAGTGGCCACACTCAGCATTGGTAAAGGACAGTTTTCATTCCAATCCCAAAGAAAAGCAATGCTAAAGAATGTTCAAAGTACTGCAAATTGCACTCATCTCACACGCTAGCCAAGTAATGCTCAAAATTCTCCAAGCCAGGCTTCAAAAGCACGTGAACCGAGAACTTCCAGATGTTTAAGCTGGATTTAGAAAAGGCACAGGAACCAGAAATCAAATTGCCAACATCTGTTGGATCATAGAAAAAGCAAGGGAATTCCAGAAATACATCTGCTTCATTGACTATGCCAAAACCTTTGACTGTGTGGATCATAACAAACTGTGGAAAATTCTTAAAGAGATGGGAATACCATAGCACCTGATCTGCCTCCTGAGAAATCTGAATGCAGGTCAAGAAGCAACAGTTTAGAACCAGATGTCAACAACAGACTGGTTCCAAATTGGGAAAGGAGTACGTCAAAGCTGTATATTGTCACCATGCTTATTTAATTTGTATGTAGAGTACATCATGTGAAATGCCAGGCTGGATGAAGCACAAGCTGGAATCAAGATTTCTGAGAGAAATATCAATAACCTCAGATATGCAGAGGACCTCACCCTTGTGGCAGAAAGTGAAGAGGAACTAAAGAGCCTCTTGAAAGTCAAAGAGGAGAGTGAAAAAGCTGGCTTAAAACTCAACATGCACCCATTAAGCTACCAACGGTATTTTTCACAGAACTAGAACAAATAATTTCTCAATTTGTATGGAAATACAAAAAACCTCGAATAGCCAAAGTAATCTTGAGAAAGAAGAATGGAACTGGAGGAATCAACCTGCCTGACTTCAGACTATACTACAAAGCCACAGTCATCAAGACAGTATGATACTGGCACAAAGACAGAAATATAGATCAATGGAACAAAATAGAAAGCCCAGAGATAAATCCACGAACCTATGGACACCTTATCTTCGACAAAGGAGGCAAGGATATACAATGGAAAAAAGACAATCTCTTTAACAAGTGGTGCTGGGAAAACTGGTCAACCACTTGTAAAAGAATGAAACTAGAACACTTTCTAACACCATATACAAAAATAAACTCAAATGGATTAAAGATCTAAATGTAAGACCAGAAACTATAAAACTCCTAGAGGAGAACATAGGCAAAACACTCACCGGCATAAATCACAGCAGGATCCTCTATGACCCACCTCCCAGAATATTGGAAATAAAAGCAAAAATAAACAAGTGGGACCTAATGAAACTTAAAAGCTTTTGCACAACAAAGGAAACTATAAGCAACGTGAAAAGACAGCCCTCAGATTGGGAGAAAATAACAGCAAACGAAGAAACAGACAAAGGATTAATCTCAAAAATATACAAGCAACTCCTGCAGCTCAATTCCAGAAAAATAAATGACCCAATCAAAAAATGGGCCAAAGAACTAAACAGACATTTCTCCAGAGAAGACATACAGATGGCTAACAAACACATGAAAAGATGCTCAACATTACTCATCATCAGAGAAATGCAAATCAAAACCACAATGAGGTATCATTACACGCCAGTCAGGATGGCTGCTATCCAAAAGTCTACAAACAATAAATGCTGGAGAGGGTGTGGAGAAAAGGGAACCCTCTTACACTGTTGGTGGGAATGCAAACTAGTACAGCCGCTATGGAGAACAGTGTGGAGATTCCTTAAAAAACTGGAAATAGAACTAACATATGACCCAGCAATCCCACTTCTGGGCATACACACCGAGGAAACCAGATCTGAAAGAGACACGTGCACCCCAATGTTCATCGCAGCACTGTTTATAATAGCCAGGTCATGGAAGCAACCTAGATGCCCATCAGCAGACGAATGGATAAGGAAGCTGTGGTACATATACACCATGGAATATTACTCAGCCATTAAAAATACATTTGAATCAGTTCTAATGAGATGGATGAAACGAGCCCATTATACAGAGGGAAGTAAGCCAGAAAGATAAAGAACATTACAGCATACTAACACATATATATGGAATTTAGAAAGATGGTAACGATAACCCTATATGCAAAACAGAAAAAGAGACACAGATGTACAGAACAGACTTTTAGACTCTGTGGGAGAAGGTGAGGGTGGGATGTTTCGAGAGAACAGCATCGAAACATGTATATTATCTAGGGTGAAACAGATCACCAGCCCAGGTTGGATGCATGAGACAAGTGCTCGTGGCTGGTGCATTGGGAAGACCCAGAGAGATTGGGTAGAGAGGGAGGTGGGAGGGGGGATCGGGATGGGGAATACATGTAAATCCATGGCTTATTCATGTCAATGTATGACAAAACCCACTACAATATTGTAAAGTAATTAGCCTCCAACTAATAAAAATAAATGAAAAAAAATAAATAAATTAAAAAAAAGAAGGGAAAAAAAAAACTCAACATTCAAAAAACTAAGATCGTGGCATCTGGTCCCATCACTTCATGGGAAATAGATGGGGAAACAGTGAAAGCAGTGTCAGACTTTATTTTTGGGGGGGCTCCAAAATCACAGCAGATTGTAATTGCAGGTGTGAAAATAAAAGACAGTTGCTCCTTGGAAGAAAAGCTGTGACCAATCTAGACAGTATATTAAAAAGTAGAGACATTACTTTGCCAACAAAGGTCTGTAGAGTCAAAGCTGTGGTTTTTCCAGCAGTCATGTGTGGGTGTGAGAGTTGGACCATAAAGAAAGTTGAGAGTTGAAGAATTGATGCTTTTTAACTGTGGTGTTGGAGAAGACTCTTGAGAGTCTTTTTACAGCAAGGAGATCCAACCAGTCAGTCCTAAAGGAAATCAGTCCTGAATATTCATTGGAAGTACTAATGCTGAAGTTCCAATATTTTGGCCACCTGATGCAAAGAATTGACTCATTGGAAAAGACGCTGATGCTGGGAAAGATTGAAGGCAAGAGGAGAAGGGGATGACAGAGGATGAGATCGTTGAATGGCATCACCAACTCAATGGACATGAATTTGAGCAAGCTCTGGGAGTTGGTGATGGAAAGGGAAGCCTGGTGTGGTGCAGCCTATGGGGTTGCAAAGAGTCAGACATGACTGAGCAACTGAACTGAACTGTTCACTTACTCTTGCCTAAATTTGGTTACCTCTAGGTGGGGAGAAAGCTGACTGTTGTTGAGACTGTGTGACCATAAAACATTTCTCCAGTGACCTCCTGTAATACCAAGTTCAGTGGCAGTGTCTTTTATTCTACATAAGTCTGCACTGCCCTTGTGAGATAGTGGAGAGGTTGCTTGGATATGTGAGACAATACGAGCATCATATAATACTGTTTGTGCATTCTGTCCATTTTCTCCTGATTGATTTATAAGCATGCCTTGATCTCATCCTTTTTTTCATTCTGTTTCTTCTTCAAGCTGCAGCACAGTGGTGATTGGAAATGGAACTGCCTGCCGGGAAACAGAAGCTTACTTTGCTGACCTGATAATGAAAAACTACTTTGCACCACTGGATGTCGTTTACTGGTAAAGATGTTAGGATTTTTTTTTTTTTTTTTGAGAGGCAAGGGAACTTCTGAAGTTCTTCAGTGATGAATTCTTCTTTCTCTTAAGATGTATATCTTTTTGTCCTCATATATCAATACTCTTCCCATTCTTAAGAGCTTTGCAGGAATATGTAAAGTGTCTGTCTCTTGGAGAAATTTGAGTTTCAGTATCCTAAAACTGCTTACAGATGCAGCAACTTAGGGTTTGGATTCATGGGATTTTCCAGGCTGTACATTGTATGAGGGCTGTAGCTAACTAGTGACTAAGTAGAATAGTGTCCAGGCCCAGCTGCTGTAGCCTGGGTAGCTTAGCCTTCTTCTCCAAAAGTCTTTTTTTTAATTTATTTATTTTTAATTAAAGGACAATAGCTTTACAGTATTGTCTTCTGCCATATGTCAACCTAGGTCAGCCATAGATCCTTACGTCCCATCCCTCTTGAACCCCCTTCCTGTGTCCTACCCCATGCCACCCTTTTAGTTTGTCACAGAGCCCCGGATTTAAGCTCCCTATGTCATACGGAAATTCTCACTGGCTAGCTATTACATTTTACATATGGTAATGTTTGTGTTTCAATTTGATGTCTGTGAGTCGTCAGTCTTTGGAACTGAGAGCCAAGGTCAGTATTAAAAATTGAGAACTTTGCTGATGTTCCTCTCTTGTTTGTCTCTTCATCACATGCTTTCATCTTGTAAGGCATACAGTTGACTCCTAAATAGCTTTGGATTAGCGGGACCTAGATCTGTAGTAGTTCCACTCCTGGATATGTAGTAATTTCTGCTTTCATTCACCATTGTTTCCTCACTTTCCTTTTAAACCTCAGATAGCCATCTTTCCCTTTTCCAAAGTACGGTAGAATGCTAATTTAATTCTGTGAGAAAAGATAGTTGCAAAGGATGATATCTAGGGGAAAACACATGAGAGCCATCTTCCACTGCTTTTTGAAAAATGTAATTCGGCTAATAAGTATGTGATCAGGATCAAGAAAACAAAAACAAAACCCAGTACAGGAAGAAAAGTGCTAGGATCCATTCTGATAGGCCAAAAGATGGGGGCCTTTTATTTAGTGTAGTATTCCTTGGTACGTGGAATTGTATTGTAGTTTAGTCCTTGTGCCAGGGGGCTTCCCTGGTGGCTCATGGTGAAGAATCTGCCTGCATTGCAGGAGACCTGGGTTCAATCCCTGGGTTGGGAATATCCCCTGAAGAAGGGAATGGCTACCCGCTCCAGTATTCTTACCTGGAGAATTCCATAGACAGAGGAGCCTGGTGGACTACAGTCCATGGGGTCACAAAGAGTTGGACCGACTGAGTAACTGACCCTTTCACTGCTTTTTTCACTTTTCTGTGCCAGGAGTATAATCAAGATGTTAGAAAAGCAAATTCAGGGTAACCAAAGGGGATTAAAAGGGTAGGGTCAATCTGTAGCTGACATGGGATCATGATTCAGGAGAGGATCAGGTTGAACTGTCTGTCTTAGCTTTTTTCCCTCTCCTTCATGTTGGTTAGGTCAGTCTAGGAAGTACTGTGAATCTTCCCTATTCGGGGAATTGCACAGATACACTCAGTCCTTTTGAGAATGTAAGACTAGGAACTGACATAGCTAATTCAGTTTCTTTCTGGCAACTTCTCTGATTTCTGTTTAACTTGTTCACATTCAGTTCTGTCACTCAGTCGTGTCTGACTCTTTGTGACCCCATGAACCACAGCACGCCAGGCCTCCCTGTCCATCAGCAACTCCCGGAGTTCACCCAAACCCATGTCCACCAAGTCGGTGATGCCATCCAACCATCTCATCCTCTGTCGTCCCCTTCTCCTGCCTTCAGTCTTTCCCAGCATCAGGATCTTTTCAAATGAGTCAACTCTTCGCATCAGGTGGCCAAAGTATTGGAGTTTCAGCTTCAACATCAGTTCTTCCAATGAATACCCAGGACTGACCTCCTTTAGAATGACTGATTGGATCTCCCTGCAATCCAAGGGACTCTCAAGAGTCTCCTCCGATACCACAGTTCAAAAGCATCAATTCTTCGGCGCTCAGCTTTCTTTATAGTGCAACTCTCACATCCATACATGACCCCTGGAAAAACCATAACCTTGACCAGACGGACCTTTGTTGGCAAAGTAATGTCTTTGTTTTTTAATATGCTGTCTAGGTTGGTCATAACTTTCCTTCCAAGGAGTAAGCATCTTTTAATTTTACGGCTGCAGTCACCATCTGCAGTGATTTTGGAGCCCCCCAAAATAAAGTCTGCCACTGTTTCCACTGTTTCCCGTCTATTTGCCATGAAGTGATGGGACCAGATGCCATGATCTTAATTTTCTGAATGTTGAGCTTTAAGCCAACTTTTTCACTGTCCTCTCACTTTCATCAAGAGGCTCTTTAGTTCTTCACTTTCTGCCGTAAGGGTGGTGTCATCTGCATATCTGAGGTTATTGATATTTTTCCCGGCAATCTTGATTCCAGCTTGTGCTTCCTCCAGCCCAGCATTTCTCATGATGTACTCTGCATATAAGTTAAATAAGCAGGGTGACAATATACAGCCTTGACGTACTCCTTTTCCTATTTGGAACCAGTCTGTTGTTCCATGTCCAGTTCTAACTGTTGCTTCCTGACCTGCATATAGCTTTCTCAAGAGGTAGTTCAGGTGGTCTGGTATTCCCATCTCTTTCAGAATTTTCCACAGTTTATTGTGATCCACACAGTCAAAAGCTTTGGCATAGTCAATAAAGCAGAATTATATGTTTTTCTGGAACTCTCTTGATTTTTGATGATCTAGCGGATGTTGACAATTTGATCTCTGGTTCCTCTGCCTTTTCTAAATCCAGCTTGAACATCTGGAAGTTCACAGTTCATGTATTGCTGAAGTCTGGCTTGGAGAATTTTGAGCATTACGTTGCTAGCCTGTGAGATGAGTCCAATTGTGCGGTAGTTTGAGCATTCTTTGGCATTGCCTTTCTTTGGGATTGGAATGAAAACTGACCTTTTCCGGTCCTGTGGCCACTGCTGAGTTTTCCAGATTTGCTGGCATATTGAGTGCAGCACTTTCACAGCTATTCACAAAATATTCACAAAATAATGTTCACATTAATTTGATATAAATATCTTGCATACCTTTACAGTGATTGTAAATAGAACTTTCAAATCATTAAAGACATTAAATAGTGAAGACTTGTTGGATTTTATCTGAATTTGCCTAGAGATTCTCTCCTTTCTTGAACTTACAGCAGTGTGTGGTAGTAGAAAGAGGGTGAGCTTTGGAGCCAGAAAAATCCGCGTCTATCTTTTGTTGTCACCATGTGCTAGTTATGCATGTTTGGAAGTCTTACTCCGCCTCTCTGGTCTTCTCTTTCCCTCATCGTTAAAGTGGGGAATGCTTTAATACCTGGCGTGCTAAAAATGCAATAAATGTGTAAATAGATCAGAAAATGGAAAGAAATAGAGAATGCTTTTGCTTTCAGTAATAACATTTTAAAATTTTCTTTATAATTATTTCCATATTCAATATTAAAGCTTTCTTTAATATTTCTTTTTTTGTTGTATTAAGAATTGCTTTACTATATTACTTTGTATCTCTATAAAGGAGCACTGTTTTCATGTTAATTTTGTTCCCCAACCATAGTGCAGAATTCTTTCATTGCTTATAATTAGTTTTTCAATTCATTTTCTTGTATTTCAAGAGAATATGTGATCATATCATTTGTAAAAGGTATTGAATTTATCAATTCTTTTTCTAGTTGTAAACCTTTTTATTTTCTTCTATTTTTAATGGTATCATACAATATCTTTGAAAAGCTATTAAATAGTAATGATAGTGGGTTTTTTTCCCTCCTTTAGTTTTATTAGAACGCTTCTAGTATTTCCTTTAAGTATGTTACTGCCTTTTTATATATTTTTTTAAATCATTTAAAGGAAATAGTCTTTATTTATGAGGGTTTTAAAAATACAGATTCCTATTCTACTTAAAAAATCAAAAATAAAAGATAACATTAATGCTTTTTCAGAATTTTTCCATAATTTTCTCTAAAGAGGTTTTTTTTCTCTTTTGATCAATATGGTGAATTCCAAAAGTAGTAGATGTCTTACAATTGAACCATCTTTGCAGTTCTAATGTGAACTTTATCATAGTATATAATTCTCTTAACGTACTTTTGGAATATATTTGCTAGTATTTTATTATGTGCTTTTGAAATCCTCAAATGATGCAAATACATCATCAGAATTTACATTGTCAGCTTTAGGAAAATCAGCTGTTCAATTTCATTTTGTTATCATTTTGCCAGTTCAACATACCTTTATGAAGAAACTATGTTTTCTCATTCAATGCCTTGACATGGCATTGCAAGCTACATTTAACTTGAAATTTCCAACCTTTCTTTGGCAGTCATTTTTAATATTCCTTAACAGATAATCTAATGGGCATTCCCATAATTCTGTCAGCTACTTATTTATCCTGAAAAACCTTTTTTGGACATATCCACCAGCACGTTTCTTCTTATCTATTCCTTCTAACAACTTTTACCCTGATTTACCTGCCATAGGTTAACACACAGCATGATCTATCTTGTAACTTGTAAACCTCATGCATTCTGACCCATCTATCCAACTTCTGTCTCAGTCATTTCTCTTAATAAACTCTGGCACTTATACCTTCTATGGAGACAGTCATCCAAAGCTTCAATCTCAATTACCAAAGGAAAAAAAATCTGGATTAAGTTATAGATTATAAGATGTTGGAGCTTAGTTTGTCACACATGTTTAAAGTTGGAGGTGTTTGTGAAAAAATCACACAGTATTACATGTATCATTTGTTTTAAGTATGTGCTAGAATGATTTGATCAATTCTCTGGCCCATAGTAGATACCACATCATTTTTTGAGTATCTGAGTATTTGTTCCCATTCATTTTAAAATATCACACTTGATTATTTTCTCTTTTTTTTTTTCAATTCCTGTTTCTCCTTTTGTAAAAAAAAAAAAGTTTCCTTCTGTGTAGTAATGGTGAAATTTATTGGAATGTGGAAATCACTAGCTCCTTATGAAACATTTATGGTTTTATGTACTGTATCTGGTTTCTCCTACTTTAATACCTTCTTAAATCAGGGCACCAGGTTTTACTTGTCTCTGCCTCCTTCACATTGTGTATTTCTATACTTACAGATGCATCTCAATATTTACTAACTTGAATTGTTAAATATTAACATTAACACTATATGAGACCCCTTTAAACCTGGGAGCAGAAAATGGAAAACAGAATTTAGTGCTGTTAATTCACATCTTCTCTTAGTGTTCCTGTCCTAAAATCTGCAATTTACAAATGACTTTGATCGTTGTATATTTGTTATAACCTTTCCCCTACTTCGTATATTTTCATTTTCTCATACCAATAAATCTGTCTATTTCAGTTTCATCATGCATAAAGTGGAATAATAAAAGTACCCATCTTACAGAGTTATCATGAAGGTTAAATAAGTTTATACACTTTTCCCTTCATGCATTGGAGGAAATGGCAACCCACTCCAGTGTTCTTGCCTGGAGAATCCCAGGGACGGGGGAGCCTGGTGGACTGCTGTCTGTGGGGTCGCATAGAGTCAGACACGACTGCAGTGACTTAGCAGTAGCAGCAGTGCTTAGAAAAGCACATCATTATTAATGAGGTCAAATATAATTTTATGTATTCATTTCCTGTTTCTGTATTTTTTGTGTATGTATGAGTGGCTTGTTTGTGTCCTTTGTCCATTTTTTTTTTCTTTTTGGAAGTTTTCATTTTGTTCATAATTGCTCATCTTGTTCAGATTTGTAAATATCTTTATATTAATGATTAGTTTGTTACAAGTTTTGCAAATCATGCAAATCACTTCCCCGTCTTTGTGTTTGTAATTTGAGCTTTATTTCTTATAGAATTTCATATTTTACCTCCTCCAGTTTATTTATCTTTTTCTTTATGGCTTACGAGTTTTGTATCATGCTTGAAACTTTTCTTTCTGTCTTCTGACTTTTTGTTTTGAAGTCACAAAACCTCATTATCCTCTCAGTTACTTGTATGGTTGCTTTGAAGCTTTATTCTCTAAGAAACCAAAAATTAATGAGAGAACTTCAGTAAGCTTAGATAACAGAAATAGAAAGTAGAAGGCTCTGAAATAACCTCAGGGTAGTTTTGAATATGGAAGGATGCCAGTTTCCCTTCAGGCCTCTCTTTGCCCACTCTGCGGTTTTGTAAACAGCAGAGCCACCTGATTTCCTTCTTTGCTTCCCCCGCCCCCCTCCCTTTCTCTTTACTTTCCCCTTCCCTCGTTTTTCTCCTTTTTCTCTCCCTCCTTATATCTGTCACTTTCCCCTCCCTTAATCTCTTGTTTAGTTATATTTTTGGCATCTACTGTCATTTGACAGCTGAATTGTTTCCTGTCTTTGATGCATCTTTAGTTTTAAGCCTATCAGTACAGACATATTGACCACAATTTCAATGTTTATTTGTAGGCATGTTTAGTATGGTGTTTGTAATGAGCTGAAGAGACAGTTGTTGTTGTTTAGTTGCTCAGTTGTGTCAGACTCTTTGCAATCCCATGGATTATAGCACGCCAGGGTTCCCTGTCCTTCACCATTTCCCTGAGTTTGCTCAAACTCACGTCCATTGAGTTGGTGATACCCTCCAATCATCTCGTCTTCTATAGCCCCCTTCTCTTCCTGCCCTCATTCTTTCCCAGCATCAGGGTCTTTTCCAATGAGAGCTTTGGGCATTTCTGTTTTCAAATTTATCATTTACAACTCAGTCAGAAGGGTATATATATATGTTGATAAGAAATAAAATATCAAATTGTTTATTGTTCCTTTTTGCTATTAGGTAGCATTCTGTACTACTTTCTTTGTTCTACTAATACTTAAAATTTCCTGGGCCTCTTGAATAGGTAGAGTGATATTTTTTGGTTCTTCATAATCTCAGCCATCACTTTTCAAATATTACCTCTGTTCCATTTTACCTCTCTTCTACCTCTGAAATTCTGTTTACATCTACTTAGCCTTCTCGCTCTATCCTCCATGCTTTTTAACTTATATCATTTTCCATTCCTTATTTCTCTGGGCTGCTTTTTGGTTGCTTTCTTCAGATCTTTTCTCCAATTCAGTAGCTTTTTATTTAGCTTTCAGACCCATCCATTGAATTTTCATTTCTAGAAGCTGTAGTTTTTCACTTTTAGAAGTCCTGTTTTACTTTTTCAGCTTTATTGAGAGAGAATTGACATATAATAAACTGCACATATTTATTTTTTTTCAGTTTCCTAGGTTTTGACATATGTGTTCTCCCATGAAACTGTCATCACAATTAAAATAATGAACATACCCATCACCCCCCAAATTTCCTCATATTCCTTTGTAATCCATCCTGCCTTCCCTGAACCCTCCCTCCTCCAGGTAACCTCTGATTTGCTTTATGTAGCTATAGATGAGTTTGCACTGTTTAGACTTGTATGTAATTGGAATCATATATAGTCTTACAGTGTAATTATTTTGAGGTTCATTCATGATGTTATATTTGTCAGTAGTTCTTTTTGTTACTGAGTATTCTATTGTATGATTAAATCATAATTAGTTTGTTCATTTACTTGTTGATGGACATTTGAATTGTTGCTGGTATTTGGCTATTACAGATAACACTGTATGAACATTCTTGTTCAAGTCTTTGTGTGGACAAAATGCTTTCATTCATTTTGGCTATGTAATAAGTAGGAGTGGAATATCTATGTGGTATGGTAGGTATAGTTTAACCTAAGAAACTGCCAAAATGTATTCTGAAGCGCTTTTACTGTTTTGCATGCCCACCAGGAGCGTATCAGAGTTCCAGCTTACCGTATCCGTATCAACCTGCTTGGTTTGGCCGCAGGCGCTTTAAATTTAGCTATCCTAGTGGATGTGTAGTGACATTTCATTGTGGTTTTAATGGACATTCCCCAGCAATTAATGATGTTGAGCATCTTTATTTGCTTATTTGTCATCCATGTATTTTCTTTGTATAGTATCTGTCCAAATCTTTTTCCCACTAAAAAAAATTGGATTATTTTTCTTTCTATTATTAAGAGTATTTTATGTATTTTTATATTTATTCTGAGTACAGATCCTATAAATACATGTTTTGTAAACATTTTCTTCCAGTCTTCACTCTTCTTGTTTTTTAACATGGTCTTTGGAAAAGCAAATGTTTTGTTTTGATGATGCCGGTTTTATCAACTTGTTTTGTATGGTTCTTGTCCTTTGTTTTATGTAAGTAATGTTTGAAAAAACTAAAGTCACTGTGATTTTCCTGTGTGTTTTGTTTTAGAAATAGCTTTAACTTTTGTTTAGGTATGTGACTCATTTAAAGTTAATTTTTATATATGGTAAGAAGTTCTTTTTTTCTATATGGCTATGGATTATTCCAGTACCTTTTGTTGAGAGATTTTCCTTTCCTCACTGAATTGCTTTGGCATCTTTGTTGAAAATCAGCTACTCATACATGTGTGGATCTGTTTCTAGAGTCTGTCTGTTTAATAAACTTATATGTCTTTACACTAATCTTTGTGTCTTTACCACTACTAGTGCTGATTGGTATAGCTTAATAAGTGATAAAATTAGATGGTGTGGCCCTTCAATTTCATACTTCTTTTTCAAAATTGTTTGGCTATTCTAGGTCCACAGCACTTCTACATAAATTGCAGAATCAGCCTTTCAGTTTCTGCTAATGGGCATGCTGGGATTTTGCTTGGGAGTTGATTCTATAATGTAATTTGTAGAGACTTGACATCCATCTGTTTAATTTTTGATTTCAGTTATTTTTTTATATCTAGAAACTATTTTCAAATCTGCTTGATCATCTTGCAGTTTTTTATTTGTTCCTAAATATATTTTAAACCTTTTATTTCCTTAATTATACTTAGCATTGTTATTTTGTAGTCTGTGATAATTCTAATATCTAAAATCCCTGCAAGTCTATTTCTGCTGTCTGTTGTTACTGCTGCTTCTGCTTTGTTTCCTTTTTTTGTTCTGTTAGTTTTTATTAAAAACTCCTTATTTTCATGGAACTTTGTCGGTGAGAATTCACTGAGGCCTGGATTGATTGTGAGTCTCTTCAAGGAGGATTTGTATTTCCTTCTGTCAGGCTCCTATAGACACTACCAGTTTGGGATCATTTAAATTAAATTCTTGGCTTGATTGTTCTTTTATTTGCTGGCCACCCAGGAGTGTGAATTTTGGCTGCAAACAAAAGAGATGGCTTATGTTTCCATATTCTCATTAGAGATTTCTCTTGTGACAAGGTCTGAGATAGTCCATTGTCATTGCAATATCCTGGGGTTAGGGTACAGGATATACTTTGACTCATATAGTGCAGATTTAACACTTTTCGATATCAGCTTTATATGTGGGAGGTTAGTTGGAGGAATCATTTGTTAATACCATCTAAAACCCAGGTGGACCCTTGGTTTTGTCTTCTAATCTTCTAATTCTGTGAAGCTCTCTGAAGAGCTGAAGAGAAGCTCTTCAGCTGAAGAGCTCTCTGGTTCAGCAATGCCCTCAGGTAAAAAGTAAGCTTCAGAAATCAAGGTTCCTATGTTCTTCGTCTTCCCTTTTTTTTTTTTTTTTTGCCAACTTACTTATGCATTTAAGAAGATGTATTATATCTAGTGTTTGCATTTGTTTTCAGTAAACTGTTGATCCAGCTAACCAGTTTTCCCTATTACTGGCAACACGGTCACTACTTAATTTTCTGTCCTTAATCTGCTTTAAATTTAAAATTTGGTGTGGGATTTAGAAGATGATCATTTAAAATCATCTCAATTTATACTTCTTTTTTTTTTGACCTTGCCACTTGCAGCAGTGAAATTGCCGAGCCCTAATCACTGGACTGCCAGGGAATTCCCTCAGTTTATGCTTTTAGATTAAGAACTATTTGCTTCTTTTTCCTGTTTCCTCTGGGTATGAATGCTTATGAAATATGTGCATGACATTGTTCTCTCAGTTTACTAGCCTTTTTAAAACAGTTTGCTCAGAAGAGTTTTGAAAAGTCCAGGAAAATATGAGAAGGAAAATAAAAATAATTTGTAATTTCACCACTCAGAGAATGATATTAATATTTCAGTATATTTTATTCTGTTAATAGTTACTTTACTTTATTTATTCATTCATTCAACAAATATTTATCATATGTAGATGATTAATTGAATGAGATAGACTCAAAACAGTGCAAGAAGAAAACTTTGAATTTCTCTTTTGCTCCATAATTGTGTTTGGAGTAGTTCTTTTCATTCTTGCCTAAAATAATGGAGAGATCTCAGCTTCTTCATTTCCTTTTAGTCATTAGGGTAGTCTCATTTTAGCAATCATAATATCTTCTCTAGTGTAATAATCAAAGCTCCAAACCTGAAATAAATTAAATTCCATGTCACTCTGCGAAATACTGCTGTACTAATGGGTTTTGCAGGAGCCATAGCTTTCTGCCTTTTCCCTTCTTGTTATTTTTCTCTTCCTCTCTAATTCACTAGTTGAATTTTCTCCAAGTTGAGTCCTCAGAGTTGAGAATAAGGAAAAGAAGCCTAGTCGGTCTAGACTAGATTCTAGACTCTAGAGGATAGAGTCCTCTCAGTGGCACCTTTACTGTTGCTGATTCATTGTTCTATGGGGTGTTTTTGAAAAACTTCTGTTTTTGTTTGCTGAGATTTTCACCAATAGGGTCCTTGAACTGTGATCCCTGTGACTTGGCAGACGTCTTCTCTGGTGATGACTCTCCTCCTGACCCGGGCTTCAGGCAGGCTGCTCTTCTCTGGGATCCTTTGCTTCTCAGAGCAGTGTGCCAGGTGGCGCAGGTCGAGGATCTGCCTGCTGATGCAGGAGACACAGGTTCAATCCCTGGGTAGGGAAGGGCCTGGAGGAGGAAATGGCAATCCACTCCAGTATCCTTGCTGGGAGAAATCCCATGGACAGAGGAGCCTGGCAGCCTATGGTCCATGGGTTCGTAGAGTCAGACATGACTGAGCACACACACACCTCTTAAACAGGGTCTCTTTCAGGCTTACCTCCCACTTCGTCCTGCAGACCTATCTGGCTCATACATCCTTCCTTACTCTGAAAGGTGATCAGCAGATTAGTGCAGCTCTCCCCCTTTTAATTCTCTTTCTCTCCTATGCTTGTTCTTGCGTCTGTTTTCCTTCTTATATTCACATGTTGGTCCTAGTGAAGCCCCATCACTTGCATGGGGCAAGAGGGATCCTTCCACATGAAGTGCTCTCATATAATCAGCAAAGTATATTCCTACCCAAACTGTATGGCAGGTGCAGTACTGTGTGCTGGGAGTAAGAGCAGTGAACAAACAGACAAGGTACCTACCTTCTTGAAGCCTTTATTCTAGGGAGGAAAACAGATGAAAAGACAAGGGCGCATGTGTGGGCGTGTGTGTGTGTGTGTGTGTGTATACTATGTCAATTAGTGATAAATTCTATATAGAGAATTAAAAGCAAGGTAAGTGGATAGAGAGGGACAAGAAGTGACATTTTTGGTAGACATAGATGTAACAAATACTCTTGTCTTTTAGTGATAGGAATTCTATTTGTGTGGTGTGATGTATGAGATATATTTTAAGGAAACCACCCAGGCTGAAGTAAAGCATGATGGATTTATGTCCTTGTTTATCTGTGCTATCCAGACTTGTGTCATTATTGTCATCTTTTCCATGTCATACGGCTCTGTAAGGCCGTGTTTTTCAAATTGTAGATTGCAACCCATTAGTGGAAGGTGAAGGCAGTAGTGGGTCCTAGCAGCATTAAAAAAAATTAAATAGAAAATAGTCATTTCATATAGTAAGGCTAAGTATTATTTCATGAATATTTGTTTTAGTTGCATATATATATTGTGTACTGGGTTGAGTTCTTCTGAATTCCTTCGCTGAATTTCAAAGTTTGGGGGAATTCCCCATGTATAGTCCCCTGTGTATGACAGGCAGTGCTCTGACACCAGCTCGATGCCCTGCCATTCAGTTCTGATACTATCTACCTAGAGATAGCTTAGATTCCATAGGTCAATGGCTCAGTCCCACACTACTGTAAACGATTGTCACCTTGTATTTGTGACCGACTGACTAGCTGTAGATTGGCGTTCCCAACCTCTGGAAAACCCTCCTCAGGTGTGATTGATTTGCTAGAGTGGCTCAAAGAACTCAGGAAAACAGTTTAATTGCCCAACTGGTTTACTATAAAAGGATATGATATAGGACTAGGCTTCCCTGGTGGCTTAGTGGTGAAGAATCCACCTGCCAATGCAAGAGATACAGGTTCGATACTTGGGTTGGGAAGATCCCCTGGAGAAGGAAGTGGTGGCCCTCACCAGGATTCTTGCCTGGGAAATCCCATGGACAGAGTACAGTGATGGCTTGAGAAGATGTGCTGTGATATTCTAGGGTTTTGTTGTCTTTCACCTACTGATATTTCTTCCTCAATTTCTTTGACTATTATAAACACTAGACTCTTGTTTGTAAGGCTTACTTTTTAGGATGTTTGTGACATTGAGTAAGTTTAAAAATAAAACTGCTGTACATCCAGTATAATTTATGTTCATGTTGTTGAAATGGCCAAATGTTTTTAAAAATTATACCTGTATATAGAGACCATATCAGTGAGGTATGTTGGAAAGGGAGGCATAAGGAATGAATAATTATGGTGTGTGTGTGGTTTTAAAATACTATTAGGTTTCAGATTCAGTT
Organism: Dama dama; assembly: GCF_033118175.1. Lineage (NCBI taxonomy): Eukaryota > Metazoa > Chordata > Mammalia > Artiodactyla > Cervidae > Dama > Dama dama. The sequence continues at coordinate 75,930,628 of NC_083691.1, forward strand.
TGACAGTTTTTGATCAAAATAAAATATGGTTTAGCAGTTTGTAATCCATGTGTTTCTGCATCCCCAAGTCCAACTTAAGTATCTGCAGGAATTACCCCAGCTTCCCTCTCCTCCCCTTAACTCTTACACATCTTTGTTTATTGACTTAGATTAGAACTGGCTTCAAGCCCAGTGATGGTCATTTCATGTCTCAAGGTTTTTGGTTACAAATCTGCTTTTGTTGCCAGATCCAATAAAGAGTCTTGATTGTTTTTGTTAGTTTTATTGTAGGTTCTTGCCAAAGATACACTGTATTATAACCAAAACAGATGTTCTGTTTAGACAAGTGTATTTGCTATAACAACCAAAAATGTAAATTAAATATGTTCAACATTAATGTAAGAATTGATGAACTTTGGAATGTTGAGTGTTTTTGATAACCTTTAGAAATGGAAGGAACAATGTCTTATTTTGAGCAGTTGTTTTACATTTTTTCTCTGCCCATATTAGTTTGGGTACATAAAGTCTTATATTCTTATATCCTCCTCTATGCTCATGTTTTACTGTGATCTTGAAAGCAGAGTGGAGTTCACCAATTTTATATACACATGGTTCGGTTATTTCTTGAAGTGCATACATCAGATAAACACTATTTTGTTATTGATACATGATTGAGTAGAAAAAATATTTTTAATATTCTCATGCTTATAAATAGGTAGACAAAAAAACTACATTGATTTTTCAAAAAATGTGTATTAGGTGAAGTTAGCAACCGTATTATAGTGTTGTAATGTAGCTTTTTTGGGACTGTAAATAACCCATCTCTGTGATTAGAGCCCAATGCAGTCCTGGTTTATGCTGAATTCTGTGTTATGGTGAACACCAATGTATTGTGAATATGAAAAGAATGTGTTTATATTATGTAATTTTAACTCTTCTTTTTGATCATAGTTCCTAGAGTAAATTAGATGTGTAAATGCCTTATCAACAGGTTACTAATGGAATGAGTTTTACATTGAGATTGTCAACTCTGGCTTATTCTAATTCATGTTTTTCTCTTTTCTTTGGCATTGAACAGCTTGCTGTTGTCCCTCACATTTGACCAGTACTTGAAAAAATATATTCAGTTGATTATTTGGGAACATTAAATTTTTTAAATTAGAACTGTTTGGGTTATGCAGAAATACTATGGCTCTGTTTCATATTTCAGTGGCATTAAAACAGTGAAAAAGATACTAGAATTCTTTGTCGTTGAGATCTTTTTCATTTGGTTGTATAGAACTTGAAGATTCTGGGACCAGAAATTGCTATTTGTAAACAGCAATTTTTGAATCCACCTTATTTGTGTTTTAAACTTTTTTTTTCTTGAGGGGCCACCTTTTGATTCTAAAGCATTTTGTATGGCTAAATCTTTGTGTTACGCTCTAACTTATTGAAATACCACTTTCAAGTTCTCCACATCTGTACATTGCTAAGGTTACACCCAGCTTAATTCCCATTACTTTTCTGCTTCACAGCACTTGCATTTTGAAGGGACCCTAACATTTGGGTTCACATTATGATAATTAGGTTTCAGGGGCATAGGGGATTAAAGATGTCTCAGGTCTAGTTGCAGAATAAAGTTCAGAAGCACTTGTAAAACTTGCCTGATTGGTGGGTAGAAGAGCTTTTATTTATTCACTACTCATGCAGCATTAATCCGTATTTCATCAGGTACCTACAGTGCTGTAATTCTAGATGTGACCTAGGGACTTGATTTACTTCAGCTCCGTTTTCTTTATTAATGTGCCATGAAAGAGGTACATGAAAGATAGCCAACATCAAAGTACCTTTTAAAGTAAAATGGTTGATAGGAATTCCCTGGTATTTAACACTGTCTGTCAAATGTTTCAGCTGGTTTGCATCCTTTTACAAGCTATTGCTTGCTGCACTAAAAGAAATTTAAAGCAGTTGTTTCAAGTCTTGAGGGGGGTGGAGTGTGTTATGGTGGCAGCTGTGGTGGTGGTTGGGTGGCAATGGTTAGCTAGAGAAGAGAGTAAATGAGAAGTTAAGGACATACTCTTTTTCAACCGTGCTCCACCCGAGATGGTTTGTTTTTGTGTTTTCCTTTGGGTTGGGGATTGTTTGGTCCAGTGTGATGCTTATGATCTGAGTGATAAAGGTACTCATCTGGGTTATAAGAAGACTGAAGAAGGTGACCAAAGAGAATTCATCAGACCTCTGTGAAAGCAAGAATAAAAGACAATGTCAGTATCTTATTCAGAGATTGTTTTAACTAGTTTAACTTCACAGCCTGTTTATTCTTTACTGAGTCATCTGAGAAAAGGCTTTTAAGCATAGTAATGTGGGAAACTGAGTCTTAAGAACAAAGGAAATAGGACTCGGACGAGGCTTGCCATATGTATTGTGGAATATTTATTTTCCTGTAAACCAGTGTTTTAGAGGCTATTTATTGTCTCTGTTCTAGGCTGAATATATGGGGTAGGACTTCCTGTGGCTCAGTTTTGACACTGATTCCTTCCTTGTTTCACAAATATTTGTTGGATGTTTCTTCTACTTAAGAAAAAATATTTAAGACCTTTTTGCTTTTTAAATAATTACAAGGATTGTCTGTGGATCTGTTCCTATCATCTTTACCATGAATTATCTTAATTTTCATCCCGGAGAAGGAAATGGCAACCCACTCCAGTATTCTTCCCAGGAAAATCCCATGGGTAGAGGAGCCTGGCAGACTACAGTCCTTGGGGTCGCAAAAGAGTCAGACATGACTAACCAACTAAACAACAACATCTTAATCTGAATAGTAAAGAATAGGAGTTACAGAATGTCTTATAAAGTGAAATTTACTTGTTTTCAAATTTTTATTTTCAACTTACTAACATAAACTTGACTTGTGGAAGTCTTTTAAAATCCATTGTAATAAAAACTTTTTTTGTAATTAGTATCTGTTAAAATGTATTTGTTGGACAAGAAAATAGCAACCCACTCCAATATTCTTGCCTGGAAAATTCGATGTACAGAGGAGCCTGGTGGGCTACAGACTGTAGGGTTGCAGAAGAGTTGGACATAACTGAGCACACATGCAAAATGTATTTGTGTAGCATTAGAATGCTTTAAAAATAGCATATTCTCTTGATATTCTTTAATTTTCTTTAATTAATTCTTTAATTCTTTTGTTTGCACTTACAAGCTTAACTAACTTTTTATTCTCCTATGGTCGGAGAATAAATTTCAATCCAGACCTGGTCTTGGTACTAAAGCATTTTGCCTATAATATAAGAAACCAGCACTACCATTGACATAGAGGTGTTTGATAATGGCCTTTTCTTTATAGGGAAAGCAGATACTTGAGATAGACAAACAGACATTCTATTTATGTCAGTATAGAATGAGCTACAGAGGTCTCCTGAAAGGAGATAGTTTACTAACTGTATATTGAAAGTGAGCAGTGTATTTAGTTTGTATGGCATTTGAATCTGTGATTAAGGAATGGAGTGGGAGAAGTTTATCTTGCCCATTTGTTGATATATGGGAAATACAGAACTTGCTGCGATTCCTATAAGCCATATATGGCTCACCCCTGGCATTAGGAAGAGTGACTTTTGGGATTGAGAGAAATGGATATTAGAAAATAGGTAGTAGAATGAAAGCTGGAAGATGTATGGCTTTCCATTCATGGCACAACTTTCTTCAACCTCTTATGCATCCCCCCTTCACAGTTAACAGCATCTTTTTCTGCATACAAGCTAGGTTCCTTTAATAATTTGACATAATTCATCATAGTCATAGGAAATTGGGAGCAGTGATGCCTAAAAAAAAGTCATCAGGATCTTTTTTTGCAAGCATTTTAGCTTTCCTGAGGCAGAGTTATGGAGGCCTTTGGTTGACATAGTAACTAGTGCTTTTGACTTTTTTTTTTTGGAGGTTTTGTGTATCCTATCTGATTTAGGAGCAGTATTGTTAAAAACCACATGATTTGGCCCTACTATTGCACTTATTATTAAATATTGCTGCATAATATTCAAACTTATTAGCTAAAAGTTAATGTAAAGCTTGATTGATAAGAGTCAACAGTGAAGGGTTATAAATGACATTTATTAGTTACTTAGTGATAAACAGTTTGAACTTGCAAGTTACCAGGTTAGCAGTTGATCAGTATATTTTTGACTGACTCTTATATTTCCTTCATTTACCCAAAACTTTTACTATTCTTCAAAGTATTTTTATTTTTCCTTTCAACACAAGGTTCATGAACCACAGAAGGGACCACAAGAAGTTAGACTATACTCCCAACTCCCAACAGGTTTAAATTCAGACAGTTCCATGGTTTAAATCATGATGTTGCCATCATTGTCATTGTCATATTCTACTTGCTATTTTAAGTGACAGTAATATATTGTAGATGTCTCTGGCTCAGAATTAAGATGTTGATGTGGGCAAAATGCAAAAACTTTGAGGAAAGATAAAGATGTGAAGAAGCCTCTACAAGGTGTCTTCAGTGAGTAAAGAGAAATACTTTGAGGATGTTTCTTTCTCTTCAGGCCACATGCTCTGATGTCTAGGATTCAGTGATTTCCTTGTCTTCCAGGACTTAGCCTTATTTTTAATTAAAATTGACTGGTCATAAAAGAAGAAACTATTTTATTTCTTACCTTTACTGCTTTATTAGAGGACCCTTACCTCTTAACCTTTTGGGAGATTCTGTGTCTGATTCTAAATATGAAATGCTACTTTTAGTTGGCTTAGATTTTACAGCAAAGACTAATAATTAAAAGTTTTTACCAGGAAATTGGTCTTCTTTTCTGTTTTAATAAAATTTTGTTGGGTGCAGAAAGATAGGATATTGAGAACTTCTGTTCAAATTTTCCAATTTGGGACTATCTGATATTTTTCTCATTCATGGTTTTTGGCAGGCAGTTATGAGAAGTAGATAGAGAAAGCTAACCTGAGAATCTCTTAGGAATGTTTTGGACTTTTGAAGTATCTTAGGTTTTTAAGGTTTGATTTCTTCATCCTCTTTCATTTTCTTTTTTTTTTTTCATCTTTTAGGATTTTATTTGTTTATTTTTTTTCTTCATTTATTTTTATTAGTTGGAGGCTAATTACTTTACAGTATTGTAGTGGGTTTTGTCATACATTGACATGAATCAGCCATGGAGTTACATGTATCTTTCATTTTCTTACTGCTGATTTTCTTTCCTGTCTTCCTTCTGGCTACCTTTCCTTAGTGACAGGTTTTATTAGATGGAAAAATGTAAACTGAATTTGTTCTGTTGAATTTAATATCTTTTTAAAATTTATTTTTTTATTGAAGGATAATTGCTTTACAGAATTTTGTCATTTTGTGTCAAACCTCAACACGAATCAGCCATAGGTATATATATATATTCCCTCCCTTTTGAACCTCCCTCCACTCTCTCTCCCCATCCCACCCCTCTAGGTTGACACAAAGCCCCTGTTTGAGTTTCCTGAAACATACAGCAAATTCCCGTTGGCTAACTATTTTACATATGGTAATGTAAGTTTCCATGTTAATCTTTCCATACATCTCACCCTCTCCTCCCCTCTCCCCATGTCCACAAGTCTATTCTCTATGTCTGTTTCTCCATTGCTGCCCTGTAAATAAATTCTTCAGAACCATTTTTCTATATTCTGTATATGTGCATTAGAATATGATATTTATCTTTCTCTTTCAGACTCACTTCACTCTGTATAATAGGTTCTAGGTTCATCCACCTCATCAGAACAGGCTCAAATGCGTTCCTTTTTATGGCCGAGTGATATTCCATTGTGTATATGTACCACAACTTCTCTATCCATTCATCTGTTGATGGGCATTGAGGTGGCTTCCATATTCTAGCTATTGTAAATAGTGCTGCAAAGAACAATGGGATACGTGTGTCTTTTTCAACACTGGTTTCCTCAGGGTATATGCCTAGGAGTGGGATTGCTGGATCATATGGTGGTTTTATTCCTAGTTTTTTAAGGAATCTCCATACTGTCTTCCATAGTGGTTATATCAATTTACATTCCCACCAACAGTGCAAGAGTGTTCCCTTTTCTCCACACCCTCTCCAGCATTTATTGTTTGTAGACTTTTTTGATGATGGCCATTCTGACAAGTTGGAGAAGGAAATGGCAACCCACTCCAGTATTCTTACTTAGAGAATCCCAGGGACGGAGGAGGCTGGTGGGCTGTTGTCTATGGGGTCGCACAGAGTCAGACACGACTGAAGCAACTTAGCATGCATGCATGCATTGGAGAAGGAAATGGCAACCCACTCCAGTGTTCTCGCCTGGAGAATCCTAGAGACGGTGGAGCCTGGTGGACTGCCGTCTGTGGGGTCGCACAGAGACAGACACAACTGAAGTGACGCAGCAGCAGCAGCAGCAGCATTCTGACCGGTATAAGGTGATACCTCATTGTGGTTTTGATTTGCATTTCTATAATTAATGAGTGATGTTCAGCATCTTCTCATGTGTTTGTTAGCCATCTGTATGTCTTCTTTGGGGAAATGTCTCTTTAGGTCTTTTCCCCACTTTTTGATTGAGTTGTTTTCCTGGTATTGAGTTGTATGAGCTGCTTGTATATTTTGGAAATTAATCCTTTGTCAGTTGTTTCATTCGCTATTATTCTATCCCATTCCGAGGGTTGTCTTTTCACCTTGCTTATAGTTTCCTTTGCTGTGCAAAAGCTTTTAAGTTTAATCAAGTTCCACTTGTTTACTTTTGTTTTTATTTCTGTTACTCTAAGAGGTGGGTCATAGAGGATTTTGCTTTGATTTATGTCATGGAGTGTTCTGCCTATGTTTTCCTCTAAGAGTTTTATAGTTTCTGGTCTTACATTAGGTCTTTAATCCATTGTGAGTTTATCTTTGTGTATGGTATTAGGAAGTGTTCTAATTTCATTCTTTTACATGTAGTTGTCCAATTTCCCCAGCAGCATTTATTGAAGAGGCTGTCTGTGCCCTATTGTATATTCTTGGCTCCTTTGTCAAAAATAAGATACTTATAGGTGCATGGGTTTATTTCTGGGCTTTCTATCTTGTTCCGTTGGTCTATATTTCTGTTTTTGGGCCAGTACCATACTGTCTTGATGATTGTAGCTTTGTAGTATAATCTGAAGTTGGAAAGGTTGATTCCTCCAGTTCCATTCTTCTTTCTCAAGACTACTTTGGGTATTCGGGGTCTTTTGTGTTTCCATATGAATTGTGAAATTTTTTGTTCTAGTTCTGTGAGAAATGCTATTGGTAATTTGATAGGGATCACTTTGAATCTGTAGTTTGCATTTGGTAGTATAGTCATTTTCACAACATTGATTCTTCCTACCCAGGAACATGGAATATCTCTCCATCTGTTTATATTGTCTTTGACTTCTTTCATCAGTGCCTTATAATTTTCTGTGTACAGTTCTTTTGTCTCCTTAGATAAGTTTGTTCCTGGATATTTACTCCTAGATATTGTTGCAGTAGTGAATGGGACTGATTCCTTAATTTCTCGTTCTGAGAATTTAGTATTTTCAGGGAAAATTTGTCTCCAAAATCTGGTGTATGCAATAGCATCCCTTTGTTGTTGTTGTTATAACACAGAAGTGAAATATTCCATTTAATATTTGATCCAGCTCATCTGTACTTCTCAGTTTCATAGTCTATTATTTGTCCCACTGCTTTTGAATGGTCTTACTTCTACTTTTGATAGTCATCTTTTCTATGCATCTTTGTACCTGTTATTCTTAGATAATGCCCAACTATTTTCTTCATTCCCTTTCTTTTCTGTATATCTTTTCCTTGATAATTTCTCCATCTACTTATGAGGCTCCTTTTGCATCTGTGGGTTTTAAATCTACATCCTTAGTTTGAAGTTCTCTCCAGAGATCCGGACTCAAATTTCAGTGGCTGACTGCCAGTCTCCTGAGTTTCCCCTCTGTTTCAGCCAAACTGAACTCCTTGCTTTGGCTCCCAATGCCAGTTTTCTTCATGTGTTTTTTTTTGTTGTTGTTGTTGTTGTTCTTGAGTAGCTCTTCCTTTGTTGATGGGCTAGCAATTCCTTGGTCACAGAATTGGTAATCTTTAATTTCTTTTTCTGCTACATACTCTATTCAAACTGTCAGCAAGTCCTGTCAGTTCTCTCTCTGGACTGTTTTTTCCTATTTCTTCCTTTCATTGTCTCCTGTTTGCCAGTCTTTTTCCCTTTGAGAGTTTAAGCCTGTCATAAACTGGCTTCAAACTACTTTCCCAATGTAAATCTCTTATACTCCCTTTCAACCAAAGACATGATCATTTAAGCATTTGTAATCTGAGTCTGCACAGTTATCTTTTTGTTATGCCATTGATGCCATTTATTAAGTTAGTGTTAGTCACTCAATCATGCCTGACTCTTCGTGACCCCATGGACTGTAGCCCACCAGGCTCCTCTGTCCAGAGATTTTCCAGACAAGGATACTAGAGTGGGTTGCCATTTCCTTCTCCAACCATTCATTAAGGACTCATATAATTTAATGTTATAATCCACAGTTGATCCATTAATAAGAATTAGCATAGTTATAATTTATATTTTATTAAATATAAGCTAAACATATCCATTTTCAGTATTTTATTTTGCAGGGTAGCCTCATTTAAGTTCTCTGATCTGCTTTGTTTACAATAATATTTTGGTTCCTGTTTTCAGTGGATTCCACTTAAGTGCCCTTTCTCTTCGTACTAAGTGTCCTCAGTTATCAATAATTCTTATATGCCAAGTAAATTGGTATATTTGTTCTTTAAACATGTTTGGTGTATTTTGATTTTTTTTTCCCCCTGCGTCTTTTGTAATTAAAGAACAGGCTGTGGAGCCAGATTCAAATTATAGCCTCATTTCTTACTGCCACAATGACAAGTTATTTCATCTCTAAAGTGGAGATAATAGTAGTATCTACCATAGGATTTTGGTTAAGATTAAATGGAGTAATACATTTGAAAATACTTAGAATGGTGCTTGTTTCATAGTATCCAATCAGTAAATATTAGTTGCTGCTATTTTTACTGGGCTGCCCTGGTGGCTCAGTGGTAAAGAACCTGCTTGCCAATACAGCAGACACAGACTTGATCCCTGGGTTGGGAAGATCCCCTGAAGGAGGGCATGGTGATCCACTCCAGTATTCTTGCCTGGGAAATCCTATGCACAAAGGAGCTTGTCGATCTACAGTCTGTGGGGTTGCAAAAGGGTCAGACAATACCTAGAGACTAAACAGCAATGACATTTTTATTGTAACTACTAAATGCATAAGAAAAATTATTTTTAATCATAATAAGTTATTATTATTCATACTTTTTCTTTCTATGGAATACCCTTTCCTCATCCTCTGTTGTTACCTGAATTTCAGGGCTGTATTCAGGGCTTGTCTGAGGTGAGTATGAGATGTCTGAGATAAAATACCTATATCTCAGGTCTTGTCTGAGATGCCACATCCTCCATGAAACCCTTTAAGTGTCTGCAGTTGGAATTAATCTCGCCTTCCTTCGTATTCTCATAAAACTTTCTATGTATTTCTACTGTGACACATAAAGCACAGTGCTCTTCATGCTGCTCTGTTTTTTGGCAAATTGTGGCTAGGGAGACTTGGCTGTTCATGCTTCTAGAAGAGTACTTTGGTGTTTTGCCTATGTTGGTATTCAAAAGTGTGAACTGATTTAAAACTGGTAACCCTTCCCTCCTGGGAGATATGTATATGGAGAGTATGTATACATGTATATTTATGTGCATAAATAATTCTATAAGGGCTATGGAGGATACAAAAAGTTAAAGGCATGTTTTCCAGATTAGACCCAAGTGTTAGCAATACATTGAAAAATATTTTGAAAATACACCCTACACACAAGAGAAAATATATAATTTAAACAATGACTACATGATCTGTGTCCTCACCGTTCAGCTTTGAAGACAAATAACATTATCAATATTTTTGAAGCCCTGTCTGTCTATCCCTTCAGTATACCTCTCATCACTCCTTCCAGAAATAGTAATTCTGCTGAACTCTGTTAATAATTCCCTTCCTGTTTTGCATAATGGCTCCTTTATAGATATAGAGTCCTATTGCATGTATTCTTCTGTGAGTAGTTTTTCTTACTCAAGATTATTTCGTAGACTCATTCATTTTGATATGTATATGTATATATATATAACTATGATTTATTAATTATACAATATTTTTCTGTTTTAGAGTTGGTGGACATTTGGGTTCTTAAAAAAAACAGTTTTTTTTTTGCAGTCTCAATTCATTTATTTTGTTTAAATACCACCTTTATTGAGCTGTAATTTATATCCATATGCTTTACCCATTTGAGGTGTACAATTCAGTGATTTTAGTATATTCACAGATATGTACAGTGATTACCACTATCAATTTTAAAACATTTCATCATGTCAAAAAGAACCCTGTTCCTTTAGCTATCAGTCCCCATCCATCTTCTCCCAGCTGTAAGTAACCGCTGATCTACTTTTTGTGTCTTTAGATTTCTCTGGTTTGACCATTGCATATGAATGAAATCATAGCATATATGGTCTTTGGTAACTGTCTGCTTTTTTAGTACAGTGTTTTCAGGGTTCATTCGTGTTGTAGCATGTATCAGATGGTTATTAGGCTTCCCTTGTGGCTCAGCTGGTAAAGAAACAACCTGCAGTGCGGGAGACCTGGGTTTGATCCCTGGGTTCGGAAGATCCCCTGGAGAAGGGAAAGGCTACCCACTCCAGAATTCCGGCCTGGAGAATTCCATGGACTGTGTAGTCCATGGGGTTGCAAAGAGTGACTGAGTGACTTTCACTTTTACATGGTTATTCTTTTTTA